>NC_133517.1:45225000-46682500 GCF_049354715.1 Callithrix jacchus
GGCACCTGTAATCCCAGCTACTAGAGAGGCTGAGGCAGGAGAATCGCTTGAACCCGGGAGGCAGAGGTTACAGTGTGCCAAGATTGCGTCACTGCACTCCATCCTGGGCAACAAAAGCGAAACTCCATCTTAAAAAAAATAAATAAATTACCTATTGGGTACAATATATATTCTTTGAGTGGTGGTTACACTAAAAGTCCAGATTTTATCACTATTCAATATACACCTGTAACAAAAATGCACATGGAGCCCTAAACCTATAGAAATAAAAATGATTTAAAAACCAAATTGCAGTGTTACAATACATATCGTATGTATTCAAATTCAATCATTTAAAAACCTGTCTGAGGCAAATTAATTTAAAACATTATCAAAAACATCCCTCTATTAAGATTTGTCACTTTTATTTACTTTCCACCTGAAGGTCTTATTCAATGGGAAACAGGCAAATCACTAATAGCAAACCTACCTGGATGGTACATCGCCAAAGTCTATGTACCTATGCAACAGTCCAGAGTAGATGAGCGTTATTACTGTGCCATTAATAAATGCGAAGACTAACTTTATCAGGCTTTCATAGCGACTTGCTTTTCTACAGAAAATCCTGTTGTTTACAGAATCTCCTGCCGCAAACATTTTTGGGAAGCCCTCGGGATAGTTACACAGGCTTGTGAATCAATCATATGCTCAGCAGGTCCTGTTCAGTGGGATACACAGTGTAGTGACACATCACTCTGAAATACACTATTTTCTTTTTTTGCCACCAAATCTGGGTATGTTCGTGGGAATTTACAGCACATGTGAACATCTTCCATCATTTTTGCATGGGGTGAAGGGAATTGAAAACCATGATTACTTTAGGAAACTAATTTCACAGATTGGTCACTGTATAAAAGAAGGATATTGGTTTTGGTAGTTTGCAACCACACCATTTCTGATCTGCATAAATTTGGAACTCATAATACTGTTCAGAAATTGAATGCATTTTCTCAGTATGAGGAAAATATTTTAGAATGTGGCTGATTTTTCAAAGGATCTGTGAAATCAGTGCTATGCTCTCATTTAGGAGATGGAAAGAATGAGGTTAAATTATTATTTTAATAAAATCGACAGTCTAGATTCCTGGTAGGTCAACTGAATGTACTCTTAAAATCATATAAAACATTTGAAATTAGAAATATGGAGTACTTTTAAATGCCATTATTTATTTTGTTTTAATTGCCAGGTAATTTCTGAGACAGTACTGTCCCAAAGAGCCTTTGCAATTATGTAAGAATCTCCAAGGCAGTTCTTATGTTTCTCAATTCAAAAGAACCACACAACTTCAATTTAAATTAAAAAAAAAAAAAACAAAAGAAGGTCAAAGTTTATCTCAAAATAATTTCCCTTCTCTACACTGGGGTAAGTATGTATAGAAATAATAGGGGAAAATTCATACACTGAGCATTAAGCTATCAAAACAGGAATGTTTAAAATATCCTGTTAGTGGTTTAAAAATAATTTGTACTCTAAGTCCAGTGACTATTTTCCAGGGATAACCAAAGTTGAGAAATTTCTATTAAAAACATGACTCAGAGAAAAAAATGCAGAGTCCGGTAATGAAGGAAATGATTGGGTATCATTCCCAATTGGTCATTCCTAAGATCACATGTTCTGAACATCTTTAAAAGGAAGTTATCTGGACTCAAGAGGGTCACAGCATTCTTCTGAAAACTGCAGCTTCACCTTGAAGAATAATCCTAGAAAACTCACAAAATGTGTGATGCTTTTGTAGGTACCTGGAAACTTGTCTCCAGTGAAAACTTTGATGATTATATGAAAGAAGTAGGTAAGGAAATGCACTGGGGAATGAGTGGATTTATAACATTTTCTTTTGGGGAAAAGAGTTTATAGCTGTCTTTACATCAGTGTCTGGAAGCTCCTGCCAGAAATGAAAATGCTGCTTTCTACAGAGAGGCTCCACACATAGCAAGTGATAATCATTTGTTTCTAGAGAAATTCTGAACCAAAGCTACAACTAATGCTTCCTAAAGGTGTACCAATATTTAAAAAGTGTCTAAATGGAATGTTTATGGTCTTTAAAAACAACAAGATTCGACTTTAATTGCAAAACTAGAGTATCTTTGGTTTACATAGCTCTCTGCATGTTTTTCTTTCTTCCCCTTTTGCATATAAAATAAGCAATAACTTGGAAAAATGATATGCAATAATTTTCATTTGAAACTGAAAGCACTCAGTTTCCCTTAATGCAAGGCTCTTTTTCAGTAACTGTATGTTAGCCAATTATTCTCTTGTCTCAATGTCAATCCATTAAAATATGTGGTTGTTTTATGATAGACAAAAATCTTAATTTCAGAAAATGTGTTTCTTAAAGGGCTTAAATACTTCCTTTCACTAGAAACGTCATAGGATGCTGTAGAATCATCAAGTAAGTTAAAAAGAGAATGTTACGTTTGTAGGTTTTTAATTTTTTAGATGCTAATAACATTGTCAGCAGGTTGTTGGATAAATGTCTCTCAGATAACTATGGAGGTAAAGCAAAACAGGCAACTTCTCACTCAGGCAGCTTCTACTTTGAAAGCCTTTCTCCCTCAACCCCATGCAGGATAGTCCATGAAAGTCAGAACTGGGGTTATAAACTGGGGAGGAATTTTCTGCAATCTCCTTCTTAGGGTTTAGAATGTAACAGTACTGTACAGGCGTGTTAAGTGTTTTGAATATATATATGTATTTTGCTTATCTGTATTTTTTTTTGTTTTTAGATGATAGGAAAATTGCTGACTTTAGCATGAGAGAGACCTAAGTTTCTAGAATAAACTAAAGTGATTCAATAAACTAATTCATATGCACTGATACAGAAATGCCAGGATTTGGGGCCATTTAACTATTTATTTTTAGAAAAATTTTTATGCTTTTAATAGTTATATTTTCTAATAATACGGTATTTTTAAATTATAGACGACTGATGATAATTAAGGTCAATAAAATACCTCCTGCATGAAATCAGCTGCTCTAATTGAGGATGAGTGGGCAGGTATTGTCTTCATCACTCAAATAAAAGCAAAATCAAGCAAATGAAGTCTATGATTTTTCCCAAGGTCAGCCATTCCAGCATCATACTCAGTTTTGCCTCCATTCATGAAGCCGGCTCACTTCATACATTTAATATTATATTTTGTAACAGAGCCAGGACTTGAAGAAAAACCTGTGGTCATGTTTCAGACAGTTAAGTCAGAGCCTCAGCATTACTTATTTGGCACCATATGTCTCTCCCAGTTTTCCCCAATTTCTAGCCTTTGGTTGCCTTTAGTCAAAGAAAGAGCTTAGATTTACATGCACATGTTTAAAAATTCAAAACATCAATGACTGTCATAAATTCTGCATGACATACACAGTAGCAGCAAGTTACTTCTATGTTAGGATGTAAATTATTCATTCCATACCTTGCACAAGAAAATATATTCTCCTTTTTAAGAAAGAAGAGTTCACAACTTAGGTGACTGGAAATCCAAGTATTGGCTTCTAACCTATTCTAAACTAAGAAACAGTGATTTCTTAAGTGTTAGTTTTCACAATTTGATAACGAGTGCCTTTTTAAATGTCCCTATAAATTACTAGGAATGATATCCCCATTCTAAAACGTTATCAATGCAGAAAACATTTTTCCTTTTGTAGTAGTATGGGTGGCTTTTCTGTTTCCATGAAATCCATCAAAATCTACATTTCATGGTGGGGTACTTTGAGAAAGAAGCACAGAAATGTAGACGTGGCAACAAATGCTATGAAATGTTATTTTTGTACACTCAAAACAGACGAACATTTAACTAAATAACTATACATTATTTAGTCAAATAATTCTGTTGAAAATTATTTGTCCCTTCTTAAATGTAATGTTGAGTATCTATATAATGGTCAAGTGGCCTCGGGTATTTTCTTAAGAGAGAAAAATAATAGTGGTTAACATTTTAAATATATATCTTCCCAAAGACTTAAACTTTATACACATTTTTGTTGAAAATAAACAATGGGTCTCCTGAGAAGTTGCATCCAGACCAGAGAAAGGGAAGTTGAAAGAATAGGGCCTACACCTGTTGTTTCTCAGAGGTTGTGCTTTAGTTTGTTTTTTTTTTTTTTTTAAGTATTAGCCTGATTTTATCTGCAGGAGCTGTTTAAATTAGGCCTTTAAGAAACTCACTAGTGTCTTTTTTCTCTTACACACATGCACCTGTGTACACAAACACATTCTGTGACTTAGAGAAAATGTAAACCTGACATCTTTTCTTTTCCTAACTGTAGGAGTGGGCTTTGCCACCAGGAAAGTGGCTGGCATGGCCAAACCTAACATGATTATCAGTGTGAATGGGGATGTAATTACCATTAAGTCTGAAAGCACCTTTAAAAATACTGAGATTTCCTTCAAACTGGGCCAGGAATTTGACGAAGTCACCGCAGATGACAGAAAAGTCAAGGTAAGAAATAAGGAACTGGCACAGAGTACACGCCTGTTTTCTGAATCGCCACTGCTTAGAAGAAATCTCTCTTTTTTTTGAGACGAAGTCTTGTTCTATTGCTCAGGCTGGAGTACAGTGATGTGATCTCGGCTCACTGTAACCTCCGCCCCTGGGTTCAAGCAATTCTCCTGCCTCAGCCTCCCTAGCATCTGGGGTTACAGGTGCCCACCACCATGCCTGGCTAATTTTTGTATTTTTGGTAAAGATTGAGTTTTGACATGTTGGCCAGGCTAGTCTCAAACTTCTGGCCTCAGGTGATCTGCCCACCTCAGTCTCCCAAAGTGCTGGGATTACAAGTGTGAGCCACTGCACCCAGCCAAGAAATCATTTTATAATAAAAGGAGGAAAACCATTCTATCATAAGCCAAAGCTCCCTGGACTCCTACATCTAAACTGTTTGCTTAAATATAGAGTTGGTGAATTTTTCTCCATTTTCACCTCCTGAGTAGCTGGGAATACAGCTGTGTGCCATCATGCCCAGCTAATTTTTTATTTTTATTTTTTGTAGAGACAGAGTCTTACTATGTTGCCCAGAATAGTCTCAAACTCCTGGCCTCAAGCAATCCTCCTGCCTTGGCCTCCCTAAGTGCTAGAATTACAGTTGTGAGCCACCACGCCTGGCCTGTCTCCATATTAAAAAAAAATTATTAACATAATTTATTTGAGTCATACAATACATAGAGTATTTCAAGTGAATTAAAGTACTATAACAATGTAAGAGAATGTTTATAAAAATGGAAGAAAGAGGCCGGGCGCAGTGGCTGACACCTGTAATCCCAGCACCTGGGGAGGCTGAGTCAAGTAGATCACAAGGTCAGAAGTTCGAGACCAGCCTGGCCAATATGGTGAAACCCCGTCACTACTAAAAATACAAAAATTAGCCAGGTGTGGTGGTGATCACCTGTAGTCCCAGCTACTCAGTAGGCTGAGGCAGGAGAATCACTTTAACCCTGGAGGCAGAGGCTGTAGTGAGCCGAGATCACACCACTGCACTCCAGCCTGGGTGACAGAGCAAGTCTCTGTCTAAAAAAAAAGGAAGAAAGAAATAGAAAAATCACCCATACTAAATTCACAATGTAAATTTCTTTCTTATATTCATGCACAGTATTTTTTTCAATTATGCAATTTGTATAACACTCTGGACATAACATGTCTATAAGTGGTAACTTGTTGTTTTTGAGATTATTTTATTTTCTTGTTGCAATATATTATTGTCACTTAGAATTACTAATGACCTCAAAATATTCCTTTGAACAGAAATATTGTATTTTAAATTTTATTTTCTGCTTCCATATGCAAATTATAATTACATTTTCTTATGCCTACAGAGCACTATAACCTTAGATGGAGGTGTCCTGGTACATGTGCAGAAATGGGATGGAAAATCAACCACCATAAAGAGAAAACGAGAGGATGATAAACTGGTGGTGGTGAGTATCTTCCAGCTACTTAATTCTGCATCTTACTGCTAGGTCATCTCATGATCACTATTCCACTTAAGGAAACAGATTTTCCTTTTGATTATATAAAACAAAAAGAAGATTTTATTGGAACTATGCTTCCACTCTGGCAATTGCCCTTCATGCTTTTGAGTTCAGCCCAGGCATGCTGCCTTCTAGGAAGCATTCTCTGCCTGCTTCCAGGCATCCTAAGGCTGTCTCCAGTGGTGCCACCACCACATTGTATTACTTATCTTTGCTTATGTTTCTCACTCACTGTACAGATTATAAGGCTCCTGGAGGGGGAAACTTGTATTTTCTGGGTCTTTGTATCTATCTTATTACAATATGTGGGTACATATATAGGAGTCCAGAAATGAATATCTTATGAATGAATATTGCTTTATTCCCAACATTGAGAGATACAATAAGTAAATCCATGGTTTAATCCCAGTGATTGATCAATTGTTTTATGTGTCTAGGAATGCATCATGAAAGGCGTCATTTCTACTAGAGTTTACGAGAGAGCATAAGTCAAGGAGCGTTGACCTGGACTGAAGTTTGCATTGAACTCTACAACGTTCTGTTGAATATATTGTTCAAAAAGAAATTGTTGTTTTCCATGATTTAGTAAGCAACTACTTTTCTCCCAAGCTGATTTTACTCAATATGGTTATGTTGGTTAAATAAATTTTTTTTTTTAGATTTAGAAGGTGATGTAATGATGTATTCATTGTGCTGGATAATTTCTTAGTCATAATTGAGTGAAGGAAATAGAAAATTTGCATTATTGCTTTGTTCTGATATAGATAAGATCTTTCATAATAATTCAAGGTAAAAATGGATAGCTAGAATTTTCTTAGGTAGGAAGTAACAAGTACATACTTGTTATCCAAAATGCCATTACTGAATATTAAATCCTTATCATAGCTACAGTTAAGTAAGTTTGTCTCAGAGACCTAAGGTAGTTTTAAATGTAGTGTAGTTGTTCATAGCCAGTTGGCCCAAGTGCTCATGTTTTATACCTGCTCTGTCTTAGAGCATTGCAAGAGAGGAGTATATACAGTAGTTCTCCCTTATCCATAGGAGATACATTTCAAGATCCCCAGTGGATGTCTGAAAGCACAGATAGTACCAAATCCTATATATACTATGTTTTTTCTATACATAAATACCTACAATAAAGTTTAATTTTTAAATTAGGCACTATAACTAATAATAAAACAGAACAGTTATAACAATATACTATAAATAATAAAAATTATGTGTATGTGATCTCTCTTGCTCTCTCTCTCTCTCAAAATATTTTGACTATCTCTCCAGAATTCAGTGCACATAATTCCATCGTATTCACTTAAGAAAAGTGACGATAGTCTTGTATATGAGTAGATTCAAATTTTATTGTAGTGGTTTCCAAACTTTAATTTTTCTCACCAATGGAACTTTTATTCAAATAAAATCTCCAAGGAATCTCAGTTTACAATACATACAAAAGTGATAATGAGTTTTCCAAGGTACTGTGTGTGTGAATGTACATGTCTGTCTATGTGTTGTCTATGTTTTTCCCACCTCTTACAGAAGCTATGAAGCACCTTTCCAGATCACTGAGGTTTCTTATACATAGACTGAAATTTACAAATTACATGCTTACATTTTATTGTAAGACAAAATATGCCAAAGTACATATTTCAGTTGATATAATTCTGTTTGTGATTCTTTCTTTAAAAATAAGTTCAAAGGTTTTCACTTTCTGCATACTTATCCTGTAACACCATGATATGGAAAGGCCAGAAGAGATGGACTATTTCCCTGACCATAAGAATTGTTTTTAATAAAAACATAGGGCTAGACTCTCACTTTAGGCTCATTAGAGGTTTGAGGAACTTAAATAGAGAAGATATATAGACATTTTTAGGACAATTCTTGGTAAACCAATAGTTATTAAGCACTGATGATGGTGCCAGGCACTTTGCAAGCTTTAAATCATTTGTCATCAAAATAATCTGATGTGAGGATTTGGATTTCTGTTTACAGATAAAGAAATTGAGGCACAGTTTGACATCATACAACTGAGTAAGAAATAGATACAATAATCTGAAATTCAAAAGAATTATCCTGTCTGAAAGCCATAAATGTCCAAGTGATAACTTGATTCAGAAAATGTAATAAAGTCAATTATGAGAAAATTCTGGAAGATAGAGTAGGATGAGCAGGAATATGTCTTCCTACCTAGACAACAAATGCACTGGCAGAATCTGTCTAATGTATCTATTTTGAAACTCTGAAATCTATTGAACCCTTGCAATATTCAGGGAAGTCTTGGATGATAAGTTGCAGTTAATTTTGGTCAATTTCAGCTCTTAACCCAGTTGCAGATAATCATACCCACCCACAATGCCACAAAGGCAGCTGTGCACGTTTCTGGAGCAGCTTGCAGTCATCTTGCAGGAACTAGATGGACAATAAGAACCATGTTTTCCAAATGTTATGTATCTGTGTTTTGATTAATGATTGCTGCTTCTGCTCACAGAACTGCAGACACATTGGCCAGCAGTCATTGTTGCGCGCGCGCGCACACACACACACACACACACACACACACCTTATTGTTGTAAGTCATTTCTTCTTGGGCTGGAGCAGCTTTCAGTGTATTTAAAAAGTCAGCTCCTCCCCTACTTCCCACATCATATTTTTTCTTTTTTCCTTTTAGAATCCAGACATTAAAGACTAGGACATTCAAAGCAACCACATATATAAGGAAAATTAAAAAGTCAGTATGCCTATGAAGGGAAGTCACGGGCTCAGAAAGAACCTGAGAAGACCTTAAGTTTGTTCCTAAAGCTGACTCTGAAGATAGATAGCCTACAACAATAAAAAAATTAAACAAACAGCCTATAACAATAAAAAATTAGACAAAACAAACAAAAAAACCAAGCAATTCCTCAGGTAGGGAAGAATCTGATTACCAGAATTATCACAATACTACAGTCAAATATTCAGTTTTCAACAATAAAATCACAAGACATACAAAGAAATGGGAAAGTATGGCCCATTCAAAAAATAAATTAATATACCAACAGAAACTGTTCCTAAGACCAGGTGGTAACCTATTAGACAAAGACTTTAAAATGACTTCCTTAAACTGCTAAAAAATTAAAGAATGATATAGAGAAACTTCAAAAAAATGAGGAATAGTCAAAATGGAAATATCAGTAAAGAAACAGAAAACCAAAGGAAACCAATGGAAAATCTAGAACTGAAAAGTACAATAATAGAAATGAAAAATCCACTACTGGGATTCAAAGACATATTTGAGCAGACAGCAAAAAGAATCAGTGCAATTGAAGACAGGGCAATCACAATTATTGCATTTGAGGAACATTTAAAAATTGAAGAAAAATGAACAGAGCCTAAGGAACCTGTGGGACTTGATCAAGCAGACCAACATACAAATTGAGAGAGTCTCAATTGCAGAAGGAGAAGAGAGAGAAAGAGGCAGAGAGAATAAGAAATAATGGCCAAAAACTTCCCAGATTTGGTGAAAGGCATGACTATAAACATCTAAGAGCTCGACAAATTTCAACTGAATGAACTTGAAGAGACCTGTACTAAGATACATTTTAATCAAACTTAAAAAGCCAAAAACAGAGAATCTTGAAAGCAGCAAGAGAGAAGCAACTTACCATATTCAAGGGATTCTTAACAAGATTATCAGTGGATTTTTCATTGGAAACTTTGGCGGTCAGAAGGCATTAGGCTGATAATACATTCGAAATGCTAAAAGGAAAAAAAATCTCATATTAGGCAAAACCATTTTTCAAAGTGAAGGTGCAATGAAGACTTTCCCAGAAAAACAAAAGCTGAAGGAATTTGTTACTCCTAGACCTGCCCTACAAGATGCCTTACAAATGCTAAAGGAAGTTCTGCAGATTGAAATGAAAAGACACTCAATAGTAACTCAAAGCTATATGAAAAAATAAAGATCTCAATAAAGGTAAATATGTGAGCAATTCTAAAATCTAGTATTATAGTAACAACAGTAACTCCACTTTTTATTTTCTACATTATTTAAAAGATGAATACATTTTTAGTCTAAAATTAAAAATGTTTAGAGTTTTAGTCTAAAAACTAGTATGATTTTAGCTTTGTTTTGTGGCTTTACATTTTGTTTTTTACACAAAGAGTGATGCATTTTTAAAACTATGGTTTTCGTGCTTGGACACACAATGTATGAAATTGTAATTTTGTGACATGAATAATTGAATGAAATAGGATGGAAGTGTAAAGAAGAATCATTTTTTTGTATGTTACTGAAGTTAAATTGGTATAAATTCAAATTAAAGTGTTATAACTTTAGGGTATTAAATGTAATCCCCATGGAAACCACAAAAAAAAGAAGAAATATAAATGTCCAATAAGCACATAAAAAGATGCTCAACATTCCTGTGATTATATGAACAATATGATATATATGTAAATTGATTTTTGTCCATGGTTCTTGGCTCAGAACTCCCATAGCCTTGTTACTTCATAAGTAGCAAGGTATTCAGCCTTCTGTCTTTGATCCCTGAAGCAGCTTCAGGAGAGTGTCAGAGCAATAAACATGAAGGGCAGCCTTTTGTTACCATACTGGCCTCGGAAGCAGGCCTCAGAAAACAGAATCTCTGTCTCTCTCTCTCTGACCTTCTCCTGCCCTCCTTTCATCTGCTCCTTTTGTGGCAAGCCAGGTCTCACTAATGCAGGTCTCCATTACAATTGTCCCAGCACTGATTAACTAGATTAAACATTAAAAACTGATTGAGCCAGTGCCCTTATACAAAGGCTAGAGTGTAATAAAGAGCCCACCAAAAGGTTTGCTTAGGCTTTTCCTGGGCTTTGAAGCGTGACAAGATGACAAATGAATTCTTAATAGGACCCTTTTAGAATTTAAGAAGTCTTACTGGGGGTCTGAAAAAACTCCCCAGATCTCCATAAACAAGTTTATTGGGGTCTAAAGAAACTCCCCAAACCATTATGATTTAGCAGGAGACAAGAAAAGGGTAATCACCCAGCACCTAGACCCTTTTAGATTAAGTAAATTGAGGCTCTAGAAGAAGGTCTTCAGGACTCAGACCTTAGCTATAGATTAAAAGAAGTTAATCACTTATGTCTTTAGATGTATGCACACTTACACATAGACGTCTAGCTTAGAAGATATAGAAACTCTGGAAAACTTTGTAATTTCGATAATTTCCAGGCCTTCTTCTTGTAACCGGTTACAAAAATAAAAACTCTCTTCTTCCCCATTTCTTCTGCATCTTGTTATTGGGCCATGAGAAATATCAGCTCAACCCTCAGTTCGGTCTGGGAAAAGTTTTTCTCCCCAAGGCAGGTCATAAAAGCTAAAAATATACTCTACTCTTACCCCACATTCTGTGTTGCAGTTGGCCATAAAAAAATTCTCTGACTTACCTTGTCTGATTGTAGGTCATCATAATAAAAAAATTTCACAACAAAGAAAATCTCTGGATCTCTTGGCGTCATAGGTGAATTTTACCAAACATTGAAAGAACACCATTCTTCTCATATTTTTCCAAAATGTTGACGAGAAGGAAACCCTTTTGAATTCATTCTATGGGGCCAGCATTATCTTGATAGTAAAGCCTAACAAAGACTCCAGAACATGGATTACAGGAAACGGTTCCTGCTCTATACCCCCGAGGAAGGAAATCCATGCAGGGGAACCAAGAAGAATGAAACAGGCAGGCCTTGCTGAGTTTCCTCACTCAGTCTTTTGCCTTATAATCATACTTTTTTGGTCCAATTACATTTATACATTGTTGTCTGTTTCAGTCATGACTATCCAATGACATCTCCATAAAGGCTGAGGAGATGGATTATAGAGAGCTTCCAGTAGCTGAACACAGGAGGTTTCTGGAGGGTTCAGTGCCTGGGGAGGCTTCACATCCCCCCATACCTACCATATACATCCCTTCATCTGTATCCTTTGTACTATCCTTTATAATAAACCAGTACACATAGTGTTTCCTTGACTTCTGTGAGCTGCTCTGGTAAATTAATCAAATCCCAAGAGGCAGTCATGGAAACCCCAACTCGAAGCTTGTTGGTCAGGAGTTCCAGTGGCCTGGACTTGCTACTGGTGTCTGAAGCTGGGGGCAGTCTTGTGGGATTGATTTTTATCTTCAGGGAGATTGTGTCAGAATTGAATTGAATTAGAGGCCATTCAGCTGGTGTCTGCTGTAGAACATACTACTAGCTTGTTGGTGGGGACAAATCCCCACATATTTGGTCACAGAAATTTTCAGTGTTGATTGTTGCAGAATGAGAGCAGAGGAAAAATAGTTTGTGTTTTTGCCATTCATATTTGCTAATTATTAGGAAAATGCAAATCAAAACCACAATGAGATACCTTCTCACACCCATCAGAATAAGTACTATTAACAAAAAATGGAAAATAGCAAGTGTTAGCAAGGATGTAGAGATATTGGAACCCTTGTATACTGTTGGTAGAAATGTAAAATGGTACAGTCACTGTAAAAAACAGTATGCCAGTTCCTCAAAAAATTAAAAATAGAATTACCATGTGATCCAGGAATTCTACATCTGGATGTATACCCCCAAAATTGAAAGCAGGGTCTCAAAGAGATATTTGTATACCCATGTTTATAGCAGGTTATTCGCAATAGCAAAAACATGGAAGCAACTCAAACAACCATGGACAAATCCACAGAGAAGCAAAATGTAGTATGCAGACACAATGCACTCTGACTCAGTCTTAAAAAGAAGGAAATTCTGATATGCTACAGCATCATGAGGACATCATACTAAGTAAAATTAGCCCATGATGAAAGGACAAATATTATATTATTTCACTTATATGAGGTACCTAGAGTAGTCAAAATCACAGATAGAAAGTATTAATAGAACCATGGTTTCCAGGGTCTGTGGGGAGAGGGGAACAAAAAGTTACTATTTAACAGGCATAGAGTTTCAGTTTTGTAAGATGGAAAGAGTTCTGGAGGTGGATGGTGGTGATGGCTGCACAACTATGTGAATGCACTTACCACTGAAATGTACACTTAAAATGGTTAAGATAGCAAATATTTTGTGTATTTTACCACCATAACTCTCACACCAAAAAAAAGGTGATTATATAACCAAAGGAGAAGGGAGAGTTAAAAAAAAGAGTTGAAAGTGTACAAGTGGATGCCTGGGCCCCTAAACCCAAACTTACCATGAGTGCTTCCTTCCACCTACTCCGTTAAACTTGTTTCTCACTCTCTATTCCACATCTCAGCAATGTCAGAATGTTCAATTTTATTTTTCATTTCAAAAAATCTTAAAATCATTCTTGAATAATCCTCCCTCTTCACTCTACAATTTTATTTTTTAATATGTTTTAATATGAAGTTTGATTAACTTCAAACTTCTTTAATATGTTTGCTTTTCTTCTTCCCACTGTCAATATTACCATAATTTTTTCTTTAGATTAAAGAGAGAAATGTTCTTTAAATTCTCTATCATCTCTGGTGTCTCCCAAGCCCTGTAGACTTTATGAATGTTTATACAATGGAAATCTGACTGGGACACTCACTGATGAAAACCTTTTAGTGGCTCTCATTTTATGCAGAGAAGGTCCAATCCCATTAGCATGGCATGCAGTTGTCTTATGCTTGCCTTTTGCTTTTTTTTTTTTAATCTAACTCTCCAGTTTTATCATTTCTCTGTTCTCTTCACTTTCTTGCTTCCATCATACCCATTTACATCTTCTGTTTTGCCTCAGGGCGTGTTTGTTTTGTACTTTACATTCCGCTTCTTCTTGGGCAGAATTCATGTTTTCCCACTCTCCTCTTCTCCACCCTTCCTCATCCTTACTGGTACCTCTGTGCTAATCCTTTACAAAGTGTGTTTATGTATGTATATTTGCGGATTAAGTTATTTTTGAAAATGTAGTCTTCAAGTCTAATTATTATTTTTTAATTAGTTTGGAATCATAGAGTAAGAAGATCCAGTTCAGTATAAATTTGATAGACAAGTCCATTTCAAGTTCTGATATTTTCACCATAAAACTAAGTTGATAGATACATCCAAGAAAAATCTTCAAGTAACAGCTCTCCAATTTATCCCATTTATCTTGCCTGGGATCTCTGTGGAGCACACATAATTTTCCACTTTTTGACATTGTTTCTATCAATATATACATAGAGGCATAGAGGACACTGTACTCTGAAAGGAAGAGAGGCAGAATTAAGTGGGTACCACTCAAAAACACACAGTGTGGTCATAGAGTCTATCTATATCTTGAAGCAGATATGAATAATCCAAAAAGCCAGTCACTCCCTCTTTGGAAACAGAGGATCAGGTTAAGTAACGAGCTGGCCATCCCCTCTTCCCTAATTCCCACCATAGCCATCATAGAACTACAGTTCCTGATTTAAAAATACTCCTTTCAAAGACTGAAGCATTACTCATCTCAGTTTTCATGTGAAAATTACTTGTCAGTTTTCAGCAGATGACTCAGACTCTTGCTTAGAACAGTGATGATTTTTTTCCCAGTGTCTCAAGTACTAAAAGATGAGGAAAGATGAAAGGTCTGTTCCTGATTGAAGGAGACTAAAAGACATGATGGCTGAAAGCAATGCATGATCATAGATGGGATTCTGGGTCAAAAAAGGCTGAGTTTCACCCCCATTTTTTTGGTAGAAAAAAGAAAAACTGTTGGGACAATTGTTAAGGGTTGAGTGGGGTCTGTGGATTAGATAGTAGTATTGTCATCAGTGTTGATTTCCTGATTTTGATGGGTGTATTGTGGCAGTCTAGGAGAGATACTTGTTTCGAGAGGAGTAGGGTAACATTTCTCAACTTACTCTCAATGATTCAGCAACAAATAGCTTGCTTCTTATGTAGAAAGAGAAAGAGGGAGGGAGGAAGAGGGGGAGGTGGGGACAAAAGTGTTAGAATGTTGACAATTGTGGAATCTGGGCAAAGAGTATATGTAAGAGTTTTCTGTGTTGTTCTGGAAATATTTTTGTAATTATTTCAAAATTGAAAGGTAACCAAAAGAAAAAAACCACCAAATAGAATAAAGTTTGGGGGAGGAGGTGGCATGAAACAAGAGAAATGATCAATTGCCAAGAAATGAATTTGCCTAAAAATCCTTTACATGTTAATGAATATGATATGCATAACTCCTTCGAAAGAAATTGTTATTTTTATCAAAGATTTGGAACTAATCCAAATGCCCATCAATGAGAGACTGGATAAAGAAAATGTGGCACATATATACTGTGGAATACTATGCAGCCATAAAAAAGAATGAGTTCATGTCCTTTGCAGGGACATGGATGAAGCTGGAAGCTATCATATTCAGCAAACTAACACAGGAACAGAACACCAAACCTCACATGTTCTCACTCGTAAGTGGGAGTTGAACAATGAGCACACATGGATTTAGGGAGGGGAACATCAAACACTGGGGCCTGTCAGGGGTGGGGGCAGGGGAGGGAGAGCATCAGAACAAATATCTAATGCATACAGGGCTTAAAACCTAGATGATGGGTTGATAGGTGCAGAAAACCACCATGACACAGGTATGCCTACATAACAAACTTTCACATTCTGCACATGTATCCCAGAACTTAAAGTAAATGAATAATAATAATAAAAAAAAGGACAGTCCCACTACAGGTGAATTTTCAACGTGGTCAACTGCTTCCATATGCTCCTAAATAATGAGCAATTCAAATAAATAACCTCCACCAAAAAAAAAAGAGAAAGAAATTGCTATTTTTATGTATACTTACTAAGCAGTAAATAATAGATATGAGATGGACTTATTTTGAAAGTGGCAAAAATAAACCGGTAGTTATCATATAAAAAGTTTATTTGCTCAGAATTTATTTGGAATGATTGCTTTAAGTAAAATTCTTGTTTTAAGTGAAGTGATGCAGGAGTAAAAACAATGTACGATTTCTCCTAAAGCCCCCATATATTAAAAATTATTGGAAAAAGTGATGTTTTTAAAATATACCATTTATGTTAAGTAAATAGTCTTTTGAAATTATAACATTACTTTCTCCAGTGTAGAAAATACTAGCAAATTGAGGACTATTTCAATGATTGAATATTACATTCAGACTATTTATTAACCAAAGTGAATTTCAAAATAATTGTTTTCCATATTGGGTAATATAATAGCACCTTAAAAAGAAAAAATTTAAATACTGAATTACTTTTCAGATTTCTAGATTAAATGTACACTCTGAAAAGTTGTTAAGAATATTACTGCATCTATAAAAATAGATGACTGAAATTGAATGATGATCACAGTAAGGAATGCGATACTTAGAGGTGTCGCTGCATGTGGAAATAAAAATCTTAAGATGCTTTATTAAATCCAGCTAAAGTACTGTATGTGCAGCAACAAATTATCAGGCATATTTCTGAATACTTGTGTAGCTTCCAGTATATGTTTAACTTTACCAGTATCCATCATCAGTGGCAGCTGTCGCATCTCAAATTTAAAAATTATTAAAAACTACTTGATGTCTTAGAATGTCACAAGAAAGTCAATATAGAAAATGAGTTGTTGAAGGAGTATACAAAAATGACATCTTGAGAAAGAAGCCTTGAAACTGTCATAGAAACAAGACATGTATCTATTCTACAGCAAATTACAGTATTCTAGTTCCTTTACTAGGATTAAAATTAGGAACAATCTAATTTTAAATTTTTTTCTACTTGAGGAAATAGTGCTTACTTTTTTTCTTTTGTAATCAAACCAAAGTACTAAAGGCTAGTGGTGGTAGCAACAGAATCAACAGAGAACTTTCTTAGTTGCAAAGGGAGACTTGTACTATGTAATAATGAAACACTGAGAAAGATAGAGTCTCAGCATCCCTCCACCATCTGATAATGATCAGAATAAAAGGCCTGTCATAGGTTCAGATCAGGAGAGGATAATGTACTAAAACCCTGTCTTCAGTCACTGTTAGAGAGATAAAGAATACTAATGAGGAGAATTGCCAGTTAAAAAATATACTTTCTTTTTTTGAGGCAGTCTTGCTTTGTCACCAGGCACCTGTCTAGAGTGCAGTGGCACGATCTTGGCTCACTGCAACCTCCACCTCCCAGGTTCAAGCAATGCTCCTGCCTCAGCCTCCCGAGTAGCTGGGACTACAGGCACACGGCACCACACCCAGCTAATTTTTGTATTTTTAGTAGAGACCGGTTTTCACCATGTTGGTCAGGATGGTCTCCATCTCTTGACCTGGTGATCCGCCCGCCTCAGCCTCCCAAAGTGCTGGGATTACAGGCTTGAGCCACCGTGCCCGGCCAAAAAAATATACTTTCTTTTGTCACTCATCCATAAAACATTTATTGAACACTTACCATATGCCAGATACTGTCTTAAGGATACAGAAGTGAGTGGGAGATATTTTCTTTTTTTGATATTCCCCTAGAATAGCTCAGGAGACAGCTGGGAAATAGCTATTTGCAGTACTATGAAATGAGTTGTCTAATATACGACTGTTGAGCATATAATTCTATTTTCACACCATGGGGATTATCTGCTCTGAACCAGTCTCACAGAGAAAGACATGTTTGAGTTGGTTCAGGAAGATGGGTATATGCTGTCACAAGGCCAACTCAATGTGATCCATGCAACTGGTTGTTGTGAAGGTCTCAATTCATCATTCGGTGAAGCTCTTTACAAAGGCATATTAATTATGAAGACTCGCTCCACAAGTTACAAAAGCTCAGAAACAAAATTGTTTAAGAAAGAAATTTATTAACTAACATAATATAAATTTTGAAATAAAGTGGCCTTTAGTTCCTTCAACATTTCTGCTCTGCCATCCTCAGTTCTGGCTCCATCTTTGAGGAGGTAACACAATGGATGCAGCAGTTGTAAGCATCACGTGAGATAGGAAAGTGTGTAGAGGCAAAAGAGAAATTGACTCTTCCTTTGGCTCTCTCCTATGTGTGGGGAATTTTACAGTAGCTAGAATTTTTATTTTAAGATCTGGGATACATAGGCAGAATGCACAGGTTTGTTATATAGGTAAATGTGTGCCATGGTAGTTTGCTGCACCTATGAACCCATCACCTAGGTATTAAGCCCCACATGCGTTAGCTATTTATCTTGATGTTCTTCCTCCCCACCTAGCCCTGGCCTCCACAGACCCCAGAGTGTATTGTTCTCCTCCCTGTGTCCATGTGTTCTCACTGTTCAGCTCCCACTTATAAGTGAGAACATGCGGTGTTTGGTTTTCTGTTCCTGCATTAGTTTGCTGAGGATAATTGAAACCAGAAATTTGATGTTAGCTTTAGTCTCATGGGCCAACTGAGTTCTAAAATGCACCACAGGAATATCGTTCTATGACAGGAGAATCAAAACAACAAGGAAGGTTATGCTGATGGGAGATCTTTACTACACTACCCAGCTGGCCAACAGGTATAGCAATGTGTGCTTGCTATCTTTAAAGCAGAGAGTGCATACACATCTAGAACTAGTTAAGCAAACGCTTAACAACTTGCTCCGTATTTGAACATCACCTCTGAATACACGTTCAACTGCTGAGGCACTTATTTTGAACTTGGGTCTTAGTTTCCTGAAATTAACTCTAGGATTTTTGCTTATACTGTTTTACAATATAGATAATTTAATAACTGTTCCACCTATAAAGATATCACATTATATGTTTCTTCTTTATATGTTTTCATCAAAAGCAATTCTTTATTCCATTTAAGTTATTGCTTTGCAATATCAAAACATCAGCCTCTTGTTTGTTTTGTCTACAAAGAGATGGCTTGAATAAATATTTTCTGAATTAAAGAAATACTTTGTACAATGTAGGTAAAAATATAAATATTCTTCTTCTGGTCCCTGACACTAACTTTCCAGGATCTTCAAAACTTAACTGGAGTTCAAAACGGTAGTGTAAATCCGCAGCTACTGAATCTCATTCTTCCTACTAAACTCAGTACCTGCAAAGTCCACTTCCATTACTGCGGTTGCAGAAGATGGTTTCAGAAGTAATTGCACAGAGATTTAAACTATTTGCTGCTTTTGTCTTTCTTTTAGAATGTAGATTCTAAACTTCTTTTTCTACATGAAACTTCCCCAAATTTTTTCTTATAATTTAAAATGATATTTTTTAATGTAGAGATTACTTTGTAAGCCTGAAAGACAAATTTTCTAGGCATTAACTCCACTTCCTTTGAAAGGCTTAAATCACATACCATTACTCAATGATAATACCATTACTCACCTTTCTTTCCAGTCCTCAATTATCTTTGATTAACAACAATGATAATATATTAATCACATTCTTCACCTCCTTCCAAGCAAGTGTAGGCATTTCGGTTACATTAACTAATATCAACTCATCAACCCTGTAAGGAAGGGAAGAAAAGATATTATTTTAATGAAGAGGATGTTTGAGCACTGTGACTTACCCAAACAAAAAACACCTGAGGTGGACCAAGCAAGGATTTCTTGTCTTAGATGGGAGAACATCTCAGCCAGGTGTTATCAATTTGTCAGGCTATTCCTTTAGGGTTGACTCAGTATTCATTGTTCAAAAAGCTGATGTCAACTAAAAATTGTCTCAGTTCCACAAGTAATATTTATCAGGTGACTCAGGTGTAAATCTTTAAGCTAGAAGCTAAAATCATTGATCAGAATTTAAATTTACGTGATAATTTTCTGTCTCTTAATTTGGAGGTAAATAAAATGAGTCAAATGCTGGTGCCTAGAATCTTTAGTCTTGCTGCTATTGCCCATTGGCCATTTCACAAGAGTCATGTGATAAAGATGCTCTTTAAATTAAGCCACTGGCAGCACCATAATACCTGTATTTCTTTGGTTTTCAATTATAAGTGGCTCTTCTCTGCAAGTATTCCAAGATGGCTGAGCCCTTCTTGGGAACCTGGAAGCTGGTCTCCAGTGAAAACTTTGAGGATTACATGAAAGAACTGGGTGAGAAATACCATTACAGATTTGGAAATTGGCAAAGCATTTTGTGATATGATTAGGTTTGTACTTTACCATGAATTTTCCTACAATTATCTTTTGTGATCCTAGGGTATATTCCTATAGCCTAACATAATTTATGCATCTACCTTTGCTTTTTAAAATTACTAGTAATAATTGTCTCTTTTTGGAAGACTAGGCCCACAGACACCTCTGCCCAGTCATAATCCATGTATTTAAATCAATTTATCCTTTTTGAAAATACTTCATCCTAACTTCTAGACAGAATTTCACTTTAGCTTGGTCATTTCATTTAATAACATTTTTTCCCAGTTTCAAATTTATAGACAGTAATTACTGCCTACAATTAAATTGATCAATTAAATTTGTTTGAAGATTTGCTTTAAGTTATAACTTTAAAACAACAGTAGCAACAAACAAAATTTCTAGTTGGTTAATTTTTAGAGTTCTCATACATGTGAGAGATATTTTACAAATACGATTTTGAAGAATTACAGATTTGGATGGAAGAAACAGAACATTTTTACTCATTGGACGTTTCACCACTAGATATGCCTCAGAATTATAAACCCTACCTATCCTTTAATCTCGAATTCAAGTCATGCAGTTTCACATTAATTATAATGACTTGGGTGTATAATAGCTAAACTGCTCTTCACTGACAGAAAAACGGCAATCTTTTTTTAATATTTAATTAAGAGAAACCTCCCTTACAATAGTAAACTGTATATAAAGCCAATGACTTTCTTATCTTTACTTTGTTTTAAACTTACTTAAAATATTCAATGGATGCTTACAATTATTAACTATGTTTACTCATTCTAGACAATGAAATAGCAATGCCTTATCCCCATAATAAGTCAATGTGCTTATAAATGTAATATTTGTTCCTCTTATGTAGTCAGTATTAACTTTCTCAGAGGGTCATAAGAAACAAGTTTTTCTATCTCTTAATGGATCTATAGACTCACTTGTTTTGAATTAAAATTGGTGTAAGGGGGGGATATATAAAAAACTTGGAGCTTATGACCAGAATAGCATTGGTGTTGATTGGGAGCTGGGTTAGGCATAATGCAAGGAGGAATAACAGCTGAGCAGTTTCTTTGTGCCAGTACCATGATAAATCCTTTCATTTAATCTTTTAAAACATCCACCTGGTAAGTATACAGTTATCCACACTTTACTATGGAGAAATCGGAAGGTTAGGAGAGGTAAATAATATGCCCAAGCTAGCAAGTGGCCAAGTTAGAGCCTGTGTTTTAACCATTTCACTCTTCTTTGTGATGCAAATGTCTAACGCTGCTTCTCTGCAGTGAGGTGTCATATCAGTTCCACAATCTGAATGTGAAATGGAGTTTGATATCAAGACAGAAAGGGTGTCAGCTCTTCTGCCCACCAACTGCAGGAGTCAAGATGACAATGGGAAATTCCCAACCAGAACAACAGGGCCAGGCTCTAAGCCAAACTCCTCCCGCACCCACACGGTGGTTGCAACACTCCACAAAGTGAAGTGCAAGCATTTGATCTCTTGAAAGGCACCATGCAAATTTACATTTTAGATGAAGTGTAATAGCCTCAGAGAGTGAATTTAGCTTTTTAAATTGTCACATATAATTACAAGGTATATCTTATGATTGGGAGGATCTAGCTCAACCCAGATATCACAGAGAACATAAAATAAGTTACTGTACATTATCCAAAATTTCAATAGAAGTGAAGTAAGCATTCTTTGAAAACTGACTTCCAAAATGATTGTGAACAATGTCTTAATAAGGTCCAAGGCTATCTGTGTCTTATAGGAGTGGATTTTGCAGCCCGGAACATAGCAGGGTTAGTGAAGCTGACAGTAAGTATTAGTGTTGATGGGAAAACGATGACCATAAGAACAGAAAGTTCTTTCCAGAACGCTAAGATCTCCTTCAAGCTGGAGGAAGAATTTGATGAAACCACAGCAGACAACCGGAAAGTAAAGGTCAGAACTAACTCTTCCTAGTGTGCAACAATCAGGAGAAAGCTGGAAGGTGGTTAGGCATGGTTTACTCTAATCTGATTTATCACCAAGTCGGTCTGGGCTTGTTCTGTTGATACTCTCACATCTCTAAAGTTAATCCTTTTGCTAATTATTTTGATGGTTAACAACAGGGCTAAAAAATTCAAATTGTTTTCTTTTTCTTTTTTTTTTTTTTTTTGAGACAATTTCTTGCTCTGTCGCCAGGCGCCAGGCTGGACTGCAGTGGTGCAGTCTCGGCTCACTGTAATCTCCACCTCCTGGGTTCAAGCAACGTTCCTGCCTCAGCCTCCTGAGTAGCTGGGATTACAGGCACGTGCCACCATGCCCAGCTAATTTTTGTATTTTTTAGTAGAGACGGGGTTTCACCATGTTGACCAGGATGGTCTTAATCTCTTAACCTCATCATCTGCCTGCCTCGGCCTCCCAAAGTGCTGGGATTACAGGCGTGAGCCAGTGCGCGTTGCCTTCATTTCATTTTTTTAAATCTCTTTGTCATGATATGAAAGAGCATGTAGAAAGAAAAAATTAAACACAAATAGCTTATGTATTGTTTGCCTAGGAAAGAGCACTAACTGAATAATCTCTTGAGACTTCTTCTAGTTTGATAGTACTAAATCATGACAACCAAAGTGAAGATTTAAAAAAAAAGAATTTCAAAATAGAAATTTAAAAGTGGATATCTGATTTCATGTAGGTTAGAAGGTAATGAATTGCTACTTCTAACTGATTTCTCCATGCATTTATAGAGCACAGTAACATTAGAGAATGGCTCAATGATTCAGGTCCAAAAATGGATGGGCAAAGAGACAACAATCAAAAGAAAAATTGTGGGTGAACAAAATGGTAGTGGTAAGTTTTGAAGTCTATATATGTTCCTAAATTGAAGTCTCTCTATGTTCCTATCTGATACATGCCTTTCTGAGGAGGTTTGAGGAGAAAGGTGCAGGGCACGTTTAGCCAGTTGTCTACCAACTCTAATAGATCCCTCTTTGCCTTTAGGAATGTGAAATGAATAATGTTGTCAGCACCAGAATCTATGAAAAGGTGTGAAGAAAGTCCACAGTAATGAAAACTCATTCACCGACAGGGAACTAGTACTTGAAGAAGATATGCTTCAGGGCCACTGACTTTTAAAAAAATGTCTCAATATAAATTTGCTCAATAAAAGCATCAAATTAAGTGCAGTTTTGAAGCTATTTGATAATGAGAATTACGAACAGACCACTGAATTCATGAGGCAAGAAGCTATTTGCCTGTGGTGTGATTGTAACAGCACCAAAGTCCCCTCTGTCCTCTGCCCACCTGACTTCCACAGTCCTTGAGTTCTCACTGAAGGACCCACTCCGTTTAGGTTAAGGCATTCTATCAAAGCCATGTGGCAATTCAGGTGACCTCCTAGGCAGCACAGATTCTAAAAAGCAACGTTGCTGAGTTTTTATTTTTTCAGAATCTGGCCCCACTTAAAGCAGATACATAGATTAAATGATGATGATATAGACAGCACTAGAGACTGGATGTCATACGCTATGGATGAGTTGCTATAAAAGAGCATTTAAAACAGTCATCTCATTTCTCCATAAATCCATTTAAATTAATCAAGCTGATGCATCGGTCACAACTGGTTACAACTTAGCTTTTGCGGAATGACATCTTATTAAATGCCAGTCCTGAATTTCTAAATGCCTAGTAAGAATATAATTGTTAGAGCTACACAAAGTCCCTTAATAGTTGCACCAAAGTCTGTTGCTAGAAGCTGATGCTCAGGACTTAGAGTAAAACAGACGAATGGAGGTAAAATTAAAGGACAAAGCCAAAAAAATCACTCAATATTTTATACCTATATCAGTGGAAAAAGGAGAAAGAAAGCGGTGGGGGGCAGGAGGGAGGGTTTTCTAAATAATCATTTTGTGTCTCAAATTGAAACATAGATAGTATTTGGTCAAATATAAGTCCTCAGAGTCACGTCTAATATTCACTAGAGTAGAATGTCCATGTAACTTGTCATCCAAACTGGATGAGAAATTAAAGGTGAAAAGGGGCACTATTAACAATTACACTTGGAGAGTAGGCAGAACCTGGGACTGCTCTAGGCAAACTAGGGGTTACTGGCACCTTAGTAAGGTGATATTGAAGGGTAATAAACTAAAGAACTGTAACATGAAGTTGGGACATGAACTGAATCCCTGGCCAAGGAAAGAAGCTAGGGTTGTCACATTAAATCCTGAAGACCTCTGACCTTTCAGCTGTGGCCAGCAGTGATGGGCTTGGTGCTGGCTATGCAGCTGCTGGATGTGGGCAATGATGGTCATCCCAGCATGACATGTCCTCCTCCTTCCTAAGGACTTGAGTGTGTACAAAATGTAACCATGCACGTGCTCCAGAAGTCAAGATGATGTTCAGCCCCTGAAGTGATGTCTTGCACAAAGGGGAACATGGATCAATGTCTCCTTGATCAGCCTCTGCAAGGGAGCTGGAAATGACAGCTGCTTTAGTGACATCTCAGAGTGGGGCCAGAGGGTTTTCCACAACTGTAATTTAGAAGAAATTACACTAAAAAGCACTAAGCACCTACTCACTTAAATCTTTGACTTTACACAGGTGTGATTAAGAAAAGAATAATGCTGTTCCTGATTTTTAGGACATTTCTCTTTTCATATATGTCACAGCTCAAAGTACAATGAGGCTGAATGAGAAACAAAATCGCCATGTTGAGTATTTTAGTGGTTGGAGCCAAAGATACTACTCCTGAGGAAATCATTCATTCATTTTTCCAACAAGTTCTTCCTCTGTGATCTCTGAGCATATGATGCTGTCTTAGGGACTAGAAAGCATTAGAGTTAGGTATGGTGTTTACAAATTCCTTTTATATTTCACGTAGCAGAGTCATCTTGAAACATGAATGCTTTTTTTTTTTTAAGACAGGGTTTCACCATGTTGGTCAGGCTGGTCTTGAACTCCCAACCTCAGGTGATCTGCCTACCTTGGTCTCCAAAGTGCTTGGATTACAGGAGTGAGCCACCACGCCCAGCTGAATCCTTTTAATTTCAGTCAAATCATGTGAAAATTTTCTCTTAAAAATATATTAAAAGGTATACTTAGAATTGATTTTTATTAAGAACTTTCACATAATCAGTCCCTTGGTACATCCTACTTGTCTTCAAAAATTATCATCTATTTCTAAGTAAATGATAACACAATACTTGTTATGTTGTATTAGTATTATTATAGAAGAAATATAATAGAGGGACTTTTCATTATAGTGAGTTAATCAATGTAAAGCCATTATTTGTTCATTTTCTAAGCAGGTTTAAAATAAAATAAGTGAGAGAAGTTTTTATTCTCACATATAAATATTCAGAATAAAATTTGCTTTATATATTTTATTTTATATGTTATATATTTACTTTATATATAAAACATTTTATTCTGAATATTTATAACATTGTATGTAAAATCCACACTGAAGTTTGTGGGAAAGTATTAATTATCCAACGATCAATCATACTGATATCATCATTAATATATGAATAACAAATAGTTCACCAGATTTTCTTTGCTATCCAACACTATTAATAAATCACTGAATAATAATTAAAATTAATCAACTAAAAGAAATAATTAAATTAATTAAAAATTTAATTAAATGGTTATGCTAATAATATATACTATAGAAACAATCATCATTATATTATTATGTGTACCATATACTAATATAATCAACATATTATTTATATATTATATTATGTTATTATTAATACATATTAATATATATTATAATATATATTTATACTAATTCTAAATCATTATTATTTATTATTAAAATTATAATTAATTTGTTTTAAACATTCTTAGTAGTATTTAATTTTCATACCTTTTGCACAAAAATGCAATAAACATAATGGACACGCTTTCCTTCACTGGCTATAAAAAGACAATGGACTATTTCAAAGATAGTAACCAAAAGTAGATGAAACATTAGGATGAAGTATCAGGACATAATCTAGTCTCAAAACATATGCTCTTATTATTTCTATCCTGAACATTTAGGGCAACAATATAATCTATTCACTTTGGAGTTTGATATCCAGGCCCTTGTGTCCCTTTTCCAGGAAGGTGGGAATCGACCATCTAACTACCAGCCCCACTGATAGAATGGAACTCACCTGTTGTCCGTCCCACAGATGCACGCGGTGAAATGGAATGAGGCTTGGGGAGCAGTGAGACTTGGACTGGAATACTGCCTCTGTCATTGGAAGCTACGTGACCATGTATGAGCTGCTTAATCACTTAAATTTTCTCCTTTGCAAAATGGAGACTTACCTACTTCTCAGGGTTGTGTTGAGGGTAAATGAAACCTTATAAAAAGGACTAACACAGAAAATCCCTCAGGTCTTCTGGTTTTTCCTAGATCCCCTTATGAGGTTATAAGGAAATTAGAATGCAAAGAGTAGGAACAATGTAATTGTTGAGTATGTGCATTAAAACAGTGAGCAGTAAAAGAGATCAAGAGGGTCTCAGCAGAAGAAAGCTTAGAGCAACTCATTGAGAAAAATGAGCACAGAATATGGATTCTAGTTTACTTTGTAAAAATTGAATGTGAGTAGATGCTTATTAAAAATAATACCTTTCAGTACATAAGTTACAAAACAATTTCCCAAAAGTTAACTTTCTTGATCCTCAAAACAATCAATATTTTATAGATAATAAAACTTCAACCCAAATGAAATCTATGTATTATAGTAAGTGATAAAGCTAAATGAGAACTTACTTCCAAATTCACTATCACATTCTGTCTTCTTAAGTTAAGAAATAACGTCAGAACATAATGTACCACAATTTGAATGCCACGTTAACAGAGATGGTTAATTACCCAGTAGAATCCTGGGGTTACACTTCCATAGTATAGCATTGTTGCTAGAAAGAGTCTGCAAGCTAGGCACTGCATTGCCCCTGTCTCCATGGGGCCTTATGACAATTTTGCATTAGAAACTAAGTAGAAATAATATGTGCCACTTCTGGGTCAAGGAAATCTGTGCCTGCCTGCTTGGAGAAGAGGACTTTGAAACCTGAGAGCATGGTGTAGGCACAAGATGAATGAATCCAAGGCCTCTGAGTCACCCCATGGAGAACAGCTACCTATAGACCAGGAGCCCTTGTGCTGCACTGGATGTCAAGTAAGAAATAAACTTCCAAGATAAGCCACTGAAATCCTGGAGTGTATTACAGCAGCTAATATTGCTCTGAATAAGTGTGAAATTGAAGAAATTTCATTTTTACAGTTTATCTCCTGTCATGAACATGTTATAAGCTGGAATTTAGCTAAAAAAATCTAGTTTTCAGTTATTTGAGGAAATAAGGAATGGATTGGCATGAGTTTTTAAAAAAAACACTGTTTAAATGTGAATTTAATTAATTATCTGATTTAATTTTACTTAGTTTGAAATATATATATGTAAAAAGTTCATGTGTAAATTACATTTCCAAGCCATCATACCATCTTAATTGTTTAAAAAAATTGTAAGACACAATCAAAGAAATAAAGTAGAACACAAAGTAGGCTGCCTGGATACCACATGATTAGAAAATCACCTGAATTTTTGAGTTTATATTTTCTCCTGATGAAATTAAGCTAGGCACATACACGCACATTTTTTACAATGTTGTGAAGTGAATTATTTTTAAGGGATTCCTTTCTCCCATAGCAATATGGAGCAAATGGCTGAGTCCTAAATAGTGTCTCCTACAGCTCTTAGTGCTAATACCTGAAGTACAATCTACTTGGATGTCCTGTATCTGGAAAGTGTTATTACCTTTTCTCTAAGAGAAAATACAAATGAGTAGAAAAATGGGCTTGATGACTTAAAATGTTATCATGACCAGAGGAAAAAAACTCAGATGCATAAATCATGTCTTTTATTTACTCCCAAGTGAATGAGCAACTCCAGTCCTCAGGTGTTCCATTAGCAATAATGATGTGAAATCTTAGACTAGCCTTTGGAACAGAGGCCATGTGTGTTAGATCCTAGAAAAGAAAACAAACACTGCTAACTGAATTATTTGGAGGAATCACAAACTACTTCTTTCCTCTCTTTATTGCCATTCAACAAAAAAGAAAAACTATTAACTACCTTTGGGGCTTCATAAATGCAATTGTCACCATAGTAACCAAAAGACCAAATAGCCACTGGTAGCCAAGAAAGTTGCATGAAATGGTTTGTATTAGGAAAGCAATTTTAACCTTGACATTGTTAAACTTAGAGAAAAACACTTATTTGAAACATGAAAGAGGGGGTTATCAGCCCTGAAGTGTTGTCACTTTATGCTAAATAACTCTCTGGGAAAGGTACCCATTGCTCTAGAGGCTGACTTCTGAAGATAAATCAGATCATTAGTCTCATAATGGTGGCCTAAGAAATTTCATAAGGTGTCTTCCTAGCTAGTAATAGTCAGTGGGCTCTTAATAGCATTTTCACAGTATCCATCTGCAAACGATAAAAAAATAATAATTGGATATCAGGTGTCTTGATTGTTCATTTAATGTCTGTCTTACTAAAGAGTATAAGGCTTATGAGGGCCGGAGCTGTTGCTATTTCACTCATCATATTATCTCTAGCACTATCACAGTTCAAGAAATATATGTTGAATAACTGTCTGAATTTATGCTTCTGAGATAATGTGCAATGAATCTTAGAATCATCTTACAGGCATGTTCCTAGTATCACAATAAGATTAGGTCATACTGAACGTGGAAACAATTGCCTGCTTTTACCACTGACTAAAGGAAAGACCAAATGAAGGAAAGAGTGACAGTAATCTCCCGAGTCTGTTCTTCTGTTCTTCGAGTGTATGAAAAAGAAAAGAAAGAGGAGACAGGGGAGGGAGAGGGGAGAAAGAAGTTTAGAAGAATAAAATTACTGAACATAAGAACTATGGGACTGGGTTTCCTCAGCCCTCGTTGCCAATTATTCTAACTGTAATGAGCAAATTCATCATATTTTTTTCTTATAAACAGTGCCAACCTGTTTACTAAATGTATGAAACCTGGTAATATCAGTTGTCTAACAGTCAGAATCAATGCTAAGGTTAATTTAAAAAAACCTGCTAGGAAAAGATATAGCAGTAATTAGAGATTCTTAAGAGCAACACTTATGTTCTAAGTGGATTTACATTTGTTCCCCTTGGTCAAAGACTGGGGTTTCGACATAATATAGTAGACTGGATCTCTTGATTTTTGAAACGAGCATGAGTGTTGCTAGACAATCGTGGTGCTCTCAGCATCAGTGATCTCTGGCCAGGGCCTCTGTGGATGCAGTATGTATGATATATAATAGAAGCAGGGTAAGATCATGGTTCAAAACTTAGGCACTGGTGGCAATGCTGGGTTCAAACCTGTCCTCTCCTTATTCATATTTTGGAAGCAATTTATCTAATGTCTCTCAAACTCATTTTTCTCATCGGTAAAATGGATATAATAATAGTTCCTAACTCTTGGAGTTAGTGATATAATTAAATGAGATCACCTGTACTAAGCACTTAGCAAAGTGGCCCATAATGAGCTCTGAATATACATTAGTACCCTTTCTATAAAAAATCTTCTTTTTATAAAATTGTAGACTCATTTTAAATGACTTAAACACAAAGTGGTTATAGTTGCCAGAAACCTCCTTAGTTCAGACTTTAAGTATTTTTAGATGAAAATCTTTGCTGTGGTCAAAGAACATGTTACAGTGCTACTTCTTGTTCCATCACATGAATACAATTTCTGTGCTCTGCTGCAATAGACTGACCTCTTTGTCTGCCTACTCTGCCTGCCTGGGATATGTGAACTATGCCAAGCCTTCTTACCTATGAATACTTCCTCACACTGCTCCCTTACATTTCTCTCCCACAACATATTTGAGACTGTTATCATAATACTTACAGATATTTTCCTCTCTTTCTTCCCTTTCAATAAGAATTAATTGTGCAGACTCAGGATTGAGAGTGAACGACATGCCTAAACACACACACATTCATTCACGACAATAATTCATGCAGTCTTTTCCAAAGCATGAAGGGCCTAAGCCTTCTTATAAATGTAAGATCAATCAAAAATTTTTTGAAGGTTCAAATAGTAATCTCATTCATTTTATAAATTTTTTTGGAGACAAAAGGAAGTATTATATGGGGTTTTCTTTTATCCTATTGGGTGGGCAGCTGGTCATTGAAAAGCCATTCATTGCTTAGTCCTGACATTGCCTCTCCCCATTGGGTCTCTCTAAGAGTCACATGCTCCAGGCTTCCTTGAAAAGAATCTTCTGAGGCCTCAGCATCTTATCTGAATCTCCTGAATCCCACTTAGAACTGTGTTGAGCTCTCACCCATCACGATGAGCAACAAATTCCTGGGCACCTGGAAACTTGTCTCCAGTGAACACTTTGATGATTATATGAAAGCTCTGGGTAAGAAATGCTCTTTGTTGTTCTGCTGAAAAGTCCGTTTTTAAGAAAACTACATGACATTTTCATCTAACACCTTTAACAGGAGACTGGGGAAGTTTGCACAGCCTGCAGTACAATCCTCTTTTAGGATTAATCTTTTGTTCTGTCATTCAGATAATTTATTTGCATTTTATTTGTGGTAATTTTTATAGACTTTAACTTAAATGGGAGAGCTACTTAAATGCATGGAACTCCCACTGATTTCAAAGGCAATTTCGTACCAAGAAATGCACTATTTTTGACATGCAAAATTTTGGTTGCAGACCCAAAGAAAAGAAAGCTTAAAAGCATGGTCAATCTGTTTTCCGGCTTTTCTGAGAGCTAGGTTTACAGCAATTTAGGTGCTCATAAAAGAAGGAATTGAATATATTGCAGATCCTAGAAAATCTCAATTTAAAATTTTAATTTTGATCTAAACAGGTTTTTCTCTCTACCTTTAGGTTGTTCTTTATTACACAATCACGTAGATACGGAGAGTTTGAAAAACAAAAATACTTCCTAAAATATTATGTTCATAGCCTAGGGAAGTTACTGAGAGAAAAAGAACTGGAGGTGTGGCAGTGAATTCAAACTCAATTTCACGAACGTCAGATGTTCCTGGAGTTGGAGGAGTGAATGGCGATGAAAATCCTAGTTACTAGTTACGACAACTTTATTTTATATGATTTCTAGAGTATGTCCCCTTAATATAACACAATAGATATGAAGAGTTTTGGGGAATCTTCAGAACTATATAAATATAACAATGAGTAATGCCAGTGACCTAAGGTTGCTGTACTTGTCAAAGTCTCTACTGCTTTACTTGGCTGTTAAGAAAGCTTGTATAAAACGTTCTATTTTAGGTAAAATGAGCAAAGTAATGTCATTGTTGCCTGGAACACTATGAGAACTTATGGGCATAAATTCATACTGGGAGATCTGTTAGATTTAAAGACTTCACTTTACAGCTGAGGAAGAAGCCAAGTAAGAGAAAGTCTCAGTGAAGGATTCTCTAATTTCATTGCTTTCCGATTTTAGTGTGCAAAAGGATATTTTGGGATTTGGTAAATATAAATTCTCAGACTCTGCCCCAGAGATTATGATTTAACTTGAAAAACATTGTCCTAAAATAGCAAAAGATTAATCAGAATTTGAAGAAAGAATATAGGGTATAGTTTATTGGCTATAACGCTTAACTTCTTATTTAGTATATAAAAGTTTGGGATCTTTTTAACCGGAAAAAGTATGTCCAAGCATTAAGACGTCCTGGGAAACCAGTTTCTCTTTCATATATTTTTTATTTGACATTTTTCCTTTTCCATATATTTTATAGTCTTGGTGATAATAGTAATAAAGTTAAGAGTTTAATTTTGTTTTTGAAATATAGAAGTTTTCTTTTAAAATTATTTTATTTCTCTATGATCATTTGTAATAGATTTCAAAGCTAGATGGTTAGTTTTTTTCTACCAGCTAGATAAAGAAGCTACAAAATTTCAGAAGTGAGAGCCATATCAAAAATATGAGGGGAGTACTTCTCCACATCTATAATATAGTATTGAGAGAAAATATCATGGAACAATATGTATATGCTTTAGTCGCATTTTAAAAATATCTATAGTATTTGAATGTACAAACTAAAATCTCTATAATGATTTATGCAAATCTGTAACTAGTAATTTTCAATGGGGAGTAGGATTGGATATAATAAAAATGGATGACATGCATTATTTCAGCTGGAAACTTTTACTCTTGAAAATCTGCAGACATTACTTCTGTAACAACAAAACCTAAAATGTTTGGGTTCTGGGCATGTATTTCCATTGGGAGTGAAACATGGGAGGAGATCCCTAGTAATAAGTTATACTACCTGTCATCAACACACCTGGGGCACCGCCAAGCATAGGATGTGGCCACCACAGTCTCTTCAGGTATGCTGTCTTGGGCAACATAATTCTAACACTATCTTAATTTTCAGGTGTGGGGTTAGCCACCAGAAAACTGGGAAATTTGGCCAAACCCAGTGTGATCATCAGCAAGAAAGGAGATATTATAACTATACGAACTGAAAGTACCTTTAAAAATACAGAGGTCTCCTTCAAGCTAGGCCAGGAATTTGAAGAAACCACAGCTGACAATAGAAAGGCCAAGGTAATCTTTAATGTTTCTCTTCAAAGTTGGCCCAGTGGGCTGCTTGAGAAAGAGGAATATTCCTGCTAGTGTTTAAAAGGGTAGACTCTATTCTGATGAAAAGGAGTATACCTACTGAGACATCTATTACAAAAATGATTCGGTACTGAATGAACTGCTTCTTTGATCAGCAAATCTCAGGCAAGTCAATTGCATGACCTTTTCTTTGCAGAGCATCATAACCCTGGAGAGAGGATCACTGAATCAAGTGCAGAGATGGGATGGCAAAGAGACAACCATAAAGAGAAAGCTGGTGAATGGGAGAATGGTAGTGGTAAGAGTATTTTCACTTCTAAATACAGAAATAATGCTATATAAACAACTTGATTACATTATTTTCAAAGTACTCTTTGTTTTTTGGAATATCGATGGATAAAAATGACTAAGAATAAAGTAAGAGTTAATGTTTAAGTGATATTTAAACTATTACAGGCTCCTTTTCAAGTATTGACCCAAGATTTTAGAAATAAAAAAGCCCATTTGTTATTTTAAAAATAAAAACACCTAACAATAGCAGTAAAATTAAAGAAAGTTTAGGTAAATCTTACTAGTTTGGAGTCAGAGAAACTGAGTCTAAATTTTAAAAGCAAAATACAGTCTGCAAGGCTCATTTGTAGACTATTTGCAGATATCCAACCATTTTGCATTCAAGAGGCCATAGTAACTTAGAATAAACCATGTCAGTAAAGCAAGCTGAGCTCATTGGAGACTTCTGTTGGCAGATGAGAATGATAACAAAGGTTGCATGTGATGACCTTTGATGATTTTTTTTTAGGGTTAAGGCTTTATGTTCACTAATTAACACATACATTGAATGTAAATAGATTCATGTACTTTCAAATGTTTCTTTAGTACAGTAGTTCTTAGCCCTTGCTACGCAACAGGTTTACATGGGGGGTAAATACTCATATGGGGGCCCCCAAACAGATAATTGAATGTAAACCTCTTGGGGGAGGAGGAGCCATCACTATGTTTAAATATTCCCCAAGTAACACAAATATGTAGACAGTTTTGAAAAGCTCTATCTTAGATTTAAATGCAAGCGAATTATACATAAAAACTCACCACTTATAAAAATTCCTTTACAGTAACAGATCAACTTTTAAATTGTTTCTTCAATTCTGAATTAATTCTGAATATTAATAATTCTAAATTACTGGAGACTGACATACTAATATTTTATTATTTCTAAATTAATGAGTTTATTTTGAATTTCTATTTTTATTACAAATTTTCGGTTCTCTGGTTTGAACTTGAGATATTCAATTTACCTCTCTCTTTTTTAAGGAATGTAAAATGAAGGGTGTGGTGTGCACCAGAATCTATGAGAAGGTCTGAAAAATTTTTCCTCGCTGAAGTGGTTTTTGATCATTTAATAATGGAAACCAATTACTTCCATTGGCAAAACCTGAATACACTGAAACGTCTGTTTTTGCTTTTGTCTTTATATATCAGATAGGCAAAGGCCTAAACTGAGTATTAAGCTAAAATTCAATGTTATTTAAAGATTTTTAATGTGCATGCATGTCATTACTACATTAAAGCATATATATTGACTACCCGAACAGTTGATGATGTCATTTAATTAACTATAAAATTCTAACCTATGTTGTACTTTGTATACTTGAAATGAAAATTAAAAGGATATTATATGTCAGGAAAAGGAAATCAAAGTATTGATCAGGGTAGCAAGCTCAAATGCTGACAGGGGTCAGGAAAGTTATGGGGAAGGAGCATCAGAAATCAGGCAAGCTAGGAAAATGAGCTATTTTGAAGTAAAGAGTTGTAGTCTCAGCTAAAAGGGATAGCCATTACTCCAGCCAGCTTTTTAAAATTAAAGGATATTTTATAGATAGTTAAATGCACATGTATTTAGGGTAGAGTTCAATCCACTGTGACAAATGCATGCACCCATATAACTTACATCCCAATCAAGATACAAAACATTTTCTTAATCCTAGTACATTTCCTTCTGCTTCTTCCCAGTCAGTGTCCTCTTGGGCTCCACCCCTACCGAAAGCAAGTAGTGGTTTGGTTTCTATCACATAGATTCACTTTGCCTTTTCATATAAAGGGAATTATACATCATATATTCTTTTTGTTTGCTTTTGAAAACTTCAGCATAATGTTTTTGAGGTTCCTCCATATTGTTGCATGCAGCTGTAGTTTGTTTCTCTTTATTACCAAGTATTAGTCCATTGTATGAATGTCATAGAAGACGAAGGGTTGTAGAAATGTTTCAGATTAAATTATACTAAAACATCTGACAACTAATTATGGTAAGTGATACTAGACTTAATCCTGTATTAGAGGTAACATAAATGCTCCAAAGAACAATTGACCATATATATTCAATTGCTAAATTGGAATATATATGGTCAATCAGATAAGAAGTATGCTTTGATTAAGTAAAAGAATATCCCTATTCTTGGAAAAATATCACAGTTTTTCCATTCTATTATTAAGATAATGCTATTTCTAATTTTTGGCTGCTATGAATAAAGCTGCTACAAACATTTTTGTACGAGGCTTTTTGTAAATTTAGGAGTTCCTTTATTTTGAATAAATAACTAGTCATATAGGCATAGGTGCAGTAATATTTGACAGGCAAGAATGGGGACCATTGCATTGTGCTCAAGTAATAATAAAACTATTTCAGATGTATTATATGATTGAGCAAATGAGAAAACATGTTGATGTTGATGGGAGTCAGGATGTTCACTGTGGAAAAAGGAACATACAAATATGGAATGAGGGAAGGCAAGAAAGAACCATGTGAGAATGGAATAGAAGTAATATAAATTCATAATTTCTAAACCATGTATATGTACGTGTATATGTATTATAATTACATATACATGCACTTGATAATAGACATGTATTTATGTGTGTATGTGTGTGTATACACATGCATATATTTTCTAGTTCTCTGTCAAAAGGACTTAGACACAAAAACACCTTAGCAGAAATGAATATACCTAACACTCAGATCTTCATGTCTAAAATAATTTGCCACTAAAAGGAACCAGGTCTACTTGGAGAAATGGCTGATTCCAAAGCAAGGGCAAGGTAGAAAAAAGATGAGCCTGAAATATCTTGTTATGCCAAAAAGTAATATTAAAAAAAAATAGAGGTATATTGCCAAAACATAGAGCCAGCTTGAAGGGGCTCCCATTGGCCAAACTTGAGCCAATTTGAGAGCAAAATAATTGAAAAAAATAATAAATTATAAACCAATGAGTAAAAAACAGAAATTCATGAATCCATACTGATATAATAGATGACAGATGATAGGTAGATAGATAGATAGATAGATAGATGATAGATAAGATAGATGATAGATAGATAGATAGATAGATAGATAGATAGATAGATAGATAGATAGATGATAAGGTTTCTCCTTTACAATAGAATGTCATGGGCCAGCTGGCCGATGTGAGTGGAATGAGTTCTGGAATTGGAAAACCATCATTTCTCAACCATCACAGTAAATATGGCTAAGGCAAGAATTATCAATGAATGCTAAAGCTAGGGGGAAATTTTGATTAGAAGCAGGATATCAGGATACTAATCTGGGCTTAAAGTATCTCCTCACAGATTGCTTGTTAGTTTCTGGGGAAAGAATAGTGACTGTGCGATGGAAAAAAAAAGACAACCTCTTGACTGGGTTATCAAAATTAATGTCAACAATAAAGGCTAATGTTCAACATGTGCCTTCAAATGTAACAAATTGAGAAGGAAACCACATCACTTATGGAGTATTCTGACCAGAAATCCATATCTGAATCTAATCATAAGAAAACATCGGGCAAACTTCAAATGAAGAATGTTTTGTTAGAAAAAAAAATACAGGGTGTTTTCACTGAATCTTTAAAAATATCAATGTCATAGAAGACGAAGGGTTGTAGAAATGTTTCAGATTAAATTATACTAAAACATCTGACAACTAAATATGGTAAGTGATACTAGACTTAATCCTGTATTAGAGGTAACATAAATGCTCCAAAGAACAATTGACCACATATATTCAATTGCTAAATTGGAATATATATGGTCAATCAGATAAGAAGTACGCTTTGATTAAGTAAAAGAATATCCCTATTCTTGGAAAATACACAAAGTATTTTGAGGTGTGGGCTACACTGTATGCAATCTTCCCTCAAAAATTCAGAAACATATATTTGTGTGCATTTGTGTGTATGATAGTACACACATACATACATAAAGAGAGAAAATAATAAAGCAAATGAGGTAAAATTTAACAATAGAGTAATCTGATATACATACATAGAGAGAGAAAGAGCAATTGATAAAGCAAATGAAGTAAAATTTAACAACAGAGTAATCTGAGTAAAGGGTATACGTGTTTTCTTTGAAATAATATGATTCTTGCAACTTTTTCTGTAAGTTGGAATTTATTTCCAAACATGATAAAAAAGAAATGAAACTTGGCAACTTCTTCTCTTTTTCAGCCTAGAAATGTCTGTGTTAAGTGGTTTTCTGTTTATTGTCATTATTTGTTGTTATTGCTGTTTTGTCTCCAAGCTCCAACCCATAAGAGTTTAAAAACTATGTAGCTATTTTTGGACATTTATAATAATACATTATAAAATGTATTCCTCAATAAATACAATTTCTCTATTATACAAAAATTATGAGTGCTTTTTATTTTTATAACAGAAAACGTCAAACTACACTGATAGGAAGGAAGACAAAATAATCATTTCAGCAAACCATTTAATTGTTAGGTTTGGAAAAGATTTTAAAACAACCATAAGAGAGGGAAAAATAAAACCAAACTTGATGTTTTTGCAAATTTAGGCTGCTGTTACAGCAAAACCAAATAAACTGAATAGCTAATAAACAACAGAAATCTGTTTCTCACAGTTCTGGAGTCTGGGAAGTCCAAGATCAACGTGTGGCAGATTCAGTGTCTACTGAGGGCTGGTTTTCTGGTCCATAGATGGCACGTTTGGCTGCATCCTCACTTGTTAGAAAGGGAAAATGAGGTTTCTTTGACTTCTTTTATAAGGACCCTGGTCCCGTTCATGAGGGCTCTACTCTCATTACCTAATCACCTTCCTAAAGGTCCTATCTCTTAATACCATCAACTTGTTAGGTTTGGATTTCAGCATATAAATTTAGGAGTACACAAACATTCAGACCATAGCACTTGAGTTCTGTAATATTCAAAAATAGAATCAGAGTATAGTTTTCCTTCTCTAATTCTTTTTGAATATAACACGGTTGTTAAAAACACAGTTAGAGGCAGGACTAGCTTGCGGCTCCTGCTCCGATGGACAGAGCAGTGGATAGACTTTTGCTTCAAAAACTACCACAGGAACATACCAGGAAAGCTGAGAGAATCCACAGACCCTTTGAAAGAATTGAACCACCACTGCAGGCTCCCTGAGAGACCAAAACACTGTGAGTCAGCTTGCTTTCTCAATGGCGTGGCTCATGGTCTGGGGCAAGTTTTCAGCCCTGGTCACAGACCAATATCCCTGATGAATATTAATGCAAAAATCCTTAACAAAATACTAGGGAGCCAAATCTAACAGCATATCAAAAAGCTAATCCACTATGATCAAGTGAGTTTCATACCAAGAATGCAGGATAGTTTAACATATGTAAGTCATGTGACATATGTGACATCTCACATAAAATTAAAAACAAAAATTACCTGATTATCTTAATAGACCCAGAAAAAGCATTTGACAAAATCCAGCATTCTTTTATGATAAAACCCTCAGCAAATGTGGCATATAAAGGACATACCTTAAGGTAATAAAAGCCATCTACGAGAAACTCACGGTCAACATTATACTGAATGGGGAATCATTGAAAGCATTCCCCCTGAGAACTGGAATAAGGTAAAGATCCCACTTTTACCACTTCTATTCAACATATTACTGGAAGTCCTAGCTAGATCAATAAGACAAGAGAAAGAAATAAAGGGCATCCAAATCGGGAAAGAGGAAGTCAAACAGTCACTGTTTGCTGATGATATGATTGTGTACTTCGAAAACCCTAAAGACTCATCCAAAATGATCTTAGAACTGTTAAATTAATTCAACAAAGTTTCAGGTTATAAAACTAAAGTACAAAAATCAGTAGTTGAGAATCAAATCAAGAACTCAACACCTTTAACAATAGCTGCAAAATAAATAAAACATTTGCAGATGTTTTGGAATATACTTAACCAAGGATGTGAAAGACCTCCACAAATTAAACTATAAAACACTGCTGAAAGAAATCATAGATAACACAAACAAATGGAAACATATCCCATGCTCATGGATGAATATTATCAATACTGTGAAAATGACAATACCGACAAAAGCAATCTACAAATTCAATGCAATTTGCATCAAAATACTGCCATCATTCTTCACAGAACTAGAAAACAATCATAAAACTCATATGGAACCAAAAAAGAGCCCACACAGGGAAAACAAGACTAAGCAAAAAGAACATATCTGGAGACATCACATTACCCGACTTCAAACTATGTTATAAGGCAATAGTCACAAAACAACATGGTACTGGTATAAAAATAGGCACATAGTAAAGGGAACAGAATAGAGAACCCAGAAATAAAACCAAATACTTACAGCCAACTGATTTTCAACAAAGTGAACAAAAAACATGAAGTAAGGAAAGGACACCCTATTCAACCAGTGGTGCTGAGACAATTGGAAAGTCATATGTCAAAGAATGAAACTGGATCCTCATCTCTCACCTTATGTAAAAATCAACTTAACATGGATAAAAGACTTAAAATCTAAGACCTGAAACCATAAAGATTCTAGAAGATAACATTGGAAAAACCCTTCTAGACATTTGCTTAGGCAGACTTTGTGACCAAGAACTCAAAAGCAAATGCAACAAAAACGAAGATAAATAGATGAGACTTAATGAAATGAAAAAGCCTCTTCCCAGAAAAAGAAGTAATCAGCAGAGTTAACAGACAACCCACAGAGTGGAAGAAAATCTTCACAATCTATACATTCGACAAAAAACTAATGTCCAGAAGCTACAAAGAACTCAAACAAATCAGCAAGAAAAAAACAAACAATCCAATCAAACAGTGAGCTAAGGACATGAATAGACAATCCTAAAAAGAAGATACACAAATGGCTAACAAGCATATGGAAAAATGTTCAATATCACTAATGATCAGGGAAATCCAAATCAAAACCACAATGTGACCACCTCATGCCTGCAACAACAGCAGCCCTTGAATCCTAGATCTTCCATAAGAATGACCATAATAAAAAAAATAAAAAATTAATGGATGTTGGCATGATTGCAACGAAAAGGGAATACTTTAACATTGTTGGTAGGAATGTAAACTAGTACAACCACTATGGAAAACAGTATGGAGATTCCTTAAAGAACTAAAAGTAAATCTGCCATTAGATTTAGCAATCCTACTATTATCTTTAAGTTCAACTTACAAGTTTAATATAAGTTAACTCATACCTGGAACCAACCCAAATGCCCACTGATAATAGACTGGACAAGGAATATGTGGCATGTATATACCATGGAATACTATGCAGCCATAAAAAAGGGTGAGTTCATGTCCTTTGTAGGGACATGGATAACTCTGGAAACCATCATTCTCAGCAAACTGACACAAGAACAGAGAACCAAACACTGCATATTTTCACTCATTATTGATCAATGAGAACACATGGACACAAGGAGGGGAACATCACACACTGGAAAGGACACCCTATTCAACCAGTGGTGCTGAGACAATTGGAAAGTCATATGTCAAAGAATGAAACTGGATCCTCATCTCTCACCTTATGTAAAAATCAACTTAACATGGATAAAAGACTTAAAAGGTGGAGGGTTAGGGAAGGGATAGCAGTGGGTGGGGAGATTGGGGAGGGATAACATTAGGAGAAATACCTAATGTAGATGATGGGGGGATGGATGCAGCAAACCAGCATGGCAACAATTCTGTACGATGGGCACATGTACCCCAGAACTTAAAGTATAATAATAATAATAACAATGGCACTTCTGCTTAGCTTTTAGGATGATTTTCTCTAGTTCAAGTTGTAACTCCCTAAGCATAGCTGCACATTAGAATCTCCTGGAAGTTTGTAAACATACAAATACCAAGATTGCACCCCAGACCCACTGAATTACAAATCATAGGTGATGGGTGAGACCCAGGCACCAATATTGTTAAAAGATAAACTTAGGCACACAAAAATTTTAAAGCATTTATTTGAGCCAACAGTGATTCATAAATCAGGCAGCCCCAAACCACGAATGGTGTGGGCTCTAATCAGGTAGGAATTGGGGAAAACTTTGATAAGGTGATTCAGAAGTAAGACAGAAAATATTTAATTGGTTAAAGTAGAACAGCCCTAGTTGGAGATTAATTGGCAGTTTCTTATTAATAAAATTTCTAATTGGAGGTTAGTATGTGGTTTTGTGGTTTCTGATTGGTAGATTCTCTAGTTAGATGCTAGTTCGAAGTTCTTATCGGATAAGCTTCAGTTTCATTTTACTGTTTACACCAAATTGTGTTTTGGTTCACTTAGGTAGGAACCCAAAGTATTCAGCCTAATAACCTCCTAATTCCTTTATTTGACACTATTTTTCTTAACCTCCTAGGTGATTACAACGTGTGGCCAGTTTAAGCACCGCTGTGCCAAAGTCTTCCATAGTTAGAAAAGAACAGTCTATTGTGTTGCTATTTACTAAAATGGAATGAAATGTTATCAAAGTCAGGAGTACCAAGGGTTTCCAATGTGATATTAGATAATAGTAGATAGTAAAAATACTACCTTAAAAGCAATTTAGATGTAATCAAGTGCTTTGTTAAGGAAGCAACGGTTTATGTCTTATCTTTGTTATTTCCACTGGAAGCAACACAATTGGCCATTACTCATGACAAAGCATATGGAAAAGTGAAGGTTTAAAAATAGCAAAGTGTGGATCAACGAAAACAGAGCTATAAAATAATGATACACCTTTGCAAAATATAAATCCTTTTTCAGCAGAATTTTAAAAGGTCAAATTACTCAGACAAATGAGTATGGAACTAATCATTTAAATGGCATTTCCCACATTTCACTATCTACCTAAAAATATCAAAAATAGAATGCAAAGTTTTCAGGATTCAGTTATCTGGGTTGGAATTTTGGCACTCTTTTTGGAGCATAAGATCTGCCCTGTAGCTAACTGCTGTGCAAATGTTTTAATTGGCCTGGTGGTACAGAGTGAATTTCTCAGTAGCACCAAAGGATTGATGCTTCTACCAGGAAAGGGTTTTGAAAACTCCATCTGTGACAAGGCTGTTTTTCGTCCATTAAGAAAACTAAATAATATGATTCCTTTGTTGGAATTTAAGATGGACATAAATTTTTTGCACAATCTGTCATTTGGCATTATAGTATTATTATTTTTGATGTTCTGTAATTTTATTTTTCCAGATAATTAGTGCATCATTAATGCATATAAATTGTATTAAATAAATATAAGTAGTATCGTGTAAATTGATGATAGTACAGTTTGAGGATTTTCAAAATAAATCACCAGTAGTGATTTATTTAAATAAATAAAAGTATTTCTTAATGAAATTTGGCAACTGGGGAACACTTACCCTTAAAACCAGCATGAATTTAGATACTTATTGAAATCTGTCTTGTATTATGCCTCATTTTATTCATTTCAGTCTCATCTTCCTCAGATAGATTGTATGCTGTTGAAGGTGGGACACAACTACCTAAACTGCTTTGTTTCCAGGAAAGTCTAGGTCACAGCAAGTATTAATGAAATATAAGGCTGACACGAGAAGGTGCATGGCATTTATTGCTTATTCCACATATTAGAGAAGCAAGAATATTGAAAGTATAGTGGGAAAACAAAGATTTGAACCCTGGTTTTGCCACTCATTACCAGAGTGGCATTAAGTTACAAACTCTAACTTGCAATTTCCTAATCTGTACAATGGACCATAATGGACCTAATTTGTACAATGGACCACACAGTTGATATGGAAGAAAAACATATGATGCTTGTGAAAGTACTTTGTAAAGTGTAAGGTGTTATCCATACATAAAATATTGTTATTATCATGCCTGTATTTCTAAGCACACATAAATACAAGCTTTTATATTCAGCATGGATTTTTATTTTGAGTGGTTTTCTTGTATGAGTGCTCCAAATAATGACTATATAGAGAGTCTTTTCTGTTTATCAGGGTCCTGAATTGGTTGTAAAAAAAAAAAAATAGAGTAAATAAAATTAAATATATTACACACCTTTGATTTGTTCTCACTAATAAAGGGAAACAGATTAGGTAAGATGCTGTTAAATCAAGTTTATTCAGCATCTGAAATCACAGATTTGGACCCTAGTTCTATTACCCTCTCACCCTTCCCACTGGCTGGGTGACCTCATGCAGCTCATTCCATTATTGCAGAGCCCCAGCTTCTCCATCTTTAAAGGAGGGGCTAATCTGGATGATCTCCAAAATCCCAGTTAGTTATAGATTTGATACTGTTGTATCTAATATAATTGGCTATTTTATACTGAAATAACATTATTTTGTCTGTGAACTTTTCTGTTTAATAGCTGTCTGCTTTCCAACACTTCCAGAAATTCTATGTGAACAGACATAAGCATTTTACATATTTTCCTTTCACACCTCACCTTGTTTCCCATCCCATAGCTCCCTCATCATTCTTCAAGAGACAAAAATTTCGTTTCTGACATCTTTGACCTGCATGGAAGGAGGTGCATTTAATGATTCTCTTCACTTTGCTAGCACTGCAAAATAACAATTTATTTAAATCTCTAATATTAGAATGAGAGTTCGATTGAAAAAATATATAAATTCTTCAATTTAAAAAATTTTCAGCCAACAGTGTTTGATTTATAGAAGAGTCTCTGTAAATGTTTGCTGAATAGAGAAATGCATGAATGAGTACCAGTTCACCAATTCTGGCCATGATATCCTGTACACAGAGGACCCATCCATGCTTAGTTGGAAAACAAACAGATGGATACATTTCCCAAAGGTTAGTTAAGGTAAATTCCTTTCCTTGGAATTTCACAGACAAAGAGGAACAATGAAAGGCCATTATAGTATGCTGTCATGTCTAATTTTCCCCTTCTTTCCTTTTGAAATAGTTAGGCCTGGAATGTTAAAGTATAAACAGGAAATCTCTCTGCTTCTCTGTTTCTCTGGCAAGTCACATGCATAGCCCAGAGACTGCAGCTAAAATAATTCCACAGGAAAGCCAGGGATTTTCTTATTTAAAAATCATGAAAGACAGATGAATGAATAAGTCTATGAAATAGTAGTATAAGATTTATTTCTGCTTGAACAAAATAGATTACAGCAGTTCTGAGACCATTTCCAATTGCATGATCTGTATTTATCTTGCATAGAATTCATGTTGGTTTTAGATTTTTGAAATGTTCATGTGAGTGTAAAAACATTTGGGTTTGGAGGACCCAGGGAATCATCAGAAAAGCACAGAAGAAAACTTCTTTGGTTCTCTGTGTTTTTGTGAACTGTCTTTATAGCTCATTGAATCCCAGAATTCCTGTAGGGTTCATCAGAAATCCACACGGCCTTCCTGTTGATTTATATCCATTTTGCAGATTCAGCTGGTAGAAATGTGAGATGACTTTTAAACTATTCTACAGTCAGCAAGTGTCCAAATTAAAGCACATTTGCTCGCTTTCAACCAAAATGATCCCATCATCAGCATGGCAGTGGGTGAGAAATGAGGGAAAATATTTGAAACAACTCTCAGGTAGAAACTGAATAGAAAGGTGAATAGAAAGGAATGCAAATCTATCCTAATGAAAGGTTCTCCTCCCTGGAGAAAGGAAGAAGAAGGCAATACCATCAAATATTCAATTAGAGCTATCACTATTTGTGGCATTACTCCAGAAAGCAAAATTATGGTTCAATGCCACAAGCACACTAACGCTGCTGTCTTGCTGAACCCCTATCAACTTCAACAGAGATGGCTCCAGGTCTAACAGGCTGAAGAAGAGACCCAGAGCCAGCAAACAAGACATAGGGTTTCAGCAATCCCATTACTGGGTATATATCCAAAGGACTATAAATCGTTCTACTATAAGGACACATGCACACGAATGTTCATCACAGCACTGTTTACAGTAGCAAAGACTTAGAACCAACCCAAATGCCCTTCGATGATAGACTGAACTGGGAAAATGTGGCATATATACACCATGGAATATTATGCAGCAATCAAAAATGATGAGTTCCTGTCCTTTGTAGGGACATGGATGAATCTGGAGAACATCATTCTCAGCAAACTGACACAAGAACAGAAAATGAAATACTGCATATTCTCACTCATAGGCGGGTGATGAAAAATGAGAACACATGGACACAGGGAAGGGAGTACTACACACAGGTCTATTGGAGGGAATAGGGGAGGGACAGCGGGGGTTGGGGAGCTGGGGAGGGATAGCCTGGGGAGAAATGCCAAATGTGGGTGAAGGGGAGGAAGGCAGCAAAACACACTGCCAGGTGTGTACCTATGCAACTATCCTGCATGTTCTGCACATTCACCCCAAAACCTAAAATGCAGTTTAAAAAAAGACATAGGGTTTATTGAGGACTTACATTAAGGGACAGGAACTGCCCCCATTTGTAAAAAGTATGTAGTTTATACAGACCAGGTGAATCTGCATTCTCAGGATATGCTTAAGCAAAGCTATTGCTGTCAGGTACACCTGCCAGACACTCCATCCCAGCATTCCTTTGAATGATCCTCACATTCCTCTCACTTCATTCTTCTGCAGTTTCCCTGGGGCCAGGTATGCAGAGGAGCATTGCAATCAGATGCAAAAGCACACTTTGCCCATAGAGTTTCTCCATCTCTCCTAAGTCAGAGGCCACTGGGGCTGCTTGAGACACTAGCTGTCCTATCAAGGGGCTCATGTTGGGTACCCATGCACCATACCATTGGTTGGGTGTTGACTATAGGATGGCTCTTTCATGCCGACAGTGAAAAGCTCGTTGTCAGGACCTCACCAATGCTCAGCATAGCATGCTTCTCCACTAATTCCCAGAGGATGTACTGCAATTCCTCCAAAGTCTGACATAGCAAAGGAAATGTGGGGACATCCCCCTCACTTGGATAGGCTGCCTTGTAACCCACAACTACCCAACTGAGGAAGGGGATGGCCAGATCCTCATTTTCAGCACTACAGAGATGCTGCCTCAGGGCTGAGTGGTTTATGATAGATGCCATTTTACTTATCTCAAATCTGGAGAGTACACTACCCTCTGCCCCCATGTCCCACAGACGGAGAAGCCACCCCACGATCAACTCCCTCTTCCACTGCCTGAACCCATTTCTTAGCTCCACCTGCTCCACAGCAGTGTATAATCTTTTAGGATGGGACAAGTTTTGCTTGTCTACTTCCTGTGGGTGTGGCCAGTCTGCCTCCATTCCAGTAGTGACCATGGATAAGCAGAGAGGACAGGTCTACAGGTTCCTCCCAGTTCTCATTCTCCTTCCCAATAGAGCTCTCTATTGGGTCCCAGGACTTAGAGTCCTAGGATGATTAAGTCATCATAGCCCTATCTTGTTGGCATGGGAGTTGGTGACCCTTCAAACAGGCTACCCAACAAGCCAGGGTCTCCATTTTGCCATCCTATTCCCTCAGGAAGGACAGTAATGTCTCCAGTGTTACCGCCTGAACTAATCTGGCACCTCTGTCTTGTCAAAGCTCACCTTATAATTGACGAACTCTTGCCTGCACTGTGAGCTCAGCCTCAGCTTGGAGCGCAGTCAGGAATGGCCAGTCAACTCAGCATCTGACCTTCGCTCAGGTAGATCTGTCCCCTGCCACAGCTTTTTCAGACTCCAGTATTTTCAGGGTGTCCCCGTACTCACATGGTGAGCCCCATCCATCAGGGATAGTGGCTATCAAGCCCCATATTAAAGTGAACAGCCTATTTTCTCCCATATTAAAGTGAACCCTATTTTCCCCCAGAGATTACCCCTTCCCTTATCCCATTCTATCTCTACTCTTGAGGTTTTCTCCACCTCCTGCCCAGCTCAGCAATTGTCCTGAGAAATCCCTATAGACTTCAACAGGGATAGCACCATGTCCAGGAGGCCAAAGAGAGACCCAGAGCCAGTGAGTGAGACATAGAGATGGTCCAGTGGCAGTGGGCTTGACAGAACCACTCTTGTTTGTAAAAAGCATGCAGTTAATATGGATCAGGTGCATCTGCATTCTCGGGGCCTACTTAAATTATGCTATCAGGTGGATCTGCCATACCCCCCACCCACTTTCTTGATCCCAATAAATATAATGGGAAAAAACATTATTTCTACTACACAGTAATTGTTAAAAATAATTAACATCCACATTCTGTGGATTGTATCTTCATTTTATTGATTTTGTCTTTTGCTGTGCAGAAACTTTTTAATTTGATGTGATTTTATTTGTCCACTTTTGCTTTGGTTGCCTGTGCCTGTGCGATATTGCTCAAGAAGTCTTTGTCCACTCCAGTGTCCTCAAGAGCTTCCCCAAAGTTTTATTTTACTAGTTTCATACTTTGAGGTTTTAGATTTAAGTCTTTAATAAATTTTTATTAGATTTTTGGTATGTGGTGAGGGATAGGGGTCTACTTTCATTCTGCTGCATATGTATATCCAGTTTTCTTAGCACAATTTCTTAAAGAGACTGTGTTTTCCCCAGTGTATATTCTTGGGACCTTTGTCAAAAATGAGTTCATTCTCGATGTATAGATTTATTTCTAGGTTCTCTATTCTGATCCACTAATCTATGTGTCTGTTTTTACACCTGTACCATGCTGTTTTGTTACTATAGCTTCATAGTATAATTTTAAGTCGGGTAATGTGATTCCTCCAGTTTGGTTCTTTTTGCTTAGGATAGCTTTGGCTATTCCAATTCTTTTATCATTCCATGTAAATTTCAGAATTTTGTTTTCTATTTCTGTGAAGAATATCATTGGTATTTGGTTAGAGATTGCATTAAACCTGTAGATTGCTTTGGGTAGTATGAACATTTTAACAATATTTATTCTTTCAATACATGAAAATATAGTATCATTCTATTTTTTATATTCTCTTCAATTTCTTGCATCAGTGTTTTATAGTTTTTATTGTAGAGGGCTTTCACTTTTTTGTTAATTTCTAGATATTTTATTTGTAGTTATTGTAAGTGGAATTACTTTCTCAATTGCTTTTCCAGATTGTTCCCAGTTGGCATACAGAAATGCCACTAATTTTTATATTGATCTTGTATCCTGAAACTTTGCTGAGTTTGTTTATTCAGTTCTAATAGTTTTCTGGTGAGGACTTTCGGTTTTTCAAAATATAAGATTATAGTATCTTCAAACAAGGATAATTTGGCTTCCTCCTTTCCAATTTGGATGCCTTTTATTTCTTTCTCTTGTCTGATTGCTCTAGATGAAAAATCCATTATTATGTTTGAATAGCAGTGGTGTCAATGGACATCCTTGCCATATTCCAGATCTTACAGGAAAGGCTTTCAGGTTTTCCCCATTCAGTATGATACTAGTTGTGAGTCTGTTGTATATGGGTTTTATTATGTTGAGGTATGTTCCTTCTATATCCAGATTTCTTTTTCTCGGGGTTTTTATTAAGGAATGTTGAATGTTATCAGCTGTTTTGCAGCATCAGTTGAAATGATCATATAGTTTATGCCCTTCATTCTGTTGATGAGTCATATTGATTGTTTTGCCTATGTTGAACCATCCTTGCATCTCAGGGATAAATCCCACTTATGATGAATGATCTTTTTAATGTGTTGGTGAATTTTGTTTGCTAGTATTTTGTTGAGGATTTTTGCATCAATATTCATTAGCAATATTGGTCTATACCTTTTTTATTTTTGTTTTAGATGTGTCTTTTTATGGCTTTGGTATCAGGGTAATAGTGGACTTCTAGAATTAATTTGAAAATGTTTCCTCCTCCTCCTCTAATTCTCAAAGTGGTTTGAGTAGGATTAGATGCTTTTTTTCTGTTTAATTGCTTTTAATGCTTGACAGAATTCAGCAGTGAAGCCACTGAGGCCCGGACTTACCTTTGCTGGCTGGAAGCCTTTTCATTATGGCTTCTATGTCATAACTTATTACTGGTCTGTTCAGGTTTTGGATTTCGTTAAGGTTCAGTCTTGGTAGGTTGTATGTACCTAAGAAGTTCTCCATTTCTTCTAGGTTTTCCAATTTATTGGCACATAGTTACTTATAGTAGCCATTAATAATCTTTTGAATTTCTGCAGTATCAGTTGTAATGTCTTTTTTTAAAATCTCCGATTTTATTTATTTGGGTCTTCTATCATTTTTTCTTAGTTGGCCTGACTAAAGGTTTGGCAATTTTGTTTAACTTTTCAAAAAACAAAATTTTTCTTTCATTGACATTTTGTATTGTTTTAGTCATTTCAAATTCATTTATTTCTGCTTTGATCTTTCTTATTTTCTTTCTTCTACTAATTATGGTTTTGATTTGCTCTTACTTTTCTATTTCTTTAGGATGATTATTAGGTTGTTTATTTGAAGTTTTTCTTCTTTTTTGATGTATACACTTATAGCTATACCCCCTTCTCTTAGTACTGCTTTTGCTGTAACCCATAGGTTTTGGCATATTGTGTTTCCATTTTCATTTGTTTCAACAAAATTTTCAATTTTCTTCTTAATTTCTATATTGACTAGTGGTCATTCAGGAGTATATTGTTCGATTTCCTGGTATTTATGTAGTTTTCAAAATTTCTCATTATTGGTTTCTAGCTTTATTCAATCATGTGGCCAGAGAAGATGCTTGATAGTAATTCCATTTTTTGAATGTTTTGAGACTTATTTTGTGACCTAACATATGGTCTATCCTTGAGAATGATCCATGTGCTGAGGAAGAATGTGTATTCTGCAGCCATTGGATGCAACTGGATGCGATGTTCTGTAAATATCCATTAGTTCCATCTGGTTTATAGTGCAGATTAAGCCTGATGTTTCTTTGTTAATTTTCTCTTTAGATGATCTGTCCGATGCTGAAAGTGAGGTGTTGAGGTCTCTAACTATTATTGTAGTGGGACCTCTCTCTCTCTCTAATTCTAATATTATTTTCTTTAAATATCTCAGTGTTCCAGTGTTAGGTGCATATATATTTACAGTTATATCCTCTTACCAAATTGACCCCCTTTACTGTTACAGAGTGACCTTTATCCCTTCTTATAGTTTTTGTCTTAGAGTCTATTTTTTCTGGTATAACTATAGCTATTCCTGGTTTTTTGGGTACTGCTTGCATAAACAAACAAACAAACAAAAAGAAAACTAACTCCATACCTTAACTTCATCTGTCTACTTTTTACCTTTTGTTGTTCCTATTTATGTCTTATTGTACTATGACTTGCAAAGCTGTTGTAGTGATTATTTTCGGTTGGTTCATTGTTTAGTTTCTCTACTTGAGTAGTTTACCCATCATACTTAAGATTAGTTTACATGCTCTATACTTGCTTTTACTAGTGAGTTTTGTACCTTCAGATGATTTCTTATTGCTCATTGACATTTTTTTCTTTCTAATTAAAGTATTGCCTTTGGAATTTGTAGTATGACAGGTCTGATGTTAATGAAATCCTTGAATTTTGTTTGTCTTTTGTTTTTCCTTCATATTTGAAGGATACGTTCACAGACATACTATTCCAGGGTGTAAACTGAAAAGTCTGCTGCCAGATGTATCCCAGGCCCATTGTATGTTATTTATTTTCTCTTGTTGAATTTAGGATCCTTTCTTTATCCTTGACCTTTGGAAGTTTGATTATTAAATACCTTGAGGTAGTCCTCTATGAGTTAAATCTGCTTGTTGTTCTATAATCTTGGTGTTTTTTTTTTTTTTGAGATGGAGTTTCACTCTTGTTACCCAGGCTGGAGTGCAATGGCACGATCTCAGCTCACTGCAACCTCCGCCTCCTGGGTTCAGGCAATTCTCCTGCCTCAGCCTCCTGAGTAGCTGGGATTACAGGCATGTGCCACTGTGCCCAGCTAATTTTTTGTATTTTTAGTAGAGACAGGGTTTCACCTTGTTGACCAGGATGGTCTCGATCTGTTGACCTTATGATCCACCCACCTCAGCCTCCCAAAGTGCTGGGATTACAGGCTTGAGCCACCGCACAAATAACCTTGTTTTATACTTGGATATTGGTATCTTTCTCTAGGTTTGGGCAGTTCTCTCTTATTATTACTTTAAATAAACTTTCTGCCCCATCTCTTTCTCTACCTCCTCTTTAAGGCCAATAACTCTTGAATTTGCCCCCTTTGAGGCTATTTCCTAGATTCAGGCTTTATTGCTTTTTTATTCTTTCTTCTTTTGTTTCTTTTGTGTATTTTCAAATCGCCTGTCTTCAAGCTCACAAATAATTCTTCTGCTTGAGTAATTCTACTAGTAAAAGACTCTAATGCATTCTTCAGTATGTCAATTGCATTTTTCAGCTCCAGAATTTCTGCTTGATTCTTTATAATTATTTTAATCTCTTTGTTAAATTTAACTGATAGAATTCTGAATACCTTCTCTATGTTACCTTGAATTTAGTTGAATTTCCTCAAAATAGCTACTTTGAACTCTCTGTCTGAAAGGTCACATATCTCTGGTTCTTCAGAATTGTTCCCCAATGCCTTATTAAGTTCATTTTGTGAGATCATGTTTTCCTGGATGGTCATGATACTTGTAGATGTTTGTCTGTGTGGGCATTGAAGATTTAGGTATTTATTGTAGTCATTGCAGTCTGGGCTTGTTTTACTTGTCTTTCTTGAGATGGTTTTCCAGATATTTGAAAGGACTTGGAATTATGATCTAAGTTGTATCTGCCTTAACGGGCACCCCAAGCCCAGTAACACTGTAGTTCTTGCAGACTAGAGATAGCATCTTGACATCTTAAACAGGATCTGAAAGAATTCTCTGGATTACCAGGCAGAGACTCTTGTTCATTTCCCTTAATTTCTCTCAAACAAAGAGTTTCTGTCTTTGCTCTGATGACATGGAGCTCGAGGTGGTGTGACATAAGCTCCCCTTTGGCCACTACCACAGGACTGTGCTGGGTCAGATCAGAAGCTAGCACAGCACTGAGTCTCACCCAAGAGCTGCTGTAACCACTCCCTTGCTACCGCCTAAGTTTGCTGAAGGTCCTGGGTCTCTACAATTAGCAGGTGGTAAAACCAGCCAAGTCTGTGTCCTTCTTTTTGGGACAATGAGTTCCACTAGTCCCTGGGCAGGTCCAGAGGTGTGATGAAGCCAGGGACTGGAGTCAAAAGCCTTAGAAGTTTGCTTGGTGTTCTATTGCACAGTGACTGAGCTGGCATTCACGCCACAAACACACAGTGCTTCCTACTGTTTCCTTCCATTTCCAAGGCAGGGAGCCTTGCCCCATGGCCTCTACCACTATAGGACCCCAGGGAGTACTGCCAGACTACCACCAGTGTTCCCTTAAGGCCTACGGTCTCTTTAGTCAGCTTATGATAAATGCTGCCTGACCTGGGACCCACTCTTCAGGATGGTGGGCTACCCTTTGGCCCAGGGGAGATCCATAAATGCTAAGAGACAAAGTTTGGAATCAAGGACTTAAAGGGCCCACTTAGTTCTCTACCCCTCTGTGGCTGAGCTGGTATATAAGGTATAAGACAAAGTCCCCTTTACTTTTCCCTTTGCTTTTCCCAAGAAGAAAGAGTCTCCCCATAGCCTCCATAGCTGGGAATGTGCTGAGTCTCACCTGCAGCCAGCCAGAGAGTCTCAGAATCTCACCCAAGACCCACAACATACTACCTAGGTATCACTGCTGACTATTCAGGGACCAAGGCCTCTTCTTAGCAGGTAATAAACATGCCAGGACTAGGTCCTTCCCTTGAAAGCAGCAGGTTGCCTCTGGCACAAGGTGTGTCTAGAAATGTAATTTTGGAGCTAGGGCCTGGAAGGAGAGTTTCACGTCTCTGATTGGTGCCCTATCTTGGTGAGGTGATCCTGTAGGCATGTTTTATTGTTTTTTTTTCTTTTGTTTCTTCTCCTGTGTATATTCAAATAGCCTGTTTGAACTCACAAATTCTTTCTTCTGCTTGAACACTTCTGCTATTAAAAGATCCTAGTGCATTCTTCAGTATGTCAGTTGAATTTTTCAGCTTCAGAATTTCTGCTTGAGTCTATTAAATTATTTTAATGTCTTCATTACATTTACCTGATAGAATCTGAATTCCTTTTCTCTGTTACCTTGAATTTAATTGAGTTTCCTCAAAACGGCTATTTTGAATTCTGTCTGAAAGGTCACATATCTTTGTTTTTGCTATATAAAGTTCTCCCCACTCTTCCCTCTCCTCTCCTCAAGCAGAAGGAAGGGGTCCCTTTTGGAGCTGCAAGCTGAACTGCATAGAGTTAGGTGAGGGATGGTGCCAGCACTCCCCTATCCACCACAGCTGTGTCTCAGTAGGTCACATATCCTCACATATCCTTTGGCTTTGAGCCCAGTTCTGCAGTAGGACTTGCCTAGGAGTTGCAGTCCTTACGGCCTAGATGGCTTTTCAAGTTTATTTAGAGCCCCAAAGCCTTTTAGCCTACAATAGTAATGCTTGCGGGAACTCAAGTTTCAACTGCTGGGTTGGGCAATTTCCCTCTGGTTAGGGCTCGGCTAAATGCTCTATATACAGGTATCGGCTGAGTTCATCCATTTTGCTTTCTGCTATAACAAGGCAGCACTGAGTTCAATGCAATGTTTCACAGTTGCTGTGCTCTCTCTCTCTCCCAAGCACTTGAATTCTCTCTGCACATACTGCCATTGCTGGGGGATTTTCCTACCTCTTCAGTGCCTCTGTCAGTGATATGAAGTTAAAACAAGCACTATGTGTGCTCAACTGATTTTTGGTTCTTATGAAGGGTTTGTGTGTGTGTGTGTATGTGTGTGTAGATAGTTATTAAATTGATGTCCTTGTGGGGGGGTATGATTGGTGAAGCCATCTATTCTGTCATATTGCTTCACTTCCTCCTCTTAGTAAGCTTTGTACACTGCTATATTAAAAAGACTAACTTTCAAAGATAATTACATTGCTGGTTTTTTTTTTTTTTTTTTTTTTTGAGACAGAGTTTCGCTCTTGTTACCCAGGCTGGAGCACAATGGCGCAATCTCGGCTCACCGCAACCTCCGCCTCCTGGGCTCAGGCAATTCTCCTGCCTCAGCCTCCCGAGTAGCTGGGATTACAGGCATGCGCCACCATGCGCAGCTAATTTTTTGTATTTTTAGTAGAGACGGGGTTTCACCATGTTGACCTGGATGGTCTCAATCTCTTGACCTTGTGATCCACCCGTCTCGGCCTCCCAAAGTGCTGGGATTACAGGCGTGAGCCACCGCGCCCGGCCCGATAATTACATTGCTTGACCAGTGTTTTAAGAACTTAGTATAAGAAAACATGCAAATATGTACCAGTTAGGGAAATCAAATAAATACCAGAATTTTAAAATTTTTGACTGCATTTGTGTAATGGAATATTATGCAGCAATTTAAAATAATAATATAGATCCACATTTACTGATATGGAAACATGACCTCAACATATTACCAAGTGAAGAAAGAGTAAAAAGTAACATGTATAGTTTTATCTTATCTTTGCAAGTTTTATTTTATAACCTGTTATAAATACGTACATGTGGTGATTATAATACTAATATATATTTTTTAGAACAGGGTCTCACTTTGTCACTCATCCCACCTCAGCCTCCCAAATAGGTAGCGCTACAGGTGTGCATCACTATGCCCAGCTAGAATTTTTTAATGTTTTGTACAGACAGGATCTCTTTATGTTGCCTAGTCTTGTCTCAGATTCCTGGCCTCAAGTGATTCTCCCACTTCAGCCTCCCAACATGTTGGGATTACAGACATGACCCACCATGCTTGCCAGTAAATCTTTATTAACTGTTTCCAGGTACTAAGTTACACATTTTATACATATTAACTCTAAATCTCCAGTCGTAGGTGACAGGTATCATTTTTACTCCGATTTTATGGAAGAGGAAAAATGTGCTTTCACAGTGAAAGACTGAATAACGTGCCCAAGAATATGAAAAAAAAATTATCTCCAGAGAATGCTCACAAAAAATGTTAACTATGTTTATCTCTGGGTGATGGAATTTGGAGGGACTTAAACAATAATTTTCTATATTTTGAACTTTCCCCAAAATAATATTAATTTTGTATATATCAGAAAGATTGTTTTATTTTTTAAAACATAGCTTTTTGTTGTCTAATTTGCTTATTTCACATACATCTCAAAAATTTTTAAATTAACACCAGATGGCTTCTAGTAAAAAGAGAACTAATTGAAGTCAATAATTTCCTCTTGAAATGAAAGTAGCACTTCATATGTAAGTCATGGGAAAGATTTAATGGGTTTATGCAAGGTCTTTTATATTATAACCAGATTAAAAAGACCTATTTCAACTTATAATCAGTTGGAAAGTTATTCTTTTTACCGCATTTAGAGTGGTAGCAAAGTCAGTGGCACCTGGAAAAAGAGGAAGTATTGAAAAGGAACAACCATTCACAGCTAGTAAACAATTGTTGGCAGACACTCTGCAGTGCATTTTGAAGGCAAAGGGCACTCTTTTAAGTTGAGTGCAGAAAACTAAAACTAGAGAAATATACTTGGTAAAGATTCAGAATTAGACTTTTGAGCAATTAGAAACTGAGAAACTGAGACTTCACTATAAACTGCTAAAATTCCCAGTACATAGATGGGATCAATCCAGAGAAATAAGCATTAAGGTTGAATGTGAAACGGATTTGGACGCCAGCCACAACTGCTTGATTACAGACTGCATCGCTGCACAGACCTCAGCTACACTCAGCCAACGGCCTCAAGAATTTCTTTTAAAGGATGCAGGAAATTAATAATAGAACCAAACTATTGAGTATTTTTGTTTTCTTATATTCTCCATAGTAATGCTTTTAAAAACTCTATAATAAATGAAAGATAAAATGAGGGTAGAATTCTCATTGTGTAGCTGAGATACACTCAACCAAGTGAGCTCAAAATATTGAACTAAAGGATCTCATCAGTTATTATTATAACTAGATATTTTACTATCTGTTCCCTATTGATTATTTTAATGAAGATGCTGGCAATCCAAGAGGACTGACTCAGTAAGCGGCAAATCTTAGAGAATGGTGCCTCAACAAAGTTTACGCCTATGTAGCTTTATTACAAATCACAGCAGCGCATTTTCAGAGGTGGTTATTTTGGTAGCTAACAAAAAGCCAAGGCACAACTGCATCTATAAAGCGTAACAATCGCCCATTAGAACTGAGTCACCAAGAGCTGTATATCCTAACACTATATCTTTTATAGAATTACAGCAGTATTTAAAGAATTCTACCATCTCCTCTTTGTTTGGAGTAATTTATTATAAAGTTATTTTCTTCTTGACATTTGAGAGCCATCTTTTACAAATAGCTGTAAATCAGGGAAATGAACCTCAGTAACATGGAAAATTATTCTGAACAATGCATAATATCATGGCAGGCTACCAAATCACTGTAAAAATGCCAGAAGGAAGTCATTTGGTTCTAAATGTGAAAGATAAGAATCCTAGTTTACAACGTCCAATCAAGACATGTTATACTAGGTGTCCCAAGAGAATACTCTTTTAAATACAGCTAAGGTCATAGAGGCTAATGATTTTATCACTGTCAGATCACTCCCCAGTTGGCAGAATACAGACTACTTCTTTTACAAACTGAATTTCTCGTTTCCTACCGTCTTTACAGCAAATCATGGGCAGCGCTGGCATGTTCCAAGCACACAGTTACTACTGTCTCTTGCTCTAGATTTACTCCCCAAAAATGACACTCACTTAAGAACAACAAACTGTATCCAGATACAGTATCAACAGGAAGATTACTTGACAATTCTGTTACCCTATATGTAGTCATTTCACCAGTATGGTATCAAGATAGAGGGACAACAGACAGGAAAGCTCAGTCTTCATTTCTTTTCACCTGTGTTACCTCTCCCCTTAACCTCATTCTCTTTTATCCATTGCAACTCAGTGTGGAGTCTACAGACCCGCTCGGCGGACTTCACCTGGGAGCTTTTAGAAACACAGACTCTCAGAATCCACCAAATGTACTGAATCAAAATCTGCATTTTAACAAAATTCTCCAGGTGAGATATATGCACATAAAAGTATGTAAGATAGCCTTCTAAAGATATAATCTGCCCTACCAACAATTAGAGAAACAGGGCATTGATCTTTTTTGGTATTTTCACTTCTTTTTTTTTTTTTTTTTGAGACGGAGTTTCGCTCTTGTTACCCAGGCTGGAGTGCAATGGCGCGATCTTGGCTCACCGCAACCTCCGCCTCCTGGGTTCAGGCAATTCTCCTGCCTCAGCCTCCTGAGTAGCTGGGATTACAGGCACGCGCCACCGTGCCCAGCTAATTTTTTGTATTTTGAGTAGAGACGGGGTTTCACCATGTTGACCACGATGGTCTCGATCTCTTGACCTCGTGATCCACCCACCTCGGCCTCCCAAAGTGCTGGGATTACAGGCGTGAGCCACCGCGCCCGGCCTGTATTTTCACTTCTATATCTCCCCTATCATTTAATAAATAATCCAAAATAAACCTTCTTCCTCCAAGCCAAAATAAAACAAATAACCAACATATGTTTAACCCTTTGCAATGTACAAAATGCTTTCATAATCATACCCACTTGATGCTCACAGCATAGGCACATGTTTCATGATTCTCATTTTATCCCTTAAAATATCATGACTGATAAAAATGACATGCTCAGATCATATAAAACTAGTTTTTTGAGTCCAAGTTTGGCACTTTTGCTACTGTACCATGATTGGACAGAAGATCTGAAACTAGAACAGCAGTGAAGGTGAATAAATTTAGGACATAAAATAAATTTGGAAGTCCTTGGAAAAAGTTGATGGAAAATTAATTACGTCATTTGTAGTCCCCTTATCTAAGATTCCATCCTCTGATGGCAGGGATATACAAACAAATCTCTTAGATTTTCTTAGAGACATTCAGCCTCTTCCTGCTTGGGAGCTCTAAACATAGTCATGAGCAAGGGAGGAGAGGAAAACAAGCTGTGCATGCCTCAGTGCTCTCCCTGAGAGCAACCCTTTCAATCAGCAGGAACCAGCCAGGAGACTTAGCAGTCTAGCTGTAGCCCCACCTTAAGTCCTCTAGGAAACTCTTGGTGCCCGTTCTCACCAAGTCCATATTTTGCATCAGTCAATCAGATATTATATGACCACCATGTTTTCTGGCAATATTTTCTCCCAGGAAAAAGGTCACTCTTGCTTTGTATGGATTTCTGAATTTGTTCAGTTTTCTGCACAGTTTACTTATTACCCTTCTACAACAGGAAACTTTCAGCTCTTTTTTGTATTTCCTCATTGGGAAAACACAGGCAAGTTTTCCTGAGAAGTTTCTTTGCCAAAGCCATTGCCAGGATCCTGCCACAGATCTTCACGTTCTGACATCACACATTCCACCACGCAGGGAGGTATACATGGTGTGCATGACAACATCAAATGCAAACCTGTGGACTGTAGCCTCTGAGCTCAGGCATTCTATTCCAACCTGTATGTAAGTCTAAGGCAGGTCATCATAAAAGGGCAAAAGAACATCTTTGGAAAAAACAAAGACCCAATTTTGTTATCAACTCCACAGGCTTTCCTTTTGAAAATATTAGGGTGAAAGGTGGTTTGGCAATTTGGGAAGTTACTGAGTCGATTTGAGAATGCACAACTTCTTGATACAATTTTCAAAATGCTTTCCTCAATATTTCAGGATCGGGTCAGCACACTAAATGGGTGGTAACAATTCCAAGGCATATCTTAAGCATCTGTGTTATAAGGGGGATGCATTGAAAACACGGAAGGGCTGACGCCACAGCAATGTGCTCAACATGATGGGATTTCCAGATATAGAATTGCACGACTCCTCGGGGATTCACATTGGAAAAGAGCCCTATACTCAAGACGGAGAAAACAAACCTTCTTAAGTCCAGCAGAACTAGGAATGGATAATTCTTCCAATTATAAAGTAAACATATCCCCAGCTAAATGTGGGAGAGACAATGTGTCCTCAAAATTAAAGTGAGATCTGTTTTAGAATCACTCAGTTAAAGACTGGCAACATCCAGGATTTCCTAAATAAGGTTAAAATTAATCACATGTTCTAGTATTTTTTGCTCTTTACATTTCAGTAATTTGCTCTACACATTTCTGAAATCCTTTATTCTAGGGGCTTATGCTTGTGTATATTCCCACTTGGCCATCAAACTTCAGCGCTTTGTATTTTTTTATTTTTATTATTTAACAAGTGTTTTAAAATAGAAGGTATAGTGAATATGAGGAGGCATAAGTAATAGATAGTTTTAAGCTATGAGACTTTCCCAAACTATCCTGCAAGTAAATATTTTGGTTCCTCCTAGCCTTGCCATTTATGCTGAACAGGCCAACATATTTTCTGTCCCAGAACTGTGTTCTCTAAAATTCCCTTCTCCCTTCTCTTTCTATGTGTGCTGCTTCTCCCCTGGTCTCTGCTTAAATGTCCTGAGAGGACTTCACTGACCACATCATCTAAACAAGAAGCCTCTGTTATTCACTATCAGAATATACTATTTATTATTTTCTATCATTTAGCCTAATCTTTATTTTTTTATTTGTTTATTTTTTGTTTTGAGACAGAGTCTTGCTGTGTCACCCAGGCTGGAGTGCAGTGGTGCAGTCTTGGGTCACTGCAGCTTCTGCTTCCCAGGTTCAAGTGATTCTCATAGCACAATCTTTTATTACCTGTTTTGTTTACTTGCTTATTGCCCATCTCCACCAGAAGTGTGCAAAATATTGAGGACTGGAATCTTTTTGTCAGTCTTTATTATTCTTACATATCTAGTGTCTAGTCTAGAACACAGTAGGTGATTCAGCAAATATGTTTCAAATGGATGAAGGGACATTTCAACGTTCTTATATATATATAGTCCTAATGTCAAAGCTTTAAAGATTTTCTGACTCTCCTATTATCATTTTTTAAACCAAATCCAACTGTTTAATCAAAATTTCCTTTACCTACCACATACAAACTATGACACAATGTGGCCATTTTAGCCTGACAGACATCTTCTGAATTTAATAAATGGTCCTCTTGAATCTGAACTCTAACTTAAGGATAGACACAGCCACTTCTAAGGGGTAAAGTTGTTGGAGAATAAAACACTTCTTAACTATTGAATACAACCAATGACAAAAAAATCAACTACTTTTTAGAATAACACTATCAACTACTTTTTAGAATAACACTAACTTAGTTGGTTTTTTAAAATGCTTCATTGAGTCAAAAACTCTGATTTAAGATTCATCAAGCCAACAAATACTCCTGAGCCTTCTCCTGTGGTTAATGTGATTGCTCCCACTTTGCAGTTGGACAGATTCAGGCACAGAAATATTAGGCAGTTTTTCAAATGAAAAGTACACAGGACATCAGGAATAGCATTTGTCTACCCAACTCATAGTACACAGACATCCACAAGCCTGGGACCATTTATGAAGTACTACAGGTATCAGATTTGTATATGGCTATCACCTAGAACAATAAAGATGACATTTGTGGCTACTGTGTAGCAATATGTAATTACTTACCCACCTTGAGATGGGATGTGAGTGAAAATAGTTCAGGTTACCTAAAGGGGCTGCCTAATTAAAGGAAGATGGTATCCTCCCTTTTTGTTTTGTCCCTTTCCTGCTGTCTGGAATGTGAACTTGATGGTGAGCGGGTTTCTGTAATAGAGATGAGGGCAATATCCTAGAAATAGAGAAACAGCTGGATAAAAGGACCTGGGGCCCCTCCTGGCTTCATGGAGACAGGTTGTTATGTGACTTAGGCTTGAATATGAGAGCAAACAAACTTCCACCTTATTTATACCCCTTTTATTATAGCTACCAAATCTGCATCCCACATGATACGCCCACATACAATTCTCACATACATTGTTTTCCAAAACTCTGAGTAAAATAATTTACTTGATTTTATTTTAAATTACTTTGATTTCTTTCCAGCCTTCTCTTCTCCCTGGAATTCTATGGGTATTTCTAGGGTATAGAATAACTGAATTAGACACTGGAATGAGAGCTATTTTCAATCTAATAAGGGAGTGACTTTATCACTGCTGGAAAGTGGCCTAAGATAACATTGTCTGTCAGTTTGGGCTTTATTATGAGGAGTTGTGCTCATGTTGAAGGCAACTTTTCAGTAATGGACAAGTCTTTTTTCCTCAAGAGGGTTGAAAAGAATAGATCGAGGCAAGTATTTAAAACACAACTTCCATGTCTCAGAAGACACCAAGATGCAGAGAATCCTGAACTTAAGTCTTTGTGAACAAGCCTTTCTGACTTTTAGAACACATAAGTATAGCAAGAATTGTTGAAATCAAACCTTTGCAGAAAGCCCTGGAGGAGAAGGGGAAATGCTTACATGTTATTTGTTTCAAGAACATCTGTATTTCATCACTTTTCTTTAGTCACAATTCAGAAATAATGTTGCATATAATCATATTCCTTAGAAATTGATACATTCTGAACCCTCAATCTAACATGGATTAGGCCCTTACTATGGTCTAAGTGCTTTGTATGTAGCAATGTGTTCGAGTATGAGAAAACTGAGGCACAGCAAGGTCAATTGCCCAAGATCCTACAGCTGAAAGGTTGCAGAGACAGGCTGTCAAAGACGACTCTAGAAATTCTAGTCTAGAAGACTAAACTTCTGCAAGATTTAATTATAAAAGTCAACATTTGTTAGATTTCATGAGCAGACTCCAAGAAAGAATAAGAGATTGTGGCTACAGGGACGTCCATCACTCTCCTATCAAAGCTCAGTCCTTCCTTTCCCCAAACTCTGAGGCTGTACTTTGTACAGAATAACAATTATCTGTGTTATTCTGCCTGCAGACTGTGGGACACATGTTGGAGAACAATGTTTATATTTTCACTCTAAGTCTGATAATTGTATCTATAATCATTTGTACATTTGACCACAGAATGTGACATTTCTTTTTACTATTTCCTGTGAGGTAAGAAAAAAGAGATAGAAGAACTGGAGAGTACTCCAGGCTACCCTTGGTAACAGCCATCTTTTGCATCAATAAGCAGGCTTATAAACTTTCACAGAGTCAAGCTACATTGGTTTCCAGGTTGCACATCAATTAGTGTGTTTAAAATATCATGCATCATCACCAAAGAAAGATGTCTCTGTTCATATCTGCTGTCTCAGCAACTCCCTTAAAATTGCTGGAAAGTAGAGGTAAGTGAAAAATTGGCTGTCAACAAATTCACTGCTGTCAACACTAGACAACACATTGGCTAAGAACCAGCTGAGAGTGGCATGCCCTTTTCCAGTCCTGACTTCAATCTTTACTGGAATTGACTGCATTTGTCCTAGAGAAACCATGGAACAAAGGGAGTAGCTAGGGAAGTGTGAGCTGAATGCAAACAGAGTTAACATACTTTCCACTGTGGTGATGGTTAGATATTCATTTACAGACACTGAAATTTGCACAGCCTTTACAAATCCAGGGATTCTTTTTTTAACGAAATGTTCAACTGTTTCATGCATGTGTAATGATTATTTTTCTGTGGCCTAGCATAGTCACCCAAAGATTTCGTCCAACCATAGTTAGAATAATACTATTGTGACATTTTATCATAGGAATGTAAGCCCAGGTATGGTGGCTCACATCTGCAATCTCAGCCATTTGGGAGGCAGAGGCAGGCTGATCACTTGAGGCCAGGAGTTCGAGATCAGCCTGGCCAACTTGGTAAAACCCTGTCTCTACTAAAACACACACACACACAACAGCTAGGTGTGGTGGCAGGTACCTGCAATCTCAGCTACTTGGAAAGCTGAGGCAGGAGAATTGCTTGAACCCATGAGGCAGTGAGCCGAGATTGTGCCAGTACACTCCAGCCTGGGTGACAGAGCAAGACAGAAAGAAAGAAAGAGAGAGAGAGAGGGAAGGAAGGAAGGAAGGAAGGAAGGAAGGAAGGAAGGAAGGAAGGAAGGAAGGAAGGAAGAAAGGAAGGAAGGAAAAGAAAGGAATGTAATATTTATCTAGCTTGTGATAGTCATCAGTGATTTTTATCAATTTTTTGCAAGTTGCCCCCTTTCTGGGTACACAGCAAGTCCCATTATTGGGGATATGTAACACTTTCTTGCCATTGAGTAGAAGGGACATGTGATGCTCTTATACTGTATATTTAGTTGCTGGTGTAAGACCTTCTATGATTCTCTTTTGCCAACTAATTTGGCATGGTGGCTATGCTTTGTTGAGCTTGGATTCTTAAAGGACTAAAATGTGTAAACACCCAACCAATACTTAATTAAATGTGTCCTCTGTGAGAAATACTTTGTTTTTTTTTTAAGTCATTAATTTACATGGAGGTTACTGGCTATGACAACATAATCCATACTATCCTGATGGATACAGAAAATCATATCTATAAATAGGGTGCTGTACCAAACTAAAATATATGATATTGGTTTATGGACAAAACAGTGACTAGCAAGGAAACTGTTCATTGGGGTCCACAGGAGGGCAATCTGTGCTTTTCACTGTAAAAACCTTTAGTAAATCCTTACTTGAGATAAATTGGGAGCATATAAGATGCTTAATGAATGCAAGGTCTTAGGAAGAGGTTTGAAACTGAATACTGGTAGGATGCGTTGGTTGCTTTGCTTAGCATTTGACAAGGTAGTGAGCCTGAATCCCTAAGTGATTATACAGACCAAAGGTCTGCCAATCCCACGGTAGACATGTGAAAACTTTTGTTCTCTAATACAACTGAAATTTGAGGTGTGTGAGCAAAACCAACCCGATCCTGACTGAAATGTAGTTTAATTCACTTCATTTTACAATGAAAAGTTTGAAGTTATTTGGTGAAATCTCCAATGTTTCAAAGCTATTAAAGACAGAGCAGATACAAACCAGTGTGTTTGTGTCACTGTGGACCAGTGTGTATCCATTTTGGCACCAAACAGGACACTCTGCTAATAAGATCTTTCTCCTTGTATTTGTGTCAAAATTTGTGGACAAATGGCCCATAAAGACTCATCTGAGAAAATACAGGATGTGTTCAAAAAGACAAGACCAGGAGGTCATAGTCTAATATTCCAGTCAAGAAGAAGGAAGATGAAACAGAAACCACTACAATGCACACAGGAAATATGCCTTCATTTATTCTTCAGCAATGAGCATCTAAAAATGACAGAATCAAAATATAAACTATTTATATGACTTCCCCCATTCAACACTGAATGGTAGAGACTTTATATGCAAGAAACAAGTAAACATTCAAAATTAGAATATAAACTTGGTACTTGGCAAGCAGTATCTCAGACTCTGCTGGGTGTTTCAAAAGAATTTGTGTCTCTCCATGTTTTCATGTCTTATCTCCTATTGAGTAAAACCACAACAAAAGTTTGAGGTCAAATGAGGAGCGTTTGATATAGCTTAGCCCACCCTTATATATGGATTGGAATGATGGCAGTCTTTCCCTGAGGTCAAAAGAATGTTTCCAAGGGATGTCTGCTAGTTTTTCACACAAAATATTTTTCATGAGAATGTTTCACAAGGTATTCTCTGGAACATGAGCCTATCAGTCCATGTGTAGAGAAATTCTTTATCTACTTAGCAGCACAATCACAAATCTAAATTTATCTAATCCAAACTTATGTCCCTACCAGAACCAGGAAAATTATTGAAAACTAAGTTCTCAGAAGAGATCTTTAGATCCTCGTTTATCTCAGTTTCCAATGAGAGAAATTTGTGTTTCTTGAGAGTTTCAGTAAGTGAATGGGAACAAAAACACATTTAAAATGGTCAGAGAAATGTGGTGTCATCAATGAAAAAGTATTTCAATGATGAAATAATTCTGACATTACCTTTCTCGCTCTCTCATCAGTTCATCTCCAACCACAAAAAGAGTGTGAACAAATGAATGCAGAGATTACATTCTTATTCTAAAGTTCCATTTTTCATGCAACTTCTCATGAAACATGGCAGGTTATTGTATAGCCATGTCCTGATGGCACTTCAGCATATTAATAAGCGTTTCTAACAATACTAATGCAATACACAGCCGAGCAGGTAGCCAGCTCCTCCCTTTCTGAACCCTCATCTTCTTGTCTCTAACTTTGGAAATGTCTCCTTCTACTACTTCTTCGAATTTCCCTTAGCAGCACTTCTGAAGTTTTTCATTGAATTTATTCCTTGTTTTTCTATGTCTGTTTTCCTCGGAGCATATGTAAGTATTTGAAATTTGTTCTTGTCTCTGATTGCAAATATGACAGGAAAAACACATAAGTTTTCAAACAAAAAATATTTTGTCCTAAAATAAATAATGTGCTTTGTGTGTTTTCAAGCAGGAATATTTTTTGTTTGTCTTAGCATTCCCTTTCCTGAAGTCCTGGATAGATTCAATACTGACACAATTCTGAACTGATTTCAAGTCACCAAATTGTAAAAATAGAGTGTGCTCTGACATTTCTCTCCCCAACCCATGATCTCCCTGTCACTTGTTCTGACTCAGTCACTCCAAATGAAAAAATGCCCTACCACCAAATAGCATTAAAGAGAAACCTCTGAGAAAATTCAAATAGATATTATTCTCACTGATACAAGAATTTACCTATATAAATATGATTGAGCTAAATGTTTTAATTAACTGTACAGAGGGGGTGAATTCTTTTTATTACTTTCATTATTTAAACCAAGAATTCTCAAACTAAGTCTTCTGAACCAAATTTAACCAACTGCCTATTTTTATGGGGCCTACAAGCTAAGAATAACATTTATATTTTAAAATAATTTTTAAAAATCAAAAGAAGAATAACATTTGGTGATCCACAAGGAAATTATATGAAATCAGCATATTAGTGTTCATCAATTTTTATTGGAACACGGCCATACCCATTTATTTGCATGTCATAGATGATTGTTTTTGTACTAAAACAACAGAGTTGAGGAGTTGCAACAGAGGCCACATAACCTAAAGTGGGAAATATTTACTATCTTCCCCTTATAGAAAAAGCCAACATTTGATTTCAGACTACCTGACTTCACTGTTTAAAAATTATAAAAGAGGGTGTAAATCCTGAAAACTAAGTGTTTCTTTAATCAAGGAAAAATTGAAACCATATGCCTCAAAGATTTGACTATTTCTCTACAGACAAAATAAAAGGTACCGTTATAAAATTCCAAATAAGTGCCAGGCACGGTGGCTCACACCTGTAATCCCAGCACTTTGGGAGGCTGAAGCGGGTGGATCATGAGGTCAAGAGATTGAGACCATCCTAGCCAACACGGTGAAACCCCGCCTCTACTAAAAATACAAAAATTAGCCGGGCGTTTGGTACACGCCTGTAGTTCCAGCTACTCGAAAGGCTGAGGTGGAAGAATTGCTTGAACCCGGGAGGCAGAGGTTGCAGTGAGCCGAGACTGCGCCACTGTCCTCCAGCCCCGCAACAGGGCAAGACTCCGTCTCAAAAAAAAAAAAAAAAAAAAAAAAAAAATCCATGTAAGGAATTTGAAATCATAAGACCAAGGTTTAAATCAAGTTTCTTTACACACTGGTTTTGACTAAGTTACTTTACTTTGCTTTCATTTATCCATTAAAAAATTATTGAATTCAAACCATGGACAAGATACAGACCCTCTCCTCAAAAGTTCTTAGGATTGTTGTAAAGATTAAATATGTTTGAAAGCACTCTGGAAAATGTTTTAAGTACTATGTAAAAATGAGTAACTGTTCATACATTTTGAAGCCATAAGTTTGTAGAACTATTTGCCTTTGGTCATGTCAGATCTTGCAAAGCTTAGGAGACCTTTAGAACATTTCTGCTGCCTTTTAATAGGTGAGGGGTATTTTATTCTACCCTTTAATTTTTTTTATTTTGATGTCATGTTAGCCATGCAATCAATACTCCTTCTTTAGTAGTATATTCCTTATTAAGTATGTGATCCAACGACATTTCTCTATTCACTCTGTGCATAAGACGTAATTTAAGAGATAAACTCAACAATAATATTGGTCAAACTGGCTTCTAATTTATATTTTGATAGGCTGAAATGGATTTTCTTTAAAAGAAAAATTATCTTGCTACTTAAGGATGGTTTGTATCTTTACTATGCTGCTATGTAAATACTTTAAGAACTATTTAGAACTTATATTAAAAGTAAAAGCATTTCAGATTATGTTAAAGTTTTTGATAAGAGTATTGGGGAAAAACTATGTTTATATTTTCTATAAAAGAAATACTTATTAAATACTATTACAAAAAATATTTATTCTGCATTAATGATACTTTTAATTTTTTAAGAAGAAATGACTCGAGTAACATCAACAAGAGGGAAAAATAGTCATTTTCAATCCTCACTGCCATAGAAACATCAATCTGAATAACCATGCACATATGAAAATTCTTTCACAAGAGCTAAAGAACCCAGGTGAAAGATTACTGCACCTGGATGGAACACAGAAGTAAAAAACATACACACTGAAGAGAATAGAAAGTAAGTTTCACATTTTCCATTTCACCCCTCCCCAAACTCTGCGTAGTGTCGCATGGAAAAAAAAATCTTCTATATGGGAAAAGAAAAATTAAGTGAGTGCCTGACTTTGCTGTAGCTCCCAAGCACCAGAACCACACCAGTGAACCTTGGGCATCAGCTGCTCCTTGTGGCTTCTGGCCTACAATAGTATCACACCATTCCTGGTGGACCCATACTCCAGGTTAGCCCTCATGACCCAAAGTCTTCCCCCACAACCCTAGGTACAAGGCCTACTACCCACTGACCCAAGAACAAGGTTAGCCAGACTAAGGTCACTTGCAGCAAGCCCACCTATGGGTCCTGGCAGCTGGCCCACTCAGAAGGGCTCTCCCTGTCAAAGTCAATCTATAAAGACTAAAATAGGTACCTACTTCTTCAAGTGTGCACACACTAATACAATACTATGAAGATAATGATAATGAGGGAACCTTGACACCTCTACAGGAACAAAATAAGCAATCAGTAAATGACACAAAGGAAATGAAGATCTATAAACTTCTCGACAAAGATTTCAAACTAATAACCTTAAAGAAGCTCAGTAAGCTACAAAAGAAAACAGATAGATAACTAAACTAAATCAGGAAAACAATACATGAAGAAATGAGAAATTCAACAAAGATGGAAACAGTAAAAAATGAACCAAACAATTCTGAGCTGAAGAACATAATGACTGAAATAAAAAATTCCAGAGAAGGCTTCAACAACAGATTTAATTAAGCAGAAAAAAGAATTGACAAACTTGAAGACAGGTCATTTGAAATTACTCAGAGGAATAAAAAGAAAAAGGAATAAAAAACAGTAAAGAAAACATAGAGGACTTATAGGACACCAACATGTAAACCAATATACACATTGCTGAAGTGGCAGAAAGACCAGAGAAAGAGAAATTGGCAGAAAGCTTATTTAATGAAATAATGACAGAAAACTTATCAAATCTTGAGAGAGAAATGAACATCCAGATCAATGAATCCCAAAGAACTCCAAGTAGATTAAACATAAAGAGATCTTCACTAAGTTACATTATAACCAAATTATCAAAAGTCAAAGACAGAGAATTTTGAAAACAGTAAGAGAAAAGTGACTCATCACATGCAAGGGTATCACAATAAGATTACAGAGATTTCTCTGCAGAAACTGTAGGCCAGGAGAGAGTTAAACTGCTAAAAAATGACTCATCACATGCAAGGGAATCACCATAAGAATACAGAGATTGCTCATCAGAAACTGCAGGCTAGAAGAGAGTGAAAGGGCTAATATTTGAATGTTCCCACCAAAACTCATGTTAGAAACTTAATTCCTAGTGTGACAATGTTACGATGTAGAACCCTTGAGAGGTGGGGCCTAATGGGAGGCCTTTGGGTCACAGGGGCCCTGTTTTTGTGGACAACTTAGTGTTCTGCTTGTGGTAGTGAGTGACCCCTCACTCTTGTGAGACTAGATTAGTTCATGTGAAAATGGAGAGCAGGTTGTTATAAAGTGAGGATATTTCTTGTGTTTTGCCTGTTTTCATACATGCCTGCTCCCTCTTTGAACTTATGCCATGTTATCATGCAGCACCAACGCCTTCATCAAAAGCCAGCAGCATACCTTTGAACTTCACAGCCTGTAGAAAAGTGAACTAAATATTTCTGTTTTCATTATAAATAACCCAGTCTCAGGTATGCTGTCATAGCAACACAGACCAGTGTAAGACAGAAAATTGCTATCAAGGAGTAGGGTATTGCTATAATAAAATTTGAAAATGTGGAAGTGACTTTGGAACTGGGTAATGGTCAAAGTTTGGAAAAGTTTGGAGGACAGAGGTGATATTATGATTCATGTCACAGAAATACAAAAGGTTGTAAGAAAATACTATCAACAATATACCAAAAAACAAAGAACCTAGAAGAAATAAGTCCTAGACACATATAACCTACTATGATTGAACCCAATCATTCTCTACAGTTATTTCCCTAAGAGCAGAGTCACTGTCTCAAAGCTTTACATCTATGATGGTTCTTAACATTTCTTGGGTCATAGTTCTATCTGAGAACCTGATGAAAAACAGACATTTTCCCACAGAAAGATCACATACATATGTATACTTATAGTCATTAAAGTCTCAAGACCATTTCATTGTCTTTATGGACCTCACCTGTGCAGCTGACTCTACTGTATTAACTCCACCAGAGGGAGTTTTATGCCTTGGCTCCATTTTAGATACATAGCTAGGGCCTATTGAGATTGCAAGTAAATCCTTCATTTGTGTGTGTGTGTGTGTGTGTGTGTGTGTGTGTGTGTGTGTGTGTGTGTGTTTTCAGCAACTAAACCATTTTAACATAACATCAGGGTGGAGTCCATACCTGATAATATGCAGGAAGAAAGTTGTCATTTCTGGAACTTTTCTATGACCTGAAGGAAGTAGTGAAGAACCAAGAAGTTGGCTTTTGCCCAATTTTTATCTGAATGGAACATCAAACTTAATAATTTTTTTGAGAAGATAAAACAATGCTGTAAAATGTCTTTACTATCCCACTCTAATACTTCCCAGACTGTATTTCCCAGGAGCAAGTGTTGGTAAGACATTTCTCCCTCTAAGATGGGAGTAATATAGATTCCTGAAATTTACACTCACTAAAGAGTAATGAAGGCACCTGAAAATGAATGTTCTATCAAGGACAGGAACTATGCAAAACAACTTTTGTAGCATTCAAGTATCCCTTGCACTTTCCTCTGGAACCACTCCTTCTCCAGCAAGTACTGTGATCACCCTTTTACTATGACCTGCCTATAAGTTATGATGTCCTCTTGCTTTCTCCTATAAAGTATTCTGTAATAAACTGAGAGTTTAAAGTTGCTATATAGAGACATTGCACCTCTCTAATTCATTGTTAATACTATGAAGGGGGGATTTACATTTGGTAGAAGAGGTATTTAGGGAAGATGGAATTTCTGGTATTTTTAAATCCATTTAGTAGCCCCATGTGTGAGGTGAGCTTTTTTCCTTCTGTCAACTCTATCTGGAATATCACAATTCAAAAAGGGAAGTGTTTACAGCTGTTGATTGGATTTTTCCATTTCCATGCCAGTGCCAAGAATAAATCTCGAAAGCATGAGGGACATTTGGGGCACTTCTTTTCCTAGCATTTCTGGAAAAAAGATACATGTTGCCTTCCCAAGTGTAAAAGAAGCCTCCACTTCCTATGCGCTAGTAAGTATTTTTAAGAGTCCCTTTGGCCACCTGATTCTGTATTAACAACAGGAAGTCATTGAATTAAAAAATTATTTTTTAATAGCAATACCACAAGTCAGTTTTTCTATTTCCATCTGATGACTACTCTATCTTTATTCTAGGACTTTTGAGCAAACAGTCCATGGTTATTTCAATATACAATCATTCTTTAGTTCCAATCACTCTCTGCATCCACTACAGGCCATTTTCAAAAGATCAGATAACAAAACTTTGATTTGTTTCCCTTTGGGTCAGGAAAACATGCCCTGTGTCACGCAAACCAGAGAGGTCTCTCTAAAGCTGCTTGCCAGAAGTGGTCATCATCCTCACAATTGAACTCTCAGTATCCATCCTTACTTCAAGTGGATGAGAACAATAACTACCTCTGCAGCTGCAGAGTCAACACACATTCTTAAAGTTTTTGTTATTGTTTAAAAATAGTAAAATAAAAAAGAATGTGCACAGTATGATTTATTGAGAGAGAAGGGAAGTTTGGGAAGGAACTAGAAATAATTGTGCAGAAGGTCCCATGGAATTCTTAAATTACTCAGTCTTTTTATATGTTTAAATAAGCTTGAAAAATGATCATCAGTTCATAAAATTTTCATCTACAGGCTCACAATTAGCATTGTCCCCTCTCTTTTCTAACCATGTCCACTCCCTTATATCCACCTTCATTACTTCCTATTCTGTGACCTCTCTATTCTAGCAACAAAACCGGAGTTTTCAGTAATTTTATTTAACCAAGAGAATATAAGTACCACTCAGTAAATATTTTCTAAGTGCCTCACATCTTATACTCCCCCCGTATACAAACTGTCAAGAGAGCTAAATTTAAAAAGAATTAAGAACATTTTAAAACAGGAATCTTTAAGGTATTCTATGTTTGCACACGATGGTAAATGTGACATTGCTTTGTTAAGGTAAATTGATCATAATTTTATTTTTCATTTTTATATTTTTCTAATATTCTTGCTCTTTAAAAAATTTTTAAATTTATACTTAAGTTCTGGAATAGATGTGTAGAACATACAGGTTTGTAACATAGGTATACATGTGCCACGGTAGTTTGCTGTACCTATCAATCCCTCATCTACATTAGGTATTTCTCTTAATGCTATCGCTCCCCTTGCCTCCCACCCCTCAGCAGGTTCCATTGTGTGATGCTCCCCTCCCTATGCCCATATGTTCTAATTGTTCAGCTCCACTCATGAGTGAGAACATGTGGTGTTTGGTTCTCTGTTCCTGTGTTAGTTTGCTAAGAATGGTGGTTTCTAGCTTCACCCATGTCCCTGCAAAGGACATGAAGTCTTTTTAGGGCTACATAGTATTCCATGGGGTATATGTGCTACATTTTCTTTATCCAATCTGTCATTAATGGGATTTTGGGTTGGTTCCAAGTCTTCGCTATTGTGAATAGTACAGCAATAAACATATGTGAGCATGTGTCTTTACAGTAGAATGATTTATAATCCCTAGGGATATACCCAGTAATGGTATTACTGTGTCAAACAGTATTTCTAGTTCTAGATCCTCGAGGAATCACCACACTGTCTTCCACAATGGTTGAAGTAATTTACACTCCCACCAACAGTGTAAAAGTGTTCCTATTTCTCCACATCCTCTTCAGCATCTGTTGTTCCCTGACTTTTTAATGATCACCATTCTAAGTGGCGTGAGATGGTATCTCATTGTGATTTTGACTTGAATTTCTCTAATGACCAGTGATGTTAGCTTTTTTTCATATGTTTGTTGGCCACATAAATATCTTCTTTTGAAAAGTGTCTGTCCATATCCTTTGCCCACTTTGATGGAGTTTTTTCTTGTAAATTTGTTAAAGTTCCTTGTAGATTCTGGATATTAGCCCTTTGTCAGATTGATGGATAAATCACAAAAATTTTCTCCAATTCTGTAGGTTGCCTGTTCACTCTGATGATAGTTTCTTTTGCTGTGCAAAAGCTCTTTAGTTTAATTAGATCCCATTTGTCAATTTTGGCTTTTTAAAATTTTTTACTTAATAGAATACAAGTTAAAATCAGTTTTACTTCATTATTTCATTGGTTTTAAAAATTAGTTTTAAGGAGGTAAGACATTAAGACCAATATTTCTTCCTGGAAGTTGACAGTCTGTTTCTTGAAAAGTGGATCCATTTTATTAATTTTTAACGTATCTATGGCCTGATTTTCTTTAGACATTTACAGATTTTTAAATTATTTATTTATGTGTTTGTTTTTATAAGACAAGATCTTACTCTGTCACCCATGCTGGAGTGCATTGGCATGATCACCAGGCTCACTGCAACCTTGACCTCCCAGGCTCAAGAGTTCTTCCCATCTCAGCCTCCCAGAGTAGCTGGGACTATAAGAACATACCACAATGCCTGGCTAATTTTTCTACATTTTTTTTTGTAGAGATAGGGTTTCACCATGTTGCCCAGGCTGGTCTGAAATCCTTAGCTCGAGATCCACCTGCCTCAACCTCCTGAAGTGCTGGGATTACAGGTGTGAGCCACTGTACCCTGCCTCCAGATTTTTTAAATAGGAACTATAAATCAAATGAATTTATTTTTTAGACATAGTTTATATTTTCCCATGATATCAGTTCATGAGATAGTCTTCCTAGTAATACACTATTAGAGACATACATTATTTTTGAGTGAATTTCTACCTGCAGCATCATGTGACTTCTACTAAAAATTTCTAATTATTTTTCAAATGCTATTCACATAGGATATTTGTGAATAGCTCAAGGATTAAAATCACATATTCACATTTTCGGCATCAAATAAAATAATTCATAATGAAAAGCTGTCATTTTTTAGAGCAGACTCTATTATTTCATTCACTCAAACCTCCCTTACAGACCTTGGATGATGCCAGTATCACTAGGATTATTGCAAGTTTGCTAAGTATAGATGCTGGAGATTTGGTAAGTAAATTAGCTGTTCTACCTTAAAACAAATGGCTTGAATCCTACACTGAAAAGGAAGTATCTATGTGGACCCAATGTGATAAAAATTTCTTGATTTCTGCCAATATCTGAAGTAATTTCCTTCAACACTGTAGAGAGCTCCTTGAACAATTTGCTTCTTTCTTTCTCCTCCCCACCCCACCCACCATACTTGAATTCTTGCCATAGGGGAGGGGCTTTCTCAGAATAAGAATGTGAATTTGGTTCCATTCCTTGTTTACTCTACCCATTGTATCCCAAAAAAGTTCTGAGAAAGCTCAGTGGCTATGACTAAGTGAATTAAGAAAAAGAGCGCTAAAAAGCTGGCAGTGAATACAGGTGGCATTTTTTCCCTGCTTCTGAATGAAATTGAGAAATCAACAACTGCCTGCGGCTGAACCACCAGGGTGGTTGCAGCATCATTGCAACTCTTATTGCCCATAAATTTAGTCCAATGCAATTGGGCTATTTTCACAGAAACTCAGTGGAAGACAAGTGAAGTAAAATTTACAGCCTGATGGCAAATGACTTAGATTAGTGCCAGAAAAGTAAAGGAGGGAGGAATAGAGCTGCTATATCATATCATCATCCTCTCAACACTGGATTAATGAATCCCAGAGAAGCTGATGGTAGACTAGTAAGAGCATCACTAAACACATTTCTTCATTTATAGTGTTAAGGCATACAGATTATTTGCAAAAAGCTAATTCAGTACTACAATTTCACTCGTCTTTGAAGAGAGAGAGACAATTGATATTTATTTCCTTTTTCTTTTTTAACTTGAAAAGACACTCTTTCGATTAAATATTTTTCTGGTATGGATCAAAGTAAGTTTACTGCAATCGCAAGGAATAGATAACAACTGAATTACTTACTGCAAACTGAGAACTGAAAATAGACAGCCAAACTTAGAGATGTTGAGGAACTCACTTTCTGTCAATAAAGAAACAAGATTCTTCACAGCTTGATTTGCATAAATGTTTTTAGAAAATATAAGAAACAACTAATTTTTATGATATAATTTAGAGAAATTTATGGAAAAGTCTAAAGCAGTTACCTATAAAGCAGTCAACCAAAAATGTAACTAATGCAAAGGATTCTGAAAACACAGGGCTTATAACTTCGTTTTAAATTGTATTGAAATAAAGAAGGAGTGATATTTAATAATTAGTAACCTCAAAGGGTAAGTGTTCCTCCTCATGAAGAGCATACACACAAGAACCTAAGTAATAATTTTCCCAGTGTATTGTTAGTACTACCAGGGGATCATTTGTCCTCTGACAGTCCAGTCCGGTGTCCTGAGTTTTATCACTTGGCTACTGAGTGTCCTGGCCTGGACCACAAAGCTATTTAACTTCCTTTGCCCTGCTTTTTTGGCTTAACATGCCCGCTGCATACCATGATTTTCTTTCTTAGCAACTGGTTATTTAATTATTTCAATCTTCTTTCATAATACCTTTAAGAAATAATTATTAGGTAGTATTTTCATATTGTATTATGTAATTTTATTTTAAAATATTATTATAAAACATAACATATATGAAAGATGACATGGTTTATAGGTACAGTTTAAAGAATAAATAATTTTTAATGTACCCACCATACAGCTTAGAAACCCCTAAGAGAAATCAACAACTTCCCCCTTACCCCGACCTATCCTGGAGATAAAAGCGTCATCATGAATTTTTTAATTAATCCTTCCCTTGCCTTTCTTTATGGTTTTATTACTTCTGTATATGTCTCTAAAATCATCTATTATTCATACTTTATGCTTTATATATTGTTCAGATACTTCTTACTTCACTCATGGTATATTTTGGAGATTTCTCCATGTTGGTACATATAAGTGAAGTTAATTCAGTTTCACTGTTGAGTATCTTCCATTATATGAATACAATATAAGTTACATATTTGGGCTATCAGTGACAGGTGTTTGGTTTGTTTCCAGGTTTTTAGTTTATAAACAATGTCACTGTGAACATTCTTCTATGTGCCTCCTTGTATATGTGTTGAAGAGTTCCTCTGAGGAACATGCCTAGAAATTGAATTACTGGGTCAGAGTTCAAATCTACTAGGTAATGCCTAACTATTCTAAATATATATAAAAAACCAAAGTGCTGAGAAAAAAAAGAACCCCATCAACTAAGAATCCTGTGTCTAGAAAAATTATTCTTCTTAAATGAAGGGGTAATAAAATACTGAGGGAATTTATTACCACTAGACTGGCCTACAAGAAATGCTCATGGGGGTTCTAAGCCTGGAAGTGAAAGGATGACATTTGCCATCATGAAGACACATGACAGTATAAAACTCACTGGTAAAGCAATCACACAAAGGAGGAAGATAAGGGATCCAAATGATACCACCACAGAAATCCACCAAATCACAAAGACTAATAATAAGAGAAAAGGAAAGTAATAGAGAATATAAATAACAACCAGAAAATAATTAACAATGTGATAATAACAAAGCCTCACATATCAATTATAACTTTAAATGTAAAGAATTAAATTCTCTGCTTAAAAGATATAGAATGGCTGAGTGGAATTTTAAAAAAATGATACAATAGTTTGCTTACAAAAAATGTACTTACCAGTAGAGACATATGTAGACTGAAAGTAAAGGGATGGAAAAAGGTAATTTATGCCAATGGAAACCAAAAGCAAGAAGGAGTAGCTATACTTACATAAGATCAAAAAAACTAAATCAAAAACAATTAGACAAAAAAGGTCATTATATGATAAGGGGATCAATCCAGCAAGAGGACATAACAATTCTAAATATATATGCACCCAACATTGGAGCACTCAGATTTATAAAGCATATGTTGCTGAATCTAAAGACAGAAATAGACATAAATACAGTAATAGTGGGGAACTTCAACATCCTACCCTCAGCATGAGACAGATCTAGACAAAAAATCAACAAAGAAACATTGAATTTAAACTGGACTTTAGACCAAATGAACATAACAGACATTTACAGAAATTCTACCCAACAACTGCAGTATATACTTTCTTTTCATCAGGATATAGAACATTTCCCTGGATTAACCACATGTGAGGCTGCAAAAGAAGCCCCAACAGGCTGGGTGCAGTGGCTCATGCCTGCAATCCCAGAGCTTTGGGAGGCCAAGACAGGCAGATCATGAGGTCAAGAGATCCAGACCATCCTGGCCAACATGGTGAAACCCCATCTCTACTAAAAATACAAAAATTAGCTGGGCCTGATGGTGCACGCCTGTAGTCCCACTTACTCAGGTGGTTGAGGCAGGAGAATCACTTGAACCCAGGAGGCAGAGGTTGCAGTGAGCCAAGATCGTACCACTATACTCCAGCCTGGCAACAGAACGAAACTCCATCTGAAAAAAAAAAAAGAAACAATATCAAGTATCTTCTCAGACCATAATTAAATATAACTGAAAATTAATACCAAGAACTTCAGAAACTATACAAATACATAGAAATTAAACAACATTGACCATTGGGTCAGTGAAGAAATAAAGATGAAAAATCAATAAATTTATTGAAACAAATGAAAAGAGAAATTCATACCAAAATCTGTGGGATACAGCAAAAGTAATACTAAGAAGGTTGTTTATAGTATTAAATGCCTACACTGAAAAAGTAGAAAGATTACAAATTAACGATCTAACAGTTCACCTCAAGGAACTAGAAAAGCAAGAACAAATAAAATCCAATTTAGCAGAAGAAAACAAATAATAAAGATCAAGGCAAAGCTAAATGAAATGAAGACTACAAACAATACAAAGGAAAAATGAAACAAAAAACTGGTTCTTCAGAAAGAGAAACAAAATTGATAGACCACTAGATAGCTTAACCAAGAAGAGCGTGAAGTTAAAAAGTCAGAAATCAAAAAGGAGACAATACAACTGATACCATAGAAATGCAAGTTATCAGAGACTACTATGGACAACTATACACTGACCAACTGGAAAATCTAGAGGAAATGGATACATTCCTGAAAACATACAATCTACTAGGATTTTATCAGGAATGAATAGAAAACCTAAACAGACCAATAATGAGTAGTAAGGTTGAATCAGTAATAAAATGCCTCCCAACAAAGAAAAGCCCAAACTGGATGAATTTATAGTCAGATTCTACCAAATGTGTGAAGAACTAATAATATAAATCCTCTTGAAACTATTCCAGAAAATCAAGGAGGAGGGAATTCAAAAAGAAAACTACAAGCCAATATGTCTGATGTATAAAAATCCTCAACAAAATACTAGCAAACCTAATCCAACAGCACATCCAAAACATAATACACCACAATCAAGTGAGACTTATACCAGAGATGCAAGGATGATTCAACATATGCAAATTAATGAACATGATACATTACTTCAACAGAAGAAGGATGTAAACTATATGATAACCTCAATAGATGCAAAAAAGCATTTGATAAAATTAAACATTATTTTAAAATAAAAAGCTTCAACAAACTAGGCATGGAAGAAACATAACTCAAATTAATAACAGCTATATATGGAAAACCCATAGCTAACATTGTACTGAATGAGAAAACACTGAAAGCATTTCCTGTAAGAACTGAAACAAGTCAAGGATGCCCACTTTTACCACTCCTAGTCACCATAGTATTGGAAGTTCTAGCCAGAGAAATCAAGCAATAGAAAGAAATAAAGGACATCCAAATTGGAAAAGAGGTAGTCAAATTGTTCCACTTGGCTGATGATATAAAATTACACTTAGAAAAAACTACAGACTCTACCAAAAAACTCTTAAAATTGATAAACAAATTCAGTAAAATTGCAGGATACAAAATCAACCTACCAGAAATCAGTAGTGCTTTTTATACCAATAATGATTTAGCTGAGAAAGAAAACAAGAAGAAAATCCTATTTACAATACCTCCAAAAAAATAAAATACCTAGGAATGAATTAACCAAGGAGGTTAAAGATCTCTACAAGGGGAACTTAAAAATACTGATCACAGAAACACAAACCAATGGAAAAATATCCCATGCTTATGGATCAAGAATTAATATTATTAAAATGATCATATTGCACAAAGCAATCTAGAGATTCAATGCAATGCTTGTCATAATACCAATGTAATTCTTCCCAGAATTAGAATAACAATCATACAATTCATATAGAAACAAAAAAGAGCCTGAATAGCCAAAGCAATACTGAACAAAAAGAACAAAGCAGGAGACATCACATTACTTGACTTCAAAACGTATTGCAAGGCTATAGCAACCAAACAGCATGGTATTAGAATAAAAATAGACACATGAACCAAACGAACAGAATACAGAATACAGAAATAAATCTACTTATTTATTACCAGCTGCTTTTTGGCAAAACCCACAATAACTTATCTTGGGAAAAGGACTACCTTTTCAAAAAATGATGATAGGAAAATTGGATAGCCACATTCCAAAGAAGGAAACTTGACCCCTATGTCTTATCATATACAAAAATAAACTCAAAATGGGTGAAGACTTAAATACAATACATGAAAATATAAAAATACTAGAACATAACTTGGGGAAAATTCTCCTGGACATTGGTCTAGGCAAGCAATTTATGGCTAAGACCTCAAAAGCACAGGCAACAACAACAACAAAAAAGGCAATAGGACTTAATTAAGCTAAAAAGTTTCCACAGAACAAAAGAAATAAGCAACAGAGTAAAGAGACAACCTGTTGAATGGAATAGAATATTTGCAAACTATTCATTCAGCAAGGGACTAATATGAGAAATGCAAACACCTCAGCAACAACAGCAACAACAAAATTATCCTATTAAAAAGTGGGCAAAGGAAATGAATAGACGTTTCTCAAAAGAAGACATATAAATAGCCAACAGGTGTATTAAAAAATACTAAACATTACTTGTCATCAGAAATATGCAAATCAAAACCACAATGGGATGCTATCTTACCCCAGTAAGAATGGCTATTACTAAAAACACTGAAAAATAAAAAATACATCTTGGTGAGGATGCACAGAAAAGGAAACTCTTATACACTGTTGGTGGGAATGTAAACTAGTCATCCACTGTAGTTAACGCTATGAAGGTTTCTAGAAAAACTGAAAGTAGAATTACCATTTGATCTAAAAATCTCACTGCTCATATCTACAAAATCAGTGTTTCAAAGGGCTACCTGCACTCACATGTTTACTGCAGAATTATTCACAATAGCAAAGATGTGAAATCAACCTAACTATCCATTAATAGATGATTGGATAAAGAAAATGTATATATAAACAATGAAATACTTTATTCAGCCATAAAAAAGAACAAAATCATGTAATTTAAAGAAACATGAATGGAAAGTCATTATCTTAAGTGAAATAAGCCAGGCACAAAAAGACATATCACATGTTCTCACTTACATGTTCGAGTTAAAAAATTTTGATCACATGGAGGTAGAGAGTGAAAAGGTAGATAACAGAGACTAGGAAGGGTGAATAGCAGGGGGGAAGGATGAAGAGTAGTAGGTGAAAGGGTATACAAACATATAAATAGATAAAAGGAAGAAATTCATTGTTTGACAAGAATAGAGTAACTATTGTTAAAAATCTATTGCACTTGGGTAATGGACACCCTGAATACTCTGACTTCATCACTATGCATTATATATATGTAATGAAATTTCACATGTACCCAGAAATTTGTACAAATTTTTAAAAGATAAAATCAGGCCGGACGCGGTGGCTCAAGCCTGTAATCCCAGCAATTTGGGAGACCAGGCAGGTGGATCACGAGGTCAAGAGATCGAGACCATCCTGGTCAACATGGTGAAACCCCGTCTCTACTAAATATACAAAAGAAATAGCTGGGCTTGGTGGTGCGCGCCTGTAGTCCAAGCTACTCGGGGGGCTGAGGCAGGAGAATTGCCTGAACCCAGGAGGCGGAGGTTGCGGTGAGCCGAGATCGCGCCATTGCACTCCAGCCTGGGTAACAAGAGCGAAACTCCATCTCAAAAAAAAAAAAAATCAAACACTAAAAAAAGGATGATTTTTACTTTCTTTTTGTTTGCATTTATATAGGTTGCCTTTGCTCTTCCTCTTATTGTCAGCCTCTCTGAATGACTTTGTCAATCTATTCTTAAAGCAATGAACGTACCTAATATATGTAACAGATAGTTGAGAAGAAGTAGACTACAACCATGTTTTAGCTATGAAAAGGGCAGTCGGAATTCCTGAGAAAATTTCCATCTCAGTTTTCTTCCTTATAAGCAATAACATAAAATGGCCCAGTGCCACCAAAAGCATATTTCCTATGCCCAAGAGGGGCAGAGAAGCAAAGGGTTACTTGATTTTCCCACAAAGAAATATGAGGGAAGTTCTTTTCGTGGTTGTGCATTTGTTTCTTTTTAAACAAAGATTAATTATTCTTCTTTCTTTTACTTACTACAAAGTAGAAAATGAATTGTTATACTGATTTGGACTGGTGAGATAAACCAATGCCCTGAACTCAATTAGGCTTCTATGGTCTCTCCTTGCTTAAAAGTATTTTTATGGAATATGTTGAAACTGTGTTATTTAATTACTATATTTTTTATCTGTTACTCTCCTTTGGCCAATATTTTTCTCTTTAAAAATTAAAGACCAAGGCAGGCAGATCACGAGATCAGGAGATCGAGACCATGCTGGCCAATATGGTGAAACCCTGTCTCTACTAAAAACACAAAAATCAGCTGGGCGTAGTGGCATGCGACTATAGTCCCAGTACTCGGGAGGCTGAGGCAGGAGAATTGCTTGAACCTGGGAGGTGGAGGTTGCAGTGAGCCGAGATTGTGCCACTGCACTCCAAACTGGCAACAAAAAAGAAATATTAGGGGCAGACAAAAATTGGTACAATCACACTTCGGAAAACTGGCAGTATCTACAAAAGCTGAAGCTCATATCCCTTATGAGCTAGCATCCCACTTCTGGGTTTATACCCAACAGAAATGTGTGTGCATAATCACCAAAAGAGCACACTAGAGTGCTCATGGAAACACTATGCATAGTAATTAAAGATTAGAAACCACCCAAATATCCATAAAGAGTAGAATGGATATAAAAATGGTGATATTCATAACAATGGAATACTCTATAGAAATAATGATAACATGCAATAATATGAATAAATCCTACAAAGATAACATTGAGTGAAAGGTGCCAAGCATGAAAGATTACATACTGCATGAGGCTGTTTACATAAAATATCAAAGCAGGTAAAACTAATGGATACTATGGGCTGTCTGGCTGATAATATTGTTTCTTAGTCTAAGTACCGGTTACACAGGTGTCTCAGTTTGTAAATATTCCTCACCCTGTATGCTTATGACACATGCACATTTTTGTGTATATATCATACATCAATAAAGAGTGTGTGTGTGTGTGTGTGTGTGTGTGTGTGTATGTGTCTTGTTTTGTTTCGTCTTTATAGCAAACAAACAAAAAGTATCACTTTACACAGCTGGTTGGTACAACTCACCTCCAAGGAAACAAATCTCCTCTTACCTCTGAGGGACTAGATCTTATCTCATTATCACTTAAGTTTTTCTTATTTTCAATCTGATAATTCAGGGAAATAACTGCCTTGACGCTTACATCCTGAATCATCACCACAGCAACCCCTTCCACCCCAAGTGTGGCTTCATCTTCACCACTACCTCCCCTCCATCCTGCAATTAAAATCTTGATCCAGGGGTAATAGGGACACCTGTCAGCTCAAGTACAGGTTAACCCACCAGAGCACCTGTGTCCTCTATCCTCCACCTTCTGCTCTGAATGTACACATTTAGCTCTGACACATGTCATGCACAGCCTCTCAGCAACTGCTGAAATCAGCCTTGTTTGGGTAGGGAGTGCACCTCAGGGTTTTGCCCATCTCTGCCTCTCTGACAGCTATGCTAGGCCCCTGCAGAAGAGATCAGAATCTCATTACCCCTCCCTGTCCTTACAGCAAACACAATACGGCAAAATAATTACTAATTCTGCATTCAATCACACGTTGCCTACAACTCAGCATTCAGCATTTACAAATATGCTGATCTATTATCAGGTACTAATCTGGTTCTTTTCTGTATAAAGAAAAATATCACAATAAATTCAATGAGCTCTCAAGAGAATTGTCTAAATCAAAAAACCTTTTGTTTCTATTTAGACTCCACAATACCCTGTTTGATAAACTAGCTGTGCTAAGCAGTGGCTGAACAACTGATTTTACACTCATGGGAGCATGAGTTCGGCTTAAGATGAATATGAAGTAGAATAGAACGAAATTCCTGGAGAGTTCTGAGTCCCCTCAACTCAAGAGGTCCTGTTTTCCAAGGGAAAAAAAGGATAAAACAACATGCATTCTTTTTATCACTTTCTTGCTACTTATGTATGTGAAGAACCAGGTACCCATCCCTGCTGAAATAGCACCCTCTCAGCATTTTAAATAATTAAAAATGAACAAACCCAGTAATTTTATGCAAATAGAATTTAGTTCATAAATGTCTCTACTAGGTCTCTATTTCTGTAAATTCTCTTTGTCCTTTCCCTAGCAGTTATGTAGGGGTCAGATATTGCTGGGCAACTGGTTTAATAAATGGATAATGAAGAGGAATAGATGACACAGAATTAGAATGTAGGAGAATACTTGTATTTCTTTTTTTTTTCTTTTCTTTCTTTTTTTTGAGACAAAGTCTGGCTCTGTCACCCTGACTGGACTGTAGTGGCATGATCTCAGCTCATTGCATCCTCTGCCTCCCAGGTTCAATCAATTCTCCTGCCTCAGCCTCCTGAGTAGCTGGGATTAAAGACATGTGCCACAATATCCAGCTAATTTTCGTATCTTTAGTAGAGGTGGTTTCATCATGTTGGTCAGGCTGGTCTCAACCTCCTGACCTCAAGTGATCACCCACCTCAGCTTCCCAGAGTGCTGAAATTATAGGCATAAGCCACTCTGCCTGGCCTCAATTATATTTCTTAAATTCAGAATTTATTTTTGCTTTATTATATTACTTAAAGGCTAAATTACACTAGGAATTTTACTTCAACACATATAGTTGACTACGTGTTTAATAAACTACATATATCTACATACAGAGAGAGTAACTATAAAAACGGGAGCTATGTTTAGATATCAGCTATTATACATACAAGGAGTTGCCAGTGGAAAACCAGCTAAAGATAACTAGTTCCATGCCCAAGCATGTTCATTCAATGTTTCTCATTCCATCATTATGTTACTTTTGATACTGAGGACTTTGTAGTCTGCCAGAATTATAATTTAAATAACCCTTGGTTGATATTAAGGCAGAAACACTAATACTTTAGCTTTCTACTGAAAAGTGGTTTCTATGGAAACAGAACATAAGTATGCTCCTCTAAGGACTGGGCACAGTGACGTGGGAAAGGTCCCCAGAAGAAGCTGAGGGTACGGATGACACATTTTGCTTCCTGAGCACTTTTTTCTCATGAGGATTAGCTGATAGCCCCCATGTGGTTCTCAACCTCATCACCGCTCACAAGAAGTGCTTTTTACTGAACCCATCCCAGTATGCTTCACCTGAACTTGAGCTTGAAAAACAGTTCTGATTGTAGAGAGGCCAGATTTCAGCACCTCTAGTCCGATTGCTCAGCATCCTACAGGACCTTCCTGCATTCTGCTCCTCGCCTGTCCTCTCTGATTTCATCTCCTGTTACTTTCCTACTTATTGCTTTCTACAAGCTACACAAGGCTCCCTGCTTTCTGGAAAATTTCGGATCCACTCCAGCCTCAGAGCCCCAGGGCCTTTGCACCTGCTGTTTCCTCTGCCTCCTTTTTCTAGGCTACTTATCCCCAAGACATCTCTGGGGAGCACTCCATTATCTTCTTTTTTGGCTTTATTCAAATGTCACCTTAGTGATAACATCCAATGCTTACTACCTCCTTTTCTTGCTTTATTTTTCTTTAAAGTATTTAATGTCATCTAGTAAACTGTGTATTTTACTTACCTTCTTTTCCTTGATTTTCTATCTTTCTTACTATCAGCCACATGAGAACAGGAATCTTTGTCTCTTTTTGCTGTTTTCCCAGCATCTAGTAGAGTACCTGGCACAGGGAAGACACTCAATGATAAATTGTTGAATGAATACATGAACAAATGAATGGTTTAGTCATGCAGGCTCGATAAATGAGATTCTGTCTTATCCTTTAGGCTTGGAAATTGCTTTGGCAACTTTCCTACATTATCAGCACCTCAAGGATTAGCCCTAGTCCTGTTCTCTTGGGACTTGGATCCTGACCCTGAACTCCTACCTAAGTTTGTCTCCCATTGTTTCTTAACTAACTTTTCCCTAGTTCCCATTTTCTGAATGTCTAAACACTTCTATCCCTGGAGATCGCCATTATTACCGTGTATTTTTCTGTAGAATCATTCATTACTTGGTCTTCATTTTGTCAACAGATAATTTTGAGTGAATTCCATATACTGGGAATTATGCAATATCCTGGGGATGAAAAGATCAAGACACAGCCTGCAGATATCTAGGACTTATTGTTTTAATACCCTGTTTTGTCTTTCAGCTTAGATCTTAGGTTCTTTTTTTTTGAGACGGAGTTTCACTCTTGTTACCCAGGCACGATGGCGCGATCTCGGCTCAGCGCAACCTCCGCCTCCTGGGTTCAGGCAATTCTTCTGCCTCAGCCTCCCGAGTAGCTGGGATTACAGGCACGCGCCACCATGCCCAGCTAATTTTTTGTATTTTTAGTAGAGACGGGGTTTCACTATGTTTGTTGACCAGGATGGTCTCAATCTCTTGACCTCGTGATCCACCCGCCTCGGCCTCCCAAAGTGCTGGGATTACAGGCTTGAGCCACCGCACCCGGCCCAGATCTTAGGTTCTTGATAAACAGCTCTGTCTATCTCCAAAGATGGGAGCCTAATTTTAGGACAAAATTCTTCCCCAGCATGCCCTGTACTGCTGTAGCTAACAAGCCATGTCTAACAAAGTCAGAAATTAGAGGCCAGCCTCATAGAATATACGCTGAAAAAAACACAAGAATACCTGTAAACCCTATATTATTGATTTTATATCCTATTGATTTTCTCCTTGGATTATTTTCAGAAATACTGAGCACCTTTGTTTTAAATAAATTCAAAATATCTTAGCAAACCATTATTTCCTTCCTCTTCTCCATTAAAATATTCTTCACTTAGCAACTTAGGCGATACCAAATGTGTTCCAACAGCCAAAGGTTTCATTCTGTAAATCTGAAACTTTCCCTTTGGCTTAGAAGTGAAAAAAAACTTGTACTTTTTTAGGCTCCTCTCTTTCAAGTTCTTCCCTGAAGGTTTGGATATTCATCAGATATTTTAATTACTGAAAGTCATTACTTTTTATAAAGAGCCCATTTAGAGAACAATCATGAAATATACTCTGCTTCATGAGAAATCGATGGTTGCTCTGAAAAACAAAGCTTAATCCAATATGAAGGTCATGTAATAGCTCACCAGATAATTCTGTCTAAACACACTCCTTATCTCTGTATTGCCAAAACCATTGAGCTCACAAGTCCTCTACAACCAAACACATTCATCAAATGCAAATGTCTTCCACTTACATTTGCTTGCTTTTTTCAGGAAGAATGATGGAAGGGCCAATACCCTGTGCTTCACCGTTGCCTGCATGCTAGATGACTGTATTTACTGGTGCAGTGGCTAACTGCTCAATTGCCATCTTCATTCAGGCTGCAGGGTTACCATGTTAAGCACAGCCCACAGAACCAGAAGAAATGTGTTCAGGGTTTTTAATCTTTCAGCCCACAGATTGCCCACTGCACATGAGTAAAGTTTTTACAACCACATTATAACCAGGAATGAGCTATCTTCTCATGTAGATCCAAGTTAAATAGACTGTATTACAAATAATTGCTTTCCTTAATCTAACTAATGGAATCGCTATGCTGAAGGGTAAGGAAAGGCAGCCAAAGCAGTGGTGCCCATTCTGCTGATATGCAGGGCAGAGTCCTGGCTGACCACTTCTCAGTTCAGGCCAGACTCACTTTGTATTCCCATGTAACCTGAAGTTTCAGCCCTAAAAAAGAAAATCCTCAAAATGGTGTGAGTCTTAAAAAATATTCCTTCAAAAGTAGCCTGGGCAACATCATGAGACCTTGTCTCAACAAAAAATAAGAAATTAGTTGGGCATGCTGGCACACTCCTGTAGTCCCAGCTACTTGGGAGGCTGATGTGGGAGGATCACTTAAGCCAAAGAGTTCAAGATTAAAATAAGCTATGATTACATCACTGCACTCCAGCCTGGGTGACAGAGTGAGACCCTCATCTTGAATAAATAAATAAAAATAAATATTCTTAATAACATACCTTAATATTATTTAATAAGTATAGCTAATGAATATTCCCTGGAAAAGCTTTATTTCTAGACCTTGGAGAACTCACAATTTCCATCATCTGACAATAGTGAGAAAATGAATTTAATCATTTTAAAGCCCAGGTAAAAGACCCCATTTTCTTCTTCCATTTTTCTGGATTGGTCGGTGAGTAATGTTTTCTCTCTGTGATCTTCAATCCTTTCTTCTCCCATGACTATTTTTCCTAGATCTCTTTTCTCATCTTAATAAAAACCTTGCCAGACATGGCTACTTCACCAAGTTCCCGATGTGTCTTCCTTTCCCGTCATTATTAACATCTTCATGGAGTAGGCAAAATGCTCACTGCTTTTATTCCTCTCCTCATAGTTGCTTCTTAACTCCCTGGCCCTGTCATTTGAATTCCACAGTCATTAATTAATTACACTTTCCAAAGACACCAGTTGATTTTAAATATCAAACACATTCTACTGGGTCATTAGGCTTCTTGAGCATTTGACACTCTTAATTTTCCCTCCATTGTGCAATTTTCCTCCCTTCGTTTGTGTTACTACCCTTTTTATTCCTTTTTCCATCCCCCCTCAAATACAGACATTTCCCAAGATTCAGGCTTTAGTCTTCATGTTCTTTTATTTGGCATGCTCTACCTTGATGATCTCATCCAAGGCTTCCACTATCCCTTCTGAAGCAAATCATCCTTGACTCTGTCTCTGGCATTAACATTTCTTCTGAGTTCTTAACCCACATTCCAATGGCTTCCTGGTCATCACCAGAAAACGATCAAAGCTGGTAGCATCGATAAACATCTTTCAAATCAAACTCACCATTTTCCCAAAAGATATTCCTACACTCCCATTTACTGTCTTGACAAATGTCATCTGAGTATACACATCACTCCACAGAGAAACTATCACTCCAGAGAGCAAGGGAGTTAACTCCCTTCTATTCTTTATCATTTAATTAGTTCAGTAGCTAAATCCTATTAGCTCTACCCAACCCTGTTGCCCACCACTATCCCGTCCATCCTATCCTGTCTGCTGTCTCTCATTCATACCTCCCCTGTTCCCTCATGCACCTTTACCTGCCCTGGCTCCAGATTCCCACCTCTCATGTATTTATGCACTTTTAATTCAGTTATTGTTCTATGGCAATATATGACAATACCATAATCCTAAATGGCTCCCTCTACTGGATGAAATTCCAACTCTCTGCTACCTTTCAAGCCCTGTTTGCCTCACACCTTCACACATAGCCTAAACTCTGGCCACATTTTTCATTATGGTTATCAAACCTCCATCCCTTTTCAAAATCTTAGTCTCTTTTTTCAGAATATTCTCCTCACTCTCCTATTTTATCTGCTGAACTCCGACTTACTGTTCAGAGCCCAGCTTGAAATTCAATTCCTCTTTATATGATTTCCTGTGTCTTCTATTATGACCTCATCAGGAGAGTTCACTGCTCCTCATCTGTATTCCCACAGCACTTTGTAGAATGCAAACACATTCAATATTGAACCTTCATCTTATTCAGAACTGAACTTACTACATGACATACAGTAAGTGTTCAATAAGTTGGTTGACTTTGCAAATGTTTATTGAGCACTTGCTATACGCTGGACATTGTTTTAAGTGTTGACAATATAATGATGGGAAAAACAGACACAATTTCCACCTTCATAGGGCTATAGCTTAGAGGAAATTATAACCAACAACAACAATAAAGAAACAACAAGTGTTTATTTAGCTTCTTTGCATTCCCTGTGTCTTGTATAATCTTTGTTAACCTAAGAAATTAACTTCTTATATGTGAAATTGCTGGTTTCGTGAACTAGTGAATGCATAATTATCAAATAATAGGTATATAATCATTAGAAAAACTGAACATTATAGTCATATGATGCCTGAAGCTTGTTCTATTATTTTTTCTATAAAGGGGGATGACTGAAGAAGGAATAAATATGTCAGATGTATGAATATCAAAGCACATGTATGTACATAAGTGTGTTTCTCTGAGGCAGTTGGAGGGATATAAGTGAAAGGAAAAGATGAATATATTAGGAGATGTTGAAGAGGCACCATGCTACGAAAAACAGGCTGCTGTTTACTCTTCGGTTACATTTTTTGACAGCGTTCCTGATAGTCCCAGACATCATGAGTTTTCTGTCCAGTGTCCTGCAGTGTTACTGAATTTTCAAGCAGCTATGTGAATTCTTCCAGGCATTAGTTTGGTCGGCCATTGCATTGTTTGGCAGGCCGAACAAAAGGCAGCCACTCAGTTCTATTGAAAATGAGGACAGCATTCATTAATTTAGAAAGATGAGGGAGTGAAGCAACTCTTGGTGGTACTTCAGATTCATTGTAATTGATGATTAAAATTTCCATAAAATTTTCCCTTAAGAACAAAATACATTATAAACGGCTTGATAATGCTAATCTTCATAACATATGTTTCTTAATCTAAAGAGGTAATTTACTCTCACCATTTATCGCACCTAAAAAACATCCCAATGCTGTGTATGACTAAAATCATACTGTTAAAGAGGCTGAGATAAATCATGCAGGCAGATGGTGGTTATTCAAGCCAAACTAGAATCAATCTTTGAGTCGTACCAAACACTTTTCTGACACTCCCAGTCATGACAGAAAGGCTTAAGTGGCACTTTTCTCTGAGAACCTTTCTCTGGCACAGATTGGAAGGTCCCAGAACACGACCAGCTTAGCTGCTCCTGATGACTGTTAATGAGATCCCAGAATTCAGAACCAGCCAGAACCTATTTACTCTCCTTTCACGGTCCCCATTTTCCCTTCTATTTGGTCACATCTCCTCTTAGCATGACAAAGAGCGTTGGTACCATTTCCTGACCAACGTCCCAGTTAAGGCTCTTCCAAGCAACCCAAACACTAGGGCCTCTGTCATTCAACTCCATTTCCCAGTTGAGGTTTCCTTGCTGTAGACACAATTTTTTTCAATGCCAGAGATGAGAAAAACTGTGTGTGGTATGGAGAGGAAGGGAGAATAAACTTAGATATTAAAATAAGAATATTTCAAATAAAATAAAATAAGAAACTCTTAAATATTTCACATGAGAAAAATCAGTGTTGATATTGTTTCAGTCCTTAAGATGAGCTCAGTACTGTACTAAGCATTTACGTCTATTGTTTCATTTAATCCTTAACTGACCTATCTATGAAGTAGGTCCCATTATTATTCCCATTGTACAGCTGTGTAAAGAGATTCAGAAATATGTGAACGGACGGAAAGGAGTAAATTTACTTTAAATGCATTTATAACAAGGTTACAAACACAGGTGGCTGGTGTGAGCTAAGCAAGAGAAAACTGGTAAAAGGAAACAGCAATTCTCAGATTACTATTTCTCCTTCCATCTCTTAGAAAGGATCAGATAGGAATTTGAAAGCCAGTTATAAGACTTAGTCACTGCTAAGTTGACAAAAACAAGCAATGGGGAAAGGACTCCCTGTTCAATAAATGTTGCTGGAATAACTGGCTTAGCTGTATGCAGAACATTGAAACTAGATGCCTTCCTTAGGCCATATACAAAAATCAACTCAAGATTGACTAAAGATTTATGTAAATCCTGAAATGCTAAAAACCGTAGAAGAAAACCTAAGAAATACCATTCTGGACATAGGCCCTGGCAAAGATTTCACGATGAAGACGCCAAAAGCAATTGCAACACAAACAAAAATTGATAAATGGGACCTCATTAAAGATCTTCTGCACAGCAAAAGAAACTATCAACACAGTAACAATCCAAAGAATGAGAGAAAATATTTGCAAATTATGTATCTGACAAAGGTCTCATATCCAGAATCTATAAGAAAGTTAGATAAACAAGCAAAAAACAACTTCATTAATGGTGGCTCATGCCTGTAATTCCAGCATTTTGGGAGGCTGAGGTGGGCAAATCATGAGGTCATGAGTTGGAGATCAACCTGGCCAACACGGTGAAACCCTGTCTCTACTAAAAATGCAAAAAGTAGCTGGGTGTGGTGGCATGCACCTGTAATCCCAGCTACTTGGGAGGCTGAGGCAGGAGAATTGCTTGAACCCCGGAGACAGAGATTGCAGTGGAGGACAAGATAGAGCCATTGTACTCCAGCCTGGGTGTCAGGACAAGACTCTATCTCAAAGAAAAAAAACTCCATTAAAAAATGGTCAAAAGACATGAACAGACACTTCTCAAAAGAAGGGCATACACACAGTCAACAAGTATATGAAAAAATGTTCAATATCACTAACTATTAGAGAAAAACAAATAAAGACCACAGTAGGATATCATCTCATACCAGTCAGAATGGCTATTATTTCAATAAATAACAGATGCTGGTGCCATAGTGGAGAAAAGTGGATGCTTATGCACTGCTGCTGGTGGGAATGTAAATTAGTTCAGCCACTGTGGAAAGTAGTTTGGGAATTTCTCAAAGAACTCAAAACAGAACTACCATTCAACCTAGCAATCCTATTACTGGGTATATACCCAAAGGAATACAAATCATTCTACCATAAAGACACATGCATGCATATGTTCATAGCAGCACGATTCACAATAGCAAAGACATGGAATCAATCTAAATGTCCATCAGTGGTGGAGTAGATAAAGAAAGTGTTGTTCATATACACTATACAATCCTATGCATCCATAAAATAGAATGAGGTCATGTTTTGCAGCTACATAGATGCAGCTGGAGCCCATCATCCTAAACGAATTAACGCAAGAACAGAAAACCAAATACGGAATGCTCTCACTTCGAAGTGGGAAGCTAAACATTAAGTACACATGGACACAAAGAAGGAAACAGCAGACACTGGCGCTTGCATAAGGGTGGTGGGTGGGAGGTAGGAGGAGAGTGAGGATTGAAAAACTACCTATTGGGTACTATGATTATTACCTGTGTGATGAAATAATCCGTATGCCAAACCTTTGCAACACACAATTTACCCATGAAATAGCTCTCATATGTACCCCCGTGAACTTAAATAAAAGTTGGAAAGATAAATAAATAATTGTAAAAATGGAATAAAAAAAGACTTGGTCACTGTTTGGCCTTGACCCAACTGATTAAATTCACCAAGTCACAATGTTCTCATTTGTGATATTAGAATAATCATAGGACTAACTTCAGAGGGAATTTAGGAGCATTAAACAAGCATTTGCTTGTTGTCTTGTTTAAATATAAACCCTACATACAGTCAGTGTTTATATTTTAGTGTTTAACACATTCAGCTCTATTGGTAACAATTATTCTGTGTTTAAAGGAAAAAAATCTGCTATGAAAGACTGTGAAGATCAAAGGGGACATGATCCCATGAAGATATGCTTGTCTCTTCACTTTTAAACACATAGGAAGATTAAGTAAACTAGCATTAATTATTTCCTTTTCTGGTTTGAATTTTAGAAAGAACTATGAATCTCTTGAGCTAGAAAGCTTTTGAGAAAAAATAATTAACATGCCGCAGGACCAAATTACTGCTGTGAATGAAACTACATGAATGAAAACAGTGTTTAGAAATGAGGTCTGAAATTCCTGTATAAACTCTGATGCAGCAAGGAGACTGTTTTTAATGTTAAATTTGTCAATTCACCTTTTAACAAGAATATTTTATTATGCATGCAACATTTTTTATGTTAATTTATTATTTACTACAATAAAACCTCTATCTGCTTCATTGGTCCTGTTGAAAGGGGCAGGAAACCAGAAATCAAATAGCTCACACTGTGTCATGCAGTGAGTCACATACGGAGAACTCAGTTTGCGGTGGGATCATGTGTTCAGGTCAGTGACTTCACGGGGCTTTCAGCAACATAAACCCCGCTGTTCTGTGTTGCCTCATACAACAGCATCCCCTTCCCCTTATCTGAGTTTTTCTCAGCTCCCTCATCTCTCACTTCCTTCTCCTGACTGCATTGCTACAACAAAAGACAGACTCTCTGAGCCCCTTTATGCCATAGTCTGAGACTGTGTTAAAGGATACATACAGAAACTCTGGTTCATGCTCTGAACTCACATTAGAAAATGTATCCCACACCACACAGACGAAACATACACAACACACATACGTATACCACATACACACATGCAAACACAATGTGGTACTCTCTTGCTGTAGCATTGCTTTTATGTGTGAGACAAACATCTCAGCCTGAGAAGGCGATATCATGTGAATAGAACAATAATAAATAATAATTTCAATTCTTCTTCTCTGGCAGAAGTCTATGCAACAATATTTAGAGTGTGCTGTGGATCTCAGTATTTTCCCCAGCTATAAGCCATTTCAAGCTTCTCTATACTATCATCAGAAAAAATTTTACTACTTTCTGGACCCTGCCTCTCCCTGCTGCTCTGTCTTGCACTTCAGTTTTCCCTCCAGACTTTTTGAAAATGAACATTGACGTGTCTGTCCATCACTCAAGTTCCAAGTCCTGGGAGTAGTAATCCTTATAGATTCCTCCCCTTCTTGCTCACCCTAAATCCCATCATCTGTTGAATACTAGTTAATAACAAGTTCTGTGATTTATAATACATTTTGAATCATTTTCCTTCCAATGACTACACTTATTGAGGCACATACCATTTCTTCCCTGGTAATTAGAGAAGCATCCTAGTTCGCCTGCCTGCTTCCCCTCTTTCACCCCTCAACTCTGTCTCGTCATACTGTTAGAGAGAATTCAAGGAAGATATGCTCTCCCAAACTTAAAATGCCTGAGTGCTTCTTGTTATCTGTGGCAGTATTTTCAAGCCTGCTTAATCATAAGATTAATTAAAAATTTAGATTGTGGAGTCCCACCCTAGAATCTCCAGAGTGATTCTTGTGATTAGAGGAGTCTAGGAAATGTGGACCTGCAGATAAACATCTAAATTCCCTTGTCAGGCACACAGGTTCTCCATAAATTCATTCCTACTAGCTCTCATTTTATCCTGCTATTATATGCCTTTAACACCTTCTTCAGACATATTCTTCTGCCTCTTCAGACATATTCTTCTGCCACTTCCTATCCCTCAATTGCCAATCACTTAGATTAAATCCTCTCCTCTGTGCTCATATAGTGCTGAGAGTATTACTCTGTCACTTACTCAGTTATTGTCAAAACTGAGTCATTGACACCCCTGGCTGACAACAGTTTAAGTCCCAGCTTGTTCATTGATAGCACTGCTCCTGTAGTCAGGGTTCCTAGATGCATGCAACAGAAACTGACAGTGGAGAACTTACCCAGACAGGTAATTTACTAAAAGGACATAGCGTGGTCCATAGACTGACAGAAGGTAAGGGAGTTAGTATCCAGGAAACAGTCAAAAATCAAGCAAGGATAGACAGCAAGAATCTAAAAGCTACCTGCTTTGATATCAATCGTTGAACACTTGGTGTTTGTTGCTGCAGTTGAATTCCTGTTATTCTTGCTCTATCCATAGATAATTTCTCAGCTAACCTTATGTTTGTATCATTATGTCAAATCCCAGATAGCTTCATCTCTTTAATTGACCTAAATCATGCCCCCACATTCTAGTTCAGTAGTTCTTATGGTACAGTCCCCAATTGGCAGCATCAAGATCCCCTGGGAATTTGTTAGAAACACAAATTCTCAAACCCTCTGAGGATAGGGCTCAACAATCTATGTTTTAAAAAGCTTTCCGTGTGATTTTGATTCTGCTAAGGTTTCATGACTACTGTCGTAACTACATACAGCGAGGCTGGAGGAAGCAGTATCTGGCCACTTCAGTTCCATAGTGGGACCCATGCCACTTGCTAGGAGATTACTAAAAGGCAGGAAGGATGTTCAGATGACAATTGTATAGCAAAGAAACAAACAAAAAGAAGCAGATATCCATTGTATGTTTATGTAATCCTCAATTTCAGGAAGACTAGGAATTTCCTGATATTATAAAAGTAATAAGCACTGGAACAATTCCAACTCAGTAACCCCTGTCTCTACTTCTCCGTATTCCACATTTTATGAACTATTTTGTCAATGGTAAATACCTGATATTCATTTCAATTTCATCAATGTGAATACGACTTCATATTTTAAAATCAGATATGAAAATAGCTTTGTTTACCAGATTGTGATAATAGCAATAGATAATTCAAGCTTTGTCTACAGAATTAATAAATATGGGGTATAGCTTTTCTTGACAGCTCTTTCTGCAGAGTTTATAGAATTAACCCTATAAATATTTGATTTTGACTCAGCTGACATCTTAAAACACCCATGGGTCCCATTTGACATCATCAACCTCCAAAACAAAATAATATCATTTACACAATTATGTTTACTTTAGTACATCTTTCCACTTAAAAATAGTAACATTATTGTTTTTGTTATTAGGTAAGATTTATTTAGTATTTGACATGTGCTAGGCAACATTTTGAGTTCTTTACATGTCTTAAATCATTTATTATTATAACCTTACCAGTTAGATACTTACGCTATTCTCATTTTTATATAAGGTAATTGAGAAAAAGTGAGATGAAATAATTTTGACAAATTCACATAGCTATTAAGTGGTGGATCTGGGAGCTTATTCAGAGCAGGTGGCTTCCTACCAGTCATCCTAACCATATGGTGACCAAGTGTTCCAATTCTTCTAAGACTGAGGGGTTTCTTAGGACACAAGACTTTCAGTGCTAGGATGGTTGGTCATATTACAGTCACTATATCGATCTGCAAAATAAATTTATGTCTCCTTTTTTCTTACTTAATGCCATTCAGAATATATCAAGCTGCTATAGACTAAATGTTGGTGTCCCCCCCTAAAATTCATATGTTGAAGACTAATCCCCCAATATGATGGTATTTGGGGTTAGGGCCTGTGGCAGCTTATAAATATGGAGCCCTCACAAATGGAATTAGCACTTATAAGACAAATGAGACAGCTTCCTCTCTCCCTCTGCTCTCCATCATTGAAGATACAAGAAGGCATTTATCTGCAAAGCAGAATGAGTGTCCTTACCAGACACTGGAGCTGCCAGCAGCTTGACCTTGGACTTCCTGACCTCCAGGACTGTGAGGAATACACTTCTGCTGGTTAAGTCTCACAGTCTATAGTATTTTTATTATGGCAGCCCAAACAGACTAAGATAGAAGATGCTGGCTGACATCTATTGTTCCAGCAAAATGGAGCCACATGGGCATAAGATGGCACACAGGTCTCCAGTGTCTCTATTCCACTTCCATCATTCCAGAGTGTCTATCACTTAATGAAAGGTGCTTTCAGAGGAGAGGATTTACCCAAAAGAGCTGTGCTGTTCTGAAGAAGCCCCTGGATTTCCCCACATATTCCTGTCCAGCAAGGACCAGAGATTCCAAAAGTATGGTTTAATACAAATTGCTCCAGTGTTTTTCTCCATAGCAACTTAAAACTCTTGAAAAAAAGCTACCATCAGTTTGTAAATGGGAGCTATAAAGGAGACAAAGGAATAAGAAAACGGAGAGAAGGATAATGAGGAAAGGAAGATAGAAGAGCTAGAATATTTTGTGGTGATTTAAGCTACTTACCAGATTAGTACTGAGGAAGATAGCACATGCAGTGTTCTTCAGACAATACATAGCACTTTACACTTGCAGAGAGGAGTGCTCCATAACTGTGGTTATGTCAATAATTCTCATCTCCAAACCTCAGGAAGGAACAGCTGTCAGCTTCCTAATGTAAAATTTCAAATGTTGTTCCTAGACATGATCCTTCTGTTAACTGAGAAATCCAATTAGATATCAAAATACTTACACTTAAAAGAAAGTAAAGGTTCTTGATGAATCTCTTCTGTCTCCATTCCCATCTCCACAGATAATCCCTTTACTTATTTATTTATTCTGGTAGTTACTTCTTTAAATGGCTGTTATTACTAGATGATCATCTTACGCAGCTAGTTCTAGATTTCCCAGTGTTCTTATTATTTATAGATGTTCTTCTCTAGTAACAAATTATTTAATTCATTAACGACAGCTTTCACTTTTCTCCAGTGTAGCTATGTCAATATTTGTACTTCTCTGTTGATTAAATTTTAATTTTAGATAAAGTGGCTCACCTTTATTGTTGTTCTCTACACTTTATGAAATAAGGATGCTAGCTCCTTTACTACTACTTTCCACCTTCTAGCCTCTGATATGTGTATTAGTGCTATAACATTTCATGGCTAATATAATTTACATGCCATTCTATAAAAATACCATTTGATGCTTTCACATGGCATGATTCTAAAAGTTAAAAATCAATAAAGTATTTATTTACATTTTTATAATTACGTTCACTATCCAGTTGAATATCATGATTATATTTTATTTCCTGTGTTTTTTTTAGTTCAAAAATGCTTTCTTATTTCTTTTTTTTTAATTGCATTTTAGGTTTTGGGGTACATGTGCAGAACATGCAAGATAGTTGCATAGGTACACACATGGCAGTGTGTTTTGCTGCCTTCCTCTCCTTCACCCACATTTGGTATTTCTCCCTAGGCTATCCCTCCCCAGCTCCCCCACCACTGTCCCTCCCCTATTCCCCCCAATAGACCCCAGTGTGTAGTACCCCCTTCCCTGTGTCCATGTGTTCTCATTTTTCCTCACCCACCTATGAGTGAGAATATGCGGTATTTCATTTTCTGTTCTTGTGTCAGATTGCTGAGAATGATGTTCTCCATATTTATCCATGTCCCTACAAAGGACACAAACTCATCATTTTTTATTGCTGCATATTATTCCATGGTGTATATGTGCCACATTTTCCCAGTCCAGTCTATCATCGATGGGCATTTGGGTTGGTTCCAGGTCTTTGCTATTGTAAACAGTGCTGCAATGAACATTCGTGTTTATGTGTCCCTATAGTAGAACGATTTATAGTCCTTTGCATATATACCCAGTAATGGGATTGCTGGGTCAAATGGAATTTCTATTTCTAAGGCCTTGAGAAATCGCCACACTGTCTTCCAAAATGGTTGAACTAATTTACACTCCCACCAACAGTGTAAAAGTGTTCCTATTTCTCCACGTCCTCTCCAGCATCTGTTGTCTCCAGATTTTTTTAATGATCGCCATTCTAACTGGCATGAGATGGTATCTCAATGTGGTTTTGATTTGCATCTCTCTAATGACCAGTGGTGATGAGCATTTTTTCATATGTTTGTTGGCCTCATGTATGTCTTCTTTAGTAAAGTGTCTGTTCATGTCCTTTGCCCATTTTTGAATGAGCTTTTTTGTTTTTTTCCTGTAAATCTGTTTGAGTTCTTTATAAATTCTTGATATCAGCCCTTTGTCAGATGGGTAAACTGCAAAATTTTTTTCCCATTCTGTTGGTTGCTGATTCACTCTAGTGACTGTTTATTTTACCGTGCAGAATCTGTGGAGTTTGATTAGGTCCCATTTGTCTATTTTGGCTTTTGTTGCCAATGCTTTTGGTGTGTTGGTCATGAAGTCCTTGCCTACTCCTATGTCCTGAATGGTTTTGCCTAGATTTTCTTCTAGGGCTTTTATGGTGCTGGGTCTTATGTTTAAGTCTTTAACCCATCTGGAGTTAATTTTAGTGTAAGGTGTCAGGAAGGGGTCCAGTTTCTGCTTTCTGCACATGACTAGCCAGTTTTCCCAACACCATTTATTAAACAGGGAATCCTTTCCCCATTGCTTGTTTTTGTCAGGTTTATCAAAGATTGTATGGTAGTAGATATGTTGTGTTGCCTCCGATGCCTCTGTTCTGTTCCATTGGTCTATATCTCTGTTTTGGTACCAGTACCATGCTGTTTTGATTACTGTAGCCTTGTAGTATAGTTTGAAGTCCGGTAGTGTGATGCTTCCTGCTGTGTTCTTTTTGCTTAGAATTGACTTGGCTATTCGGGCTCTATTTTGGTTCCATATGAAGTTCATGGTGGTTTTTTCCAGTTCTGTGAAGATATTCAATGGTAGCTTGATGGGGATGGCAATGATTCTGTAAATTACTTTGGGCAGTATAGCCATTTTCACAATATTGATTCTTTCTAACCATGAACATGGAATGTTTCTCCATCTGTTTGTGTCCTCTCTTATTTTGTTGAGCAGTGGTTTGTAGTTTTCCTTGAAGAGGTCCCTTACGTTCCTTGTAAGTTGTATTCCTAGGTATTTTATTCTTTTTGTAGCAATTGTGAATGGCAGTTCATTCTTGATTTGGCTCTCTTTCAGTCTGTTATTGGTGTGTAGGAATGCCTGTGATTTTTGCACATTTCTTTGCATTATTTGTTTATATCATCTCCTTAAGTCATTTTAGAAATAATATCAAATCTCTTAGGTCCCATTGATTTCCTTGGGATCTCCATCCCAGATCTTCTTAACTCTGGCTTCATTCTGACCTCTAGACAGGTTCTCTAAATCAACTGTAGAGTCATCATCATTGTACTTTACTAATTTTATAAATTAATTTTACTCTTCCATACACTATATCTTCCTCTTTCTTCATTCACTCATTCTTTTTGCCAGAGTACATAGTCAAGTAACTTCTGGGGAAAGGATAAAAGTTCCAAGCATCTGCACTTCTAAAAGTGGCTAACGATCATTTCACTGGAGACACCTAAATGCCTGAATGGATTTGGCTTTATCTGGGGGGTGCTAATACCTTTACTTTTGGGCTGGAGTGGTAGCAATGCACATGGTATGTCCAAATCCTGAGACAGTCCAGAGATCTGTGGGGCTGATAAGCAACCTCTTTGGCTGTGTTTCTTCTTAGTCTATGCTACATAGTTCTGCTTCTCTCCCACTTAATCAGTTTTCATACTCCATCTACTTCCTATCTCCTTAAAATTTCTTTACATCTCATGTTGGTGAGTATTCTTAACTCTATCTTCTTAACTGTAAATGTGTGTTCTCAGTCTGCTATCTTTAAGCAGAGCCATGCTCTCTTTTACCTTTATATTTATCATTCATAATTTTAAAGCTTTGCAATTCCTTTTTCAAAACACTTTCACATTTGTTATTTTATTTCATCCCTATAATGCTCTTCAGAAGTGAGAACAACATGTACTTTCATGTTGAGTCTCTGGGTGATGAAATTGAGTGCAAGAGAAGTTGAGTATCTTACCCAGTAATATTAAAGAGATAAAGTTGGAAATAGGACCTGGATCTCCTAATTTCTATCATAGTTTGCTTTCCATTAAATGAAACTGTCTCATGTGAGATAACTGGATTTGGTATCAGGAGAGCTCAGTTTAAATTCTGGCCTTACTATTTACTTGATGGATGTCATCAAGTAAACCAGGGTTTTGGTTTCTGCAGTTGTAATTTAGAATTATAATCATTGCCTTACTTATTCTTCACAGAGTTGTTCATGATTAATAAAATGAGGCAATATTTGTAAAATTACCTTATAAACTGTGTAATTCAATACACATGTTAAATATAAATTTCCTAAATAACTAATTGGTACATACTTGAACTTTTTTTTTCAAGGTAGACTGTGTGAAAGAGGTATTTTACTTACATGGTTCTAAATTCTAAAGAGTGGGAAAAAAAAACCCTACAGAAAATGATTGCTTCCATGGCTGCCTCAATCCATCTCATCTCCCTATCTCCTAGCAATGTATAAAATCAACTGCTTCCATAAAGCCTTGACAATCTAGTTGTCAAATTTCTGGATTTTTGCTATTCTAAAAGTGGAAAATAGTAAAAATGGTTGCTCTGGTTATCTACCACTATATTTTTAAAGACCACCTCAATCAGCTCACAGTGGATTAAAACAAAACATTTACTTAACTAGTTTCACATCTTCAGTTTCACCAAGCTTGATGAGGACAGCTCCATCCAGTGCCAGCTGGGCAGCTCAACTAAGGCTGGATGCCCTCCCTACAGGATGGCAAGTCAGTGCTGGCTGTTGGTTCCTGACCACATGGGCCTCCCTCCTGAGAGATTTGTGCTTCCTCAAAGCATGGTGGCTGAGTTTTAAGAGAAAGAGAAAGAGGAAGTGAAAACTGTATTTCTTAAAGCCTTGGCTCAGAAATTGGCCTAGTAATATCCCTGCTCTGTGTTTTTGGTTGCAAAGCTACAGAACTCAGATTCAAGGGAAAGAGATACAGACTTCACCTCCTAATGGAAAGAGTGTCAAATAATTCTAGGCCATGTTTTGAAACCACAAGCATGGTATTACTTGAATCAGCATTTCCCTTTTTACAAGTACAGATGAGTATCCTCTTATAAAGCTAAAGACCATTTGTATTGCCTATGCTGTACTTTCTGTTCATATTCTTTGCCTATTTTTTCCTATGTGTTTAATAGACATTTTATTTATTTATTTATTGACAAGGTCTGGCTCTGTTACCTAGGTTGGAATGCAGAGGTGCAATCTTGGCTCACTGCAAGCTCTGCCTCCTGAGTTCAAGTGATCCTCTCACCTCAGGCTCCTGAGTAGGTGAGATTACAGGTGCACATCACCATGCCTGGCTAATTTTTGTACTTTTTGTGAGATGGGGTTTCAGCATGTTGCCCAGGCTGGTCTTGAACTCCTGGGCTCAAGCAATCAGCCCACCTCCTTGGCCTACCAAAGTGCTGGGATTACAAGCATGAGCCTTTTTTAGGTTGATGCAAAAGTAAACTTAAAAATTAGGTTGGTGAAAAAATATATAATTGCAGTTTTTGCCATTATAACAATAGCAAGAAGTGCAATTACTTTTGCACCAACATAATATATATTTGAAGAAGATGCTTATGTAAGAGGGAGGTGAGCCTTTTCTTTGTGATATGAGTTACAAATAATGTTTCTTAATTTTCATTTGTCTGTCCTTTGAGTTGGCTTATCATATTTTTACCTCCATGCAGAAGTTTTTGTTTTGACTTGTTTTAATGTACTTGAATTTTACAGTCTTTTCTAAAATGGCTTATGGCCTTGAGTCTAAAAAGATATTCCTCTTTTACAAGAATTTACTCATGTTTTTGCTGTTTGATTTTTTATTTAAATATTAACTCATTAATAGCAATTTATGTTGATGTATGCATGAGGTACGTTTATTTTTCAAATGAACATGACTATTATCTCTACTTCATCTCATCACTCTGTTAAAAAAAAGAAACTTAAGAATGCTTCTTAAGCTTTCCCATAAAATATGATGCTGTCCCAGAGCTCTTTTCAGCATTGTTAATGCTGATCAGGTGCTTTTACTTTTTGGATCCATCAAGTATTGTCTTTCATTTCTAAAATAAACCCTACCATGTAATGACTTACCATTCTTTTAAGAACTACTGAGCATTTGCTAGTATTGTCAGATTTCTGTATTTTATTAATAAATGAGATTAGTCTCCATATTCTTCTTTTGGTGTGATCTTTGTTATCAATGTTATACTTCCTTCATAAAATGTACCTAGAGACTTTTCTTTCTTTCTTTTTAATGATGTGAAACAATTTAAGTAACATTGGAATTATGTGTTCTCTAAATGATTTATAGGATTCTCCAGGGAAACCATTTGAAGAAATAAAAACAAAGTTTTACTTATTCTATTTCCTTTTTTACAATATCTACCAACACTTTCTATCATCTGGATGAGTACATCATATCTTTCTAGAACATTATTTCTTTCATCCAGGTTTCCACAATTATTTTTGTAGTTAACCCCCCAAAAAAAATCTTGTGGTTCTTTTTATTTCCTCTTTTTTGTGTGAATGTACCTTAATATTTGTAGTCTGAGAATTTTATAAGCTCATTTGCATGACAAGAAATGTTAAACTATTTGTTTTTATTTCCCATTTTAGAAAGAAACATTTCCATTGTAATGTTAAGCTCCTAGGCTTTCTTGCCACAAAATTCTGCATGATAGACTTATTTAGGCAATAATTCTGTCCTCTTATGAATATTAAAGTCTACTTTAACCAGATTTAGATGAAATTCTTCCCTAGAAGGACATTTTGGTGATTATGTACTGAGTATATTAACTGTTCAAACAAGGTCACAAGCTGCTGATCATTCCTCCCTGAAAGTGCATAAGACATTACACCTGCTGTAAACAACACCTTAAGAAAGCTTAAAGGCTTTTATTTAATTTCAAAAACAACCAATGAAAGTCCGTGAATCAATCAACTTGCAAGTTATTTACTTGAATGGAGAGTATTGGTACATAATTAAACATTCCATGGAATTTGGGATTCTGCATTAATCGCTCAGATTTATTAATTCTCAGTATTTACCTCATATACTTCAACAAATACATTCTTTATATTTCCATGAGGCTTGTATTTCTTAGAGATCATAATAATCTATTTACTTGAAATATATATTTTCATTTACATAGGAAAGAAAGAATATGTCTCACTAAGAACATAGAGTCAGCACAAGCCCCTGCTTTCTTCTTGAGGCTTGTAAGGTTTGGCTATTTGTTTTCAAAAATGTTGTGACTGATGAGAAAACTGGGCTTGGAGAAGCTTAGTGGCTTTCTCTGGGGTGCATAGTTATTAATGGCTAAGCTGAGCCTAGAGTTGAAGTTTCTTCACTCCTTCCCTCTCAGATCTTACAGCTCAGTAGTGGAGACCAATACATCAGATGAATGCAAGAAAGTCAGCAATCATCTTTCATGACCAGATGGAAAGGGAGAGCACAATCACTTTCAGACTAAGAAAATTCTGAAGACCTTGCAAGGCAGGTTAGATCTGAGCAGAGTTTTGAAGCTGGTCAGGCTTTGCAAGGAGAATGGAGGACACCCTGCCAGAGGGGACCAGCAGAGCAAAGACCTACAGGAGAGACACACAGGAGTAAACCCAGGACTTAATCAGGAGCAGCATAGCAGGTATGGTGGGAGTAAGGAGTATGTGCCAGTATGTGCCTACTCCAGTAGCGGGGGGGAAAAGAGCGAAAGAGGCTGAAGAAAGATCATGGAGAGCTTTGAATTACAGGATGAAGAAATGGAATTTGTCTCTCTGTAATGGGAAACTTTAGCGATGCTCCTCTTGGGAGATGAGGGTCTTAGTGGGTAGAAGGAGACTTACTGTGTATACTTTGTACTACTTGAAGTATTTCCATGTGCATTTATTACTTTGTAAAGAGAAAAAAATAAGTCATTAAAACCACAACAATGAAAACTTTATCTGAGCAGGAAACTGCCACAAAGGAAAAGGTCAGAATCCTGTGTTGATCAATGCCAGCAAGCTCCATGAAGCAATTCACCTCTAAAAGACACTCTGGACTGTATTCTCTCTCTTGGGTAACAGACAAACAGAAGAGGAAGAAAGTTAGCTCAGGAGAAACACTGTCTCTGAGACCTGAAACAATCAATATGATTTGATAATTTCCCTATCAGATGATAATTTAATCTCCAGAGAGGAGAGAAGTTCAAAAATCTATGGTGCTCCATAACCCTATTAGTAAATAATAAAGATGAAAAAACAGCTGTTAGAACAGGGTCACAGAGGAAAACAAGCTTAGAGAACATTAAATCGAACCCATCTGCTGAGAATATTATGTTTCTTATATTTTTGTATATAAAGTCAGTGAGTCAGCAAGTTATTCATTTTTGTTTGAAAAGTAGCTGAAGAGCATAGCTGGTTCAGAGATCAGAAACCCAGGAATCCTGGAGGAGAAGCATCCTGCAGCTTAGGGGGCTTTGCCCAAAGTGACCAGAGAAGCTCAATGAAAACATAAAATGAAACATATCCCTACGAAATCCAAATAATAGAGATGTGGTTTCACTACTGTGATTTTAATTTGTGTGTAGTGGACACAGTCAAGGAAACAATCAACACAGTAAAGAGACAACCTGTAGAATGGGAGAAAACACTTGCAAACCATACCTCTGATGAGGGTTCAAAATATCTAGGAAACTCAAACAACTCAATAGTTAGAAAACAAATAACCTAATTTTAAAATGGGCAACAGATCTGAATAAATATTTCTCAAAAGAAGTCACACAAATGGCCAACAGGCGTATGAAAAAGAAATGCCCAATATCACTAATCATCAGGGAAAGCAAATAAAACCACAATGAGAATATCACCTCACACCTGTTAGAATAACTATTATCAAAAAGACAAAAGATAAATTTTGATGAGGATGTGGAGAAAAGGGAATTCTTGTACATTGTTAGTGGGAATGTCAATTAGTACTGCAATTATGAAAAATAGTATAAAGGTTTCGCAAAAAACTAAAAATAGAACCACCATATGATCCAGCATTCTACTTCTGGGTATATGTACAAAGGAAATGAAATCAGTATGTCCAAGAGATAGCTACACTCCCCTGTTCATTATAGCATTATTCACAACAGCCAAAATATGAACTCAAACTAAGTATCCATCAGCATAGGAATGGACAAAGAAAATATGGTATATATGCACAATAGAGTACTATTTAATCCTGAAAAAAGAAAATGTTGTCATTTCTGACAACATAGATAAATCTAGGAGATATTATGTTAAGTGAAATAAACCAGGTACAGAAAAATACTGCATGTTCTCACTTATATGTGGAACCTAAAAATGTTGAACTCATACAAGTAAGAAGTAAAATGGTAGGAACCAGGCAGCTGGAGTGGAGGAAGCAGTTGAGATGTTGGTCAAAGGACAGAAAGTTTAAGTTAGACAGGAGGAATAACTTCAATAGATCTATTGTAAAACATGGAGCTAATACCAATATATTATAGTCTTGAAAATTGCCAAGAAATGTTAAGTATTCTCACTCCTTACAAAATGAGTATGTTAATTAGCTTAATTTAGCCATTTTACATTGTACACATATTCTAAAAGAATGTGTTCTATCTGATCAGTAAAGATCATATTTACTTGTCAATTAAAATTGTTTTCCATACTAAAAAAACAGAGATTTGGTTTTATGACTGATTTTAATCTGTGTGTAACAAACAGACTGGATTTGAATTATATCTGGGTTCTTGTGACAGTTTTGTGAAAACGAATATCAAGATAGAGTGAAATACGCTGTGCACACCATTATTGCAAAAACCAATAACTCAACATTTCTTTGGACAAAACAGCATGAAGATGGCCCTTCTGCACTGAAGAATTAGTTCACTTGATACCAGTCTTCAGTTAAGTAAGAAATGTTACATTAAAAAAAAACCCAGCTGACACTCATTTTTAAAACTGTTTATTCCATAGCATTTTTTACCTTTTAAATGAATTCAGCAAATTGCCAGCCTGTTCCTTCATATTAATCCTTTCAAGTATTTGAGCGGTTGCCAGAGCATATGCTGACATTGCAAAATCATTAAGTAACACATTTTCAGTAACAAGTATGGAGAGGAGAGTAAAGGAGATGGGAGCAGAGGGGAGGGAAGGGAAGAGTAGGGAAAGAAGTGAAAAAAAAGAAAGAGGAGAAAGAAAGGGTCTAAAAGAGAAAGAGAATGAATGATCAACTACAAATCCTACAGAATCCCTTCTGTTCACATCTTTTTGTTTGCTTTGTTTTCCCATCCCAGTAACACTTGTCAAGAATGTGTTCATATATTTTAAAGGCTATTATTTCTTAATGTCACTTTATAGTAATAACAGTAATAACTCTTCCTAAAGCCTTCAATTTTAATTTAGGAATGTTAAAGGAAGATGGATATCCACAGCAGAAAAATGGACACAGGTGCCCTTTAAAAGAACCAGGAACTATCTCTTCAGCGCACCAGGCTGAGTCACAGCTGCTCTTTGCTTAGCATGCTGATCAGGGATGCAAAGTGATGACAGGAAATGGTATTGACTCTGCGGATGAACTTTTCAGGCAGAAGGTCATTCTGTGGGAGATGCAGAAATGACAAAAGGTCAGCAATTCTGTTAGCTTCGTGGTTAAGTTTTCCACGGTCTTGCTTGTTAAGTAGATTATAGTGACTGTTTTCTTCATTATCCAATCAAAGCATGAAAAATAAATGCTCCTAAATCAACAGAGACAGATGAAATATTTCCAAAACCCACTTTTGGAAGAATGCATTAAAAAGAAGAAGCGATTGGAGAAACATGCAGGACTAAATATGACATATAATTGGTAGTTTATAAATGCCCTGGCATCCGCCCTGATAGCCAGATTAGTGGGTTTCCTCTTTAGATTTCACTGAAATAATTTTAGTCCTTGCCCACCAAGCTGCAAAAAGCTGAGAGTATAGGAAATAAATAATTTTTTAAACTGGTTTGATGTGAATTCTCATATCTAATGTATGAACACTCACATTTGCTCTTGGTAAACAAGCAGCAGCAGATAAACGATGGGCAGCAGAGTCTTCATAGCTACTTCTGTGTTTCCAAGCTTGAGTTGTGTGGAGTTTTTTGCATTTATATTTAAGCAGTTAGACACACATATTTAAGTATCAACTTGCAGGAATAAGACATGATATTCAAATGTCACTTTTATTCTCCAAATCACATCATTTTTATGTGAGGAGATGATTCCTTCCCCTCATTTTAGGAGATTAGTGATTTATTCCAAGATTTAACTTAAAATAATATAAATAATCTATTATGAGAAAAATTATTAACAGTAACAACTCTTTGTGAGAATCTTACAAAATCTTTTTTGTAATAATCTTTGTAATCTTTGTGTCCATACTTGACAATTATTCAATAATGACAACAATAGAAATTATTTTCTCAAGAGATTTATGGCTAATTTTATAACTGTTCCTGGCTCACTTTCCTGCATTTCAGTAACCTCTTCTATAAAATAAAAAGATTTGAATGAATCATTTTCAAGATTACCTTTGCTACTAAAATATCTTTCTAATGTTAATATGGTTTAAATGGACCATATGTATTTATTTATATTCTTCCTTAGCCTACTGGCCTACTTTAAGTGGCATCTGAAGCACGATTTCTCTTAAATGTTGATGATGTTTTATAATCTAGTCTTCCTGTCATTATATTCCCACATTTTAAATGGCATTATCCATTTCCATCTCTTTGGTCATGAAGCATATATCTTGCTGATGATCCATAATTAGGCCAGACCATTGATGAGTTTTGATGACCCAAAGCATCTCTCTCCATTGAGGCAAGGTTTATTTACTCAATTCTACATTTGCCAAAGCAGAAATGTTCATGCTTTAGAAGGTGCAGTGGAGGGCCTCCACAGTGTTCACAGTGACATGGGGACACTTTCATGTAAACACAGACAAAAAAAGTCTGAGAATCAGCCTGAAAAGAATGTTTGCTAAGTAGTTACTTTTGATAATTTGTTAAAATTCAAATAACTAAAGTAGATAATCAAAGGATGAGTACAAAGGGAGTGAACACAAGTATTCTGTAATAAGAGTGTAACATTAAAAGGAAACCACCTCATTAAACTCCATTAAGTGTACCTCCATGTAATTCTCATTTCCACAGCCAGAGATCTCAGGCATCTTTTAGCTACTTCTTGATCAATATCAAACCACTTACATTAGAACTACAAGGCAGTGCTGAAGTCCAAAACAGGTAAATGTGGATTAACTAAAAGGCAGAATTTTGTTACAAAATTCAGTCTAATACTTTTCTAAATTGTAGTATTGTGAATACTATAGTCTGTCTCCCAATATTTGTTCTCCCTTTATTTCAGAATAATTGAATCTCCATTTTTTAGCTGGGTAAATAATTTTGCAAATCAAATTTCCATTTCCCAGCCTTCCTTGCTGTATGATTATGCTCTGACAAATGAGATGTATGTGGAAATTTCCTCTGGCAGCTTCTTCAATATTATTTATGAATGAGCTAGCACACACCTGTCTCTTCATCTCTTCCTTCTTCCTTCTGCCTGGAACACAGATGTTATGGCTATACCATGTATATAATGGTACACATGTGTAAGGTAGCCTGGCAGTGTCAGACAAGGCTGGGTTCCTGGGCCCACCATGGATCAGTCCTATTAACTCCACACTGCCTTGCCCACCTCTGGACTTTACAATAAGGTAATAAAATTCTGCCTTATTTAAGTCATTGATATTCTAGACCTCTGTGATATGTAGTGAAACCCCATCTCAACAAATACCATTGGCAAGTCAAAATATAAATGAAATTTTATAAAAAGTTTATATAAAGACATGTGTGACACATCCAAACGGCTCTGAAAATAGCTAGAAAGAGTTCTAGTATGTTCCTAATCTGCATGGTTGAGAGCCAGCAGCTCAACTCTGTCACCCACAAACCAATTCGGTGGTCTTAACTGGGGATATAATCTTGTTTCGGATCATCATAGGTCTGACTTTCTATTTTAATTCCTACTAACTTCTGAGGACCTTATACAGAACAGTCTAGTAGCTAAGCCTAATGACCCAGAGCTACCAAAAGATCCATAAGTGACCCTAATCAAGACTTTTCCATAGCTATCTCAGAAAATATCTCTTCCTGGTGATTGTACATATCGATAAAACACTGGTGAGAAACTGCTTCTCCTGGATATGGGGAGTAAAAATCTGACTAATGTATTTGACTGATTAAATCATTCCAATTCAGTGTCCTATTGACAATGTTAACAGTAGACGTTCTGCTGTATTTTCAGAGGGGGTAAATAGTCAAAGGTGATGGAATTTTCCACCACTTCTCTATCAGTTTGGATCTGTCCAAGTCTTACTGTTAGACATTGTTTTCCATTTCCTAAATGTCTCAGAGATTTCCATTGTTTATATTGATTTCCTTTGTTCACCTAAGGGATTTTGAGGAAAATAAAAAGAGTCCACAGTAATTTAAAAGCTCTCTTCCTCATAACCTCCTATAATTACCTCTCAAGTTCACAGAAAAGAGAAGCCTCCATGAATATGTCAGGATATCCTAGTTTTTTCTTCTTGCACATGGAAGGCACCTTCCTAACTTAGTGTAGTCTGTATAAATCACACTTTGTTCACTGGCATACGGTGAAGCAAGATGTTTTCTTATTTCCTCTTCAGATAACCACATCTCATTTATTGCCTTGCAGTCCCTAATTATAGCATTTTTTCATTTTTGCCTTAAACAGTAATGACATTGTCCACTTCCAGTGCTGAAAACTTACTTGCCTAACTTGGCATTAATATATTATCTTAGTTCATGTTGTGCCATACACAATTATTAGGAATCACAGTGAAATCACTAGGAGTTCTAGTTTGTCTTTGCTGTGTTAGCCAATGTGTCTGTGTGTGTCTATGCTTCTGTGAAGAACTTTATGGTCTTCTTTTCACTTTTAAAGACAGAATATGACATTCTATGCCTATGCATTCCAAGTTTTACAGAGGAAAGCAAGTTTTGTAAATTTGCCACATTACATTGACTTATCTGAATGTTATTACCAGTAAGTCCTAGAAAATACAGTTTCTATTCTGCTTATCCTTAAATACCTACCAATGTATTTATGGATAATTGGCAAACCATTCATCAGGGGAACTGACAATATAGGAAGTAAGAAAAGATTGCTGCTCTTCTTTAATTTGCCTCTAGGGAGCAGCTTAAGCAGTAACATTTGAAACACAGAAAGTTGTCATAGATCTGCAAACAAAAATATGCATAGCACAGATAGTTGAGCCACAGCCCTAATTACACATTCTGTTTATCATACATATTATAACGCATATTCTTATTTTAGTAGTTTTTAGCTTTATTCTATTTTTGCCATTCATTTCAAGAGCTAGCCCACATGTCACCTTCTAAATGAAGAGTTCCCCTCAATAAAGTGAAAAGACAGCCTACGCAATAGCAAAAGACATTTGCAAATTATATATCCAATAAGTGATGTGAATTGGGTCATTCTTGTCACACCGAACTAAAACAGTCAAGAAGCCAGGTGGAGAAGCACTCAGGGAACATAACAGCACTCAGAATATAATTCTCTGCAAGCCTGGATGCTGAAATTGCCTGCCATAACCTGAAAAGTTTTATCTCGTGGCTACTGAAAACCTGCTGCAACTCTAAGACTAGTTTTACCTACTGCTATCAATCACCATTGAGATCTTGCCAGCTCCCCAAAACTTGACCAGTGCCAAATAACTTTCTAGAAAAACAATACATAACATTTCTCTTCTTTATAAAACTCCAAACCTTCTCTTTGTTCTTCAGACGTGCTGAAGCCCACCTTATCTGCATGTATCCCCCTCATTGCCATTCTTGTATCCCAAACAAAATGTTAAATTTAGAAATTATTCTCTATATTTTTATTTTGATTTCAACAGGCACATGTGTCTAAAATGTTTAAGGACTCCTGCTGTAGCCAGCATTTTCCTTCCATTCATTTACAGATTGGTTGGGCAGCCCTACTAGGATGTCATTTCCTCTTTATTGGGTACCCTTGATGGTCACCTAGGCGAGAGGCAACAGAGAGAAGCATGGGCTTTGGAACTGGGATCAGACTTCAGAAGGGACTCTCTGAAGTCAACTTACTGTCTATGAAACATTGTAACATTTACTTCACCTTCTCAATGACCATCTGAAACATGAGGACAATTATACCATCTTTATAGAGTTACTGAGACTAGCATCTGAGATCAGAGATGCAAAGTACTAGAAATAGTGCTTGATAAATAGTAGATGCTAAATAATAATGATATCAACCTCCCTTCCCATACAATTGTCCCCCTAAATGACTTTGCATATTATCTTTAATATATCTGGGCTTTACAATTCCTTCAAGAAACCTGATCTCCCTAAACCAAGAAGTGAAACACTGGAGTTGAGTCATACTGTATGTGATTGAGTGCTTATGGTGTGCTGCCTTACTCATTTGTTCTTCATGTATTCCATCACTGACTTTCCTAATGGCACACATGTAAGATTAAACTTGTTTATTCATTAGAAAAATAATCTTCCTCACTTATTTTGATAACTTTATAAAAACTGGCTCATTGGTCACTTTTCATAATTGCTCTCATTTGGGTGCTGGCTTATAATTTTATAATTACTAGCAAAGGCAAACTCTTACCTTTGGCAGCACATAAAAAAAAATAGCTGCCAAGTGCCCAGCAGCTCTCTGCTAAGGCAGCTGCATTTCTGAAAGATATAGTGCCAGAGATCAAAATTTTTGATGACACCCTTATAATTTAGTGGCTAGTCTTCTGGGAGCTTCTAAGGAACTGTTCTCTGAAAAGTCCCTGAAGTTTGTTTCCTTGGTGTCTTTTCAGCCTTTTAATTAGGCACTGAATTATCCTCTGTAGTCTAGAAATAGGGGACTCCCGAAGAAAGCACATTGGTCTTTTATTGCATCTGTGCAGTATTTCCCAATCTGACATCAATATCCCTGTCTCTAACATGCCCAGGGCAAATGGCGTTAAGTAATGTGTACCAAAGGCTATGGCTGCGAGATTTCTCTTTAAGAACTCATATGTACACTACAGGGGGTTTCCCAATAGTTAACACCTCCACCAGTGGGTCTCAAAACTAGTAAAATTATTGGGAACTTTTGCTTAGGAAATGAAAGAATCAAAATGCTGGGACCTTAGAAATGGTTGTTTTTGAGATGACATGTAAACTATTAAGAGAGAAGCCTTTTTGGGCAGCAGAAGGAAACATTTAAAAAACAGGGAAAGAGAGTGACTTCTACCAGTGAGCAAGGGTTAGGGGAGGGTTAGGAGACCAGGCAGAGAACAAACAGCACATTACTAACATGTACCCACTCATCCTTCACTGTTGAGCATTTCCCTCCCAACATTTCCCTGTGCGTGTTTTTTTTTTCTTTATCACCCTTTGTGGAATAATATAGTTCCTCAACTTGCATATAAACCAAGTAGGGAGGAAAAGGAGCAGTAAAAGGCCCACACCTGTAGCCATTCAAAGTGCTCGCATTTTCCAGAGTTCAGCAAATGTCATTTTCTGAATGCCTAATTTTTTTTTTTTTTTTTTTGAAAAGAGTCTTACTCTGTTTCTTAGGCTGGAGTGCAATGGCATGATCTTGGCTTACTGCAAACTCCACCTCCCAGGCTCAAGCAGTTCTCCTGTCTCAGCCTCCCAAGTGGCTGGGGTTACAGGGGTGCACCACTACACCTGGGTAATTTTTGCATTTTTGGTAGAGACAGGGTTTCGCCATGTTGGCCAGGCTGATCTCAAACTCCCAACCTCAGGTGATCTGCCCACCTTAGCCTCCCAAAGTGCTGGGATTACAGGCATGAGTCACTGCTCCCAGTCTGAATGTCTAATCTTTTGAGATTATTTCTATTTAACTGGTTTCCAGGATGGATCAGAAGTAACCAGTTAGCATGTAAGAGTCTAAATACCATTTTCGCAAAGAAAAATGAAGAAACGATGAAGTTAAACTTCCTTACCTAGTAGCACTCATAGCAAAGACAATGATTTCAGTAGTTTCAGTTAAGAAGTAAGCAGAAAAGTAACTCAAACATCTGGAGTCTTGTCTTTTTCCCTTTTTTTTTTTGTTTTTGTTTTTTGAAATAAAGTCATCATGTAAAGATAATAAAGGAATCTACTGGAAAATTGGTGATTCTCTAAATATCTAACACCTCCTAACTAATAACTTGAAAGTGCTTCCTTTTGAATATCATAACACAAATGTATAACACTTTTCTGTTAGCCTAATAGAATAGAGGCATTTCTAATTTAAAATGTAAGGTTGACGATTCGCAAGAAATGCTCATTAAGTCTCATGCTATCTCTTGTTGTAAGTGTGGTAAAACTTTTCTCTTTGGACATGCTTAAGATCGATCACCAAGGGACCCTTGAGTAGAAGAAGAAAACTCGGTTTTAGTTTATGAGCACTTAACCATATAATGCCCTCACTAATCAGTGTAGCTGTGGGGTTTTCACCACACCCTCTCCACATGTAAGGTATTTGGCAAACTCCTGCTAATTGAATTGATAGTTAAACAAGATTCAGACCTTAAAATCTAGAAAAGCCAGACACTATTTTAGCAAACACACTGCACAGGACTAAAAGTATCTCAAGCTGTTATATTTGCATTACTGTGAAATTGAATAAAGGAAGTTGAAGATCTAGATATAGGAGTATGTTTAAATATTATCCCTTAAGTTATTTGCTTAGTTTCTAAGGCATGTTAATCTCCCTCTGTTTTATATGTAGTTGTGGGAGGTCTAAATGCAGAGCCAACAGGGAGTGCTTTGTGAAGCTCAGCTCTGTGGTGTCAGCAATGAGGGAGTGTTGGGGGGCTCTGGGCCCTGTCTTGGTAGGCAGAGCTGGAGTGCAGTGAGGACTGGCTTATTATGCATCAGGCCATTTCTCGCCTCGCTATTGGCCTACGGAAAAAGAGACAAGCCTATGCCTTGTTGGCTGGGCAGTACCTGGTGTTGAGGATCTTCCGTTAACCATCCAACTTGGTCATCATCACACCACTTTTACTATCTGACAGGGTAGGAAGCTATGAACACCTCAGCAGACTCCTAGAGGAAACAAATAAGATTATAAGATTGCAAAGGATTTGGTTTTATAGCTCTCAAGTCTATCCAATTCCTGCTAAAGGCCACAGTGTTTGCAAACATCCAGGGAAAAAGAGAGAAAAGGAGCAAATTACCTTCCCTTTAGAAGAGGAGGGAAAACATTTGCTGGGTTGCAAAGAAAATTAAGAAAGTAGCCAAAACTCTTGGAAGCTGGCACTTTTTGACATAGTGTCCAAATACAAAGTGTTACTGATGGCAAGATTAATTTCTTCTTGTACCTCTGTACATACTTGATGTGAAGTATTTCCAGGGTAAGGCCTGAGGCACTCAGAAGCTAAAGCTCGCCAAATTTAATATATCCCGCTTCCCCTCTCCCAACCCTCTCCATTGAAAAGAGAAAGAAAATGCAGGTTTCTTTCATCTATTACCAGCTACAGACGACAAAATTTTGTTATTTGAAGCAGCTGTGTCTTCTCTTTAACTCAATAGAAATTGTATGCCATGCAGTGCATGCCAGGTGGAGACAAATTCATCTCTTAGCATGAATGTCTTGCATCACATAACCCAAAGGAGTGCTGACCTGGGTCCAAGAAAAAAGTGATCCTTCTTCTAGTCAAGTGAGGATACCCACAGTCTTTCTCCAGCATAATGTTTAAACTCTCCCCCAAGTTCTGAGCGCTCTGGCTCTCTCTAGCCAGCTTTTAGCAGTCAGCTTCCAACACTGAGGATTTCTTCTGTCCCACCTGTCTGTTTCTGGGAGGAGCTTGGAAGGAGAGCAGCCCTGCAGCCCCGTGTGTGCTGAGAACATTCAAAGGTGACCTGGTCCAGCCCCTCCTCCTTCCTTCTTCCCCTGACTCCTCCTCCACTCTTCCTCCCACTGATGGCTCTAGAACCGCAGAACAGTTGATTACAATATTGCTGTTAACCACACAGCAAATATTTCAGATAGTTTTTAGTTATGAATAAAAAAGATGCTGGTTTATGTGGTATCAAAATTCAAATTTTTGCATCATCTCAAATTATGGAAACGATTTCCTAAGCAATATTGTATAGTGGCAACACCCAGACTATACAATCAGCCTGAGCCCAAATTTTCCCCTCATTGTAAGATACTTGAGAAATTCAGGAAACCTTCCATAGCCTCAATATCCTCATTAGTAAAATAAGAATCATTCGAGGATTAAATGAAATAATCTATATAAAGATCTTATTATCTTCCTGGCACATGATAATTGTTTAATAAATGTTCAATGTTTTCATTAAATTCTAAACCTATAGTACATCTGTGCCAGTGATATCATATTTAAAGGGTACAAAAATTATTAATAAAAGCAAAATTCTCAATATGTATTGGAAAATTAAGATTGAAATAAAAGAAATTAAACCCCTAAATAAAACAAGTGTGTAAACAACATATGTCACAGTCAACACTTTCCTAGGAAAAGACTATACTTTGTAGTAAACATGAAACTAGAAACTTAGCAGAATTAATAAGGTGAGACTTCAGGTCATAATATCTGCAGCCTTGGCATTACCATTTAGCATCGTAAACTCACTGACCTTGTCACAAACTGAGTTGTTCCTACATATGACACAGTGTTGAACATGTCTGTTGGTCCCCAGAAAAAGAGAAGTTAAAAAGTATGACTTTTGACCTTTTTATAGGTTGAACTGTGTCCTCCAAATAGACATGTTTAAAGCCTAATCCCCAGTACCTTAGAATGTGACCTTACCTGCTAATAGGGTCTTTAAAGGTAATCAAATTAAAATGAGGTCTTTAGGATTGGGCCTTAATCCAGTATGACTTGTGTACTTACACAAAAGGGAAATCTGGACACAGAGAGAAACACACGCAGAGAGGACATCATGTGAGCATGAAGGCAGAGATTGGGGTAATGCACCAAAGGCCAAGGAAGATCGAAGATTTCCAGCAAACCACCAGAAGCCAAGAGCGAGGCATGGAGCAGACTCTCCCCCAGAGCCCTCAGAAGGTGCCAATCCTGCTGACACCTTGATCTTGGACTTCAAGCCTCCAGAGTTGCAAGACAATAAAGATCTGTTTAGCCAATCAGTGCATGGTCCTTTGTTATGGCAGCCCTGGTAACTAATGCACTCCCTTAAAATTCTACTTGTTTGCGTCACTGTTCCAGCTGCTACAGTGGGCAGCAGCCTCCACCTCTCTGCTTGCTATTGTGTTGATGATTGCTATTTTGTGGCCTCTTAGATGCCCTTTAGCTTTTCTGTTGTTGTTGTTCCTTTTTTTTTTTCCACATTGTTGAGTCTTTAGAATGATTGGCATGTCTTATTTTGAGTCTTATTAGTTAAGGCTGAGAATCAACTTAGTCCGGAAACCAAGGGTTGGGCCTGTTTTAAAGTAACACAGTTCCATGCAACCACAAGGGCTGCAAAGGCACCAGGAACTAACAGATTGGTTCAACCCTAAATGCCTTCAGAATCTCAGACATTCACATTGATCATGATTCCAGCTGCTATCATCATTACCTATTTGGCCTTTTCTCCAGTGCGTAGACAAGTATTACAGAAGAGGTTTGCCACGTGTTTCAGTTCTCTGGCATCCAACAACTCACTACAATGAGCACCCTGATTTTCCTTTGAGGGAAGTCCTTCACTATAATATCTCTTTTGAGACATTCTTTAATCCTGACTGCCTCCTCCCAGGAAAGAAGGGACACAAATCCTACCTGGCTTTTGAGTATAGCCAGGGAGTGGCGCAAAAGTAAAACCCAGCGCCTCAGGCCTCCTTCCTGGAAATTTGAATCCTGAGCAAGGAAAACATATTTTTGGATTTCAGAGTTATCCCAGCAGCAACACAAGGACCAGATGGCTTCTACATCATCATTTCTGATGCCAAGTCTCTACAGCTGCCTGGCAACTGCCACTTTTCCAAGACATGTGCCTCAGCCTCTTGTTAATACTTGAGCCCCTGGTATGCGTCCAAGATATTCTGACTTCTCTCCCTGCTTCCCCCCTTCCTCTCTCTTGTTCTTCCTCTTTCTCTCTGTTTCTCTTCTTTCTTTTTCTTTCTCTTTCCTTCTTTCTTGATTTCTCTTTCTTTCTCACTTTCTTTACTTGTCTTAGGATAACCAGAGTTGGTTTCTGTAGCTTGCAACCAAGTAAACTGAAAGATTCAGGAACTACTAAGGACAGATTGCTGGACTAAGGCACAGCTTCACCTCCCATGAGCAGTGGAATATTAGGAAAATCTCTTGACCACTTTGAGTTTCTTTGCCCAGGAAGAATGTGAGACTGATATCTGCCTTCTTTACCTCTGACACTTGTTGTGCAATCAGTGAGAAAGCTCTTTGTTACTGTTAAGCAAGATGCAAATGCAATGGGATAATGAAGATAGTAAAGATGGTGATAATAGCACCATTTGAGTCTCATAAGAATAATATGCAGGGAAAAGATACAGAGGTGAAATGGAAGGTGAAATACTTAGTTTGCTTTTTAAAATCATGTAATAGAAGATAGGTGTGTTGGCTTATGCCTGCAATCTTAACACTTTGGGAAATGGAGGAGAGCAAGATCTCTTGACCCTCAGTAGTTTGAGGTCAGCCTGGACAACATGGTGAAACCCTGCCTCTACTAAAAAAAAAATACAAAAAATTAGCCAGGCAGCATATGCCTGTCATCCAAGCTACCCAGGAGGCTGAGGTGGGAGAATTACCTGAGCCCAGGAAGTCAAGGAAGTCAGGTGAGCCATGACTGCACCACTGTACTCCAGCCTGGGCAATGGGAGTGAGACCCTGTCTCAAAAATAAATAAACAAATAAATTACATAATTTATTTTTTCTTGAGTATTGGAAAAAATAATTGGAAAAAACATATTTTAATACACAAAGAAAGAGAATTCCTTTAAAATGTAAGCAGTGCTAAAATAACACTCCTCTTGGTTTACGTAAGTGTGGTTTTTTTGAGATGGAGTCTCACCCCGTCACCAGGCTGGAGTGCAGTGGCACAATCTCGACTCACTGTGACCTTTGCCTTCTGGGTTCAAGCGACTCCCCTGCCTCAGCCTCCCGAGTAGCTCGGACTACAGTAGTGCACCACCACACCTCTCTAATTCTTTTTGTGTTTTACTAGACATGGGGTTTCACCATGTTGGTCAGGCTGGTCTGAATTCCGGACCTTGTAATCCACCCTCCTCAGCCTCCCAAAGTGCTGGGATCACAGATGCAAGCCACTGCGCCTGGCCCATTTTAGGTTTTCGTAAAGAAAATTCTATCTATATGTGTTACAATTAAACTTGTGAGCCCAATCATACCAGATTGTAGAATAATATCCCCAAAATACAAAGTCTGTAATATCTTTTGTTCATACCTTAATGTTTGTAGCTGTTTTTCCAATAAACATTTTTATTGAATTATACACTCAGAAAAGCATACAAATCATAAAAAGCAGATTTCACTGGATTACCACAAAGGGAATAAACACCAACTAGGTGAAGAAATTAAACATCACTAGGAAACACCAGGCTGGGTGTGGTGGCTCATGCCTATAATCCCAGCACCTTAAGAGGTGGAGAGGGGCAGATCACTTGAGCCCAGGAGTTCAAGACCAGCCTGGGCTACATAGCAAAGCCCCATCTCTACAAAATATATATATATATATATTAGCTGGGCGTGGTAGTACACACCTGTAGTTCCAGCTATTCAGGAGGCTGAGGCAGGAGAATAGTCTGGGCCTGGCCGATCAAGGCTACAGTGATTTGTGATTGTGCCACTGCAATGCAACCTTGGAGAAAGAGCAAGACCCTGACTCAAAACAAAAAACAATTAACAAAATACCCCAAAAGTAGGAAACACCGGAAAACAATGTCATGTCCCTCCCAAGCCATATCCCCTCTATCTTCAAAAAATATGAACTGCCCTAAATTCTAACACCACAGAATTCTTCTTTTGGTTTTTGAATTTTATAGAAATGGAATTATAATCCGTGTAATATTCTGTATATGAGTCATATGATTCAACACTATGTTTTTGAGATTCATCCAGATTGTTGAGTATAGAGGTGTCTTCCTCATTGTTGTGTGTTATTCCGTTGTATAAATACACCACAATTTGTTTATTTATTCAATTCTTAACAGTTTGAAATGTTTCCAGTTAGAGGCTGTTACAAATGATATTGTGCTGAACATTCTTGAATGTCTTTTAGTATGCATATAATTTTTTGTTGGGTGTTTGCCTAGTAATGTAATTGCTGGGTCATACAGCATGAACTTTTTCAAATTTTATAGATGCAGAACAGTTTTCCCAAAGATACTGTGAATCACAAAGAGTGGTTTACATCCTTATCAACACTTGGCATTATCAGTTATTTTTAAATTCTTGTATTCTGAAGAGATTTCGTGTTGTCTCTTTATAGGTGCACTTTGCATTTCCTTGATTTTAGTCACACACACACACACACACACACACAAATCATACCATTGTTCATTATTTAGACTCAAGAATATATAAAGAAATGAACTGCACCAAAAGAAGCTCAAAACATTTTAACATTCTGCTCAAAATGAAAGCACATATTTGAATCTACATGTGTATAGGAGACTAAGTGTGTAACTGAGGTGTTCTTTGAATAGATCCTATATGTAATTTAATGTTTGTGAAAGGATAAATTATAAAAAATAAAAAATATGCTAATTTGAAGCTTATATATATATACTTAAAATTCAATAGTAACCACAATAATTGTTTAGAATCTAGACCAATGAAAGACTTTTTTCACGGGGAAGGATATTTTATCACTAACATGGTTTCAATTGCCTGCATGTGGTAATCAAAAGCAAGACCACCTTGCCTATTTTATTATTGTTTTTAAATTCTCTACAGAAAAAAACACGCTTTGATTGCCTATACCCAAAATAGATCACTCTCACTGCCCTATCTTTGGTTGCCACTAATGGGATTTTATGTCTATTTAGGGATGAAAATATGTTAAAAGTTTAAGATTTGCCATTGTTTCATCTTCGTGTTAATGTAGACCGATTAGTATTAATTGTTTCTATTAATATATTTACTAAACCAAGCATTAAGTTGTAAATCATATGTTCTCTGTGTATTAGTTCATCTTTCCTTAAAATGTATTTGCTAAAGTTTAGCGATAGTTTATTCAACTCTGTATTTCTTCTATTGTAATAGTCATCACTGTTCTGAATTTTCAGCATCTGTTTTGTTCACTTCTGTAACCTCAGTGCTTAACACAATGACTGGCAAATTGTAAGTGCTCAGTAAATATTTGGTGAATGCATGATCTCCTAAGGTAAGGGAGTGAGGCCTTTGTTTTGCTTGGTTTTTATATTCTCCCACTGAATAACTGTGGTCCCTTAGAAGAACATGATCATGGTAAATGAAAAGAGAACTATTAAAGTTTGGCTGTCATATATCTATGGCCAACTGATCTTTGACAAAGTTGAAAAACATGCACGGGGAAAGGACATCTTTTTAAATAAATGGTGCTGGGAAAATTGGACTGTCATATGCCAAAAAATAAAACTGGACTCCCCTCTCTCATCATATACAAAAATCAACTCAAGTTGGATGAAAGGCTTGAATGTAAAACCTGAAACTATTAAATACTAAAAGAAAACTTAGGGGAAATTCTTCTGGATGTTGTTCTAGGAGATAATTCATGACTGAAACCTTAAAAATACAAGCAACAAAAACGAAAATAACAAATGCTACTTAATTAAAACTAAAAAGCTTCTGTACAGTAAAAGAAATAAGCAACAGAGTGAATAGACAACCTATAGAATGGGAGAGAGTATTTGCAAAGTATGTAACCAACTGGGGACTAATATCCAGAATTTACAAGGAACTCAAATAACTCAGCAACAACAACAACAACAAAAAACTTTATTAAAAAGTAGGCAAGGGATCTGAACAGACATTTTTCAGAGGAAGACATACAAATGGCTAGCATGCAAATGAAAAAATGATCAAAATCATATCAGAGAAACACAAATTGAAACCACGATGAGATATCATCTTATATCAGAATGGCTATTTCTAAAAAGTCAAAAGACAACAGATGTTCGTACGGATATGGAGAATAGGGAATGCTGATATACTATTAGTGGGAATGTAAATTAGTACAACCCCTAGAGGAAAGAGTGTGGAGATTTCTCAAAGAACTAAAAATGGGGCTACCATTTGACTCAGCAGTCCCACTATTGGTAGATATTTCCTATCTGCCCAAAGGAAAATAGATTATTATATCAAAAAAAATACCTGCACTCATATGTTTATCACAGCACTATTCACAGTAGCAAAGATATGAAATCAACCTAAATGTTCATCAACGAATGAGTGAATAAAGAAAATGTGGTATATATACACAATGAAATACTATTTAGCCATTAAAAAGAATGAAATCATGTCTTTTTCAGCAACATGGGTGGAACTGGAGGCCATTACTTGAAATGAAATAACTTAGAAACAGAAAGTCAATACCACATGTTCTCACTTGTAAGTGGGAGCTAAATAATGTGTACACATGGACATTGAGTGTGGAATGACAAACACTGGGTCCTCAGAAGGGTAGCAGGGTGAAAGAAGGGTGGGTGATAAGAAATTACTTCTTGGGTACAATGTACATTATTCAGGTGACAGACACACTAAAAGCCCAGACTTCACCCCTGTACAATCTAGCCATGTAACAAAATTGCACTCATATCCCTTAAATTTATACAAATTTATAAAATGCTTGGCTGTGGGAATTCTGTGAAACTAGATGGTCTAAGGGAATTCAAGAACATCATAGGAGTCTATGGGAAATGGAGAATGGGCAGGTCAAGGGAGCATTGAAAGACTGGAATTGTACAGTTACCTAGGAGAGGAAGAGTCAGCAACCAGAGCAAATAGTTGGCAAGTCCAACAAACTTGGGAGCAAGAGTGCTGTGTAAATATGGACAATGGTTTCAATCTCCCATCTCTCCCACCATACTTCCAGGCTAGGATCCCTAGATGACCTGGGCAAAAATAATCACATATTTTGTCTTCTCTGAGAAATATTACCATTAATCATGGTTGAGGTGAGGGCTGAAGGATGAGTAAAAGCTACCTAGGAAGAGAGATAGTAAACAGCTTCTCAGGGAATGACCAGCAGTTGCAAATACCTCGCAATATCTTACATCTCACAGAGTGGCTAGAATGGCTAGGGGATGACTGGTTTACCTCTCTGCTCCTATCATAGTCTCTTTGATAGAGACAGAGAGGTAGATCAGGGGCTCTTTCCAAGTGGTCTACCTCTTCAACAAGATAGACTTTTTTTTTTTAACAGAGGTTGACTTCCAAGACAGTGATTTGTTAGGTCTCCTAAGACTAGACCAGAACTGGCACAGAGTCGCTTCTGCCACATTCTGTTGATTAATGAAAGTAACAAACCAGCATAGATCCAGGGGAAGATAATTAGTTTTCACCTCTTGATGAGAGGAGCAGCATCTGCCTATGAGGATGACAAGAATTGAATCTGACTTTATAAAATAGTTTTTTTTCCTTGACATTTGGGGATGGAATTATCCCAGATAAGCCACATCTCTTCTCTTTTTAAATTGTATTATGTCTTGAACTAGCTTACTTAAAAATTACATTTTTTATTAAATGAAAAAATAAAAATAAAAAAAGAAATATCTGCCAAAGATATCTGCTTTTTCAGTTTCTCCAACTAATTAAAAATACGCTTAAGTCTCATCTATTTCATTTGATCCATAAAACAATCAGAAGTGTAAAAATGGGTGAGGGGTGGTGACTCATGCTTGTAATCTCAGCACTTTGGGAGGTCAAGGCAGGCAGATCATTTGAGGTCAGCAGTTCGAGCCCAGCCTGACCAACATGGTGAAACCTCATCTCTACTAAAATACAAAACGTAGCCAGGTGTGATGGCAGGCACCTGTAATCTCAGCTACTCAGGAGGCCGAGACAGGAGAATCACTTGAACCCAGAAGATGGAGGTTGCAGTGAGCCGAGATCATACTAGTGCACTCCAGCCTGGGCAGCAGAGCAAGACTCCCTCTCAAAAAAAAAAAAAAGGGAAAAAGAAAAAAAAAAGAAGTTAAAAAATATCTATGCCAGTTAGAATGTTTGTTTCACTAGCAAAATCATTTAGAGGACCAAGTTCTAAACAAGTTCTGCATATACTAACAAAGAAATTTTGTCTAAAAGGAAGTCATGGTTCATTAGGAGAATCATTTTTATTCCATTTTGTATTAGACACAGTTCAGTTGTAAAGCCCAGGAATCACTCCAGGTACTTAGGAAGACAGAGATTTAGTACCGTGAATTAAGTGAATACGAACACACTGGAAAAGCTGAAGAGCCAGAACAAGGGAATTAACTTCTCCTTTTCTCCCATGAGGGAGAAATTTCTCCCTTTAGGGCATTTAGAAAACTTGTAATTTCTTTGCCTCTTTGAAGCGTATTTGACTCTTTTTAAAAGCTAAATAAGCCTCTTGTGAATTTTATAATCCAGGAACAAATTCTCAAGGACCTGGAAATCGTCTCTGAAATGTAATCATCAAGGAAGACAGTGCCTCTATCTCCCAGTCTGTAGGAGGGTAGGAGCCTATCTTCAGGGGGTATTTGGCTCCAAGTTGCAAACTGAGATGTCGTAAAAATGTTAAAAACATGTACATCTTCCCTTTCTATAAAGGCAATGAGCAAACACAGGTGGCTACTCCAACGCCCAGGTGCATTGATGATCAACTCTGTGTGATAAATGTTGCTGGCGCAAGTCCTTCTACTTGAGCACTATTGTTTATCTTGAGAACATGTCTGGAATAGGTTGTATCTGTTTGGTGATATGAAAGGATGAGATGTCGGGCCGGATGCAGTGGCTCACGTCTGTAATCCCAGCACTTTGGGAGGCCGAGGCAGTGGATCCCAAGGTCGAGAGATCGAGACCATCCTGGTCAACATGGTGAAACCTCATCTCTACTAAAAATGCAAAAAATTAGCTGGGCATGGTGGCGCGTGCCTGTAATCCCAGCTACTCAGGAGGCTGAGGCAGGAGAATTGCCTGAAGCCAGGAGGCGGAGGTTGCGGTGAGCCGAGATCGTGCCATTGCACTCCAGCCTTGGTAACAAGAGCGAAACTCTATCAAAAAAAAAGAAAGAAAAGAAAGGATGCGATGTCTTTCTGTCTTTGCTATTTCTTTAGCAGTTTTCCAGCAATGCACATAGCATTCTGGTTTATGCTTATTCAATAATAAAACTGTTTTCAGCCGGGTGCAGTGGTTCACACCTGTAATCCCAGTACTTTGGGAGGCCGAGGTGGGCAGATCACAAGGTTAGGAGTTCAAGACCAGACTGGCCAACATAATGAAACCCCGTCTCTACTAAAAATATACAAAAATTACCTAGGCATGGTGGCTGGTGCCTGTAATCCCAGCTACTTGGGAGGCTGAGGTAGGAGAATTGCTGGAACTGGGACCGGGGAGGTGGAGGTTGCAGTGAGCCGAGACTGCACCACTGCACTCCAGCCTAGGCTACAGAGGGAGACTCCATGTCAAAAAATAAATAAATAATAAAAACCACCTTTGAAGAGAGGTTTTCTGGGTTAGCAGGAGATTTTGTTTTTCATTATATTTTCCCAACACTTGCATGTCACTAAGTCTATATCTCTGTCCTCCCCCCCCCCCTTTTTTTTTTCACTAATTCAAGTCTTGCATGAGTGCATCTGATAGGCAAAATCTAAATCACATCCAGAACTCTAATTTGCGGTGATTCTGGGAAATAAGGTTTTCATTTCCCAGTCCCTACAATACATGTTTCATCTAAAAGAATGAAGTTCTAAATTTCCAGGCAAGTACTGATATAAAGCATTATAAAAATCAGGCAGTCCACATGAGCTTCAATCTCTCCCTTAAATGCTGGAGGAACTCCAGTTTCTGAATTTTTCCAGCCAAAAGCTATAATTAATACCTGCCTCAGCTCATGCCTTAGTCTATTGTTAGTGATAATTAACTGCAAGTTTTGGGCGTCTTCCATGTAACAGACCCTGAGATAATCACGATATTTTATTATCACAATAATCTTCAAGTTGGGTATAGTTATGTGGATTTTATTCATGAAGAAATTGAGGTTCACTCAGACTACATGTCTGGTTCCCAACTATACAGTTAGGAAGCAGAAGATTCAAGATTCACATATAGGTGTTCTGACCCATTTCCCTACTTGTTTCATGCTTTTCCCTTTTTACCTCCAAGGTCCTAGACAAGCCAGGTGAGTTTTTTCTTGTTTTTCCACACAGTCTCATTACTAGAGTTAAGGAAATGCTTTCAAAATAAAGAAATAAAGACTTTATTCTATGTGGCTTAATTGAGGAATCTGTTTTTTAGCCCCAACCCTTGTATCTAGCCTGCACCAAACCATGGTCACAGGTGGGCCACATGGGGAAGCAAAGCAGAATCAAAGCCTGGCTCTGGCTTTCATCAGCCAGACAGTGTTGAGAAGGTTACTCAATGCTTCCAAGCCTCAACTTCCAAATTTATAAAACAGAGATAAAAATAGTCTACCTCTTGGTTTCTGAGTGTTAAATGATGTAACACATCAAAGCAGCTGCCCCATAGAATGCACCAAATACAGGTGAGCACTTGTGATGATTCGAGGATGATCAAACTTAACAAAGCCACACATTCTCATTTGAGACAGTCTTAGACATTGAACCATTATTTCTTACCTAGAGCAGAATTTTGTCTCTAGGACCTTTGGTCGTCAGTATGCCATCTGAAAGGCAAAAAAGCAATTACACCATCTTCCCTGTGACAACACTTTGAATATTTGAAGGTAGCTACTATGTATCCAATGTATCATCCCCTCTTCAGGCTAAGACTTTAAAGTACCTCCCATTGACTGTGCTACGCTTTATGGACCCTGTAGTAGGCCATTCTTGCATTGCTCTAAGGGAATACCTGAGACTGGGTAATTTGTAAAGAAAAGGTTTAATTGGCTCACAGCTCTGCAGGCTGCACAGGAAGTATGACATTGGCATCTGCTCAGCTTTTAGGGGGCCTCGGGGAGCTTTTCATCATGGCAGAAGCAAAAGGAGAGCAGGTGTCTCATACGGTGAGAGTGGGAGCAAGAGGGCAAGGGAGGTGCCACACACTTTAAACAGCCGGATTCTGCAAAAACTCACTCATTATTGTGAGGACAGCAGCAAGCCATTCATGAGAGAATGTCCCAAACTCCTCCCAGCAAGCCCCACCTCCAATACTAGGGATTTCAATTTCAATATGAGATTTAGGGGGACAAATATCCAAACAATATCACACCCTTAACTATCTTGCTTGCTCTCCAGACACTCTCTATTTTGTCACTATCCCTCTGAACAATCTGGAATTCAGAAAGGAACACACTATTCCAGATGTGCTGTGCCGATGCAGAGAACTGAAAGTCTTCGCCTCTCTCATGAAATTTAACTCAGGCTTACATGGTATTTGTTTTAAACAGCCTCATTACACTGTTTACCATATGAAAGTTGTCTGCCAACTCTTCCCTCCCGACACCACCCCCACCCCCGCCAACACATACATCTTCTAAGTATAAATATTATTTAGCAAGTTTTCCTCAATTCCACATTTGGTAATTTTTTTGTTTTGTTTTTTGTTTGTTTGTTTTTGAGATGGAGTCTTGCTCTGTCGCCCAGGCTGGAGTGCAGTGGTGCTATCTCAGCTCACTGCCACCTCCACTTCCTGGGTTCAAATGATTCTCCTACCTCAGCCTCCGGAATAGCTGGGATTACAGGCACTCACCACCATGCCCAGCCAATTTTTTGTATTTTTAATAGAGACAGGGTTTCACCATGTTGGTCAGGCTGGTCTTGAACTGCTGACCTCAGGCTCCCACCTCAGTCTCCCAAAGTGCTAGGATTAGGGGCATGAGCCACCATGCCTGGCCTACTTGGTAATATTTTTGACAAAAATGTTGATATCCACATTTGGTTCACTTTATTTCCCAACAATTTGGACCGTTAGCCCATCAAGAATTTTGAACCTTTATTTCATTATTTAATGTATAAGAAAGCATGGATTAGCTAGGATTAGGGTTGATACAACACTTAAATACCATGACTTAAACAAAATAGAAATGTGTTTCTATCATATGTGGACAAAGACCACAGGAAGGCACTTCAGGACTAGAGTGACGACTGTTATCATCAGCTACCCTGGTCCCTTTGACCAGGCTCCATCATCCTAAACACCTCTTCCACCTCATAGTCCAAGATGAAGGCCAGAGCTCCAGCTATCACATTTGTTTTCCAGCCAACAGGATGCCATAAAAAGCCAACAAGGCCATCTGCAGTCCATTTAAGGTGACCTTCCTCAAGACTATGAGTTAGAGCTTAGCTACATGGCCACACCCAGAAACAAAGGAAGCTGAAAATTGCAATCCCTATTCTAGGCAGCTATGTGTCCGGCTAAAAAGAATGATTTCATTATTAAGTAAGAGGTCAAAAACAGGTGCTAGGGGACAACCAGTTGTCTCTGCCACACCCTTTCAGATTTGTGTTCTTGGTAAATATGACTGAAGTCACATATTGAAAAACATCTTTTAAGAGGACCTAAGGATGGGCACATTCAACAAGCAAATATTCCTCCTGCGTCCGGCATGAAAAGTATTCTAACGTTATATTTCACTCAACAATAATCCCACAAATACAGTAAGTCTGGCAATGGTGGGAATAAAACAGGATTGGTAATGTCAAAGCTTGCACCGTATCCTCCACAACTGAGCAAACTGGGGACAAAAGAGACTAGACACGCCCTTTCTAAATTTTTCTCTTTAATTCTTTAGTCTATAGGTCTTCCTTGATTTCCTTCTGCTACATTGAGGTGCCTAAAACCAAACTCTTTCTAACTTATTATCTCTACATTTTCAGTTCTATGTTTTGGATTTGAAACCCTCTATAAGGCAAGACTGTTTTTTTGGTTTTTTTTTAGACAGAGTCTCTGACACCAGGCTGGAATGCAGTGGCATGATCTCGACAAACTGCAACCTCTGCTTCCCAGGTTCAAGCAATTCTCCTGCCCGTCTCCCAAGTAGATGGGACTACAGGTGCACGCCATGATGCCTGGCTAATTTCAAGAAACCTTTAGGTGCCAAATCAAGTAAAATGTCACAGACTTCAGGTTCAGTAGAGCAACACTTCTCAAACATCAACGTCCTCACAAATCACCTGGAGGAACTTGCTAAAATGCAGATCAAATTCAGTAGGTCTGGGGCGGAATCTGAGATTCTGCCTTTTTAACAAGCTCCTTGGTGATGTCAATGCTACTGGTCCTCAGAGTACACCTTGAGGACCAGCAGTTAGGAAATCAGACTTCACACTTGCTGAAACCACGCATCCTGTCTGCTATATTCCCGTATTCCCAGCACCTAGCATAGCAGAAAGCAACCAGATGTGGCACCACAAATATTTGTTGAATAAATGAATGAACCAATAACATCACGGTTGTCTCCATATGACAACAAAAGCTACCCATGGAAAGTAAAAATCTACTGAATTTACTTCTACTCATAATTACTGTGTGATAAGCATCTACTTAACGCTGTGGACCATACATGGTAAATTATTTCATGCTCACAACAATCCTCTATGAATTATGTTTTCCTTATCCAAGATGAGGCAACTGAGAAGTAGAGGGATCAATTTGCCCAAAATTTCGAAGGTAGAAAACCTTTAAAGTAATAGAACAGAGAGCATAACAGGTCTGTGGAAGTCTAAGATTCACTGTGCTCAATTACTTCCTCTTCTACAAAGTAAAAAGTCCCATAGCATCAAGCTCTTTTCAGAAACTACTCCCCATCCTACTGCTTAAATTTGCAGATAGTGCAACTCTTTACAGCTTGCAAGACATGAGATGACTGTACCAAATCTTCAGGCCCTATGACAGTCCTGCCCCCAGCAGTTTCCATTTGTGAGTGGGCCCACCACGCACCCTCAGCTCAGAGTCAAGTCAGGGAACCAAGCATTGCCTAAAGTTTCACTTCCCTTTGAAGCTAACCTGATTTACTGCTCCATAGTAAAATAATCCAATACAAGCAACACTTGGAAGACATGTTGACACCCCAAATAGAATTGTCTGACTTACCTCTAAAACTAAGAGCTCATTTAAATTTCATCAATAAGAATTTTTTCTTCTGTTTGGGTTACTGCATGTACAAAATTGGTACAAGTTTTATTTCCTTACTCTATCCCTTCATTGTGCTAAGTTGAAGACATTGAATGTAAAACAAAATTACTAGGAGATTTCTCAAAATAAATAATAAATAGCACAGTCTTGACACTCTAATGAAAAAAAAATAGAAAAATCAGGTTGGTGTGTGTTCACCAAAACAAGGATCAGACTGGGTGACTGCAACAACTGAAATTTATTTTCTCACAATTGCGGAGCCTAGGAATCCAAGATCAAGGTGTCCGCAGGATTGCTTTCTTCTGAAGCCTCTCTCTTTGGCTTGTAAATGGCCATCTTCTCCCTCTGTCTTCACATGGTCTTGCCTCTGCAAGTTGTCTGTGTCCCAGTTCCCTCTTCTTACAAGGATGCTGGTCAAACTGGATTAAAGCCCACCCTGATGGGTTCGTTTTCACTTAATCACCTCTTTAAAGGCCCTATCTCCAGAGACAGTCATGTTCTGAAGTACTGAGTGATCGGATTCCAATACATGAGTTTGGCTGGGCCCTAACAAGGGCTTTGAGACATTCAGATGAGTATAATCGAATGCAATGCTATGCAGTTAAAACAGTGTAGACTTTGGAATCAGAAATATCTTCGGTCACAGCTCAACCCTGCTACTTCTTTGCTGGCTGCAAGATCTTGGACATTTTACATCATCCCTCAGTCCCAGATTGTTCATCTGTGATACTGTAGGTAGTAGTTTTAAAATGGCCACAAATTCTTGGCAGGTCCTCCTATGAAGAGGTGGAGTCTATTTCCACACTCCCTGAATCTGGGCTGGCCTCACCATGTGTGTTGACCAGTAGAGTGTTGTGGAAGTGATGCTGATTTCTGAGTCTAGGTCTCAGGAAGCTGTGCTGTATGACAGTACTGGCTTCATGTTAGATAAAACCTTGCTTACTTGATTATAATTATTGCTTTACTTGAGCTTGTTGAATATTCACTAAAAACGACCTCAGAAAAACAGAATCTTCAACAGAGATAAAAGAAAATATGCCAACCAGCAACTCTGGTAGTGGGCTGACTGGACAGATAAGAACAGGCTGACAGCACCTTCAGAAGGCCACAAAAATTCACCAAGAACATAGTGATTAACTGCTCACCTGAGACTGTGCATATTTCACAAGAATGTTTTCATGATCATTCTCCCAATTTTCCTTAAAAACCCCTGATCGAGAGGGATTTCTCCTTAAAACTCCAATTTTCCTTAAAAACTCCCAATCTCCCCAAGTTGGAGAGCTGGTCTTTGAACGCTGCTAGTTCACTGCCTCCCCTGAGTTGCAGGCTTCTTGAATAAAGCTAACTTTCCTTTCACCAAAGCTTGTCCCTTGAGATTTTGGTTTTCAGGCAACAAGTGTCCAGGACCTGAATTTCGTTACAATACCACCTCTATGCTTAACCTCTTGAAATGCTGCAGCTGAGAGAACCAGCCCAGGCTGATGCCCTGGAGAAAGAGAGACCCTGTGGAGCAGAAAATAGATCAACCAGCCCTTAGCCAACCCAATCATGAACAGAGGTCACATGAGCAACCCCAACCCAGAGCAGCAGCAGAACGGTCCAGCTAAGCTCAGACCCACAGAACTGAGAGGAAATAAAATGATTGTTGTTCAATGGGTGACTGATAGGGTGTATAACATTAACACTACTGGTTGCCATAGGAACTGGAAACCATGACTGTAACACTAGTCCAGGTCCTAGCATATACCATGTGCTCAATAAATGTTAGATGTACTATTATTCTTCAACTAACTGTGTATTTTAGAAGTTGTGAAGGGTTGAAAAATAAATGCACTTAATTTAATTATAAAACCAATATATAGATGTTGGACTTAACAAGCTAGGATTAGAAATTAAAATTGAGAAAGAAAAGAAACTTAACTGAGAAAAATGTGGCTTCTTTAAATTATCAAGTCCAGAGAGGCATTGAAATGTGATTCATGTCCTGCCCCTTTTTGAGCTAAGTAATCATTTCAAAGCTGCCTCCTATGTGGACTCTTTTTTTTTTGAGACGGAGTTTCGCTCTTGTTACCCAGGCTGGAGTGCAATGGCGGGATCTCGGCTCACTGCAACCTCCGCCTCCTGGGTTCAGGCAATTCTCCTGCCTCAGCCTCCTGAGTAGCTGGGATTACAGGCACATGCCACCGTGCCCAGCTAACTTTTTGTATTTTTAGTAGAGATGGGGTTTCACCATGTTGACCAGGATGGTCTTGATCTCTTGACCTCGTGATCCACCCGCCTCGGCCTCCCAAAGTGCTGGGATTACAGGCTTGAGCCACCGCGCCCAGCCTATGTGGACTCTTAATAGTGTCACCACCCACAGCTGTGCATTAACCTAACAATGCCCCATACTGGAAACCATAACTGACGCCTTGTAGCTCAATAATGTATAGCCAATCACTAATCAATGTTATTTCTGTAAAGTAATGAGAATTTCTGGCAGACAGCTTTTGTAATTGCTCCCCTCTGGATTCATCCTATTTTTCTTTAAAAACTCAAGCCTCTCTTATTCTCCAGAGCACTTCCTCAAGTTTCCTGGGCTGCAGTTCTCAACTCTGGCCCAAATAAACTCCCTATATTAATTTTGTGTCAGTTTCCTGCTTTAGGTTGACAAAGTTCACATGGAAGTCTTAGATTACCTACTAATAATTAGGTTTTCTATAGAAAAGCAATGAATTCAATGTTAGAGAAATGATTTGCCATCACCTCATCCAGTCTTGACGGTAAATAATTCACTGAGGTCAAGCAATGCTTGATACTGTTTTTAGAGTTTCTCAGGAGAAAATATTCCAAGATTTTTCTTTGTGACCTTTTCCTCCATAAAGGGTGAGTTCTCCTTTATGCTTAAACAAACTCTCCACTAAAGAAACTTATCTGGTTGTTTGTTCAACTGAAACAGCAGAGCTCATTGCCACATTCTTATTTCTAGTGTGCAAACACTTGAGGTTATTTCCATGTTAATAATACAAAGACTCTGGTCTTGTGAAGAAAGAGTTTAGAGGCATTTGTGGTGAGTTGGGACTTCATAAGGTGACTTATCTCAGGACAAGTCACTCTCACGGACAACTCTGTGACGGAGGCAAATAAGTTATCATCTCTTTGTTTGCTTATTATCTTATGGTTAACCCTATTTGATATGTAAGAAAATTGACATTCAAGGAAAGAGAATAATGTTTCTAAAATAACAGAGTACAAGATAAAGTTGGTGCTCTAATCCTCTACCGAATTGTAAATTGGGTGTTCTATCACTTGAGTGACTACAAATTGAGTGTTCTCTTTACTATTGCACATTAATAATGGCATACTGAAAGCAGAGATATTCACTTAATTCATGCAATCTTTGTGGGGCAATATGCCCTCATGGGAAAAAAGTTATATCTAGGGGAGTGATCAAAAATGTAGATATTGCAATGGTTTATTGGGCCATCGAACTTAAACAGATGTACGGAATACCTGTGGCATTAAAACATCTTATGAGGAGAGAGTGACAAGGAAGAAACTGTCTAACATGGCTCTTGTGTTGGGCAAAAAATAGAACAATGAAAAGAAGATTGAAAAACACTGACTTCATAGTTTTCTTTTCTATTCTTAAATAAAAATCTGTGTGTCAGTGCCCTTCTCCCTTGAAGAGTCCTTACTCCAGTTTTTAGAATTTCCATTTTTTTCCCAGATTAAGGAAAAGTAAGTGAGAATAAGTCATGTGAGGGACGATGAAGTAACAGAATATTTTCCAGACTCTGACCTGGTGAGGAGAGAGAAGTTCTGGAAGAGCAACCCTGAGTGAGGCGCCAAGGAAGCCAAGACACTTTCTTAGCTTCCAGATCTGTCAAGCCCATTTCTTGTATTGCAGCAGGTGCTTTGCCACCCACCCGCATTTCTTCTGTCTTTTCCCTGCTATTCTTTCAGATAATTCCTTTGTTTTATTATCATACAAGGTATTAAATATCACTGACTTAAAACTCCCAGAAAAGGCTACTGAGCTCATTTAGAACCAAGCAGAATGTAACTCAACATTTGCATTTTTTTCTTCCTTTGTGAAATAATCCTGACAACTTCCTCTTTATTCAAGAGTCCTAGATGGGTCTCAGAAGCCATGTGCTATGGTTTGAATATCCCTCCAAAACTCATGTTCAAATTCCTTGCTATTGTGATGGTGTTAATAGGTGAGCTCTTTAAGAGGTGATTAGGTCATGAAGCCTCTTGCCCTCCAAAATAAATTAATGCCATTATTGTGGGAGTTGCTTGGTTATCAAGGGAATGGGATCCTGGTAAAAAGCTAAGTTCGGCCTCATTTTCTCTCTGTCTTGCATGCTCTCACCCTCGCATGCACTCTCTAGTCACTATGTGATGCTTTCTGCCATGTTATAACACAGCAAGAAGGCATTCACCATATGTGGCCCCTCAATCTTCAACTTTCCAACCTCCAGAACCATGAACCAAACAAATCCCTTTTATTTATAAAATACCACCCAGTCTGTGGTATTCTGTTATGGGAGCAGAAAAAGCTAAGACTCCATGGGACTCTGGAAGGGATAGAGACATTCTCACACCTGTCAAGAGAGGAAAAGGAACCAATAGTGGTTGTAGCACACAGGCAACGTTTCTGTTGAGGCACTTACTGGGAAGCAGCCCAGGAAAAGCAGATGGCACAAGGGTCCAAGTGGGAGTTGTGTGACCCAGAAACATTGCCCCACTACCCAGGGCTCCAAATGTAGGGGTAGACAGTGTGCAACCTTCAGGCTTGTTGGGAACTTAGTCGGCTAGCAGTCTAATGCAATATCTTATTTTCTATTTCTGATTTAAATGCAAACATTCAAATATTTTATACTTAAACAGCAGTTTTCATTGAGGTTTTCAAAATTTGCAATTACCTATGAAATTTTGAACAGCCTGGGTCCCTGAAGGATTTCCCAGGCATTATCCTACTTATATTATGCTGGGGAGGAAGTGATGTAAATAAAGGCATCTGGGGTCATGAACTCCTGTCCCCCAGGAAATCTGTGATCCATCAGATAAAACTCCAGCCACTGTGTTTAACTAGTTTCTCTGTGAAATAAAAATTAGGCTCTTTTTCAATACATCATTAGGAAGAGTAACATGATTTTGTGCAAAAAGACTTTCTCTTCAGTTCCACAATCTTTTTCTTTATCCAAAACCAAGGGAAAAAAAAAGTTTATTTTTAAGACATATTTTATTCCTGTCCACAGTTCTACTGAGGAATTGCCATTTGTGGTGTCTGAATTTGATTCAGAGATCTGCAATCCACCTGTTCACCCTGCCTGGGCACCGCACTTTGTTCCCTAAGGTTATTGTGACAGGTACACATACAATAACACAAAATAGCACCTGGTATGCAATAGATGCTCATTCAAAAACTATAGAATATCTGAACGTCCTCTCACATTACTCAAAGGAGGGAATATAGTTAGTTTATAAGAAAGACTAGAATGCAGTCAAGCAGTGTGTATCAGCAAAGGCTCAACTCTGGATTTGTGCCCCTGCTTCATTTTTGCACTTTGAAGATGATGCATACTTTCTTCTTTGCTTAACTGTGGATTTAAAATGATTTGTATTAGTTACATATATAATATATCTTTATATTAGTATATTATATATAATATAAACTATATACACTATGTACTATATATTCTATATATACACTGTATATACTATATCATATATATATCATATGCAATATCTGATTCTCTATTTCTAATTTAAATCCAAACATTAAAATATTTTATACTTAAACAGCAAATTGATTAGCATTTGGGCTGGTTCCATATTTGTACAGTTGCAAGTGGTGCTGCTATAGTGTGTGTGTGTGTGTGTGTGTATACACTATAACAGCACAGATACACTATATCATATATCTATCATATATATATTATATATATAGTATACATATAGTATAGTGGTGATTATTATTTAGTGGTGATTTCTGAGATTTTGGTGTATGCATCACTCAAGCACTGTGCACTGTGACCAACGTGTAATCTTTTATCCCCTGCCACACCCCACCCTTTCCACCATGTCCCCAAAGTTCAATGCATCATTCTTATGCCTTTGCATTCTCACAGCTTAGCTCCCACATATGAATGAGAACAAACAATGTGTTTTTTCCATTCCTGAGTTATTTCCTTTAGAATAATATTCTCCAATTCCATTGAGGTTGCTACAAATGCCATTATTTCATTCATTTTAGTATTCCATGGCATATACATATATACATTTTCTTTATCCACTTGTTGATTGATGAGTATTTGGGCTGGTTCCATATTTTTGCAGGTGCAAGTTGTGCTGCTATTAACATCTATATGCAAGCTTATTTTTCTTATAATGATTTATTTTCCTCTGGGTGGATATCTAGTAGTGGGATTGCGGAATCAAATGGTAGAATGTACTTTTAGTTCTCTAAGGGATCACCACACTGTCTTCCATAGTGGTTGTACTAGTTTACATTCCCACAAGCAGTGTAAAAGTGTTCCCTTTTCACTGCATCCAAGCCAATATCTGTTTTTCTTTTTTAGTTATGACTGTTCTTGCAGGAGTGTGGTGGTATCTAATTATGATTTCGATTTACATTTCCCCAATAATCAGTGATGATGAGTATTTTTCCATATGCATGTTGGCCATTTGTTTATCTTCTTTTGAGAATTGTATATTCATGTCCTTGGCCCAATTTTGATGGAATTTTTTTTTTTTTTTTTTTGCTGATTTGTTTGAGTCCTTCATAGATTCTGGAATTAGTTCTTTGTCAGATATATAGACTGTTAAGATTTTCTCCCGATCTGTGTGTTGTCTCTTAATTCTGCTGATTATCTCTTTTGCTGTACAGCTTTTTAGTTTCATTAAGTCCCGTCTATTTTTGCTGTTGTTGTATTTGCTTTTGAGTTCTTCGTCATGAAGTCTTTGCCTAAGCCAACGTCTAAAAAGGTTTTTCTGATGTTCTAGAATCTTTATGGTTTCAGGTCTTAGATTTTTACATCTTTGATAAGTTGATTTTTATATAAGGTAAGAGATGAAGACCCAGTTTCACTTTTCTATATGTGGCTTTCTTTTTTTTTTTTTTTTTTTGAGATGGAGTCTTGCCTCTTGCCCAGGCAGTAGTGCGGTGGTACGATCTTGGATCACTGCAATCTCTGCCTCCTGGATTCAAGCAGTTCTCCTGCCTCAGCTTCCCAAGTGGCTGGGACTACAGGTGAGCACCACCATGCCCAGCTAATTTTTTGGTATTTTTAGTAGAGACGAGGTTTCACCATGTTGGCCAGAATGGTCTTGATCTCCTGATCTTGAGATCAGCCCACCTCAGCCTCCCAAAGTGCTGGGATTACAAGAGTGAGCCACCACACCTGGCCTACATATGGCTTTCTAATTCTGTCAGCACCATTGGCTGAACACGATGTCCTTTCTCCACTTTATGTTTTTGTTTGCTTTGTTTAAAATCAGTTGACTGTAAGTATTTGGCTTTATTTCTGGGTTCTCTATTCTGTTCCATTGGTATAGGTGCCACTTTTATAAGAGTACCATGCTGTTTTGGTGGCTATAGTATAGTTTGAAGTTGGGTAATGTGATGTCTCCAGATTTTTCCTTTTTGCTTAGTCTTGCTTTGGCTATGCAATCTCTTTTTGGTTCCATATGGATTTTAGAATTCTTTTTCTAGTACTGTGAAGAATGATGGTGGCATTTTGATGGGAATTGCATTGAGTTTGTAGATTACTTTCGGCAGTGTGGTCACTTTCACAATATTGTTTCCACCCATTCATCAGCAACGCATGTGTTTTTATTTGTTTGTGTCATCCATGATTTCTTTCAGCAGTGTTTGTAGTTTTCCTTGTAGAGGTCTTTCACCTCCTTGGTTAGGTATATTCCTAGGTATTTTATTTCATTGTTTTGCAGCTATCGTGAAGGGGGTTGAGTTATTGATTTGATTGTCAACTCGGTTGCTGTTGGTGTATAGCAGAGCTGCTAATTTGTGTACATTAACTTTGTATCCTGAAACTTTGCTGAATTCATTCACCAGTTCTAGGAGCTCTTTGAATGAGGCTTTAGGGTTTTCTAAGTATACAATCATATCATCAGCAAACAGTGAAAGTTTGATTTCCTCTTTACCAATTTGAATGCCCTTTATTTCTTTCTCTTGTCTGATTGCTCTGGCTAGGACTTCCAGTACTATGTTGAATAGAAGCAGTGAAAGTGGGCATCCTTGTCTTGTTCCAGTTCTCAGGAGGAATACCTTCAACTTTTCCCCATTTAGTATTATGTTGGCTGTAAGTTTGTCATGGATGGGACATTGAGGTATGTCCCTTCTATGCTGATTTTGCTGAGGGTTTTAATCATAAAGGGACGCTGGATTTCATCGAATGATTTTTCTGCATGTATTGAAACAATCATGTGATTTTTGCCTTTAATTCTCTTTATGTAAGGCATCACATTTATTGACTTGCATGTGTTAAACCATCCCTGCATCCCTAGTATGAAACCCACTTGATCATCGTGAATTATCTTTTTGATATGCTGTTGGATTCAGCTCAGCAGTATTTAGTTGAAGATTTTTGCTTCTGTGTTCATCAGGGATATTGGTCCGTAGTTTTATTTTTTTGTTATGTCCTTTACTGGTTTTGCTATTGCAGTGATACTGGCTTCATAGAATAATTTGGGGGGGTCCCTCTTTTTCTATCATTTGGAATAGTTTCAGTAAGATTGGTACCAATTCTTTTTTAAATGTCTAATAGAATTCAGCTGTGAATCCATCTGGTCCTTAACTTTTTCTGTTGTTGGTAATTTTTTAAATTACTGTTTCAATCTTGCTACTTGTTTTTGGTCAGTTCAGAGTCTCTGTTTCTTCCTGGTTTAATCTAGGAGGGTTGAATAATTCCAGGAATCTATTCATCTCTAGGTTTTCTGGTCTACATGTGTAAAGGTGTTCATGGTAGCCTTGAATAATATTTTGTATTTCTGTAATATTGGCTCTAATATCTCTCATTTTGGTTCTAATTGAGCTTATTTGGATCTTCTCTCTTCATTTCTGTTAATCTCACTAATGGTGTATTAATATTTTTTTTCTTTTCAAAGAATCAGCTTTTGTTTCATTTACCTTTTGTATTTTTTGTTTCGATTTCATTTAGTTCTGCTATGATTTTAGTTATTTCTTTTCTTCTGCTGGATTTGGGTTTGGTTTGTATTTGTTTCTCCAATTCCATGAGACGTGATCTTACATTGTCTTTTTGCACTTTTTCAGACTTTTTGATGTAGATGTTTAACGCTCTGAACTTTCCTTTTTGCACCATTTTTGCTCTATCACAGAGGTTTTGCAGGTTGCATCACTATTTTTGTTCAAATAATTTTTTAATTTCCATCTTGATTTCATCGTTGACCCAGTGATCATCCAAGAGCAGGTTATTTAATTTCCATGTATCTGCGTGATTTTGAGGGTTCCCTTTGGGGTTGATTTCCAATTTTATTCCACTGTGGTCTGAGAGAGTACTTGATATACTTTTGATTTTCTTAAATTTACTGAGACTTGTTTTGTAGCCTATCACATGGTCTATATTGGATAATGTTCCATGTGCTGATGAATAGAATGGGAATTCTGTAGTTGTTGGGTAGAATGTTGTAAATATCTGTTAAGTCCATTTGTCGTAGGGTATAGTTTAAGTCCATTGTCTCTTTGAAACTTTCTGTCTTGATGGCCAGTCTAGTGCTGTCAGTTGAGTATTAAAGACCCCCACTATTATTGTGTTGCTTTCTATCTCATTTCTTAGATCTCATAGTAATTGTTTTATAAATTTAGGAGCTCCAGTGTTACATACAGTTATATTTAGAACTGTGATATTTTCCTATTGGACTAGTCCTTTTATCATTAATATAATGTCCCTTTTTGTCCTTTTTAACTGCTGCTGCTTTAAAGTTTGCTTTGTCTGATATGAGAATAGCTACTCCTGCTCACTTTTGGTGTTCATTTGCATGGAATATCTCTTTCCACCCCTTTTTCTTAAGTTTATGTGAGTCCATATGTGTTAGGCGAGTCTCCTGAAGACAGCAGAAACTTGGTGGGTGAATTCTTATCCATTCTGCCATTCTGTATCTTTTAAGTGGAACATTGAGGCCATTTACACTAGATGTTAGTATTGAGATGTGAGGTACTATTCTAGTCATTGTGCTATTTATTGCCTGAATACCTTGGGTGTTTTCATTGTGTTATTGTTACATAGGTCATGTGAGATGCGTGCTTTAAGGATGTTTGATTTTGGTGTATTTCAAGGATTTGTTTCAAGAGTTAGAACTCTTTTTTAACAGTTCTTGTAGTGCTGGCTTGGTAGTGGCAAATTCTCTCAGCATTTGTTTGTCTGGAAAAGACTGTATTTTTCCTTCATTCATGAAGCTTAGTTTCAACAAATACAAAACTCTTGTCTGATCATTGTTTTGTTTAAGGAGGCTAGAAATAAGACCTCAATCCTTTCTAGCTTATAGTATTTCTGCTGAGAAATCTGCTGTTAATCTGATAGGTTTTCCTTTATAGGTTTGCTGATGCTTTTGCCTCATAAATCTTAAGACTATTTCCTCTGTCTTGACTTTAGATAACCTGATGACTGTGCCTAGGTGATGATTTTTTGTGATGAATTTCCCCAATGTTCTTTAAGCTTCTTATATTTGAATGTCTAGATCTCTGGCAAGGTCAAGGAAGTTTTCCTCAATTATTCTCTCAAATATATTTTCCAAACCTTTAGAGTTATTCTTAGGTTTGGATGTTTAACATAGCCCTAAACTTCTTGGAGGCTTTGTTCATTTCTTAATAATCTTTATTCTTTGTCTTTCATGGATTGGGTTAATTCAAAAGCCTTGTCTTTGAACTCCAAAGTTCTTTCTTGTTCGATTCTATTGCTGAGACTTTCCAGTGCATTTTGCTTTTCTCTGAGTGTGTTATGATTTTCAGACATTGTGATAGCTTTTTATTTATGCTATTTCACAGAATTTTCCTTTCATATTCCATATCATGCTTTTTATTTATTTAAGTTGGACTTCACGTTTCTCTGGTGTCTTCTTGATTAGCTTAATAATCAACTTTCTTAATTCTTTATGTTAATGCTGTGTTAATTCTTTATGTTAATCCAAGTTTCTCTTCAAAGAATCAGTGTTTCGGTATGTTCAGCTCCCTTAGTCTTTGTTATCCCTTTTAAACTTTACCTTCCTAGTCCTCCTCATCTCTTTGCCCCTAGTTTCAGTAAACAAGCTTCCTGTCAGTTCTACCAGTTGTTCACCTCTGTTCCCCTGGTTACCTGCACTTATTCCTTTCACCGAAACTGCAGGTCCCCCTTGCACATCTCCTCCCTAACCCGCATATTTAGAGTCCTGAATCATCCTGGTCACCTGCTCTGACCTGAGTCACCTTTAGTCACCTGTTTCATAACCATCTTTCACACCGAAACTCCTCACCCCACCACTCTGGCTCATACCCCTGCTCTCTTTAAAATAGTCAATCAGAATTAGCTTAGGCTGTGTGGTCTAACCCTAGCCAATAGGGGAATGACACAGCAGTCGGGGCTACCTATGTTAGGGATAAGACCCCCTTCCCCTCCCTTGTTCAGGTATGCTCTCGCCATTGCTCCATCTGCCAGACACACTATTCTATAGGAGTAAGTTGTCTTGCTGAGAAAATTTATGTTCAAATGCTATTTCTTTTTCAGTACCAAAAATTTATTTCTAACATTTATCTGGCAATTCAAAGATTTCATCTTGGTTTGGATCTGTTGCTAGTGAGCTGGTATGATCTTTCAGTTAAGGAATGTTGTTTTTTTATATTTCCAGGATTCTTTTCTGGTTCCTTCTCATTTGGATAGACTATGCCAGAGAGAAGATCTGGGATTCAGGGGCTGCTGTTTAGATTCTTTTGTCCCACAAAATGCTGCCTTGAAGTGGTGTTCTCCCCATTCTGGGAATGGGGCTTCCTGGTAGCCAAACTGTAGTGATTGCTTTTGCCCTTCTGTGTCTAGACACTCAGTGGAGCTACCAGGCTCTGGGCTGGTACTGGGGAGTGCTGCAAAGAGACCTGTGATGTGATCTATCTTCAAGTCTTTTAGCCATCCATACCAACACCTGCTCTGGTGGAGGTAGCAGGGGAAGGAAGTGGATTCTGTGAGGGTCCTTGGTTGTGTTTTTGTTTAGCGTGCTGGCTTTGTGTTGATTGGACTCCAGACAGGAGGCAGTGCTTTCAAGAGCACATCAGCTGTGGTCCTATAGGGAGGATGCAAACTTGCCCTAGGGACACCTGGTTAAGTATTCAAGTTTCTCAGATGGTGGGCAGGGCCATAGAGCCCTCAAGACATTGACTTTTGCCTTTGGCTACCAGGGAGGTAAAGAAAGACCACAAAGTGGGAGCAGGGATAGGCGTGTGTGAACTCAGCCTCTCCTTGGGTGGGTCTTGCTGCACCTGCTGTGGGGGATAGGGATGTGGTTCCTAGGCCAATGGAGGGATAGTCTTAGAGGGATTATGGCTGCCTTTGCTAAGTCATACAGGTCATGAGGGAAGTGGGACGAAGTCAGCAGTCACAGGCCTCACTGCATTCCTACACAGCCCACTGTCCTAAAGGCTGGTCTCACTCCCACTATGTGCCACAACAGCACCTAGTCTATTTCCAGGCATCCAGTGACCAGGGCTGAGAACTTCAACCAGACCATGAGCCTTCCTGTTGAGAAAGCAAGCAGACTCACAGTTTTTCAGCCCCTCAGGAAGCCTGCAGCAGTGATGCAGTTCCTTCAAAGAAACTGTGGATTCTCTCAGCTTTCGTGGTATGTTCCCATGGTAGCTATGGAGCAAAAGTTCACAACGTAAGTCTCCACATGCTGCTCTGTCCATCTGAGCGAGAATTGCATGCTAGTCCTGGCTTCTACCTGCCTTCTTAATCTGTCCGTCCTTAATTTTTTTTATGGCATTAAAATTTTCTTTGAGCCTAGGAATGGATATAAAAGTACCTAGGAAAGGTACGTCATGAATCAAACCCAGAAATATGAGAATAATTTAATAGGGTGATAAAGGAAGAGGATAGCATTCTAGTAGAAAAGAAGAGCAAGCACAAATTATGTAAGGAAACAAAAGCATGAAACACTTATAGAATAGCAATTTCTTTATTTTTATTTCTATATTTTAAAAAATGAAGGAGAAGGGTAATCAGAAATCAGTTGTAGGAGCAGGTGGCAATCAGATCTTGACAAGCCTTGGACCAAAATCATCTATGAAAATCTGGGTTCCCATTACCACATTCATTTATCATCTTTAGGACAGAAAGTACATGTAATTTTTCTTGAATATTAGCTGGTATTTATAACATCTGTATCTCTTCCACCTAACTGATGGAGTTAGGGATTGGGTTGGTTCAAAGTCACTAGCTTCCAAATTAACCTGAACTGGAAAGTGGTCAATGGCCTCTGCAGCCACCTGGTATAAAATTCTGCCTAGTGAGAGTTCTTTGAATGGGATGGTGACAAAGTAGTCAAAATGAATCATCTTTCCTGGGATATAGAAATAGAAAGTACTCACGGGGAAACAAATTGCTGAAGCTGTAGCTAGATCCAAAGTAGTCTTAAAATATTCTAATTCTCCATGAGATTTATGGAATACCTAATTATTAAAGTACCAGGACATAAGGCAAATTTGTAACAATACTACAAAACGGTAGCCCAGTAGACCAGGTTACCTTGTTTTATCTTGATTTTCCATTACCATCTGGATGTACCACTTTCATGCAACCTTAGAAACAAACACACTCAACCTCTTATGGCATAGTAAAGGGTCAGTATTTTATCTCGAATGTACTAGCTGCACCTACTACCAGGTAACAAACCATACTATCCACTTCCAGTAACTATGACCACTGTATTTTTAGTCCAGGCATATTTGATGCTTAGTAAATAGCCTTGGACTCTATGAAATTGAACAATTTTATATTAAGTGAAAGAAAATAAATGAGTTAGAGGAAATCAAGTAAAAAGACTGTTTTATAACACACTTGAAGGTAATATTTTAAATAGTTCCTCTGTTGACAGGACATTTATAATTGTAACGTTCTGTGGATAAACTTGGCAGAGTTTGGATCTTTAATATTGCAACCATGAATCTTTCTGTTGTCCAGAAAGTAGTCATAGAGGCAAAAGGAATGCTGTTAAGATATTGCCAATAAGTAAAATAAAAATCAAATAAAAGGGTTGCATATTGCAAGATATGCAGTAGTTGATTTATCAAGCAAGTATCTTATGTCATTTTGCCAATCAAGATTTCTCAAACTGTTTTTCACAAGATGTTACTTGGTATTTTACAACAAAAGTTTCTGATCAACTATACTCAGAACATGCTAGTTTAAACACAGTTGATTAAGTGTCTTAATTTCAGGATTTTTCAGCCTGTGATATGCTAGGCAGTATTATGAATGTCTAAGAAAAGGTGTTAAGCATACAACATTATCTCTCTAATTTATTTAACTTTGCCTTTTTTGGTGTAACATTTCAAAAACCATTTGAAATCACCAGTTTATATAATTTCCATATGCTATAGTTACGAACAAAGAGTTAGTTTTTAATTCAGTGTTTCAAATTTGTATAAAAAAATTTAGCCTTTGTCAATCATGTCTCAATAAAACTAAAAAAAAATACAATAAAAATGTTTGTACTTATCTTTAAAAAACAAAAGGAAGAGAAAAGTTCGCCAAAGGTATTATTCAGTATTATAATTAGGTGAAAATTCTTACACACAAGACATTCTCTGCACCTGGATTTTTAAAGGAAAGTTCAGTCAGAATGAAGAAAAGTGCCTGATTTGGATCTTAAAGGGAAAGAAAATTTCACCAAAGGAATTATCCAGTATTATAATTAGGTAAAATTCTTACTCAAAAGGCTTTCTCTGCACCTGGATTTATAGAGGAAACTTCAGTCAAAATGAAGAAAAGAGCCTTATTAGGACCTTACAGGATCTGCATGATCCCATCCTCCCTCTGGGAATTGGATGAGCACCAGAGGACAGGGACTCCCAGGCCTTTTGACAGCTGCTGCTTCCAACAAATAAAGGGTATACACAAACAAAATTAATTATTTTATGATATAGCTCCTTTAAAAATACAGTATTTGCACTGCTTTTACATCTAACTGAGTAAGCTAACTTCCTTTACATCATGGTGAGAACAATAATAATAATAATTTTTTAACTTAGAATATCAGTTGACACTATCTTTTCATCAAATATGGTCAACTCCTTTTAAAAAAAATTCAGTGAAAATGTGTGTGGATCTGACTGACTTTCAATACAAAGAAAAGCAAACAGGAAGTTATCCCATCATTCTGAATGAAAACGCAATCTGCAAAATCCGTTAAAAATTGTTTCTTATCATTGTGCCAATAACTAATAGCCTATTTTTTTAACATTAGCTCACTACTGAGGAGGCTTACTGAACTAAGATTTTGCTTATAATATTAAGCATAGTCCAGGGAATATTGTGTTCTACATTTTCCTTAAAATTCTGGAGTAGATACATGAATCTATTCCAAAGTAGATACATGAAACTATCTCAATAGAAGCACGTGCAGAGAAGATGCAAGATGCCTAGAAGTAGAGAGATGTGTGTCCAAGGTCTAGTTTTGCTACCAACCTTAGTCAAGAAAGAAACCACTCCAGGCATTATTTCCTTCACAAAAATAGAAAAGTTAGAATTGATCATTTTAAGGATCCTTCTAACTCTAGCTCTAAAAATCCATGATTTGAAAATAATGTTTTTAACGTGTCAGCCCTTTCAGGTGAAATACAAATAAGTAGAAGAACACTGGGTTCTGATGTCTCACGTGTTTCCCTATTACAAAGTAATACAATGATTTCTAAGGGATTTTTCAAGGCACTCTTGTGCAGCCTACCACTAAAAAGAAAGCTGCCCATTAATCTCATGGAGTGAGGCTAAAGACACTTTTAGGGGCAGAGTGGGGAAGATGATCTCACAAGAACAAAATCTGCGAGTTCAAAGCTACAGATTTACCATAAAGATTTTCATTTTGTTTTTCCTTGATTTTATGACTTTTTCTACGCTCTCTATTCTGAGTTGGAATCACATGTCAATGTGATCTAATAACATGGGCCCAAGCAATACAGGATTTTATATGGAAAGTCGAGATATTCAAGGGCACATCTTAAAGCTTATTTTTACACCTTTGAGGCATTTATGTGAATACTTATGACACCTAGTGGTGAAAAACTGGGAAATGGGACAGTCAACAAAGAGGAAGTGGCAATGATCTGATGGAGAAAAGATTGTAAATAAGGAAAAACTGCTTTTTAGCATGAAACGTATCCATAGAGGTGCTAGTTCTGTGATCCCTCATTTAAGAAAAAACAATTTGAAGGAAACAGAATATTTAAGGGCTAAAATGATCCTTAAAAAGCCAAAGACTCTAAAGAATCTGGAAATATGCCATCTACAGTAGCCATCCCCAACCTCTCCATGGATGGAGAGGTGGGTTGGGGAAAGGGGTTGGTTTTGGGATAAAACTGTTCCACCTCAGATCTTCAGGCATCAGGGCATTAGATTCTCATGAAGAGCACGCAACCTATATCCCTTGCATGCACAGTTCACAGTAGGGCTCCTATTCCTATGAGACTCTAATGTAGCCAATGATCTGATGTGAGACGGTGCTCAGCCAATAATGCTCAATTGCTGGCTCCTCACCTCCTGCTATGTGGCCGGGTACCTAACAGGCCACTGCCAGGCACTGGTCCACTGCCTGGGGTTGGGGACTTCTGATCTAGAGGGAAGGAAAAAGAACTTCATCCATGTATATTCTTCCCATTCAGAAGTAAGGAAAACAATCATTCGAGAACTTCTGTAATCTACCACATTCAATCCAAGTCTGCATGGATCCACATTGATTCTCAAAACAGCTGAGACAAGAGTACCATATCTTTTGCAATATCTTTTCATTTCCCACACACTAACATAATCTTAGAAAACATCTTCAGTAAAGACTAAGAATGCTTTCTGTAGTGATGTCACAACAACTAGGAAGACACTGAAACTGAAGCATTAAGTAAATGCTTAATCTTTTGTAATCAAACAAATTTGCAGAATTTCCAAAGAGTTGTAGAACACTTAAAATAAAAACAGTAAATTACCTCATCTCTTTGAAAAGAGTGAGCATCAGAAAACCACTAAAATGAAGAGAGAAGATACATATAGATCAAATGGAGTTGAAAATAAACTGTGTGTGTGTGTGTGTGTGTGTCAAAATAATGGAGAGTAGTGATAAGCCATGTTAACAGGAAGAGTCCTGTTAATAATATTCTTAGAACTGATTACAAGTGCTCATTCCTTTAGGTTCCTGCCTCAACTGTTTGGCATTTCTCAATAAAGTCCATTCTAGAAATATTTTTATTGCAGGTCTATTGACTCTACCATGTACTTCCCTCCAGTACTGAATATTCCATTATTGCTTAGACCATTCCTATCTGAAGTATACTCCAGAACTTCTGCAATTCTTATCAGCATTGCTCTTATAAGCTGTAGAGATGGTGGTAGATGGAACTATGTAAGTTACCTCCCTTTAAAATGTAAAATAAAAATAAAATTCAAAGGCCCCCCCCACCACTAGCCATCTGAATGGACTCCCTCCTTGTCCATGGCACCTGAAAGACTGGTTCTGGCCATGAAGAAAAAAGGGGGTTGGAAATGCCTTATTATGTCCTCCTTCCTTCTGAAATTCAGAAAAAGCATACCAGCATTTGACATCAACACAGATCTTATGTCTGTTAAGAAATATTTACAATCTATTTTCTCTGAAGCCTGCTATCTGGAGGCTTATCTGCATGGCAAAACTTTAGACTCCACAACTTCTTATCCTAACTGCAACATTCCTTTCTATTGATAATAACTCTTTCAGTCAATTGCCAGTCAGAAAAATTTTAATCTACCTATGACCTGGAAGCCCTCTGCCCTTCTTTGAGTTGCCCTGCCTTTCTGGACTGAACCAATTTATATCTTAAATATGTCTCATGTTTTCCTAAAATGTATAAAACCAAGCTACACTCTGACCACCTGGGGCACATGTTCTCAGGGTCTCCTGCCTGGTCACTTATATTTGGCTCAGAATAAATCTCTTCAGGTATTTTACAGAGTTTGAGTCTTTTCATCAATAGAAAGCAAGTCCTGTACATTCCGGCATATATGCCTTGCCCAAGATGGGTGATTTCATTAGTGTGTTAACACATCCGTTAGTTTCCACAATCAAATTTGTTTGAAATTACTCAAAAATTATGTATTAATTTGGATTGCCCATAATACCACTCTCCTTTTTTTTTTTTTTTTTTTTTTTTTTTTTTTTTTGAGAAGGATTCTAGCTCTTGGCTCACTGCAACCTCCGCCTCCCAGGTTCAAGGGATTCTCCCGTCTCAGCCTCCTGAGTAGCTGGCATTACAGGTGTTGCCACCACACATGGCCAAATTTTACATTTTTAATAGAGATGGAGTTTCACCATGTTAGCCAGGATGGTCTCAATCTCTTGACCTCATGAGCCACCTGCCTTGGCTTCCCAAAGTGCTGGGATTACAGATGTGAGCCACTGTGCCTGGCTTCCCCTTCTTATAAATAGCCAAATGCTGGGAGACTGTGGAATCCATTCCAGACACTGAGCATTGAACTGGCTCAGTGGAAACATAATACGTTATCTATAACTTTGGGGCTGAAAGAGCTTAGAGTTAGCTGCTATGCAAATAGAAAAAGAAGAAGAGGAAAAGAAATCAAATTCTCAGAATTCAAATGCCTAGAAAAAAAAGTTTTTGGGAACCAAGAAAGGCAAAAATACGTTTTATGCATTAAAACCTTCTTGAGATCTTTCATACAGTGAGCGGTGTTCTGGAAGTCAAGAGAATGGAACCTAACAGAGGTTCTACCATAAGCCATTTGTGTATCATTGAACAAGTCACACAAATTTTCTAGGTCTTCTTTTCTTCATCTTATAAAATGAAGATGTCGCCATACAAAAGAGCCAAATCACGTCCAACATGGATTTAGATGGAAGCTATTATCCAAAGCCAATTAACACAGAAACAGAAAACTAAATACAGGATGTTCTCATTTATAAGTGGGAGCTAAACGCTGAGTACACCGGAAACAAAGATAAGAGCAACAAACATGGGATTGCAAGATAGGGGAGGGAAGGAGGTGGCAAGGTTGAAAAATTGCCTTTTTGGCACTATGTTCAGCACTGGGATGATGAGATCATCAGAAGCGCAAAGCTCAGCAACAGGCAATGCATCTATGTAATAAACCTGCACGTGTACCTCTGAGTCTAAAATAATGCCTTTAAAAAGCAAAGTATTGTGTAACTGTAAAGGTAAAATAATAAAGTAAAACTGAAATTTCCATTAGTTAAGAAAGAATTAAATAGTGTTTTCTTCATTAAAAATAAAATAAAATGAAGATAGTTCATTAGATGATATCTGAGGTCCCCTTGAGCTTCAGAATTTGATTTTAATAGTTTATTGTATCTACTTTTTCTTGTTTTACTTTCTGTACTAATTATGCTTCTCAAGTTCCGAGTTCAATACCTTTTGAGATTTGAACAAGAGAATAAGAAAATAAAGATGGTATCTGTTTTCTCACTGCTATGGAACACAGAAAATAGAAAAATATACCAGAGAAGTAGTAAAGAAAGTTAAAGAAAAAAAAAGCACGAACTTGATTTAGGCAGTGACATATAACATTAGTTTTATGTGATATGTACAATAATTATTTCATTACAGGTTTAAACATTATTGGTTTAAGAGTTAAGATTAATAATTTTCAATATCAAAGGCTGTACAGAGTAGGCTTAAGGAGGAGTCAAGAATTCACAACGTTAAAAATTGTTTTAAAAAAATTCTACACATTTCAGAAGGAGTCAAATACCTGAAACGAGACTGAACCCTCTGTAAGTTTCCTTTCAGTCCTGAAAAATCTAAGATCTTATATTTATATCTTCCAGACTTCTTTGCAAAGTGACTCTTCCAAGTCCCTCCACTCTGGGCTTGGAGTTTATTTGATTCCAAGACTCCTATTTGGCAACCATGAGAACAAAGAAGAGAGTAGATGAATAAAGATGGGGAAGGTGAACAGATTTAGAACCAAAGATGATTTTCAATGTTTTTACCATCCTTAAATTTACCTATTGAGGACCATGAAGTATAGGGAGCCTAGAAAGAGAAAGAAATAAGAAACAGGAGTGTAAGCAAGCTAGTATTACCAGGCACATGCAGAAAAAAAAAATCGATGCTTTGTTTTTTTGTTTGCTTTTAGAAGAAATGCTGGGTTTTGCATTCTAGCCCCTCATTCACTCAAGAATCCCTTACTTGGTATTTAAGTGTGATCTGCAAGTGGGTGGTGTGAGTTTGTGTATTTACAGCAGCACTTTTCAGGAAGTGCTAAAGTAAATCCTGTGGTTGAGAAGTTTCTTGTACAGTACTTGAGGAGCACAGATTGTTTTAGTTTCCAGTTATTTAACTTATAAATTAAACTGTGAGTGCATACATAACATCACACAATTCAGAAAATACCTGCTACTCTATGCCAGTGGACATTTCAATGTAAGAATGTTAAATAAAATTAAGAAGCTCTAGGGCCGAATCTGCTAGTGTTTTTTTCCCAATTAATAAATTACCGATCAAACGACATTGAAAATCCACATGCTTATCTAACATTTCAAAGTGATTTCTTAAGTAAAACATTTTTTAAAGAGAGTGAAAAGATTAATTCTACAGGGGGAAACATAGGATATACAGCAGTTAAAGAACCTGTATGATCTTCCCTTTCTAATTCAATTATCTACTACATTAGCCTGCCTTTGTTGAAACTTGTTTCAGGGCCTAGTTTGATATTCTTGACTAGCAGAGAATGATGGAGATTTAAAAAATCTGAACCACATGCATCGCGTGTCCTATACTGTAATGTACAAATTCTGTTCAAAATGATTCTTGTGTTTGTTTAGATAACATCTCTGTTTTCATGTCAGTCTAATGCATTGTGAACTTACTGAGGGCAGGAACCATGTCTAACCTAATGAGAGTTGCCTGAAATAAATATCAATCTAGAACAATACTTTTATGCAAAGCAAACCCATCCCTCCACTCCGCACCCCGTCTCCCCCCCCCCGCACCCCGTCTCCCCCATCATCTTCTCAGCCACTAAGAAACTGCCTCTGCCTGACTCTGTGCTGGACTACATGCTCATGTCAACCTCCTATAACCACCAAGTATCATGACCCTGAACAAACTGGGCCCTTTGTTGTATTTGTAAGGAATCTCCCCTTCTAGAGACATTATTAGCAAAACAGTCTTCCAGGAACTTGCCTGTTATCGATTCCACTTTCTCTGAGGCTGCTTTTCCAGCAAGCAGTACTGCTGATGGACAGGCCCTTCTGCTTATCACAGAACCAGTCCTTTTAGAACACATTCTTATCTTTGAGAATTTTGGCGGCAGGTACTCCACTGTTGAGCACTTACTCAAAATGCACTGACACCAGCCGGGCACGGTGGCTCACGTCTGTAATCTGAGCACATTGAGAAGCTGAGGTACGTGGATCACAAGGTCAGGAGATGGAGACCATCCTGGCTTACACGGTGAAACCATGTCTCTAATAAAAATATTAAAAAATTAGCCGGGCATGGTGGCAGGTGCCTGCAGTCCAAGCTACTTGAGAGGCTGAGGCAGGAGAATCGCTTGAACCCAGGAGGCAGAGGTTGCAGTGAACCAAGATCGTGCCACTGTACTCCAGCCTGGGCAACAGAGCGAAACTCTGTCTCAAGAAAAAGAAAAAGAAAATGCACTGACTCCCAGATTAAATTAGGTAGAGTGCATGAATTCCCACCCCTATTGTGAGTGATATTTTTATCGGTAAATGGTTATTAGTTTCCTAGGGGAATAGAGTTTATTGTAAAGGATAAGGTATAAACATGTATCCATATCCACTAAAATAATTCCTGTATATGTACTCATGAGGGGCAGAATAATTTCAGACATCATATAGCATCCATTGAACTCTTGTACTGCCTTACCATTGAGTAACCTACATCTCTCCTCAATGCCATTAGCAGCACTTAGCTGCTCAATTCTTGATGCCCATTTGTACTTAGACTTTAGAGTCTCTTTAAATTGAATAAAACAACATAGCCTGAACTTTGATTACCTCTAAGCAAAAGACTGAAAACAATTCACATGACTATTAATTAAGCCTTTCCCAGGTAAATCTGCAATTTTTTAAAACAAAGCAGCACCACATGTGCTGAGAAGGACCTATCCTAGATGAGTTGTTCAACTAATAAAGCAAGGTACTGAGATGCATATATAATTATGCCTGCATTTACAGAGATTATTGCTAGAAAGATAAATAAGAAAAAGGTTACCATGATTGCCTCTAAAAAGGAGACTTGAGTGGCTGGGCTCAGGAGTAGTAGGAAGGCTGACAATTTTACTATACAACTTTCTGTATTTTGTAATATGACATTGAAGTTATTTACAGAATTAAAATGATTTATTAATTTTTTAATAAATAAACCAACATGGGTATTGGAATTAGACAAACTTGGATTAGTGTCCTGACTTGGGTTGCCAGATATAAGATGCAAGACATCCTTTATTTTTTATTTTATTTTTATTGCCAGATAAAATGCAGGAGTTCTGTATTTTTATTTGCTCAATACAGCAAACCTAGGTCCTGACCTCATCATTTACTTTGTAACCCTAAACAAGGGAGTTAGGTCAGATTCTGCTGAAACAGAAGAAAGGAGAGAAAGCCATGCAAGGATGAGATCACAGACTCAACCCATCCCATGAGTGAACTTGAGTGTGAGTTCAGCCTCAGAGTTGTCCCATCTTCAGCAAAAGAGCTGAGTCTCATATTCCCACACTGCACCAGGCAGCCTTGGCAAAGAAAGGAGAAGAACACAAACTCTCAGTCACCTTCAGCCTTCTGCATGGGTAGGAAAAACAGCTCTAGTAGTCCAAGGACAGATTTCCCACGAGGAGCCTTAGCTGCTGGCAGCTGGAAGTACACTGAAGTGCAAGGGGGATAAAAGAATCTATAAAAACATATTCAAAGGGATAAGCAGGTCACTGGGAGTCATGGTGAGCAGGGTCACTTCTATTCCTGCCTCCGGTTCCTGAGCCTGTATATTGCTCCCATTGAATTCCCATTTGTACTTAGACTCTGGAGTCTCTATGAATTGAATAAAACCATAGCCTGAATTTTGGTTATCTATAAGAGCAAGAGACTGAAAAAAATCCACACTTTTTTTTTGAGATGTAATCTCGCTCTATTGCCCAGGCTGGCATGCAGTGGCATGATCTCAGCTCACTGTAACCTCCATCTCCCAAGTTCAAGTGATTCCCCTGCCTCAGCCTCTGAAGTAGCTGGGACTACAGGTGCCCGCCACCATGCCAGGCTAATTTTTTTCTCTTTTCTGGGGGGCAAGGGTGGATTTTAGTAGAGATGGGGTTTCACCTTGTTGGCCAGGCTGACTTTGAGCTCCTAACCTCCACCCACCTCAGCTTTCTCCCAAAGTGCTGGGATTACAGGCGTGAGCCAGCATGCCTGGCCACCATGACTATTAATTAAGCCTTTGCCAAGTAAATCTGCAATTTTTAAAAGCAAAGCAGCACCATATGTAATAGCTGCTATTTCATGCTACTTACCACATCCTGAAGTACCCCAATCTTGGCTTTGCCTTCAACAGATTGTTCCATGCTCCATTAGGCTAGGGTCTTCTGAATGTGGTGGTTTGTGGTAGGGATGGCAACTTTCCTCATCATGGACTCTTTGCCACACTTCATTCGCCATAGAATGGGTCTCAAGGTGATGTTGTATCAGCAGATGAAACACTCTGTGGGCCCTCAGACAGCAGTGTTGGCTGGGGACCTCCAGAAGAAGGGAAAGCTCCTTTGCGGAATATGTCATTCTGATCAGGTTGGATTGAGCCCTGGATTCCTTTGGGGAAAGACTGGAGGGATCCCTGCTGCATACACTTACTGTGGTGTTGCAGGGAGTTCTGTCTACCTATCGCTACAGAACAAATCACCACAAAACATGGCTTAAACAACAGTCATTTTATCATGTCCCAAGGTTTTGGAGGGTCAGGAATTTCCAGGGCTCAGCAGAGCTCTTCTGACTGTACCCCAGAAGCAGAGCCAGAGGCCAGAATTTGCATGCAAGTGATTTGTAAAAGGAAGTGTTAGGGAAAGATCCGTAAAGGCATGAGAGAGGGGAAGTAGGAATGGGAAGAGGAGGAACTGAAGCAGGATATGATCTCAGAGGAAGTTCTGCATAGGGCGGACTTTAGCCTGATCCAGGGGGCAACTCTGGAGGGTCAGTTATATCTCAGACCTGTCCTCATCTGATGCAAGGGACTTGAGTTCTCACACTCCTACACTTGACAGTCACTGGTTGTTTGCCACCCTGGGCATCAGGTTGCAACTGGAGGGTAAACTCCAAGGCATACCTAGCTTTCTACATGTGAAGCTCCAGAGCTCCCTTCAAATTGCTGTTCAGTCTCTGTTTTTGATTTGTAAAATTGAAATAATATTTGTATCTGCCTCATATTTTGGCTTTTATTATTATATTTAATTGGCACATAATTATACATATTTATGAGGTACAGTCTATTGTTTTGATATTTGTATGCAATGTGAATTATAAAATCAGGGTAATTGACATATGAAAATTGAAAATCTTCTAGCTATTTGAAAATATATAATAAATTATTAATTGTAGTCGCTCTACAGGCCATAGAACACCAGAATTGTCCTCCTATCTTGCTTTAATTTTGTATCCATTACTGACTTTTCCCTAATCCTCCTTCCCACGACCCTACCCGGCCTCTAATAACCACTATTCTAATTCTATGCTTCTAAGAGTTCCACTTTTTTAGCTCTCAAGTATGAGTGGAAACATGTGCTATTTGTCGCTCTGTTGCTTGCCTTATTTCACTTAATATAGTGTCCTCCAAACTCATCCATGTTGAGGGATGTATATATATTCAGTAATTTATCCATTTTCAATTGTCATTTTTTTGGTGTTGAGTTTGTATGTATCTCATCTTTTAGAATTTAATGGAATTATTCACGTAAGTTTTTACCTCCCTATCTGTTACTACTGTAAGAACAGTATTTCAAATCCTTATTTGGAGCAGAAATTATTCAAAATATGCCATTGGTTTTATGTGCAATATTTTCTCTAAATTCAACACAATAAATGCTTTATCATAGGCAGGTAACTCTCTTTAGTTACAAAAGCAAACATGAGTCTCAGGAACAATGGCTAAATGTACCAAAACATGGTGTTGAACACCATAAATATGTATAATTCTGTCATTTTAAAATGAAGAAAAAATGTAAAGAAAATTTGAATTATTTTCATGTTTAATACATTTCCAGACATTCAGAACACTACATGACACATAGTCTCCAAAAAATGTTTCCTGAATTAATGAATGTTGTTCTTAATTGCAAAAAAAGATGAATAATTCTAAATCTACAATCTCTTATCCACCGATCCAAAGCTCCAAGAACTGATTTGGTTTTCTTTTATAATTAGTTGGTGGTAAAACCTCATGGGATTTGAACTCATTTGGCAGCAAAGCCTAAAGTGAACTGATGGGCAGGTTATGTACAGTCTTTCTTCACCTCACTTAGTGTGAGTAGTCACAAGTTTCACTACAGATATAAATAATATGTTTGATGAAATGACATTGTCCCAGGCATCCCTAGCAAAATTATATAATATATGGATTAATATGTGGATATAATACAGGCACTATATTAACGTTCTAAAATGCAAAACTAATTCTGAATTCCAAATTGTAACTGGCTCAAGGGATTGGGAGATGAGTGTCTGCCCTTTACTGTGGCTCTATCTGGCCCTACACCCTCTAGCGACTTCCCAATAGACTTGAATGAAATCCTGGTTCTTTCCCTGACTCGAGGGCCCTGCAAAACACAGCCAATACCTACCATCTCCAGTCCAGTCCTTCCCTCTCTCATGTGTTCTGCCTGACTCCACATCAAGATATGTCCACCTCCGGCCATTTGCACTTGTCAGTCATGCTAGAGATGCTTTTCCTTGTTCTTCCTCTCCTGGAGGCTCCTTTTCTGCCTTCAGGTTTCAACTTAAATTTCTTCCCCCAAGAGAGGCCTTCCCTAACCTACCCACTATTGGTTCCTGCTATTAGGCTTTATCAGGCACCCAGTTTACTCCCCTAACAACAAATAAATTCATCTATAACTATTATGTCAATTTTTGTTTATTGTTTGTCTCTCCCTCTAGACTAAGCTCTATGAAGGCAAGAGCTTTTACTTTATTCAGTTATGTAGGCCCAGCCCTTAGCACTCTATAACTGGCACGTTGTAGGAGCTCCACATATATTTGCTGAATTGAATGAATGAATGAATCAATTAAGACATCCATCTCAGACATGCTGACCTTGGGGTAGGATTTAAAGAACCTCATCAGCTAACTGATCAACATTAATACAATAAAAGACAACTGACTTCTTATATGTGATATATAAGTTGTATATTAATTTGTTCTTGGAATAAATAGTTTGTCTTAAGTCCTAAAAGAATCACTGCAGGTATACAGGCTCTGGTATAATGAAATAAGAGACATGATAGAGATAATGCAACTCTCCTCTTGGCAAATCAGTGACAGCTTTATAAAATTATCTCTTGAACTTATTGCCTTGATTCACATTATGTTGCCTCATTCTGGTGTGGTATCTTATTTCTTATTTTAATATGTGTCTTGATGCCCTATATACATGGAATTCAAACAGCACCATTTCCCCATCAACTGTCCAAACATACAAAATTGACAAGGATTTCAATTTTCTGGGATTCTGGAATGACTGCCTATTTTCAGAATAAAACATTTCAGTTCTCATAAATCCTTCTTTCAGCATGATGTAAATAATCTTCACATAAAATCAGAAAGTTCTGAAATAATCTCACCTCTGTAATGATGATTTCTGCAATGTTTCTGGGTGTGGTATGCATCTGGTAAAATGATACACTATATAAGTCAGCCTCCAGAACTGGCCATTTTCCAAAAGTCTGCCTGTTCCAGAAAGGGTGGCATTTCCCCGCCATGTTTCCGCCCTGTATAACTAAGGGAGGAAGCTGAGTTTAGTGGTTGGTGCAATAGACTGAGTCAGCAAGTTTAGTTTCTATATTTGGTGATGTGATTTGCTGAAAACCTCTGTCAAACCAACTCTGTCTAAATGATTAAAGGAGTCTTTGTTCTCTTATACTTAACTTTTCCAAACTTCTGTTTGAATACTACCTTCATTGATACTGTCCTGAAACTCTGAAACATCTCTCTGGGATTTTTATTCCTTGTATTATTTTAGGGAATCAATAAACCAAGCAGTAACAAAGCAAGAAACAAACTAAGCCAAATACCAGGCCCAGTGGCCTAGACACACAGGTATAGCACAGGTTATACACAACCTGGCAGGGCCATGCACTCAGGTGGGAACAAGAATGAAGGGCTCTGGAGTTGTGCCCAAACAAGCACCAGGGCCTTGCGTGAAGTTCAGCAATGAGAAAGAGCAAAACTCTCCATTACAGTAAAAACAATAGATTGGACCTTTAATTTTTCCATTAGAATTAACTTTAGAATAAACATCTCCCCTTCCCCAACTTTCAGATATTTAATGTAAAAAGGGGGAAAAAATGTGTTCTCTGTTAAAGTGCATGTTGGGGGCAAAATATTTGGTGAGGTAGAATTTCTCTTAACCAGGTGCCTACTACATTCTGCAATGTTGTGAAGCCAGCTTTGTCTGCAGCCAGGCACAACTTGGCTTACATCACATCACAGGCTGAGTGTGTTACAGGATCTAATCATAGGATAAATATTTTAAAAATATTTTAAATAATTCTATTCCATCAATGGAAAAGAATGTTTATCAAACCACTGTTAATGAGGTTTTTACTCCAGGGCTTTTTCAAAAGCTTAAACATTTATCAAGAGGAAATTGATAAAATAAATAATAGAGTTGAAGTAGAATTAAATATTATGAAGTTTAAAAAAAGACATGAATCTATACTTAAATCAATTTTAAAAGACAAATAATGGCAGGAGAATACTATGTTATATAATTCCACAATAATTCATATATATATGAAATGTCTTGGGTGTTTATGCATATAAATGTATGAAGAATTATTTGAATGCATCATAACAAAATATTAATATCAAATTTCTATCAGATTGAGACTTCCAAGGATTTTTTTCCTCTTAATGCTTTTCTGAAACATTTTCTAATATAAATGTATTATTAAAAATACAAACAAAGCTATTGGCATTTAAATGTTTTTGCATTTTTGTTATAGAGAGATAAGCAAATACATAAAAAATTAAATATCACCACAAACCTAAGAGATAGACACTGTTAATGTTCTTCTATATTTAATTACACATACGTGCCCTTTACAAATTGTACAATATGTGCATAATATTTTATATCCAGGTTTTTCACTTTACAGTGAATTACAAGCATTTTTTCCAAGCTATTATTTGTCTTTTAGTAGTTTTAATTCCAGTTAGTATTTTATTGTACGGATATATCACGATTATTTAACCAGTCTTATATTTCTAGGAAGTTACACACTTGACAATCATCTGCTAATGTAAAAGCACTTGGAGGAACATCTTTACAACACAATTTTCAACATTCAGAGAACTTTCTCTAACACAGTAGAGGATGGAGCCAGCCCATCTACCATCAGACAAAGGCCCAATTGTTTCATATGTTGCCAAAAGCACAGCTCAGCCTCTCAGCCATGTCTCCTAGACCTGTAATTAATACTCCAGGGTAAAACTCGCCTATCAGTTGGGCTTGCTTCTCTGGATTCCCAGAAATAAGCCACATAATTCCTCATAATTTTGTCAGCTCATTGTCACTTTAAGGCAATTTAAAAAACTATTTTGTTCAATATTTTCAGTGTCTTTGGTAAGTTATTCCAAATATCAATATCTCATCGCAAAAGTGAAAATAGAACATCTTTTTTAAAACAGTCATCTGTCACTTCCTCCTTGACACCCTCTGTAGTTTCGCTGGGTCCTTAGATAAAGCGAAATCCCTCACTAGCAGCTACAAGGTCTTAAACACTTTGCTTCTCACCTAAATCTCAGACCACATCTTGCTTCACGTTGCTTCTTACAATGAGTTTTTGTCAGTCTGCGGTTCTGTCATTCCCCACCTCAGGGCTTCTGCAGTGGCTAGTCCCTCTGACTAGACCACCATTGCTGCAGATGTTCACTTGCCTACCTTCTCTTATTATTCAGGTCTCAGTTTAAACACTACCTTCTTGAAGATGTCTTCCCTGACCATCCCATATAAAGTATTATGTTGGTGCAAGCATAATTGCAGTTTTTACACTTAAAAGTAATGGCAAAAAACTGCAGTTACTTTTGCACCAACCTAACAGATTCCACCCCACCAGCTCCTTATCACTCTACTTGGTTTTATATTTTTCTAGCTGCACTTATCACTCTGCCATTTGTTTGAATTATGTATGTTTCATCATGCTATGGTTTGACTGTGTCCCCCAAAGGTCATGTGTTGGAAATGTAAATCCTAATGCAACACCGATGGGAGGTGGAGTCTAATAAGAGGTAATCAGGTCACAGTGGCTCTGCCTTCTTGAATAGATTAATGTCATAATCTCTGGACTGGGTGGTTATCGCAAGAGTAGGCTTGTTGTAAAAGTGACTTCAGCCCCCTCTTGCTCTCTCTTGTCCTTCCACCCTCCACTTTGGGATGATGCTTCAGGAAGGCCCTCACCAGATCCAGGTCCCTCAATTTTCCACTTCCCAGCTTTGAGAACTGTAAGAGATAAATTTCTGTTCTTTATAAATTACCCAGTCTTAGGTATTCTGTCACAGCAGTGCAGGACAGACTAAGACACATCATCTCACACTAGAAAGTCTGTTCCATCAGAAAGAATCTTTGCCCTACTCTGTCTTGTTCACCATGGCATGTGTTGCCAGCACCTTTAAAAAAATGCCCCTTAAGAATTACTCTCTTTTCAGACATTTTCCAAGTGTGCAGTATGTGAGAAGCAGGTATGATGGGAGAAGGCATTGGGAGGAAGAAAGAGACTGGATCCTAGCAGATGTTTACATATGATCTGGTGACAGAGACTGGCAGACCAGATATCATAAGACTCCAGTTATTTTTCAGTTGCTGTTTGACCAGCTGCAAGTCATACCACTTTGCCTTTCACAACATTTCAAAATATGTGTCACCCAGCTTTCCAAACCGGTTCACCAGCTTCATCAGCCCTTTCTATCAACCCACATCACACATGACCCACCAAACAGCAGTGGATTCTAAGAGGGTAGTATTAGAAAAGGAGAATAATGAGTTCATGAAACCCAGGGAAGCACTATAATTATTCTCATGAACTCAAAAGTGAATTTAAAATGGAACAGGCATTCAGAATCATTGGTTTATAAGCAGCAAGAATTGAGTAATAGTCTAAGTTGACTTGGCAGCATTGAAATCTAGGTGCCAAAAAGGTGGTTCTCCACCTTTTCACGGTCATAGCACAATTTCAAATACCAGAATTTTGAGAAAACAGTTGAAGAGATTGAGACTCAAGAAATCATTGACTATGCTAGCAATAGGTGCATCATAATCACTACTACCATAGTAGCAATTCACTACAACCATTCATTCTCAGGCACATGGACTTCACTTGTAGAGAACAGTTGATGCCCTCATGGTGCTCAAGGACTTAATCCAAAAACTGTCATCTTTCTCCTGTGTCTTTTTCTTTGGTGAGGGGTTGATTTGTGTTAAACCATCTTTCTTATAGCAAATCAGATTAATCTGCACCATGTTCCACAAACACCTCAGGTCCAGTTCTGCTTGACAGATACTGCCTGTTAGCAGAGTGTCTGGCTGCAGTCAAAGAAATTGTATACATTGATCAAAACCTACCCCAGTAGTAGTGTGCTTTTTTTTTTGCCTATTTTTTGGTAGGCCAGAGTGTTATTACATACCAGTTTGGAAGCAAGGCTGGATTCCTTACTTCCTATTTCAAACACCCTTATCCCACAGTCATCAAGCATACCACTTCTGGGGTAAGAGACCTGATTAAAGTTGAATGGCTTGTATAAAGGTAAGAATATGGTTTTAATAAATAAAGTTGATTGAAGCAATATCATAAAGGGTCTTAAATAATATAAAAATGTGTAAAATATATGTCAAGAATCCATTAATTTATTAAAAATTTGTTCATTTAACAAATATATATGGAGCATCTTTTGTATGTCAGGTTCTCCCCTAACTGTGTGCTAGAGAGACAGAGTGCACTGTTAGAAACAAAGTCCCTTCTTCATAAGACTTACTTCCTATTGGGGAGACAGATAATAACCAAAATATTAAGAAATAAAACAAGTAAATGGATAGTCAGAATTGATGTTATAGATGAGGACTATGAGGAAAAATAAAGCAGCTTAGGGGAATTGGGAATGTGGGGGAGGAGTGGCAGCTCTGATACATCCTGTGGTCTGGGAATGATTCACTGCTAGGGTGACCTTGAAGGAAGAGACTCTAAGGAAGGGAGAAAGAGTGGGCTGAAGCCTGTGTGGGGAAGAGTGGTTCAGGCTGAGGAAACAGGTGCAAAGGCCCTGAGGCAAGAGCACATTTGCATCAACATTGGTGGAGATAGGAGGAAATGTTTGAGTGGACAGCTGCAGGAGATGAAATGAGGATGGGGCGCTGGGAAGGTGGAAGGCACAGGCAAATCAGATAGAAACTCTGACAAGATTTTAGCTTCTACTCCTAGTGAAATGAGAGGCCAGTGGAGGGTTCTCAACAGAGGAATGACATGTTCTAACCTGTGTTTTAAATGACAGCTTTGGGAGGATAAAGGTGCAAAATGGCGGAGAAGGGGAGAGATGATAGTGATATCTGAATGAGGTGGTATCTATGAAAGAGGGAGAGACAATTCAATTCTAGGTATATTCTGATGGTAAAACAAATAATTTGCTAATGGATTAGATATAAGATGGGAAAGAAAGAATCAAAGATTAGACATTTAGCCTGAACATTGGAAAAGTGACATTCCCATGAATTGAGAGGGACAATACCACAAGAGGAACAGGTTTGAAATTTTTAAATGTAAGAATTTCAATTTTGGAAACATCCCATGCTGTCCAAATTAATAGTCACTAACTACATGTGGGTACTTAAATTTACATTTTAGTTAATAAAAATTAAATTAAAATTCAGTTCCTCAGTTGCACTCACCACGTTTTCAAGTGCTCAATACTCACTTATGGCTGGTGGCTCCCTTAGTGGAGAGTGCAGATATTAAAGAACATTTCCATGACACATAAAGTTATATTGGGCAGTGCTTGTGGGACATTAAGCCCTTCCTATATTATGGGTCCTGTGTTAATTGCTTCACATGCATTACCAAATTTAATATTTAAAACAACTCTGTGATTCAGGTAATGTATCTTTTTACAAAGAACTTACCCTAAGTCATACAATTATTAGAGTCAGAATTGGATTCCAGGACTGTCTGCCTGCACACCCCAAGTACTTAAATTGTCACACTACATTTTAGAAAGACTAAACTAGTTTGAAATGAGACATGCATTCATAGGGTATTGTCTAGTAGGTTACTGGCAACAAAACATTGAAGCATAAGAAATAGGATCTGATAGATCTGTAATAAAAGTGAACCTCCCCGAGATCCAGTGTGTTGCAAACTAAAAATAATGCATTCCAGCATACCATTAGTTAAGAGGCAATAGAAATTCATCTTCAATGGCACTGCTTTTAGGTCTTTTGATGACGGGTCAATCCCTAAAGAATTGCTTAGCAGAAGGAAGAGCTTTAATGACAACAGATACCATGAGGTTGAGATACCCTTGTTCTACCCAGTGGTTCTTAATTAGGTATGGATCCGTGCCCTTAAATGACACCTGGAAATGAACTAAGTGTTTAGGGTAGACTGGTGGGTGCCATGGACATTTTGTGGCCATGATCTTAGGATGGAATGCTAAAGGTCCTATGATGCTTGCCATAGCCCAATCCAAATGTCAATAGCTCCCCCATGTAAGGAACATGAGCTTAATGTCCCTCAGGTGATATTCCAGCCCATAATCTGAAGCAGTATAGGTGTGAGAACATGGCAGCTAACATAGTACAGATTGTACAATCAGCTGAACTTGTGCCCCAATCTGCTCTGACTTGTAGTAGTTGTATGGCTTAGGATCATTACCTAGACTCTGGGCCTTAGTTTCTTGATCTACACAATGTGGAAAAACCATAGTGAATATACATCATCTGGGATGGCTCTGAGAATTAACAAAACACTTTAAAGTGTGTGACCCAGTGTTTAGTTCCAGGAGAATGTCAATAAATGTACATAATCATGAGCAGCAGAAAATGTGGATGAAATAAGAACCCTAAATACCAAAATAAGCAAGATTGAAATTCACATAGAAAGGAAGTCCCAAACAACATTGTCCGTTAAAAAATATGACACAAAAATGAAAGTACATGCAATTTTTACATTTTCCCTAGCTGTATTAACAAAGTAAAAGGGGAAAATTAACTTTACTAATCTGTATTTACTTTGATATGCAATCAATACCAAAAAGTCATTAATAAGGCATTTTACTTTTTGTATTAAGCCTTTGAAATCCCATATAGACATATCAATTCAGACTAGCCACACTTCAAAGGTTCAATAGCCATATGTGACTCATGGCTACATATTGGACAGCACAGGACTAGAGTATCAGTGAGTGGAACACTTCCACTGACTGCTTAATCAGTAATTCTTAAGAAAAAATGCTTACCAGTTAACATTTCTGCACATAGAGGGTGGTTTCAGGAGTCTCAATTAATACATTTAAGGACTTTAGACAAGATTTCTGCATAAGCTGCAAAGAGGCAGTGTTGTAGAATGACTGAACACATTGAGTAGACTTGATGAGATATAGGTCATCAATCCAGCTCTTAACTACCTCCTGTCCTTGATCTAGTTAGCTAGTCAAAAACCTGTTTTCTTATTTGCAGAATGGACATAATCATACCAGCCCTTTGACAGTTGCCCTAAAGTCATTTAGGCAAAGCTTTATAGCAGGGCCAACAGCCTCCTTCTTCAAATGTGAACTATGGATATTTGTGTTGAAGATAGAGAAATAGAATAGAGATTCACTAGAATTCTAGTTATTCCATACATAGTATATTATCTATATTTATATATAAAAACACGAAAAGTATTTTAGTCAATGGCGGTTAATTAAATCTTTGCTCTAATTTGAATCATAAAGTGTATATAGTAAGCTACCTTTTAATGAGAATGGTCTCTGCCAGAAATTCAAGATTCTTGAGTTCATACAAAGTTCAAACAGTATAGAGCAAGCTTAAATGATTGATATGGTATTTCCTGTAAGAGTCGCTATGTATATAAATTGCTAGTGTCATCTCAATATAGCATCCTCAAGACTACCCCAGCATTTACTCAATAATTATTAAAACTCATCACTAATTTCCTGTAAGGTTTAAAGAATGCATACAACATGTATTAGCATAAACACATTTATTTGTTAACCAATGGGATGATCCTAATTAATCCAACACACTTTGAAATAGCTCCATGTAAAATGTTTTTGATAAAGATAACTGAACACAGTAATGAGAAAAAAAAAGAAACAATAGTATGAAGATTTGCTCATTGAACTGAGCTTGTTCATTCTCATAGTCAACTCCTGTCCAACCTGATGATAGAATTTTTATTCTACTTTTTCATAGATCCGAGTACAGGTGACATTGTTTATGACACAGTCCTAGGAGAAGGAAAGATATTAAAAAGTTAGGTTAGTCTTACATTCTAGAGCAGTGGTGGTATTAAAACATTAGAATCAGAGTCCTATGAAATCATGTAATCTACTTCATAGATGGAGATTCAGGATTCATGGGTTTGAGAGAAACTAGAAGCTGTTGTTTTGCTTATAATATGCATGTTTACTGAAAACTAACATGTTGAAGATATCTTTATTCTTTTGGTGATGGCATATAGTCCTTATTTTAAAGACATAGAAAAATGTGTGCCGAAGAGAGCAGTTTGGTGGCTTGCCAGGATTTCACTGTGGTGTGGCAGCAAAGCAAGAACTCCCACCGCCCCCGCTCCAGCCAAATCCTCTATGTCATGTCACTTCTCTGTTCCCACTAGGGCTTTCTTAATAATCAGTGTTCTAGTATTTAACTTGTTATTTTGCCTTATTTTCTTCCCAAACTTAGTTCTGTTAATGATCAATGACACAGAACAGTTATGTGAACTATGAATGCACACAAGAAGCCAACTAAGACCCAGCTGTGTGACACTTACCACCACTAATTTCCCATCTTTCAATTTTCTTGTTATTGTGCTTTCCTTCCCATCCCACTCCTGATGCTGAACCAATGCACCATCTGTAAAGTTGCAGACAGTCTGCAAAAATGAAGTAAACTTTTTAATTTTCCAAGTACATTACAAGTTTCCGTGACTCATAGCCTCTTTAATCAACATTTTTTTTCACCTTCTCCTTTCTGTGCCTACGTCATTAACCTGTATTGATTTTACTCACAATAGTCTGTGGTTTTCAATCTAGTAGCTAATAAAAAATGCTAATTCTATGAAGTTGATACTTTTACTAATTTGACAAGACTCAATTCATAAAATAATTTTTTCATTAAGTTCTTGCCTGTAAACAGTAAAAATGTTAATATAGCCTATCATTCTAGAAGCTTCTGTGATTTTATAACATGTCATAACTGACCTGAGTTTTTCTGCCATCAGCTGTGGTTTCTTCAAATTTCTCTCCCAGGGTACAAGAAAACTGTGTTGTTTTCAAAGTGCTCTCAGTTTTTATGGTGAGGTTTTTGCCATCACAAGTAATGATACAGTCTGGCTTGGCCATTGCGCCCATTTTTCTCAAAGCTATTCCCACTCCTGTAGAATGTTAAGTCATGTTAAATAATGGGAAGACATCATTTACATGATAAAAGCAGTAATTCCATTGTAATCAATTTGTACAGCATATTTTCACTTATTTGCTTATTGATAACTATTGTAAACACATATCCCATGCTATGAGCCAGCACTTTACATAGACTAAATTCAGGTAAGCCTTTTAACAGTCCTCTAAGAGGCAGATGTTATTGTCCCCATTTTATTGATAAGAGAGCGAGACACTGAAGTAACTTACCTGAGACTGCTCAACTAGAAAGTGACAGAGCTGGAAACTAAGAACACTGGCACCCTGGCTCCAAATCTGACCTCTTGGCCACCATGCTATGCCGGTTTTCAGAAAGTTAGCAAAGAAATGCAGACTTGCAAATTTTATTTACTCAAAGCAGTTGATAGAAGGTGGAGATAAAGCATTCAAAACTGCAAATTCAGGAGTTTGCTCAGTCTTTTTCTTTTTACTGGATTCTGCCAACCATTACATTCTATGACTCCAGCACATAGTCTGTCTGGCATATCAATGCTCTCAATAAATATTTGATTAATAGACTACACAACATAGAAATTGATTCTGAGATATTCAATAGCACAGTCTTTCTAAAGTCAGCAGCACAATCATGATGCTAACAAATGGAAAACAAAATCTTATCCTTGATATAAAAAATATTTCATAGCTGTATAAGTCAATAAATTGATTTAGACATTTATAAAATATCATATTAAATTATATATCAATTTATGATCTATCTATTTCCCCTGAGAGTTAACATGTATAAGGAATCTTAGATCCAGGCCAAATCACTGTTTCATAAATAAGAAGATTACAACCTATGCAGTGTGATTGTCTTGATGAAGAACACTCAGCCAGGCTTTAAAATTCTCCTTGTAACCTTCTCTTTTGCCAGCTCAGGGCTGGTGCCTTATGCTATTAATTGAGTCATTATGTACTTTCACTCTAGACAAATAAATGGCTCTGCTCTTTTCACATGGTGACTGCTCCCTAATGAACTGAGTCTTGACAACCTTCAAGACTCCAGAATCCTGGAAACAAGCCCTCCAAACCTAAACATAACTTGCTTTCTGCAGGCAGAGAAAAGTGTTCTCTGGCCTTAAACTTGTGCACACACATATACACTGTATTTATTGGACAGGTGCAGTAAATCGCTTTTTCCAGAGTCATCTTGACGTAGGTTTGTAAGGAAAAAGAAAAATACTGCCTTCTTACTTAACTGATAGTATCATAAATACACTCATATTCACCATAAACCAGCCTTAACACCACATTGTCTTGGATAAAGGGTACTGAAGGAGTGATTCTGAAGTGCCACAGCGACTGGGTATCAACAGAGGGTCACAGTAGTTATTTCACCAGCGAGCAACCAGGTTAACATTTGTAGATACCGGCTTCTGAAGCACCGTCGGAAGTCCCAGCCGTCCCTTAGCGCTGGAAGCTCCCTTCCAGAGAGGATCAATGCTATGCTAACTCCATCTCACTTCCTAGTGGCCTGTGACAAAGGTCCATTTTTGTTTGCAATCTATCCAATGTCTCAACCAGCATGCAATCTCTGTCAGTGGTATAGAAAAGGGCAGTAATTGATAATGAAGCACTGTTTTGAGTGAGAGAAATGAATCTCCCTATTGAGATTCCTTCTCCCAGGGAACGCTTCAAGAAGTCATCTGCCTTCTGCAAGGGCCACACCCATCTTCCAGGCAGTTAGCTGCAGGAAGGCTAGGCAGTTACTGCTATGGTTTTCCAGCAAAGCCCCACTGCCTCCTTGTCCCTCACCCTCAAGAGGCAGAGGCCAGGATGGCAACACAAGGCCACCCCCAAGCACAGTCGGCCTCATTCCGCTCCTCCCACAGGCCACCCGCCCACTGCGACGCCCTGGCCCGGCAGTGCCAGCAGCAGGTCGGCACCGCCAGCGCCACGCCTCTCGGGGGCCCCGGTGTTCCATGGGGTGTCAACCCAAAGGGTTCGGCTCAACTGGTGAGAGCGAGCAGAGGACCTGGGGGATATGGGGCGGACAGAGGAATACAAGCTGAAGCTGTAGAGCTGCTCAGACTCACTAAGGGATTTCTGTGGGAAACCGCGCTCCAGCATCGCGTCCCCATGAAGAAAAGGGAGGGGGACCTGCACGCCACCAGAGAAAAGATACGACAGGGTGGGAAAGGGGAGTAGGTGCTGCCACGATGGGGTAAACGAGAGAGACAGGATGGTGGCAGGAAGGGGAAGGATGAGTGAAAGGGGGAAAAAGGGGAAACAGAGGGTCGCCTGGAGGGGGTCGAAAAAAGTGCAGCGTGGGGTGACGGGTGCGCGCGCTAAAGGACAGGAGGCAATGCGGAATGGCTGCGGTTTGGGCGAGGGGAAAGAAACAGAAGAGAGGTGGGTGGGCCACGAGGTGTACCGTCTCCGGAATCTTGCGGCCCGCGGGCGGGCAGGAGGCACGCACGCTCCCGGCTCCTCGCCACCTGCCCGCGTGGTGCTGCGCGCGCTGCACCCAACGGCCGCGTGGTGGGGAAGATGGGAGGGGTTGGGGGTAGGCCGCCGAGCATCTCCTGTCCCGGAATCCTGACACGCTGACGGGGACCTAGGGACAGACGGCCACACACACGCCACGTTGCAGGTGCTGCCAGGCCAGGCGCCTCACCTAGTTCCTTCATGTATTCATCAAAGCCTTTGCTGTCCACCAGGCGCCATCTTCCTTCCAGCTGCTGAACTGTGGCCATGGTGGGCGCGGGCTGGCGTGCGACGCTAGCAGAGCGGGGTCGGCGCGGGTAGCTTGCAATGCGGCTCCCGGCGCCGGCAGCTGCTTTATAAGGGCGGCCGGCACGGGGCGGCGCCACGCGGCCAATAGGAGGCGCACCTCGCCCGGCCCCCGCCCCGCCCGCCGCGGGCCCCGGGGGCCTTCCCCGGGTCGGGAGGTGAGAACCTGCTACTCTCACCAGGAGACGTCAAGGCCTCGCGGGCGCCTCCTGCAAGCAGGGACTCGCCCGGCGCGCCCCGCGCCTCTTGGATGCCGGCGCCTGCCCGTTTCGGCCCCTCTGCAGGCCCAGGAAGCCAGAGGGGGCACCTGGAGGCCCAGCCCCGCCTCCTGCACCCCTCCGTTTGACAGCCTATCCACCACCGTTTTTCCTTTCAAAATACCCAGACCAATCGATTAGCCCTCGTCGGGCTGGGACTACAGAAAGTGAGTGATGGCTGTTTGGTTTATTGATTGATTAACTACGGTGCCTCCCTGACCTTCCACTCCCCGTCAGCGGACAAACCCGCATTCCTCACCCTCCTGAGAGAACCCGCTTTCCCCATCTGCTGATCTCCTTGGCCCAATAGTGGGCATATCCCTGAGCTGAGCTGGAGGATTTTATGAGAAGGTTCCTGTTGGGATGGGGGACGTCTCGGGAAGTGCGGTTTCTAAACTAAAATTCTGTAGGAGGTGTCAACTTCAGTGATTGTCGTTGCCATTCAAGAATGCTTTATTAGTGTATATTCCCTTGGTAATGCACCCTTAGCAGTTTCTTCTCAGACGCCAGTGGATTTTCTCTTTCTCTTGAACTATAGTAATACCCTACACATGTGCGTAGAACATAATACATTTCAAAGTGTACTTCTGACAATTTATTACTTGCTGTTACCGGGTCCCAGTTGGAGGAGATCTGGACTGTGATGAGGAAGTTGCCACACAGGCTGGCCGAAACATTATAGAGATAATGTGCATTTATTGAGTAGCTACTAAATGCTAGCTGTGCTTCCTGAGCACTTTATAGATATTGACCTCCACTAAATTTTTGCTAGGGGTGTTACCCCAATTTCTCAAAAGAGAGAAAATAGGGCAAAGAAAGTTCGCACAGTGGTAGAACCAGAATACCCATCCAAGTCCGACTCACTGAAAACCTTATGAAATCGGACCGCACCTAACTGCCTTGGGCTCAGGGTAGCTGTGATGGAGCTCTGAGTAGAAACTGCAGTTACCGGTCCCTGCCCTAAGTTTAGGATCACCCCAGTCTTCCTTGTGGTACCATTTTAACACTCAGTTGTTTTCCCAGTAAGGGTCTGCATGTCCCACACCTGCAATTAAATTATTGCAGAGAATACTCAACCCATTTTCAGAGAACTGAGTCTTCTCTAAGTACACGGCCAGATAATCAAAAAAGGAAAAAATTAATCACTGAGGTTGGAGAATATTAGGTTTATTTAAACCTAGTGTCTCCCTTAAATGTTATAACTAGTTTTTTGACCCTCACTCCTTCTGGCTTGCCTTGCTATAGACGTGCTTTGCATATTCAGCTTCTAGCCACATCTTCCCTAAGAAAGTTTCATTTGGAATCCGTTCCAAAGGAAAATCTTAAGAGGTAGAGTATGGATCTGCATGTTTTCAGTTGTCTGTAGCAGCAAAAATTCCCAGATGAGAATAAAGTCAGGGAATCTTGTAGCTTAAGGCACACCCTAAATATTAAATTCTACTTCTCAGAAAACATTCGTGTTCAGAGGGAAGCTGAGTGCATCATTTGCTCAGTGATGGAAAATGCTGGCTCTCAGGCAATTAAGGCAGCTCCTAGGGAGGGAGCTCCTGTGTGTTTGAACTTGAGCTCATGTGTCATTTCAACATGTTTTATTTATTTCTGTATAGAATATAGTAATAATAGGATGTAGCACTCTGATACTAATTTTTAAATTATCATAATCAAACATGTTACAGAAATATCAAAAAGAGAATAGCACTGGAGTACTCAATACTTAGGTACTTAAGAAACAGCCTTTAACCTCAAGGCCTTACCTAAAACTTAAGGTTTTTTTTTTTTTTTTTAACACAGTCTTCGAGGTGGTGAGTGGAAATAATCCTTTTGTGTTCAAAGGCACTGACAAAACAAAGATATATGGCCAAAATAATAACTGTTATTGTGGCTTGTGGAACAAAGAAAGGCATGGGGATTGCTCTGCTCTTCAAGGAAACACATTTAATGTCTTGTTTTCAGATGCCTCATCTGATGAATATACAGTTGTATGATTGTAGTAGATTATTTCTAATGCCCCTTAACCTCTACTACTCAGATTCTCTTTCCTTCTCAAGAATAATGGTAATGGATTTTAAGCTCTGAAAAAGCAGTAAGTACTCCCTTCACCTGAAAAGTAAAAGCCTACTTACCTTGCACCCATTATGAGGTGTAAAACCAAAAATGTTGTGAAAACAAATTTCATTGAAGTCTCATGTAACTTTAAGGGGATGATTGAGTATTTCCTTGCTGGAAAGGAGGAGAATTATCACTTGATTGTGATTAATTACAATATAGGAAACAATAAACAATAGTTTTATCCTAACCTGTCCTTACAAACATTAGTAACCATGCTGGTCATTATTTTTAGAAACACATAGGTAATACAGGTGTTATGTCATGTCTTCCCTCTTACTGGAAGATAATAACACATTCTTCTTATGAATGAAAATGACTGAAGAATCGAGAATTACTAGCAACTCTTCTTCCAGTGGCTTAGAAAACTGCCTTTTTAAAGACAGATGCAATTTTACTTTATATCTCTGAATCTTAGTTTTATCATCTATGAAATTAAGGAGATGAGAGTTAAAACTAAATGATTTTTTAGGTCCCTTCCAGTTTATGAAGTGCTCCTGCAGTAGTAGTTCATGGTCTTGAAAAAATATACTCAAAATGACTTTATTTCCACCTGGTGGTGAAAACGTAATATTTCTCTGAGGTTTTCCTTGATAAATGTGAGTAGTTTGTCAGCTTCTCCTTCTGTAATCACACACAGCTTTGGAGTGTATTGTGTCATTTTTATTTAAAGACAACTTCCCAGTTAAAGTTTATGTACATACATGTGCCTTCCACAAAGTTGATTATTGTATATTAAGCCTTCTTAAGGACAGTAAGTGTTGGTGGCTTAGCAACAGGCAGTTGGCAAAGAAAGAAGCACAACATTAAGTTATTGCAGAGAATACTCAAAGTAACCCATTTTCAGAGAAGTGAGGCTTCTCTAAGTACACAGCCAGATGATCAAAAAAGGAAAAAAAGTAATCACTGAGATTGGAGATTATGTTTATTTAAACCTAGTGTCTCCCTTAAATGTTATAACTAGTTTTTTGACCCTCACTCCTTCTGGCTTGCCTTGCTATAGACGTGCTTTGCATATTCAGCTTCTAGCCACATCTTCCCTAAGAAAGTTTCATTTGGAATCCGTTCCAAAGGAAAATCTTAAGAGGTAGAGTATGGATCTGCATGTTGTCAGTTGTCTGTAGCAGCAAAAATTCCTAGATAAGAATAAAGTCAGGGAGTCTTGCAGCTTAAGGCACACCCTAAATATTAAATTCTAAATCCTTCAATGCATCCAGCCAAAACAAGAAATTGCAAATAGCTACCATCCATCAATGGGAGTTTTTTTTTATTATTTGTTTCTCATAATAAGATTGTTTTTAATTAAAGCACTTGTAAAGATGGAGTTATATTTTGAACTTTCTCCTTTTACTTAAAGTAGTTACATTTCTACACAACATGACTGCCATGGCTAACCATCAAAATTTTTCAGTTGCTTAAATGATTCATCATAAACTTGTGCTTGCTGAGTTAACTGGACTAGAGGATAGCTGGAGAGAAAATGAGGCATTGCAAAATTTACAGTAATAAAAGGTGAATGGTTTCAAAATAAGGCAGAGGACATAATGACTCTTTTTATAATAAAAGCTTTTTATAATAATAAAAGCAATCCATTTCCCTTACTTCTATAGAACTTCCTACTTTCCAGACATGTGTATTATTGAATATTACATTTGTCAGTAGCTCATGGCAACAGATATACACAGTTTGGGCTAACACTTTTATACCTCATATGGGCAGTGTTCAAAGGTTTAAAAGCGCAACTCCAAAGGGCACAGCTTGAAATGGAGCAGGAGGATGCTAGCAAAGCCACCCCAATAAACACAAAATCTTAGTAAAAACGCTATATTTACCAGGCAATACAACTTCAAAACAAATTCCTTAGCAATCCCAACCTCTTCAAGCCCACTTCTAATCACAGTACTACTCCTAAGTCTCCTTATTTACAGTCTTAGGCTGTCCAAGCCCAAACACACAGACACATTCATAATGAGCATCTCTGTCCTTAAAAATTGCAAACATAAAAAACTTCCAGATGATATGTTCCCACTGGAAGAGACCAAATTCTTTTCTTATAGATTACCCTTTTCTATTTTTCATTCCTACCTCCATGAAATATTCCATAACTTACTGTTTTTTCCCTAGATTCTCACACCATTTGATCCCTTTCTTTTTTGATATTCATCTATAAGAATGAATGGTTTTTCCAGTAAGTTCGTGTCCTTTGTAGGGACATGGATGAACCTGGAAACCATCATTCTCAGCAAACTGACACAAGAACAGAAAATCAAACACCGCATGTTCTCACTCATAGGTGGGTGCTGAACAATGAGAACACATGGACACAGGGAGGAGAGCATCACACACTGGGGTCTGTTGGGGGAAAATAAGGGAGGGACAGCAGGGGGTGGGGAGTTGGGGAGAGATAACATGGGGAGAAATGCCAGATATAGGTGATGGGGAGGAAGGCAGCAAATCACACTGCCATGTGTGTACCTATGCAACAATCTTGCATGTTCTTCACATGTACCCCAAAACCTAAAATGTAATTTTTAAAAAAAGAATGGTTTTTCAAGTCAAGTCTACAAAACCATCGATTTGCTTGCTTCTCAGTGAGTCAGGCCCATTGCTTCCATTTTTCTGGATTAGCTTTGAGGAAAATCATCAGCATTTAATAAGCTGCCTAAATCCAACTGAAGATGCTTCCTTGATCCTATCTCTGGTCCTCCTACTTTGGTGGTGGGAAGAGCTACCCGTAACCCCTCAGAGTCTTGCACAGAGCTATAAAACTAGCATGGAGCTGATTCCGTGCACTTCTCTGAAGGACCCAAGCAGCAGGATGAGTACCTATTGTTCACCCACCCATAGACACCATAGGACACTTTTTGTTCACCTGCTCACTTCTGCATCGACCAAACTTAAAGATATAAATTCAACAGTATGTAGGGGAAGATATATTTAGTTTTCCCATACATTACCTCTGCCATCTTGCCCACTATATGCCTAAATTCCTTCTTTCTACTGCAATGGTTTCTCCTCTAAGTAATCCACCATTAATTACAAGAAACCAGTTTAAATTTCCAGTAAACCATATTCTGTTTTCTACATTGGCTAAATATTGTAATTTTATGCGGGAACTGGGAGGCTAAGTAGCTGTTATCATTGGGAAGGGCAACTGTGATCTTAGTTCCCGGTCTATTTCGGAAGGTGGGATAAAAACGCTTTGTGCCACAAATGTCAAATCTTGTCTCCTGTCTTACAACGTTGAAATACACAGTAAATTTTTACAGGGTCTCAGACATCCTACTGAACTGCCAAATACTGAACACCAAACTGGGTTTCCCTGTCAACACTCAAGACTAGAAAGAGGAGATCCCAAAACTACCATGGCCTCAGGATTCTAAATGTGGGTCTGAAATCCCTATTTCTTACTTTGGATTAAAAGCTTGCCTGAACTACAAACATCTATTGTCCTAGATTGGATATTTTTATTTATATATCAACCAATTCAACTTCACACTTCCATTGACTCAGTCAATAAATCAATAAAATTGACTTCAAAAAGTGAAATGACTTTTAAATTCTGTTCTCTTCCCACCCTGTCCTTTCTTCTTCACACTCTATATCAGGTTTACCCTTCTGAAAGAGGAATAAGTCTGACTCATCCTTGAAACACTTGCTTTATCTCATAATCGCCAAACACTGGGCCTAACGTATATATGCCTGGATCTGAAGACAACAAAATGCCTAGAGGATCTGCTCTGTGGGTGGGACATGGCAGCTAGAGCTGTGGAGATCAGGCTTGAATTCCAGGGGATGAGTACTATCATGATTCTGATGAGTTCTTCTGATCTGGATTTGGATCCTGGCAAGAGAAGGTGGATAGAGTTCAGCCATCAGGAAGAGGGAACAAGATCTAGGCTGATGGCCAAATCCTAAAATAACACAAAAATAATCCTGTGCCCTGTAGCCTTACCTCCTGCTCTCTGCCCAGCACATCAGCTAGCATTAATTCTAGCTTCACCATCAGGGCAGAAATGGAGCTTCTTTCTGCCCTGGTAGGTTATCAGAACTGAACACACTATTTTTTGTAGAGTGCAAGATAGGATGATCATACCCTGGTTTGATTGTGGCAAGTCAGAGCTATCTATGCTTGTTGTCCTGGTATGATTCTGAACAATGCCCTCCTTCCTTCCAACTATTTCAGATAGGATAAAGAGGTGTGATATTTAATTCTCACCTATCAGGCAACTCCAAAGTCTAAATTTCAACATGGTACTGCAGTATCATCTATTGTAGGACCTGAAGGTGCTTGGCAGGAGAAAAAAAATTTGGTAGGGCCACGTTCGGCCTTTCCCTCCTCAGGTATCATACAAATATGTCATGCAGGGACAGCTTCACTTGCTCACAGAAGAATGGCCAGCAGAGCTGTTCACACCAGACAGATTACTTTGTCTTAAATCAGCCCATATTTTTAGAACACCTAATAATTATGTGGATAGAATCTAGTTCTTATCTTCAAGAAGTTTGCTATCTATGTCTCTACAAGCTAAAGAACTACATCCATTGTGGGTATTTTTAATTTAACAAACATTTATTAAAAATTGATTCTGTTTTAGTTCATCACATATTGAAAATTTTTGAAAATTAAAGGTCTTCAAAATATCAGATAAATAGAGGCCCTCATGTTCCCCATATTTCATTCATTTTCTTCTTAAGAAATCACATTATTTTATTTGAGAAATAAATAAAAGGTTTTTAGGTCACCACTGGTTAATTTGAAGTCTACATTTGTTGTTTTCCATTTATACAATAATGTTTTTATTTTGTTCTTTTTAATTTTCATTTTATTGACAATTAATAATTGTATATATTTATGGGGTACAATGTGATGTCACGATATAGGTATAAAAATAAAATACTTAGGAGTACATTTAACCAAAGAGATAAAAAAATATGTATACTGAAAATGATAAAACATTGATAAAAGACATTTAAAATGGCACAAATAAATGGAAAGATATCTTGTATTCTTGCATTGGAAGAATTAATATTGTTAAAATGTCCATATCACCCAAAGTGATCTATAGATTCAATGCAATTCCTATCAAAATTCCAATGTTGTTCTTCACAGAAATGAAAAAACAATTCTAAACTTCATGTAGAACCACAAAAGACCGCAATTAGCCAAGAATAACAAATAGCAAAAGGAACAAAGCTGGAGGCATCACACTACCTGATTTCAAAATGTACTACAAAGCTATAGTAATTAAAACAGCATGGTACTGGCATAAAAAGAGACATATCAACCAATGGGATAGAATAGAGAACACAGGAAAAAACTCAAACATTTACAGACAATTTACTTTTTTACAAAGATTCCAGGAACACACAATGAGGAAAGAACAGTCTCTTTAATAAATGGCATTGAGGAAACTGGATAAGAACATGCAGAAGAATGAAATTAGGCCCTTATCTGTTACCATCTACAAAAATAATCTCAAATGGATTAAATACTTAAATGTAAAACATGAAACTACTAGGATAAAACATAGAGGGAAAGCTCCATGACATTGGTCAAGGCAATTGTTTTATCTTTATAGTATTAAGTGAGTTTTCAAAAAAAAAAAGAAAAAAGCCAGTCTTTAAAAGACAAAACAAAACAGGTCACCTCTTTTGCAGAAACCAGGTGAGTGTATCAAATAGACATCTTGTTTAAAATTAATATGCCAAATGCCAAAAAGTTAACTGAGGTAAACTTTGCTCAAATAGAAAGATCTGGTCTGAAAAATACTGGGTTAGAGATCATGAAGCAACTCATGTCACTACTCAGCTCTGTCTCAGCTTTAGAGTTGGTTTATTGCTATAAACCTGGGAGTAAATGGACACCACGCTGTGCCTGAGGTTGTGATGCACACTGAGATATACACTTGCATAATAAAATTTGTCAGCATACAAGTTAAAACTGGAATTGTCTACCACCTAGCTAGTTCAGTAAGGACCAGAAAATCCTGCTGTGTTCCCTTACTTGGAACTTCTGAGAATCAAGAGAAGAGTCTCAGAAGCAAAGCTGAATGATCTCTGCCACACATACTCTGATGCCATTGTCTTTCAATAGAGACTGTATGTGGTTCCTGGGGAGAAGAATATGGTTCTATATGACAAGTTTTATTGTATTTGTTGCATGTTGTAAAATATTATCACTTCTGCAACTATATTATCAGGACATCATATAAGTATCAAGACAGAGTAGGACCAGCTTCTATAAACAGGAAAGAATGCCATTTACTTGTGTTCCTTTGAAAGTATTCAGCATATGAAAGTTACTTTATGTTATGTACTATGTGGAGAAAAAAGCTTTTTCCTCAAATTAAATATCTTCCCATTTTATTGCATTTTTGCATTTGGGCTGACATAATCATTTCTCAGATATATTCACAGAAACAAAATTTTGACCCCAATATGGAACAGAAAATCAAAACTGCCTCATACTCCATTTGAAAGTATATGGTGATATAAGTCATAACTAGAAACAAAATAAAAATCGCATAAGAGTTCAACAAACTATTTATTTGTCATTTTCCAATAAACATGAACAGTGACAGTAAATCTTGCACACACACACACAAAGTATCAGGTTTCCTTTTGCTTCCTGCTTTACTGAGCAGGTGGCAGCAAGTTTTGTAAGGCAAGGCTGTAGTTCTTTAGCACACTGATTTTTCACAATCCAAAACCTTAGGACTTCAGTGCTCTGAGAGAAACTAGTCTGAGTCACTAATCCACATGAACGAGTAAAACTTGATCTTTGCTGCACACGCCCAAAACACATAGTTTTTAATTGCATATTTGTCAGTAATTCTTGGTCAGACATGATCTCAGAACAATGAGTTGTCACTTGAGCAGACACATTAATAATTCTTTAAAGTTATATAGTTTCATTTCTGAAAACAGATTAGTGGCTTAGAATTAGAACTAAAGGAGAATCAAAATTCTAGAGTTTAGTGGAATTCTAGATGTCTTCTAATTCAGCTAAAACTCAGTCAAGATTCCTTTGACAAAAGATTTTCAGAGTAAGTAAAAATAGAATTGCAAATTATAGGTTTATCAAGAATACCAAATGTATTCCATAATTATTTAAGTATTTTAAAAAATATTTTGTGGGAAGAAAAAATGAAAATGAAAACACAGGAGAAGGGGATTAACCTACAAATTAAATCTTTTCAATCCATATTTGGCCAATGAAAATAATAGTTAATAATTGGTAGTTAATACAATACAAGTGTATGGATTATAAATAGATATGGGAAATTTAACACTGCAAGTAAATGTGCCATTGCTTGGCTTCCCCACTTGTTTCTCAGGAAAACCATATGTCATAATAATCATGTGTCATATACATACACAAACACACATCATTTGCTCACTATTTAAACTGTAGCAGAGCCTTTTTGGTCTCTTAGAAAATCTTCAAAAATATATATCCTTTTTAAACATTAAAAAAAAACTATTATCTTTGTGTCTTCCATTCCCCTTTGTCTTCACTTGAATTAAAAACAAAATCTTAAAAGATTTTTTTTAAGAATCAAATTGGGGGGGATGGAGGCAGAAAACCACATTGCCATGTATATATCTATGCAACAATCCTGCATGATCTGCACATGTACCCCAGAACCTAAAGTACAATAAAAATAAATAAATAAGTAAAAATAAAAGAATCAAATTAGACACAGCAACTTTAGTCTCTATTATAGTCTAGGCCCTATGCGTTAAAATAGTCAGGCAAAGAAATATTAGCATCATTCATAAAACAATAATTTTATTAAAGATCTGCTCTAAATGCATAAAAAGAAAAAGCAGTGACCTAAGATACTAAAAACCCTTGATCTAGACTTTGCTACAAAATACCTGTTTAAACTGAATTTTTGTTTTCTTATCTGTAAAATGAGAAGAACAGAAGAAATTAAAATTTCCTGTGAGGAGTTTTTTGAATATGGACTCCATTATCAAACAAATTAGGGAAATTGGGCATACCATGATTTCCATTGGGTATTTCCAGCTTGTATGAGCATGCTAAAGATGCCGGGAAATCTTGAACTTAAGAAATTCGTAGGCTGGTCACGTTGGCTTATGCCTGTAATCCCAGCACTTTGGAAGGCCGAGACAGGTGGATTGCCTGAGTTCAGGAGTTCGAAACCAGTCTAGGCAACATGGTAAAACTCTCTACTAAAAATACAAAAATTAGCCAGGCATGGTGGCGGGCGCCTATAATCCCACTACTCAGGAGGCTGAAACAGGAGAATCACTTGAACTTGGGAAGTGGAGGTTGCAGTAAGCCAGGATTGTGTCACTGCACTCCAGCCTGGGAGACAAAAATAAAAGAAATAAAAAAAGAAATTCATTTAACTTTTAAAGATCAGCATTTCTACAAATGGATTGATTACAAAACCTGATTTGTTTGCTGCTACATTTTAGCAGCACTTAGAATGCTCTGAAGAATAGGAAAATGCTGATGAGAACTTTCAGTCTCCAAAGTATTTGATTCTATCACCAAGACATTGTTCTGTGGCAATGAAGAACTATAGTACATAACTAGAAACAGCCTCAAAGAACATACATATTAGTTGTTCATGGAGGACATCTATGCATGAAATCTTACCCCCAGTAAAGGTCTTCTAGACATGTTCTATTGAAGTTCAAAAGGTGAATGCAGACCAAAGGCACAGCATTTATGGAAAGCTTTGTATATGTGATCCCAGAGGCAAAGTAGATGGCCCTTTATCCATTAAGCCAGACCTTAAAGTTTAAACAAGTTACCTGCGGGTTGAGGGTTCAGGGCTCAGAAACATGACATTGTTCTAAATTCCTACAGCTTTAAGAAAAACCACACCTTCGCTAAACTCCTTAACAACAGGAAGAATCAGGCAAATTGTCAGAACCTGCTTAACTCTGATTTACATTCCAGACCACTATAACTTTAAACAGAGGGTACACCTTACCTTCTTTCCGGATGAGCAACTGCAGTTCTCAAGCCAGTTTCAGCCAGCTTAATAGATGGTGCACAAAGTGTCTTTGTGTCCTATTGTTCACCTTTTGAGGAAAAGAGCAATTCTACCCTATTTTAATGCTAAAATCCCACTCTGAAGTGAACATGGGATGTATGTTGCATATATTTTTACCTGTTGTTCATGCACTCAACTCCTCTCAGAGATACGGATAGCTTCTCCCTAAACCTGCAGAAGCATAAGAGTCTTGGAGTTTAAAGGAAGGGACTATTGAAAAGGGAAAAGAGAAGAGGTACATTAAGATGTTTTTCTTCATATTTCATCTTGGTACAACCTATTACCCATTGGAATCAAGATATAACCTGACCACAGGACCAGAAGATGCTTACCCAGGGCCTGATTTTTGTAGGGCAGAGCCTGTATTCTGATGCACCTATGTTTGTCTGACTGTACTGCATGATACAGGCCCTGTGAGGCATAAAATTCAACCTGCCTTTTCCCTCTTCCAAGAGAAAGCACCTTTGGTCCACAGCAGAGACTGACTCCTGACTCTGGTTTGCAAACTGATATTGTCAATAATGCTCTCCTCCTCTACTATGTAGCCATTCTGATGGTCTTTTGAATGAGAGGTTGAATATTGGACTGAGTTGGTTTACTTCTGAAATCTTCACCGTGAGTTTTGAATGGGGAACAAAATTAATGCAGGGAGGAAGGAAGAAATTAGGTTACTTAGACACCTGAACTTTTCTGTCGATGACAAGAAGAGACAAGTGACCAGTGGATGGGAACAGGAATCAAATGCATCTTCTTCTTTCAAGCAGTTATAAGTACAGAGAGTTTTTCTTTTTCTTATAAAGATGCATCAGGATACAGGCTCTGCCCCAACAGAGATCAGGCCATAAGCATCCCCTGGCCTTGTGGCCAGGTTATATCTTAATTCCGGTGGACAACGTGTTATACCAGAATGAAACATGAAGAACAATAACCTAACGTACCTCCTCTCTTGTCCCTTTTCGGTAGTCCTTTCCTTTACAATCCAAGTCTCTTTTGCTCTCCTTGCGCCCATGGGAAACTGAAAGACTAATTCATTCTACTGTATGAAGTGGTTTAATTCGTATTTGACCATCTGGAGGTATTTGCCCTTTAAAAGGAGAAGGAGCAATACTTAAACTGAAATTAAACTGAAAGCTGACTTGCTAACGATGGCACTTCAGACAGTAGCACTCACCCATGTATATGACATTGCTGGGCAGGTGATAGAAGCCATTGGAGGCAAAGAGAAAGTAGTCAGAAGACACAGAGCAAAAACTGATTTTCCAAGAGAGTGAAAATGGGGGAAAGTACAGCAAAGTCGTTAGGTACTTCGGTAGGTGATATTGGTATAGTATTAAATTGTTTTTCCAAAGCTAAGTATTCTATTTCTCAAGAAGCCGTTAGGCACCATTTTTCCACGTAGATGCATTAAACCTACCTAATATATATACTCACATGTGGGAAGTATAGTAGATGATTTCTTTCAGAGATGTGAATAATAATTTCACAGGGCATTTCTTTAACAACCTAAAAAGAAAACAACATTGATGAAAACAACTAAAAAGCTTTATCGTGTATTTTAATTATTTGTAATTAACATGAGAATAAAATATCATGGTTAAAATTTAAAATATATGCCATTGACTGTTTTCAGACTCATATTCCTGGGCAAATTTTGTAATACAATTTTTATTATTGCCTCTCAGCTCCCTTCTGCCAGCAGGATCTAGCTGAAGGAGGAGTTACAAGCAGAGAAATAAGAGTTCTCTGAGTCAAAGAAACTGTAACTGAGAAATCCTCAGTGATGAGGATAGGAAGTTCTCAGAAGAGTCTACAATAACACCCCATAGAAAAACAACGCTTTTTTTTTATTTTTTTTATTTTTGAGATGGAGTCTCACTCTGTCACCAGGCTGGAGTGCAGTGGCATGATCTTGGCTCACCACAAGCTCCGCCTCCTGGGTTCAAGCTATTCTCCTGCCTCAGCCCTCCAGGTAGCTGGGACTACAGACACATACCACCATACCCGGCTAATTTTTGTATTTTTAGTAGAGACAGGGTGGTCTTGAACTCCCGACCTTGTGATCCACCTGCCTCAGCCTCCCAAAGCGCTGAGATTACAGGCATGAGCCATCACAAATAGGTGAAAAACATAGCTTTAAAAACTCACTAGGTATACAAAAAAAAATCATTTATATTTAAATTTATTGTGCTGACACAAATAAATTTCAGATAAAACTACTCCAGTCAACTAAGACTTTTTCCACCATTTACTTTTCCTCTTTTCCCATAGTAGAGTAGACAAAGGTAGCCTAATGCAGCCAGAAAGACAGTAGAGAAGCCTCCACCTTCCCCAGTGGACAGTATCCCACCTGTGTAGAAGCTTATAGAGGGGAGGAAACTGCTTTCTGCTTGCACAGTGAGAAGGCTCACTCTTCAAATTCACGAGTGACACATGTATTGACCTATGCCTGCAAAATGGATAAGAGCAGTCCCATTATCTCATTCTCCCTCCTTCTCCCTTAAACACATTCTTGCTTTTCTTCTTTTTTCCCAATCACAGGGGATTTCTGTCATTTCTTTTTTAAAAATTGCCAGGGTTGGTTGCAAATGTATCCTATAAATCAACTAAGTCAACTGATGTCACCAAAAGCGAATGGCAAGAAGACAGCATCAGTAGACTTGAACACGCAAACCCCGTTTTTAGGTTACTGAGGGTTTTTTATTGTTATTATGACCAACTACTTAATGACTACAGCACCGTCATCATCAAGCACATGAGAGTACACGACTGAGAAGGCTGAAGAAAATGTAATTAAGAGTATTGATGCTCTATTAGGAATTAGTGACCATTCATGTAATTAAAAAAAAAAATGACAACCAAGAGTTTGAGAATGGATTTATAGTCAAAGAAATTTTGGATCCTAGAAATACCTTGGAGAATAAGCCTCTGTTAAATCCTCTTTTTATTATTCAGAGATTACATTATATTTTGCTCTTCACCTACTTAAGTTTCCTGAAGCAAGCAGTGGACATTCTCTTTGAAAGCTACAAGTTTAACTTGCTCGTTCAGTTTCTCCTTCATGTCAGCAAGAAAAATAATTATATAGGTATGTGTATACATATGTATATAAAGGGTAAGAGAGAGCAAATAAATTCAAGAATCTTAGTCTCTGTTTCTCCACACCATCTTCACATCCTCACTGAACCTTCCAAAGACGGATTACAAATCTATTTCATTTTGCATACGTATTTCTGGATTGTCCTTTGTGTCCAGAATTATCTAAGGGAAACTGTCATCTCTCACAGATCTTCTCTTAACTAAGTAAAAAGTAGGTAACATTTGCAAGAACTTCTAAGAGTATTAGAATTCATAAGAAATTTTATAAAAGGTTTTGACCTACTTAAAAGAAATGGGTCAGGTATTCAGGCATCTGTTGTCAGTTCCACTAATGCTACCTTCTAGGGTAGCATTGTAAAAGTTCTGGTGTCTTCAGAACTTCATACAAACACTATGATAGGCAGATGCCTTAGGAAGACCCTAGTGTTAGTTTTTGCTGTGATCACAGCACAGTGTCCAGGCTTGACGTGCCTCCACCCTCCTGCATGGCCTACTTTGATACTGCTGCTTTCACCCTGATGAACCAACAGCAATACTAATGTGATTTAAGTGTGGTTACTCACACATGAGATCATCCACTGGTGCCCTGCCACATGTCATTCAACTGCCTCTGTTCGAAGAATGGTCCAGAAAACACTTCTAGCTAGTGTGCTAACACTTGCAAGCTAGCTAGAGCTAGGAGCTAGCTCACAATGACACAGTCCAGAGCAATCGCTGAGTCATCCTGGGTGCAATATTTAGCATCTCTATGTTGCACTAGGACAGAAGTGATGCCTCTTTCTGGCTCCCAACCTTGTTAATAACTTACATTAAAACCCAGGACTAAAAGAGTAGGAATCATCCTGGCCAACATGGTGAAACCCTGTCTCTACTAAAAACACACAAAAAATTAGCCAGGCGTGGTGGTGCGTGCCTGTAGTCCCAGCTACTCTGGAGGCTGAGGCAGAAGAATCGCTTGAAACCAGAAAACGGAAGTTGCAGTGAGCTGGGATCGCACCACTGCACTCCAGCCTGGCAATACAGTGAGATTCTGTCTGAAAAAAGCAAAAAAAAAAAAAGAGTAGGAACAATTTCTACTTACCATGCCCGGCTCGTAAGAAAGTATATTGATAAACCACTTTGTAACTCTGTTTGGTAGTATCTATTAAAGTTTAACATTTACACCAAGAGCCATGTACAAAAATGTTCATGGTAGGGTTATTTGTAATAATCCCAAAATGGAAATATAGTCAAGCAACATCATCATTGCTTAATGACAGGAATAGAGTCTGAGAAATTCGTTGTTAGGTGATTTCCTCACTGTGCAAATATCACTGAGAGTACACACACAAACCTAGATGGTATAGCCTATTACACACCGAGGGTATGTGGCATGGCCTATTGCTTCTAGGCTACAAACCTATACAACACATTGCTGATCTAAATACTATAGGCAATTGAAACACAATGGTAAGTATTTGTGTAGCCAAGCGTATCTAAACATAGAAAAGGTACAGTAAAAACATGGAGTTATGGGCTTACAGGACTACTGTCAAATATGCGGCCTGTGATTGACCAACACTGTTGTGTGGTACATGGTTGTAGCTCAAATGTTCATCAACAGTAGAATGGGGTTTTTAGTGTGACATATTCATTCAATGGAATAATGAAGGCAATGAAAATGAAAGAACTATGACTATTTGCAACCACTCAGTGATAAATATGTTGAATGAAGGAATCTACACACAAAAATTAAAACCTGAATATCCTATTTGTTAAAAAATCAAAAATAGATAAAACTCATCTGTGGTAGTGGGAGCCAAGCTAATGGTTTCTTTTGGGAAGGAGGGAAGGAGGAATGATTGGGAAGGGGATGAGGGGGCCTCAGAGTGCTGGCAAAGTTTTCTATTTGGAAGATGACTAAATGGGGAGATTCCCATTGTGATATTTCATCAAGCTGTACATGTCAGATTTGTGCATTCTTCTCTGCCTAGCATTATGCTTTCATTAGAAATATTTATTTTTTAAAAGGAAACTAGGATGATGAGTGAAGACCTGTGAATCATCTTACGAGTCTCAGGAAAAAGTAGAAAATGGTTCAAAAAAATTCTACCGATGTTGTTAATCCTAGCTTGTAAGAGAATCCTCTTAAATGATTTTAATTAGGTAAAGGAAACATAATTTAGCAGTTTTTACTTTGTTGATTTTCACTTTTTTTTTTTTTTTTTTGAGACAGAGTTTCATTCTTGTTGCCCAGGCTGGAGTGCAATGGTGTGATCTCGGCTCACCACAATCTCTACCTCCCTTGTTCAAGCGATTCTCCTGCCTCAGCCTCCCAAGTAGCTGGGATTAGAGGCATGCGCCATCACACCCATCTAATTTTTTGTATTTTTAGTAGAGATGGGGTTTCTCCATGTTGGTTAGGCTGGTCTCAAACTCCCAACCTCAGATGATCCACCCACTTTGGCCTCCCAAAGTGCTGGGATTACAAGCATGAGCCACCATACCCGGCGATTTTCACCTTTCAGCTGAGTCTAGCTAGTGTTGGCTGAGCTCAGCAATTAAGAAAGCGAATTTTGAGGGGGCCATGTAATTCCTATTGACCTCCCACTTCACAAGGTTACACTGACAACCGGGAGGTGATATGTAACTGGGAAAACGACCTGAATGCTCCTTTGGGAGGCACATGGAAGGGTGGAAAAAGTGTGGAATTTGAAGCCCAAAGAAACTGAGCTGAAATTTTAGCTCTGCCACACATGAGTTATACGATCTTGAGCAAGTCACTTTCTGTTTCTTCACCTTAAAGGGGTATCATAATGCCCATGTTAATGGGGCCAATCATACATATATATGTATGCATGCATGTATATATGTATATGAGCACCACATAATATTCAGTGAATGGCAACTATTATTATGAATAGAATTACACAACTTATTTGTTAACAATGTAAATAAACTGACAAACATAAAATGCCAATTTTTAAAAATCTGCACATAATTTTATTATTCAATTTGTGAATAAACATTTGCAACATACTCATTTCCAACTTGTGAACATACCACGATGTTATCCTAATTTGTACTAAGGTAAAAATGTGGCACCATATTTTTATAAAATTCCCAGGAGTGACAGATTCGTTTTTTAAAACTTTTATTTTAAGTTCAAGGGTAAATGTACAGGTTTGTTATATAGGTAAATACATGACATGGGGGTTCATTGTGCAGATTATTTCCTCACCCAGGTATTAAGCCTAGTCCCCACTAGCTATTTTTCCTGATCCGCTCCCTCTCAACCTCTACCCTCTGATAGGCCCCAGTGTGTGTTTTTCCCCTCTATGCATCGATGTGTTCTCATCATTTAGATCCCACTTATAAGTGAGAACATGCAGTATTTGGTTCTCTGTTCCTGTTAGTTTACTAAAGATAATGACCTCCAGTGCCATCCATGTTTCTGCAAAGGACATGATCTTGCTCTTTTTTGTGGCTGCATGGTATTTCATGGTATGTATATACCACATTTTCTATATTCAGTCTATCATTGATGGGCATTTAGGTTGATTCCATGTCTATTGCGACTAATGCTGCAATAAACATATACATACATGTGTCTTTATAATAGAATAATTTATATTCCTTGGGGTATACACCCAGTAATGGGCTTGCTGAGTCAAATGGAAGCTACCATGCCATCTTCCACAATGGTTGAACTAGTTTACAATCCCACCAAGAGTGTATAAGCGTTCATTTTTCTCTACAACCTGGCCAGCACCTGCTTTTTTTGAGGGGTGGGTTTTTTTTTTTACTTTTTAATAGTAGCCACTCTGACTGGTGTGAAATGGTATCTCACTGTGGTTTTGCTTTGTATTTCTCTAATAATCAGTGATATTGGGCTTTTTCCCATATGAATTTTTGGCTGCCTGTATGTCTTCTTTTGAGAAGTGTCTGTTCATGTCCTTTGCCCACTTTTTAAGGGAATTCTTTCTTTCTTGTAAATTTCAGTTCCTTATAGATGCAGAATATTAGGATGTATAGTTTGAAAAATTTTCTCCCATTCTATGGGTTGTCATTTTACTCTGTTTATAATTTCCTTTGCTGTGCAGAAGCTCTTTAGTTTAATTAGATACCATTTGTCAATTCTTGCTTTTGTCACAATTGCTTTTGGCATCATAGTAAAATATTTGCCTATGCCAATGTCATGAATGATATTACCTAGGTTGTCTTTGGGGCCTATATGGTTTGGGGTTTCACATTTAAGTCTTTAATCCATCTTGAAGTAATTTTTGTATACTGTGCAAGGAAGGGGTCCAATTTCAGTCTTCTGAAAATGCCTGTTTTCTTTATTCCCCCAAGAACTTTATTACATGTTCAAATGTAAATAGCCCCAGAAAATAACTGGTCTACCTCAAAATGTATGAAGCTGGCAGTTTATGTGGCCCCAGATACTTTTTACAGCATCTGAGCTAACCATTATGCCATTACACGCTTAAGTTTTTCCTGGAACCACAGTATAAATAATGTCCCCCATAAGAGGACTTCAGAACCCTTCAATAACTTTCATTTTTATCATAGAATGCCTCTAGGAAAGGGTAAAGTGGAGAAAAGAACTCGGGGTATGAGCTCTAGAAGAGAAAGAAAGAAAGCATGATTATTTGCATAAACAGGGACAAGGGAAGAAAATATGTAATTCCTGCATAGTCATATAACCCATTTTAAGGAACACTTAGAACAGTAATTTAGTGCATGATGTGTTATAGATAGCTCTTGGGTATCAACTGTATGACCATCAGTATTTAGCTTAAGTATTAATATTCTAAAGCCTTAGTTTGTTGTCTATAAAATGGATCTAATTAGAGCTATTAAATTATCTTTAAAAAAATAATTTAATTTTTAATTAAAAAGTATTTTATTAGTCTCTCTGATTTCTGAAGACATTTATGGGAGTTGGAGAGTTGAGGAATTAATATAGAACACTTACCCTTTCATGGGTCCAAAGCACACTCAAAGTTAAGTCTGTTGTCTTACGAGCTTTGAATTCCATTCAGATCTTTACAAATTGAAGAGACTTCAAGACCGTTCTCTGGTCCAGTAGCCAGCAGGGCGAATAATTATTGTCTCCACGTTACCTGTCTCTGAAACTTTCTCCAAAAATTCTTTTGAGCTGAAAGTATTGAGACGCTGACGTAATTTAATTAAGCATGTGTGAAATTCCAGTGTTCCAGAACCTGAATTTGACATAATTAAAGTGAAATGCAGAATATGCAACTCTGATACCATTTTTTAATGTTACACTCCATCACTCCTGCTTAATATCAAATCACAGGAGGTATTTTTCATCTGTTAATTGCATTTACATGACCTTCATCATCGGCCTCAAAGCAATTAAATTTCAGAAAAAAAAATTACTTAAGCAAGGAGTAAGATCCAAAATAATAAAGTTCACTAAAGTTGTTTTCACTCAGTGGTGTCTCTAACAGAAAAATCACCATTCACGGTTTCATTCTACTGTAGCCATTTCTCTCAAAAACATTCTCCAATTAAAAGCTAAAGGTTCTAGAGACATTTTTATTTTTAGAATATTTGTGAAAATCTAGAAAAAAGAAAGCTGCTTATTTCTAATACTGTGTTATAGCAATTATTATTCTTTGGTAGAACATATGTTATTAACAAACACTAAAAATAAAATAAATAATTTGTCAATTTTTATCTTCTATCCATGGTGTTTTGCAAATCACATAATATTCGTGACAGTTTTATGCATTAAGTATTCACAATAGAATTCTTAGAACCTAAGAATCTGACGTCTGGCCAGTAAAAAAACCTCCCCATGATATTTATAAATATTAGGTCAAATCATATGAAATTGACATTTTTGTAGTTTCAAAGTGGTCAAATCTGAGAAATGTCATACAATGCAACCAAATGTCTAAAGAGTTTTAAATACAAGTGTCTTGGTGTGCCTAGAAATAACACTGGGTTCTTTCTTCATTAACTTGATGTGAATACATATTTTGGAATTATCTTCTGGTCAAGGTCTCATCTGTTTGCCATTCTCTATTTTTCCCCCTATCCACTTAATCCTTTGAGTGGATAGCTTCTATTCCAGTGAAAGAAACTCTTCTCCAAAATTACTGATGTTCGTTCAATAAATTGGACACTTTGATCACTCTGTTCTTTAAAATTGTTCCTTCTTGGTTTCCATATTACTATGTTACTTGTTTCTTGATTTATCTCTCTAAATTTTTCTCATTTCTATTTGCCACTGAAATGAGGGCATTCTATTTGTCTCTATCTTCTATCATTTTTCTTGCCCAATAGACATACTGTCACCCCAATCTGCTTCAGATGTAGTAAATGAGCTCCCTTTCTGCTCCCTGGCCCCCAGAACATGCATATACAACTGCGCTCTTTCTACTGTAACCATCCTCTCTCCTTTCTGTTTACTTTTTTAAAAAGCATCTCTCTTCCTCTACCATTATCCCCTCCGTTTGCTACCACATGCCTTCCACCTATCCCAGGGACCCTGCTCCATTAGACCATCACTTCTCCTATACTCTCACCCCTTCCTATAGTTTCTGTCCCCTCGGTATATAAACTTGCTTCTCCCATGACATAAAGAAAAAATGTCTCATGATTCTGTCATCTTCTAGTTACAATCCTGTCTTTTTGCATTTATAACCAAGTTTAAATATTTTAATTATTTCTTATCTTCATCTTAAAACTTTTGTTGGGCGCACACAGAAACAGGCTCTGATAAGAATTTGATGGGAGTAGTTTATTTAGGGGATAATCTTTGCTAGGGGAAAGTGAAGTGAGTCAAGGTAGGAAAAAAGTCAAAATAGAATGTGTTTATTTTTAGGTTACTATTGTGGGAAAATGGGATTTGATTCTCATTTGGCACCTTTGGGAAACTGTAGAACATATATTAAGGGTGTTTTTGTCCTTGGGAGAAGAAATACTGGGTTACTTACCAATCAACTCACATCTTAAATCATTGCAGGTTGCTCCTGCAAGCATTAACTCTCTGGCAAGTATTAACTATCTGGCCAGCTCCGGGACAAGGCTGGGCTCTTGCTGATGACAAAGCCCTCATAGAAAGTAGGAAGCCATGGACAGGATTGGAAACAGTGAATGCCAAAGAAATATGGGAGGGGCACCAACCTGGTCTGCTACACCCATTGTAATTAGCTTCCTGTTTTCAGCACTTCGTTTTTCTGATGGAGAGCCAGAGCTCTTGTAATTGCCACACTTAATGAAATCTCTTTTGTCCTCACCCTCCTCGACCTTTCTCTGTGCAACATTTGGCTTCCAGTCTTTATCTCCCTTGATATCTCTCTTCCATGGCTTCTCTTTCTTGTTGCTTCTACCTCTGTGACAATTTTGCTTTTTTTTTTCCAGCTTCTTATTTCCATGTGCGGATGCTTTGCAAGGCTCGGCTTTGGCTTTCTCATTCTATACACAATTCCTGAGACATCCCTTCCAATTTTATGACTCCTCCAACCAGCAGCGTGATGATGACTTCTAAATCCATGTTTCTAGCCTGGACTCCTCTCTTGTCGTAACAGCCTTATATCAGATTGCGTTCCATGTTCCCATTTCCTATGGTGCTAGAACATCTCAACCAGAATGTCACAGAGGTACTCAAACTCAGCATTCACAAAACAGGAGTATTTTGTCTTTAACAGATGTTCTACCTCCTATATTCCTTCTAACAAAATGGATCATTGGCTAACCAATAAATCTGGAAGTCATTTCAGCCTTTTCTTTTTTCTTTTTTTTTTTTTTTTTTTGAGATACAGTCTCACTCTGTCGCCCAGGCTGGAGTGCAGTGGCGTGATCTCAGCTTACTGCAACCTCTGTTTCCTGGGTTCAAACAATTCTCCTGCCTCAACCTCCCAAGTAGCTGAGATTACAGGTGCCTGCCACCATGCCCGGCTACTTTTTGTATTTTAGTAGAGACAGGGTTTCACCATGTTAGTCAGGCTAGTCTCGAACTCCTGTCTTCAAATGATCCACCCGCCCCCACCTCCCAAAGTGCTGGGATTACAGGCATGAGCCACAGTGCCTGGCCTCATTTCAGCCTTTGTAATTTTCCTCATTTTTCACATCTAACTAGTGACCAAGCCCTGTCGATTGTACCTGCTTAACACTCTCCAGTTTGTTCACGCCTGCTCTTTCTCCTTACACCATTTCAGTTTCATCACTCGGCCTCCAGTCTCACTGTATCACTCAGTAAACCTTCACCCTACTGTCAGAATTGTGTTTCAGAAACACGAATCTGGCCAAATGCTTACTGGAAAAACCCGAATTCTTTCCCATAACATGAAGAGTCTCCATGAGCTGGCCCTGGTTTGTATCTCCAACCTTAGACTCACTATTTCCTCTCCCCACCTACTCTACACCCCAGCCACTGTAATTTCCGAATTATTTTATAAAGTTCCAAATCTCTATAGATTTAACTAAAACACATATATCATATAGAGTGCCATCTAGTCTAAGAAATTTACAAATATTATATTATTTAATCCTCATAACCACCCTATGTATGTATTATTATTATCCTCATTTTATAGATGAAGAAATAAAGGCCCAAAGAGGTTAAGTGATTCAACCAACATTACATATCTAGTAAGTACAGAGCCAGGATTCAAATCCAGGCACTCTGGCTCCAGAGTTGTTACTCTTGACCACCCTACCATAACAAACTGGATTTATTAGTGTCATTTCTCTCTGGAAAATCCTCATCTTCCCCACACTTGCAGTGGGTCTTTCTCTTTTTTGGTCTTCATTTCGTTGGTAGTCTTGACCTCTTTCCCTCCTTTGAACCCCTCTATAGTACAAACACACATACGTTTATTTCCATGTGTGTCTGCCTTTAGTGCCTTTAGTATACACTCCTGATGGTCACTACCTTTTTTGTTCCTATAGTTTTCTCTGACCCTAAATGCTGGATGTTTCTAAGCTTAAGCCTTTGATCTGCTTTTCTATCTACACTGACTCTCTTGGTGAGATCACCAATAGATCATCGGTTTCAGGCTGCAAACATCATCTGTACAGGATAACTCTTACGTTTGGAGCTCCCACTCAGAATTCTCTCCTGAACTCCAGACTCACATAAAACAGGCTTCTCTAACTTCACTGGATTGTCTAATAAGTATTGCACAGTTAACATGTTTAAAACTACTCCCAAACCTTAATTCTCACAAACTCCATCTCAGCCTTCTTCATCTCAGCAAGAATAACACCATTCTTGCAGTTACTCAGGGTAAATAATGTTGGAATCATCTTTCATTCTTCTTTTTTCTCTCATGCTCCACAGTCAATCCGCAAGTTATGTTGACTCTACTTTCAACATATACCCGAATACGACCAGTGCTCTCTACCTCACTACTATTAACCTGGTCCCAACCACCATCATTTCTTAGCTGGATTAGCTGGATTAGCCTCTCAACTGCTTCTGCCCTTTCCCTTTTAATTGTCATTTCCAACAGAAGCCTGGGTGATATTAATAGAACTTAGGTTATATCATACCTCCATGAAAATCATCTCAACAGCCTCAAATGCCTACAGGACCTGACCTCTGCTACCTCTGACATCACATCCTTCTACTCTACGTCTGCTGCAGAAACACCTGCCTTCTAACCATTCATTCCTCTAATGCTCCAGACTTGTTCCTACCCTTGTGCCTTTGCACTTAGTGTTCACACTGCTGCTTGCTGCTCTGCCTGGAACACTGGTTTCCCTGCTACCTTTGCTTCTTTATCTGCTCTGATCTTTGTTCAAATGTCACATTCTCAGTGAGGTTTTCCCTAACTACGTCATTTGTAATTGAAGGTACTTAACCCTAACATTTTCTATTCCACTTTCTGGCTTTCTTTTCTACATATCACCATCTAATAGCATATATTTACTTATTAATTTTATTTTCTGTCTACTCTCACTAGGATCTAAGTTTCATTTAAGTTCCCTGCTCCATTCCCAACACCAAGCAATTCCTACTGTATAAGTACTCAAACAGTGTTGGCGCTTATTATCCTCAGCCTGTAGCCCAGTGCCTAGAACCCTCCTTTGTTGTTGAATGGATCGGCAAATTTGTAATTGAATATATCATCTTTTAAATCATCTATCTAAACTATCCTAAGACCTCTGTAAAGATAACTCCAGTCTCTATTTCCATTCTAAACCTCTCATTCAAGACTTAAAGTTGCAATGCCAACAGCCTCTTGTTTAGCTCAATCTGGGTGGTGTTCTAGCATTTCCAATTTAGTCTAAAATGAAATTCATCTTCTCCAAACTCAATTAGCTTTCTTCCCAAACTCAATTAGCTTTCTGATTATTTTACTAATGTTCAAGATAGCATCATCTGTTTTTCATCAGCCATTTTTGTTTCACTGACCTCTATATCCAAACAATTATCAAACCCTAAGATTCTACCTATGTGATGATTCTCTAGTTTGCTTTTTTCTTTCATTCACACTGACAATGCCTACATTAGACTTCGACTACCTCTTTTAATCTGTCAATTCAATCAGTCATTCAGTTCTCCATCCATCTCTTCCTGCGTCTGGAAACATTACTGAGTCCCCACTGCCCTGGGTACTTTGCCTAGTATTGTGCAAAGGTGCCAGGAAATGTTTTTTCTTTTTTTGATCAGAAGAAATGTCACTTGGTAGGCCAAATTGATACAGTATGTTCTGTTTCAATCCTTTAACTGTATTATAACATTAGTTTGCGTGACTGGAAAAGCAAAGCCCAGTCCTGAATCCTCGCCAGTCAAAACCCATTTAAGTCTTCCTGGTGCTAATGGCAGCGTCTAACACAATCTACTTCCCATCTGTGTGCTGGTTCTTTACCTCTGGGAATATGTTTCACTGCATTTTGTAAGCATTGCCTCTTCTGCTGACAAATTGGACAATTACGGTTAATGGTTTGTATTCCTTCTGGTGCTACCAGTAAGGGACATCATTCAGCTCAGCATTACATGGCTTGCTTCCTCCTATCATATCACATCCCCAAATAGCCACTTTTAGGAAATGCACTGGAGCATCTACCTGTTGGCCTTAGTTTCTCTCGATCCTGGTAAGGGATTGTTCTGTCTTATTAATTTTATACTCATAATTATGTTAATACCTCATCTCTCAAAAACCTTACATTTAATGAGAAAATAATCTGTGCTTTCATAATCTCTGGTTCATAATCTCTGGTAGCTTCAATCTCATTTGAACATGTCTGGGAATATTGATAATAATCAAATCTAATTGTTTACAGATGACAGTTATTTTAAGCCCATAGCTGTTTTGGCGTTGGAAGGGACTGTATCAAACATGGACAGTAGAAACTATAAATCCAAACAAATAACATTTTACTCAAGGATGAGTCAAGAAGTCATTGCTTCATTATTCAGCCAATGTGAAAACACCCCTATCCGGAAGGATTAATATTTTAACACTAGCTCCCTCTGTTGCTCATTTCAGAAATGACATGGCATTCAGAGCTATTTTGTGCAGCCATGAAAATAGACATCCCCAAAAGTAAAATATTAAACTATATTAAATTAATGGAGGCACATTTGAAATTTTATGTCTTTAAAACCATCACATTGCAGATAGAAGGGAAAAATAAATAACTTGGTATTTAGTGGCAATTTCATACAGTGTCTCTTTCCCTTTTGATTATTATGATCAACCAACATATATTGTGTTTAGGAGAATCAGTGATAATGGAATGTAACATGAACATATAATTTCAGGCTCTCTGAAGACAGTGGTTGTCAAGTTTCAGTTTGCATAAGGACAATGTGGGCTCTCACGCTTTGTCATGCATCAGAATTTCCTGGAGGTCTCAATAAGGCATGGATTTCTGGATCCCATCCGCAGAGTTTCCGAACAAGTAGATCTGTTTTGGAGCTGAGAGAGTACCTGCCTCATACTCTGGGACCTCTGTTCTAGTAGAATGTGTGTTCTAGAGCATTACAACTCAAATCTGATCTGCAAGACAGCAGATCAGCTTCACCTGGGAAGTCTATAAACACACAGAATCTCAGGCCTATTCCAGATTTACTGAATCAGAATCATCTGTTTAAAATCATTCCCAGGTGATTTGTATCCACAATAAAGCTCGAGAGGCATTTGCTTAGAGCAGGGGTGGCAAACTCTTTGGCAAAAGGCCAGACAGTAAATAGTTCAAGTTTTACAGGCTGTACCATCTCTGTCACAAATACTCAACTCTGCCATTATAGTTCAAAAACAGCCATAGACTGATTGTGTGTTCCAATAAAACTTTATTTACAAAAACAGGGAGTGGGCCATTTTTCCTCCTGTGGTTATAGTTTATTGACCTCTGGCTTAGACCGCATGTGTTATGTATATTTTTATTTTGTTGCATTTTACCTTGCTTTACCTCCTCCCTTAGTCACTGCTTCAGCAGTTCTGGGGTTGAACCTATCCTTTGTATTTAAAAATTTTTTTTATTGCATTTTAGGTTTTGGGGTACATGTGAAGAACATGCAAGATTGTTGCATAGGTACACACATGGCAGTGTGGTTTGTTGCCTTCCTCCCCATTACCTATATATATCTGGCATTTCTCCCCGTGTTATCCCTCCCCAATTCCCCACCCCCCGCTGTCCACCCCCACAGACCCCAGTGTGTGATACTCACCTCCCTGTGTCCACGTGTTCTCATTGTTCAACACCCACCTATGAGTGAGAACATGTGGTGTTTGACTTTCTGTTCTTGTATCAGTTCGCTGAGAATGATGGTTTCCAGGTTCATCCACATCCCTACAAAGGACACGAACTCATCCTGGAAAAGTTTGATTTAAGTGGTCAGCAAGCCACATTTTGAGAAACAATTTAAGCCATTGTTTTGCTTGGCAATATCCAATTATTTTTATTGTTTATGTTTTTCTGTTATATGACTCATAAAAAGAAAAAATTAAGATCTTTGATCTATTCTTTTCAATAACACCTTCCATGTTCTTTCAAATGTTTTCCATTCTCGCTTTGGGCTGATACTAATGTTTGTGTTTTTCCTCAACAGAAACTAAGTGCCACAATGAAACTTGGCTTCCGTAAGGAAAAAGGACAAACTGCATATACATTTAAGCCGAAAACTCATTACAGAAGAAAATTAGAAGCAATGAGAACTGCAAATCCTTCTTCTTTATTGCTTCTCTAATTTTTTCAAAACAAAACTCAACTGCTCTAATGAAACTATTCAGGGAATAGTTTTATGATTAAAACAAAAGAAAAGGGTTGTGCATTTACTTTCTCTCAGTCCTATATAAAACATACAGAGTCAGAGAGGGAAAACAAAGGCAGCTGTGAAATGAACTTTTTTTCTTATTCTCTAAATGACGAGTTGTTCCTTTTGTAAAAGTAAGATTTGAATTAACCTTTTCATGCCAATCTCCCAGTGCCTCTCACCAACTCTCCTTTCCTGCAAAGGCACTAATTCTAAAACAAGTCAATGAATTTTTCTGCTGCCATTCCTTTAATTTACCTTTTAAAAGTTGTGAGAAACAATATATGGAAAGAAATTTAATTTTTAGTGAGCAGAGATGAAATTATAAATCTTATTTTTTAACATATTGTTTAAAAATGAGCTCTGTACAGCCAGCTTCATCTTGGGTGCTTTGCTCACCTGGATATGCTCAATGACCAGAGAATCTACATCTAAGCCATTACGGAGAGTAAGTGCAGCATTACTGTCTGCATTTTTAAGCATGTGCAGCAAAAATACAGCACTTTTTGGGAGGCCAGTGACCCTGTGTCCAGCCCCATTGTTTGGTCTGGGCATACCTACCAACTCTACCATTGTAAAGTCAAAATGGCACACACCGTTTCTGTAAAGTGACATCTTCCAGATGCCTGGTGGCTTTTCATATACGTGCACTCTTAATGACCTGGGCAGTTTCATGCATGTTCTTAAAGTGAACACAAAGATTGAACCTCTTGATTTGCATGATTTTGGGGAGTTTTCTGGGTCAAGTGAATAGAAAAGTGTTTTAACAGATCCTCAGGGTGCTTAGGGAAATAGCAATTTGTTGTTTTTTAATCATTCTAAATAAATACTATTTTGCTGCCAATTCTGGATTTGTAATTTTTATCATTTTTTTCATAAAGAACTCCCAAATTGTATACATTTCAAGCTCACAAAATCTGGATCTGTCCGTGGTAGGGGAGATATGAAGGATCAAGAGAAAGATTAAACGTAGCCAGGCAGCATAACTCACGTTTGTAAGCCCAGCACTTCGGGAGACTGAGTTAGAAATATTGCTTAAAACCAGAAGTTAAGACCAACCTGGTCAACATAACAGAACCCTATCTCTACAAAAATAAAACTAAAATTAAATTTCATTAAAAAGAGAAGTATTCAAGAGAAAGATCAAGATCAAGAGGGACCTCCCTACTGAGTAGAGTCCACACACCAGTGGCCTCCTCTTCCCACTTGAGGACCAAGCTTTCCTGGCCTGCTTTTCTTCCATATTTGCCACATATTATTCATGCTGTCAAAGCAATAGCTACTTGCTAGAATACTGCATTGAGTGTGAGGTACAATGTACAACGGGATTATAGTGGGCTGCAGGTAAAAGGTAAGCACAATGATCAGTGCCAAAAAAAGAGAGTCGTTAGTGATGTGAGAAGGTAATTGCCCCTTGAGTATACCAAAGAGCTTGGGCAGGGCATAGCAACATAATGCTAAGTCTGATGGTTAATACTGAATGTCAACTTGATTGGACTGAAGGATGCAATATTGATTCTGCAGTGTCTGTGAGGGTGTTGCCAAAAGAGATTAAGTGGGCTGGAGAAGACAGATCCTCCCTTATTTAGGCGGGCTCCATCTAATCATCTGTCAATGAATAAAATGCAGGCAGAAAAATGTGAAGAGGCATGACTGGCTTAGCCTCCCAGCCTACATCTTTCTCCCATGCTGGATGCTTCCTGCCCTCAAACATCAGACTCCAAGTTCTTCGGTTTTGAGACTTGAATTGGCTCCCCCTTTTCCTCAAGCTTACAGACAGCCTATTGTGGGACCTTGTGATTGTGTAAGTTAATACTTAGTAAACTCCCCTCTATATATCTATCCTGTTAGTTCTGTTCCTCTAGAGAACCCTGATTAAGACATATTTTGGTACCAGGAGTGGTCCTAGAGGAACAGAATATTAAGGATGGAGTTCTTTCATTGGTTTTGGGGTTTCTGGAATTGGCTGCTTAATGTGATTAGACCTAAAAATGCTAAGGACTCTACTTCTAATAGTGTGGAGACACTGATAATCCTCGATAGAAACTGTTTAGAGAGTTATGCCTTTGACCATATGTGGAGAACCAAGGAACACAATGAAACTGATTGGTTGTTTCTAAATTCAGTGGATGAAATGATGAAAGAAAATAACAAACTCAGGGATTCTGTCTCCTGGCTTCAGAAGCAGATACTGAGCCTCAAATCTGCTAAGATTGCCCTGAGAGTCTTATCTCCTGTAGAGAAGGCGCTGAAAAGCAGACACAAGCCCTTATCATGCGAGGGGCTGACCTGCAACAAAAGATGCAAGCACAGTCTCACCAGGTATCTACTGTTAAAGTAGGGGCATTGATTGGAAAAGAAATGACCAATACACAGTTATTTAATGATACAGCATTATTAAATAAGTTGTAATGAATCCCAAAGTGCCCAATGGTAGCTACAGAATTTCCATATAGGTTGGTTATTTGCTTGAAAAGTAAAGACAGGAGATCGATAATGTAAGTTTGCATAGATAGATCCAGTATTTACTTAGATACTACATGTTATCTGAGGTGGCTTGCAGCAAGTGGGATGCTGATGGAGGCTATGTGGGGTAGAGACTGGGAGTACAGCATCTCCTGCTCATACCATCCCAGGGAACCTGCCCTGACCTCTTGATGCCTTGCTGTAAACTATTAGCTACAGGTTGTATTTATTGCTGCATTATTTAGCTTCTGTTTAGTCAGTTCCTTAAAATGAGCCACCAAAAATTTAAGAATGTTAAATTGTGTGTAAACACAAAAGACTGAGAACCACAAAACTGTAAGGAACTTCGAGTTCAAATGTAAAATCTAAGTTTGTTTGCAGGAATAACTCCAGAGTTAACTGCAGCTCTGCAAGATTCTCTGTTCTATAGTAAATAATGTAGTTCACAACATCGTTCAACACAAATTCATTTATCCTGTACCTAGTAAGTCCAGGTATTGTGTCTGCATCTGGGCATACAAAGGACAAGACATGGTTAATTGATCCTTGGCTCTGAGCTCAGTAATCTGGACTAGAATTGCAGTATTATATGGAATGTAAGTGTAAGTATGTTCACTCTCCTCTGGAAAGAAGTAATAGGAAAATAGCTTTTGTTTTTCGTGGAAGAAGAATATTAGAGAAAGAAAATTCTACTCCTTCCCCCCAAAAATAGTAGAAGATGGAAATTATTCCATGGCGAACATGAAGATTAATTGCTTATTTCTTCCTTGGGGGATGCTTTTGAAAAGCATTTTTTTTTTTATCTTTCAGGGCCTGACATTTTTAAATTAATTTACAGTAATGTGCTAGCATCTTAATATATTTTTTCTTATGATAGAAAAAAAATGCTTATAAGTGACTTGGGGGGCCTGCAGGTCTCTGTTCCACAGGATGGGGTTTGTTAAAGTTGTTAAGAATAAGGCCTACTTTAAGAGATACCAAGTGAAATTTAGAAGACGACAAGAGGGTAAAACTGATTACTATGTTTGGAAGCGCTTGGTGATACAGGATGAAATAAATACAATACACTCAAATACAGGATGATAGTTCATGTAACAGAGATATCATTTGTCAGATTGCTTACGCCCATATAGAGGGAAATATGATAGTCTGCACAGCATATGCACACAAACTGCCAAAATATGGTGTGAAGGTTGGTTTGACAAATTATACTGCAGTGTATTGTACTGGCCTGCTGCTGGCCCGCAGGCTTCTCAGTAGGTTTGGCATGGACAAGATCTATGAAGGCCAAGTGGAGGTGGCTGGCAATGAATATAATGTGGAAAGCATTGATGGTCAACCAGGTGCCTTTACCTGCTATTTGGATGCAGGCCTTGCCAGAACTACCACTGGCAATAAAGTTTTGGTGTCCTGAAAGGGAGCTGTGGATGGAGGCTTGTCTATCCCTCACAGTACCAAACGATTCCCTGGTTATGATTCTGAAAACAAGGAATTTAATGCAGAAGTACACTGGAAGCACACCATGGGCCAGAATGTTGCAGATTACATGTGCTACTTAATGGAAGAAGATGAAGATGCTTACAAAAGACAGTTTTCTCAATACATAAGGAACAGTGTAATTCCAGACATGATGGAGGACATGTATAAGGAAGCTCACACTGCTATATGAGAGAACCCAGTACATAAAAAGAAGCCCAAGAAAGAAGTTGAAAAGAAGAGGTGGAACCATCCCAAAATGTCCCTTGCTCAGAAGAAAGATCAGGTAGCTCAAAAGAAGGCAAGCTTCCTCAGAGCTCAGGAGCGGGCTGCTGAAAGCTAAACCAAACAATTTTCTATGAGGATTTTTCAGATAAAAATGGAGACAAAAAAGAAAAAAGTGAATTGGGGCCATGGTGGGAAAAATCTGAGAAGTGTGGGAAAGGCATTAAGTCACCTGAAGACCTACTTATTTCACTTGATGGTTTTGCTGAAAATCAGCTAGGCTTGTATGCTGTTACTTCTGTTCCATTTTTTAAAATTTCTAAATCATCAATACATTAATATAAGCAAACCTACACTCTTATTTATTTAAACAAAATTCTCAAAAGTTATTTTTCAGAACTGATTAAGATTTAACTTAGGCTTATACTTTTAAGAAACAAGCATATTTGCAGTGAGTTTCAAAGAAAGCTTAGAAATCTTCTTGGTATTTGTAAATCTCACTGAGATTATCACAGTAGAAGCCAAACCATATCTTGGAACTTTGCATGTCATTTTCTACGCAGCTAATAACATGCAATAGTTAAGAACTAATCATCTCAGCACGGCTATACCTGCTGTTCGAGGCTTGGTGGCAGATAATTGCAGCTCAAAGAATCAGAGGAGAGAAGGAAAGACAATGTAATAGTATTTCCTTTGTAGAGAACAGAGACAGTTACAGGAAAGAATTATATAATTGTGATTTCTGAATTATTTATCTTGTGCCCCAGATGTCACAGGGCTTGAAGTAGAGTTTCATTACTTAACATGAGTAAGATGTAGGATCTAAAGGTTCTCCTAATAAAATTTAAGTAATTGATTCTCTTTTCAAGTATGGAAGACAAGAAAATTGTGATTCCAACATGCTTGATTCCATAGAACTGAGAAGTACAGCCAGGCAGAATACCCAAAGAAGAAAAAAGTTAAGCTTTTCAAAGAAGTAGGGGCTAAGTTCCATATGGCTCACCTGGTGAGGACCAGATGGCCGGGGCCCTATGCTGGAAGAGCTGATGCCGGCCAGCAGACAGCTAGTGAGTGTGCCCACTGGAGCCTTCCATAAATAAAGGATTCCAATCAGTTAGGGCAAGGAAAAGTCATGATTTTTATGTTCATGATTCCTTGATTTATGCATTTCTAGGAGTGAAATAAAATGGCATGAGGACAGATGTGAAAAAAAGGTGGAACAGTCTCATGATAGGCCTACTGGTGCCAGAAGCCTAAGAGAACAGCTCTCGTTGCTAAACTAGAAACCCAACATCTCCAGAATAAAGCGAATGTCTGTATAGCACTTTCTATCCCAGATTTTTGAACTGTCACCACCTTATTAGGTAGGTCCTAATTTTGTTCTTATTTTGTAAATGAAGAAATGAGGCCCAAAGAGAGTGGCTCAGTAATATTGTCTTAAGATTAGTCATGGAGCCATTTCTGATTTCAGAATTCAAGAGTTCACTCTTGGCCATTCCTTTAGACCACCTGTCTGGAAGACATGTACTTATTTAAAAGTAAGTCTTCCTTCTCCATCATACACAGAGAGTGAAAGACAGAGTCATTCATTTACTCAACAAATCTTTACTGAACATCTGCAATGTGCCAGGACCCACTGCCTAGGCCGTGTGGATGTTTAAGGTGTGAGGATTGCTGTGATTTTTATTTGTTTATTCATCTGAGCCCTATACCTATAGCTGATACTTTTCCATCCTCTCAGCCTCCATTATCCCCTCCTTGTTATGGCCCTCATCACCTCTGTCCTGGACTCTTGCAATAAATTCCCAAGTTCATCTCTAACTTCTGACTCTCTCTCTCTCTCTCTCTCTCTCTCTCTCTCTCTCTCTCTCTCTCTCTCTCTCCTGTAACCTATCTACAGTCTCCAGAATAGTCTTTCTAAACTATGCTCCAATGTGGCAATAGACCCGACTGGTTAAGAGGCTGGGCTTTGCAATCACCGGTGCCCAGGTTTGCATCTCTGTTAGGCCACTTACTGTCTCTGTGACCTTGGAAAATTTACTTAACATTTCTAATCCTCAATTTCTTCTTCCATATTATTCAAGAAAATTAGTCTTTCTCTCATAGTCTTTCTCTCTTTGGCTCTGAGTCCTGACCCAAATTTCATCTCGCATTGTAATCCCCAGGTGTTGAGGGAGAAACATGGTTGGATCATGGGGATGGTTTCATGCTATTTTCATGAAAGTGAAGGACTTCTCACAAGAGCTGATGGTTTTAAGTATGGCACTTCCTGGCTCTTTCTCTCTCTCTTTCTCTCTCCTGCCACCATGAGAAGATGAGCCTTGCTTCCGCTTCACCTTCCACCATAATTGTAAGATTCCTGAGGCCTCCCCAGTCATGCAGAACTGTGGGTCAGTTAAACCTCTTTCCTTTATAAATTATCCAGTCTCAGGCAGTTTTTTAAAGCAGTGTGAAAATGGACTCATACACATAGTGTTGTTGTGAAAACTTCTCATGTAAAATGCTTAAGTGACATGCCTAGCATCAGTCTCAGTTACTGAACAGGGCTATCATTTTAGTCTCATTCTTTTGCTAAAAACAAACTATAAATATTTTTTAATAGGTTTCAATTTAAAATATATATTTCTTAGCCTGAAATATAAAATATGAAGCCCTCGATAATCTAGCATTATTCTATTTTTTCATCATGAGCTCCCATCCTTTCCTTTGTGTAAGCCCTCCCTTCAGCCACAGAGGGTTTTTCTATTTTCCCACCTCATGTTCACACCTATGAATATGTTGGTCACTCTTACTGGAATTCTCCAGTAGTCCATCTGTTAAACTCCTACCATCATACACAACTTAAATATAAGCTCCTCTATGAAGCCTTCTTGGTTGCCCAAGACAAAATTAATTCTCCCATTTTGTTCCCAAAGCTGCATTGTTCCTAATTCTACCAAAATAGGTTTCTTATGACATTGTCATTGTTTGTCTATTAGTTCCTCTCAGTAAGCTCTAAGCTTTTAAGAATGTGTAAAGTAAGCTTGTAAGAATGTGTTTTACCAGTCTCTGGGTAGTAATACATACTAGAAGTGAGAGGCACAAACACCCATAAATATCTGTAAAATAAGTGAATAAATGTATAAATGAATAAATTGATGAACCAAATAACTCATTCTTTGTAGAAGAAAAATACAAAGTCAGGTAACATGTATTGGGCCTAAGTATTTCACTTCTAATATGAAATGACAAAACACATAAACATGCCAACACAAAGAAAAATCAAGGAAACAATGTAGTATCAGAGAATGGTTTTGGGAAACTGTATTCCCTGCATGCCTATTTTAGCCTAATCTTCTAACGCCTTTCTTCACATCTACGATAACTTCTGGGCAGTCACAGTTCATAATGGTGACCTGGAGCCACCACAAGTCAAAAACCATTTTCTGGTTACCTTTCAATTGACAGGACATTCCGTTTATTACAATAATTTAATTCCCGGTCCATCAGGGCTTACTATAATAAGAAAGGCAGTCAGAATTATACTTCTGGGATTCATGAAAGCAAATAATTCTAGACAAAGAAAAAGATTTATGCCCAAAGATTTACTCTGTGGCATTATATACAATAGCTGAAAAATTACAAACAAGCTAAATGCCTAAAATATAATCACATTAAGTGCACTATATGGTACATTTACTCAGTGGAATTCTGCTTTTTAGAATTATGTTCTTAATGTGCATATAGTATAATGGGAAAATTAAGTATGTTAAATTTAAAATCAGTGTACATAGCTGCAAATAGACAATTATTACAACCATGTAATACAAACAATTATAGAAAAAATGCTGACAAACATCAAATATTAACAATGTTTGGGTAGTGAAGTCATGATTTTTTTCCTTTTTAGTAATTTCTAAGTATTCCTTAATGAAATATAGTATTATTGTTATAAAATATTACCTGATTTTTATTTATTTATTTATTTAGAGACAGAGTCTCACTCTATTGCCCAGGCTACAGTGAAGTGGTACGATGTTGGCTCACTGTAAACTCCGCCTCCTGGGCTCAAGCAATTCTCAGGCCTCAGCCTCCAGAGTAGCTGGGATTACAGGCACACACCACCACCCCTGGCTATTTTTTGTGTTTTTGGTAGAGATGGGTTTCTCCATGTTGGCCAGGCTGGTCTCAAACTCCTGGCTGCAAGTGATCCGCCTAGTTCAGCCTCCCAAACTGCTGAGATTAAAGGTATGAGCCACCACACTCAACCTAGTTATTTAATTTAAAAGACTATTTTTATGGGCCCAACCTGCCCACTCAAACCACTGGGCTAATTTAGTTCAATGTATGTTAGAAGCCTCTGTGAGTCAGCCTTCCTAAAAAGTCACTGTCAGATATTTGCTAAGCTCTTATCTCAGTTCAACAAGCTTTAGTGAAGCACCTATTGTGTGAGATTTTTGTATTAGGCAGTGAGGCGAAAGAGAGAGAGAAGATGCAAAGATAATACACAGTGTATCATGGAAGGGACTTCAGCCTCAACTTACGTGGCTGGGCTGCACATACCCTACTCGGTCCACTTGTGTGCAGCCTGTCTTTTTCAGATGCTATCACAGAGATGTGAATAAAGGGCCACACAGGATTAAACTCCACTTGACAGCAAGGGAAGTTGACATTTGAGTTGGGAGTTAAAGATTGTGAAGTATAAAAATATGAGGGAGAAACTCCAGAAAGATGAAGAAAGGCATTAAAATGCACACGGAGTAATGAGTTGTCTGCTGCGATGGGAACATTCAGTATGAGGTGGGGAAAGGCTTGGAAGGAGGAAAGTATAATTGCAGTAATGCATTTGTTGGCAGTGACACGAAAAGCCTAAATAAACTTGTTCCTCTTCCAAGCTTTAACTATTATGTACTTAATTTATTCTGGAATACTCATATCCATAACTTGATTTCCCATAACTTAGTCTATTTTTAATATTCTAGATCTGCATAATTATAGTTATAATTAGAAATATAACAACATCAAATCTTTTTCCAGGATTTACCTGTGCCAGGCACTCTGCTAAGTGTTTTCTGTACATTATTTCAGATGAGCCTCATGAAAGCCATGGGTCCTTATCCCCATTCCACAGATGAATGACCTGAGTCACAGAAATGTTAAATATTTGTCCTCAAATCACACAGATGGTAAATAGAAATGAAAGGATGTAAAGGCCAAAGCTAATCACATGGCATTAAATTAAAATCAAATCTCAGGGTTTGAGTCTACCAAACTAGGTAATGCCCTACCAAGGTAGTTCAACAAGGAAGCCACTAGATGGCAGAACCAGCCTAGCTTGCATAGAGTTGTGACTGGGCGTGGTCAAATCTTGGAAGCCATGAGGTTTAGCAATGGTTACAAATAGCTGCCTCCCTTCAAACACAGCAGATTGAAATAGGAATAGTAATAGTTAAGCTTTTTTCAAGTCGAGAATCAAATACAACTAATCAAAATAATTTCCCACATATTTAAAAGTTATAATCGGCAAAATAAAACTAAAGAGAATATGTCTTTTCAATCCTTCCTTTACAGAGGTGAGAGAGTGGGAGGCTGTAATCCTGGCCTTTTAAATTGTAGCTATTTCTGATTTCAGATGTGCATACATCTATCTGCTGCAGTAAATCTAAAGTGTAGACCTTGTTTTATTTGATACCTACTAAAGTAAGAGTGTTACTTAACCTGGTAATGGTCTAGCAATCCAAGTCTGTCTACTTGGATTGGCTTACACATTTTCCTTCATTCTGTTAAATTTTCAACTATTGAACTTAGGTTGAATAGGTACAAATATTTATCACGTAGAAACAGTCCAAAATATATATATATATAAGGCAGGACCTATTTTTTTCCCATCATCTGTAATTTAGTTCAGAGGAGTTGAAGCCAAAACTCAATCAAACTTTGCTCTAAGAACTAAAATAATCATTTCTGTTAATAGCACTGACAAAATTCACGATCAGGATTTCCCTCCCCACTTACTGGTATGAATAGATCAAAGGGGCACTCTAACAATTCTTGGTTTAAAACACAGGCACTACCCTAAAATCACAGTAGTGAGGATCTTTGTATAATTGAGGGCTTCATGATGGGAGAACTCTAAATATGTAAGGGATGCATCAGGCTGAGTCACAGCAAGTTCAGGTCACAATTTACTCACACAAACCATGGGAATCTTTCACTATCCATTTCCTGTTTCTTAGCCTGTGCATAACCCTAAGCCCCTCACTCCCCTCTCATGCTTCTCACCCATCTCCCAGCCCTTTTAAAAGGGAAAAAAATCCTAGCCAGAAAACATGTCATTAAAGAACACAAAGAAGAATTTATAATTCCAAAATGTGAAATAAGAAGAACTATTCAGACCCATGTTGAGTGAAACAGAAAGTATGACACCCATTGTGATTTTGTTAGAACATGCCCCAGAGGCTGTTCCTTTAAATGGGAACAAAAAGCCTCTCTTCTTCATCCATCTTCCCCTGTTCTTCATAAGGAGAAGTGCTAAATCTTTGAATAGGATCCCAGAGTATTTATAGAAGATATATGTTTTATATGTGTGGACATATACACATATAATCAGCTTTCTTGAGAAATATAATTAATATGAAATAAAATCCACTAGTTTTATTTTAAATTTGTGATGAACCTGGACAAATGTATACTGCTGTGTATCCACCACTACTATCATGAACATTTCTCGTGACTTCAAAAATTGCACATTCCTTTGTGAAAACAATCTTGTAACTCTTTCCCCTCTCCCACTTCCTGACAACAAATACTCTGCTTTCTGTCATTATAGTTCCCCCCACTCACTGGAATATTTTATAAATGAAATCACACTGCAAGTAGTCTTTTTCACCTGGCTTCTTTCACTCAATATAATGCTTTTTAAGATTCATCCATGATACCGTATATTTCAATGGAATTTTTAATTGCTGAATAATATTCCATTGTATGAATATACTATAATTCACTTATCGCTTCACCAGCACTAAACATTTTTTTTATTTTAGTTTTTAGCTATTATGAGTAAAGCTACTAGGAACATTCAAATACAAGTCTTTATGAACACATTTTCACTTATCTTGGGTAAATTCCTATGAGTGAGTGTGCTAGGTCATCCAGTAAGTATATGTTTAACTTCCTGAGAGTCCACCCCATAGTTCATATAGAGATACACTTACTGGGTGTGATTCTTCTTTCTAAATCCCCATGTCTGGAATAGCAAAAGACCCAGGAGCCTCACTGGTATGAAAGGTCCCTGAGCCAATGCCCTATCGCTCTGCGTTTCATGCATTTACTATAATTTGTAACATGTTGTTAGCCAAAGAATAATAAAATTCCAAGATTTTACCTGAGCCTGAGAAGAGAAAGCTGTCAGATGGTGCCACCTCTCCCGCACACATCTCAGGCCAGGGGCCTCTTCCTACACCGTTGTGTCTCATCAGCAAACTTCCATTGAGATCTCAGGTGCCATCAATGCTAATAATAAAGCTGTCCTTGGCTCTTCTTTGTCAGGGTCTCTCTCCCTCTGGAATGCCAAAGTGAAAGAGATGCTGGTAGCAAGACAACATTCACTTTAATGAATCTCCTCACCAAACTGGCCAACAGCTGTGTGCAGTGTTACTGGTAGTAGTATTCCCTCGCTGAACATCACATGCTAATGTTGTGCATTATTCTTCAGTTCCAGAAGTCAGACTTTGGAGTACCTCTGACTGAATTTGGAATCTGGAAGTCAGAATTTGTACTAAGACTGAGAACAGAAATTATCAATGAAATAAACATGTGGGATGTTTTTGCCTTGATTATATTTAGTATGTATTTCTTGAGCATTTACTAGGTACTAAGAAGTATTTTAAACAGTGGGTGTACAGCTGGGAACATGACAGACAGGGTTTTCTTTTTATGGATCTTATTTTTTAATAGGGTGGGGATATACCCAATTCACCTATGAATGGGCAAACACATGCACATACGCACATACATGCAAACATGCACACACACACACACACAGAACAATATTAATGCTGGGCAAAGAATGAAACCAAGATGATATGTGAGCTGTAATTTAAGGAAGCCTCTCTGAAGAAGTCAGCTAAACAAAAATCTGGGGCCAGGTGCCATGGCTTATGCCTGTAATCCCAGCACTTTGGGAGCCCGAGGCAGGAGGATTGCTTGAGCCCAGAAGTTTGAGACCATCCTGGACAACAGAAAGACCTGATCTCTACTAAAAACAAAAAAATTTAAAAGTAGCCAAATATGATTGCATATACCTGAGCCATAGCTACTGGGGAGGCTGAGAATGGAGGATCGCTTGAGCCCAGGAGTTTAAAGCTGCAGTGAGCCATGATCACATAACTGCACTCCAGCCTGGATGACAGAACAAGACCCTATTGCAAGAAAAAAAAAAGATCTTGGAAAATGCGTCCTGACGCCAAGGAAGCATCGGAGTCTCTCTGTTGAACCAACTCTGAAAAACAGAAAGGGAGCTGCTAAGACAGAGCTTGGGTCTGGAGAATGCTCTTAAGATTTCCTTGGCCAGTCAGGCCTTCAGATTAAGTGCCAAATATTCTGTCTCCAAACCCAAGGATTATACAACCTTGCCCTTGAGAAATGTAGGACCTTAGAAGAGAATTAAAGAGACTGAGTGAGGCTGAGAGTGAATTAATGAAAACCTAATAAATATTTTTATGTTCAGGAAACAAAATAATGAAAGTGATCGAGACCATTTATCTTGCCTTCTAAAGGCACCACCTCCCTCATTCCCTGTTTAGCAACACTTCAAAGTTGTATCCAGCCACCTCTTCACATTTGTAAAGATCTTCTTTCAGGTTTATTTATATATCTATTTATTTGCTGTAGTGATGTGGCAGCTTATAAATTTTTGTTTGTTGTGCCAATTCTATGCTAATATACGCAAATTAGTGATTGTGTTTTGGAAAGGTTGTCTCTCTGAGTGGCACACAATATCAATATGTGATATTTAAGCACAAAAGCACAACATAAACAGCAAAACATCATTTATTTTCATGAGATAGCAAACATTGTGACAGATCATGTTGAGCACAACAAACCCAAAGGCAGGCAAGCAAGAGACAGGGTGCAAGGCAGGCTGCTCAGGTTGAGCTGATTTCATTTTACAACTTGGAATTCCCAGCAGTGTGCCCATATTTAGTATGACATCGTCATGGCTCATATGGGTTACATAGAAGCAATTCTGCAATCCTAAAATACTACAGCAGGGTATTTTGTAGATAGAAAGGGCTTACTTCATTGAAATTCTTAGTAAAGAAATGTTACAATCAATGAATGTTATTTTAAAGGAATTCAAAATGAAAGAATAATTGAGTCTTTAAAATCTTAGGCATTCCCTATAAATTCTAAGTAATTATCATTATCATTACAGTAATTTACTATGAATTTACATGGTCAAGCAATAAACAATGAGTGGACTGTGTATCTACTATCTCATTTAATCTTATGCAAATGGCCTACTTTAACAAATACAGAAATTAAGGCTTAGGAGTATTAATTAACTTGTCCAATACCACACTTTACAGTGATTCCATAGCTGGAGTTTTACTCCAAGTCTGTCTAAGTTCAGAGTCTCAGCTCTTAAGCACCACACGTACTGTCTCAGAAGGAGGATACACCAGAAAAAAAAAAATGGTCCTCTGGGGCAGGCAATTTCATAATGGCTATAAAAACTATTTTTAAAAAATTACATCTTCAAAGTAGGCTGGAGATTCATTTTCCTATTTCCACTCACTCATTCATTCAACAAGTATTTACATGCCAGGCAGTGTTCTCTGCACTGAAACTACGATAATAAATGAAACAAAATCTCTACCCTCCAGAAGCTTAAATTATAGTAGGGGAGATGAATTAGTTTTGTAGAGCTGACGTAACAAATTACTACACCCTGGGTGGTTTACAACAATAGAAATTTATTCTCTCACGGTTCTGGGGGCCAGAAGTTCAAAATCAAGGTGTAGCTTGTAGGGTTGCAATCCCTGTAAAGTCTCCAGGGGAGAGTCCTTCCTTCCCTCCTCCAGCTCCTGATGGCTCCAGGAGTTCCTTGGCTGTGGCTGCATCACTCTAAGCTCCGCCTCCTGCATGTAGCCTTCCCCACTGTGTCTTCTTCCCTCCAGACTCCGATCAGGACTTGTTCTGGATATAGGAGCCACCTGGGTAATACAAGATGATCTCATCTCAAGATCCTTAACTTAATTACCTGGGCAAAAATTTTTTTTTCCGAATAAAGTTACAACCTCAGGCTCTGGGATTAGGATATGGACATATCTTTTAGGCAGCCACATTTCAACCTGCTACAGGAGAAAAACAATTTTTTAAAATAAAGAACAAATATGTAGTGACTATAAGGGCTATGGAAAAAATTAAATAGGAGAAAGGAACAGTGAGTATGGTCATGGGGTGCTGCTGTTGCATAGTAACTGGAAGCTCTCACTCAGGTGATATTTAAGAACCAACCTAAAGAAAGTAATGGACAAATCCATGTGGTTACTATAATGCAGTGGGGGCTAGCTGCTCTCTAGAATCTTTCTACTTTCCTGGTCCACACTGAGCTACACGTCCCGGCTCCCTTGCTGGGAAGTTTGGCCTTGAGACTGAGTTCTAGTTGGTTTAACATGAGTGGAGATGATGGCTACAGAAGGACTTTTTATTTGAAGACTTATTTTTTTTTTTGGTACATCAAAACGGTGTTGTGATCAGTTATCAAACCATGCTTAAATTCCTAATTCATTGCATAAGGTACCTGAGTAGAGAGTGCATAGATACTCAAATAGCGATAGTTCCTGCTTTTTGTAAACCTGTTCTGCAGACAGACAAATACTACTAATGTAGACTTAAAAAAAACACACACACACAATAAAATCACACAGATGTCAAATTTAGGGTAGATGGCAGCACTCGCAAAGAAAAAAATCTTTTGTGTGGGAGGATGAAAGCATGCTGAGAGTATCCCAAAGAATAGAGGCAAGAAATCTTTTTTAGCCCTGCTAGTTTTCTTTAAGAATTCTTCATCCAGGGGCTTCTTTGGCTCTGTGAAGGCTGCATCATGGTCACTATAGATGTTCATGGGATACTGACATGAGGGTTGCCTTTCTGGAACAGTGTAAATGGCAGCTCCATCCTTCTGGATCAGCTCCAAAACCTCAGAGTCATCCTCATGCTCTGTCATCTTCTCACATTTGTACTCAATCTGTCAAGAAATCTTGTTGGATATACCTTTAAAACAGCTCTCTTACTTACACAATCTCCCACCTTGACTGCCGCAAGCCTAGACTAAACATCTCAGGTCTTGCTTTGATGACTGCAGTAGCTTCCTAACTGATCTCCCTGCTTCAAGCACTTGTCCTTCTACTTTTTTTTCCCCTGCAGAAGCCATAGTAATCCTCTCAAATTACATCACTCCTCAGTTAAATTCTACAGTGACTTCCCAAGTTAGTCTGTTGTGATCTGTAACAGTACATGATGGGCCCCTGGACCTCTGCAACTCCGTCTTCTGGCATTCTCCTCATTGCCCACTTCTTTCCAGCCATACTGGCTGTCTTTCCTGCTTCTCTGTAAACACATAGAGCATGCCCTTTCTCAGGGCTTTGTACCTGCTGCCTTAATGCTCTCCCTGCTGTGTATATTCCTTAGGAAATGGTAACTGCTATAATGAGTAGATCCAGAATTCTAGGATGCCTCAAACACAGTGGACATCTTTCTCATGAAAAGTGTTGGGCGGGTAGGCAGCTCCAAGGGGAGTCCTTCCCCATGTTGTCATACTGCCACCTGGGCTAATCCTTCAACATGAGGTTTCTATGGTTACTCAGGAGTGTCCCCCTTTAAAACAAGGCAGAAGGGGGAAAGAGCACAGAGGGGAAGCTTTTTGTTGGACGGCTGGAAGTGTCATCAGCTTCTAACATGAGTTAAAAAGAAAAAAGTCTTCAAATGAAAAGTGCTTCTCTAGGTAGCCTACCTAGTCCAGAGTGTGAGCTCTCAAGAAACAGACGGATTCTACATATTATCAGGACCTCTTTAGTATGAAGAGAAGATTCTTGAAGTCATCATAGAAGATAATTTCCCCTCTATTCTCAGAAAGTGAAAATTTCTTGGAGAAAAAAACGAAGCCCAATGTATGTTTTAGCATACAGAATCCTTTTCTCCTGCTTCCTAGCTATTAAACAGATGCCATTCCAAAATAAGTAAAATAAGTGATTGCTGTGGTTTGAATGTTTGTCCCCTCCAAAACTCATGCTGAAATGTAATTGTCATTGTAATAGTATCAAGGGGTATGATTTTAAAGAGGTGATTAGGCCATGGGGGCTTTACCCTCATGGATAGGATTAGTGCCCTCAGGAAAGGGTGAATCCTTACCCACTTTTGGTCTTCTTTGGCTTTTCTGCCACACAGAGAACAATGTTTCTTCCCTTGAGAGGATGCAGCATTTAAGGCTCCATCTTGGAAGCAGAGACTAGGCACTTACTAGACAACAAACCTGCTGGCACCTTCATGTTAGACTTCCTAGCTTCCAGAAATGACATAAATAGATCTCTGTTCTTTGTGAATCACCTAGTCTCAGGTATTCTGTTAGAGTAACACAAAATGGACTGAGACAGTGATGACAGCCCTTTTCTTGCTGCTAAATAAAAATGTCTTTTAGATTGCAACAGAAAAAGTCATTCAAGAAAAATATTAACAAGCAAATTCATTCAAACCCCTAATCTACAATGTTCTTTAACTATAGGTGTAGACAAATGCATGACAATTTTCTTTTAAATATGAAACAGTTCTATTTCTTTTGGGATAAAGTTCTGAGCAGGACATGGGTTCTTAGCTTGTCATCCTTTGGGCTGGCTCAGGATGAGGAGCAGGATCTGGATAGCAGCACCAAATTCACTTATCTTCAGCAAAGGTTTATAAACCTCCTAATAAAAGCACGGCATCCAGTATTCAAATATGAAAACTTGGTTCTGCTCCCCAGTGAAGGGTAGGCATCAAAACTAGATTGTCTTCCTATTTTCCGCCTGTGCTACATAGAGTAGGCTTACTGCATTACAAACAAATCCAAAATGTGTATTCAGTTTTCTCTAACATTGCAGTCCAATGTTGAGTTCCCTTTCGGAGGCTTTCTGCCACATCCTTCATGGACCAAGCCTTCTCCCATTGTGGCTCCTCCCTTCTCCTGATCTTCTTGTCCTTGCCAGTAAATCACAAGAGGGAAAAGGGCACGTGTAGACTTGTGAGCAAGTTTTTATGAGACAGTCTTAGAAAAGGAACACATTTCTTCCCACATTCCTTTAGCTAACTCAGTCACATGGCCACAGTGAACAGCAATGGAGGGTGGAAAAAGTCAACAGTTGAGTGCCTAGGAAGAAAAGGAAATGAGTCATAGAGAACACATCACAGATTGGACACTGATTTGTTATTTCAAGACACGGAAATCTGTCAGGCGCAGTTGCTCACACCTGTAATCCAGCACTTTGGGAAGCCAAGGTAGGAGACTTGCTTGAGCCCAGGAATCTGTGACTACCCTAGGCAACACTGTCAGACCCTGACCCTACAAAAAATAACTATAGAAAATTAGTTCCGTGTAGTGGTGTGTGCCAGTAGTTGCAGCTACTTGGGAGGCTGCACCCCGGAGGGTCAAGGCTGCAGTGCACCATGATTATGCCACTGCACTCTAGCCAGAGTGACAGAGTGAGACCCTGTCTCAAAATAAAAAATCAGAAAACATGTAAATCTGTTGCTGGCAGAATCTTTGTGGACTTGCCAAGATTTTACATATTACTGTTGCCTTTGTTTTAATGTTTATAGGAAAACATCACCCAGCCAAAGAAAATAAATAGAAACAGAAAACTATCTTGAGGCATTCACAAGAATCTTTGAAATAGAATTTTCTAATTCCCTCTTTTTTTTTTTTTTGAGACAGAGTCTCGCCCCATCGTCAGGTGCCAGGCTGGAGTGCAATGGTGCAATCTCGGCTCACTGCAACCTCTGCCTCCCAGGTTCAAGCAATTCTCCTGCCTCAGCCTCCCAAGTAGCTCGGACTACAGGCAAGCACCACCATGACCAGCTACTTTTTGTATTTTTAGTAGAGACAGGGTTTCACCATGTTGGCCAGGATGGTCTTGATCTCTTGACCTTGTCATCTGACTGCCTCAGCCTCCCAAAGTGTTGGGATTACAGGCGTGAGCCACCATGCCCGGACAGAATCGTCTAATTCTTTTGTCAGTTCCTCATCATTTATTATGTTAAGGAAAAAACAACCATCCCTTATTTGTTATTTTTAAAATATTAATTTTCAGGAGGCTTTCATTTCTAAATTCTGTGTAATTCCATTATCTCCAGTTTTTCCTGGCTCTCCAGTCTTCACAGGGAATCAGTCATCCTGGAAGACAAAAACAGAAGTACCTATAAATGTTGTGTCATGAAGAAGGAGATTCATCAGCCAGATTATCTTAAGTGGCTCCAGGCAAGAAAGGAAGATGGTGCATAGGAGACAAGGCTAATGAACCTCCCACTCATATGGACAGAACAGCATGTAGAGACTCACATCGTGAACTTTTGCTGAAAGAACCACCACAGGAATGTACCAGAAAATGCAAACAACTTCACAGATCCTTTGAAAGAAGTGGTATGCCGCTGCAAATTCCATGAGACAGGCAAAAACTGTGAGTTCCCAAAGTGTGAGGGGGGGAAATCTGCCTCCGAACACATCCTCACTAGGAAACCTGAAAATCCAGATCACAGGAGGAAGTGTTAACCTTATCTAGAGCTAAAGAGGATTTAGGGAGCCACACGAAACATAAAAGTAGAAGCAGCAGCAGAAAGAGCTTTGTAGGCAGTCTCAGTCCCCAGCTCAAGCCCAGGGAAGCCATCCCTGACTATATCTCACAGGGGCCCTTGGGGAAGGCCAATAGAATTGTGGAGGAGTCACAGGGCAAAAGAAGCTCCCAACTGAGCTTCGTAACAATTTTCAAATGGCAACAAATTTTCTTGAGCAGAATCCAGGGTATGAACAAGAACTTCTACAGATACAAGCACAGTAGCTGCTGCTGACATAATGGACAGACAAGGAGGGGCAAGGCCCAAAAGCCATGCTTGCTTCCTCAGCAAGAAAGCATATAGCCTGGAGCAAGGTCTGAGTCTCATGCTCAGGCTGCCTGGATCTAAACTTCTTGCTGTTAGTGGGACACTGAGGGAGTGAGACCAGCTTCATCAACTATGTGGAAGCTGGGTGAGGTCTATTGTTATCAGCTTTCCTCCACTTCCTTTGTGAACTATATGGCCCAGCGGAGACAGCCATAATCCCTTCTGAAGCATAACCTCATTGACCTGAAAACCACCTTCCCATCCCCCACAATGGATGCAGCAATCCCTGCACAAAGACAGCCTAAGCTCAGATCCACCTACCCCTGCCCTTACCTGATGATATTTCCCTATCCACCTGGTAGCCAAACACAAAATAAATAAACTCTTAGGAGCATTATGACCCTGCCCATTGCCTGAGAAACCTGAATATTTACCTTGCCCAACTTAGGGCAAACTTACATCCCCCTTCTACTACCACAGCTGGTGCTGTCTTGAAAGTGCTACCTTCTGGCTGGAGGCCAACCAAATCAGGTCATTATATCAACTAAGGACAGAAAAACCCTGCTCCCAGAAAGGAGAAAATGACAGCTAATTCTACTGCCTGCAGGATCCTGGCTCACCAGAGGTCCTGAGTCTGTCCACATGACAACTTTACTGCTGGCATAATCAGCTCAAGAAATCCAGTACACTAAACATATCTACAACCAAGAACTCATATAGAGTTTACTTCACATCCCTGCCACCTCCACCAGAGCAAGTGCTGGTATCCAGGGCTGGGAGACCCAAAGAAAATCTCATTACAGGATTCTTTGCAGACATTTCCAGAGCCTGGTAACCCTGTTGGGTGGCTACACCCAGAAGAGCAATAATAATCACTGCAGTCTGGCTCTCAGGAGCCCCGTTCCTAGGGGAAATGGGAGAGCAGCACATCAAAGGATCGACCCATGGGACAGAAATCTGAACAGCAGCCCTTGAGTTCCATATTTTTCCACTGAAATAGTCTACCCAAAAGAGAAGAAACCAGAAAAGTAATTCTGGTAATATGACAAAACAAGGTTCTATAACATCCCCCAAAAGATCACACCAGCTCCCAAGCAATGGATCCAAACCAAAAAGAAATCTCTGAATTGCCAGATAAAGAATTCAGAGGTTGATTATTAAGCTACTGGAGATGCCAGAGAAAAGTGAAAAACAACTTAAAGAAATTTTAAAACAATGCAGTATATGGACAAAAAATTCTCTAGAGAATTAGATAAGGAAAAAATAATCACAACTTCTAGAAATGAAAAACACATTTAGAGGTATATGAAATGCACTGAAAAGTTTCAACAATAGGCTAGAACAAATGGACGAAAGAACTTCAGAGCTTGAAGACATGGCTTTCAAACTAACCTAATCCAACAAAGAAAAAGGAAAAAAAGGATTTTAAAAAATGAACAAAGCTTCCAAGAAATTTGGGATTACATTAAATGACTAAACCTAAAAATATTTGGTGTTCCTGAGGAAAAAGAGAAATCTAAAAATTTGGAAAATTTGAGGATATAAATGAGGAAAACTTCCTGGCCTTGTTAGAGACCTTGACATCCAAATAAAAGAAGCTCAGAGAACAACTGGAAAATTCATCACAAAAAGACTGTCACCTAACCACAGTCATCAGGTTAACTAAAGTCAAGTCAAATGAAAGAATATTAAAAGCTATGACGCAAAAGCATTCAGGCTACCTATAAAGGAAAACCTATCAGATTAGCAGCAGACTTCTCAGTAGAAACCATATAAGCCAGAAGGGATTGGGGTCCTATCTTTGGCCTACTCAAACAAGATAATCATCAGCCAAGAATTTTGCATCCAGCAAAACTAAGCTTCATAAATGAAGGAGAAAAAATGTCTTTTTCAGACAAACAAATGCTGGGAGAATTAACCACTACCAAGCCATGCTAAAAAAAAAACCTTGAAACACACCAAAATAGTTTGTTGTTGTTGTTGTTGTTGTTGTTGTTTTTTGAGAGTCTCACTCTGTCACCCAGGCTGGAGTGCAGTGGTGTAATCTCGGCTCACTGCAACCTCTACCTGCTGGGATCAAGCAATTCTCGTGCCTCAGCCTCATGAGTAGCTGGAACTACAAGTGCTTGCCACCACACCTGGCTGATTTTTTTTTGTGTTTTTAGTAGAAGCAGGGTTTCACCATGTTGGTCAGGCTGGTCTCAAACTCCTGACCTCAATTGACCTGCCTGCCCTGGCCTCCCAGAGTGCTGGGATTACAGGCATGAGCCACTGCGCCTGGCCTACAACCTTCTTAAAGCATAAATCTCACAGGGTCTGTAAAACAATAATACTATGAAGAAAGGTATTCAGGTAATCAGGCAACAACTAGCATGATAAATAGAATAGTACCTCACATCTCAATACTAACATTAAATATAAATGGCCTAAATCCTCTACTTAAAAGATACATGATGGATTAAAATACACAAACCAAGTATCTGCTATCTTTAAGAGACTCAAGTAACACAAAAGGACTCACATAAACTTAAGGTGAAGAGGTGGAAAAAGATATTCCATGAAAGTTGATACCAAAAGCCAGCAAGAGTAGCTATTCTTATATCAAACAAAATAGATTTTAAAGCAACAGCAGTTTAAAATGGCAAAGAGGGACATTATATAATAATAAAAGGACTAGTCTAACAGGAAAATATCACAATCTTAAATATATATGCACCTAAAACTGGAGCTCCTAAATTAAAAAAAAAAAATTACTACTGGAGTTAAGAAATGACGTAGATGTCAACACAATAATAGTGGGGACTTCAATAGTCCACAGACAGCACTGGACAGATCATAAAGACAGAAAGTCAACAAAGAAATGATGGAGTTAAACTATACCCTACAACAAATGGACTTAACAGATATTTACGGAATATTCTACTCAATAACTGCAGAATTATACCTATTTTTCATCAGCACATGAAACATTCTTTAAGCTAGACCATTTGACAGGCCATAAAACAAGTCTCAATAAGTTTAAGAAAATCAAAATATATCAAGTACCCTCTCTGACCACAGTGGATTAAAACTGAAAATTAACTCCAAAAAGAACCTTCAAAACTATACAAATACATGGAAATTAAATAATCTTCTCTCGAAATATCTTCAGGTCAACAATAAAATCAAGATGAAAATTTAAAAATGATTTGAACTGAATGATAGTAGTAACATAACTTATCAAACCCTCTGGGATACAGCAAAAGTGCTGTTAAGAGGAAAGTGCATTACATCAAAAAATCTAATACAGCACAAATAGGCAATCTAAGGTCACACCTTAGTCCTCAATACTCAGGAGGCTGAGGAGGGAGGATCACTTGAGCCTGGGAGGCCAAGGCTGCAGTAAGCTGAGATCATGCCACTGCATTCCAGCCTGGGTGACAGAGTGAAACCGGGTCTAAAAAAAAAAAAAGCAGGTCCTCATATTCAAGAATATTGAAAATGACAGCTTCATTCCATGGTCTAGAGAAAAAGCAAAAGTAAAAATTCTATTGCAGTGCAATTCCACCTAAGGGGATGGAAGCCACACATAAGCACACACCAGCACACACACAGACATAAGCAAAGTCTGGCACCACCTGCACACCCGTGTTCCCCCAAGTAAGTCACCCTTTGTGACTATGTCCATAGTATGTTTAGTCCCACACTTTGCACTTGTCACTATCACCCAATGATCTATTTCAGAATAAAATCAATACCAGCCATCCTGCCTAAAGTTAATAGCTGTAGTTCCCGACAGTCCTATTAGGTTGATGTGAAAGTAGCAGCAAGGGACAAAGATGAGAGAAGCCAAACCGGTGTATTTGAATCCAGAAGGTACATTTTGAAACCAAGTGCATTGCTACAGTTCCCTCAGGTATTTCCTCCTTTACAATAAAAAGATGCAGTTCATCCTTGAATGGTGCCGCAGAACTCTGCACTGGCCAATAGCACTTTAAAACTTTGATAAAACAATGGTCTATGAACTTGCTATTTGAAACATGGTTCCTCTCTCCAAACAGCTTCAGCATCACCTGAGGGCTCGTTAGAAATGAAGAATCAATCTCAGGCCTACTGCAGAATGACTGAACTGAAATTCAAGTTTTAACAAGGTCTCCGGGTGATTTTTAAGTTCATCAAATCTGGGAAGCACTGTTCCATAGGGTTCTGGGTCTTTGATGTTACCATCTCATTTCCTATTGATTTCTTAACACAATCATCATGTGAAACTCAATTGGATTTTGTTGCTATCTCTTTGTTAGTCTCTCTAGGAGGAAGAAGTCAGCAGTCATGAAATCCAATTTAATTAAATGGGCCTGTTAATTAGGACACAAATGCTTCATCTTGGATTAATCCAGTTGATTACTTGGATGGAGAAAATTCACTGAGTTTACAAAGGATAATATGATGAAGTGGAGGAACAGAGCCACTAATCCCGATTTTCTTCAAAATCTACTTATACTAACTGCATACAACTTTCTCTGTTAATTTCAATAAATAAATTTGAAAAAAATATACTTATAAATATTTTTAAATCTTTTACAATAATTATAGCAAAATGAAAATGTATCTTGCTCAAAATTCACTCAGTTATTAAAGTTATGAAAGCAAAATTATAAACAATTACAGCATGCATATTTATTTATTTAATTGCCAAATCCTACAGCATGCATAGGAAATACCATTTTCAAAAGGAATTAATAGAAACTCTACCAAGTCCGTATGCAATTATTCAAGCATTGACATGCAATTAATGTCAAAGATTATCAAAATACATTTGCAATGGTTTTATTTTTTATTGTGCCATTTAATAGACAGCATTATTCAAAAATTATTAACATACTTTATTTGGCAAAGGGTACAACTGAAACTCTTATCTTGAGAGTTCTTTTATGTTCTAGAAATACAAGTCTAAGGCAATGCTACAATTAGTATAAGTGGACTCTACTCTTTAAAAAATGTAAGACCAATTATTCTCATGACTGATGAAATCCCACATGACCTTAAGTATTCCCACAATATATCAAGGACATTTTTTCTGTGCAAAGTGCCAAGAACTTATTCAAGAATGCCTTATGAAAAAGAGAATTTTCCCACAGTGGAACAGAGGAAATGCATGTTGAAAGGCAAGCACTAATATGTAATAGGAAGCATGTGACATACTTAATTATGTGCCTTTGGGACATGCAATGTGTTTGCAAAGTAATGAAGGCCTTAAAGGTCATATTTGAGGAGCACAAATCAGATGTAAGAAGGAAGACGAAGGAATCCTGGCTGCATGGCATCTTAATGAGATGAAGCATCCTGTCACGTCTTCACAGTTTATGGCTATTGACAGCGATCGCGAACCCCCAAGAGAAGCAGCAGCAGAAATGCTTATTAAAATAGTGGGAAGCACACTGCATTTGCAAATGAAATATGCTGCAATTGAAGGATATTAACAAAGAATTGGATTGGGCTTTTTTCCTATAGATTATAAAATTTGTAAGTAAAATAAAATTACATTTTTCAGATCCAATGTTTTTCCTGTTATAGTCTTCAGGCCTCTTTATAGAATCAGAGACAACGATGATAGTTCCTTGCCAAATTATATCCTCAAAAGAGCTGTCTGCAAAGTGAAATTCTCAAAAATATCTCTCATGTAAATAATTCATAGAGAGTTGCTGAGACCCTATTTTGAAACAGAAGACATCATGCCAAGAGCTCCGGTTGGGACTGGCCCTCTCTATGCCCTCAGATGGCACTGAGTAATTTAGGCAAAGTAGCTGCCTTCTCACAACTTCAATGCTCATATCTCTGAAAGGGCATTTCCCAAAATGAGTGTGTGCTTTTAATACATTACAAATGCACATATAAAAGATGCACTGTATGGAAGCCGCGCCAGCGTATTATAAATGGAACAACCGTAACGACTGTCAAAGTAAGCCCAAAGCTCATGAAGTAATAATAAGACCCTGTACTTAGCATTTTTCTCTGAGGAGCTTAGAGCACGTTACAGGCTTGAAAATGTTTCTCTTTTTAGTAAAAAAGTCCTTTAAAAGTCTATTCCTGAATGTTGAGCAAGATAAATTATACTCATTTCAGCACACTATTGTGTAATTCTCAATATAGTATTCACTGTGCATCAAACTGTTTATCCGAGTGCTTTTTTTCCCAGGAAGATGATGTGAGAACATTTCCTGCTTTTCTTTCAGGTTATCTTATTTCATCTCTGGGTTCTTATATTTAATTAAAATATCTATTCTTAACTTTTACATTTATTCCACAGACCAGACAAGAAAATGTACACTACAGCTTAATTTTAATGCATGGGCAGTAATGTAAAACTTTGAATGTGTATGAGTTTTCTGCCCTTATGTATTTAAGAAAACGTAGTTTCTTGAGAGGGATTATATTTGGGAAGTTGGTCAGTTCTTTGTTTAAACCATGTGCTCTATTTTCTTCTCTTTTTGCTTGTTTTGTTTGAAATAGAGTTTCACTCTTGTCACCCAAGCTGGAGTGCAATGGTGCAATCTCGGCACACTGCAACCTCCATCTCCCAGGTTCAAGAGATTCTCCTGCCTCTGCCTCTGCCTCTGCCTCCTGAATAGCTGGGATTACAAGCATGTGCCACCATGCCCAGATGATTTTTGTATTTTTAGTAGAGATGGGGTTTCACCACGTTGGCCAGGCTGGTTTCAAACTCCTGACCTCAGGTGATCCACCTGCCTCAACTTCCCAAAGAGCTGGGATTACAGGTATGAGCCACTGTGCCCAGCCCACATGGGGAGGAAGGAGTTTAAATCAAGTTTACTAAAGTGTAATTTACGTACAAAAAAATCTTCTTTTAAGTATACAGATGAATGAATATGTATAAATATATGTAGTTATGTAACCACCACCACAGACAAGATATGTAATATTTTTATCATCCCCAAAGTTCCCTCAAGCCCCCATCCCCCAGCCCCTGTAAACCACTGATCTACGTTCCATCACTACAGTTTGCCTTTCCTAGGACTCCTTATGGACTCATACAATAGGTGGTCATTTGTATTTAGCTTCTTTCACTTAGCGGAGTGCTTGTAACTCTCACTCATATTGTTGTGTGTGCTCATAGTTTATTTCTTTTTATTCATGAGTGATATTCCACTCTGTGTGTACCACAGCTTGTTATCCATTTACCAGTTGATGGGTTGTTTCCAGTTTGGTTGATTATGAATAAAATTGCTGTAAACGTTCACATCTGGATCTCAATTTGGACATGTATATTTATATCTCTTGAATAAATACTAGGAGATGGATTGCTGGGCCTGTGGTAAGTGTGTCTTTAACTTGTAAGAAATTTCCAAACCATGTCTAGAGTGGTTATACCATTTTGTATTCCCACCAGCAACATAAGAGAATCACAGTTGCTCCACATCCTCAACTACATTTGACATTACTAATCTTTTCATTTTAGCCATTATATGTATATAGTTGTATCTCATTGTGGTTTTATTTTGCATTTCCCTAATAACAAATGAGGTTAAAAGGACATGTTATTTTCATCTCCTTATTGGTCATTGGTGTATTTTCTCTGGTGAAGTGTCTCTTCAAATATTTTCCCATTTTTAAATTATAAGAATCCATTTTCTTGTCTTTTCCAGTTTCTAGAAGCTCCCCACATTCCTTGGCTTATGGCCACTTCCTCTATCTCCAAAGCCATTACTGGCCTGTCCAGTTTTTCTCACATCACATCATACTGATTTTCTCCCCTCTTCTACTTTTAAGGACTCTTGTGATTGCATTGGACCTGTCTGGATAATCCAGTAAAATCTTCCTATTTGAAAGTCAGTTGATTAACAACATTAATTCCATCTGTATCCTTAATTTTCTTTTCTCATGTGAAATAATCTACTCTCGGGTTCTGGCGGTTAGAACAAAAACATCTTTGGAGGTCATTATCTGCCTACTACAGACAAATGGTAAAAAATCAGACTAAAAGCATCTGCGCTACTATAATCGCTAGCCTATCTTGTTTTTGTTTTTGTTTTGAGACAAGGTCTTGTTCTGTTGCCCAGACTTGAGTACAGGGATGGGATCTGTATGCTCACTGTAACCTTGAACTCCTGGGCTCAAGCGATCCTCCTGCCTCAGCCTCCCGAGTAGCTGAGGTGTGCACCACTCCATGTCACTAATTTGTTGCTGTTGTAGAGTTGGAGATCTTATTCTGCTGCCCAGGCTGGTCTTTGGGAAGGAGAGTGAGACATCCCCCAGGTACACACTACCATACCCTGCTAATTGTTGTGGGGTTTTTTAGTAGACACAGGTGTCTCATTCTGTTGCCCAGCCTAGTCTTGAACTCCTGGCCTTAAGTGATCCTCCTACCTCAGCTTCCCAAAGCGCTAGGATTACAAGCATGAACCACCACACTAGGCTCAGCCTATCTCTTTATAGTATTTAAGAGACACACTGTACTGATTGATTTGCTTGTCTGACCCTAGCCCTTAAATTGTGAACTTTTTAAGGAAAGGTGCTGGATTTTTTCTCTCTAGCCTTTACAGCAATAGGTCTGCCATATAGAAGGTAGTCATAAATATTTGGGAAATGAATGAATGGAGGTAAAATTAATGAACAAAATTTCTTCAAATCAACCTGCTTGTCTTGCTCTCGTTTTTTTCATCACAATACTCTATGCTGAATGGGATAGTTCTTGGATCCACTGCTACTTGCTCCATAACTTTGAGCTTCCGTATGAGTTTTCTGTTGCTGACATAACAGAATGCCTGAAAGTTAGCAACTTAACAGAACACCCATTTATTATCTCGCAAGTCTGTAGTTCAGAAGTCTGGTATGGCTTAACTGGGTCCTCTGCTTAGGTTCTCCCATGCCCAAAATTCAGGTATCAGCCAAGAATTCACTTTCTTATGGTTGTAAGACCAAGACTCCCATGTACTCTCTGGCTATCTGCTAGCATCCACACACTGCTCCTAGAGGCTGCCCACACTCATGTGGTCCCTCCCTTTTCAAAGCAGCAAAAGGAAGCTTCTCATACTTTGACTCTCTCTTGATTCCTGCATCTGCCTTTTAAAGGGCTAGAGTGATTAGATCGGGCCCATTTGGATAATCTCCATGTTTTAAGGTCAATTGACTTGGGATTTTAAATACAACTGCACCACCCCCCCACCACCAACACTACCTAGATAAATGTCTAATTAAATAACCGGGGGAATGGAATAGGGGAAAGGTGATGAGAATCTTGAGAATTCTGCCTACCCTCACTTCTAACTTAACCTAGCTGTATCTGCCCTTAATAAAAAGTGAAAGTGGGAATTATCCCACCTCCTTATAAATTGCTAAATGATAACTAAATGTCATAATTCATATAATATGCCGAACAGAGCTCCTAAGCCTTAGGTGAAATTTAAAATATATTTCCTTTCTCACAAAACTATAATCATTTTCAAAAAAATCTATATTCTTTTCCTATTATCCTTGACTGCAACTTACTACAAACTGTGTGCAAAAATAATCACTTTTTAATAAAGTTGAGTTTGCTTTCCGAAAAATCTGTATTTTACATGAAAAAATGAAGAATTTTCCAATGTAAATTTATATGTGGTGTTTTAAATATCATTTTTGACATATTTTTAATCTTTGGATAAAATGTCCTAGGTATAATTAAAAAAAACAAATAATCTTATAAGCTTCACCACCGGTAACAGATTTTCTAGGAAGCTTTACTGCTCCAATTAATTGTTAATACTTCCTGCTTTCATTATAGGGAAACTATAACTACTTTTGTGGTATGAACTTTCTTTATGCTAGGAACTAATTTCATCTCCTTAATACCTCCCCAATTTACTAAAGAATCTCCCGAGTCTTTGATGTGGAAAGACAAATGACCAACAGCTGTTCTCACCAGAGAGTTCCTAACCTCTGACATGGGTTGAGTGAGTTAATCCATAAAACAGTTGACCTTCTGATGACTAGGTTGGGGGTTTCAATGGGTAAAACACTTACAAAAGAATGAATTGGATATTTCTGTCTCCAAAAATTACCTCATTTTCTCATCAGGCCTTTGGTTCACTAATTACTCTATTTTTCATGTAAAAGGAAAAGACAAATCTCTAACAAGGTAACTGTGCTTTCCTGTTATTCTCAGTCTTCATCACATCCCCTTTTATGAAATAAGTTTGTAGGTCATGAGCAATTTATTTATTTATCTATTAAATGGTGACAAATTTATCTGTTAACTCTATAATCATATAAAATATTCAAGTTAATTTAAAATAAAAATACTAATAATTCACCTGGATTTTTTTTTTAAAAGGACACTTAGTATGCTTACATTGGTACAATTTTAAATAAATTTTCCATTATTTCATTTGGTCCTCACCACAACCCCTGTGAGAGGTCAGATGAATATTATTATCCACTTTTACCAGTGAGGAAATGGGCTGAGAGAGGATAATTAATGTGGCTATCTTCATGTTAGCTGGCAAAGGGCTGACCTCGGCCCTCTAATTTCATCTTGTGTTCTTCATCCTATGCAATGCTGAATTATATTTCAGAACATCTCCAAGTCGACAGGGTCCCCTTTAACTGTACATTATTTAGTCACATAATTTTAAAATTTGTTTTAATTTATCCTATGCTTTAGAATGTAGAAACCTAAAAAGAACACACACTGCAGAAAAACTATGGCATTATGTATAAATGTGAAATTCTAAAATTCTCTTTGTGATATACACTACTATTAAAATACATTCGTTATTATCTTCTCAAGGTAAATTGCAATCGCTGTTTTTTGATTTCCCCACTATATTTTAATTCTAATTTTGACAGCCTGACTTTTCTCTCAAAGTCCAGAACAATAGGTTCATCTTTGCTACACTAAGCATTATCATGTTGTCATGGAGGTTAATGAGAACTAAAGTGAACATATAATTCATCATCTAAACAAGGGCACGTTTGAGAGAAAAAGAAATGTTATTACTAATTGTGCTGAAAGAGCAGGCATCATCCAGGATGGACCCAAGGAAACCCAGGACATATAGTCACTGTAATAATAAACACCCCATCCTTGACATCAAAGATTTTCCATTTCTTCAGTGGAAGAAAACCTTTATCTTCATTACCCTCCACTTAAGCTGCCAACATTTAAGACTGTGCCTTGGACTTTGTTATCACTCAAAACTGCGTCATCTCCAAAATTTTGAGCTCCGAAATGTTCCCTCTCTGCCTGCCTTTCCACTGCCTCACTATTACTGATTCTGACCTTTCTCTTCCAGTTCCTGGAGCACCTCTGTTTTGGCAGCTCATCCAGCAAATGGCACATTTGCCTTGGACATGGATCACTCCCTATGGCAGGGGTTCCCAACCCCCAGGCCACTGACTGCTACCAGCCTGTAGGGAACTGGGCTGCATGGCAGGTCCTGAGCAGCCAGTGAGCAAGGAAAGCCTCAGCTGTACTTGAATCCTCTCCACATTGCTAGCACTACTGCCTGAGCTCTGCCTCCTGTCAGATCAGCAGCGGCATCTGATTCTCATGAGAGTGAACCCTATTGTGAATTGCACATATGAGGGAGCTAGGTTGCCTGCTCCTTATAAGAATCTAATGCCTGATGATCTGCTACTGTCTCCCATCACCCACAAGTTCAGGGCTCCCACTGATTCTACATTATGGTGAGTCATTTTTTCTTTATATGTTACAATGTAATAAAATTAGAAATAAAGTGCACAATAAATGTGAGACACTTGAATCAACCAGAAACCATCCTTCACCCTGTCCTGTGGAAAAACTGTCTTCCATGAAACCAGTCCCTGGTGCCTAAAAGGTTGGAGACTGCTGCCCTATGGGGAGCCATTTCAGTAAACCTCTCACGGAGAGCCTCAGTCTCCTCTATGCCTTATCCTTCCAATGACCCAAATTTTCAGTTCTTTACTCTGAGTATTTCATATTATCTCTTCCCCTTTTATCTTGAGGCTGTTGGGCATTGCTGAAGAAAGTAACAAAACCAAGCTTTTATGTTTTGTGGTTTGTTTTTCAGATTCATCCCATCCATTAGCAACTGGGTCCTCCCCTCTGTTTAGCAATCTTTTCATTTATCATTAATTAATGTCCTTTCTTTCACACTCTTCAGAAATCAATCAGACATCATTTCTGCCTTCAAGAAGAATACGAACAGTAGAACAGATAGATCTGGGTATAAAAAGTATAATTAAGAATTATAGATATAAAGATAGTGATATCTTGGGGTATGGTGGGGCCATAAATAAAGATAAAGAATAGGATGACTTGAGAAGGATAAAAGCAGCCATCGAAGATTGCATAGATGGTTCCTACTTGAAGTAAGTCTTGAATGAATAGGCATTTCTAAGTGGCAAGGCAGTGGGATAAAAGAATATTCCAGGCAGAAGGAGCATCATGATCAAAGGCACAGCAATGTGGAGTAGCCTGATGAGGACTGCAAGCATTTATGAATGGCTGGATTGTGGGTTCCAGTTAAGGCATGAGCTTGTGCAAATTCTTGGTCAGCTTTTCAGGGAACTCAACCTACAGCAGTTATTTAGGTTGACAGAGCTGGAAATGTACCACAGCAGTTATTTAGGTTGACAGAGTTGGAAATATACTATAGCCTTTAAGCCCCAAATAGATGACTGAGTTGGGGTGAAGACATTAACTGAGACCATTGGACTGAATGAGCTCACTTAGAGAGGGCATGTGAAGTGAAAAACAGAAGTTAGAGATCCTTTGGGCATTATTGACATTTAAATGACTTGTCAGGAGAAGACTAACAAAGACTAAGGAACAATGTTTAGAGGGGTAATAGAATCAAGAGAGGGCGCTATTTTAGAAGTCAAGGGACCAAGGAAGTGACCAACAGTTTGAGGGTGGGCACATTCGCTCATGCCTGTAATCCCAGCACTTTGGGAGACTGAGCTGGGAGGATTGCTTGAGGCCAGGAGTTTAAGATCAGCCTGGGCAACATAACATAATATAGAGCCCATCACTATGGTATTCACATGGTAGGTGCTCTATTCATACTTGCAAGGAAAGATTCAAAATGACTCAAACAGGAAAAGAAGTGGGGTATGTTGAGTCACTGAGGTGCCCACCACTGTCATTAAGATGTTATTTTGGGGGAAAAGTTGAAAAAATAGAAAAAGGAACTGTCATCTGCAGACAAAATAAGCTTATAGAACCAAAAGCCAGGCATATTGAGAGCCAGGCAGACTTGACAAGATAGCTTCCAAACTAAATCAGCCTTTTTGGTGAGGAACAAGACAGCTAATTAAGGATGTCAATTGGTCTCCTTAAGCAACCAATGGATGCAACCATTTGGCATATACTGAAGTATTTCATAGTATATGCCAAATGGGATCCAATAGTATTCAGGGTTTTGAAAAAGTTTCTTTGATTAATAAACATAGTTCCTAATAAACTAACATCTGATAATTAATCCTAGTGCATACAATTTATTTGTTATAATTTTCCTAAACCATACCAATTTTCTAGCTGAGATTTTGGTTAAAATTGTAGGGTAAAACTCAGAAAATGATTGTAACTTTAGCTTTCACCACAGTCTTTTAATATTTCCTTTCAAAAGTAAGTTCCAAATAATTGAGAGAGCATAGGAGAAAACCTATTCAGTGTCTAGAATCTCTTAAATATAAAATAAGAGTTAAGGTTGGATTCGCAATTCCTTTGTTGTTTTACTAAAATGTCTTTTCAATTGCTTCATCTCCAAAAAAACGACTCACTCTCTAGGGAAATTTAAATTGTCCATAGGTGAGTTTTCTTATTCATTTTCCTGTTAATGAGAATAAATTTAGAATAATCTTGCAAAATTTGGAGTATTTCACGCTGAGTTAATTTATTAGTGGTTAAATTCCCCTCTCGACTTGATCCTTCTGAGAGAACCCAAAACTTATGAACTTTAATTAAGTGTACATTTCTCCAAGCCAAAGTGGAAAAAATTCATTTTTTCATTTTGTGATTCTCTTGTTTATATCTCTCCCTAAAGAGGATAGCTGACATAAGAATCAAAACAAACATTTCCAATTGGTAAAACAAAAGAGTGATATTTGAAGTAATCAGTTGTGACAGGCCACGATGATAAATTAGGCAGCTAGGCTGTAAAAGAAATCAGTTAGCTAAAACAGAATAATTAGAGATACATAATTGGTGATGCAATTTGCAGATGAAATAAACACTTTTTACAAATCTTTTCAGAAAATTTTAAAAGTTTCTCAAATATGAACTAGAGCCATTTTAGGCTCTAAACCAAGATTTATAATCTTAATTTTGTTTATGATATATAGAGAACACTAATAAAATCAAAAATGATTAATGTTTACATTTTCAGTCTTGGGGGAAATATAACACTTTGAAATTTACTTATTTGAATTAAAATATTTATGAAAGTATAAAACTTGGTATGCATTAAATTTAGCTATAAGATATAGCTGCATGAAATATGTAAAAGCATTTAGTAAATTCCAAAAGAAGATAAATTTGGGTGCTGTTGCTTTACTTATGAGAAGACTTTACTAGAATAATTTAGAGGAGCAACAGTTGTAATAAAGACATGTTATCAGCCTATCTCTCAAGTTACCCACTTAGAGTTAGGTCCAAATTTAGGCTGAAGAAAGGCACCCATCACCCCTCTCTGTCCTCTCCACAAATGTGGAGAATATCTTATGCTAGAGCCACATGGCCATCAGGAACCAGCAACCCCTGCCTTTCTGCAGAGTCCCTCAAGAGCTCAAGACCTAGCTGATTCGAGAACAAATGTCTGTCCTTATTGTAGGACTGAATCATATGGGCAACAAATGAAAACACATTACCTATTAATAAGGTGAGAGAATATGCCTTACGACTAACTGCAAAGCACAGCCTGACTTCTGTGGCATTATGCGTGGGCACTCTGGATTCTTCCAAGAGGGCAGTCTCACGGTGGACTTCCTCTGAGCCCAAAAATTTCTATGCTACCTTACAGGCTGGAAATCCAGAAGGAGATACTGCTCCCAAGAGTCTGAATGACAACAGCTGATCCCTGGGAGCACCAATGGGGTATATTTCTACCTCAACATGGAGAAGTTTGTTCCTACTCTGGCTTCTACCCACACTCTAGACATGATCTCATTACCACTGAAAGGGAGACCTCAGTTGTCTTCCTCTAAATCAGAAAAAGAAGCAGAGATAGAAATGAGCAGGGTAGCAATAGCATTATCTGAGATTTCCATGAGGCCTTCAGAGAGCCGTTTCCTTTTTCTCTTGACTCTGCCTTGTCTTTAATTCCCTGTCAGCTGAGATAACCCAAAATCTGAAGAGGCTCAACCAGCACAAGCATATTTGAATCAACACACTGTAACAATTTTCCCTTCCTTTTTGTATTTCAAAGTTTTCTTGGCTTTTTCCAGTGATTTTTTTTTCCCTTTCTTTATGCAGAAAAATCAGTACCTATTTTTGAAATAAGAGTGCCCGGCATATCAACATTTTAATCCATTCGTGTTACCTTCATGTATATATTTAGTTTTTATAATGTGAATCAATAATCTAGAGTGAATTATATTCCCTAAATCGTATTTATTTTTTCAATGACTCTTTAGAAATTCTACTTCTCATCCTCCCTCTTTTTATTTCCTTATACCTTGAGCATTACCACTGGAAGCCTATAAATGCCCTTCCTCTTCTGTCTCCATTCTCATTCAGCTATTTTCAAATAATCTGTATGTGCACACTCTCATACATGGGGTTTTTAAAATCAATTTTTGTCCCACAAAAGTGGGATAATTCCATAAACATTTTGCTGCATCTTTTTTTTTTTTTTTTTTTTTTTTTTTTGAGATGGAGTTTCACTCTTGTTACCCTGGCTGGAGTGCAATGGCGCAATCTCGACTCACCGCAACCTCTGCCTCCTGGGTTCAGGCAATTCTCCTGCCTCAGCCTTCTGAGTACCTGGGATTACAGGCACGCGCCACCATGCCCAGCTAATTTTTTGTATTTTTAGTAGAGACGGGGTTTCACCAAGTTGACCAGGATGGTCTCCATCTCTTGACCTCGTGATCCACCCGCCTCGGCCTCCCAAAGTGCTGGGATTACAGGCGTGAGCCACCGTTTTTGCTGCATCTTAACTTTCTGACTGAATAATGGAAATTTAGCTTGTTGGATATGATTTAACTTACTTCTTCTTATGGTTACATATAATCCAATGAATGGATATAACGCAATATATTCAATTATTTTTCCGTTGAGGAGCAACTTGCTGACTTTCTTCTTCTACAAGCAATTCTACAGGAGGAGAATTTCTGAGTATATATTCTAATGCATGGAAACTTTTTTTTTATTTTTTATTTTTTTGTTGTTTTCTGTTTTTTTTTTTTAATTTTTTATTGGATTTTAGGTTTTGGGGTACATGAGCAGAGCATGCAAGACAGTTGCATAGGTACGCACATGGCAGTGTGCTTTGCTTTGCTTCTCCCCTTCACCCACATTTGGCATTTCTCCCCAGGCTATCCCTCCCCACCTCCCCCTCCCACTGGCCCTCCCCTTTTCCCCCCAATAGACCCCAGTGTTTAGTACTCCCCTTTCTGTGTCCATGTGTTCTCATTTTTCATCACCCGCCTATGAGGAAGCTTTTATTTTTATGTCATACCTTATAGGAAGAGAATTTCTGAGTTGAAGACTAGTATCTGGTAATAGATATTACCAGATTGCTTCACACTTATGCCAGAAGTCTATGAGAATACTGTTTCACTGAACTCTGTACATGCACTGAATGCTATCACCTTAAAAATTTTAATAATATGATGGATAAGAATTAGTATTTCATAGCTAAAATTGATTGTTTTTACACATATGTATTTTTGAAGTCACTTGGATTTTGGATTTTCTTTTCTATGAATTGTTCATTTATAACTTTTACCTATTTATATAATTAGGTTATTTTTTTATACATGCATATAAGCCCTTTGCTTATATCAATGTTTCTTGCAAATATTTCTCCATAGCTTTTATTTTTGTTTTTAATATATAATTTTCCAAACATTTAAAAATTTTGTGTAGTCAAAATACTTTATTCTTTTACAGCTTTGTTAGACTGCCTACTTTATTTAAATGACCTCTCCTAATTTTCCCAAAATTTGGATTTTTTTTAATATTTAACTCACACAGAATTTATTCTTCCAGATGCATCTAATAATTCTCTGTATTTCAATTGGATTAGCATGAAATATACACCAATTATTTGTTGTAATTGACAAGCTATAAAAATGTGAGCCTTCTCATCCAAAAGTAAACATATTTTTGTTTATTCAATTTTGTCATGTTTAAGGAGAGAAATATATAGTTTTATTCATATAAGCCCTTCCTTCTGGGTAGACTTTTACCAAGATGATTTCTAATTTTGTTTGTATTGTAATTGAGAATTTTTCTCCATTTTTTTTGGTCCAACTTACCATTACAGGTAAATAGAAAAATGGATGGCTTGGTAAATTTATTTTACAATCAATTACCTTAATGAACTCTTTTACTATATCTAATAATTTCTTGTTATTGCTTTCTTGGGTTATCAAAGTAAACAGCCATAGTCTTATAAAATGATAATCTTGCCTTCTTGGATTTCATAATTGTATTTCTTACTTATTTTTCTTGCCTTGTTGTATTGGCAGACTTATTAAAATGCAAATAATGATAGCTATCATTGTTTTGTTATGTGCTTTACGAGCAATGATCATTGTTTAGGCATTAAGCCACCTCTATTAAGAATTAGGTGGACTATTGCTTGAGCACAGCCGGATAAAGAGTTATAGAGGTTCTAAGTATAAAGTTATGATGCTGCCATCCAAAATGCCATCCCAAACAGAAACAATATTACACTGTAAAATACTGTCAAGAAATTCAACAATTTTGTTTTTCCAAGATGACTATTTCAGTTAGTATTCTGCATATACCAAATATCAAACTCTTTTGTTTTCTGTGTACATATTTATTTGGCTTATTGGAATATCCTGCACTGAACTTGAGATAAAATTCTTTGTCATATTAATAAAGAATCTTCCTATTTTAAAATAACTAAATGCTTTTGGTCAGAAATTGATGTCGAATCTTTTCAAATGCCTCTCCAGCATCTATCAAGCTTATCCTTTTTGTCTCTGATTATTGAGGTAATTAATTATGTTAATATATTTCACCAATGCTTTTATAAGCATTATTGCTTCCTCAATAAACAATGTGTAAGCATTTAAATGAAGATATAAATTAAAAATGTATCTTTATATATGTTCAAAGATTCTGTTTATTAGTAACTTATTTAGAAGTTTTAAATTTATATTGTTACAATAAATGACTGTTGGTTTTTGGGAGGCCCTATTTTCTGCAATCTTGTTTTAGCTTTGGTACAAATATTACAGGAGATATTTTAAATGAACTAACAAGCTTTTTATTATGTTCTATTTTCTGGAAACGTTTATATAATAAGTGAATTATCTGCTGATGCTCTGAAATGACAAATTATACGTAATTTATGACCTTTCATTAAAGGTGAATTTTTTTCTAATTCTATTGCAGTGGTAATCTTTTTGACTTTTTATGTTCTTTCAAAGCAGTTTGTAGTTTACTCAAAACCCAACTGTTTCGTTGATATATCTGTTGTGTTATTATCAAATACTTTTAGTATTTTTCTATATTAGGGCTAAATAAGTACTAGCCTTATTTTATTTTTAGGAAGCCATATCATAAATGTATTAATTTTAACAGTTTGTGGTCTACATTTATTAACCTTTATTTTTATTTAATTCTTTCTCAATGCTTTTTAACTTGAACACTCTTGTGTGTAACTTAAGAAGCACCTTTAGAAACTTAAGATGCTTCTTAAGTTTCTAAACTATTTGGAACAGCGTTGCTCTGAGATGTTTATATATATGTACTAAGAAAAAAATTTTCTCTGATCAAATAGTTTAGGAAACACTGAGTGTCATATTCCCTCTTACATCTTCAGAATGCTCATTATCATGCTACAGATATTGAGTGGTTCTCAATGTCTTAGCTTTTTTAACACAGCCTGTTCAAATAATTTTTTCCCCAGGAACACTTTCTATGGTATAATAATAACATCTTGTGAGCACGGAGTCATATAGGATACCAGTTTAGAAAATTCTGGCCTCAAGTCATTTGTATTCCTTTTTGTTTCTTTACTAATGATTTCAACAAAAAGAGTCAAACTCTGTAAAATATTTTAAGATATTAATTCTGGGACAAATATGAGTGACCGTGGCCTGTGATACAATCCTCAGAAGGTCCCGAGAACATATGCCTAAGGTGGTTGGGGTGCAGCTTGATTTTATACATTTTAGGGAGACATGAGATATCAATCAAATACATTTAAGAAATACATTGGTTTGGACCAGAAAGGTGGGACTATTACAAAGAAGGAGATGGGGAGAGTCCAGGCTATAGGTAAATTTAAACATTTTCTGGTTGATGGTTGAGTTTGTCTAAAGCCCTGGGATCCATAGAAAGGAAATGTCTGGGTTAGGATAAGAGATTGTGGATAACAAAATTTTATCATGCAGATGAAGCTTCCAGGTAGCAGGCTTCAGAGAGAATCGGTTGTAAAATGTTTCTTATTGAACTTAAAAGTCTGTGTTGATGTTAAGTTAATGCCAGAAAGATGTAATGAGGCATGTTCAACTCCTACTTCCCATTATGGCCTAAAATGGTCTCTCAAGTTAAATATTAAGAGCCCTGGCTGAGGTGGAAGAGCATTCAGATGACTGTGTTATAGGAAAAGGGTCCCCATCCAGACCCCAAGGGAGGGTTCTTGGATCTCACACAAGAAAGAATTCAGGACAAGACCACGGTACAAAGTGAAAGCAAGTTTATTAAGAAAGTAAATATACTTACTTTCATGCCTCCCTTTTTAGACCATATAGGGTAACTTCCCGACATTGCCATGGTATTTGTAAACTGTCATGGCACCAGTGGGAGCGTAGCAGGGAGGATGACCAGAGGTCACTCTCTTCAGCATTTTGGTTTTGGTGAGTTTGGCTGGCTCCTTTACTGCAAACTGTTTCATCAGCAAGGTCTTTACAACTTCTATTTTGTGCTAACCTCCTATCTCATCCTGTGACTTAGAATGCCTTAACCATCTGGGAATGCAGCCCAGTAGGTTTCAGTCTCATTTTACCCAGCTCCTATTCAAGATGGAGTTGCTCTGGTGCACATGCCTCTGACAGTTGCAGGGGCCTCAGAATTTTATTTTTGGTTTACAATCAAGGCATTTAATGAGATGAATTTGTCTCTGTGTATGTACTTCTATGACAGCAGTCCAATATGATTTAATATGTAATGCTTTCCATTGTCAGCTTCCTGAACTCTTTCATTAAAGAATTATATAAGAGAATTTTTAACGTTCAAAGTTAGCTCTTATTTTATACTTTTGTTATAATAAATAATTTTATTGCATATATAGTCTATATAACTTTTGCTTTAGAGAACTTATTGTGTTTTTTTGTGTGTGTGACCTAATAGGTGATCGGTTTTTTTAATATTCACAGATTCTGGGAAAAATGTATTTACAAAGAGAAAATACACAGCCTGATTTGGTGCAAGCTTCTTGGCATAATATACACAGATTGTATACATTATACACATGTGCTTCAATAAGTCAACATTATTAATTGCATATTATTAAAATTCTCTATATTACTCTTTATATTCACTTGTTTGAATTGTCAAAGAATGAGTAAAATGTATTAAAAATATAATAGAACTGTATTTCTGATTATTTCTCCTTACATTTCTATCAGTGCCTTTTAAAATATATTTAAATACATTACATTTTAGGCAAAGAAATTATTTAATCTTATTAAGTTTGCTTTATGACCTGATAATAATTTGTGATAAAGCCTAAAGGACCTAACCCAGACCTGGCATACAGAAAGCACTCTTCAAGCTATATATTGCCTGACTTTCTAGAATCTTTGAAAGGCTGGAGAATTAATAGTTAAAATTTTGTGTCAATCTTATATTTTGTGAAACTGAGTTTTCCCTGAAATTTATGATCTAGCAAAACTCCAGTCTTGCTCCACAGCAGTATGATTACCCATCAGGCTTTATTAGAAGCTTGCACCAAATCAGGCTATTAGAGCCAAATGGAGCCTTGATGAGGCATTTCCATACCCCCTGCCACTCTGCTCTTGACATCATGTCAATACAAATCTTCCTGCATTCTTTCCTTAACTCAGTTAGGCCCTGGGTTGACATTAGCATAATTGACCTGAAAATTATAGATAATAGCAACAAGAAGAAGTTTTAACAGGCTGGACAGCATTATTTAGTCTTTTACCAGAATGTCCTTTTTATTACCATTATGTCACTCTCCTTATTCTATTTACCACCCATTGTCAAAGCACTGAGGCATGTAAGATGCTATGAAGCTTTCTTTCCCCCAAAAGACAAGACTTCTTGTCTTGTCAATGTCATCACTGCTTACGATAACCTTCAAGGCCAGTGACTTAATGACCTTATGTTCCAGGGGGAAATGAAGACTCTGCATAAGTGCCCTTCCCAGGACAAATCAGATACACAGCTAGAGTCAGAATCCTGCACTTTTGACTCCTGGTTTATTCGACTAGAAAGTAGTGCATCATCCTGCTTTTAATTGTGGCCCGGACCATTCAGAAGGTAAAATGTAGTGTTGCGGTTATGGGCCTGAATTTCAACTTTAATAAATAGGCATGCTTATCATATATAGGTGGCCCCTCATTGGCCTTTGATCTTTCAACTTAGCTACACACTGAAGTTTACATCTGGAGAGAGTCCAGGGCACTGCATGGGATTACAGTAATTATAGGCTTTTTGTCTGGAAGCTTTGAAATTCAGCAATAATGGGAAAAATGCAAAAAGTACACTTCTTGCCATATGTGGAGCAGAATAACCTGGTTAATGAACATGGAGCCTGTCCACTGGCACGTAAGCATCTTGGGCCATAGTCCAAACACATCTTAGTGACTATCCAAGGTCAAGTTTTGTCAACACTTGGTGGAAATCATCCAGAGATAACCCCAGGTGTGGCAAGAGGTATGTTGATGATTCATTAGTTGGCTTTCTCCCTTCTGAGCCAGTGATTAACCCCAGCATGCTATTATTGGCGTTCTGAAGGCTCTGTACTTTGTATGGCTTTAAAACTAATCTCAGTCTATGGTATTGGTCATAAAGGTAGTAAAGAGAAAACAATTAATCTGGTTGGAATACAATTCAGAACTAATTGGCTACATAACTTCTGTTAAATTCTTTAGGATTCTCTATAGAAAACTTGTTTTCCTTAATTTCTCTATAAAATTATAATTTCCTTGAAAAATTAGTGCAGACATTACAGCTGGGAAGTAGCATCCTGACAGTGTTGTAAGAATAGTACTCTCATGCTGGAGAATTACATGAGTTTACCCCAAGAAAGAAAGCCACAAGTGAGTTGTTTGCAACAGAGCAGTAAGGTTCACATACCGCAGACTCTTGAATGGATACATAGACCCTTCTCTATAGTGAAAGGCATATTTCTGAAGAAATAGTGGCTGCAAATATGTATACCTTTTACAACAACATTGTTAGTATATATTCAGTATATTGATACTTACGTTTCTTATTTATACCTTCCTTTTATTGAACCATGAATTCCTGAAGTTTAGGACAATGTTCTCACCACTTTGCCTCTACAGAGGTTGAACGGGACAGCCATAGTGAGTAGCAACAGAAGCACAACCTGGTTTTCTTCCTGGTTCAGCCTCCAGATGATACCTGCTTGGTTAATATGGTCATGATAGTGACCCCTCAAAAGCCAAAATGGCAATTACATAAACTACTCTTATAAACTCAATAATTTAAAAAAATATATCTTAGCTTCAGAGCTAGAAGGGGCTTTAGAAATTACCAAGTTTATATAACTGGGAGCTAAGCTATGAGGATGTAAAAACATATAGAGTGATATAATACCACTGGGACTTGCTTGGAGGTTGGGAGAGGGATGAAGGATAAAAGACTATATATTAGATACAGTGTACACTGCTTAAGTGACAGGTGCACTAAAATCTCAGAATTAACCACTATGTAACCATCCATGTAACCAAAAACCACCTGTTTTCCAAAAACTATTGAAATAAAAAAGGAAAACATAAATATATGAAGCAAAAGTTCAACTATGAATAAGTAAGTATAAGAAATTGTGAAGTTCATACTTGAAGTTTAAGGTAGGCAAATTGAAGGTTTATCTGATTGCTCTTTCCTCAAAGATACTCCCTGGGAAATCATGAAGAGGAAATGAGGAGGGTGTATATTCCTGAGGACTCTTAAGAACAATAGCAGTGAAAAGAGATTTGCTCAGAGATCATAGTAGTCATGATCATAGACTACATGGTAGTCAGACTCTCCTACTGTGATGTCCTCCCTAGATCAGGTTTACCTGGATATTTCATGACCTACATCCCTTGAAATATGCCTGCTCCATCTCCTCTCTCCATCAGTACTGAGTAATAAACTAACTAATAGATTCTCTTTGGGAAATTATTTTAATCGTTAATAATGGCCTAGTATGTTATTTCCCTAATGTTCTATTTTTACAATTGTGATCTGTGTTTAGACTCAATGCTTTTTAAATTAACTTCCTTAAATGAAAAAAAAAATTTTTTAAAAGATGTTTACCTGACTCACATCCCCTTTCCCTCAGCACTAGGTATTAGACAAGACAAAGTTTGAACACGGAGCTACAATTTACATTTTTAAAAATTTCTGATTGCTGATTTTCTGTCTTAACTGGAATTATGTTTTATGATTCTCTAAATAATAGTCACCTTTTCTTAAATGATGCACATGATAGTCTCTTGCTTTTCTAATTCTTCTGAGTTATCTGTGGTTTCATTTGATTTCTTATTTGTAATGCTATTTCCTTGTGTTGACTGTCCATTTTTTCTTGATTTGACTTACCAAGGGTTTATGCTTCTATTCACTTCATTCCATAAATATTTTGGAACCTATTTTACTGTAAGTGGTTGATGCTACACTTTTATCCATTTTGTAATTTAATGTCTGCCTTTACCTTTATTAGTTCTACTTGCTGTTTTCCTTGAACTTAGTGTTTTATTGATGAATTTTGGTTTATACATTATTTTGTTTGATTGTCAATCTTTTTGCCTCTGTAATGAAAATGTTCAGTTCATATATTTCCTCTTTTTTAAACAATAACAGTATTCAACTTTATAAATTGATTTCTGACTCCAGCCCCATACTATACGCTCAGATAGGTAATTGACATGTTGGTCACTTGTCTCATCCTGCACATTATCCTTTTCTGCTAGTGCACCTGCACAGCCTCTAATAAGGAGGGACTTGTACACTACAGTGTCATGATTGGTCACATGAGATCTAATTAGTCTTAACTGCTTAGACCAGGCGGGGCATCTGATTCAACTGGACAAATCAGATTTTTCTCTACTTGAAGACCAGACTTAGAAAACAGTGACTTCGGTCAGTGTCTTATGAACTCCAAATGAGTTGTAAGAATAAAGTCAGGGCCAGGCACGGCGCCTCATGCCTGTAATCCCAGCACTTTGGGAGGTCGAGGCAGGTAGATCACAACAGGAGTTCAAGACCAGCCTGGCCAAGATGGTGAAACCCCGTCTCTACTAAAAATAAAAATAAAAAAAAATAAATAGCCTGGCTTGATGGTGTGTGCCTATAATCCCAGCTACTTGGGAGGCTGAGGCAGAGAATCCCTTGAATCCAGGATGCGAAGGTTACAGTGAGCCAAGATCATGCCACTGCACTCCATCCAGCCTGGGTGACATAGTGGGACTCCATCTCAAAAACAAAACAAAACAAAACTCAGAATTTGAGCAGCCATGCTCAACCCAAGACAAACTGAAATGAAAAAAACTAGGCTATAGATAAACTTGTGTATGAAAAGAGGAAAAACCAAGAGACTATGCAAAGAGAGAGGACAGAAAAGGTAGTCACCTTGATTTTTAGTTTCCTGTTTTTTTCTGCAGTTTTGCTTTCTCTAACCTCTAGTTTCTATTTTACTTAAGCTAGCCAGAGTTAGTTGTCTCACAACAAGATGATCTCTGATACGGTTATTTTATTTCATTAAAAATTATTATTATTATTCTTTGAGACAGAGTCTCACTCTGTAGCCCAGGCTGGAGTGTGGTGGCATAATCTCGGCTCACTACAACCTCCGCCTCCCAGGTTCTTGTAATTCTCCTGCCTCAGCCTCCCGAGTAGCTGGGACTACAGGTGCATGCTGCCACGCCCAGCTTATTTTTTTGTATTTTAGTAGAGATGGGGTTTCATCATGTTGCCCAGGCTGGTCTTGAACTCTTGAGCTCAGGTAATCCACCTGCCTCAGCCTCCCAAAGTGCTGGGATTACAGGCATGAGCCACCATGCCCGGCCTCATTTAAACATTTTAAAATGGCATTTTTGACATTATTTTAATCTTAGTGGGTTTTCAAAGCTTTTAAATAGTGAGTTTAGTACATATGCTAGCCTGTGAGAGAACTAGCCATTTGGTTCATAAACCTGCATCACAGTTTATCTGTAACAGCAACTTGACTTTTTAGTTAGTTCCTGGATTGCTCTGCTGCTTTCAATAACTTCCGTGATTCTTTTCAAGAAAGGAAGTAAGCTTGTAAATGGAAATGGCATATATTAGTTTCCTGTTGCTGCCATAACAAATTAACATGAACCTGGAAGCTGAAAATAACACAAATGTATTATCTTATGTTTCCAGTAGTCAGAAACCCAAAATAAGATTTATGGACTAAAATCAGTGTTGGCAGGCTGTTGTTCCTTCTGGAGGATTCTCAGAAGAGAATCTGCTTCTTGGCCTTTTCTAGCTTCTCAAGGCTACCTGTATTCCTTGGCTGTGGTCCCTTCCTCATCCTCAAAGCACATCACTGAGTTCTGTTTCCATCATCACATCTTCTCTCTGCTCTGATCCTTCTGCCTTTCTCTTATCAAGATCTTTTAAATTATATTGGGCCCCAGATAAACCATCTTGAACTGAATTACACCTGCAAAGTCCCTTTTACCAGTTAAGGTAACATATTCACACATATTCACATTCTGGAATGACAATGTAGACATCTTTGAGTGGGCATTGTTCAGCCTGCCATAAGCATTAGAGTAGGGGCTGTTTATTCACATGCTAGTTCTGTAATCAATAGCTCATTTTTCAAAAAAAAAATTCTCCACACCTCAGTTTCTAAAAGTGTGAAATGAGGGGCTGATACTAAATGAACTTTTTAAAAAATCTCTCTTCCTAGGCCAAAATTCTATGTTTCTAGGTTACCATAAATCACACATAAAATAACACCAAATTGTCAGCATAATTTTGGAAATGGTTATTTTTTTCTGAAGAATATTTTACTAATTTTAACTACTAGGTCTCTTAGTTTCATGAAAGTATTTAAATGTTCCCTCTCATTTGACAAGAACAGCATTCTGCTTCCCACTACATAGAATTATTTTGTTCTTTCTTAATAGCATTGTTCCTCCTCCTATTCAATACCTCCTTTTCTTTCTAATACTTCTCCACACTCCTTCCTGCTCATACTAACTGACTTCCTAAATCTCTTGCTAAAAAAAAAAGAACTTGTAAGACTCACTAATATGCTGTGACTTTTAAGAAAGCTTATTTTAAGTGAATACTCCTTTTCTCCATTCATTTTTCAAAATATATAAAAGTAAAATATGAGGCTTTTTATCTATTCCCTCTTCACCCACTCCCATCCCACAAAATAAAAAAGCTCTACTTAGTCAATAATTTAAGCCTTTTAGTAAAATGCTGTTTCATAAAATAACAACTGTCAGAAATATTAGGATTCACATCTACATTTCTCCTTTCCTTAAAGTTATTGCTCATTTGAAATCAGATGAGGTTCTCTGGTATCTCAACAACATTGAAAATTGGACTGGAGAGAAACCCTGGATCAAACAGAAGAAAGCTGAAGGCAGGTTGGGCACAGTGGCTCACGCCTGTAATCCCAACATTTTGGGAGGTCGAGGCAGACAGATCACTTGAGGTCAGGACTTGGAGACTAACCTGGTCAACATGGTGAAACCCCATTTCTACTAAAAATTCAAAAATTAGCAGGGCATGGTGGCGCGCGCCTGTAATCTCAGCTACTCAGGAGACTGAGGCAGGAGAATTGTTTGAACCTGGGAGATAGAGGTTGCAGTGAGCCAAGATCATTTTACTGCACTACAGCCTGGGTAACAGAGCTAGACTCCATCTCAAAAAGACCAAAAATAAAAAAGAAGAAGCCTAAAGAAATTCATCTGGTTACAAGATTAACCTTTGCAAAGTCAGTTAGAAAGGCAAGCACCCAGTGCTCAAAGGAACTCCTGATCTCAGATGTGACATGCACATCACATTGAGTGGGTCTCCTGGGTGAAGCCTGGTATCCAGCTGTTAGAGAGCAGGCAGAAGATGAGGTCAGGCATAAGGCACACACTGTCCTCATATGTCATGTATGGCGAAAAGCACAGAAGCAACCATTCTCTCCAGGTGGTAGACTGCAGCCAAGGCACAAGGTCGCTATTGCCCTGTGCTGTCCATTCCTAGCAATAATCACACCTGTGTGTGGAGTAGAAGGAATAAGGTCTAGCTCTTTTGCTCTCTCCTCACATTGACCCTCACATTGAAATGATTTATGTATTTCCCACTTTTCAGGATTGATTTGGGAAGAGAAAGGAGACAACAGGAAAGCAAAGACTGACTTTCAGGACTAGCCGTTCATTTCAGAGTGAGCTCCTACCTTCTCAGATCTTCCTTTTAATTCCAAACTGCACACATCACAGTATCCGGAGAAACCAAGAGTACTTAGAGGAATTATCAGAGATTAAATAAAGGACATAAGTGGCAATCTCATGCAGGAAAGAGAATACGCTTAAGTGAATATTTTTTACAATTCAGTTTATTGTTTTAGCCCTGTTGTCAATACCATTCTTATCGACAGAAATCAATATAACTATGCATTTCAAAGTTTGCAAGAGCCAAAATGAGCAACTTTATCTTTTGAAACCTATTTTCGATACTTTCATTATCCTAACTCTAAATTTGCCCTGAAAATGCATTCCAATTAATGTCTAACACCAGGCAACTTACAATGTGGTTATAGACTCCTCAGGGAACAGAATTAAACCATTAAATCCATTTTCTAAGTCTAGGTTGAAAGGTTAATGGATTGACTAAAATGCTAAACAAATTCAAAGTAGTATCCCTCGGAGGAAGAGATGAGGAAAAAAGTCAAGTGCTTGTCTTGCCAAATTTTTTCTCTATTCTTAAATGTTCTAAATACTATCAAAAGAACTGCAGAAAAACTATAGAGGCTAAAAAATTAAATAATGATGAGTCCTTTGTTACTGCCTTCCACCAAGAAATTTTTAGCAACTTTGAGTTTTTACCTTGTTTCCTTGAAGACATAGAATAGTAGGTCAACAGGAAATGTTATTTACATTTAGCAGTTGGCAGAGATGAGACTGCAAGAAAAATGGATACATGCAGCTTCTCAGATCAACAACAAAAAAGAATTATATTCAGAACCTAAGAATCCAGCTACATTACTTAGTACCTGGACTATCCTTTCTTTCTGAGAATTAAACATGTGATATCACAGTTGAATACATAAAAATTATTTTCCTTCTGAAAATCTAAGCTCAACTACAAATGCTGTGAAAGATTATATGATTGCTTAAAATTATTCTTTCTTCCTACCTACCTACCTCCGTAGAAAGAGTGGTCTACTCTGTCTTTGGACTTTGGGCTGGATACTGCAACTTGCTTTGACCAATGGCCCATTGACCGATATGACATCAGCAGGAGCTTGAAATGTGCCTGCACAGTTGTCTTCTTGTGACTTTGCCATTGCCATGAAAAGATTGCTTTGAGTACCTGTTTGCCCCAGGATGAAGACCAGAGCCAAACCTGTAGCTCAAAGTTGAGTTTCTTCGCTGAGACTAGCCCGGATGAGCTAACTCCCACCAACCAGCAAACTCATGAGAAATAAGCACTGATTGTTGAATGGCACTGAGATGTTACAGTTGTGCAGTAATAACCGACCAAACGATGAGAATTGTGTGGTCTACAGTCTAGGGTCTGAAGATAGTAGATTTCCTTTTAGCTCTGTCTCTGAGCTGCTTTTCCTATTTTTAACTCGTGAGCACTAACTCTCCCAGGCTAAGGTGATTTGCTCCAGCTCCCAGCCATTATTTCAATTTTGCAACTACATTTTGTTTAGTTTTCCTTGCTACAGCTGCAATATTTACAACTTAAATTACCATAATATTTGTGTACCATGTTGCTTGACTTTTTATGTTGAAGGAGTTCAGGAAATGCCACCCTGAAATATGCCATTTTGGACCTCAAACTGAGGCCACCTGGGGAACAGCAAATGCGGGACAGGGCTTTCTCTGAAAATCCGTTATCTACCTAAAGACAAATCCTCCATATGAAATGCAAATGTCGTGAATTCCCTGCCCAGAAATCTCATCAACCAGAGAAGCTCAAACTTGAGTTGCAGGTGAGTAAACTGGGTATCAATCCAATGCCCAGACAGATTTTGTCACCTTTTCTTCTGAGGGCCGATTTATCTTGTCCCCAAATCATTTACTGTTTCCTATGTTGTCTACATCCCTCGTCCCCTTTCCCCAGTGAAGAGAGGATATAAGCTTCCATATAGGGGATTTTGGGGTATTTACTTTTCCTTCCTGTGTTGCCCCCATGCACGTAATAAATTTGAATGCCTCTTCTCCTGCTAAGCTGGCTACTGTCAGTTTATTTTATAGACTCAATTATCAAATCCTCAGAGAGTAAAAGGAAAGTCTTTCCTCTCCTACACTGCTATTGCCCAGGGCAATCTGTGGAATCCCTGAGAAAGTAAATGGGCTTAAGGTATTTACAGATTTGGATTCCGCATATTTTTGCTCCTTTGCTGTATTTGGAGGAAGACAGCACTGAGGTCAGTATATCTTTGGTATAGGTTTTATCACTGTAAAAATCTTATTTGCATGTAACATTCAGAGAGTAACATTTCCTATCATTAGCTTAGAAATGTAATGTGTACCAATGTGAATACACAATTATCACTCCTATTTCATGGAATTATTTCCTAGGGTGGCCACGGAACCTTGGTCTAACAGTGCCAAATCAGATGAATGTCTGCCAGACTCTGACATTTGAATAGGGATATTGTACATGGAAATGTTAGAACTGCAAGGGTCATAATTTTATCCACTCTCATGTAGACAGTAAAGATAAAAAGAATCTAAACATCATTAGCTATCATCATTCAAGGAAGAGACAACTTCCCCAGCCTGCAGTAGAATGACCCAAATGAATTAATTTAATGAACACCCTCTCCTGGAAAGGCAGTAAAAAAAACTTTAGGTACATTTTTAAGTTATCATAAAAATAAGGGAAATCTTCATTGTTCAAAAGAATAAAAGCAGTAATCCAAAGAGATAGATAAAGTTGGTCGGCGTTTTCAAAATTTAAGTTTCATTTTTTTATTTTTGTTAGCTGTTTCTTCTTTCAATTTTTAAAGAAATTTTAAAGTTATAATTGATAGATTATATTTGTACATATTTATGTGGTACATGTGATATTTTCTTAAATAAATAGAATGTGCAATGATCAAGTCAGTGTATTTAGGACAATCATCACCATGAGCATTTATCATTTCATGTCTTTTTTTTTCTTTTCTTTTTTGAGATGGAGTCTCTCTCTGGAGTGCAGTGGCATGATCTCGGATCACTGCAACCTCCGCCTCCTGGGTTCAAGCGATTCCCCTGCCTCAGCCTCTCGAGTAGCTGGCTCTTTGAAATGTACAATACATTGTTGATAACTTTAGTCACCCTAACTACTACTGAACATTAGAACTTATTTCTTCTAGTTGTACGCCATTAACCAATCTCTCTTCATCTCCCCCTCCACACTCACATCCTTCCCCACCTCTGGTAACTATCATTCTACTCTGTCTCCATGAGATCAAGTTTTTTAGCTCCCGCAATGAGTGGGAATGCATCTTTACAATGATAGAATTTGGGTAGAATTCTATAAGAAATAAAGCTGATGGGATCTATATAACAATTGCTCTATGACAAGTCAAGTTTCATAGATATCTACTGATAAAATGCACATAATGGGATGTAGTTCAGACTTTCAAATTGCAGGGTTCTCAGTCTTGGCACTATTGACTTTTTTTTTTTTGAGAAGGAGTCTTGCTCTATCACCCAGGCTGGAGTTCAATGGCATGATCTCACTATAACCTCCCAGGTTCAAGCAATCCTCCTGCCTCAGCCTCCCAAGTAGCTGAGAGTACAGGCGCTGGCCACCACACCCAGCTAATTTTGTATTTTAGTAGAGACAGGGTTTCATCATGTTGGCCAGGCTGGTCTCCAACTTCTGACCTCAGGTGATCCGCCCACCTTGGCCTCCCAAAGTACTGGGATTATAGGCATGAGCCACCATGCCCGGCCAAAACAATTATTTTTGTGGGGACTGTCCTGTGCATGGTAGGATGTCTGGCAGCATCCCCAGCCTCTACTCAACAGATGCCAGTAGCACCATAGTTGTGACAAACAAAAATATCTCTAGGTATTTCCAAATGCTTGAGACAAAAGTAGTCCAGTTGATAGCCACTGAGTCAGAGGATGTTGTCCTAATTTATCAACTAAAGATACCGCTTTTCCCTTCTTCTCTATGATTTTGCCAATCCACCTGATCTTCTTTCTCTCTCTCCTCTCCCTACAAAGATAGCATGCTTTATGCAAACCTCTCATGCTTTATAGAAATGTCCCATTACATTAAAGTCCAGTTATAATACAGTGGTAAATGTCAAAGCAACATTTATGGAGACAAACTCTTACATAGACAGGGACTGGTGAACATAGCATCAGTTATGCTAACTTTTTGGTTCCAATATTGTATATTGATACCAGTCTGTATCTGAACTAGTTTATTACATAAATCTAGACATCATAATGACATTCATTAAAGAGATATTTTACCTGTATCTCATTGTTCTCAATTGCATAGTCAAGAGTAGAACATTTTTCTACCGATTTGAAGAAACTTTGTATGCCAACAGTAACAACTAGTCTGGTTCTTATAATTAGATAGTATAAGATTTCTTGCATGCAAACACCATAATCATATTTTGTTTTCAACAAAGGACCATCTGTTTGCTAAAGGATGTGCTCCCAGGCATGCACTATTTCATTTAGGTATTATGGCGCTGCTATATTATCCTTGCTTTGTGAGTTGTATCATTGCAGGTGTGAAGTCCACAAGCCATGGGTTGCAACAAGCTTATCTCCTTTTCTAATGTTAGTTTTGAGGCAGCATGTCAATAGTTTATGCATACAGTGACACAGAAAACCTGGGGAGTAAATAAAACAGTTCATGGTAGAGGCAGATGGTGAATGCCCTTTGACAGTGTTCAAGCACAGGCTACATAGTAAGGGCTGTTTGCTTGGAGTGGGCCATAGGCCTATTTAATGTCCGTGTTCCCTCCAAGTTAAATATTTTATTATTCTTATTTTTTAAACTTCAACTTCAATCAGTTAATTAACACTTAAACTATTTTTAGAAAGTAAATGCTGTGAGCTAAATCCTATAAAATGGGTATCGTCATCTCCATTTCACAGACTGGGAAAATAAGATGTAAAAAGAGAAAAGCACCCCCTTCTAACTCTATGTCAAAGCAGAGATTTAAGCCCAGATCCAGCTGACTACAGCGACTACCCTAAAGTAGGGGACTAGGAGTCAGAGCATATGATGAGTGTTTGGCCAAGTCATAACTTACAAGCCAGAGATTTTCACCACACACACGAAAATTCTTCATCTTTCTTAAAAGTCTGTGCCTTGTATCACTTATGATGAGATCCTATATTAAACAAAAAACTAGGCAATGAAAACAACTCTATTAATTAAAGTGTTCTGCTACAAGTGATACTTTGTTCTCTAGTTAAGTAATTGTATTGGTTCAAAATATAATTAAATTTTCTACACACACAGAAATTCCATTAGAAAGGAACCACAAAGCCACATCACTTTAATTCTGTTATTTCTTTTAAAACTGCATATACCAATTTAGTGAAATGATTTGTGTGTGCATGCCTGTGTGTGCAGAATTTTTAAGAAGTAAGCTTTAAGTCCTAGGTTTCATATTTGCACCATTTTACCCCAGACCATCAAAAAGATTTGTAGAGAAACACAATTGAAAATAGATTAAGAATTTTGTTTATGGTACAACTATTATCCTGATGGAAACCAGAAAATCCTAAAACAAGATGGTTTGCAGTATATATATTTGAAAACAAGATGAGGAAACAAAATGCCAGAAACATACACCAGAAATGCTATTTCTGTATAAAAATAATGAAATGTCAGGATCAAGAGGAATCCCATAAATCAGGGTTATTAGCTTCTGCTTTAGTTTATTACATGCAGCTATGGATCTGAGACCTTTTCCCTGTTAAATCTACAATTGACTAAATTGACACGATTTCACTCTCATAAAAAAGGAGAGTCCTATCTAAATTACATGATTTAGTTTTACCCATTATATGACCTTTCCTTTGCTCATATTTCCTATTTACAGTTTCAATCTTTTGAAAGCTGGCTTGACATACAAAGTGTTTTTCTGTGGCAAACAAAATAAACCAGTCCCTTCAGAACACTTTATTGTATTTATATTCCATCTTGTTTGAAAAGATAGAGAGGATTTACAAAATCATGTATAAGAATATGACAATATTTAAGGAGATAAAAGGTTAGAAATGAAGAAAACAATGAGAGGAAGCTTTATAATGTTATTTACTTTAAAAGAAAAGTTGATTAACCACTTGGTTGCTACTGCTCAAGATTGTAAACAAAATAACCAATGCCAGACGAACATGCTCTGCTGGTTTTACTTTACTAGGCCATTTCTGTTTCCTCTCACTTGTTTCATGTGAGGTCTTTCTGGAAAAACCCCAGGTTAGCATAGTATTAAAGTGACAGTGGGTACCATTTGTTGAGCATCTCCTCTGCACCACCCAAATCATCACTCATTAAATTTGGTCACATTCTAAGCTAAATTCAACTCCACCATCAGACATTTGTGTCCTGTTATTTCATGTTTTCCCACACAGGTATTTTTTATGTGCCCTCTGAGTATAAGTCCCTCAAGGGCAAGAACACGATATTTCACCCCTTTATATTGCTCACAATCCTGATTCCACTATGCTCCCCCAATATAAAAAAGTTTTATTATAATAGAGGTCTATGGGAAGAGCTATCTTTGCCCATCTTGCCTCTGTGTGTGTGTGTGTGTGTGTGTGTGTGTGTGTGTGTGTGTGTTTCTTATATTCTAAACTACTTATTACAGGTTCTGAATCTCAATCCCAAAGTCTATAAATAAAATGTGACTTTGCAAAGAGAGTTGAAGCATGTCCCTCCCCAAATTCACATGTTGAAGTCCTAACCCCCATTACTTCAGACCTTAGTTAGAGGTAGAATATTTACAGCGGTAATCCAGTTAAAAGTGAATTCATTAGGGTGCACCCTAAGCTAATATGACCAGAGTTCTTATAAGAAGAGGATATTAGAATTCAAACAGGAATAGAGGGAAGACAATGTGAAGACAGAAGGAGAAGACAGCCTTTAGCAAGCCAAAGGGAGACCTAGAACAGGGGTCTCCTTCATAGCCTTCAGAAAGAACATAACCTGCTGACACCTTGAGCTCAAATTTCTAGCCTCCAGAATTTTGAGAAAATTAAATTCTGTTGCGTACGCTACTCTCTTTGTAGGTACTTTGTGACAGCAGCACCAGGAAACTAACACAGAAGGTTTTCAGGGTTTTTTGTTTGTTTGTTTTGTTTTTTAACTTGCAGCAGCTAGGTATTATTTGACACTGTCTGAACTCATTGAGATAAGAATCATATACATTTTAGTCCTTGTTTTTACATATAGCAAACTACTAAGACTATATACACAGTGGGATCAATATCAATATTTAGTTCTACTCATTCATTGACTATGCTAAACTTTCACCAGTTTTTCAGGAGAATAGTATGTGTTCTGGTCCAGTCTAAATGACACAAGTTATAGTATCCTCATAATCAACAACATCATATTGAGGTTATACCCTGTGCCTATTACACCCATGTTAAATCTCTTGACCCTCACAAGAGAAAGGAAATGCTACTATTATCTCTGTACCTTACTGTTTTGTATACTACCTCTTCTTTCTTCAGGCCTTTACTGCTAACCACAGAAAGTTTAGCCTTAACTTATTTACCTTAAATTCTTTTAGGACCTAATGTTTGACAGCTCCTTTTCTCAGAAGCCTTTCATTCTATCAATTTATTCTGCCAGATGTTGGATATGAACAGTACAAGTTAATGAAAATTTTGTGTAATAACCCAGCTCCCTGTCATCCTGTAGCTCACCTACTTCAGAATCATCTTGACTACTTGTTTAAAATTCTCATTCCAAGGTCCAATTTCAGACCTAATGAATTAGTTTCTGAAGGTGGGGCCCTGACTACTATATTTGTAAAAAAACTTTTTGGATGATTTCTCTACACATTCAAATTTGAGAACCACGGCCTATTTTGAAAATGCCTTGCCTGGGTGCAGTGGCTCACACCTGTAATCCCAACACTTTGGGAAGACCGAGGTGGGCAAATCATGAGATCATGAGTTCGAGACCAGCCTGGCCAACATGGTGAAACCCCATCTCTACTAAAAATACAAAAAATTAGCTGGGCATAGTGGCTGGCACCTGTAATCCCAGCTACTCTGGAGGCTGAGGCAAGAGAATCGCTTGAACCTGGGAGGCAGAGGTTACAGTGAGCACTGCACTCTAGCCAGGGTGAGAGTGAGACTGCATCTCATAAAAAAAAAGAAGGTGAAGAAAAGAAAATGCCACCTGTGTTTTCACTCAATATTAGTTCAAGTATTTCATTAACTCCTTAATGGAGACCTTACCTACTAATCATATGGGAAGAAACTTTAAAAATTATGAAAGGTTAAATATAAAATTATAATAAAATTGTAAAAATCAATGCAAATTTAAAGCAGATTACATGCACACTGTTAGGAAGACAAGGAAAGCCAGCCTTAATACCCAACAAATGAGCCTGAAAACATCACTAATCCATCTGCTTTACATTCAATGTCTAATTAAGAAGGACAATTTTAGCATATGGTTACTGACCCTGTGGATTTCACCAATTATTCATAATACTGTAATCCAAGTTACAAGTTCCCACACATGTATTGACAATGAAATCTAAAGGACTGGAAAAAAGAAAAGAATTCATTATAAAATATATATTATTCTCATTATTTTCAAAAATCTTCCATCAATTTGATTTGCTAAGAATCAATAACTTGATAGAAAAGCCTAAATATTTCTAAGTTCCTGATTGGTAACAGAAAGAGGCATATTGCATAGCCAGCCTCCAAGATGGCACCCAGCAAGCCTGACCTCCTGGTTTTCATACCCTTGTGTATCCTTTCCCATACTGAATAGGCCTGACTAAACTCACTGAGATAAGAATCATATATATTTTACTCTTTGTTTTTATACATAGCAAACTACTAAGACTATATATGCAGTGGGGTCAGATATCAACATCTAGTTCTACTCCTTAGTTAATGACAGCAACCTTTTACCAGTTTTCCAAGAGAATAATATGTGTTCTGCTCCAGTCTGAATGATAAAATTTATATTATCCTCATAATCAACAACATTTTATTGAGGTTATACCCTGTGCCTATCCATCCAGTAGGATATTGCAAAAATGATTGAGTGGGATTTCTGAGGCTAGATTATAAAAGATACTGTGGCTTTTCTCCTGTTTTCTGTCTCCTATTACTCTGAAAGACTCCTACTGTCATGCTGCAGGGAAACTTAAGTAGCCTATGGAAAGACACTTATGAAGAGAAACTGCCTTCTGCCAACAGCTGGCACGAACTTTCTACTCATGTGAGTGAGCCATCTCAGAAGCAAAACCTCCAGCCTTGGACAATCCTTCAAATAACTGCAGCTTCAGCCACCATCTCGATTGCAAACTCATAAGATACCCTACACCAAAACCATGCAGCTAAGCCACTCCTGAATCACTAATCCACAGAAACTGTGATACAACAAATGTTTATTTTTGATTTTAAATATTTTGTTATGTAGCAATAAATACAAATTAACACAGATATAAATGCAATAATTCCAAAAATGCTTAAATGCTGGAATAGCACTTGATCAAATAATCTTCTCTACGAGGATGGTTTTCAAATCTTTTTTGTTTTCCAGCCCTGAATGTCTCTCCTAAGCTACAATATACAAATGGAAATGGCACTCAAACGTTTCCACATGGATGCTCAGTCAACACAGCTGCAACTGGATTTGTCTTCTTGTCATTAAAATTGATTGTCCTCTTCTGATTTCATATCTGTTAGTGGGACCATTCTTCTCCCCACTGATAAACGATCAAACTAGTTCTCCAACTCTTCACTCATTTTCCCTTTGCTTCCACATTCTATCATTAAATTCTGTGAATTTATGCTTCACAATGTCTTTAAAGTTCGCTGCTTCCTTTCATTTCTGTTACCTGACTCACAACCACTTCCTTGTGATGTGATCATTATAATAACCCCAGGAGGTGATAATTATAGTAACCACTGGATCTATTCTTCTTGACCTCCAGCACATCTTTTCTTCCATCTGTCATGCACACAACTGTCAAATTTGTCCTTCTAGGCATTACATTCTTCTTTCACTGAGAAACTTTCAATGGCAATTCTTTATCCTTAATTAAACTTTCCCAACCCCTTCTCCACTACTGAATTATTTTAATCCTCCTTAACTGAGCTGGAATTTTACTGCCATCCTAACATGTCATAGTTCCACCTCCATACTCCTTGTCCAGTTAATTCTCCACTGGTTAATGACCTCCTTAGTCTCTCTACATATTCATAATATTTAAATCCTTGCCATGCTTTAAACGCAACTCAAGTCTCACCTCTCTAATAGATTTTCTTTGTTCTCTCTGGTTCACAAAATATTGCCAGTATATGTATTCACAAGTATAATAAGTAGAAAAGAAATATTAATATGAAATTAAGATACTATCTATACAAGGTCTGTAATCACTATGATACTTGCATCTTGTTGCATTCATTTAGCAGTAAATAGTGTATACCTTTGTACTTTCAACCAGTGAAGAACTACCTCAAGAATCAGCTGAAATAGAATGACATTTCTGAAAATCTCTAGAAATCCCATAATTTCATCTGGAATTATGAATGCATGCTCCTCATTAATAAGACAGTTCTACCCAAATAGTGCCATAATTTCATCTGGAATTATGAATGCATGCTGGTCATTAATAAGCCAGTTCTACCCAAATAATGCCCACATGATTACATCAGCATAAATGTGTAGTGATTTAGAATAGAAAGCGGCACCACCTGGATTGTTTTCCTTGCCACTGTTCCACATTGTGCTAATGCTCAACTGATTAAATTATACTTTCTATACAACATTTTATTAGTAAGAGTGGGAATTGCTGTATTTCTCTTAAAACTGAACTTATTTTATATGTCCCAGAAATATCTTAAATGCTATTCTTAAGGGCCAAGCCCACAATGGTACTTCTCTAACAGGACCAACATAGCATATCTGCCCAAAGAGCACTACATTTAGCATTATGATTTATCTGACTCTAAAATACTGACAATATTATGAATTTTTTTCATTTTTATGAGTGCCTCCTCCCTCAATAAGTTGCTCACCTCTGGAAGTCAGAAAGCAAGCTCAATACTTTATTCAAAAATGTTTTCTGAATATCAGTTCATGAGGGATCTATTAAAAATTTTGAAGCAAGAATGTATGAGGCAGAGTTCTGAGTTGCAAGCAGCAGAAATACTCTCTGGTCAAATTAAAAAGGAAAGGAAAACAATATATTGAAAAGCTATTGGGTGGCACACAGATTCATCTGCAAGTCAGAGATCCAGGCTCAGAAAATAGCCAGGAACAAAGGACAGCTGGATCATGACATAAAACTGGTTGGGCAAGAGACTGAAGCTTTACATCTGACCTCTGAACACTGGAACTACCACTGCTACCTCCAGCACTGTGCTCTGGAGGCCACTCCTGACACTATTACCTTGGAGACTGGATATTTCTGCCACTTTTGGCTTTGGATTCTAATTCTGTAGCAGGCATATCTGCTTGGGCTATCACAGGTTATGCACCTCAGCTGCAAGAGGCTGAGAAAACAGTGGCGATTCTTGTTTACCTTCAAAAACAATAGGCAAAATAGGTCAATCAGGGAATGAGGTTGAGATGCTAGACAACAAAAATAATTTTCTAAAAAAAGATATATATTGACTACAATGTATTATGATCATTTTGCAGGTTAGAAAGGTTGGTGTTATAGTGATAACACCAATATTGAGAATAATTACAGAGAAAAAATTGGAGTTTCAGTTTGAAGCTGCATGCAAGACATGAAGCAAAGGGGATGGAAAGGAAACAATGGATTTGAGAGAGCATGTAATGACAGAATTGACAGAATCTGGAGACAAATTGCACTTGGTAAGTAAAGGAGGGTTGTCAATAATTGCTGTTAGATTTCTGGCTTGGGAGACCATGTGAATTTAAACAGAAAATTTAGCAAAAGAGTTAGGGGCATGTCGAGTATGAAGTGTCTGTGGCTGTTTAAATGTGGCCATAATATCTTTGCAGTTTTTCTTTGAAAAACTGCAAAAAAGAAAAAGATTCTTAATATAATTTGGATATTTATCCCCGCCCAAATCCAGTGTTGGAGGTGGGACCTAGTGGGAGGTGTTTGTCTTAGGTGATGCCTCATGACTTGGTGCTGTCCTCACAATATTGAGTGAGTTCTCATAAGATTTGGTTGTTTAAAAGTGTCACCTCCCACCCCTCTCACTCCTGCTTTGGTCGTGTGACGTACCTGCTTCCGCTTACACTCCACCATGAGTAAAATCTCCCTGAGGCCTTCCCAGAAGCTGAGCAGATGCTGGCACCATGCTTGTATAGCCTGAAAAACCACAAATCAAAAAACCTCTTTCCTTTATAAATTACCTAGCCTCAGGAATTCCTTTATAGCAATGAAATAATGGCCTAGAATGGAAAATTGGTACTGAGGAGTGAGGCATTACTATAAAGATGCCTGAAAATGTGGAAGCAACTTTATAACTGGGTAACAGGGAGAGGTTGAAAGAGTTTAGAAGACTCCGAAGGAGACAAGAGGTGAGAGAAAGTTTAGAATTTCTTAAAGACTGGCTAAATGGTTATGATCAAAATCCTGATAGCGACAAAGACAATAAAGGCCAGGCTGCCAAGATCACAGATGGAAACGCGGAATTTATTGGGAACAGGAGCAAAGATCACCCATGCTATATGTTAGTAAAGAACTTGGCTGTATTCTTCCCATGTCCATGAGATCTGCGGAAGTTGAAACTTAAGAGTGATGATTTAGGGTACCTGATGGAAAAAATGTCTAAGTCAAAGTGTTCAAGATTTAGCCTGGCTGCTTCCAACAACCTATGCTCACATGTGGAAGAAAAGAAATGACTTAAAGTTGGCATTTATATTTAAACAGGAAACAGAGCATAAAAGTTTGGAAAATTTGTAGCCTCATGGGATCTGGTTGCTTTAAAGTGTGTCACCTCCCCACCACCTTGCTCCTGCTCTGGCCATGTGAGATGCCTGCATCCCTCCTTCTGCTTCACCTTCTGCCATGAGTAAAAGCTCTCTGAGGTGTCCCCAGAAGCTGAGCGGATGCCAGCATCATACTTGTAAAGCCTACAAAACCATGAGCCAATTAAACCTCTTTCCTTTATAAATTACGCAGCCTCAGATATCCCTTTATAGCAAAGCAAGAATGGCCCAAAATTAATCTGCTTCCCCACTCCATGAAATATAGCAGGTCTCACGGTAGAAGTGATATGTGACTGGCAAGTCTCAGCCACAAGTGGTCTTGCAGTTTTCACTCTCTTCCTCTTTGAACATTGTGATCACCAAATGAAGAATTTCGAATTAGCCTGGACAAGGACCACATAGCCACAAAAAGAGGCTCAGCCATTCCAGCCTTCAGAGCTGAGGACTGAGGTATGAAACCTACTAACTTCCTGTAGCCTCCTGAGTGAACCAAGGTGAGACAAGCAGAAGAACCACCCAACTAAGCCCCACCAAATTGCAGAGCAAATAAATAATTGAAATTATTTATTTCAAATTCAGGAGCAAAGAAATAATTGTTTAAAACACTTCATTTTGAAATTGCTTATTGTATAGCAATAGAGAAATCATATATTGCTTATAGAATGTCCTGGAGGAGATGTCCATTTGAGAGTTAGAAATGAGTCTGGAGCAAATGAGAGATAATATGACCATCACGATGTCATGCACTGCATGCAATTATCCCACATAAGGTCATATTGTTTCAGTCATAGGCAAAGGTGATAATTTAAACCAGCACCTAAGACATGAATAGAAAAAAGAAATTAGTGAAGGAAATTGGAAAGGAGCTTCCATTGATGAATCAAGCAAATCTATTAAATAACTAGGAAGTCATGGATGACCTTGGTCAAAATTATTAGTGTTCTTTAAAGAACTGGTGTAAATGCCAGATAATATGAATGGAGATAGGTTTAGAAAGTAAAGAAAAACAGTAAGTCATGATATCTGTTTGAAAATAGTTTTATATGACTAAAAGCAAAATATAGGGTAGAAGTTGGAGGATTTTTTCAAAAGATGAAAAACATATCAGGATGTTTACAAAGTGGCATGAAACTTAAAAGAGATGATGTAACGTCCCCGAAGAAACAGTAGGGGAAGAAATTAGGCATTCTCATGTAAACAGATCAGCATTTTTCAGGAGGAAGAGCTGTACCTTTATGGACCCTGGAATAATGAATGGAAGGACAAGTACCAGAACAGTTGATTTGCCGAAGATGGGCCAATATTTGGGAATGGGAAGGTTCAATCTACAGTAAACTCGTTGCCAGGTAGGAGCAGGAGAGGGAAGTAATTTTTGCCTAAGCTCATCCATTTTCCCTGAAAAGTCAGAGATCATTTATCTTCCAACCATATGAATATATGAAAAGCTAGGAGATCCGAGGAGAGTGGCAAATATTGAAAAAAATAGGACAGAGTGTCTGTAATACAATATGGCCACAAATTCCGTCAGTCCTTCTTAGCAAACAGACTTCTGAAGTTATTTCCCCAACTCTTGAAATCAAGTTTGTTTTATGCCTGCTTTGACCAATAGCACATGGCAGATATAAATGTGACTGGCTAGCCAAATGTTCTGGGTTCAGAGTCTTCCTCTGCCATTTTATTAGCTGTATGACCTTTTAAAAGTACATGTGTTCATCCACTCATTCAGCATCCACTTGTTGAATAGCAAACTCTCCTTTGAGCCAGGGAGCATGCAAAGTATTAGATACATAACAGTAAAAGGAAAAAGATAGCAATATGATCACCAATTTTATGAAGTTTATAGTCCTTAGAAATCACATATGCAGTGTCTCAATTCTCATGTTTGAAAAATATGACTAAGAATTGTAACAATTATACTGTCAACAGCTAACACTTGCTGAATATAAACTATATGTGTGACACCATTCTCAGCCCTTACCTGTATTATGTCATTCCATTTTCCAAACAGCAGTAAGAGGTAGGTACTATTATTTTTCCAATTTTAGAGATGGGAAAACTAATATCAAGAGGTTAAGAGGTTAGAAATAAATACCTTAGTCTGGCTTTTTGGAAAGCAGAGTCTTCTCGAAAGGCTTTTGTGCAAGTACTAATACTTTATTGGAAAGTGTGACATAGAGGAGGAGGATGAGGGATAGAAAAAAGAAAACAGAGGAGAGAGAGTCAACACAAAATGCCTTATCAAGTTATACATGGCTACAGGCCCCACCAATTAACACATAATTGTTCAATGAAAATGCTACTGTCTCCCTACTGATTTGAGGTGACATCTCTCTTCTATGCTAAATTCCCTTTTTTATGTTAGACCTATTTATGGCCTATTGAATCCCATTGATATCTTTTTATTCAGGTATCACATTATTTTTATTTATTCTTTTTATTTATTTATTTTTTTATTTATTATAGTTTAAGTTCTGGGATACATGTGCAGAATGTGCACGTTTGTTACAAAAGTATACATGTGCCATGGTGGTTTGCTGCACCCATCAACCTGTCATCTGCATCAGGTATTTCTCCTAATTCTATTCCTACCCTAGCCTCCATCCCCTGACAGGCCCTGGTGTGTGATGTTCCCCTCCTTGTGTCCATGTGTTCTCATTTTTCATCTCCTACTTATGAGTGAGAACATGTGGTGTTTGCTTTTCTTTTCCTGTGTTAGTTTGCTAAGAGTGATGATTTCCAGCTTCATCCATATCCCTGCAAAGGACATGAACTCATTCTTTTTATGGCTGCATAGTATTCCATGGTGTATATGTGCCACATTTCTGTACTTATTCTATCATTGATGGGCATTTGGGTTGGTTCCAACTCTATTGCTATTGTGAACAGTGTGGCAGTAAACACACATGTACATGTGTCTTTATTGCAGAGTGATTTATACTCCTTTAGATATACACCCAGTAATGGGATTGCTGGGTCAAATGGTATCTCTGGCTCTAGATCCTTGAGGAATCGCCATACTGTCTTCTACAATGGTTGACTAATTTACACTCCCACCAACAGTGCAAAAGCGTTCCTATTTCCCCACATCCTCACCAGCATCTGTTGTTTCCTGACATTTTAATGATTGCCATTCTAACTGGCATGAGATGGTATCTCACTGTAGTTTTGATGTGCATTTCTCCAATGACCAGTGATGATGAGCTTTTTTCATGTTTGTTGGCCACATAAATGTCTTCTTTTGGGAAGTGTCTGTTCATATCTTTTGCCCAGTTTTTTTTTCTTGTAAATTTGTTCAAATTCCCTGTAAATTCTGCATATTAGCCCTTTGTCAGATGGCTAGATTGCAAAAATTCTCTCCCATTCTGTAGGTTGCCTGTTCACTCCGATGACAGGTTTCTCTGTTTGTTTGTTTGTTTGTTTGATTACTGTGCAGATGCTCTTTAGTTTAATTAGATCCAACTTGTCAATTTTGGCTTTTGTTGCAATTGTTTTTGGTGTTTTAGTCATTATGTCTTTGCCCATGCCTATGTCCTGAATGGTACTGCCAACATTTCCATCTAGGATTTTTATGAGTTTTGGTCTTACATCTAAGACATTAATCCATCTTGAGTTAATTTTTGTATAGGGTGTGAGGAAGGGGTCCAGTTTCAGTTTTCTGCTTATAGCTAGCCAGTTTTCCCAACACCACTTATTAAATAGGGAAGCATTTCCCCATTGCTTGTTTTCTTCAAGTCTGTCAAAGATTAGATGATTGTAGATGTGTGGTGTTATTTCTGAGGCATCTGTTCTGTTCTATTGGTCTATACATCTGTTTTTGTATCAGTACCATGCTGTTTTGGTTACTATGGCCTTGTAGTATAGTGTGAAGTCAGGTAGCGTGATGCCTCCAGCTTCGTTCTTTTTGCTTAGGATTGTCTTGGCTATGCTGGCTCTTTTTTGGTTCCATATGCAATTTAAAGTAGCTTATTCTAATTCTGTGAAGAAAGTCAATGGTAGTTTGATGGGAATAGCCTTGAATCTATAAATTACTTTGGGCAATATGGCCATTTTCACAATATTGATTCTTCCTATCCATGATCATGGAATGTTTTTGTTCTCTCTTATTTCCTTGATGGTAGTTCATAGTTCTCCTTGAAGAGGTCCTCCACATCCCTTGTAAGTTGTACTTCTAAGTATTTTAGTCTTTTTGTAGCAATTGTTAGTGAGAGTTCACACATGATTTGGCTCTCTGTCTATTATTGGTGTATAGGAATGCTTATGATTTTTGCATATTGATTTTGTATCCTGAGACTTTGCTGAAATTGCTTATCAACTTAAGGAGTTTTTGGGCTGAGACGATGGGGTTTTCTAAACATACAATCATGTCATCTGCAAACAGAGACAATTTGACTTCCTCTCTTCCTATCTGAATACGCTTTATTTCCTTCTCTTGCCGGATTGCTCTGGCCAGAACTTCCAGTACTATGTTGAATAGGAGTGGTGAGAGAGGGCATCCGTGTCTTGTGCCTGTTTTCAAAGGGAATGCTTCCAGCTTTTGCCCATTCACTTTGATACTGGCTGTGGGTTTGTATTAAATAGCTCTTATTATTTTGAGATATGCTTGATTAATACCTAGTTTATTGAGTGTTTTTAGCATAAAGGGTGTTGAATTTTATCAAAGGCCTTTTCTGCATCTATTGAGATAATCATGTGGTTTTGTCATTGGTTTTGTTTATGTAAGGATTACGTTTATTGATTTGCATATGTTGAACCAGACTTGCATCCCAGGGATAAAGCCAACTTGATCATGGTGGATAAGCATGTTGACGTGGTGCTGGATTCAGTTTGCCAGTATTTTATTGAGGATTTTCACATTGATATTTATCAGGGATATTGGTCTGAAATTTCCTTACATCACAAAATTTCCTTTCCATTCACAACATTTTTTGTTGTGTCTCTGCCAGGTTTTGGTATCAGGATGATGCTGGCCTAATAAAATAAGTTGGAGAGGAGTCCCTCTTTTTCTATTGTTTGGAATAGTTTCAGAAAGAATAGTACCAGCTTCTCTTTGTACCTCTGTACAAAGAGGCTGTGAATGTGTCTGGGCCTGGGCTTTTTTGGTTGGTAGGCTATTAATTACTGCCTCAATTTCAGAACTTGTTATTGATCTATTCAAAATTCTTCCTGGTTTAGTCTTGGGAGGGTGTATGTGTCCAGGAATTTATCCATTTCTTCTAGATTTTCTATTTTATTTATGTAGAGGTGTTTATAGTATTGTCTGAGGGTAGTTTGTATTTCTGTGGGATCAGTGGTGATCACCCCTTTATCATTTTTTATTTTGTCTTTTGATTCTTCTCTTTTTTCTTCTTTAATAGTCTGGCTAGCAGTATATCTATTTTGTTCATCTTCAAAAAACTGGCTTCTGGATTCGTTGATCTTTTTTGAAGGGTTTTTTTCTGTCTCTATCTCCCTCAGTTCTGTTCCAATCTTAGTTATTTCTTGTCTTCTGCTAGCTTTTGAATTTGTTTGCTCTTGCTTCTCCAGTTCCTTTAATTTTGATGTTAGGGTGTCGATCTTAGATCTTTCCCACTTTCTTATGTGAGTATTCAGTGCCATAAATTTCCCTCTAAACTGCTTTGGCTTCTTCCCAGAGATTCTGGTACATTATGTCTTTGTCCTCATTGGGTTCAAAGAACATCTTTATATTTGCCTTAATTTTGTTAATTACCCAGTAGTCATTCAAGAGCAGGTTGTTCAGTTTCCATGGAGCTGTGTGGTTTTGAGTGAGTTTCTTAATCCTGAGTTCTAATTTGATTGCACTGTAGTCTGAGAGACCATTATGATTTCTGTTCTTTTGCATCTGCTGAGGAGTATATTACTTCCAATTATGTGGTCAATTTTATAATAAGCACTGTATGGTGCTGAGAAGAATATATATTCTGTTGATTTGGGGTGGAGAGTCCTGTAGATGTCTGTTAGGTATGCTTGGTCCAGAGCTGCATTCAAGTCCTGAATATCCTTGTTAATTTTCTGTCTCATTGATCCGTTTAAGATTAACAGTGGGGTGTTAAAGTCTCCCATTATTATTGTGTGGGAATCTCTCTCTGTAGGTCTCTAAGAACTTGCTTGATGAATCTGGGTGCTATATTAGGTGCATATATATTTAGGATGGTTAGCTCTTTAAAGTCTGTTTTATCAGAGACTAGGATTGCAACCCTCCACCCCCTCTTTTTTTTCCTTTCCATTTGCTTGGTAAATTTTCCTCCATCTTTTTATTTTGAGCCTATGTTTGCCTTTGCATGTGAGATGGGTCTCCTGAATACAGCACACTGATGGATCTTGACTCTTCATCCAATTTGACAGTCTGTGTCTTTTAACTGGTGCATTTAGCCCATTCATATTTAAGGTTAATATTGTTATGTGCAGATTTTATCCTATTATTATGATGATAGCTGGTTATTTTGCACATTAGTTGATGAAGTTTCTTCATAGTGTCAATAGTCTTTACATTTTGGTATGTTTCTGCAGTGGCTGGTACCAGTTTTTCCTTTCCATATTTAGTGCTTCTTTTAGGAGCTCTTGTAAGGCAGGCCTGGTGGTGACAAAATCTCTCAGCATTTGCTGGTATGGAAAGGATGGTATTTCTCCTTTGCTTATGAAGCTTAGTTTTGCTGTATATGAAAATCTGAGTTGAAAATTCTTTTCTTTAAGAATGTTGAATATTGGCCCCCACTCTCTTTTGGTTTGCAGGGTTTCTGCAGAGAGATCCACTGTTAGTCTGATGGGCTTCCCTTTGGGGGTTACCTTGCCTTTTTCTCTGGCTGCCCTTAACATTTTTTCCTTCATTTCAACCTTGGTGGATCTGATGATTATGATTATGTGTCTTGGGATTATTCTTCTCAAGGTGTACCTTAACTGTGTTCTCTCTATTCCTGAATTTGAATATTGGCCTGTCTTGCTATGTTAGGGAAGTTCTCCTGGATAATATCCTGAAGTGTGTTCTCCAATCTGGTTCCATTCTCTTCATCACTTTCAGGAATGCCAATCAAATGTAGGTTTTTTTCTTTTCACATAGCCTCATATTTCTTGGTGGCTTTGCTCATTTCTTTTCACTCTTTACTTTTTTTTCTCTAATCTTGTCTTCTTGCATTATTTCATTGAGTTGATCTTCAATCTCTGATATCCTTTCTTCTGCTTGACTGATTCACATATTGATATTTGTGTATGCTTCATGAAGTTCTTGTGCTGTGTTTATGTTCTTCTCTAAACTGGCTATTCTACTTACTATTTCTTGGAATCTTTTATCAAGTTTCTTAGCTTCTTTGCATTGAGTTAGAACATACTCCTTTAGCTCAGAGGAGTTTATTACCCACCTTCTGAAGCCTACTTTTGTCAATTTGTAAAACTCATTCTTTGTCCAGTATTATTCCCTTGCTGGCAAGGAGTTATGATCCTTTGGAGGAGAAGAGGCATTCTTGTTTTTGGAATTTTCAGCATTTTTGCACTGGTTTTTCCTCATGTTCTACCTTTGATCTTTGAGGCTGATGACCTTTGAATGGGGTTTCTGTGTGGGCGGCCTTTTTGCTGATGTTGATGTTATTGCTTTTGGTTTGTTAGTTTTCCTTCTAACAGTCAGACCTCTCTTCTGCAGGTCTGCTGGAGTTTGTTGGAGTTCCATTCTGGATCCTTTTTGCCTGGGTATCACCAGTGCAGGCTGCAGAACAGTAAAGATTCATGCTTACTCCTTCCTCTGGAAGCTTTGTCCCAGAGGGGCACCCACCAGATACCAGCTAGAGCTCGACTATATAAGGTGTCTGTCAACCCCTGCTGGGAGGTATCTCAGGTCTGTTCCAATCTTAGTTATTTCTTATCTTCTGCTAGCTTTTGAATTTGTTCCATCTGAGGAAGCAGTCGGTCTCTTACCTCAAGTGCTATGCTGGGAGATCCACTGCTGTCTTCAGAGCCCATGGGCAGGAATGTTTAAGTCTGCTGTAGCTGTGCCCACAGCCATCCCTTTCCCAAGGTGCTCTCTCCCAGGAAGATGGGAGTTTGATCTATGAGCCCATAATGTCTTTCTTTCAGAGGTGCCCTGCCCAGAGAGGAGGAATCTAGAGAGGAAGTCTGACTACAGCTGCTTTGCTGAGGTGGGGTCCACCCTGTTTGAACTTCCCTGCAACTTGTTTTATACTGTAAGGGAAAAACCGCCTACTCAAGCCTCAGTAATGGCAGATGTCCCTCCTCCCACCAAGCTTGAGCACCCCAGCTCAACTTCAGACTTCAGACTGCTGTTCTGGCAGTGAGAATTTCAAGCCAGTGAATCATAGCTTGCTAGGCTCTGTGGTGGTGGGATACACTGAGCAAACCCACTTGGCTCCCTGACTTCAGTCTTCTTTCCAGGGGAGTGAATGGTTCTGTCTTGCTGGCCTTCCAGGCACCAGTGGGGTATGAAAAAAACCTCCTGCAGCTAGCTCAGTGTCTGCCCAAACAGCTTCCCAGTTTTGTGCTTGAAATCCAGGGCCCTGGAGGTGTAGGCATGCAGGGGAATCTCCTGGTCTGTGGGTTGCAAAGACCATGGGAAAAGCATAGTATCTAGGCCAGATAGCACCATCCCTCATGGGACAGTCCCTCATGGCTTTCCTTGGCTAGGGGAGGGAGCTCCCTAACCCTTTGTACTTCCCAGGTGAGGTGACACTCCATCCTGCTTCTGCTTGCCCTTTGTGGACTGCACCCACTGTCTAACCAGTCCCAGTGAGATGAGCCAGGTACCTCAGCTGTAAATGCAGAAATCACCCACCTTCTGCATTGGTCTCACTGGGAGCTGCAGACCAGAGCTGAGATTTAAAATGTGTTTAAATGTGTGAAGAACCTAGTTCTCTTTATGATTGCTTTTCCAGATTTTTCTTGGCTATTTTTTCTTTTTATTTTTTCATTTGAACTTTAGTATTAGCTTGTCATTGATTACAAAATAAAAATGCTGTTGCTGTTTTTATTGAATCAAATCTTTGTGATGTTGACTTTTCTTATCTAAGAAATGATATACCTTCCCATTTATTCATCTTATTTTGTGTTTTGTGGTAGCATCTTAAAATGTTCTTTATATAAATCATGCCCATCTCTGACACTTATTCCTAAGCACTTTATCTTCCTTGTTGAATTATAAATAGTCTCTTCTTCTCTTTTTTCATATATATGTATATAATTGACTTCTGTAGATTGCAAACCCACAAACTTACTCAGTTCTCTGATTCTGGTTGGTTTCTTTGATTTTTTTGTCATGAAATCTGACCTACATCTATATTGAATCATAGCTTTGCTAGATTTAATGTGCCTTGAAGTAAAGAGCTACAAAAATCCTTTGCATTTGATAAATGATACTATTTGAACCCAGGTCACATCTTCTATAAATGCATTATTTCATCCTGGTTTTGGGATATGAAGCAATGTTATGGTCAATGTTGATCTGTTTGCTTTTCTTCAATATTTAAAACAATATCCAGCTGTTGGTTTTTTATCGTTATCAAGTAATCCATGAAAGTCTTGGGAGAGCATTTGCTGTAATTTTGTACTTTATCAAAAGAGGAAATATGTGGCTTTTATTGCTAAAAGAAATAAGTTTCAATTATTCTGGAATATGTCTTCTCTCTTACCATGAATCATTAAACTGATTACCCACATGGGCCTCACACGAGACCAAGTACTTCTTTAGCAGCATAGTATCAGAAGTACCAGCTATTGGGAGCTAAGGATGTGAATACTGAAGAAAAGCTGGAAAGATCAAGGACTATCAATGATCCAAGCTAAGGCAGGTAGGCAAATTGATGTTAGCATGCATCTATATGTCACAATAGTCAGAAGCCAAGCAAGGAGACAATAACTGGTGGGTGAAGTTGGTGGCAGAGGGTGATTTTTAATAGAGCATGAAAAAAATCAATATGTAACTCATGAAAGACCAAACACAAATTGTCTAACAATAAAAGAAAAAGCTATAGAAAATATGTTAGGCTATATGCAGCTATTAAAATTATAACTCTGATTATTAGGTAGAAACATTGAAAGTATTTAAAAAATGAATCTAAGTAAAGAAAAAAATGATAATAACTACATATTCAGTATTTATTATTTCTAATTTAGAAATCAACTATAAAGGCAAAACAATGAAGACGGCAAAAATATCGGTTGCTGCCAGAGGTCAGAAGGGAGTGAAGCACAGAGAATTTTAAGAGCAGAGGCACTACTTTGTATGATGTACCCATGCATCACTTAACAACAGAGATACATTCTGAGCAATGTGCCATTAGGCAATTTCATTGTTGTGCAAACATCACAGAATGTACTTCTACCAATCTAGATGGTGTAGCCTACACATACAGCCTATTGCTCCTCCTCTACAAACCTAGGCATCATATTGTTATGAATGTTATACGCAATTGTAATGCAATGGTGAGTATATGTGTATCTGAACATATCTAAATATTGAAAAGATACAGTAAAGTTACAGTATTATAATTTTATGAGACCATTCTTGTATATGCAGTCTATGGGTGGCTGAGATGTTTATGCAACAGATATGATTGTACCATAATGTTGGATGTATTTCGAAATACATTTATCCAAACCCATAAAATGTACAGCACCAAGGGTGAACCCTAATGTAAACTATGGACTTAGGATGATAGTGCTATATTGATGAAGATTCATTAATTGTAATGGATGTAGCATTCTAGAGGGGAATGTTGATCATGCGGCGGGCTATACATGTCTCAGGGCAGGAGGCATATGGGAAATGTCTATACCTTCCACTCAATTCTGTGATCTTAAATCTGCTCTGAAAAATGAAGATTTTATTTTTAAAAACTTAACTATGTGTGGATAAATTTTTTGAAATAATATGAAGAAAAAACAGAGAGATGGGATTATGTTGTGATTTAGAATATAGACTTTTTGTTGATTTAACAAAAAAATTAATTCTATTATCAAGATATGAGCTTAAGAGAATGGGAAAAGTGATGACAATAAGAATACCTCATAACAAAGGCTGGCATTTGCTTTAATCAAGCAATGGTATATGACTCCCATTGTTATCATTAATAAGAGCTAATATTTACATATTATTTCCTGTATGCTGAGTCCTTAAAACAAAAATTAGTCCTCACCTATGATTAAAATCCACTTGTACATACCTTCTTTTTCATTCCTGTCCGAAATGGATAAAATGAAAGTATGCCACTGCATATGGAGAAAACAAGAGACATAGCAAAATAAAGGCATTTTTCTGCTGCTCACTATATAAGGATACAAGAGAAATATATGAGGTAACTCCTGCCCTCAAGGCCCTTAGAACTTAGCTGAGGGAAATTGTACCTGAAATAATTGGCAATAAAAGATATTGTTTTCTCTTGCCTCGAAGTGCAATAAAATATTTTAAAAAGAAAACAAATACATAAATACAACTCCACCAGTGTTCCTCAACAGAAGTTTTGTTAGAATTTGTGATATTTCTTCAATTGTGCAGAACTGTCTCATGCATTGCAAGACTGCTTACATCCCTGGCCCCTATCCTTTAAATGCCAGGTGTTCCCAGCCATTGTGTCAAATAAAAATGAATTTAATTTCAAATGCCCCTCACATTTACTTACAAATTAAGACTCTTTAGACCAAGCATTTTCAAACTGTAATATTCCAAAGAATCTTAGGTGCTTTGGTGCATTTTGTTCAACTTATCAATATTGAAAACCACAGTAAAAATAATAATGATAACATATGTAACCAAAACCCTTAGACATCTTTGACTTTTCTCTTCTCTCATCTTCTACATCAGATCAATCAACACTGCTCTATGTACGTTTAAAACCCCACTCATAGTCCAACCACTTCTGTCTACCATACCGCATTGTGCAAGCCGTCATCATCTCTCACCTGGATTATTGCAGTCGCTTCTTGTTGTGGACTGAATGTTTATGTCTCCCCATAATTTATACGTGAAGTCCTAACCCTCAATGTGCTGGTATTTGGAGACGAAGCCTTTGGGAGGCGATTAGACTTAGATGAGGTCATGAGGGTAGAGCCCTGGTACCATGGATTAATGTCCTTATTATAAGATTCACAAGACAGCACTCTCTCTTTCCCGCCTCTCTCTCTACCTCTCCTCATTCCTCCCCCCACCCATGCACACCCATCAAGGGAAGGCCATATGAACACATGGTGAGATGGTGGCTACCTACAAGCTAAGAGAAGAGGCCTCCCAATGAAGCTTACCTCGCTGGTCCTTTCATTTTGTACTTCACAGCCTCCAAAACCGTAAGAAATAAATGTCTGTTGTTTAAGACACACAGCCTGTAATATTTTGTTTTGTCATCCAGAGCCAACTAGTACCCCTCTCAACTACTTGCTAGATGTCCCCTTAGCCTTGTTCAGCCCATTCTAATGGGCTGATGTAATCTGATTTGCATTTTCATTTCATGCTGATTTCATTTCAGCATGGTGAGAATGATCCTGGTGAAAATGCAAATCAGATTACACCATTTTCTCCTCAGAACACATCCCTGGCTTCTTTCCTCATGAGCATTACAAAAAAAGGTTTTACATAACCCTTATGACTTGAGACTTGGGCCCTGTGAACTTTTTGGCATGGCGTTTTAATACCTTCCTCACCCACCTCATCCAGAACACGGGCTTGCTTGTCTTCCAGTGTGCCAGGTCTACTCTCTCTGCAGGGCCTTTGCACAGTCTGTTCCATCTCTGGAGAACTCCTCCTCCCTCACTCCCTCGACCATGAAATTTTTTATTCAGATGTCCATGGTCACTTTAGCTACTACTGCCAATGCCCTTTCATGCCACACATCCACTTCCTATCTCCTTCCTTTAATTTACTTTTCTCCTTGTCCTGTGCTGCTGTTTTTCTTTCCATAGCCCGTTATACATCTTACTGATTTATCTTGTTTGTTGTTAGCTCATCCCCGCCATGAGAATATCACCTCCATCAGGACAGGGGTTTTCTTTTCCATGTTGTTCCTTGCTGTTTTCCGGTATCTGAAAAAGTGTTCCTCATTATTTTTTTCATTATTTCTCCCCTAAGACGTTTTCAGACATCTTCTTTCCTAATCACCCCCCCATGAAATTTTAATGCCACAGATAGGCTGTATATATGTTTACATTTGAAGGGCCACACACCATTTCAATATATAACATTTTTCACCCTCAATAACTAGTATTTTCTCCCTTGGCATATTGAAGGTACATGATCTAGAATAAGGCCTTGGATGTAGCACATGGTAAATAACTATATGTTGAATAAACGAATGATTTAAATATATACACATCAAATTTATCACTGAATACCATCAACATATTAAATTATGCACTATAAAATAATTTATGCAAATTTCAGAACGTTTTTTCTATTGTTTCTGTATAATAGAAAATTCTGAGATTGAGATTGGGCATGGTGGTTCACATATGTAATCCCAACATTTTGGGACACCAAGGCGGGCGGATTACCTGAGGTCAGGAATTCAAGGCCAGCTTGGTCAACATGGTGAAACCCCATCTCTGCAAAAAAACAAAAGTTAGCTGGGCATGGTGGCCCATGCCTGTAATCCCAGCTACTTGGGAGGCTGAGGCAGAAGAATCGCTTGAACTCAGGAGGCGGAAGTTGCAGTGAGCCAAGATCCAGCCTGGGCGACAGAGTGAAACTCCATCTCAAAAAAAGAAAATTCTGAGATTAAAGAGTGAGCTGCTAAAAATTGTTAATAATTATAACTATTTGACTCTATGAATTATAGTTTTTTTAAGTACTAAGTAACCATAAAAAAATATGACATAAATTGCATGTTGAGGCTAAATATAAGACTACTATACTTATCTATACACCTTGATTTCCAACTTTATATTAATTGAAACATTAAGTCTCACTAGCTTGGTAGTTAAACTCTGTAAATTCAAATTTATATCTATAAGATTTTGCATGAGCACATTACTTAAAACTTTAAAAAGCATTGCATTCAACTGCCTGCTCCCAGAGGCAAGAGGGACTATGATTATCTGTCTTCATAATTCCACTGCCCTGTTGAGTACCTGGCACATAGCATGTGCCTAATAAAGACTGTTTGAATGAATATAGGCTGACTCTATTCAGGAGAAGTTTATGAAGAAGCTAGAACTTGAAAAAAGGCTAAAAACATATACTGAATTTACATAGAGAAAACATTTCTTATTTGAAAGAGCATCAGGAGGAAAGACTGTCAGTTGTACATTTGGGAACACAGAGAAGTCCACTTGGGTATATACAAGAAATTCAATTATGAAAAGCCTTGAAAACATGTCTGCGGAGTCTGGACTAAAAGCAAAAAGAAACCATTATAGGAATTTATGAAGTGGAGTTAAATCACAAAAGTTGTCTTTTAGAAAAAGTTACCTGGCAACAGTATGAAAGGTGAATAAGGAGGAGGAGAGAATGAGAGGGTGTAGATCAGTTAGGAGGTCATCAGTGATTGGATATGAATTAAAGAGATGAGGAAGAGTGGAGAGACTGAGGCTGCTTTCAGAGGACAAGGTAGACCCTTTTCCTCATTAAGAGCCTTGGGCTGCAAGTAACGCAAATGAGATTGAACAAGAAAAAACATTGGGTCCTACTGCTGGATATCCAAAGGTAGTGTCCTTTCAGAGACAGGTTTACCCCAATTTTCTTCCAGTTCCATTTCTCCAAGATTCATTTGACTCAGTGCTTCTCCATTTGTCAGCCTCATGCTCCAGGTGGCCTGAACCTGGTGACCTCAGTTCCATCGCATCCACACATGAACATATCCTGAGAAAAAGCAAGAAAAAAGAGAGAGAGAGAGAGAATTACTCCTGAAAGCTCTTTCAGAAGAGCAAGGAAGAACTTCCCTAGAATCACTAACAAATCTTTTCTTGAATCTCAGGGACATTAACTGGTTTGCATGCCAATTGCTAAACAAATGTGGCATGAGGAAAGGAAATTCTCCTTGGACCATCCTACTGCCTTCTTGGGCTTGGGAGGGAGTTTGATTTCTGAGCCACACGGGCTGCCTAGGGGAGGATTTGCATATAGTACCAAAATTGGACTTTCTTTAAGAGAAGAGGAAAGAGGTAAGGAGTGCTGGATGTGCAACTAACAGTGCAATAAAGAAGAGAACAGAATTTAAGATGAGGCCTGGTGTCTAGCTACTCGGCAGTATGACAGGTAAGAGAGGCCAGTTTGAGAGTCAGAGATAAATTTAACTCCATTTTTAGAGGCAGCATATTAAACTGCAAAATGCTACTCAAAGATACTGTTGCTTCCTTTTTAGTAATTGGATAGTCAGTGGAGGATGGCCTGAGCCCTTAGGGATATCTCAGAGCTGGAAACAGAAATTTAGATGTCATCCAAACAGAAGTGAATGAGCTCCCCAGAGAGTGGTTATAGAAAAAGGACCCATGATGAGTCTTATCCTCAGATTGGAGGAAGGAGGAAAAACAGATGTTACGAGATTAAGGAAAACAAAGAGCTGTCAGAGAGAGATAGAAGGAATGGTATATGTGATGTAATCATGGAAGTTGAAAGGAAAAAATAATTCATGATGAAGATATCAAATGTTACCTACAAAATATGAAGAAAGAGAGCTGACAAAGCCAAATTTGGGCTTTAAGGGAACAAGATGTATGTAAGGAAATCATTGAAAAGTTCATGAAAGATTTCCAAACAGCAGCAGACTGAATTGAAATTCCCAGCATAAATCTGCAATAGGCCAGGTCAATTGAGTCCCTTTCACAATCCAATATGCCTTCTGCATAGGAAAAAAAAGAAGAGTGATCTGCTCATTAAAGATGTATAGCTGGTTTGGAAAAAAATAAAGAGGTGAGAGAATTTAGAGTCATGATAAAGCAATATTAAATCATTGGGTATGGAATTTACGCTGTAGAGGGAATCTCAGCCAAAGGATGAGAATGGACAAAAACTCAGCCTTTGGTTCTGTTTCCTTGGATTTGCAATACAATGTAGCAGACTTACTAGCTTTGTGTCTTGGTTTGAGCTCCCTTGAAAGCACAGCTTAAACTAAGAGCTTGGGTACCGGTAGTTTATTAGAGAGGCAAGCCTAGGAAAAAGAATATGAGGAGTAAGACAGGGACGTGATAAAAACTGATCAAGTGGCCGGGCACAGTGGTTCATGCCTATAATCCCAGCACTTCAGGAGGCTGAGGCGGGTGGATCATGAGGTCAAGAGATCGAGACCATCCTGGTCAACATGGTGAAACCCCGTCTCTACTAAAAATACAAAAATTAGCTGGGCATGGTGGCATGAGCTTGTAGTCCCAGCTACTCAGGAGGCTGAGGCAGGAGAATTGCTTGAACCCAGGAGGCGGAGGTTGCGGTGAGCCGAGATCGTGCCACTGCACTCCAGCCTGGGTAACAAGAGCAAAACTCTGTCTCAAAAAAAAAAACAAAACACCCTGTAATCCCAGCACTTTTGGAGGCCGAGGCGGGCAGATCACAAGGTCAAGAGATCAAGACCATTCTGGCCATGGTGAAACCCTGTCTCTACTAAAAATACAAAAATTAGCCAGGCATGGTGGCACACTCCTGTGGTCCCAGCTACTCGGGAGGCTGAGGCAAAAGAATCACTTGAACCTAGGAGGTGGAGGTTGCAGTGAGCCAAGACTGCACCACTTCACTCCAGCCTGTCAACAGAGCAAGACTCCATCTCAAAAGCAAACAAACAAACTGATAAAGTGTGTTATCGATTTCAGCCAGCTATTGCAGACAGTTGAAAGTCTGCAATGTAGTTGCTGGAATCCCACCTCAAGCTCATGTGATGATGTCTGTTTCTCTGGCACAAAGCTTTCTTTAAAGCTCAGTAACAACACAGCCTGAAATTGCTGAGGTGTTAACAACTCTAGACAACCCTCAACCAGTGGGAGAAGGCAGGGTGAATATGGGTCTGCTGTACCAGTCAGTTACCACTGTAGGCAACTGAGACTCAGCCCCTCTGGAGACACAAAGACCAATTGTGAAAAAGGCCCTCAACATGGTCCCATCAAATAACAGGGAGGTTGAACCTTGGTTGAAGTTTCCCCCAGCACAACCCCATGTTGCACCTACACAGGTGTTTCAGAGAAAGCCCTAAGGCAGAAAAGCAAAGAGCAACTAACACATGGGCTTGAAGTGAGACACTAGTAATTGCATGCCACTGTCACCACAGCTGTCCATCACAGCTGTCCACCACAGCTGCTCAGAAATCAGTAGCCCAAGAAGCTGTGACATGGGCATCATACACAGCTGCTACACCAAGGTTTCTCCACCACAACACTACCGACATTTTGGCTTCAGTAATTCTTTGTTGTGGGGGCTGGCATGTGCCTTGTAGGATGTTAAGTAGCACCCCTGGACTTTCCCTATTACATGCCAGCTGCCCCTTGCCCAGTTGTGGCAATGAAAAATGTCTCTAGACATTGCCCAGGGTCCCTAGGGAGGCAAAAATCATACCCAGTTCAGAACCACTGTGCAACACTATGTAACCTTGGGCAAGTTGCTTCACTTCTCTAAATCTGTTTCCTCTTTCTTTCTTTCTTTCTTTCTTTCTTTCTTTCTTTCTTTCTTTCTTTCTTTCTTTCTTTCTTTCTTTCTTCTTTCTTTCTTTCTTTCTTCTTGAGAGGGAGACTCACTCTTTTGCCCCGGCTGGAGTGCAGTGGCACCATCTCAGCTCACTGTAACCTCTGCCTCCTGGGTTCAAGTGATTCTTCTGCCTCAGCTTCCTGAGTCTCTAGGATTACAGGCTTGCACCACCACACCCTGCTAATTATTGTATTTTTAGTAGGGACAAGGTTTTGCCATGTTGGTCAGGCTGTTCTCAAACTCCTGACCTCACGTGATCTGCTCTCCTTGTCCTCCCCAAATGCTGGGATTACAGGTGTGAGCCACCATGCCCAGCCCTCTAAATTCGTGTCTTATCATAAAATGAGGATAATAATACTACTGACCTCAAAGGTTTCGGAAGATGATTAAATGAAGTGGTGAATATTAAGCAGTTATCAGAGTAAATGGACACTTAGCACATAGTATGTGTTTAATAATAAGATAATAATAATGGCAGTACTGTAAAAAATAGTGATATATTTTTATGGCTTGAATGAATTCAAGGTTTAATTTCCCCTTATTTGATTAAAATAATAAAATAAGATACTCATTAAAAATAAAAATAAGGTATTTATTCCTAATATCTATTTCAGCAAATGAATCAAAGGCAGAATCTCAATGTGGATAAATCAAGTGAAAAAGTTTGACATCAGTCACTTTTCATCTTCTTTCATTACAAACATTAATTATGTTTAAGCATTAATTAATGCTCTTAAGTTAAACATGACCATGTATCATTTTGTTGTAGCTAAGTGAACTCAAAGTGTGAAGGAGATAAAAAGAACTCTGCTTAAAAAGTGAATAGGAAATTTGAATGCTGTGTATTTCAGAATAATCTTGCAGAGTTTACACCTCAGTATTTTATAAAATACAGATTTAAAACATACATTTAGTAAAACAAAATTTTTTTAGCATAGTCTGAGTCTGCAATCTCAGACTTAAAGACATGAATATTTTAGGTTTATTAGCATAAACTGAATACCAGCATGCAAACACTGAAATGAATTTAAGGAAATTGTTAATGATTCATTACATAGAGTAATTAGATTTTTGTATGATTGGAATAAATGCATTAGCAAAAACAATTATGCACTGACACCACTGATACAGTGAAAAACCACTCTCAGGAGAAAAGTCAGTGGTGTAATAAAAAAGACATTTTTGCAGGGCTCCTCCTGTACTTTCTTGACTGAATCACAAACAGCTGTTGCCATCTGCCAGGGTGAGCTGCTGGAAGAAAGGCATGACAAACCTCTGCCAAACCCTGGTCTGTTGAGTGTCCACCCCAGAGCTCTTAGAGACTGAGTATTCTTAAGAGATAGTAAGTGAATCTCCAGTGAAACTGGCTTATGTCATTCTTAAGGGACTATAGGAAAGCAAACAAGATAAGCAGAAAAAGCACATTTGTGAAGAATTGCCTTTGTGGCTTTGTTACTGTTACTTTAAATCTTTTAGAGGGTATACGCTTTTGCTCACAATGGAATCATTGTTCAAACTTACTACATGGTGTTAGTTTCTTAATGTGCATTAAACTGCTACAAGTGCCAAGACATTGTCATCTTTGTATCCCCAAGATCTAGCACAGAGCAGGCACTCAGTGAATAAATGAATAAAAGAATTGGTCCAGTCTGGGTTTGGTGGCTCACGCCTGTAATCCCAGCACTTTGGGAGGCCAAGGTAGGTATATCACCTGGGGTCCAGAGTTCAAGACCAGCCTGGCCAACATGGTGAAACCCCTGTCTCTACTAAAAATACAAAAATTAGCCAGGTTCAGTGGCTCACACCTGTATTCCCAGGTACTTGTGAGGTTGAACCGGGGAGGCAGAGATTGCAGTGAGCCAAGATCTTGCCACTGCACTCCAGCCTGAGCGATGGAAGCAGACTCTGTCTCAAAAAATAATAATAAAATATATACATATGCATACATATATATACATACATACACAGCATACATGTGTATTTTATATATGTTTATGTATGTGTATATATACATACGTTAAATATACACATTATATATCTGTATATATATGTGTGTATGTATATGTGTGTGTGTATATATATACATACACACACACACATACATATATATGTGTATATAGGTCCAGCTCACCGTGACTGCTGTACCAGGCTCCAAGATCAGTTGCAAATTTCAAATATCAATCTCAGCCTTTACAGGGGTATCTTAAGTACTGTACCTCAGAACCACTGAACCTTCTTATCATGTCTCAGCCTTCCTGGAGTAGACACAGTCTGAAGTGGCAGGAAATGAGGCAATGAGAGCCATGTGACATAGGCCACATCTACATCCTTGAAGAAAATAAGTTAGGCAATCTTCTAGATCATTGAGACAGAAAAGATGTTTGCCAGGAAATGCCAGACAACTCAGGCCAAGTGCCTTTTTTTTTCCTGCTTGATTTAATAGTATAATTGCCTCAGTTCTCCATTTGTCTATTTTTGTTCAGACATAGCTTCAGATCAAATAATTTTCAGCAAGGGGTCCTAGGGGAATAAAAGAAAAGGAGCCCAGAAACAAAGGAGGAACCTTCCAAACTAGTTCAACTGTGTCACAGAACAGCCTGAATACATCCAGGTGGCAGTGTGGAAATTAGGAAGTGAAACTGGATCTACGCAAATGATGAGGAAATGCTTATTTGAATTTCACAAATAAGAGCATTAGTATTTTCACAATGCAAAGCATGTGATTTTACCTTAATGTGTCAATATTTCAAAGGCAAGTCCTTGTAGATCAATTGCTTCTATTTCTTTTCTGTGGATGTTGACTGCAAAGAGGCTTTTCTATAAGAATTCACCTAGAAAAGCTCAAAAGAAATAGTGGTGAAAAAGAAATGGTTTTAAAAACTAAACTTAAATAATAATACTGTCTCCTAGGGAGTGATTTTGAATAATAATTTAAAAAATCAAATTAACTACTCTGAAGCCCTGGCTCTGAGATCACGCTAGAGGTGGAATCATATAGGAATAAGCATCTTTTGGGGCTCTCATTATCATTCTCTGTTATATTTCACTCAAGACAATTTATCTGCTTTTGCCCTAGCCATTTTTGTAGCTTCAAGTTTTAGATTATTAGTGATCACAACAGAGTTCTAAAGTCTGACAGAAAAGTAAGCAGGCACCTTATAAATTAAAATGCAATTAGATAAAGAAAGCTTTGTAAACTGCTAAACACCATGCAAATCTGTTATTATGGTACAGAAGGCTCATTGGAGCCTTTTGTTTTTCCTTTTAACAAAATGATGTGACTAATTATGAAGATAAACCTCATTAAATCTTTTAACCTGATTTTCCTCTCTAATTATTGGAAGCTTATATATTGTCTGAGAGTAAATTTCTTTTCTGAAACTAGAAACTAGCCTCTCCCCGCTTTGATTGGATTTCACAGGGCCCACTGTGATACATCACCTCTGGAACTGTTTGATTCAAAGGAAGATAGGATTAGTCTACCTGCATTACAGGAATTCACCATGGAAACCACGGAAGAGGAAAAAATGAGGAAGAGAAAAGCAAATCAAAATCACCATGACTATTGAACACAGGTAGTTAAAATTACAGTAAGGGTTCCCCTGCTTAGTTGGGATTCTATTCCTGAGCCTTGAAAAGAACTCACAGACTTTGAGTAAGACTTGGGGCATACAATGAAATAACTTTTATCTTAAGCTAAATGACCTGCACGATAATTTTATTTCCCTTCAGAATTAATTTTTTTGCAGGTGTAATAGTTTAAAGGCAATTTGTAAAATTGATATAAACTTAAACATAAAATGATAAATTCTCACACATTAAAAATATTAGCTCCAGAAGTAGTATCAATGAGACGGTTGTGAATGACATTGTACATCTAATTGTTGATGATATTCTTTGTTTGAAGTTTCTTTTTCACTCTAAAATTTTTTTCCCTTCAATGTTTGCTGCTTGGGAGAGGCAAAGGTGTACTTTTAGGCATCATCAGGTTAAATAACTTTAATCTTAAACTTTTTGAACAACTGATCTCCAAACTTTTAATTGTGTCTCCCTTTAATTTAAAAAGAGAGATCCACAATAGCGCTATATAAAAACATTGTAAAACAAAGATATTTTTAAAATGCTTTAGTAAATGTATTTCATCCTAAGAAGAGATAGTCAACCCCATGTCTCAGATATTTTTCATAATTACCTTTGATGGACTTAACAATAACACGTGCTATGTGGCCATTGCTTTGTTACTTGTTTTCTTTTCCTTCACCATGCCCTTGGGCTTTAATCACTTCTTAAATTGCTTCTAGATGCCTGTGTTGCCATCCTGAGTCCCACAGGGGAGATTCTCATACTTTGAACACATAATGATGCAGTTTGCAGCAATCTGGTCTCAGTAGAGGTCAGTTTTCCTAAGCAGGATCTAGTCAAATTCAATTTGAACAAAACTTAGTGGATTAATCAAATTCTCTTGACTACAATTTTGCAGAATTAAATATTATATAAAATGAGTGGTCTATTATTACATACTTAAATTTCTTTATTCAGAAATTCAATATTGCTCTAGTAATGTGTACTTGATAATATTATATCATTCTCACCAGTTTAATTTTTTTAAAAAACTTTAATCAGCAAAAAGATCAAAGAACCCACTATTATATTGATACTGGCGCTACAGATCTAGAAAAAGAAAATATTTTTAAGATGGATAATAAGGAGGACCAGAATTGAAACATTATCTTCTTTGCTATCGTTGTTGCTTTTTGGCACTTTAAACCATATCTAATAAAATAAATTCACTGAAAACCATTTATACAATGTTATGTGTCATTACAATAGGAAATAGTATGGGAAAATAATATTTCAAAATGATTCCAAGTGATCTCTCTCTCTCTCTTTCTCTCTCTCTTTCTCTCTCTCTCTCTCTCTCTCACACACACACGCACACACACACACACACACAGTGTTCATGATGTTTTTCCGGAGCCAAACTAAGAGGCTGTAGTAAGCTAGTGGTCCTACAATTAAGTTATCTTAGTAAGTTCAAAGGACTTGAATGAAACCTTTCATTCACATATGATTCAACCTCTAATCTCTGCTGTGAAAATGTATATAACATATTTTTTAATCCAGTAAAAATTACTTTTAAAGTCATGCAAACATTACAATGTTAGCTACATCTCACCTCCTTTTCCTTTCTGTGGATAACCAAGACTTGACCATATTTCTGATAAGTTTAGTTGGTCATATTAGTCAACAATTCAACTAAAACTTTTCAATACTTAGTCCTTTTAACTTAATGAATTGCTTTCCCTTTAAAGTTTTAGTAACAGCTGAATGAGGTGGGTGTAGCAGGGGGGCTTAGGTGTCACTCTTGTAATGAGATCATTCTTTCAAATGTTCAAATGTGCCTATTATTAGGTTTTATTCTAATTTAATAACATTAAAAATTAATCTTCTCTACTTTTTAGAAAAGTGGAAATTTTAGACAAATGATTGGAGAAAAGATGTATGTGCATATTTAATTATTTAATTATTTATGTCGGTCACTGCCACTAAAGCTGCAAATCAGAAAAAATGAGGTTTGGTGCCTTGTGGCATTTGCAAGTGATGAGGCATTTGCAAATCTGTAATGGGTGCTATAAAACACCGGTATTACCCAACATCTTTATCATAAGCAATTTCCTAGGGCAAAGGGAAGCCATCTTGGTAAAGGTATTTCATAGGCCTTTTGCCACAGCCAGTTTCATAATTTATTACACCAGCTTTGTTCATAACATGCCAAATATTTCCCTCCCTCCTTACTAACCAACCTCTCCTGACTTACGAAGAAGTAATCAAGGGAGATATCTCATTTCTTTAATTTCATCTGCTCCTCACCTCCCTTCTCCTCCAGCTCACCACCTCTTACAAGATCCTGCTGATACCTAACTACAGGCCTCCTTAGCCTAACTCAGAAAGCTGTTCTTGAAGTACAGGGAATTGTTCCCTTGGGTAGCCTACCCAAGTTCAAAAACACCCTCATCTACACAGTGGTCATACCTGAAATTCCACAATGATCTTTGACAGCATTTTCTCCCTCCAAAAATATCTTGGTGACTTTAGTAAATTTCTCAGAGGGAAAAATCTAGATTGGAGTAAACAACCAGAGATTAAAAAGCAGAAGTAGATAATCTGGATTAGAAAAATTACAGCTGCTGACCACCACATGACTGAATTCTCAACTGTTCCTGAGTAAATGGTGATAAGAAAGGTCATAAAGATTAATCATTTCTGACCATGAAGTAGGTGCTTTCTTTATTGGCAGCCAGACCCTTGTGTAATTATTTTCCTCCTCCCTTCTTCCACATTCCTATTTAAAAAAGAAGACATCCGAAGGGACGGACTGGGGCAGGGGCAGAGATGAGACTAAGTATGAAAAAGCTGTAAATTTCACGTTCTCATTCCAGCTGTCAGTTTTCTGTGTTTCTGTTGTCTTTCCCCAAACACTTCTCTATTTTACTGTAAGGTCGAATGAACTGGAACATCCTCTGGAGGATCTTACCTACCTCATAGGGCCTCTCTATAAACAGAAAACACTTCATCGTCATACAAAATAAGTATCAGTAAGATGATCAGGCTGTATACCTTTAACTTAAACTTTGTGACTTTGAGGGGCTTTGCAACACCTCCTCCAGCTGCCTGCTAGATTTTGTCTGATTGTTGTAGTACTAGTTGTTCATCAGAACAGAAGAAGATCATACTTCATATTCATTATTCATAGAAAATAATCATGGGGTGCCCTATTTATAGCTCAAAATTGTTGCTCTGTAGAAGAAAAGGGAAGAGGGATCATCTCATGCCAAGACCCTGAATCCAAGCAAGAGATGATTCTGTGCCCAATAATTCCAAGGATGGCATGATCGGCTGCGTGACTCCTTCCCTAATTATCTCGATTCATTTTGGTTGTCAATTCTGTCAGGAATTTTTGACAGAAAACCAACGCATCAGAGATAAGACTAAACGAATTAATTCTGGTCCTTTAAGCCTAAAATATTAACATAGCAACCAATCTGATGGAGAGGACTCAGTGGAGGAGGAGGGGATGATATCACAGCTGCACAATTGCATGTTGTAATCACTGCTGTTATCTTCTGTGCTTTATATTCAATAGTTCTCTGATAGTTCTCTGTGCTGAGCACTGCATATTGATTTGGAGAAAAGTAAATGAGTTTCTGAATACATAAAGCCTTTCTGATATACTTAGAACAATTCATTTCCCTTTTTATTCTTCTCTGATTTATTTTCTAACTTCAAAGATCATATGACTCTCTTATTTTTAACTTTTTTTTACATAATTTGTTAGGCAGGATAATTATTTGATGGAGTAAACATGCCAAAAAAATTTAAATTAAATTATAAATGATTTTCTTCCTAACAAGAATCCAGTTTAAACAGATTTAAAAGTTCTACCACGATGTGTGAAATATTCATGAAGATCTTCCTATGTAGACATCTAGAACGTACAGGAGGGAAGTGCTCTGATTCCAACACAAGGCCCTTCAGTTGTGGGGAAACCTCAGTGTTCTCTGATAAGAGATTTCAGGTGCGGACATGCCTCGAGATAGTGAGGGTTCCTGCCGGCTGCTACTCACGCCCCCTGACAGTTCTGCTCTGGTGCCAGACAAAAGGCTGGGTGGTGGGGAGTATTTGTCTAATGAGGTATTGGGTGCCCAACTCTCCATTAAGAGGGCTAGAGAGCAGGGACCACCTGTCTTGGGGAGCTCTTGTGCCCAACCCTTCCAATCTGGGAGGATACGATGGATGAGTGTGTGAATGTGCCCGAGCTTAAAAAGAGCAACTTAAGAGCTAAGCGCTCTCCTCTGAGATGGTAGGTAGCTTCCATATATTGAGTGCTAAATATGCCAGGCATGACATAAGAAGCCCATTCAAAGCTTTAACAACTCTTTGAGGCCCATTTTATTATTATTCTCATTTTAGACGTCAGGAGACTGAGGCTTGGGAAGGTGAAGTTACCAGCCTAAGTTCCCATGGCTGGAAAGAAGTAATGCTGATGTTCTAACTCATGCTCTTCCATAGACGTAACCACTGCTGCTCTTGACTGCTCACCAGGCTGCCTCCCACATGCTGCCATGTGCTGAGAAGGCAAATGCTATCAAATGGGATGACCCCAACATTTGTAGTCAAAGGCCTTCCTTGGCCACTTTCCAGTATGTGATCAATGTGTCAAACTGTTCCTTCACCCTCTGCTGGTAAAATGGGGAAAATTAGACTTATGGGAAAGGATCAATATAAGAAATAAATCTGCTTTCTAAGCAGATTGGTATATAACCAGTGCTCAATTAATGTTTGTTGCAATTGATTCTTGTATAATAAATATATATATTTGATAATAAAAATATATGTATGTTTTATATAGCTTCACATTAAATAGCAACTTGATAACATCTCATTTCATCTGTAATAGAAACTTGATAAAATCCAGGGTTGAATTTAAGAGTTTAATTCTTTACTTTGTCTTATCTTGTACATAGATACCCATGCATTTGCTTCCAAATTTAGAGCTCAGTTTCTCAGCTGTGCATGCACGCATACGTTGAGGAAGATGTGAGCACCTGGCCCGGAGCCCCCAGAGCAGGAAACTGATGGACAGGTGGTTGAACTGAATCTCAGGCTTGGCAGAGAACTATGCTACACCCATTTCCTGCTGCAACCTCTTGTCCACACAGGGTTCCTGCTCTTAGCTGTTGGGGGTTCCTCCCACTTACAGCCCACAGCACTTTACCATACTCACCTTAAGAAGGAGAAAGTGCTGCTGGCTGTGTAGCTGGGTGGGAAGATAAGTTGTATAGGTCCACAGGGAAAAAAAAAAAAAGCAGCAGCAAGAATCGAGGAGAGAGAAGAGGTACAGTGTGGACCAGAGAAAACCTTGGCTTCCCGGATATGGTGGGTCCCTTTGGATACAATGGGGTGAGGTATGCTTGAGTGATGCAAGATAGGGAACCCTGAGAACATCGCCAGCCTGAAACAGCTGCACACAATGCAGATCTCAAGACCTTCGCACATGCTCTTGCTCTTTGAGTGTCTTCTCTGACTTTTCTACTTAAAATAGTCACCATCATTCCCATGATATTGTAGCATCTTCACAGCACCTATTATGATCTGAAAGTAAATGATGTATTGAGTTACTTATTTTCTGATTTATCTTCCCCTTCAAAAATGTAAGCTCCTGACTCCTATCCCTACAGTGGTCAGAATAATGACTGACTGAATGCATATTTATCAAAAGAATGAATATTACCAGTAACACTTTACTCCCTTTTAGGCTGTTAATTTCTTCCTATTCCAGATCTCCACTCAGATATCTCATTTTTATTCAAAACCAAGCCTTAAAAAGTGGGCTAAAGTTCTTCTATTCGGTTCCCCAACAAGCCAAAATATTTTCTGTCTTGTGCTTTCGCATGCTGTTTCCTCTGCCTGGAACATCAACTACCTCCACACTCTCTGCTCCTCCTCAAATTCTGAGAGCAGAGGCTCTTAGAATGTTCAGTTGCTTCTCATCCAAATTCAGTGTCATTCTCCAGAAAGGATGTCCCTTATTGGTCAGTCATCTCTACAATTTTTTTTTTTTTTGAGATGGAGTCGCACTCTGTCACCCAGGCTGGAGTGCAGTGACACGATCTCAGCTCACTGCAACCTCCGCCTCCCAGGTTCAAGCGATGCTCCTGCCTCAGCCTCCTGAGTAGCTGGGATTATAGGTCTGTGCCATCACACCCAGCTAATTTTTTGTATTTTTAGTAGAGATAAGGTTTCACTGTGTTGGCTCACATTACAGGTGTGAGCCACTGCACCCAGCCTCTGCAGTATTTTACATTAGAGCAAACTAGGTTTCTTTTTTGATTTTGGTTTTGGTTTTCAGTTCAATCACTTACCTATTTACTTGTTTCTGGTCTGACTTCCCCACTAGGCTATAAGCTTCACAAGGGCAGAGACTGTGTATATTTTATTGTACAATCCATGCTCAGGGTGTAGCACAATGCCTAGAACACACTGGGTACTAAGTAAATTGTCAAATAAATAAATGAATCAATTGTTTAAAGTCATTCCATCTGTATTTAAATTTGGAGGTAAATCTAACTTACAAATTTTTTTATTAGTTGTAACTCTTTCCCTCTTTTAGTTTTTATTTAGATTATCTCTCTGTTAAAAGACAAGTTTTCACTTTGCCCATGAGGCTTCTCTAAACATTGCAGTCAGTCTCCTTTCCCTTCACTAGACCCTCATTCATTTCATTTACAAATGTGTTCCTAGCACTTTCTAGTGCTAAGATACATTGATACGGTCCCTGACCTCAAGGAGGTCTGAATATCTATCACACACTTTTAAACTTGACTCTAATTCAAATATGTCAAGTGAATAAATGAATGAGTTTAATTACAGCTTTGTTGACATCTCAACTCCTTCTCCTTATTCTTCGTGATATTAAACACAAATGTGTAGCTTCTTCCCATAATCTTCCTGGGAAGACTCAAGAAAGGTCATTCTTCCAGAAGAATCAAAAGAGAGTGATCTATTCCTGGTACAGACTAGAAGCTGAGAAATAAGTCGATTCTCAGCATCTCTAAGTCTGACTTACACTCTATTAATTCACTATAGTTAAATGGGCTTCCCAAAAAGAAACACCCTCTTGTTTTTCAATGTAAATATGGAAACATTTCCTAAGTCACAGGTACAAGGATTTTAATTAGCCATCTTAAGACGTGACTTTCTCTCATTGGCTCAGATAACTCTACAGTCGATATCCATGGGGGATTGATTGCAGGACCCTCCTCAGATACCATTCTGGGATGCTGAAGTCCTTTATGTAAAGTGACATAGAAGTTGCATATAACCTGCACGCTTCCTCCTATATATTTTAAATCATCTCTAGATTACTTATAATACCTAATGCAATGTAAATGTCATGTAAATAGTTATTATCCTGCATTGTTTTTACTTATGTTATTTGTATTGTTGGATGGTTACTTTTGTTCTTTGGGGGTTTTTCCAGATGGTTTTTATCTGAGGTTGGTTGAATCCAGGAATGTGGAACCCAAAGATACAGAGGGCCGACTGTATTCATCTCTTTTCCTTTTTCTCTTCCTGGTTTCCCAGGAGCATATCTGGCAGTATTGTAACGAGGCCTCACCAATTTGAAAACAAACTTGAAATCAAATTCAGGTTTTTTTACTTTGCTTCATCCATTACATCCGATCCTTTTTAAAAAGTTTTGTGTATGTAGTATACAAGCAAGTAGCTAAAACGTGGGAAATTGTGGGAAAATGTTGGCTGTGATATTTGCACAATGCTCCACTTAGGTTTAATGATTTTTCTCTGTGTTTGATAAATGGAGCTGGTTTTTGGCAGTATCTTGGCACAATCAGTATGCTACCAATTTCCTTTAACATTTCTAAGCTTTATTCTTTCGAAAGCTACTTTTTTCACTCTCAAATGCAGGCTACTAGAACTGCCTGTTTCTCCTCCATTCTGCCCTGCTTGCCTCAGCCACAGTGATCAAATTCCAGTACCGTTTTTACTGATAACCTCTAGATCAGTCTTCTTCACTATCGCATTGACTCAGACTTCTGAGTCAATCATCATCCTTCCTCATCATCCTTCCTCATGTATTATAACATTCTAGTTATTTTTCTACTTAACTAATGCAAATCTGTTCATATTTTCTATTCAACTGAAGCAAATCGCCTTCTGCCACTGACTTCCCAACTCAGTCGTTCAATTTCCTCATTAAATCTATCATCCAGACCTATAAGTTCTACCTCCCTAATATATCTGAACTCCACGCACTTCTTGCCATGCTCATTGCTACAATCTTAGTCTCATCTAAGACTGTATTTTTTCTATACCTTTATAACAGACTCCTTGAAGAGGCCTCTCTGACTCTTTTCTTAGACCACCTTCTGCATATTAACTGCAAGTGTGTAAAGCACCTTCTAAAACATAAATCAGATCATGGCACTTCTCTGCTTGTAATGTTGTAGTGGCTTTTCTTAGAGACCACAGTAAAATCCACGCTTCCTACCTTGTCCTGCAAGGACCTGTGTGATATGACACCTCCAACATTTTCACTTCTTGCTCTGTCCATTCATTCAAGGCACATAGGCCTCTTTGGCAAAATACCAAGTTCTGAGGGCCTGTGTTTCAGTGCATTTGAACCACTATAATAAAATACCTGAGACTGGGTTATTAATAAAGAACAAAAATTTTGTCTTACAGTTCTGGAAGCTGAATGGTCCAAGACTAAGGTGCTGGCAGGTTTGGTGTCTGGAGAGGGCTGCTCTCTGCTTCCAAGATGGTGCCTTGTTGCTGCATCCTCCAGAGGATGAGGAACACTGGGTCTTCACATGGTGAAAGGGGGAAGGACAAGAGAACCAAATCCTTCATAAAGCCCCTTTTATAAAGGCTTTGATCTGATTTACAGGGAGAGAAGCCTCATGACTTAATCACTTCTGAAAGACTCCACCTCTTACTATTATCATATTGGCCATTAAGTTTCAATGCTTGATTGAGGAGATACATTTGAACCATAACAATCTATGACTTGCTCTTTCTTTTGCTGTCTCTTCACATGGTTTCCTCCTTCTCATGACCTAGGTTTCAGTTCCAATGTCATTTTCTCAGAGAAGCCTTTCCTGGCTCCCTTGTTAAGCAACATCCCTCTTCTCTCTATATGATCTATCCACAGTGGTTATGTTCTTCGCACTCATCAGTGTGTGAAACCATCACATTTACTTGTATATTGAATATTGTCTATCTCTCCCCTTAGAACATATGCACTGATGAGTGCGAAGGTCACTGATGTGCTGCTTAAGGTCAGGTTTACTGTGGGTATTATTGACCAGCATCTCATATTTATCTCCAAAATCTCATATAGTTTAACATGCATTTCTTTCATTCCTTCCGCAAATACTTATTTAGCAACTACTCTATGTCAACCATTGTCTTGGGCACTAAGATATAAGCTGTGAATAGAATTGAAAAGATGCCTGTAATCCCAGCACTTTGGGAGGACAAGACAGGAGGATTGTTTGAGCCCAGGAGTTCAAGGTCAACCTGGGTGACACAGTGAGACCCTGTCTCTACAAAGAATAAAGAAATCAAAATTATCCAGGTGCGGTGGCAGATGCCTATAGTTCCAGCTACTCAGGAGGCTGAGGTAGGAGGATCACTTGAGCCTGGGAGGTTGAGGCTGCAGTGAGCCCAGATTACTACACTGCACTTTAGCCTGGGGCAACAGAACAAGACTTTTTCCAAAACAAAAAGAGAGAAAGAGAGAAAAGAAAGAAAGAGAGAGAGAAAGGAAGGAAGGAAGGAAGGAAGGAAGGAAGGAAGGAAGGAAGGAAGGAAGGAAGGAAGGAAGGAAGGAAGGGCAGAAAGGAAGGAGGGAAGGAAGAAGGGAAGAAAGGAAGGAGGGAAAGAAGGAAGGAAGGAAGGAAGGAAGGAAGGAAGGAAGGAAGGAAGGAAGGAAGGAAGGGCAGAAAGGAAGGAGGGAAGGAAGAAGGGAAGAAAGGAAGGAGGGAAAGAAGGAAGGAAGGAAGGAAGGAAGGAAGGAAGGAAGGAAGGAAGGAAGGAAGGAAGGAAGGGAAGTTTTTGTTTTTAAAGGGTCCATGTCATATTTGGGTGGAGCAGTGCATACTTCAAAAAAAGCAAACTTGTCAATAAACAACTAAATATATATGATATCAAGTGATAATAGGTGCTTTATAAAGTAAAGCAGGAAAGAGGAATAGGGGATGCCAGCAGACACATTCCCCGCCCTTCAAATAATAAACATGGTGAATTACTTTCCTTTGTTTCCATAGCACTTTAGACACACTTTCAAAATATCACATTTATCACATTTTATCATAGCAACTTGAAGAAAGTGAATTCATTTTGCTCTGAGTTCTAACTTAGTGATGGTGTTATACGTATCGGTCTTTGCATCAGGCATATAGGAAGACCCAGTAAGTGCAATTAAATGAAAGAATATGTGAATTAACAAATGTTTATATTTCTATTCTTACCTTCTTGAATGTCTTCCTTGCAAAACTTCCTGAAAGAGCACTCATAGGAGACCTGCAGAAATATTTGATCATTTAACCCTTCCTGTACACAACCAGGGCTGCATTTGGTGTCTCTGAGCATCAGTAAATAGAAGGACCACCCCATAACTGTTGTGTGTTTTTAATTTGTGAAGTGATTATCTGATCCTGGTCAGACTAAGATCTGCCCTTCTTTCCTTCAGCCCACAGCAGAGGGCTTGTGCTCAGTGGCCCTTCATGTGTCATACACTATATTTATTCATATAAAGCAGATACATGATACACATTATCACTAATTTGTTCCTTTGTTACATAGAATACAGTTACAGAGAAGATAGTGTGTATTTCGTACTTCTAATCTGGGTGCTTGGCGCCAAGCCACTCATCAAGGAAAAGTCCAATTTTTCTACAGAAATACTGTGATAAATTTGAAGTGCTTCTCTGCAATGACATTACACTACTTCCTAGATAAGCAAACATCTTTTTTCAGTGTTTCTAGTGCATTTCCATGTCAGAAGCAATAATGTATATAAGCTCATTTTTATTTGCAAAGAATTGGTTCCCAGTTTCCATCTATAGCATGGCTGAGGAAACAGTAGATAAAGAATTTAATGAAATCTGATACTATATCCATATGAGGAATATTAAAAGGAGAAGTAGGTTTTTCTCAGACACTTTAAATGCTGGAAAAGTACATAAAGAGAGCAAATACTTGAGTATCAGCGAAGCAGTTCATTTCCTGATAAAGGATACCTCATGTGCCCCTATAAGAAAGAGAAAAACAAAAGACCTATTTCTCTACTAAAAGAATATATGACTAATGTCAGAGGATAAAGAAGAAGAAGAGATAATTGTGTTGCATATTATTCAGGATTATAGGATTTCAAAATGCATGTGGTTTCCTGCCAGAAACGAAATTTCCAGTCTTGCTTTCCAAACTATGTAGACTGGGCCCTCGTTGACTTCCTGTGTCCCTCTCTGATAGTATACATGTAAAAATAGAAAGCAGGAAGAAAACACTTATCAGCCAAACTATATCATTTGTGTTTCAAGTGTCAACCAGCAGGAAAAAAAAAAAAAAAACTACATCATTGGTTAAATCTCTACAATGTGGTGGAGGTTTTAGTTTTTACATTCTGTCAGGGTGTGTCTCTAATCGCTATTGGTGTAGGGCGCTGGAGGCCCTTTGGATTGAGCACCAGTTTGGGAAGTGTGATCCACATACCTGGAGAAGCTCCACGTGTTGCAAAGCAATCAGAGAAAAATCAATGCAAGCGTGTCATCTACATAGGAATTGGTACAGAATCATTTTTGTTTAAGGCACTAAAAGGGCTACCATTTTATAAGGCCTGAAAATGTAGGTCGTTCATGCCAGTCTGACACTGGTGTGGGAACCACTGATGAATCCAGTGAATCATGTTTTAGCTGGCTTATAAATGGGATTCTTTGGAATGCTTAGCAAATAAAGCTTCCATTATTTATCCATCTTTGGCCATTGTCCACAGACCACATCTTGCTTGCTGTGCCTATGAAAAGAGGTTCTTAATGATGAACACTATTGTCAGTAATTTTTCATGTATTTGAAGTTTTAATTAGTACAGGTGTTTGGAGAAAAAAATTCTCAGATGTAGGCAATTATTTTTCTGCTATTCTATAGGTTAGATGGGATGCACACATGCAGAATGAAATTGCATCAAATCAGATTGGAATGTTTTGACAGCAAGCTACAGCAAATGATTAGGCTGGTATTATAAAGCAGGAGCGATTAACAAGTGATTTACAAATGGCAGCAGAGGCACAACCTTGAATTACAATGAACAGAGAGAGCTGAAATATAGTGGTTAGCAAAACTGCATTTGATCAGATGAAGATTTGGGGGGTTAGTTCTAATGAGTCACAGATAATAGTTCTAATACAAATGATTTCTTGAATGCTGATTTATCATACCCACTCGTTGACCCGTCCTACAGGCATATGTATAGCAGCCCAATAGAATTCAAACAGGTAAAATTGTAAAGAGAGCCCATGTCCATTTACATCAGGAAAATCCTGATTTAACAGATGTGCTTTATGTAATACCCTGAGGGACAACAGGTTCAGATTTTTCTGAATCAAAAGAAAAAACATTACAAAGCTTTGCATTTCTTTATTAAACTCTCTTACTCTCAGTCCTTAACTAAAAAGACAGTTCGAATAATACTATCTTAACTCAGAGTAAGACATCCTTCCTTAAGCCTTTAAGATGGTTGAATTGCAGTCTGAGAAAATGGCAGGCATGTGCTGCTTTCCCTGTTTTTAAAATGAGATGTTTTTAGAGGGACGAAAAAGAGTGCGGGTGGGTGTGATTATGTGTGAGATCAGATCCGAGAGGACGTCATTTGTAAAACAAAAGAAAATGAAAGTAATTATGATAGGGGGTAATGATGTTTTCAGAGTATTTTCTTTTTAACATTCAAGGTATCATTCGAAAGAAAAGGAAGTTTTATTCCCACTTTACAAATTGAAAATCAGATATTTAGAGGTAAAAAGAAACTTTATAAGTGAGTATAATGATCAAAGATTAGAAACAGTGCTTTCAGAAGTGCTTTTGTTACCCTTCAAGCATTGGCATTTCCTTCCAATAACCTTGATCATGAAATGTTTCTGGGTCAGCTGTAGAAACAGTCAAAGTGCTGTTCCGATGTCCCATTCACTCTGTCCCAACCCTCCCTTCAACCGTATCCATTCTTTCCCTGCCACTCTCCATCTCTACTTCCCATATTAGGCATTATGCACATGTGTAAAATTACAAAACACACAAAACAGTGTAATGGTTAAGGGGAAAATACATTTATGTTGATGTATTTAAGAAACATTTATGGTAAAGTCAGTAAAATGTGAAAAAGATCTTCATCTTCAATAATAACTCGAAAAATGCAAAATAAATGAGATACCATTTCCCCACTATCAGAATAACCAAAAATTTTTAAATTAAAAACTAGTTTCTGCAAAGATATGAGTAAAAAGGAGCCCTCATATCATACCCTGGCATAAGTATAAATTGGCGCAACTGCTTTTTGTCAAAATTTTGCCTCTCTCTCTCTATACACACACACACACACACACACACACACACACACACATGTGTATATATATTTTTGTAGCACTATTTTCTATGGAAGAAAAAATGCACAAATATGAAAAGATCATTTTCTTAAAAGATTGTTATATTTTTAATATAAAAAGTTGCAGAAAACAAACAGCTACATATATATGTAGTTGTGTACACATACTATACATATTATATATATGTATACACACGTATATATATATATATACATACTAAAGTGGTAATAGCAGTTATCTTTGGGGAGAGGGTTGTGAAGAAATCTATAATATATTTTTTTTCATGGTAGAATGAAAGTTAATTTTAAGTTCTTTGCATGTGTTCATATATTTCAAATTAAAACACAAGCACACAAACCATATTATGTCTTTAAAAAGTATATGTGTCATAAATTTGGGGATCAGACAGGCATAATTCAGGTACTGGGTTTACCACTTAATCATCTTAGATTCCCTCAACTTTCGTTTTCTCCAAAATTAAAATAAGATAAGAATCTAAAATAGGATTTTATTTTATAAAGGTGTAAGGATTAAGGAGATAATGCAGGATAATTTATAAAAATGATTACTATAGTAATGGATGCATTAAAAGTTTAATAAATATTAAACATTATTATTATTGCATTCAAATTCCAAATTCATCTGGCCTCTCGGATAAATGTTAATCCCTGCCTGTTCCTAAACCAGGTAAGGTCCTTGTCTCCCTGTTCTTTTAGAAGTTTGCATTTGTTTTTACATTCCATCTAGTTCTCCCCACCAAAAAGCTGCACTTTCCTTTGCCTTGCCTCTCCACCGGAAAGCTCTTGCCTGGAAAATTTTCCCAAAGTTTTTCAGGTAGAGCCGCCCCCATCAGCCTCTACTCACCAACTTCAGCTGATCTCACTGGAATTTTATCTAGGCCAGAACTCAAAACCATTCCACTCCTACTGCCTCTCTGTCCTTTGCCTCCTAACTGAATTCCAAGTCTTGCTTATTTTTTTATTTTAATTTCTTGGGTCCATGTGCAGGATGTGCATGTTTGCCACAAAAGTAAATGAGTGCCATGGTGGTTTGCTGCACCTATCAACCCATCGCCTAGGCATTAAACCCAGCATGCATTCGCTATTTTTCCTGATGCTCTCCCTCCCACCCACCGTGACCCTGTCCCCACCAACAGGCCACAGTGTGTGTTGTTCCCCTCCCTGCATCCATGCGTTCTCATTGTTCCGCTCCCACTTTTAAGTGAAAACATGCAGTGTTTGGTTTTCTATTCTGCCTTAGTCTGCTGAGGATAATGGCATCTAGCACCATCCATGTCCCTGCAAAGGACATCATCTCTTTCATTTTTGTTGCTGCTGAAGTTTTGCTTTTTTAATGAAGGGATGGGCCCAGCCATCCCATTATTTCCAAGAAAAACTTTTCCCTATGATAGCAATAACATGGAAAGAAATATTACTTTTCAAAAATTGCACAGAAAGCATCAATGTGACCATAGAAACATTATGCTCAGGTCCCATGATGGACAAATCAGCTATTTTTGGAGGACAAAGGGAGAGGTGGATTCTATTTTAGAAAATATTTTACTTTGAGTGTGTTCCTTAAAATATTTAATAGGGCAGTTTCACTGGTAACTAGAACACAAAACTAAAGTCTCCCAGTCTCTGCTGTCCATGGCAACTTAGGTGATCACAGGAATTGCCGCTCTTCCTGACTCTGCACGTAGACATTCTGTGCTCACGGGGAAAGAGCCAAGTGGGGATGTGAGGAAAAGTGCTTTTTAAAATCAGCAGACTTTTAACACTTTTGTTCTTCTGGACAAAGAATATTCTCTACAACTAATGATTTATCCAATAATTATCTCAGAAACATATGAGTTTTTTAATTTTCCTGGAGTTAGTAACTGGGTGATGTACAGACAAACACGTTTGCCTCCTGACTGTAGCAAAGAATAATCTCCTGATATGAAATAGTTCTTTTTACAGCAACAAAAAGCAAGAAAAGCAGGGCAGTAAGATGATGCTGTTAGTAGTTGATGTCCCTTAAGACCTTTAAAGGTAATAATCATTCTACCTTCCATTTCCGTAGTGCCTGATGGTTTGCAAAGTACTTTCACATATATTATCTTTCTCAAGGAAAAGAAATACATATTCTATAAGGGCCATTCCTGAGAGAAAATAAAATGTCAAGCAAATGTAAACTATTCCTAGATTGAATAATTCAGGCAGCTGCACTATCAAAATGGTGAACCACTTCATGAGAAACAGAGGAGACAAAAAATAAAACAAAATCACCATCACTGGCATAAATATGAAATGTATGGGGTTGACTAACTTTTTTTCATTATGTTCTTGATACAGGGACTATAATTTGTTTCATTTTTGTCAGAATTGGAAATAAGATGCTAAATAGGCATCCTAGCTCTTAGGTACCCTGTGGAATCTCAATGCCTTGCCACCTAAGGCAAAATACACACACACACACACACACAGACACACACACCACACACACACAGACACACACACCACACACACACACACACACACAATTTTGCAGTGTAATAACTTTCTTTTACCCTCTGATTTCACACAAATTTCCCTGCCTTACATGACACCTGCCCCACCGTTCTTGTTGTGTACCTTCTGCTCCAACCAGGCCAGGGTCTTCCTTTGACAAAAATGTACACATTGCTGCCTCTAAGCCTCTGTTCCCCACACCATTCATTCAGCAATGATTTGACGAAATCTGCATATGCACAAGACTTCGTGCTAGGTACTGGGAATAGAGCAACGAAAAAGACAAATGAGATCTCTCCCCTTAAGGAGTTGGGAACATTCTGGGTTGGGGGACAGATAATAAACACATTTTACACATTTTAGATTCTGCTAAGTGTTATAAAGCTCTAGAACAGGGTAATATAAAAAGCTGGCTGGAGAGGAGACTGATAGCTTAGTTTGGGGAGTAGTCAGGGAAAGCTTCACTGAGGAGGTGACATTCAAGCTGGGGCCTGAATGACAAGAAGGAGTCAGCCCTGAAAAAACAGGGGAAACAGGAAGAAGGGTGGTAAAGAGGAGAGTAAGCACAGGGAAGCATGCTGAGAGGCATGAAAAGAGGAGCTGAGAGGCAGGCAAGAGTTAGACCCTGCGTGGACTTTGGCTTTTACTTTAAGTGCACCGTGCACCCAGAAGCACGGGAGGGTTTTTTGCAGGAGAGTGGCAAAACAGGATTTGTGTTTTTTGAAAGATCTCTCTGGCTACTGGTCAGAGAATGGACTATGAGGGTACAAAGTTAGAATGAGGCAGACCTGTTAAGAGTCTATTACAGGTCCATGGGAGACAAAAAAGGTGGAGAGTTTGTGTGGGGAATATGGAGAAAAGTTGACAGATTTGGGGTCTCTTTTGTACATGAAGTCATTCAGACTCATGGGTAAGTTAAATGTAGCAGGGGAAAGAAACTCGATTTCATATTCTACTTTGTCATAATTAAACAATCCCCTGTGTGTTGTACATGCATTTCAACTAAGTTATAAATATAGAAATCAGTCATATTCTTCTACTTTTTTTTACTCAACTACAGAAATGTAGAAATGAGCACACAATAAAGACTTGCTAACTTGAATCCAATGAATATTTCTACTTCTATTGTGGGTCAAAAGTAGTCTAGTCCAACTGATCGTTGCAAATCCAAGTGTCTCCCTTCCATTTTCTTTTCTTCATCCTGCCATCTGTCCTTTCACCTCCTATTTTTCAGTGACTGTAATTCTCCCTGTGATTTCTTGGCAATCACCCTCTGATCATCAGATTTCTGCTTCCTCACTCATTTCACACCACCATTCATTCTGTGCAGCTTGCTCCAGCCCACTCCCTGTCAGGCCCTTGCCTGGGTCATGGGGACCCAAAGGCAAACATCAGCAGACATGAGAAACTTCACAGTATAATCTTCACACAAGAACTAGGAGGGAGAATCCTGGACCCCACAGATGAACATAAGAAAGAAAGGGAAGAATTATTCAGGAAAACACAGATTTGATTCTCTCCTTTACAGCTGGGCTCTCTAAGAGTTCCATAAAAGGAAAGACATCCTTGCTTCCCTGCCCCTTATCTCTCAAGCCTTCTGGCCACTCTATGTTTCGAGTTCCAGGAAAGGGAATCTTCAGTCTCTCCTTGAGAAGCAGAGGATTCCGTGATAATATGCCCAGAAATGTCTCTGAGATTCCTTAGATGATTCCATCTTTCTTCTTGCAACTCACCTCCTCACAAACAAATGTCTTCTCCTGCATTTAAGTTAATTTATTTTCAGTAAACATTCATCAAATGGCCACCATTTTACTAAGCACAAGACCTAGCAGGCTCCTAAAAATATAGTTCCTGTCTTCTAGACCTTTGAAGGAAAAACATAAAGTAAAATGAAATTCACACCAAATAGACATCTGAACCACAGAGTGTTTGAACACAAAGGTGATGCATTCTGAATAGATGGCTCAAAAAAGACACCTGCCTGAATATGGAAAGGAGGGTCATATTTTGAGAGGCTCAGAAGAAGAATACAGAGATACAGGAACAGAGTGGGGAAAAGGTCAGAGGCTTCACACTGCATTGAAACTCCAGACTATGGTGGAAAGTTGACTGGGGCTGGAAATAGAGATTAAGGAGAAATATACTGAAAATCAAGGTGTAAATGAAGCCGAGGTCAAGCTTTCAGAAATCTTCGATGCATGTTGGAGCACTGTTCTCTGGCCAAAAAGGAGTTTCTGAAGGCTTTTGAATAGAGAAACAACATGATCTGATCCAGAAAAAGGAAGATAATGCTGATGTGGTGGCCATGGGAATGTCACGCTCGGGCCTCCTTCAGGGGAATCCTCCCTAAGAGGAGCAGAGCTGACGAACAGTCTCTCCAGTAGTTACTCCTTTGTGACCACAATGGTATTTATTCCAAAGCTATCCTTTCTGGCCAGCATGGAACTTCTTAAGTAGTAAACTTCAGTATCTTAGGGACTTCCCGTTGGCTTGGCCAAGACTTTCGAAACTGCTGCGATCTGAGACTCTCTGTATGCAATTCTTCTTTCTCCTTCTCTTCTCATAGATGTCAGATCTGTAGAGCAGTCTGAAGCCTGTCTCTGTGGACTCCTACTCCCTCCTTGCATTCTCTACAGACAATGCCCCAAGTAATCCTCTTGCATGCTTGGCATCGGCTTCCCAGAGGGCCCAGACTGACACAGCTGGTAAAGCAGAAAGGATGACAGCCCTGACCCTCTTTTGGAGTAATATGCAGGGCAGCACAGAGTGCTCAGTACCAGCAAGGCAGAATTGGGACAGACAAGGGAAGGGAGAGGGAAAGGGACACTTTTAATTAAAAAAAAAAAAAAAGAGCAGGTTTTGTTTGATTATCTCCAATATTCTTGTGAGAGAAGAGATTGTGCCAATTATTTTGAAATCATCCAGTCGTCAACGGATTTTTCATATATGGTGAGGCAGGGTAATGGATAAATATTGGTGTTTTCTTCATTGCTGAGTCTTTGCCTATGGCATTTTTTCCCTTTTGTGTCCCTCTAGGTATGATAGAACTAGTCACTCATGTCAAGAAAGTTTTCTAATGGCAAGTTAGGAACATTTATGCCCTTTTTTTTGCTATCAATAACAATATTAAATAACATTTAATGTGATCAAAATGTTCTTTTTAAAAAATTCTAAAGCCATTTATTCATATGCTATGGGGCAAAACCTGAAGAGTAACTAAAGAAAAAAGAATATAGTTTGACTCACAATCTTCTTACTAATATTTCCACATAAGAAATTATGGCTTTACAATGGTGCTTAGTTTTTTAAGACAGCAATAGTTTATTTATTAAAGTAATCCTCCTCTATTATCTCAAAAGATTTTTAATGTTTAATAAGAGAATGATCATTATAAAGCCAGTCCATAATGTCCGAGCATTCTCTTGAGGTCTACGACAAGTCACTTTTGGTGTTTCACTTATGTAGGGTTTATGCTGAACTTCCTATTCTGATTTTCTATGTTCCAATTTATCTCCCTACTAAACATAAACATATCAACATATCAGAGTGAATGAATGTGAATTTGTAGATAAACTAAATATGGAATATTTAGCAGTAGTTCAGAGCTACTCTGATTTGATGTGGACAAAAAATATTTTATATTTAAGAAAAACTAGGCCAGGTAGGGGGGCTCTTGCCTGTAATCCCAGCACTTCAGGTGGCTGAGGCAGGCACTTGAGGTCAGGAGTTCAAGACTAACCTGGCCAACATGGTGAAACCCCATCTCTACTAAAAATACAAAAATTAACCAGGCATGCTGGTACACACCTGTAGTCCTAGCTACTCAGGAGGCTGAGGCATGAGAATTGCTTGAGCCCGGGAGGTGGAAGTTGCAGTGAGCCCAGATTGCGTCTGAAACTTTGGGTGACAAAATGAGACTCTGTCTCAAAAAAAAAAAAAAAAAAAACTGTATGCAACCATAAACATTATGGCCCATGGGAGCTGTATGACCATCTAATTAAAGATGTTTCAACATGCATAATAACTTGATAGTAATTATACACGTTTCTGTGAACACGAAAATTTATTTTGACTAAAAAGGATTTGTTTGTTCATCTCTTATGATCTGTTCTAAACCATGGTATGTAAACTACTTTTATAACTTGTTTTCATCTCCACATCCTGTGAAATGATTTTGTTTATAAGATTCTTTTTGAAGTCAAGGAAAGCTTTACAGATGAAAGAGATAACACAATCTTGTCCTTTCATATTATAAGGCAAGTAAAGCGAGTTGTTCATTTGATCAGTAGCTGTCCCTCTGAAACAAGCTTCCACCAAGTCCAGAATCTTGGAATTATCTGGGAAAGAATGGCCACTACGAACAACCCTTCTAAACCATAAAGAAACTTGCATGTTTACCTTTGGTATACTAGAAAGTCCATGTTCCTCAGCATAGTTTACAAGGCTGTTCCAAATCTAACTCACAAAGAGATGGCTTCAGCAATCTCCTAATATCTACAACCCTCTTCTTGCTTAGAAGAGCCTGGATTTTGTGTAGGAATCTGCATGCCTACATCCCAGCAATGGTCATAGTCAGACTAAGCCAATTATGCCATTCTGTTCTTTACACTTTTATCTTCTCTTGCAGCTAGTGGTAGCCAGTAAATGGCAACAGAAATCTGTTGTTGGGGCTTCTGGGAAAGTTTTGCCTTCCTGTGACACAGGCGCAGATGTCCTGCCATCGCTGTTTCTTCCTTCCTCTTGGCTCAAATGCAGATGTGACACCAGATACAGAGGTAGCCATTTTGCCACCATGAGAAAAAAGCCAAGAGAACTGCAGAGACACTGGCCCTGACACATTGAGCCACTGAACCAATCCTCAGCCTCCCATGTTTAGACATTCGTTTCAGAAAAATAATCCCCTACTTGTTTAAGTCATCATTACCCACTTCTGTAACTTGCAATAGAAAACATTCTTAACTGAAACAGACTGATGTCACTTGCTTTCATGTCCTGTACCCTATTCCTTAAACTACAAAAATCTATTTATCATTCTACTAATCTACTGGGCTACTTAATGACTGACACAAAAACACTCTTCCTCCAAAATCCTTTTCATCAAAATAATTCAGCTTAAATGAGAAACATCCCCCAACTAATACCCTCACCATCACCCATGCTCTTTAACCTCTGCACTAGCCTGCTGTTTGGCTGAAGGAGCCTGAGGCACTATTCCCAGTACCCAGCACAGTACCAGGAACACCAGGGAAAATATGTTATCTTTGTTAAATCTTACGTTTTCTAAACTACTTGAAGAGATAGCCTTGGTCTCATCTGCGACTTTTCACTGACAGGGTTTCCTTTGGTTCTAAGTGAAGCTGAATTCTCTCGCCACTGGGCACTCCCAGATAAGGGAGTCTGTTTCAGTTTCAGTCTGTTTCAGTTAAGAATGTTTTCTATTGCAAGTTACAAACATACTACAGAGGTCTTCCGAAGGACAATTTTGTAGTAACAATTAAAATGTTAAAGGTGTATAATGTTTGATCTAGCAGTTCCAGTACTAGAAAGTGATACCAGAGACTTATCACAAAAATGGCCAGAGATAACTATACCTAACTACTGATTAGATCATTGTTTATAATAGCAAAAGTTAAAAACAGGCCTTATGTCCACCAATAAGAGACAGGTTAAATAAATTATGGCACATTCATTTAAAAATTAAATGCTATGCCATTGTTTAAAAGAACCAAAAAATCTACACATGGTGACATACAAGGTCAGGGTACATCACTAAGGAAAATAATCCAGTTATAGAAGATTATATTTTATTCCTTTTCCATTAAAAAAATTATATCTAATGAACAAATTGAGATAAACTCTACTTGAAAATTAGTGGTTAAGTCTGAGGCTAGGACTTTTATTCTCTTAGATATCAGTTTTATAATCTACAGATTTATGTAATCAATACATGTACAATATTTATAATCAGAAACAAATTACTTAAAAAACAGATTTTCCCTGATATTTGTTTTCAGTAATGGAAGGAGGCCAGGAGCATCTGCAGAGCTGCAGCCCCTATGCAGAAATAAAGAAATGCAGAGACAATTTGACATGCAGCGTAGAAAGAGGCTAGAGGTGAGACAGTAAGACTGGAGGTTCAGGGAAGAAGAATACATGAATGAGTGAGCACATAATTAATCCAACTGTGCAAGCAAGAGATCTAAGAGTCTTCCTTTACAGCTTTCTCTCTGTCATTTTCCTAAGATTCCTACAACACATACACTTTTCTCCATCTCTACCAACACCATCCACATCCAGCTAACCAACTTCTCTGGCTTGAATTATCAGAATAACTTACTAATTGTATCTGTTTGAAGAATTTTGGACCCCAGACCTTTGCTCCTGATGTCACATAGGTAGATAGCTTAAGTTCCATGGAAAAAGGGACTGTGCAGATTTGGAAGAATGCTAGTCAATTTAACATACTCTCAGTTTATCATTAGAATAGGGAAAGTAGCCTGGAACATCCACATGAGCCCAATGTAGTCAAATGAACCCTTAGAAGCGAGCTGTCTCACAGCTGAAGGCAGAGGAGGAAGTAAGGGAGACATGACAGAAGGAGAAGTTAGAGAGATTGAAAGTGTGAGAAGGTCTTGACCTGGGTTTGCTGCCTTGAAGATGGGAGGGGCTTCATGAAAAGCTGGGGAAGGAAATGAAGTAGGCCAACCACCAGTGAGCTCAGATGAGAATCACAGCCCTCTAAAGCCATACCACCCTGAACATACCTGAGAATCACAGCCCTGGCTGACACCTTGATTTCTATCTTATTTAACTCTAGAGAGAGAACCCAGTTGATCTTTCTGTGCTCAGATCCCTGACTTACAGAAACTGTGATGTTTTAAGCCACTGAATTTGTCGTACTTTGTTTCAGCAGCAATAGAAAACTAATAATGCAACCCTTGCCCACCTCTCATCTAATCTTGCAACTATAATGACAGTGATATTTTTTTTCCAAAATACAGATCTGGTCATGATACCTCTGTTTACTTACAGCTTCCTAATGCTCTTTGGAAACACTGCAAACTCCTTAACATAGACTTCAAATCTTGCTTTGTCTTCAGCTGCTGTGAACCTCCCAGCCTCATTTTCCCCTACAGGTCCCTAACTACAGTTCAGCCACTCGAACCTTCTTACATTTGCTCATACTACTGTGCTTCCTCTTGCCTCAGAGCCTTTGCGCAAGCTGTTCCCTCTGCCTAGGATGTCCTTCTTTTCCTTCTTCAGCTTCTGGACATTACCTTTCCTCTTTCTATTTAAGTCCATGCACCTTCCTCCTGGAGACGTCTTTCCTGACCTCTCTGACTAAATTAAGCATGGAAATTATAGGCCTCTGTGGAATCATGTATGTTTCCTTCCAAGCAATTGTCAAGATTACAGTGGTTCATGTGATTACTTAACAATTATCTGTCTTAAGCTCCATAAAGACAAGATGATGTGTACGTCTTTCCTCACCATTATATCAACCGTTCCTAGTAAAGAGTCTGCAACATACTTAGTTCTCAAAAAAATTTGCTGTCTGAATAACTGAATGAATGAGTCACATTGAATTACTGAACCAGTGAACTGGTACTCTAGGAAAGAGTAGATGAGAAAATACCAGTCACCAGTAGAAGGCTGAGTCAAGTGATCAAAAGTTATCATACCAGTTCTCAGACTGCACGATGCTAAGCACTGTGTGCCCATGCAAAATTTGATAACTGTATTACCCAGAGAACCCTGTTTATTCCAGTTAAAATAGCTGCCAAAACACTACTTCATCACCTATATATATATATGTTGTCTTATGAAATAAATGTGATAAATATTTAATGAGTAATGATCAAGTGAAACACACTGTGTTACATATCCCAAGGGATAGAAACATGTCCTTAAGTATTAATATATTTGATTTATATATTAAACTTCATGCTTTATAAAATATACTTTTTCATATATTCTCTACTCTAACCCTCACAGTAACTTTGTAAAGTATTTGAATATTATTATAACTGTTCTCAATTCAGCACAGATTAATTCAGAGATTTCTGGCTCAGAGATTAACTGACTTGCTCAAATTTAAAACATCTGAAAGTGACAAAACTTCATCTCAGATTTTCACTCCATGTGCAGAGAGTTTTAACAGAATCCTAGATTTTCTCTGTAGAACCAAACCTCAGGATTCCCTATGTACACCCCTTCTCTTCATCCCTACTCCCTGGGATGTAAGAATGACCAATCCTGGCACCTCAGAAGTGGTCTGGGCAGGTGTCCCCAGCACCCTTAGGGTCATGTCTATCTAACCTGCCACTACACTTCCCAAAGATGAAAAAATGAAACAGTTGGACAACCAATAAACATTTCTTGAGTAGATAGTCTACTTTATCCTCACTCTTCACACATACACAAACCAACAATTATTCAAGTGTTAAGCTCCTCAAGTTTGAGAATATAAATCTCTGTGCGAGAAGCGTTCTATTAATTACTTATTATTCTTTTATTGGCTTGAGAGTAGGCCTCTTTTTAAATAGTTAATAGCTGGAGGGGAAAGTACTATGGAATTTCTGAGAGATGCACGTTTTTCTATGGATTTCCGTCATGATGCCACAGATTAGTGTGAAGCGGGCCTTACCAAGAAGGACTGGAAATTGGTTCATACCCAGATCAGCTCAAAGATAAATGTCTGCTTAATTGGAGTGGGTATAAGATTCCAATGATTTTGCTGAACACACTTGAAAATCCAGAGGAATTTCCAAAAACTATTAAATAATCTTTACTGAAATAAGAGTATAGTCTCATCTTATAATTACATTAAAAGAAATTAGTCTCATGTGCATCCTTTTAGTATGTTTGGTTTTTAAAAAGAAACCTAAGAGTGAAATTAATAAATCAAAGAGTACAAACAACTTCCTTACAAATTTAATTTTTTTCTTGTTAAATCCATGCTTATGTAGAAAGTACATAATACTATCCAGAGAGATATATACAATTTAACCTTAATGATCATTGTGCTACCTTGAGGCAAATATTAACATCTTGACACTTTTATCTCCACCATTTACCTATTTATTTTTCTTAGTTGAGATGTAGTCTATTTTTTCTACTTAGCATTTTGCATTTTTTTTCCACCGATAAAGCATTTGTTTCAGTGCTTTTAGTTAAAAGTACTAATTCTCTGTGTTACAATTCAAAAGCTGGCCCTGTTGATGTAACTACTATACAAATTTGGTATAAACCTTCCTTACTTGTTCCCTACCTAAACAACCATATACAGTAAGTAGATATATATATACAATTGCTGCTATTGTTGTTTTTACAAAAATGGAATCATACACATAACTCATTTTTTTCCTAATAAATCATTACATTTTCCTAAAATTTTGCTTATAGGCCTAGCTCATTTTATTAAGTAACTGCATTAGTATTCCATAAAGTGAACATACAATTATTTATTATACCATCTCCTAATAATGGACATTCAGATTTTTCCCCTTATTTTTTCCTATTCTAAGAAACATAGCAATAAAAACCATAATACATATATTTTTTAAATGGCACTTTTAGTTTTAGAAAATATATATATTTTTGCTATCGATTACTTATTTAACTGAAAAATACAATTGGGTTTTTTCCCATATTCTCCATGGAGGTAATATCTGCCTAGTGTATTGCTTTTTTACCCATACGGCACAGACTGTGGCATATGGAAAGTTCAAGTCAAATTTATATTTTTTAAATTGAACTAGACAGACAGCATTTTTGTGGGAGCTCTGAATTTACAAGTAGTCAATGTGTGATTTATGTCATGTGATGAATGTTGAGGGAAGGTACCAGAAACCGGCTTAACTAGGACATTCACAAATCCATCATTTGCATCCAGCTTGGCTACTAATGGGTGGTGTAACTTTCATCTCTTTTCATTTCATTTTTTTCTTTCTTTTTTTTTAGGGAGGGAAGGAGGACAGTAGGGAGGAAGGAAGGGATGAAGGAAGGAAGGAAGGGAAGAAGGGGGGAGGGAGGGAGGGAGGGAGGGAGGGAGGGAGGGAGGGAGGGAGGGAGGGAGGGAAGGGAGGGAGGGAGGGAGGGAAGGGAGGGAGGGAGGGAAGGGAAGGAAGGAAATCAAGCAATGAGAGAGACATTGCCGACCTGGATCTAGAGGTTTACAAGTTGATTTCTTTTTTTGAGAGAAGGAAAGAAAAAAAAATAAGTAAAGGAGAGGAAGAAAGAGGAAGAGAAAGAGGGAGAGTAAACGGAAATATTTCTTTATTCTGAAAAAAATTGGGTATTTTCTTTCTTATAAACTGGTTAAGCAGCATGCTCCTCATGTTGCATAGACATTTCCCATTTTAATATGCATTTTATTTTTGTCATGTGTCTGATAGTAATATAATGCAAAAGGGTTCATTTTAACATTAAAGTGATATATTAAAATTTCATGTTTGTAATTATGAGAGTATTTATTGACATGTTTTTATGGATTATTTCACAGGCAAAGGATGAAATGATGATTAAATTAAATTCTCTCATTGACTCAGCTTTAAAATATTCAGAGTCAAAGTGGGAATTTGTTCCACTAGCACATAGTCACCCTGAAAAATGCATGACACCATCAGGAGTAAGGAAAGAAGGCAATGCAGATGAATCAGTTTAATAAACCCATCTATTTGGGCAGGGAAACCAGAGGCCCCTTGGGGTAGTCAACAGCTTCTTGAATGTTGGAAATCAAGGATACTCAGTAATTAACACCTTTTTTTCTCTCACTTGTGTTACGAAGAAATTAAGACAGGAGATGGAGTTAGGCAGGTTGGAGGCCACAATATGGCATTTATCACCAATAAAGATGTTATGGTAGGATGTGACAACACATCTATGGGCAAGCCAGCATGTCAGCACAGCACCATAGAGTTAGGCAGGCTCTTCTTCTCTGCTGCAGGGAGTGCTGCACCAAGCCGTGTCTCTCTCTTCAGGAGCAGACCCAGCTCTTTAATGCAAACAGGAGAGAAGGAGCACTGTAGAAATGAGAAGAGGGGGCTGAAGGCTGTACATACCCTGTTTTTCCTTTCAACCCAGCCTATTGGATTGAGTCACCACCCTCCTGGGTAGGAAGGAGTAGGCAGGAGAAGAGGCTCCATGCATTTTACGCTAGTCAATACCATTTTACATGGAAGAAGATATCAAGTATGGAAAAGCAAGGCTTCTTCTCTTTTTGCTTGCTACTAAAAAATATATTTTATTTATTTATTTTGCTCCTATACATGTGACTGCCTTTTACAGAAATTTGGATTTTGAGATAGCAGCCAGCTTGTAGTGCAATTCTTGGACATCTTCACAAAAGACCTCACACAAACCATGCATGAGTACGAACACATCTTCCGCCAAAAGCACATGGTGAGGGCATTTCTGCAGATTGTCAGTTAAAAGGGGTCTTAATTAAAAGTTTTTGTTTGGTGTCTATATTTTAAATCCTTAACCAGTTGACAATGCATATTGAAATCTAACATCTTTCTTAGTTATGTTGAAAATGGAGCAAGAAAATTAGTTTAGTCCATGATTCCATTACGGTTTTAAATTCTCATAGTGTTATATATTTTTCTTGCTGATATCCCTATATTTTTTCTTTTCAATCATGTATTTATTGAAAGCATTTGTTGAATACTTTTAGGAATATTTCCGAGTGCCAGCAATGATCCAAATCTCATGAGGAAAGTATTATCAAGCCTATTTTACAAACGAGAAAATTAAGATGAAGATAATAATTTGTCTAAGGAGATACACAGTTAGGAAATAGAAAATGATATTTGAACCCAGGTCTTCCCAATTCACATAGGTGTTCCATCATGGTTACTTACCCAGTTGCCCGCCATCCTAGATAAAAATTCCTTGTGGCTGTGACCATGGCTTCTATTTATTCATTTCTTTTTCTGTCCACAGCAAAGAACACAATGCTCTGCACTTAGCAGGTATTCAGCAAGTGTTTGTTAAGTTTAAGTAAATACACTCCATTGTGCAACTCTAGATATGGAAAATGCATGGAAATATGCCAGTTTGAGTCTGGCCTTTTATGGTAGGAAAGTAAGGCCCAAAGAAAATCTCAAGTTTACCTAGCTAGGAGAGTACCAGAATCTAAGCAAAAATGTATCCATCCATGCAGAGTTTTGGCCCTTCCTGCTACCATTTCCCCCTCACCTTGGGAATCATGAGAGTGGCAAGTGGCTTGGTGTGGATCACAGTGGCTCACTAAGAGGAAGAGTCAGCTGCTGCTTTTCCTGGGACCTGAGGGAGCAGAGGTCATCGCTGTGTCACAGAGTTGAAAAAACTGACAGGAAGGAGAACAATAATAATAAAATATTATACTTACTTACTGGACAAGCAGCAGCAAATGGTGACTCAGTACATGACCTCAAGCCACATGGCCTGGTTAAAATGTGTAGAAGTAATCTACTTATTAGCTGTGTGATCTTGGACCGGTTACTTGCCTGTATGTGTCTCAGTTTCTTTATCTGTAAAATGAGAAAGGGTGCATCTCATTCTGTCTTTGTGAAAATTGAAGGAGTTACAGCTATAAAGTGTACAGAAAGCACCTGGCACAGGCCAAGTACTATATAGTGATAGTGAATTGAACATTTCACAGGTTCCAGAAATTATGCCAAGTGTTTAAAAACCATTAGGTCTATGATTAGCATATGTATTTTGCATATTATTAAATACTAAATAAGATAAGCCATTGCTACATTTTAAAACAAGGACTCTTAAGATATAGAGAGGATAAGCAACTTATTTAAGATACTAGCACCTGTCAGAGGAGGCATATAAACCTAGGGCACCTTCCACCAGAGCCCACATGTTGACCGTTGTGCACAGGGCTGAATCTCATTATTGGCTTGCTTTCTTATGAAAAAAGAAAACTATGCTTTGGGGTTCTTATTGAAGCAGATACAGGACTCCCTAACCAAGGTCACTCTTTTTCCTAACCAAGCCTCCTTCAATTCTCCTGTGGCCCCAGGAGGGTGGTCCTAAAGTGAACCATATCATCCCTAATCCAGAAGAGTCCAGATTGGCTAACAAACTGTTCTGGAAATCAGGAAGTTTATAATTACTATAGGTGGATCTCAAAAAAGAATTTATCTGGACTTCCCTGAAATTAAATGCCCTTGAAATAATCAAAGTCAGGCCAACTCTGAGACCTTCTTTTGAAAAGTCAAGTCTGTCTCTCAATCAAGAGCATACATGTACCAGAGCTTGTATGGAACAGTTGCACGTCAACATCTACCTGGTGTCTTTTGGAGAAAAAAAAAGCCCCATCCAGAGATAGAAAAGAAGGACCATGACTATTTCACTTAACTGCAAAAAGGCCACAAAAATCACCTGCTTTGTCTCAGAGAATGCATCCTGAATACGTGTAAATTTAAGACTTTGGGAAATAATAATTTCTGTCAGTGTTTGCCATTTAGATAAAGTATCTTGGGAAACTTGTTGAGAATCAGTCTATCAACACATATTTATTATTGAACTTATTATGTACTCAACACTGGGTTAAACAAACTGAAGTTTCCTATCACACGTTTGAGGGGAATTTAAAGCTAGCTCTTAATGGACATGATTACATATTGCCAAATAGAATGTTGCAGTAATGACTGTTCTCTAATTTAGTTGCTGTCATTTTTGGAGATTTGTCAGTAATCAAGTAAAAGTTTGGTATGTTAGAAAAGCGAGAAATTTCTTCTGAACAGTAACATTAAATCAGATAAAATAAAACGAGATTTCTCTCTCTGTTTTCTTGTCTGAAATAAATTGTTGGCTGTTATCCCCCGTAGTCATTACAAATGCCTCTGGTTGCAGAGTTACTATTTCAATTCTGATTTATGGAAGATTCAAAGAGTGAGTCCAGCTACAACTCAATAGGGCTAGTTACATTTTAATCTGCTGGATAAGTAACACAATTATTTTTATACTCAAGATGTCTTCTTTAAAAATGTTTCTTGTTTCTCTTTTTGTCAATGCTTTAAGTCTATTTTTTTGTCTTTTTAAGTGAGCATATCATAAATTAAGTAAGATTTCTAACCTTTTCTATCAGCACAAGTGATTCATTGGCTTAATTTGGCAAGAAGATACTGGGTTTAGCTGCTAGCACAAACATAAGCTAAAACAACTCTAAGATGAATGCCAAAGTACCTCCATGCACACCATGCATAATAGAACCTGATTCTGAACCTCAATGGCTGCTTCACTCTATCATCTTCCACATGGTGGTCAGGACCAGGCATGACCAGTAGTTCTTGATACTTAAGGAGGGTGTGGCAAGCTAAGTGATAGGCTTGGAAACACAGGGGAAATGGATTTTTAAATGTATGTCCAGTCCTGACTTTCTCTGAAATCCTAGGCAACACACTTAACCTATGGCTTAGCTTTTCCTGTTTGTGAAATAAAGAGACAAAAAAAAATTACTAATGTCCAGAGATATAAGACTATTCAATAGGCATGCAATGCAAGTTGAGTATTATAATTAATAAGTAGTTATTTGCATATCATCATATCAACCTTAAAACATTTCAGTAGTACTTAGGATTTTTGAAGACAATTCACAAGGCATAGATTGAGGTAAAAAGCTGTGGAATATGTAGGCTTGACTCCCAGAAGCTTGCAGTCCAGTTGGAGAGAGAGGGTACATATATTACAATTTGTTGATTTCTACATTCACCGTCAACTCACACATACAGATTGACTGGTATGAACCTAATCACCTGATATAATTGCTCTCTTATTCATCTTGAGATGGTGATGCTATTTCTGCTCTGTGTTAATCACACTGCAAATAGATGTTACAAAAACATGGTGTATTTTTAAATGCACAAAAAATGAAATGTTGTGTTCCAACATCAAGTCCCTCACACCAACTAGATGTCCTACAATTCAGTTCTTCAATTCTGACAGTCACTACCCGGTGTGAGAGTCAGGTCCCACAAGTTAAAGGGCAAGGTTCCTGATGAGACTACTCTTAGTTCGGACACCAGTTACACGCAGGGTCCCCAAACTACCTGCACTTCTGCCTGACTTGGCTACAAATTTGGGGATTTTCCCATGACCCCTCTTCAGTTTCAATAATTCACTAGAAAAATTCACGGAACTCAGGAAAGCACTATACTTATGATTACTGTTTTATTATAAAGGATACAAATGAGCAGCCAGATGAAGTGATACAGACAGCAAGGTCTAGAAAGGCGCTGGGTGCAGGAGCTTCTGTCTCTGTGGAGCCAGAAGGACACATCACCTTCCCAGTATAGCAATATCTTCACCAAACAGGAAGCTTCCTAAATCTCCATGTCCTGAGTTTTTTATTATGTAGGTATAACTGATTAACTAATTGGCCCTGTGATTGAACTTAACCTCTAGTCTCATTCCCTCCCCAAAAGTTGGGGGCAGGGTCTGAAAGTTCCAACTGCTAATCACATGACTGGTTTTCCCCCATTCATTAACATAAACTCAAGTACAGTCCAAGGGGGTTAATTATGAATAACAAAAGACACTCTTATCACTCTGGAAATTCTGGGAGTTTTTAAGCTCTGCTAGGAACCAGAGACAAAAGCCAAATATGTTTTTATTATATCACAAATGAATATGAATATTGCTTTATCAATCCTTAATAATAGTCACACTTCATTTCTACTCATTTGTTCTATAAACATTAATTGAGCAATATGCTAGATTTTCTTCATCTTACAAGGATCGGGAAATGAAAAGGAAAATTTACTTAAGGATATGAAGGGTCTGGAAAAGCATTACATTGGCTGGAATGTTCTATCTCTCTTCCACTGGATCTCTGCCTCTCCCTGTGTATCTGTTCCATTTTCCTCCCTAGACTGTTCAATCCATTCCATATTCTCTAGTCTATATTTCAGAGAAAGCTAGTTCTATTGGTTCAGCTAATTACCCCTACCCCTTAAGCCCTTTGCAGGTCACTCTTAGGATCGAGTGACAGCCCTGGTCCAATCAGTGGCCAATGTCAAGACTCAATGCAGCCTACAGTCACTTTCCTGAACAGGGAACTATAAACAGGCATAGGGAAAAAAGTGGTACTGAGATAGGCAAACGCAATGACTGACAGGACACTTTTCATGTCAAGCAACCTGCTATGAAAGGCATTGTAGCAAGAAAAATGTCCCACCAGACTTTCTGCTCTCCTATCATTTCTGCTTTCATAGATGAGCACCTTTTCTCCAACAATAGACTCAGTTTTTCTCCAGGCCTTGGGTTCAATCCTGTCCCTTGTCAGTGGGAGGTGGATACTGAAGAATCCTTAGCCCAGAATTCAATATAAATTAAATCTTAACACAAATCTAGTTCACATCTCATGCTTCAATTGTAGTAATTAGAATTCAATTTTTGCTCTTCAGATCAAGCCCTCACCCTATAATTCAAATGCAGTTAAGTATTTAATACATAACTATATAAACTTAGACAATCTGCCCAATGCTGCAATCCAAATGAGACTAGGTGCTGAATCACTGTTGCTCTGGGTCACGCCCGACTGACGGCTGCTGAGGACACCACGATGATGGATGAACACACGTCCATCAGGCAGGGCCAGGTCCAGGCACCCATGAGGAGGGCCTGGGAGACAGGCCCTGTGGCCCTCACATCAGCCCCTCTTCCCAAGGCCCTGATAGACCAGCGCCTCAGGTGTGGCTCTTACCGCATCCATCCTGAAGATGTGCAGCTGTCACTGTCACCTGGAGTCCTTTTGTGGCCAAGATGTGTATATACCCAAACTGGTGGGCATTCACTCCCAAGCAGGGGCGAGGGTGGCCTAGCTCAGGAGGCCAAGAAGGAGGGCCCTGTCTGCCTCCACCTCTGGGCACACCCCCTGCCCACCACCCTCCCTTCTAAAAAAAAAAAAAATTTTAGACTAGGTAAGTAATCACAGATAATTAGTTATGTCTTCCTCCACAAATCTACGCCTCTCTCTCCAGTCAACATGCTCATTATCAACATTATAAGCATGGACATGAGTAGAAGTCTTATGGCCACATGCAAAATAACTAGAGTTAAGGAGTGGGAGGAGGAGAGAAGACACAAAGAAGTGTAAAACTGAGTGCCTGCCTTCAGGAGCTTGCCATTTCATTGAACAGCAATAGGTATACTGATGTCCATAAGGCAAAGCAGTTTAGGAGAAGCGCCATGTGGATGATCCAGACAGCAGGTGTTACAGATGTTCCCAGGAGGAGACAATCTTTCAGCTAGGAAGATTAAGATCACCTTCATGGATGTGATGAGGTATGAATTAGGCACTAGAATGGGTAGTATTCTGAAGGATACATATGGGAGATGAGGACTTGAATTAAAAAAAAGTCGTGAAACAAAAGCAAGAAAGGACAAAGGAAAATGGATCTTGGAACAGTAAAACAGTTTGACCAAAGAAGAAGATTCAGGATGGTGTGTAGCGAAAGATAGAGTCGATGGCAATCATTCCTGTATGCCCAAGGGCTCTTTTAATCAAGAAGTCCAGTCATGTATTTTCAGAAAAAAAAATCCTAATTATTAATATGAACAAAGCAAACTGCTATGAGCTTGCCTATAACTGGGTTCAAAATGGAATAGTCTAGTATTTTCTGAAAAAAAAAAAAACTTTAGAATGTCACTGTGTTTGTTTGGATACTGAACATTCCTTGAATAAATTATTTGGACTAACTGTGTCAAAGGAAAAGATAAAATATTTTAAACTGCTGTTTTTGGCTCTACAGCTCAAAATAATGTCTCTTGGACTCAGCTGTCCCCTTGTATATATAAACAAAACAACCCTTACACTTTGTTTCTTTTCTAGCCAAGAGCAGTCAGGTTCCCATGGCTTCAGACAGCTGTCATGCCTTTTCCCGACTGCCGCCACATGTGCGTTAGGCTCTGCGGATCATCACCAACACTAACATCTGGCTCTGCTTGCTTTTTTTCAAAAAAGAGTTTAATTTTCCTCTAAGTTTCCAGAAACAGGAAATACCATGTGCACTTCAGTAGAATTTGGGATTAAATCTTTCTAAAAGCAACTGCTGTTTTTATAAGGCCTTTTGGAGTGATAGCTTATTTTATGGCTTTTACCTCTGCAAGTTCTTTTTTCTCTTTGAATTGCTATGAAATCTCCAAGGTCCCTTGACTTTCTATCAGGCTGCAATTGTGCTTTTATTCATTCCCTGAAGAATTTGTTTGAGACTCTGCTGAGGGTCTGACCACCAGCCACACAAGAAACATCTCAAACACCAGTTTTTGTTACCTGTTCAGATCCATGGGTTTGACCACTGGCAAGTGTACGGAAACTTTAGGGAGCCTGCGCGCTCACTAGCCCTCACTGGTATTGACCATCGACTCACTCTAAAAGGTATTCTCTTCTTTGGGAGTAGAGAACAAAAAAGAAGAGAGTTCAGCAGAAACTGAATGCTCTCCAGAGGGAAGCAGGAGTAGGTAAATGGCTGACTCTTTTACAAAATAATTGTATTATTTTCTGAATACTGATAGTATTTTCTGATACTATTATCCTCATTTTTCAGGTAAGGAACCTTATGCAAACAGAAGAAGAAAGCCATGTAAACAATGCATAACCTTCCACTTCTCAATGGGCTTGTGGCTTAAAGAGAAAGTCACTTTCTGCTGAATTTCCTCTTCCTGTCATCTGTTGTAGCTATATAACAAGAGACAGCTTCCATTTTAGGGTGACTGCAAGACAGAGAGCAGAAAAGTCAATTTGCCGAATAGGTATTGAGAGGGTGGGACTGGAGGGAGATGTATAACAGCAAAAAATGACAGAAATGCTTCAGCCACTACCTGTCTTTCACATCTTTCTGATGTTGGAGATGGTACAACTCACTTCTTTTGGAATTGAATTTCTCATTAACTTTATAAATCTTCCTTTCTTGATAATGAAGTTTTGCTTGTTGGAAGGCAACTGGTTGGCTGCTAAAGAAACGCACAGTTTTCTCTGATGCTTGCTTAAAATATGTTTATAAAAATTGTAGTATATTGAAGTGATAGAGGCAGAAGAATTAAAAGTCAACTTAAGGAATCTCTACCCAACATTCTGAGTATCTACATCAGTTTTACAGGCACAAACCTTGAGTGTTAATGTCAGAATGGAACTTTAAGGAATGTGTAAGGTCAGGTTAATAAAGGACAATGGCAATGTCCATTCTTTACTCTGTAATATAAAGACATGTCTTTAAAAGACTCTGTTTTCACTTTTGTAGCGACTGTCTCTAGCCACCATAATTTCTTTCTCCCAGTAGAAAGATCTGAAAGTGTCAAGTCCTTAAGCCTTGCCTTTTCCTCCGCAGTATAGTGTGAGGCCACAGAGCTACATTAGTAGGCTTTGCCTTGATCTCCCGTGAAAGCCTTTTCTACATGATTCACTTGTCTTCAGAGGAGCCCAAACGTCACTCTTAAGTCTTCTTTTGGAGAAGGAAAGTATTCTTGAAAACTACAGTCCATCATGGTTTACATTAAAATGATAAAATAGACATTAAGAGATGTCTAGTCTCAGATTTTAACTCTAGCAGAGATTCTTTTTTGTAAAACCCACCACTAAAAGCTAACATATTCAGAAGCTAATATATGCTTGAAGCTCTTGCAGCTACGTGATTACAGCTGATGGATGGAGATGCTGAGAGCTGGGGCCAGACAGCCTATGAGGTTCACACTGTGCAGCACGGACTCTCCCTCAGCTGCACTCTCCATTTATTAGTGGGCAATTTGGTTGGGAGAGAGGAATAAGTAACTCTTAGACATTGAAATTGAGTGCATATTTTGTAGTAGTTCTTTAAAGCATCTATCATGGGTTTTAAGGAATGTATAATCTATTTCTTAACCTCTGGTCCCTCTTTCCTACAGACAAAGTCACACATGAAATCCTCAGCACTTTAAGTTCAGGTAAGCTGTGAGTTGCCACAGGAGTCTTGACTGCTTGCTCTCTATTCTTGCTCACAGGCTATTGCCCAGCCTTCTCTCAGAAACTTCTGATACTCAGTCTCTCCCAGTCTTTGCTCCTCAGCAACCAAAGTCCACTTCCTGCCTTCCCTTTTCCATCCCTAAATTCCATCCTGTCCCAGCCCCTGACTCCATTCCTACCTTAGTCCAGCATCCTTACCCATCACCTATTTCTTCTCAGGCTCAGGGTGACAATTAACTTTCTATTAGCTTTTTTGTTAATAGAGGCATAAAAAACATGGAGCTAGCCTGAAAAATCCAGATTATTTATTATATTGACTGCTCTAAATTCTAGATGAGCTAACTTAGACATGAACATTTAAAATGCAGGCACTTCCTAAGTTTCCTGCATTAGGGCAAGAATTGGGCTTTCTAACACTTTTCCAAAGTTTTTCAGGAAAGAAGACAGGATGCTAATCTCCCCCGATGCCATCTACATCAGGAATTCAGTTAGAGTTTCCAGTGATCAGCTGCTGCATGTATTCAAACAAAGCAAACTTTGTAATAAACCGTGTCTGCAAATCAAGCACAACTTACACTAATTTTTATGGCAAGCTTATTTTTCACCAAGTGGATATAATTCCTTTCTCCCAACTGTCTCAGTCTTGCTAGTCACCTTGGACTCCCCACAGTTCTCTTATCTGGACTGTGTTTATGAAGTAAGTGAAGATTTTCATGTCAAGGAATCCCTTTGAGTGAAATGGATGAAGAAATGTAATTAATAAAGGTGAAGAATTTTTAGCCTAGGCTTTCCAGCTCAGTGGTAAGCCTGTAATTTTTAGCAGAAAGAGTTTAATAAAAATCTATGCTAGGTACAGCGTCTGAATGAGAGAAGAATAGGTTCAGTGGAGTCATTTGTGTCTATACAATCAAACATCTCACCACTAGGACTTTTAGAGGCATTGAAGGAAGGAATTCTCAGCCAAAGAGTAGGCCTTGCTGACCCATAAGGAATACAGAGAAAAAGATGCAGCTGTGATTCCTGCCAGACAACAATAGCAGCTGATGTGAAACAAATTCTAAATACAGAAACAGTCAATATCAAGGCACAGTCAATAAAGTATCAAGGCAATATTATATATTTCATGTATTTAATGCCAATACCAATGCTTCAAAATTCAATAGCAGTAGGACACACTAGTTATTGATAACTTTTTATTTTATTAAATCTTGGATTTCTTGAAATCAATACACAAATGAATTATGTAAATATTTTTATTGGAGTGTCAGGCACCTAAGAAAACAATGACAATGTTGGGTTTTTCTAAAAATGCCAACATTATTATTCTGCTACCTTCATATTTTAAAAGATATTTCTTACTAAAAACTGAACTAAGTTTTACAACCTGTGATGTACCAGCTCCTCCAGAGAATTCTCTTTTATTAGGAATTAACTTCATAATCACACTGAAGATTGGCTATAATGGAAGAGTTAGATAAGAAGTAAAGATAGAGGCAGGTAGAACATAGCTGGCAATATAGTATTCCTAGTCAAACCTCTGGATTTGAAGACTGTATATAACTATCACACACTTGCTTCCAAAACATTTCTCAGGCCAGGAGTATAGTCCATAGCATCTACCATAAGCATAAGAATTGATCCTGACATTTTTTGCTTCTCTATCAAGGAGTGGCTTTGAAATACATTTGGGTTCCAATTTACTGATGGCAAATCCTGGTATGAAAAATTTGGAAATGAAAAACAACCCTCAGCATGTTACTTGGTGAAAAGAGAGCAGAGGAAAAGCACAGAGGCCTGAGATCAGCTCCTGCCTGCATTAGTGAATTTGTCTAAATCACTTAGCTTCTGAGCCTGGGTAAAATGAAGATGGTAATTACACTTGTCACCAGAAAATGTGTCACCACCACACTCCACGATGAAGCCTGAACTGTGTAAATGCAATGTCCTAAGACTGGGTTACTCTTAGAACATTTTGCAATCCCAACTAGTGTAGCTGCAAAACTGCAATGAAGACACAAAATTTCCTTCTCATAAGAATGAAACCCTTCCTAACTCCAAATTTATGTACAGCCTCTAAAAGATGTAACTAGTAAACACAGAAACCATTTGCTTTGTAAGATCTGAATTGTCCTCTTCTCCAGTTATAGAAGCCAAGTCCAGCATTAAGATCGCTACTTTTACTCCAGTTCCACCATGAGTCAACTAATGTCCAGGGTGTCCTCTTTAATGTGTAAAATGGGTACACTTTTTAAATTCAACTTGAGACCACTGTGGAATTTCAATGAGGTAGTGTCTGTGACATGTTATACTCCATAAGCTCTTACACACCTGAGTTTTATACCATGCTCTGAAGCAGGAGGCCAAGTCTGATTCCTGGGTCCTGTTCCCCAATGTGATTTCCAAGCTCTAGGCTGAGTTTAAACTTCGTTTCCTCCCACATACCCTTCCGTCTGTGACACACTAACATCCTTTACTCCATCCCTGTCTTCCTTACTCTCTCTGTGATGAGGTTTATTCCCCAGCCAACTTTAAGCTCCCTTTAATATGTGTAACAAGTGTCCAATAGAGCGTATGTATGTATATTTAACACCATATATATGTTTTTTCCTGCTAAGTAATGCATCATAATTGTAGAAATTTGGGACTAGTAAGATAAAGCACCCATTGGTTTAGAATCCCTGACTTGAAGTCAGATGTCCTGAGTTCTAGACTTGGCTTGTCTCCTTGTAAGTGCAAAAGTCTATCTATTCCCAATTCCAGCTTGCTAGGGTAAACTTCAAGTCTGGTCCAAACAAGACCCCTATCAGATTTATTTTTAGTACTTATGCCAAATGGAATTCTAGAAGCCCACCTTTGCCCAGGGAACTGAACCAGAACCACTACCACTGGGGGTACAGCCTGGCCATTTGCTCTGCATTTTTTTTAGCCCCTTGGGTGACTGTTAGACAGTCCAACGTTTCAGAAGCTCTGCTCCAGGCTCTAGACCACACGTTGAGTAGCAAGAATGGGGGTCCGGACCTGCAGTATTGGCATCCTCTGAGAGCCTGTTAGAAATATCTCCCCTTCAATATCCCAGGCCTATCGAATCTGAATCTTGCATCTCAACACAATCCTCAGGAGATTGTGTTACACACTGAGGGTTTGGGAAGCACTGCTGTACCTCGGTGTCCTTCGATATCTACTGGTACCTGGGCCCCACCCAGGCATTGTCCTGTAATTGCTCTGGGATGCGGCTGGGGCAACGGCTCTTACAAGCTCTCCGCGTTATTTCAATGCGCAGCCACAATAGAAGAGTCCCCCAAATCGCAGCTCTTTACGGTTAAGCTGTAACCTGAGTTAAATTGGCTTTTGTGAGCTCCCCAGGGACCTTAAGACCGCTTAAACAGTGCTGTTTAAGGGACAATGGGCTCCAGAGACAAGTTCAACCTCAGAGCTTTGGGTTCCTAAAACCCGGGGAGGGAGACCTCCTGCATCTTCCCGCGAGCAAGCCAGGCGCCGCGCCGGGCCTCACCCGCGTGCACCCCCAGCCCAGCCCGGCCCGGCTCGACCCCTCCCGCGCCCGCGGCCCGCCTCTTCTCCCCCGTGACGTGCCGCAGCGGCCGGGATCATGCGCACTCGCGCCTCGCGCCCGCTGCCGCTGCTCCGCCTCGGCGCCTGTCATTCTCCGCGGCGCGGCGGCGAGTGCTGACTGCGGTACTCGCCCGCTCGCTCGTCCGTCTGCGCGCCCGCGAAGTGACCGACCGACTGGGGGCGGGCTGGCGGCTCTGCCTGCGGCAGCGCATCGGTTTTTCTCGTGCCGGGTCTCTTGTTGAGCCGTGATTCCCTTGGAGCCACAGACACGCACCAGGGGCTCGGAGCGCCGCACTCCGGGGCTGGAGGCAGCTGCAGCGCTCGGGTCGGCGCGGCCGGTTGCAGCAGCCTCAGTCGCCGCCGCGGCCTCACCGAGTCCTGTGCCCTGGCGAATGCCCGGCGCCCGGCACGGCTGAACCGAGGCAGCTGGTGCAGAGCGGCGGCGCCTGCTCCTGCACTCGCCGCTGCCGCCGGGCTGTGCCGGGGCGGCGGCGCTGCGCGCCGGAGTTTACAGAGGCTGCTTCCGAGCGCGGTCCCCCAAGAAGACTCCCTGCCTCCTGAGTCCCAGTAAGTTGACTGTAGTTTCTGAAGTTGGAGGGAATCGTGGAAAGGAAAGGTTCGTTTTTATCTTCTTGTGGGAAGCCGAGGGTGGTACCTCTTGTTAGCAGAGTTCCAGCTTGAGGAGGGAGTGCAGGGTGCCAAGAAGGGGACAAGGCAGCGGTAGGGTCTGGAGTCCAGGGGCTGGCTGGCCACAGCATCTCACGAATGTGCCAGTTGGAGATGTATTGGGAGACGACAGGTGTCCTAGGGTGTTTCGCCGGCTGCTTGCTAATTATTCAGTCTGAGCTCCTTGTCTCTGTGTGTACGTTGGGGGTGAAGGGGCTGGGCAGGTTCTTGTCACCTCCATCCTAAGACCTCAGGGGAGTGTAGCCAGCACTGCGAGGGATCTCTGGGCGAGCCATTCCTTTCAGGCCTGCAGGCTTCCCGCGCATCCCACTTTTCTCTTCCCTTAGGCAGAAGTTGCTAACCTTTTCATAATTGGAGCCCAGTCCTTTAGGGAATAAACAACTTATATGTCGACTCGGTGTTTTATGCCCTAAGGCAAATAAAACGAGCTCTGTGCGTGTGATTTCATAGACTTTAAGAATGTGGGCAAGTCCCGAGAAATAGGACTCAAATGATGACACTTGGGTTTCACCCTGATTGTCCTGCACCTCTTATGTAAGCCTCCAGGCTGGATAACTTTGTCTCTGCAGTGGCTGCAGCTGTGGCTCTCCATTCCATTTGTTTAAAGTCCGGCTTGAACAGTATTTAATGAAAATGCTGACATGATATAGTGGCCTGTGGTCTGAACAGAGTGCACTCTTCAAATTGGAGTGTCTTCTCCTAATAGGGAGCAGGGGAGGAACAACCCGTATATTTTTCAAGGCAGCTCCAGGAATTAGACCCATAAATCATGTTTTAAAATAGCATGCATTGTGTGGAGACCATGCAGAGGACCGCTTTTTGAACACATCCCCTTTGTTTTAGAAAAAGTGGAAATTGTTTATGCCAGACAATTGTTGAGTCTGAAAGTTAAGTGTACTGATGGGCCTAATTATCTTAATAAACAAAGAGCATGATTTATAGGTATCTGCAGTGCCCTACTTTGAAGGATAGAAATCTTTAACCTTGCTTTCTCAGCTGTCCCCAAGAGATTCCTTTTAAGCAGAGCAATGGATTATCATCATTGATGTTTAATATCTGAGTTGATTAAATTGTAAAAGGAATAGTACTTTGAAATACCATGAAGTACTGTTGTGTGCCTATTACACAGTGAATATTATAAATAAGAGGAAAATTTGGAGTATTGAGTATAGATGTCATTAGTTTAACAAAATAGATTATATTAAGACTTCCCTGCTAAATATGTATACACATACATAAATGTTTAATTTGGACTTGAAGTTACTGTTTAAACCAAAGCTCAGGGGTGTGTTTTAATGTAAGATTTATTTACACAGTCTTTAGAGAGAGAAGTGCATTTATTTATGGTATTTCAGCATACAGAACAAGATGAACTAGTTATAGACACCTTATTTAAAATGTAGAGAGGTTTTTTTTTAGGAATTCTAAGAAAATACACAAAATGTTATTTCAGAAGTTGAAAAGTTAGTCACATCAACACATTGCAGTTTGTGAGAGCATCCAGTGCTTATCTCTAGAAGAGATTACATCCAAGCATGGAGACTCAAACAGATAGACCCAGTAAGCACTATTGCATCCTGGTTAAGAGGACAGGCTGTGGAGCCAGGCTGCCAGCTCTGATACTATCTGTTTGAATCTAGGCATGTTACCCAAAGTCTGTGTCTCAGTGTCTTCATCTGTACAATGGGGGTGACAGTAGTAGTACCTACCCCACTGAACTGTGATGGTGATTAAATGAGCTCATAGACATAAAGCTGTTGGAACAGTATCTGGCATATTAAGCTTGTTCTGGGGAAAAAAATTTCATTGTTATGAAAGGAAATGCATCTTTGGATACTATGGACATTGACTTGCTGCTGATGAATGTTAACAGAAGCAGTTCATGTGTATAATAGGAGAGAGGGCATAAACATTTATTGGGTACGACCTAGCGATACAGATACCAACTGGTGTTTAACACTGTCTTGCTGAATTCCTCACCACAGTCCTTTGAGGTAGGTGGCTTCATCTGTACTTTAGAGATGAGAAAATGGAAGCTCAATGAGATCAAATAGAAATTAGAGCTGGCATTTTAACCCCTGTCTGTCTGTGCTGAAGCTGTGCTCTTTTTGACCCTGCTGCCTCACCTTGCAAATGTAGTCATGCATTATTATCCTCAATTTACACATGAAGAAATCTAAGCTTAAGGATTAAAGTATGCGAGGTGCTTAACAGCACCCACAACAGAAATGATCGTAATTGTTAAATAACTTGCCCATGCTTCTATAACTCCTAGTGTGTGGTAGAAGTACCAGGTCTTTTAATTAGATGTGGATTCTGTTGCTTTTTATTTTTCTATTCATATGTTCAGAGAGTCAAAAAAAGAAAAATTGGTATGATGTTAAGAGTTTACATACACTGGAGGGTGGTGTTCTCCATTTGGTTTCCTGCCTGCACGTGTAGCTGCAGCAATCTACACAGTCAAGGAAACCACCACAGCAGTGGTAATCAGTCCACGAACAGCATCATCCCTGAATATGAGTTCAGTCCCAGCTGGAGAACTCCCTTGGGCAGAGAGAGACCTTGCACTTTGCCTCATATTAAACTGCTTGTTCAGAAATAGAAATCATTTATCCTTTTCATTAAATAAGCATGCTCCCTTCAAGCCTTAGTACCACATGTCCTGGGAAGCAGATTCTGGGATCCTGTGTGAGTAGTACTTCCTTTAAGGTTTCCCTAGCTTGTTAGACATCTCACCTGGGTTCTGGAGGTTGGGAATAATTGAGAGGCCGTGGTATTTTTGTGGCTGTCTCAGGTAATCACCCAAATACTAGATAGTGTTCTGGCCTTTTGTAAGTCTTGTTTCTAGAGATTAAAATCTAATCGCTGTATAGGGCAAATAGATCACAGACTGTTCACAGTCTGATTTAATTTAAATAACAGACTGATTTAATGTTTAATGAAAGCTCTTAGCTAATGTATGCTAACACTGAAAGGTACTTCAATACAGATGCTCAAAGTTGGCTTGGAAAAAAAAAACAAAACTCTCCAAGAGTAAGCTTCCTGTAGGCTGCCCCCATGCACCTGGGGACACAATACCATAGTTGCAAAGTGCCCAGAAGAGCCCCTGCCACCGACCAAGTCATCTCACATCTCTCTGAATACCTTCTGTCTCAACTTTAACCCTCCTTTTCAGAGAACAGATAATCCTCTTTGCTCAATTAATAGTTTATTTCAAGTGTTCCCCTGCTCTGGGTTATTCTATAGTAAAAATCTCCCCTGATCACTTTTGTGACTTGAATGAGGTCCATGATTTATTATTCACTAACTCCTCAGAATAATCCATGTAGTTGTTTTATTTCCCATCTGTGTTATCTGTTATCTATTTAGTGGCTTATCTGTTTCACTTTTAAATCTCTGAATAATTTTCTTCTGATGTCCATCAGAAGATAAGTGTAAAAGAAAAGTAAACTAATTTTAACACGGATATACGTGAATGAAGATCATTGACAGTTATATGTACTGTTTTGAACTTCCTTCACTTTGGGCTTGGGGAGTTGAGAGCTGATATTTCTAGAGCTCCTGCCTCATGTATTGTGAGAGGTGCATTGGGAGGTTATACAAGTTATACACGCAAGCAGTTCATGTGCAACCCTGCAGAGACAGCCCCTGTGGGCTCGGTCATTGCTGAGTTCAAGGGCAAGGGGTAAGTGGGAGGGGAAGTATGCACAGCTCTGTGCATGACTTATGTGATCACATTTCTAGTCCTTATTGGTCCTCCTTCTGGATAAGAATTGGAATGAGTAGCTTACAGAGAGCATTACTGTGTGTTGGCTGCCATCCTAAGAACTTCCCTTCATCCGCAGTCACCTTGTTTGGTAGTACTTTATTCTCCTCTTTTGCAGAAGTGACAGCTGAGGCCTAGAAAGGTCAGGGCACTCGTCCAAGGTCACACTAGTGAGCTTCAGAGTAAAAAAGTGGAGCCCAGAGCTGTGCAAGGAGGCTGGTGATACTTATAGAACATTCTGCTGCCTCTGATTTTTGAGCCTTTGTGATAGCTAAACTCTATTGCATAATATAGGTAGAGTATATTATGCTTTTCAAAAGAATCCTATACTATCTTGCTTGGTCCCCAGGTGAAGGAATGGTGGGAAGACACATGCCTACCTTCTTACCCACCGCCAGCAGCAGGAATTGATGGCACAGGAAGTATCATCTCCATTATCTTTGTAGAGGAAGAGCTTAAGCTTAGTTCATGCAATGAGCTCAAAAAAGAAAACCACATGTCCGCTTTGTGAAATAGGAAGCATAAAGCCTTCAACTGTTAGTGGAACACAGTGGGGAGGCATGTTAACTTTATCTGTGTTTAATGGCACATACTTGCATCATTCTCATTAAAAAAAGAATTGTGGAGACCTGAGATTTTCTTGGGTGATTTAAAAAAAAAAAGTTTATTTAAATCTAAAAAAGTATCAGCATTGAATTGTCATGGGAGAACCACATTACTATAGCAGTGTCATGGGTCATCCCATGAGACTAAGGTTTTTAAAGGAAATAAACACTTACGTCTAACCAGTAATGCTTAAACGTGTTATCTTTTAGTAAGAACATTGCATCCAGTCTTCCGTACCTGTATCATATAGCCTAACGCCAGTCAAAATGGAGTTCAAATGGAATTTTAAAAGGACAGTTTTAAAACCATCTTGTAATATTTTCAAAGCCTTTCCCCTGAGCCCTACCTCCTCTGTGTTTTCTCGATGTCATACTGGAGCCAATACTTGTTCAATAAGTTATTCATATCCCCTGGAGTTTGAATTATAAAGGAACTATTATGATTATAATATTCTGGCATATCCTGTTGATGTTTTATTCACCCCCATCTTTGACGTTATAGGACTATATGATTTCTTAACCTGAGAAATGATTTAAAAAATAGTTTTCTAAATATAGACTGTTTATTGCAGAGGACATGGAAATTGGCCTGACTGGGACATTAGCTAAAAATAGAGAGCTCTTGAAATCCCGTGAATCTTATGGAGTAAGCAAGTAAAAAGAAAAAAAAAAAAAAAAACAGAAGAAGAAGTAGTTTTAAGATTGGTCACTAGGCAGAGTGCGGTGATTCATGCCTGTAATCTCAGCACTTTGGGAGGCTGAGGAGGGTGGATCACTTGATGTCAGGAATTTGAGACCAGCCTGGCCAACATGTTGAAACCCTGTCTCTACTAAAAATACAAAAGTTAGCTGGGTATGGTGGCATGTGCCTGCAATCCAAGCTACTCAGGAGGCCGAGGCAGAAGAATCACTTGAAGCCAGGAGGCAGAGGTTGAAGTGGGCCGAGGAGATCATGCCACTGCATTCCAACCTGGGCAACAGAGGGAGACTTTGTCTCAGAATAAATAAAACATAAACAAAATTGATCGCTAGCAGCTTTGTACTTTCCTCTCCCATTTCATAGATGTCCCTCTAATCCAATCCCTAGGTACCATATCATGTATTCATTTGCAAGTAATCAGGTTCTCTTGATTTTCTAAAAGTACCAAAAGGTGTGACTAAATCAGTAGTACTGTCATCTGCCATCTTCGTGTTGAGAGAGCCCTAGGTTTGCATATGTAAGCTTTTATGTGAATTTATTCTTTGAGGAATGAAGGTTGATCAGATAAGTCCTCAGGCATTTCGTCTCACTGTGTTTGTGACTCCATCATTACTATTAAAGTTACACTTCCGCCCACTCCATCCTTTCACCCCCAAACCACACCCGTTCCTTCATCACTCCCATTGTGGTGGAACATGGTGAAACTTCTGGGAAACTCAAGTGTTAAGGAAGCTTATGTTCAAAGTCAGAGGAAAAAACACATAACACAATAATTTTTTCTTTAAAAAAGAAAAGCCAATCCCTAACATAGCTATACACAAGAACACCTCACCTTCTGCTTTGAGCAGTTGAGAATCGCAACCAGAGTAGCCTTCTTAATTTTTCCCTGATGCTTTCTAAGGAGGGCTGTGAGCCTCTAATTCACACATAATCAATCACTAGGAGCTTTGCTGTGTTTTGAGTCAAATTTAGTCGGGGTGATATTTATTCATTCATACACCAGATATATATTAATTAATATATAATAACAGGCACATTATTAAATGATAAGACCTCAAATACAAGAAAATCCCTCTCTCTGCCCTCAAGAATCTCAGGTTCATGAGGGAAGGAGACACTGAGCAGCAGTTGGAACCGGTGCTTAAAGCATGCTGGGCTCTGTCAGGGGTGCCTGACTCCAAGGGGATGACTTTCCCTAAAGCAGCAGGGCTTGATAGAATCTGGAAGAGCCAGAAGGAGGGTACCAGGAGGCTGAGGGTGGGTGTGGGCAGGGATAAATTATTCTGAGAGAGGGAAAAGGGAATATGGTGCAACAAAGGTACCGGAGAGGTGGGTTGTGGAACAGCTGGTCATTCCATGTGTCTCCTCCCTGGTGCACAGTGAGGGTGGGAGATGAGGCAGGAGGTGTAAAGCGGAGGCTGGAGCCACTTTTGGAAGGGTCTTGTGGGCCATATTTAGTCTTGTAGATGAATTTGAGGACTTTTTTAGAATGATCACTCTGGGTGTATTACACAAAATGGATGGGGTAGGGGACAGAAAAGATAAGCAGTGCAAAAAAAGGCTCTTGAATCTTGGTGTGGATTTAAGGCCTGAACGCCCACTGATAAGCATGGGGACATTAATGGGAGAAGCAAGGAGGGGATGATGACTTTAAGGATGACTCCCAGGTGTCTGGCTTGGATAACTGAATCAACAGGGGTGCCATTGGAGATAATGGTGAATACAGAGGATGGAGCAGTTTGCAGGAGAAGATGACAAGTTGTGGATTTATGCACTGTGAGGCTTCAGAGGGACATCCAGGACCTGAGGTACAATTAACAGTTGTTCAGCCTGCAGTTCCGGAATTGAAGATGGAGGCTGAACTGGAAATGTAGGTTTGCTAGTCCTCCGTGTATTTGAAGTTGTTGTTTTGGTTGTGATCTGCTTGTGAGAATGTGTGGACTAGAAAAAAAAAAAAAAAGAGGAAGGCCAGGGTGGCTGTCAGAAGAAAAAGAGATGGCATAGTCGGATTAAGAGAGAGAAGTTTTTGACAAGTGCTTGGACACAAAGTGGCAGAAGCCAGAGGCAAAGCAGAATGAGGTGCTTGACTGAATGGGAACCAAGTGACAAAAGAAATGAAATTGAAATAAAAAGAGAGCAAAGGAACAGGTCTGATTGTTAACTTGCTTTTATCGACACAGATAATGGTGGCTTTTTCTCCTAGAGTTTTCAGTCCTGGTCAATAAATATTAAGACCTACTATGGAAGGTGGGTGGGGAAGGGGAAGGGGGAAGGAATAAAATAACAAAGCATGATTCTGGATCTCAAGAAGCTTATAGAATTGTTATTTCTTATTTTTCTTTTCCATTTGTTTTTTTCCTTCATTGACAGCAGGGCACAGGCTTCTTGGGAGAATGGGGAGAGTGAAAGAATCACTTTGCTGGTGCTTGAAGTGCCTCAGTTCCCCATAGCAGGCATATCTCATTGTATCCACAAAATAACACACTGAAAGAGAAAGTGATAAAGGACTCATTATTTGACAGATTATAAAAACTAAGCTTTTATCATGGCCATGATGTTATTAGAGGGTTTGGACCTTTGAACCAATGCTTATATAATTATTAATGAGACTTTCAGCTCACTGGATTATTTGAGGTATGCTGAGTACAATATCCTGTAATTTTCACTTACCTTATAAAAATAGGACACATTATATATAAGACTAACTAAAGTGTTTGAAGATGATGGAAATAATTACCATATGTTTTAGTTAAATATCATGCCTTTCAGTCCCCAAATGTTTGTCCTTTAATTTTGACCTGAAGGCAGAATCACTCAAGTTATACAGATGAGGAAACTGAGGTACAGGGTTCAGATGGCTGGGTGGAGGTAACACAGCTAGTAAGTAGTAGAGTTTCTCAGATCCAAAATGGGGTGTCCTGGGTTCACACTCCTCCATCATGTTGTTTGCATTTTTGTGAATAACTACTAAAGAATAATTAGGGGGTCATGTCAGTTTAAGAGATTTTCTTTATTAGTCTGCTCAAAGCACCACCAGTAGAAATCAGCTTCAATTTCTATATTTGATGGGCCACAGGTTATTTATGCAAATATGTGATTAAGTTAGACTGGGGAAAAATCTGTTTTTTGGGGTTGTTTTTTGCACAAAATGAACATCTTTTGCTTTCATTATCTCAAGAGTGCTAAAAAAGAATCTGAGTATAAATGCAAGGAATCAGTATTTTAACTTATAAAATTATTGTAGTTAAGCCTATTTGTGATACAGTGGGAATTTGTTTTTCAGCAATTGCAACGACTGTTGTCCGTAAGAGGCATTCTGTGTGTACACATATCTGTGTGTGCATGTATGGAATATAAAATTCAGCTGAATTAATTTTAAACTATTGGTTTTCCTGTTGTAATATTTTTGAATTCTCCAGATACGTTAAATGATATCTTGCTTGCTTTGTCTTGCCAAAGCGACTATTATGTTACTCATTTAATGCCAAAGTGTTAAAGCATTTGTCTTCTGTAAGCAGTGTAAAATGATGCAGGATGAATCTGAGGGATTTATTTTAATGTTACAACTTGTACTTTGGCTCCTGATAGTCTAAAATTTTGATTAACCTAATTTTGCTATATATTAAGGTGGATATTAGCTATTAATACACAGTAATATTAGAATCATGAAAAGTACATAGAATGTCATGGCTGTTGGAAAAAGTTTATGATGCTGCATTTTTTTCTTTCACAAAAAATATCCAGGAGGCATACTAAATTGCAGTTTCCAAATGAAAGCAATTTCTAGCAAGTAGCAAAATGCTTGTGCTAATGCTTATCCCTAAATCTCAATTTCAAGCTTCATGGTGCCCATTTTACATTTTAGCTTCTGTAGGAAAAGTTGAATCCAAAGGGGCTTATGCCTTTGTGACATTTGGTGGATTGCTCTTTTGTTATAGGTGCTGATTTTGTAAAATAACAATACATTTGTAAATTTAAAAAACGTTAGGCCACTATCTTAGTTCTGAGTGATCACTACACATGGTGTTTTATAGTAGCCTTAGTCCAATGTAGTTGAAAAATTACAATATAGGCATGTGAAAATTTAAATAACAATGTAAATTAATACAGTATTTTGTATTTAATTTTTATTGCACTTTATAATAATATGTGAGGAAACTCAAATGAGGTAAAATGAAGATTAATTTGGTCATTTCATGCCTCATGTGTCCCAATTTCATCCAAATGCAAATATGATAATCCAGGGCATAGAGTTAGTATTCTGTTCAGGTGATTTGACACTGCTGAATTTATCACTCACTACCAAAATGAACAATTAAACTGCATTTCCTACTCATCTTTCTATGAGTATATATTTTAATGTTATGTATTAGGAGTTTTCATTTTCTAAAAAGAGTGATTGCATTTTCTTCACCTCATTTTTCTTATTCTAACTGAATTTTATTCAGACATTTTTATGTCAGTATATAGTCGACATGATAGAACATGTCTAAATTAGTAATCTAATTTGAATACCATAATTATGTGTACAGTTAGAGCTTGATTGAATGGAGTGCTTTTGCACATCGTGTATGTTCTTTCTCTTAGTGGATTTAGGAATTATGTGCTTAATATTAAAGAGTCCTGAACCTGTTTATGTTTACCAGTAGGCACACAGAGCAAAATGTAAATATTTTTCCCGACAGAATTGGAAAGATATGCTTCCTTTTCAAGTGTTAGGAATTAACATGTAACTGTCTATGGTGGTTTTTTTCTTATGAACAGATTGCTAAGAAATATAGAAGTGGCTGAAAACTGGATTGGTGTCATTCATATTGCCTAAATTATTGGTGTTGAGCTTAGAAGTGCACTCCTCTGTTTTGCTAAATAAGAAATTAAGATGCTTTAAAATATTTCTCATAAATCCTAATAAATATTTGTACATACTTAGATAGTGTTGAAAAAAAATTCCTTCGCTTTATTACATAATGGTCACTTTGCTCAAAATGTACATCTTGAACTTTAGTATGAAATGCTCAGTGTGTCCAAGGTAGAATTGAAACCAAAACATTTGGAGTCCTATTAAAAAATAGAATATGGATTACAGCTTTTTAGTCTTTGGGCTGAGATATTTGGAAGAGGATTGCTAAACACTGTGGTCACTGAGAAAAATAAAATAAAGCACTGATGTACTAAACTTACACTTAATTTAATGGTTTCTGCTCCCACCGTCCTTAACCTTTCCAACTGGCTGAGTTATTTGCTAATAGTGGCATGTCACGACCTGAATTATACATCTTTCCTTTTAATACATATTCAATAGCATTTTCAAAATGTTCTCCTAGATACAATTCATAATAAACAGCACAGTGCTGGCAACAAGCATGCTTCTTTCAGACTGTTTTATAGCCACAGGCTATTTGGCATTTGGACACTTCTCTTATGTATTTCTACAGCTCCACATTTCCTGAAAACTGTCAGCCTTATATTAGAATTAGCCTTTTGCATCTCCACAGTTACATGGAGAATGAAAAGAATTTCTCTCCCTGTAATACACCAAGGCCTGTGGTCAGAGAATCATAATTTGCTAGTCATATGCTTTTTCTTTCTTGATGTTCTCATTATCTTTAGAAGCCATAGCATGAAAGGCATTGTTGAAATGCATTCACGTCAGTTTGGTTTGATCCATCTTAAACTTTTTCTGTCTAGAGCTGTGGTTCTTAACCCCTCAGAGGACATTTGGCAATGCCTGAAGACATTTTTGGTTGGCACAGCTGGGGAGGGGGATGCTACTGGCACCTGGTGGGTAGAGGCCAAGGATGCTGCTATACATTCCATGATGCACAAAACAGCCCTCTCCATGGAATAGTTTTCCACCCCAAAATGTCTATAGTGCTAAGCTTGAGAAACCCTGATTTAGAAGGTAGGGAATGTCTTTTGATGCAATTGAAAAGTGATACATGTTTCCGGTGAAGAAATCATTGCATTTAACATAATCATTTATTCAATACCTACTAGGCTCTGAGAATACAATGAAGAGTGTGACATGGTTCTTGCCTCAGGAGTATACCCTCTCTTTGCCAAAATGATTAGTAAATAAAATCAAACTGTTCGACATGATGCGTGCTGTGAGGTATGCATGGCATGTTAAAATAAAAGTAATTTAGATTTTACTAGGCAAATAGAATAGAATTTCTGGAAAGGATTGTTCTCTGACTAAATGTAGTATCAGTCATTTGTGGGTATAGAATTTCTCATTTTTCCTTGGTAATGAGGAATAAGTTTTATTTGTTGTCTTTTTACATTTCAGCTAGTATTAATTTGCAGTGTCAGGAAAGAAGGGAAGGTGTTGACATAAAAAGTGTTACTTTTGGAATTTAGGGAATTCGTTTTTTACCATCTTCATTGGCTTTTACATGCCATAAAAGTCTCCAATTTCAACTGAACAATTTGCTGATTTTTAGTAAACTTTATAGAGCTAGGGAACTGTGACCACAGTTCAGTTTTAGGACTTTTCTGTCACCCCAGAAAGCTCCCTTGTGCTGGTGTGCAGTTAATTCTCATTCCCCCTGCCAGCTCCAGGCAGCTACCAATCTTTCTATTACTTTCCTTTCTGTCTTTATACATTTGCCCTTTAGCAAATCTCTGGACATTTCATTTGGGATATTAATATTTACCAGTAAAAATGTAGTTTCTATCTTCTTTTTCAAGATCAGCACCATCTTGTATTTTTCATATTTCCTGTACCATACACAGGCTACAAGGCAGGTTCAGGAACTCCGAGTTATCAGAACTCTCAGACTAATAAAGTGAAATATGCAGCAAAGAAGAAGATAAGCATGCGTGTAAGACTGGAAGGTGTGCCTGTTTTTCAGCTTTGTCTTGCTCTGTCCCTGGGTCAACAGTGATCACCCCTCTACTACTTTTGTAAATCTATCTGTAAAAATAATGCTATAGAAATAATTGCAAAGCTGAAGTCAGATAAATACCTGCAAGATGGGAGGAAACTATAAAAGGATTAAATCTGGAGAACACGCCTGTTTGGGAGCTGTATTCTGGTCAACCATTACTTAGCCAAACCCTTTGGGGCCAAATTCTTTTCAGAATTCAGCCTTTAGAAAGGTAAGACAGTGCATACATTGTGTATTAATGTAATACCCCCATGGGATCCAGGCAACACATAGTAATTTTTGTAGCAAAGTGAATGAATATTCACATTTAGTTAGACAGGGAAAAACTCACCTCATGTCAGTTGAGGTCAGTTCGGGGAGCAAATTCATTTCATAGCAAAATAACAAAGAAATTATATTTTCAGAAATTTCTGCATTTCAAAATTGTGGGTAAAGGTTTATGAGACTGTCTCAGTGAATCCCAGGATCTTGCTTTTCAAACTATTTTATTTCAGCCTCTTTCCAGCTCCCCACCTTGCAATCCCCTCTCCCATAATCACACTTCATTTAACTTAGCCATGGATGTATTTGTCTTTCTTTTTTATGTTAACTTCCGATCAGACTTGACAAAACACCAAATTAGCTGTTCACTTTTGATGGATAAAAGCAAGATATGAATGTGTTATGGCCAGCTAGGTTTGTGGTTTGTGGTTCGCCTCTCTGCTAAAGGCCTGGATTGTAGCCATGTTCATCTGTTCCAGCCCGTGGGTTGAAAAAGAATAACATAATTTTTTGGGTCAAAAAGACACCCATGGAGAAAAATCCAAAGGTAGCAATGGCAGCTGCCATTCCAGGTAGCCCCAGGCTCATGCTCCATAGCCCTCTCACTTATCATGAAATCCTAGGCAGTGAGACTAGACAGCTATAGGAAGAGAGTCAAAGCAGGTAAGAGAATTCACTAGAGTAAATTTTCTTGAAGGAAAGATATTTCGAGTTCAAGGAAGATAAAGACATGAAGAAAACTATATGGGATTCTGTATTGGACCCACGGCTCAGAAATAGGATGCCATTCCAAAGCAAAACATTGAAGACTTGTTGCAAACTATTGAATTTTGCATAATCATCTTATGTAATTTGCCTAATGGTTCTTAGCAAACCCATTAGTCTTTTAATCATAAACCTAACATCTGTGTTAATTTCCAGATTTCCAGTGGTGGTACTTAGAAAACTATAACTGCAGGCCAGTGGGTCTTAACTGGTTTCCTGTGGCACTTCTGGGTTGCTATAGACCCATCATGAATCTAAATGAAGACTTTGATGGATGCGTAAAATTTGCTTTCTTACAAATAAAATGCATATTCTTATGGCAATATTAGTTAAGAAGAATATACTCTAGATTTTAGGACTCATTTATAAGCAAGGAGATCTAATTTCTGCAAATTATAAGAAAGGGCAGAGTATAATATTGCACCAGCATCAGATAAAACATTTATAGGAACATTTTCTTCTAAGGACTCAAAAGCATCATCAAGGCAGTACTGAGTTTTCAAAGAGCAACGTGATGCTTAAGGTCTACATGGGAGTGAGGTGGTAATTCTGGTTGCTTTTGTAGACACTCAGAAGCATGTACCAGGGAATACATTGCTACTGTTTATTACCTCTTTTTTTTTTTTTAAGTTCTTAATTGATTCAACTGTGCCACCAAAATCTCTGTCTGCAGGTGAATCATCAGTATGAAATTGAATCATTGCTGTTTGGTTGTGGAAGTATGTGCCCCGCTTTTCCTACCTGCAGACTTCTTTCGTAGGTGTCTTGGTGTACCCCCACCACTTCCTCCAGCCCCTGCCAATAATATGTTTTCAAGTCTTACAGGCTCTTTGCAGATATCATTTTTTCTTTTACCTCCCAGCTTTCAAGAGCTAAACTTGTCCTGCCTTAGTACTGCACCTGCCTCCTCTTACCAAGTGTCTTTCTGAGTTTGCACACATTCCTTCTTTTTACCACACTTCCTGTTGGTAAAAAGCTGACAGCCTCGCCTTGTTGCTGCTGCACCCCCTTCCACATTTAACGACATCCTCCACCCCTGCCCCTCCCCAGCTCTGGTGATGCTTTTTAGAGGGTGGTTCTCCATACTGGCTGTGATGAACGTCATCTGGGGAAGTTTCACATTTACCATGACTGATTACCAGGGCCCATCCCTAGTAATTCTGGTTAAAGTACCCTGGGGGTGGGGCCTCAACCTTGGTAGTTTCTGAATGCTCTCCCTGGGGATGCAGCCAACACTGAGAACCACTGGTGCATAGGGTGTAACACCTGTCCATCGTAGGTAATGAGAGCAATTGTGGAAAGTTTACCAGAAACTTTTGGAAAAGGATGAGAGGAGATTAAAAAACAAACAACTCTTCCTCATCCCTCTGTTTGCTCTCAGTTTCAGCTCAAAGGAATGAGTTCTGGTAAGTGGCGCCTGTGCCCACCTAACTGGTGTGACTTCTTCCCCTTGGGCCTGTGTTTTCATCAGTAAATTCCTGGCAGCCATGTGCCTCCAGCAGGCCAGAAACCATTCCAGGAAAGGCCTGTGCTTATCTCATCGTGAGGCAGCCTACCAGGGGCCTGCTTTTCCTTTCTTAACTGAGCATCCTATCCTGCAACCTAGTATTTTCATTTTTCCTTTTTGCAAGGCTCTGTAAACCAAAGTCATGCACTCTCCCAGCTCATCTGCTGTCAGTTCACTTGAAACTCACTAGCCCGAAGGACACACACAGCAGAACCCATTAAAGTTCTCAAGTGGAGATTTTTCACTTCACTTTTCACTTGCGGGAAAGATGGATGGCAGAGTCTTTGCTAGAAAACTATTGTGTAGAATATAATTTTGCTGAATTAGAGAGGGGAGGCCACAACCAAAATTAAACTGTCATTGTTTTTGAAGTTTTCTTTTCTTCTTAATACATCTGTGGGCCTCTAAAATCTCTTTTTATATATTATTAAGTCCAGGAATTGTGCAGAGATTCATTTGAACAGCCTTCTTTATATAGCAATCTTTGTGAAGTCTCTTCTCTAGGCTTTCTGGGGTCAGAATGTGTGTTCCTTTTCCAGAGGGCAATACACAAGGGCCATTGGCTGTGCTCCATGGCTGCAGAGTTTCTAGAGGAGCTGAGAACACTTACAACATGAGTGCTGTACAGTACTCTCTGGACCCCACTGCTTAATTATTATGGAATTATTTTTTTCCAAAGACAGTAATTTTATTTTTATTAGTAAGTAGGAAAATTTAAGTGAGGTGATTTTGGTATTAATAACAAGGATGCAGAGATGTTTTAAGGAAATCCAGTGTAAAATTTATGTGAATATCCAATTGTACAAAAATTAAGACAAAAGTGCTTTACTTGACAAACTTCTCCATAAGAGTTATATAAATGCCAGTCATCTTTAATGGAGTCTGTTTACAAAAGTTCTGTTTATTCATTCATTTTTCTTGAGCACAGATACTGCACAAAGCAAACACCACCCTGCTGTTGTCCTGTTGCATGGTAAGAAATGCAGCTTTTGTATTTGTCAGCCTTACACATATAGTATAAACCTTGCCAAGACTGGCAGTGGTGCAGTGCAGGCCAATAATTAATTAAGGGGGCATGCAGCATACATTTGTTGAGTACCTACTGTGTACCAGGCACAGGGATAAGTAGTACATATAGAAGTCTATCTACCCTTACTTCCTAGTGGAAGGAGACAATCACATAACCAAGGGATTATCAGTAGTAGATGTTTGGTTTTAGCAGAGAGTAAAATATATGTAGTCATTAGGAGTGGCTGGGAGGCTAGAGAGGGTCTCCCTGAGGAAGTGACATTTAGGTGAAATGTGACCCTAGCAACCAGGACTGCCATGAATTGAGACCACCCTGGACAGTGTACATGCAGGCTGTTGAAGGAGGCCAGAAGGGCAGAGTAGGGGTTGGGTGCCTGTACTCAGGATTGGGAAGCAGCATGGCCAGGTTTGTATTTTAGGAAGATAACTCTGGTAGTAGCACAAAGGGTGAATTGGAACCCAAGACAGGGATGCTGGGAACTCAAAACCAGGATACTTGCTGAGAATAGAACAGGCAGTGTGCTGACTTGATGCTGAAATGCTGGGCTCCTCTTTTGTCCTCTATTCAAACCCAGATTGGACCTCACAGCCCCGAGAGTACACTAGCCTTAATTAACTTGTTAAAATGCTTTTTAAAAGTGCCAATTTCTGGACCTGGTCCTCACCTAATGATATGAACTGGCCACCAAAGACTTCACTAAACCTTTGAGTGACCTGATACAGGGAGTTTATGGACCAATCTTTGAGAAATATTGTGCTAAAGACTGTACTTTTACTTCAATATTCCATTTAATTCTCAAAACAACCCTGTAAGAGAAGCGTATTTTTCTTAGCTTCCAGATTAAGAAACATGCTCAGTGTGATTAAGCATCTGGCTCAAGGTCACACAGCTGGTGCGTGTCGTGGCTGGCAAAGCAATCTGCTTCTTTTCATAGAGAATCCTGCCTGTGTGAAAATGGTAAGAAGAGCCCTGCAAAATTCAGAAAACCTTTGAGGGTTAATTGTTTCATGAGTGAACATGGTCCATCTCTCAGATACAGGACTTTATATATCCCATCTTGGGATAGAATCAGAGTGTTTATTTTTGCCATATTTCCATATTTTCTCTTTTCTGAAGAAGTTTAATTTTTTTTTTTTTCCTCAAAGCTAGAATTTTAAGTTCTAGGGGAAGTATATATATATTGCAAAGGAGAGCTTGGATCTTAATATTGGTGTTTCTGGGCCTCTTTTTCCCATAAAAGAAGTTGAGAGGGTCAAGGAGTAACATATTTTTATCACCCATAGCCGGAGAAGCCCAACCATTAGGCCTCACAGAAAATTATCATGCTTTCAGTTGTCATGAATCATTTATTTCTTAAGTGGCTCTTGAACCAAGAGTTGCAAAAATGATGTTGAAGAGGTGGAGGAGGGTTGCTGAGTGAAAAGCACACTGATAATTAGAAATCTTGTTTAAAAGCTAGCTTGAAAACACGTTTGCTTCAATAAATTACCTACCTGCCCCCATTCGAATGTGTGAGAAAGGTCCTAGCTTAATTTGCTCATGTGGACAAGGTATTGAACATATTTATCTGGAAGACTTAATTTCATAATAAAGTTTAGCCTGGTCTGACTTATAGGAAGCCATCCCTCCTAGGGTATAGGTAGAGAGGAAGAAGCTGAAACAACAAGACAAGAAAACGTTTTCTCAGGGTGGCCCCTGCTCCGCCATACGCTCTCAGCTGGGGAGAACTGCAGGGAGCTCTACCGCAGCATCCTCTAGAATGTCAGCCCCCGACCCCACAGCAGACTCCAGGGTGTGAACTGCCTGTCTCTCGCATGAACCCACTTTGAATGAGATGCCAGGAAGTGATAGAGGGACTGCACCTCCCCCTGAAGCCTGGCCATTATGTCCTACAGAATTGACTGGGGTGAGGCAGGCCTTTTTGTTTACAGACGTCATCACAATTGTCACAGTGTAGATTGCTGCTTTGATTATTTCAGAATGTTGGATGAACAAACCTTTCTGAGGTTATTTTCATCAGCAACGATCAAATTCAGTTGCTACTGTGTGTGGCTGATCGTCCAGAAAGGGTGATTTTTTGTGTACAGGTTTCCCTAGGAGGGGGTTGTGCTGCTTGGTCTTGGTGGTCAGGCTCACTTGCCACCATTTATGGCGTAAGGTGAGCTCAGGGCCACATCTGGGGTTATGGCATATAAGACATGATCATATTGTAAAAGCAACATGTTCCCCCCTTGTCTGTGCCCACATTTGTGTCTAAGTAAAAGAGGAACCTCCGTGACAGTCTTGAAAGGAAGACAGTTAACTGCCATTTTAAGAATGATGGATTTGCATGGGGGAGAGACGTTAGCTTTGTGATTGTAGTGAAAGCATTTATGTGTTGATTGCATTGATTATTCATAAAGTCTGGAAACATCTATGTTCTAGAACATATTATATAAAGTAAAATGAACCTACCACTAATTATACATGGGTCTTCATTGATTTCTAGACGACCCTCAGACTTTTAAAAATTAATCATGTTAGATTATCTCCCCAATTCCAGTTGCATCCTGGATTCATGGCTCATCCGCTGAAGGTAGATAGATGCCTTACCTGGGACAAATTCAGGTAGAGCATATAGTCATTCTGTTCTCTGTGCAGCTGATTGTGATGGTGCCAAGAAGGCTGGATGCCGTCAGCATACCGTTTTCTCTATTTTGTTGTTATTGTTGTTTTTAGCGTATGTCTTCACTTACTAAACATTTATTAAGGAACAAGTATTTTTTAAGCACAGCAATGTGCCTCAATTTCTACTTTGTAAGGGAGGAAATCTAGTTGAAGTGGTTGTATGACTTGCCTATGTCATGCAACTAAGAAGCTTTTGAGTTGAGATTTAAAGAGGGAGCTGATGGAAGTTGTGTTTTATGCTTTCCCTCTCAATTCTTACATGATTTCTCCTGTTAAAGCTCACCACCACAAAAAGTCGACATTAATTTTCACATCAGTTAGGGATTAAGAATGAATTATTGAATTAGATCACATGTCCTTTTGACATAGGTAAAATGGTATTATACACCGTGAACTTGAGAAACAATTTTCATTATTTTTTCCATATGATGTTGAGAAAAGCATCCTGCTCAATGAAGAACTTAATTTTAAAAGTTGTAATGCTGTTTCATTTGTTGAATCAGTTCCATAAAGAGGGATACAATTTTGGATCAAGCTAATAAGGCTGAATCTGTAGAGGAACATCGACATTTGATGGTTGCTTGGTTGACATTTAGAAACCCCTTCATTCTGAGATGTAAAGATTCTATGGATTTGTCGTATTTAACAGAGATCAAATTATATTCAGGATAAATGTCTTTCTTTACTGCTTCATTATAGAAAATGATATTGTCATTTTAATATTCACAAATGGATTTTTTTTTTGAGACAAAGTCTTTCTTCGTCACCTGCATTGGACTGCAATGGAGCAAACACAGCAGCTCACTGCAGCCTTGACCTCCCGTGCTCAAGCAGTCCTCCCTCCTTAGCCCCTCAAGTACACCAGGGTGCACACCACCCCTAGAACTACAGGTGCACACCACCATGCCCAGCTAATTTTTCCTTTTTTTGTAGAGATAAGATTTCACCATATTGCACAGGCTGGTCTTGAACTCCTGAGATCAAGCTATACACCCTCCTCAGCCTCCCAAAGTGTTGGGGTTACAGGTGTGAGCCATTGCACCCAGCCTGGATTTACTTTTATTCAGACAGATGTCTACACTAATATTGTCCAAGTTTTGTTTCTGTTTTGTTTGTTTGTTTTGAGACAAGGCCTTGCTCTGTTGCTGAGACTGGAGTGCAGTGATGCAGTCATAGCTTACTACAGCGTTGAACTCCTGGGCTCAAGCAATTCTCCTGCCTCATCCCTTCAAAAGATTATAGGTGTCAGCCACTGCACCTGGACAGGGTGTTTTTTGTTTTGTTTTGTTTTGTTTTTTTCTTCTTTCTTCATTCTGTGACTTAGGATGAGTTTATTGTAAATCCCATTGATAAAACTGATTTTTGACTGCTTGTTGAAGCTTTCATGGACTTTAGCATTTATCAAGTCTTGGTGTGAATTGTTTATTTATATATGCATATAGTCAGGCACCACTTACCAACATTTTTGTCAGTGATGGATCACATATAAAACAGTGGTTCCATAAAATTATAAAACCCTATTTTTACCTTATGTTTTCTATGTTGTGTTACAATGGCCTTAAGTATTCAGTACAGTAACATGCTTTACAGGTTTGTAGCCTAGGAGCAATAGACTACCCCATATAGCCTAGGTATGTAGTACACTATACCATCTAGGTTTGTGTAAGTGCACGGCATGATGTTCACATGATGGAATTGCCCAGTGATGCATTTCTCAGACTGTATCCCCGACATTAAGTGAAACATGACTGTATTCTCTACTAGATTGTAGGGGAAAAGAATTGTGTTTAGTGCATCTTTTGGAGAGTCCCTTAGGTGCCTGATAAAAAATGAATTTTTGCTATGTGATACTCTAACTCAGCATGTGCAAATAACCAGCTTGTCAGTATGCCCCAAGATGCTTCCCTCTACCACATCTTACATCTTTCTGTAGTCTTTGCCTTAGCATCTCCCATTCAATAGATGAGGCAAGTAAAACAGGAAACCACTCTTGATGCCTCTTCATCCTTCAAGGTCTATATGCTCTATCTGTAAAATATTGAATCTGCTTTTGATTTCAAGTCCTTCAGCCATTCTCTTAGTTTAGACCCTTATCATCTGGATGATATATGTTCCTGTATTAGCTAGTCTCCATTCTGCCAGATTTGGCTAGGACTGTATTATTAATATTTTCCACCCTCTGCCAGGGAGAATTTTCTAATATGCCAGTTTGCTCAGGTCATTCTTTAAAATCCTTCATTGATTTTTCTGAACATTGTCTCTAGGTGAGAGATCTAACTCCTTCGTGTGGCAAAGAAAGTCTTTAGTGATAGACCCCTGGTGGTCAGTCAGCCTCATTTTTCCTGCACTCTGCTGTGTGATCTGTGTTCTAGTTGTATAACTAACTCAGAGTTCCTCATGTGTGGCCCGAGGCTTTCAAAAACCACTTCCTTTAGTTCCTCAGCCTAAATTTTAATTGACTTCCCTCTTCAGGTATCCTATTCTCGGAGAAGCTGATCCTGATTGGCCAACCACCTCAATCTAATCTGGTTTAAATGTCCCTCATTTGCATTCCCACATGCTCTACTACATCCCCTTCAAAGAGCCTTTCACAGTCTGCTGTAATTGCTGGTTAGTGGTCTCTCTTCCAGTGGACTATGAGCTTCTTGAAGGCAGATGTCACATCTTAATGTTTATTTCCTCAGTGTCTAGCATTGAATCTAGTCTGTAGGAACCAATCACTTATTTGTGGTGTTGGGCAAGTTACATATCCTATCTTTTTAATTGTCTTCATCTAAATGACAGAATTTGTCTTACTGGGTTTTGTGAGATATGAAAGTGCTAATATATAGAAAGCATCAGGACAGAGTCTGGCACAGAATAAGAGCTCCATAGATGTGTTCCTGTCTTATAGTCCATCCCAGGGACATAGAGTACTCATTGAATATTTGTAGAATGCTATGGATTGATAAAGCCAAGAAAGAGTTACACAAATCACCTGAGAGAGAGTTTTAGAAAAATTGTGGGATATGTCATGGTTGCATTCCTATACACCAGGAAATTAGATAATTGTTTGAGATTGTTTTAATTATATAAAAATAACATTTACATTAGCAACAGAAACTACTCATGCCCCTTGGAGAATCACAGAACTATTGAAATGTATAAAAGAGCTAAGAGTAAATGGAAAGATATAGGCAGAGTTTATGGATTTTTAAAAATTAGTCTATAATTCTAATGCAGCTTCAATCAAAGTCTTCCCTCACAGGTTTGTTTTTGTTTTTTTAAATGAGTGGGCTGGGAAAGCGTTCTTCATGGTCTCTCACATTTCTGCCTGTTGTGTAAGCAGAGGCACTAACAACCCTTTTGTTCTGAACTGTCTTTTCAAGGATGTTTGCAATGTAGCTGTAGAAGATAAAGCTGTAGAAGCTAAAGATAGTGTTTCCCTCCAGAGCAAAGGGTAGGTTTGTTTACTGTCCAATCCAATAAAGATAATGTCGCCCAGCAGGGCAGGGCTCCATTATGAACAGTTCAAGTTCCCTAAACTCAGGGTTCTTTAAGTATGATACAGACCAACTACATGCACAGCATCTGCTACAAACCCACTACATGCACAGCCCCTGGTATTTGGGCACCAAGCAGAAGTGACTGAACATGAAACTTAATGCTATTAACTATCATGTAAGTAATTAAGTCCTTTGTCTCAGACCCAGGAGTTTTGTGTCTTCTTCTAGCATCTGTAAAAATGTTCAGGCCAACTTGTTAACTTGTAAGTTGGGTGAAATCTCAGATCTTTTACAGTTCTTGACAGAATTGTGATAAATCTCCACTTGTAAAAATCATTTAGCATATTGAACTACAGTGGTGAACAATAAGAATGTGGTACTATGGTTTCTTAAAAAGCTAAAGACAAATAGATCAGCTATTATTGACAGGAAAGAAATTGATTTACCTTTTCTTTCCTTAAGGATGTTAAATGAGCACCTTCAATTTGTCTAAAGCCTTTCACTTTGATATTTTCCATAACAACTTTCCTTTGCTCTTGTTAGAGTTGAGCATTTCTAGATCTTTCTACTGGCATGTTAAGCTAGCATCTTTTCTGAAGTTGTGTGGTGGGGTTAGCTTTCTTGTTTGTTCAAATATTTGTTTGTTTGTATTAAATAGACAAGGCAGATTTATTTGGGCTCTTTTTTGTGACTTAGTACTTTCCCACTATTTTCTAGGTCTCCTTACCCAGCTCTCTCTGATTACACCAAAGGATATTGTAATTATTTTGCTATTTGTCTATTTTGCATTATAGTCATTTTGATATTTGTATTATAGTCATTTTGATATTTGTCCTAACCTTATTTCTAACCTTAACCCCTGACTGTAACAAGGATAAACACATTATGGTGTTAAATGCAATAGAAAAAAATAATAATAGGAGAAGTGAAAAAAATCCCCAGTTAATGAAGATTATGGAATGCTTATTTTAGTGCAAGGAACAATTCTTTTGAAGGGTAATGGATTTTGGGAGATTAAAGATCGTATAAATAGCATTGATAACCAGTTGTAAATCTAATGAACTACTGTTGAAACACAATGCTCCACTTGTGTCTGGTACATTTTTTTCATAAACACGTAAATGACTCAGGTTGCTTCAAATCCTTTTAGGAAGGAGTTGAGACGTAAATAATACAGAATCAAAGCAGCACACCCAGACTGGAAGCTCTCTTGAGATAATAGATATTGAGGAGTCTTTTTGATTAAAAAAAATGAGGTAATTAGAGAGCACAAAAGTATTTTAAAATGACAGTAAATTTTGGTTCTGAGAAATCTTAAGCTTTAATTCAGTATTTTTTCCCCAACTGATCTTTGATATATATTTGGGAGGAGCCCAGTGATGCCTCAACTGCCTTGCCTTTCCTAAAATTGTCAAAATTCTTAAAATCATAGTGGACAACGTCCAACATGGCTTATTTGGGTCTCTGGCCCCAGTGCACGGTGTCTGGCCAGCCCAGGTGACCGACAACAGTGTAGCCTTGCAGCTGAGGGTTTGTTCTCCTGCAGTCACTGTACACCTATCCCTAAAACATGAGCTGGGCTTGTTCTATAACTTTGTGCAAGTCGAGTCCTACTCAGTGTGTCCTGTGACTTGCTTCTTTTGCTGAATCATTGTTGAGATTACAGTATGTTGCATCTAGCTGTGGTTTATTTTCATTGCTGAATAGGGTTCTGTTGTATGATTATTCCACAATTGACTTATTCACTCTCCTGTTGATGGACATTTGGGTTTTGTCATTCTGTTCTAATATTGACACAATGCAAATATTCAAGAGTTTCTTTAAGATGGGTCACCAAACTTTTTCTGTAAATGGTCAGGGAGTAAATACTTTAGGCGTTACAAGGGCACATATGGTCACTCTTGCTGCTGCTGCTTCAAGAACTCCTTAAAAATGTAAAAGTAATTCTTAGCTGGTGGGCCATGGAGCAGGGGTTGGCAAACTGACCCCTGCTCTCAGATATATACCTTAGAGTAGGAGTGCTTAACATCAGTCATGGACATGTACATTTTAAAGGGCAACGAGAAACTTTTTTCAATGTGGTTATATCAGTTTACTATTCCACAAGCAGTACATGAGAGTACCCCAATGCGCCTCCACACCATAACCTAACATTTCATTTTTTAACTTGCTAGTCTGGTAGATAAGAAATGGCATCTTACTATGGGCCCCAGTTAGCATTTCCCTGACTGCCAATGAGGTAGTCTTTTCCTACAATTATAAACAATGTGTGCTTTCTCTTATGAGAAATATTTGTTTGTATCTTTTGCCTGTTTTTTGTTTGTGCCGTTTGTGTTTTTCTTATCAATATGTAGGTATTTTTATATATTCCAGGGACTATTCCACTTCTGTATGTTTCAGATATTTTCTCTTTTATGTCCTGTTATTGCATCCTTTTGTACACACACACACACACACACACACACACACACACACGCATACACAGACACACACTTCTTTCCTTCTTCCCTAACAGTGAAAGTAAGAACTACTCATGTTCGCCCTGAACTACTTTAACATGCTCCTGTCTGAAGACGAAGAAAATGAACTAGATGACTTCTTTTTACAGTACTCTCAGCAATAAATTCTGATTTAGACTAAATATTCATTATTAAATAAGGTAAAATTATATTATGAAATAGCCTGTAAAAACAAGCCACAGTAAAAGTGTAACTACCTGCTAGAAGAATTAGAATTGTATATGAAAAAGATTCTAAACCAAAAAAACATAATTGACCAAAATGCATGCTATAGTGTTAAGCATTCGAAGACTTCAAATATTGACTGTGTGCTTAGGTTTACCTGACTATATTAACAATTCAGTTTTGCACATGAAAGACTTACTCTGACCAAACAAAACTCAGATTTATTCAGCATTATTTCTAGGTCTGAGGCAGCTGGAGATAGTATAGCCTTTGCTATATACCTCATCTCTGTAAGGAAGTGTCATGTGTCCTTTTCACATAAAGGGAAAATAAGTCCTCACAAAATCCTACATATTACTCTCTGTTGGTAAATTTACTTCTGTGGAAATAGGGTAATGCAGTATTTTTCTTTCCTAAGCAGATTTCACGGTGGGCCAGTGGGCTGTTTTGGACTTGCATATTGAATACAGAATGGACTCTTGTTATTCTAGTAATGGGCTTGGTTGATCACAGAGCACAATGCACCTTTTCATGATTTTAATGCCTGAGTTATTTAATTTTTTGTGCTACTTGTCACTTCACTGTTTAGTTTTCTTTCTAGGGTGCTTTTTGCTGGATTGGCTGTGAGTCAAGCTGGTTGATGAAGCTTAATTTTGCTAAATCTCCAGAATGGCTTGTTAATCCTTATTTTACATTTCACTGAGTACTGTACCATGCAGTTTCCTTCTGTTCAACGACAGAAGAGAAAATGGCTATACGAAGCAATAATGTGATGAATTTAGAGTCTAACCAGAGGAATCACCATTTACTTCTAATTGGCACATGGAGCATAGAATCAGAGCCCTGATTTTTCTAAGAATTATTTCAAGTAAAGGCCCAGCAACCATCTTAATTCACAGCTACTCCTAGATTGTTTTAAAGTGGCTTCATCAATTTGAAGAGTATTTTTATTTATACATTTCTTGCCATTTTTTGTATCTTATTTGACTCTGATGCTTTCAAATTTCTTAACAGTAACTTTTCATGTTGAACTGTAAAAAAAAGAAAATGGACTTCATCTTAGTGTATTTCACGTAGATTTCCATTTACTTTTCACTATGTTTTGTCTGTACATTTTACTTACAACAGAGTGTTGATTAAAGGAAAATAGATGTAATTTTTGGAGCTTGTCTGCTCTGATACAGTGACTGACACTCATAATGTACATTCAGTTCTCTTAAATCCCATAAAAAGCCATTGGGGAGAAAACTTTTGAGATAATATAAATATAATCATACATAAGACCTGTGTAACCACTTCTTATAGACAGCTTAGGAAAGAAAGAAGCCTTCAAATAATTACCAAAGTAGGAAGAAAACTAAAAACCTCTGGTATTAAGGGTAATAATTACAAAATGGCACCCACATAGAAAAATTCCCTTCCTTTCATTTTCTTGAAATATCTTGAAGCAAAAAGTTAATGAACATAATTTGGGTACTTTTAAAGAACTTTTAAAATACATTATTTTAAAATTGACTTTCTTAAGGGTTAAATACATGGTTTTGAAGTTTTTCTCTAGCTACTTTGAAAGTATTTTAAATTGATTTTATGTACACTTTTGCTACTATTGGATGTAGCCTTTTCAGTATAGCAAATGCAGTGTTCTCCATTTTGAGGCTTACTAATTTTAACCTCAAAATGAAATGAAGAATTTGTTTTACTTCCAGGTAGATGGAGTAGACATACTTTTCCCTGTTCTTCCCACTAAGTACAATTAAAATACCTAGACATTGTACATAAAACAAATGTAAAGACTCTGAAAAGTAGAGGAAAGATGGCAGAACATCAATAGACCTCAAAACCCAAGCAAAACGCAATGGGAGTTACCTGGCTTTTCTCCTTTTTGCATCATATATCACAGAGCCTGCATATTCCTTTTTTTTTTTTTTTTTTTGATATGGAGTCTCACTTTGTCGCCCAGCTGGAGTACAGTGGCACCATCTTGAGTCACTGCAACCTCTGCCTCCCAGTTTCAAGTGATTCTCCTGTCTCAGCCTCCTGAGTAGCTGGGATGCGCCACCATGCCCAGCTAATTTTTGTATTTTTAGTAAAGATGGGATTTCACCACATTGGCCAGGCTGGTCTTGAACTCCCTCAAGTGATCCACCCACCTCTGCCTATCAAAGTGCTGGGATTTCAGGCATGAACCACTGCAACCCGACTGAGATCCTGTATATTCCTGACGAAGAAGGCAGCAAGCAGCAAATACCAACAGACACAAATAAAAACAAATAAGTGAAAAATGAAAATCTGTTCTTTGTAACCAGAGGACCAGAAAAGGTAGAGCCTAGCAAAATGGAAAACTTAGATAATAAATGTTGTACTCTAGCCAAGCCCCACAGAAAAAAATGTGGCCTTGCCCTGCCAGCAAAAGCTGATAGGGAAGCCTAGACTTTCACCCTTGCCAGCTCTAAATTGAGGGCTGGGGTGCCTCAGGACACCTCCCCGCTGAGTAGTGTCACAGAAAACCGAGTAGGGAGCCAAGGCTTTCATTTCTGCTGCATAGTAACAAAAGCCTCCACCCCAACTCCATGTAAGTAGAAATCACATGTGGAACCTGGTTTCTACCCTCCCCAACTCATGACAGTAATGAGGGGTCCTTTTCCTCTCTGACTGGGGTGGTGTCAATGGACACCATGTGGGAACCAGTAACACTCCTTCTCCAAGCCAGGAGGTATTGGTGGAGGCCTGGTAGAGAGCCAAGACTCCCACCCATACCTAGCAGTAAGAATGTATCACCCTCAGGTATCAAGGGAGGTATAGTGGGGAACCTGATTCTACGCCAGTAATCAGGCTGACCCAGCAATAATAATACAGTCTCCCTTTCCCTTGTTGAAGTGGTAACAGAGGAAGTCAACTAAAATAGAAAGTTTAAGTAAGATCCAGAGTCTCACAGCATAATACTGAAAACGTCCAGATTTCAATGAAAAAAATCACTTATTATACCAAAAACCATACTGAATGAAGAAAAAAAAAAAAAGGAGGTCAACAGAGGCCAGCACCAAAATGGCAGGGATGTTAGAATTGTGTGCTAAGGATTTTAAAACAGCCATTGTAAAAATGCTTCATTGAAGAATTCTGAACATGCTGGATGCAAATGAAAAAATGGAAACTTCAGCAAATAAATAAGAAACATAATGAAGAACCTAGTGCGCATCTTAGAACAGAAAAATACAGTAACCTAAATAAAAATCTCACTGGATAAGCTGGACAACAGAATGCAGGAGACAGAGGAAAGAATCAGTAAAGAAAGAACCATCAAAACTATTCTGTCTCAACACTGGAGAGAAAATAGAATATAGAGCGTCAAGAACCTGTGGAACTATACTTAACATCTACCATGTGTGTCATTTGAGTCCCATAAGATGCATAGGAAGAGGGAGGGGCTGGAAAAGTATATGAGAAATCATAGCTGAAGACTTGCCACATTTAACAAAAGACTGTAACCTGCAGATAGAAGAAGCTGAGCATAGTAGACCGAATAATGGACCCCCAGCCAATCATATCTTGATTCCCAGAACCAGCGAATCAGGTTCTTTTTTTAACGCGGTAAAAGGGATTTTGCAGAGGTAAGTAATATAAGGATTTTTTTTCTTTTGAGACAGAGTCTCACTCTGTCATCCAGGCAGATTGTGCAGTGGCACAATCTCAGCTCACTGCAACCTCTGCCTCCTAGGTTCAAGTAATTATTGTGCCTCAGCCTCCCAAGTACCTGGGACTACAGCATGTGCCACCACACCTGGCTGATTTTTCTATTTTTCTTAGTTAGGGTTTCACCATGTTGGCCAGGCTGGTCTTGAACTCCTGAGACCTCAGGTGATCTGGCTGCCTCAGCCTCCCAAATTGCTGGGATTACAGGTGTGAGCCATCACACCCAGACAAGGATTTTAAGATACAGCAATTGCACTCCTCAGCATTTAATCCCAGAGGATTGAAGACACATTCTCACAGAAACCTATTCATTAATGCTTATAGCAACCTTATTTTTAAGAGTCAAAACTGGAAATAACCCAAATGTCATTTAATGGATGAAGGCAAACAAACTGGAACATCCATATCATAGAATACTACTCCACAATAAAACAAAGGAGCTATTGATACGTGTAACAGCTAATGTGAATTTCTCAAGAGCCATGCTGTGTGAATAAGGCCAATCCAAAATGGCTACATGTAACATGACTCCATTTATATAACATTCTTTAAATGATAAAATCATACAAATAGAGATGAGATTTGTGGTTGATAGGAGTTAAGGATGTGGTAGGGGCAGGTGGGAAGTGTGTGGGACTACAGAAGGGCAACATGAGTAATCCTTGGTGGTGGAAATGTTCTGTGTCTTCCCCTATCAATGTGTATACCTTAGTTGTAATATTGTACCCAGTATTGCAAGAAGTTACCAGTGAGGGAAACTGAGCAGTGGGTGCATGAGATCTCTCTTTATTATAAGTAACTGCTTGTGAATCTATTGCTATCTAAAATTTTAATGAAAACACAATGCTGTATCATACTATGAAGAACTTTGCATATCCAAGTTCAGAAAGATGTTGGTACGAAGTTGCCACTTCTAAAGTCTAATTTTTTGTTATTTGCTTGGGAATTGGGAAGGAAGGCAAGGGATTCTATTTTATCAATCATATATGTTAGAAATAGATAGTATTTGTTTGACTCCTAAACACCCTGTGAAGTCAGCATTGTTGTAAAGAAGAACACTGAGACACAGGGAGGTGGAATGATTTGCCCTGATGAGTAGGGAGGTCACATTTGGACTGGACAGTCTCGTTCCAATGGCTGCATCCTCTCTTAGTGACTATACCCTTTGGCCTATCTGCAGAGGCTATTAGTATCCAAGTACCTTTCCAGAGCAGGACACTCACCTCAGAAAGTTTAAGCACTTTTCCTAGGTCACAGAGGCATAGATCTGGGACTGAAATTCAAGACCTTTCCTATCAAAATCCCATCCTACTTCCACCTGGAAGAAGCCATATTCCAAATGACCCTTAGACCTGATCCTCAAGCATATTTTGTTTGCCCACTTAGTTCTGGACAGTAGATTTTTCTTTTTAAATTTACATTAGCAGCATATACTTAAACATTGTGAGATATATGAAAATCTAGGTTTTTAGCCTCTCAGGAAAAATAAGAAAATCTGCCAACACTGGATTTACATTCTCAAATTCTCCCAAAGATATAGGATGTTTAGGGAATGCCCTGTTAGAGGAGGTTGCCTTAGTCCTTACCACTCCTTACCCAGACACCATAGCCAACCATAAGCTGGTTTTTATTATTGTGCAGCACTGTTGTTTTTGTTAGAGTAGAGGAAAGGCTTCTACCCACCTCAGTACTCAATCATGGCTTTTATGTTTTACCTTTTACCTTAGCAGTGTGTGTGGTTGTATTCTTCCTGATTATAAACTACTTAAAGTTATATTTCTGAAAATCTCCATTATTAGTGGATTTGCAGTTGTGCTTAAGACCCTAATAGAATTGGAGGTGCTGAAATCACTAGTTCATCCATGAGAGCTAGGCACTAAAACGAAATAGGCATACATGAAGTAGAATACGTCTCCTTCAACATTTCTTAAATTAGAAACTATGAATATTGTGCAGTCACTCTGTTCATCGTTACAATTAACTTTAACATTCCTTTCTAAAGACTTCCTAGTAATTTATCTAGAGATTCAATGAGGTGCTTATAAATTGATTTTGTGCCAGGTGCAGTGGCTCATGCCTGTAAGCCCAGAACTTTGGGAGCCCTTGGCAGGAGGATCACTTGAGCCCAGGAGTTTGAGACCAGCCTGGGCAAGATGGCAAAACTCAACCTCTACCAAAAATTAAAAGAAATTATCTGGGCATGGTGGTATGTGCCTGTAGTCCCAGCTACTTGGGAGGCTGTAGGTGGGAGGATCACTTGAACCTGAGAGATCGAGGCTGCAATGAGCCATGGTCATGCCATCCTACTCCAGCCTAAACGACAGAGTGAGACCCTGTCTCAAAAAATAAATTTTAAAAAAAATTGATTTTGCTTCATGACATGTGGTATGCATAATAATAATAATAATAATTTCTTCTGTGTTTGGCTTTCTACTAAGTGTTTTCAGTTCTATAATTCTAGGCCCCTCCACCCCTATTGATCTCTCTCTTAAGGAGCCCAACTCTGAGTGTCTCTCCTGAGTCTCTTATGCTCAGTCTGAAAGAGTTGACCAAGTAGGAAGTGGAAGTTAAGAATTTCACAGAAGGGGAATTTGCCATGAGGGAAGGGTTAATAAGTTTTTCCTGTTGATGGCCTTCGCGTCGTGCCAGCACTGCGAGTAGTTACAGAGTAGACATCCAGAAGTGAAAAGATTGTGTCTGATGTCAGACTCCTGAGTAATTTGATATTGTCTGAGGATAATAGTTCTGCAAATTATATTACAGTCAGAAGTGTTTTTGTTTTTGTTTTTTTCTGCGTCAGTGGTGTTAGGATGACCTTCCAGGCTGGGCGTGTGATTCCTGAAGAAGTGGTTACTTGTTTGGCCCCCATATTAATGCAGAAATTAGTGTTTGAGCTGATGGGATATAAGAAGGGGAAATCAAGGAATGGAAAGGCTGCTTGGGATGGAATCTGTAGACTCTTCCTGTCTGACCTCTGGTTGCTAATCTATGTTATCTTTACCAGAAGGGGAGGCCTGCGAAAGCTGAGTCCTGGGTGGGATTTCACCAGACAAGGAGATCAGTGACTTCTTAGCTTATAATTCCACTGTAGATGGAACTCTAGCATTTACAGGCAAGTTGAAAGATAAGGAAGTGAGTGAAAGGGTGAAAAATGAAATAAAGATTGAATAAAGCACCTGTACTCTGGAGCCAGACTATGTGTATTTAGTTTCTGCTTCATTCTGCCAGCCAACTGTGTAACCTTGAGTAAATAAGTAACCTCTGAATGCTTCAGTTTCCTCATGTGTAAAATGGGAATAATAGTATTTACCTCATAGTGTAAACAGCCAGTAAGTAGCAGCATCTCTGTACTGGAAAAAAAATTTGTTTGTCAGTTGCTCCTTTTATTTTGTACCTACAAAGTCATCCTAAATAGCCTGTTCCTTACTGTATGGAGTCAGGAACCTAAGAAGAACTTTAGAAAAAATAAGGAAGGATAAAGGAATAGTAAGCAAGGATAAGCAATTGCCTGCATTTGAAACCTTTGTCAATGTGTGTTTTCACCAAAGAAAATGTGTCTCTTTAGAGAACCCATTTCCAACCTTAGGTGATTTTTCAGATTCAGTCCGTGCACTAAATCCAAATCTTCTCATTTCCAAAGTAAATCTGTTCATGACTTACAATATGTTAGGAAGGTCTTTGGCCATGGTGGAGAAAGCCTTAGTTCTTATCCCTACTTAACTAGGGGATAGAGAAGAAAAACCTTCAAATTGCAATGAAATCAATTGACCTCAATTCTTTTGAGATATTTTCTGCAAAATATCTATAGTAATAGATTTTAGTACTTTTGCAGTTGATTTTATTAAACAGATTAAAAGTATAAGCCCACGTATCTCAATAAACATGTACACAAAAAGTCACATACAACTAACTACTTCAAACCCAAAAACTCTGGCACTGAAGGAGAAGAGCTAGCAGACACCTTCTATGTATTTTCCTACTTCTGTACCTATAGACATTTTCTGAGTACATTTATAACAATGACCATGTCGGAAATAATATTTTTGAGTTCCTGGATTATTATTATTATTATTATTTTTTTGCGATGGAGTTTTGCTCTTGTTGCCCAGGCTGGAGTGCAATGGCTCAATCACGGCTCACCGCAACCTCTGCCTCCTGGGTTCAAGTGATTCTCCTGCCTCAGCCACCCAAGTAGCTGGGATTACAGGCATATGCCACCATGCCTGGCTAATTTTTAATATTTTTAGTAGAGACGGGGTTTCACCATGTTGACCAGGATGATCTCGATCTCTTGACCTCGTGATCCACCTGCCTCGGCCTCCAAAAGTGCTGGGATTACAGGTGTGAGCCACCGTGCGTGGCCCCTGGATTTTTATTGATCCATTTCATTTACATGGGTTTGATTACTGTGGGCTGGAGAATGGTAGGCAGAGTAATACACAAATTGAACAACATGGGAGTCCTGTTTCAAGGAGCTGCTCTTTCAGCCCCTGACGTGGCTCTTTGAAATGGATTTATGGATGTGGGAGGAGCAGAGTGAATCCCGGGAAGGATTCATGTGGCTGAGGGGAAGTTTGGGACTGTGAAGAGGGCATGAATGAACAAGAGGGTAACATCTCTTGAAACAGCAGAGTGGCATGAGGCTTGCCTGCCCCTTGTTCTTCAATACCTTTTCCCCACCTTCCCATTCTTTCAGCAACTGCAGACTTTATTCTGAAGTGGAGGATTATGGCGGTGGCTTAGGAAGGGATAAGGGAAAAAGGATGTTTCTTTCTCCTGCCTATGCCTCTTTCTCCTTACTTCTGATCCCGCCTTGTCACATGGAGCTGACTTGCCCTCTGGATTGCCAAGTGGAAGCCAAGGAGGAGAGTTCCAGAAGTACCAGAAGAAAGTGCGGCGGCTTTTATTCCTTCATCTTTTCTGGTCTCCCTTACCACTTACTGCACTTCTTTCTAGGTCCTGCGGGGAAGGGGAATCTGCAGGAGGAAGGTGCAGGCTCTTTTCTTGGTCCCTTTCACATCCCCTTCCTCTCTGTCTCCTCCTCCAGCAGGAGCCCCTTCTGCCATGCTGAGGTGTGTGTAGGGTGGTGATGAGGGCTCCAAGAGAAAGGAGGTTGAGAAACTGTAGCTGGATGTTGTGAGTGAGGGAAGGCCTAAAATTATGAGAAGGGTGATCAAAAGATCCAGCCCTTGGTCTAAAATGATCTATGGTTGAGAGAACCAGTTTTAAGATTTTTTTTTTTTTTTTTTTTTGGTGACCTAGTTTCGCTCCTGTTACCCAGGCTGGAGTGCAATGGCGCGATCTTGGCTCACCGCAACCTCAGCCTCCTGGGTTCAGGCAATTCTCCTGCCTCAGCCTCCTGAGTAGCTGGGATTACAGGTGCGGGCCCCCGTGCCCAGCTAATTTTTTTTGCATTTTTAGTAGAGATGGGGTTTCACCATGTTGACCAGGATGGTCTCCATCTCTTGACCTCGTGATCCACCCACCTCGGCCTCCCAAAGTGCTGGGATTACAGGCATGAGCCACTGCGCCCAGCCTGTTTTAAGATTTTTATACACAAATTAATAAAGCAGTAGATTCTGACTGACTGAGTGTGCCTTGAAGGATGAGTTGTAATTGGGCAGGTGGGAAAGGAGAAGAGATCCTGGTCCCAGCAGAAGTGACAACTTGGTAGCATCCAAGGCAGGAGCCATAGATTCAGATGGGACCCATACATTAGTGAATTGAGCCTGGGGATCTCTAAGCTCTCTTGGAAGATCAGTGATTTGGGAGAGAGGTGTGTGAAAACAACAGTGCTGTGCAGTGACGAAAGATAGCTGGCACTTGGCTGCAGTATAGGAGACAGTAGGGAGTGGTAAGGATTGTGGCAAAGAGAGAGCACATGCATCATCTCAAGAGGGAGAAGTTACTGCTTTTGGAGAATGTGGGAATGTGAGCCCAGTGCTGGTAGATTTTATATTCCACTTCCCACATGTTAAGCCCTATTCTAAGTGCTTCATATACTGACTTAACAACCGCAAAGATGCAGTAAAGGTTTTCCAAAATCTGATGTTTCACCTAATTCATGTTAGCTTCCATGGTATGAGTTCAGCAGCATATTCTTTTTCACTTTTCCCCAATGATGGGATGATGTTGTCTTATGAAAGCCGTGCTTTGAGACATGGGAGAGTGCTTTTAAGTAAGCCTGTCCCCTTCTGGCTCTCTGATAGGGTGGTCTCTCCCAAGGTTTATTTAGGAAGTGGTAGAACACAGGTCAGTCTGTCCTTATCTCTAACCAATCTAAACATTTCACTTTCAGCAAAATTTTTATATTCTTTTCAAACCTTTACTCCACATCTTGCATTATTGATTTGATTAATCTTTGCTGTTTTTAAGGCATATCTTCTTCAAGACAGCATTTTTCTTTTATATCCAACAAATTCCTTTCAGATTTCTAAATATGGAAAAAGAACTAAGTTGTAGACAAAAGTACAGCCAATCTCTTTACACCTGGAGGGGTTGTTTTTTCCATAAAAGTCACCATATGTTAGGAGGGTGACAGTTGGTATTTAAATGTGAGTGAGGACAGTATCTGCCATATACAGACTGATTAAAGTACATGTCAGCCCTTTCTGGCTTTGGAAAACATTGAGGGTACGACAGTGATGAAATTGTAATATTTACTACTAACTACTTTTCATGGCTGAAGTCTAGTGGAACATGCTCATAATCTAATTTCTCTAATTTCTCTAATTAGAAATTAATATGTCCTATTCTGTGGTAGGAAGTATATAATGTGGCTGGACTGGCAAGGTGTGCATGCAGGGAACTGGTTTGAAAGATGCAATGAAAAACCAACCAGTGAAAGATGCAGTATCAACAGCAACTCAAAGAAGTTTTTAAGAGTTTTTAAAAAGGTTCTATTTTTTTTTCTTGGAATACATATCCTTGAGGGTTTGTATTATATTCATTTGGCTGGAATCTAGAACTCCAAGGCAGAGCCATATATAAACCAGGACTAGGAAAATTTAATGAAGTAGGGAAAGAGGTCAGAAGTGAACAACGGCCGGGGCTGCATCACTCAACTTGAAACGTGCAAATACACAGGGATCCAGAGCTCAACTGAAAAGCATAGTATCCAGTCCAGCATGCCATCACAGCGTGTTCTCTCATCTCTGGCAATGTGCAGTGAGCCAGCCCACTGCTGTAATATCTTTCTAGATTTTTGTGGGTGGCATCTTATAAGTATATTCAAAATGTGGAAAAAATAAAGACCTCTGAGGCAAACAAATATTACCAGTATTGCAGTGTTTCCTGTGATCTGTGGGTTGTTATTAGTTACAGTTTCATTCCTACTGGCCTACAGAAGAGAATGCAAGGAGGAGTACTCCTGAAATAGAAGTAGCTGTAGAACAGTTTCATTCCTACTGGCCTACAGAAGAGAATGCAAGGAGGAGTACTCCTGAAATAGAAGTAGCTGTAGAAGGTTGGAGTGGAGAACAATGAACCCCAGGTCAGGATATGGACAAGCTGACAAGTCACTTCGCCTGTCTGGGTCCCAAACTTTCTCAACTGTAAAATGAAGCAGTTGAACTTGATGATTCTCTAGTTGGTGCCTCTTAGACTTTAATGTGCAGCCTGTTAAATGTGCAGATTCTGACTCAGTAGATCTGGAACGAGGCCCAGGGTTTGCCTTTCTAACGAGTTCCTGGGTGATGCCAGTGCTGCTGGTCTGCAAATCAAACACTGTTTAGCAAGCTCTGCACAATTTCTAAGCTCAAGCTTCCATTAGCTCTACGTTTCTATGAACATGCAGTCATCTGACATTTTAGAAAAGACAGGAAGGTTTCATGAAACATGCCTACCATGGTATTAATTGTTCTCATTCTTCATAATCATCTTCATCAAAAACTCTTTAAGTGTCTAATTATGCATAACAGTTTCCCATGCTTTACCAAAAGAGCTAAGTAGATTTGGTCTTTGCCTTATCAGACTTGACAACTTAAGACAGAGAAATATGTATAGAGACAGTAATAAATATTGAGGCAGTAATAAATATTGGGTGATAAATGTTCATCCAGATACAGAACACATGAAAATAAAAAGACTATATATTTAGATGGGCCCTAGGATATTTATTTTCTTACAGCTTGTCTTCCTTTCAAAATCTGGGAAACCGAAGAAGTTGCCCTATAATTTTTACATAAAAGCAAAAGGTTTCTCTTTTTTTTGCACATGGGGGTTGGAAATAGGAAGATCAGTTTCTGAGGCTACCTTTAATGTTGTTGTTTGATTTATTTTGGCCTCACTGACTTAAAAAGAAATATTTTCTCAGCCCTGAATGCCTAACCCTGATTACCATATGCAGGTGCCTTGGCTTGACTTTATGCTTCTTGGCACTGTGTGTGTACATAGGCTTATTAAATTAACCTGATCTCCTCCTACCCAAGGATCTTAAGCCCATCTAGTCACCCTGACAGTATCCCTGGGAAGCAAAGGAGGCAGGGCTAGATGTTGTTATCTCTGAATCATGGGCTGTGAGCTGATGCCAAGAAGGAAACTTGTGTGTCCAAAGCCTTGTGATAATTCACATGGGAAGCTTTGGATTTGGTTCTCTTTCTTCTGTGCACATTTGTGTTTGCTGAACTGACCTGAGGACTTGATCTGCATTGGTGTGGGAAAGGATCAGATAAGAGGTCATTGCCGGCATTTTCTTCTGATAGGAGAACAGGTTCTATTCCTGGAGGCCAAGTCACCAACCAACAGAGAATGTGTTCATGTACCCATGGTAAGGAGCCAGTTTGTTATAACCATATCACAGGTTAGCAGAATAATGCCAGGATGGCTGATTTCACTGATTACTCTAGCTTAGCAAGAGCTACAAGAATTATCACAGATATAGAAAATGGTCACGTCTAAGCAAGGGTCTCTGTGTCAAATATTAACCAATAGTGAGATTAGAGACCCTTGTTTATACTTTCTCGATTCAAGTAGGCACATATAATATTTAGTCATGACTACGTGTATGCTCGGAGATGCAGGAATCCAGAGGGAACTGTGTGTGCCACGCTCTCGGGCTTCAGCTCTGTGTTATCTTGTGTGTGCATGAGGAGCCACTGTGGAATCAGGTGCACTTGGCTTTGAAACTTGGCTCCACCACTTATTGCTCTATTACTTCATCTTTCTAGGCCTCAGTTTCCCCATCTGTAGAATGAGCATAACAATAGTATGAATCCCATAGAATTCTTATGAGTATTGCATGAGATGAGGATGTATGGAATGTGTAGTATGGTGTCTGCAAATAGGACTTGATAATTATTGTTAATCATAGTAAAACTCATACGTGACAGCATCTGAAATCATTTGTCTTGAAAGAAGCTAAAGATTCTAAATTAGACCGAATGATCCATGATGGCCGATCGCTAACATCTCAGGATTGCAGCTCCCAGTGAAACCTCAGAGAACAAGAGGATGCCACACTTTCAGACAAATTTTGGTCACTCATGGAGCAGAAGATTCCCAGTGGAGGAGCTCCACGGGTCGTCAGCGCGACTCTTGTGGCCGGTGCAGCAGCTTCACCGGCACCTCAGCGTGGCAGCTCTCGGTGCAAAATAAACGGGACTGGTTCCCCTTCTGACCAAGGTTTGGAGGAGCCACACAGGTCGCCAGCGCAACTCTTATGGCAGGCGCAGCGGTTTGCCAGCACCTCAGCGCAGCAGCTCTAGGTGCAGAGTAAACGGGACTGGTTCCCCTTCTTACCAAGGTTTGGAGCTCCGGGAAAGCATAGTCACCTATTACAAACTCGGAAAGGCAGAGTTGCCTATTACGGATTCAAGAAGGAAGCCAGACTGGAGATTCCAGGGCAGAAAAGCACCATCAGTCTTAACGCTGCTGTTTTGGCCAGTGCAGTGGGTTGCTCATATTTCAGCCCTGGGAATTAACTTGGTCATCCACTCAGAGACCTAATTTGAAAGTTGGTAATTACAAAGACGACAGGTGGATAAATTTACAATGATGGGAAGAAACCAGCGTAAAAAGGCTGAGAATACTCAAAATCAGAATGTCTCTCCCTCTAAAGAGGATCACAGTTCCTCATCAACAAGGGAACAAGACTTGATGGAGAACGAGCGCATCCCAATAACAGAATCAGGCTTCAGAACATGGATAATAAGAAACTTCTGTGAGTTAAAAGAACATGTTGTAGCCCAATGTAAAGAAACTCAGAACTTTGAAAACAGGTTTAACAAAATCCTAATGAGAATAGACAACTTAGAGAGGAATATAAGTGAATTAATGGAACTAAAGAATACAATGCAGGAACTCCAAGAAGTATGCACAGGTTTAAACACTCGAATTGTTCAAGCAGAAGAAAGGATATCAGAGGTCAAAGTCCAACTTAATGAAATAAAACGAGAAGACAAGATTAGAGAAAAAAGGATAAAAAGGAATGAGCAAAGTCTCCAAGAAATGTGGGACTATGTGAAAAGACCAAATTTACATTTGATAGGTGTACCTGAATGCGACGGAGAGAATGAATCCAAGCTGGAAAATATTCTTCAGGATATTATTCAGGAAAATTTTCCTAAACTAGCAAAGCAGGACAATATTCAACCCCAGGTAATACAGAGAACACCACAAAGATATTCCTCAAGAAGAGCAACCCCAAGGCACATAATCGTTAGATTCACCAGGGTTGAAACGAAGGAGAAAATACTAAGGGCAGCCAGAGAGAAGGGTCAGGTTAATTACAAAGGGAAGCCTATCAGACTTACAGCAGATCTCTCAGCAGAAACTACAAGCCAGAAGAGAATGGGGGCCAATATTCAACATCCTTAAAGAACAGAACTTTCAGCCCAGAATTTCTTATCCAGCCAAACTAAGCTTCACAACTGAAGGAAAAAGAAAATCTTTTATGAACAAGCAAGTACTCAGAGATTTTATTACCACCAGGCCTGCTTTACAAGAGCTTCTGAAAGAAGCATTACACATAGAAACAACCAGTATTAGCCTTTCTAAAAATATACCAAAAAGTAAAGAGCATCAACATAAAGAAGAATTTACATCAACGAATGGATAAAACAGCTAGTTAACATCAAATGGCAGTAATCCTAAATTTAAATTGACTAAATCCCCCAATCAAAAGATACAGCCAAAACCCAACGGCTTGTTACATCCAGACCCATTTCACATGCAAGGATACACAAAGACTCAAAACAAAGGGATGAAGAAAGGTTTACCAACCAAATGGAGAGCAAAAATAAAAAAATAAATAAAAAGCAGGAGTTGCAATTTTCATATCTGATAAAATAGATTTTAAAGCAACAAAGATATAGTGGTAAAAGGATCAATGCAACAACAAGAGCTAACGATCCTAACACCCAGATACATAGAGACTTAGACTCAATGAGACAGAAAATTAATAAGGATATCCAGGACTCAAACTCAGATCTGGAACAAGTGAACTCAATAAATATTTATAGAGCTCTCCACTTTAAATATACAAAATATACATTCTTGTCAATACCACATCACACCTACTCATAGGTTTAAATGAAACATTGATTGGCCATTATTAATACCCATTTTTTTTAGAATAAAGTAACATTTCTGTTCTCTTTTCCTCTTCCTTCCTCTCCTTCACTCCTTTTTTCTTTCTTTCTTTCTCTCAAAAAAAGAAAAAAAAGAAATCAACTTGTAGACCTCTAGATCCAGTTCGGCAATGTCTCTCTCATGGTTTGATTTCCTTCCTTCCCTTCTCTCCCTCCCGTCCTCCCTTACTTCCTCCCTCCCTTCCTCCTTTTCTTAAAAAAAAAAAAAAATTCTAAATTATTTCACATTGCAAGTGTTTATACAGGAGGTTGTGTCTGAGCTAATGAAAATGTCGCACTCTGATTATTAGGAATAAAGCTGTTAAGAAGGCAAAGCAAGCCTCCCTTAACTAGAATCACCCTCATCTTTCACTCCGTAATGTCATATACAACTGTTTTCTCTTTTTTATAAATTATAAAGAGGTAAGTCACTCTACTCATACTAAAAGATACAAAACCCCAAACACTTATTATAGCAGGAAGCTAAACTTCTAAAAAGCCACAAATGGCAGAACTATACATTTTGCATTCATGTCTTGAGATAGATCTGTATGGGCACATAGAATTACACAGGCTTTACTGAGGACCCTAAGTATCTGGTTGCCTTCTCTCAGGAAAATTAGAGTGGAGACAGGTATCTGGAACCTGGTTGTGGGAAGTAAGGAGATGCTCTTTGCCTACAGACAGGGAGAGAAGGCTAACCAACACTTGAAGGGTCAGTGTTCTTTGGGAAATGGAATTTTAAGCCTGCTAACTATATCATAAGACTGCAAGGCCGGACAGAACTAGAGCATGAGACAGCCGAATGGAAACCCAAAAACCAAATGAGCGATTTAAAGTAGAGCTGTTTGAAGGGGAAGCAGAGCCCCAGGGAATTTCCTAATCTCAGAAAGCTATTCACTAGCGTTTTTTTTTTAATAGGGTGTCTGTGGCTTCTGGTTGCCTGCAAATTGAGCCAGCATGGTGCAGATGTGATAGTGGTTTAAGGCCGTTTTCCCCCAAATTTAGTGTGAATCACCTGGGGATCTTGTTAGAATGCAGAGTCTGATTCAGTAGATCTGAGGTAGGGTCTGAGATTCTGCTATTTTTAACAAGTCCCCAGATATTGCAGAAGCTGCCTGTCCTGGGGCCACAGTCTTAAGTAGCAAGTGTCTAATCCACTCTCTCCCCAACCGTTCCATTCTCTGATCACCACTTCCCATCATCTATCCCATGTACCCTAACTCTAACCATTCATGGCCCACCAGTATTCACCATCCAGTGATCTTACTAATTTTCATGATCTGTCACCCTTTCCTGTTCTTTTTCCTAGTTATACAGCTTAGATTCCATGATCTCATGTTATAATTTTTCTTTTGCATCCATCCTTCGGTTCTTTTCTGCTCCCTCTTTCCTCATTATCTTCACTGGCAAAACCCCACCCTGCATAACACAGCTCTCTCCCCATGCCACATCTTCACCTACACTGGTGAATGAGGCTGAAGGAGTACACGTCACCGTGTTCACAGGTGTCACTTTCATCTCAATGGACCCCTGTGCCACTATTCTGTTCACTCTTCCTCTCTTCTGGATCACCTTCTTGTACCCTCTCCTCATTATCACAGCTGTTCTGCCAGATGATGGGTTTGTTTACTACCTCCACTAGGAAGCTCCATGAGGGAATTTTGCCTTGGTCAGTATCGGAACCTCCACCTAGAATAGTGGCTGACACATGGATATTCTCCTTAAATAAAGTATTTGGATAGATACTAGCATGGGAGGTGGGATTATGTTAGGACAGAATCAGAAAAAGCCAACTAGGAAGAACTGCATATCCATACATGTATTTAAAAAGCCACTCTGGGTCTTTTTGAATAGAAAAGGCTAAGTAAGATCCCTTTTGGGGGATGCTTTTGACCAGAATGTGCTCAATTTACCAGAGATTGCTGAGCCCACCAGGCCCTTTGGGGATCAGGAGGGGAAAGGACCAACATCAAATTCTGTCTGAGAATTCCTGTCCCTTGTCTCATTTGATGCTCACTTTGGTAGTGTAAGTCAGGATTTAACTTACAGACACCTCTCTGCACTCCAAAACTTGTCATCCTCACTTAGGACAGTAGCAGAATTGTAACTGGTTGCATTTCACAAATCTGCAGGCTAACTATGCCTGATTTGCTGTGGTTTGAGGAAAAGAGATATATCATGGCCATGCCTGGGACTCCATGTGGGCCAGTCATGGTGAAAAGAACCACAGGACTTTTAAGTTGTCAGTGGAAATGTCCTAAAACGTCACAGAATGAAGTTGATTGCCATGAAAATGTGCTGTGCTGGTCATTCTCAAGTAGGGGAAGAGTCAGGTATTCAGTCTACTTTTGGAAAGGTGTGGCTAGCAATGCTTATTTTTATTTTATTGTGAAGAGTTCTGCTTTTAATAACATTGTCAGCATGCACTCAATCATTGCCTCTCAAGGTTTTGAACAGCTGTGACACAGAGGGAAAAGCACAGGGTGTTTTGTGAGTGTTGGATAAAATAACTGACCTCATGTGAGGCCAAGAATACAACAGGGACTTTGTACATGCATCCATTCCCTCATCTATGCCCTTTCCAAGGGTCCTCGTCTGTACTACTGTTTTTCTGCATGGTATGGAAGTTAAGATACACACATGAGAATATGTGAGTATGTGTTTGTATTTAAGAGATGCTCTCGCTCTGACACCCAGGCTGGAGTGTAGTGGCACAGCACTGTAGCCTCAAAATCCTGGGCTCAACCAGTCCTCCCACCTCAGCCTCCTAAGTAGCTGGGATCATAGATGTGAGCCATGATGTTCTAATTATTGTGTTTTAATAAGTCATCATTCATCTTAGACCAGTGATTTTCAACTTGGGGATGATTTTGCTCCTAAGGGAACATTTGTCAAAATCTGGAGACATTTTTGTTTATTATAACTCAGGGCAGGAGACGCTAGCCCCTCAAAACAAATAATTCTCCAGCCCCAAACGTTAGCAAGGCCAAGGCTGAAAGCCCTGTTTTAGCACATGGCTTTCCACTGGTGTTTCTAATTATTTCCTATTGGTCTCTAAATAAAGGAAGGAGAGGATTAAGAAGGATGTGACTGCCTGCTGACACAATGGGGCAGGAGGTTGGGACAAGTTGGAGGACCCACCTATCAGGTGCCAGGATTCACCAGCTCTTTACAAGCATACTACAGTTTCCAGCTTAAAAACAAGTGCTTCATTAGATATTTACAAGCACACTAAAGTTTTCAACTTAAAAACAAGTGCTTTATTAGATATACTCACTAGCAAAACCCAAGCCCTGCATAACCCAGCTCTCTCCCCATGCCATATCTTCACCTACACTGGTGAGTGCAGCTGAAGAAGCACATATCTCAGTGGGTCCCTATGCCATTCTTTATTTGTTGCTTAGCCTGTAAAACAGACAGGGTGGCAGAGGCATGGAGGACTCAGGAGGGCAGTGAGGATGATGGGATGACACTGAACAGGTTGGGCACATGATGGGGAAACTGTCACAATGCCAGGGGCTTGGGTTTTATCCCAAGGGCTGTGGAGAACAGCACGGATGGGGCCCTCCAGAACCAAACTGTCCTGCTCTTTTCTGTACTTTATGCAACCTGTTCCTACTCTCCCCTGATTCCCTATGTCTCTCTGTATTGTGCTACTTACTTGTAACTTGGGCTCCTTAACTGGGACTTATTATCTTGCCTCTGTATACCCCTTGTACATAGTGAGGAGATTTATCAGTAAGTGCTTATTAAACAGATTTGGCAGTGTTTTAGACACCACTAGCAGCCTCTCAAAATAATTGTTTCTCCACTTTTGAACGGGTACTATTCCCAAATACTTATTTCCGATGCAGTTATTTAGAGCTTGCAATGCATTCTCCTGGTTTTGTAAATGATAGGTTTCCAGGCTGGTAGGGAAATTTCCCAGCACCCATAGTGTTGTTGAGCCGTAATGTTTAATAATTTTCCTAGCAAAAGGCCAAGAAAAGAGATTTTCCATTGCCTTTCTTTGTTGCATGTGGACTCTTGGCAAATGTATTCTTTACCATTTTACTGCCCTTCCTGGCATGGAACTTTCTCTCGCCTTCTACTGCACTTTTCTCTTGGTAATTGTATCCAAGTGGCTCTTAGACCACATGGGTTAAGAGTCTGGGGATTCATGTCTTGATGGCCACTGTGGAGTTTGGTACTGGAGCTTATAGAAGGATTATCACCTTGCTTGTTGTCAGCTTGACTATTTGGTCTTTCAAATGTTGCTTTGCTTTTTATTTCTTCTAAAAAATAGCTCTTTCTTCTCTCTTTTAAACTTTATCAAAAAAGAAAAGAGAAAAGAGGATGCACCAGTTTCCCTTAGTGGGTATTTTTCCTGAAAAAATCCAGTCTCATTATTAGGTTCATTCTCTACCCATGCTTTTTACTTCCACTTAGCACATTTTCAGATGTCTACTTAAATCTACAGTTCCACAAAAACAGAATTTTCAATTTGAGATTACATTCCTCAAATTCTAATCACACTTATTCTTGGAGAAGTGATCTATATAAGTGATAATTTTATTTTTAAGCATAAGAAGCCATGCTTACAAAAATACAGCATATTTCAAGATGAAGACATTAAATAATATAGCTAAATATAACAGTTATCACGTCTATACAATTTTGTTTCACCTTTTTTTTTTTTACTGACAACACTGTCATCTTCTTGAGGCATGCAACCAATTTTGTTTTTGCTTAATCCATGTACATTGCACATGGGCTCTAGGGGTCTGTGTTTGGGGTGTGCAGGTGCAGTGCTGGTGATAACCCCAAGTCACTGTCAAAACTGGTGCAAATGAGGTAGAAGGCAGCAATGAGTCAAAGTGTGAGGATAATATATTATCACATTGATTCATGTTATCATTTTTACTTTTCTACATGTATAAAATTAGGGATAGCATATAGTTCTGGGTATTTTAAGAGCAAGTTTTAGCTTTTGATTTTTAACATTCTTTTCTTATAGTATTAAGGCAGTAAAACCTAATTAAATAACTGTTTTTCAGTTGCTTACTATTGGCCAAAACTTAAATAAGTAAATGAAAAGATTATTATTTTAACCTTAGAATTTTGAAATTGTTCTCTCTTGTGTTTCTTTTCCAGAAAACACGAGGTCGTTCTATTTTGGCAGTTGGGCACAACTTCATTGCTGAGAAAGGGTGACTTCAAGGTATTCCTTTATCTGTTTTTTTCTACATTATTACTCATTCAACCTGGCTTTTAGTTTAACTTTGCATGTATCAGTTGTTGATTTGGAGACTCTGTTTGGGTTCAGTCTGCAGACACACAGCTTCTAAGCTGAGAAACATCCAGGGTATGTGCTAGTCTGATTTGAATTTAGCACCTGAGGTCTCCAGCAGTAGAAATCAAGATGCCAGTGGGTGTACTTCCTACAGCATGGTGTTTCCCTTTGATTGGTGGTAAGCCGATTGTGGCTGAGTTTTGTAAAACCTCTGTGAATTGGGCTAAATGCCTATACTCTCTCAATCTCTTTCCTCATCTTTGAGACAGGGATACTAATTAGATAGCCTCATGGGCTTGATAGAGAGATTAATGGGATACACAGTGCTCACTGCCACCACCACCAAAATGATAGGAGGCTATGTTTTTGGTTATCATTATTCATGGTATTAGTAATCTCATTTTGTGCTGATGATACAGTTATGTTAATAATTCCTTAATGACCTTGAGTCATCTTCTGTGAACAGACCAAACACAGAAAAAAAACCATTCAGACTAAATGAGCAGGTTAACACAAAGACATTCTGCATTTGATTTTAGCAATTAGTTTACCACAGTGGTTAGCATTTTTTATAATGAATCCTGGACTTTGAAGCACTATGTCCACCCATTTGAAAGATTTATTTTACAAACCTCAAATGTCATGGTCTGCCCGACTCATATTCATTTTAAATCATTATCCAATGCCTGTATGGCCTGGAAAGGAATTCGTCTAAGCTTTCCCAATCTCTTCACCAAAGGAATCATGTAAAATAGGCCACTGTCTTTTAATTAAACCTTTGCTTCAACTTACTGAGAAATTCCTTCTCTTGCTAAAGTAACCCTTTCCTCTTAGGAGAGCAGGGAGCTATGTCAGGGTTATTTTGGTTCCCCTCTGAGGCCACAGTCTTTCTAAATATAACTGCAGATCCTGGAAATCAGCCTGCCTTTTGTTAGTTAACGTAGGCTAAAGAATCAGTGCATTAAGAGCTTTGATTATCCACACTCTAAAAATGCCTTCCTCTGATCTTCTAATATTTGACAAGAATCTCAATTCAGGGATTAGACATTTTCTCTAATGCATTTCCATTTCCACTAGAGCTGCTTGCCTTACACACATTATTATGGCCTAAAATGTAGAGCATTTTCCAGTTGGGGGTAATTAAGATTTAATTCAAGAGTCCATGCATTTTAGAATAGGCATCACATGCTTCTGTAATAGAACCACGGTCCTCCCAATTTCTGGAAAGCATTGTGTGGTACTTTTTTTTTTTATACATGGCTGCCTTCTTGAGTTTTACTCCATCTGACCCTTCTATAGAAGCTAAGCTTGAAGGCAATGTTTGTATCTTATTTTAGTACTTACTGCATCTAATAAATGCCTGAATCATAGTAACACACAGTAGATGCTCTAATTTCTTTAAGTGAATATATCTCTGACACTGTAATAAAGAAGAAGATAGAGGCTGGGCGTGGTGGCTCACGTCTGTAATCCCAGAACTTTGGGAGGCTAGGTGGGCAGAGCACTTGAGGTCAGGAGTTCAAGACCAGCCTGGCCAACATGGTAAAACCCCATCTCTACTAAAAATACAAAAAAAATAGCTGGGTGTGGTGGCCCATGTCAATAATCTCAGCTACTTGAGAAACTCAGGCAGGAGAATTGCTTGAGCCCAGGAGACAGAGGTTGCAGTCAGCCAAGATGGTGCCATTGCACTACAACCTGGGTGAGAAGAACAAGACTCCATCTCAAAAAAAAAAAAGAAGACAGAATTCATGAAAAATAGTTTATCTCAAGCTGTGCTTTTTTTCTGACTAAATGTAAGCATTCTTCTCAACAATAATGCTTTGCTTGTTATTTTTGCTTTTAGTAGCAAAACCCATTTATGTCCCCCTTCCCTCTTCTGCTGAGATCAGAACTAGCATGGTGGCTGCATTCTGTTGTAACTGTGTATCATTTCCACAGTGGAAGTAGATTCAGACTGTATCCACACCAACTTTAGTGATAATAGTAGGTACTTTATGATGTTTGAGTTTGAAATTCAAAATTCAAAATTGCCCCAACCCATTTTCAGGCTTCTAATGTGTCTGTGCCTTGGAAATATATTTCAAATATCCAGAGTTGTTCTTTCCAATTACTAGAAATACAAGCAAAGCAGGCAGGGTGCAGTGGCTCATGCCTGTAATCCCAGCACTCTAGGAAGCCAAGGCGAGCAGATCACTTGAGGCCAGGAGTTCGAGACCAGCCTAACCAACACGGCAAAACCCTGTCTCTACTAAAAGTACAAAAATTAGCTGGGCATGGTGTTGCATGCAATCCCAGCTACTTAGGAGGCTGAGGCATGAGAATCACTTGACCCCAGGAGGCAGAAGTTTTAATGAGCCAAGATTGCTCCCAAAAAAGAAAAACACAAGCAGAGAACACAGAATCAGCAACTGTCCAGGGAGATGTGCACCTCTAAGCCAAATTAACAAATAAGTGTGATTTCTTAAGAGGCCAGAGTTAACACAATTAGTGATGGACTGCATCTTTGAAGAGCTAGGGGAAAATAATGGGATTCATTTTTAATTCAAACCAGCTCTAAGCAAGAGCCTTGGCTTTCTGGAGTGGCTTTGTAATCAAAGGTTACCGCAGGGCTTGTCAGAACTTTTAACAACTGTCTCCACTGTGAAAATGGTCTTAGGTTGTAAGGTGATTGCAGAGCTGAGGAAATGATGACTCTAGCCAGCTTTTGTCTCGCATTTGATCTTTGGCTCACAAAGACAAGGTTAATTTCAGCATAAGCTGTAGCTTTAATTTTTAAATCAGTCAATTTTAATAGCAGCCTGCTTATGCCCTGAGAAGCATCCAAGAGCAGTCAGAACGAGTTGGCCTGGAATATAAATAAGTGTTACAGTATAAGTCTTAGCTCTATCTAGGCTAGTAGTCAACACTTTGCAGTCAGTCTAATTAATCTTTCTTTTTCTTTTTTACTATCTTCCCTTATGTTTATTGTGTGTGTGTGTGTTTTCTGAACTATAAAAACATATACATATTCACTATATTCACTATAGTTGGAAAATTTAATACTCTCAAGGAAGAAAAAAGTTTCCTTGTGAATCCATTACCCAAAGAGAACCATTGTTAGCATCTTGGCTGATGTTTTTCCTTGAGATTTTGCCAAGCAAACATACATTATTTTTAAATTCCTTTTGTTTTTGTTTTTAAAGACAGAGTCTCACTTTGTTGCCCAGGTTGGACATAGCGCACTGTAGCCTCAAACTCCTGAGTTTAAGAGATCTTCCTACCCCATGTAGCTAGGTATACAGGTACACACCACCATGCCTGGCTAGTTTTCTTTTTTTTTTTTTTGTAGAGGTAAGGTCTCACCATGTTGCTCAGGCTGATCTCAAACTCCTGGGCTCAAGCAATCCTCCCACGTTGGCTTCCCAAAATGCTGGATGGCAGGCATGAACCACCATGCCCAGCCTCATACTTTTAAACTGCTCATGATGAAAAGTTTTATGCACACAGGACAGAATCACTGAGTCCTTACATACTCACAATCTAGATTCACAAAGTATCAAGCTTTTGCCACCATGGCTTCATCTGTCCCTTTTTTCTTTTTCCCTTTCTCTTTCCTCTTTTGAAATATCAACTAAGCTTCTTTTAAGAGGAAAAGAGGACTCTTGATATTCTTAGGACTACAGAAAGCAAGTATTTGCCTGCCAATTTCACACACTCTCATTTATCCTTTATTAGGAAGCAAAAAGTATGGTTTTACACTTCGTATTGTATTGTACTTTGGGAATAAGCTGCCTTAAAGCTCAAGTCTACTGCATGCTAGATGGGTATTGATTTTTCCTCTTAAATCAATGTTTCCCTAGAGCATAGTTTTATTTATTCATAAAGCGAAGATGATGTCTGACAGGAGTTACAGCAATGTAAATCTGTGGTGCAGGCACAATAAGAAGAGCTTTTGTAAGACTCAAAAATCCATGTTCTGATGCTAGAGGGCATCCTCAAAAGCCTGAAAAAGTGCATTTGTGATGTTTCCAAGTGTAAAAGGAGCATTGCAGCATATGGTTAAGTTTTACTCCTCTGTTCCCTTTGCTACTTTGCAAATGGACCTAACTGCATTGCAACTGAAGCCAAGCTATAATTGTGTCTGATGCCAACCCATTATAGGAACAGCAGGCTGGATAGAATCAAAGCTTCAGCCACAGTCTCTTGTTGACACCAAATGTCAGCTTGCTCTGGAAGGATGTAGTGACCCTGTTGATCTGTCCCCTGCAATTCTGCTCCCTGGCCCAAAGGATGGGCACTGATGTCCAAGGGGCAGTTAACATGGGAGTACTCACTTTGGGATATTTCATTCACCTTGGAATATCTCTGTGTACTTGTTGGTATGTTATAATACATGTAACAGCTCTCTGTGTAGCTGGGCCATGTAAGTCAAGTGTAATCCTAAAAGTGGACTCCTTTTGTTGGTGTGTGCGTGTGTGTGTGTGTGTGTGTGAGAGAGAGAGAGAGAGAGAGAGAGAGAGAGAGAGAGAGAGAGACATAGGCTATTTTCTTTTAAAAGTGTTTATGATATGAAAATTATTGTTAGACTTTTTTAACTTAGATAAAATATGCCCCAGATTTTCTCTCAACATTAACTGATTTATTTTTATGGTTGAAAATGCTTCTAATGGCTAGAATGGCACCATTTGGAATTTTAAATGTCCAGTTTTTTATTGGCGGTCTGATCTTCACACAGTACAACTATTTGGAGAGTCAAGTGACCTAAAAGCTAGTTTCATCATCCATTCTTGGCTGCTTTGTGACCTAAGGCGAGTTTCTGAACTTCTCTGGAACGTTTTATTTATGTTGTTGTGTTTTTCCTAATTTAAATAACAGTGAGTTTGTGTGAAATTGGCAGATATTTACTTCTTGGTTTCCATAGACTTCCATACATCAGGATTCTTCCGTTTGAAAGTTGCTATTTAAAAAGAAAAAAAAAGGAAGTGAAAAGAGAAATAAAAGCATGCAGAAGTAAGGATTATTTCTTCATGAAGAATAAGGTTCCTTCCAGTTTTAAAAGCCCACGACTTTCTGTGAAAAGATTTCAGATGATTAACTCAGCTACCAGGAGCCACACAGTTTTCTTAGAAATTGTGCCGTCGAGGACACCAAGGGTGCCAGGGAGGACGCAGCTCCAGTTAGAGGCTGGGGCCTTTAGCCCCTGCCCCTGAGAGCAGCTGGTGCTCTGCCAGGCCTGTGGCTCCCAGGATGCCCAGATGCCTTGCCAGAGGTTTGGGAGAGGCCTTGAAGGTACTGTCTTTTGGATCTCTGCTGTTTCCTCTCCACTGGCAGCTATGTTGGGAGCTTCTTCAGAGGAGGGTTCTAGGAATTAGAAGGGAAAGCATATAAATGGCATTACCACACACCTGTTCACTGCTGGTCAGTTTCTCCTTTGCCACATCAGCCACAGGCATGGAAATAACCTAGTGGCATGTCAGTGTCGTCAAGTTTTTCACATGAAGCTCCAAGAGCATTGATTGCTATTCACTTCATGAGTGGATGTCTGAGAAGACTATAGGAACTGCTTTTGGAGGACCAAGGCTGAGGTCTCTGCTTCAGTAGAAACCCGAGCTGTCTGACATGAAAATCACACGAGAGGACCTATTTGAAGAAGAGAGAGTTAGCTGTTTGGAATCTAACCATTTATGTTAAGGTCTGTGTGTTAGGTTTTCAAACTGGCTTTAGCTAAGTCCTCCAAAATCTTATTTTACATTCCTCCAGTATAATCTGCTTTTTACTCTTTAATACTGTGTTTTGCTCTTTTAGCATTAATTATGCACTCCTCCAGGAAGCTGATTAGGAAGGCTTCCTCCTTGACCCTGTGTTTGGTTACTTTAGAGCATGAGTTTTCACCTTTTGGAGGAACCAGGCCACACAGCAGGAGGTGAGTGGTGGGTCAGCCTCCTGTCAGATCAGTGGTGGCATTAGCTTCTCACAGAAGCGTGGACTCTGCTGTGAACTGCACATGTGAGGGATCTAGTTTGTGTATTCCTTATGACGATCTGAGGTAGAACAGTTTCATCCTGAAATCATCCCCACTCCCCTTGTCTGTAGAAAAATTATATTCCGTGAAACCAGTCCTTGGTGCCAAAAAGCTTGGGGACTACTGCTCTAGAGGTCCTCTTGGCTCCCCAAGTCAACCCCAGTGTGGAAACTAAAGTAACTCCAACTTGTAAGCTAATCTACCATGTTGACTTCTTTTGAACAGTTCCAGGAATGCCTCTGAGATTTCAGTGTATCTGTCGTTCCTTGTGAAAGAGCACATACCTACCATAAATCCTGCCCTTCAAGCAGCTCAACCTTGATACTTACTGTAAATCCTTGGTACTTACTGTAAATCCTGCCCTTAAATCAAATTCCTACTCATTTCTTCTGGAGCATGTGTACCCCTTCTCTGGGTATATAATCCTTAGGTCTGGGGGTCAAATGACGAGGAGATCCACCCGTCTTGTGGTTACCCAAGACCATGCTCCTGTCCATAAGTTCCCCAATAAAATCACCCTGTAACAATGAGGTGGACTTGTCTGTCTCATTGTTTGGTTTCTTGACTCCTTCTGTGTTTGGGGATCACTTTGAATACATGGCCTTTTCATGAAACACCTGATCATTAATGGAGTAATAGTTTCACAACCAGATACCTGTCACATCCAAATTACTAACATAAGGTGATTCTGAATGCTGGACTTCTAGGATCAACCACAGGTTTTGGTACTTTACAAAAGTTTTTAAAAAATTTTTTAGAGACTCCCACTCTGTCTTCTGAAAGCTCCATCCTCACCAGTGAAGAATTTCCCTATTGGGTGCTTGGGTATTGCAGGTGACCAGGGAGGCTCGCTGAGGCCTCTCCTGTTTAGTAGAGCTCCAGACCAGCCTCTTGAGCAAGGTTTAAAGAAACTGTGGCTGCTTTTCATATTCCTTTTTCATGTCATGAAAAAAGATATGTTTTATGGGCCTGCCACCTTAGGAATAAAAACCCTCCCTCAACCCCTTAGTACCAATATCACCCTAAGAAGGAAGCACCTGGCTTCATGGCCTTATCTGAGCCTCACATAGCAGAGACCACATGGGCTAGAACGGCCCTGCCCAGCCCCACCAGGAGAGATGTTTCAGTTCCAAGTAGGGTTTTCATTTTAGATGTTTAAATTCCAACTTTCCCATAGTTATTCATGACTAAGAAAAGGGGCACCTCTGAACTATTTCTCTACTTACATATTTTCTTCTTTTCACTTTTTTTGCCTTCTCCTTCTCCCTTTATTTAGATTTTTATAATAAACAAAATGCTATGTGGCATAGCACTTTGCCAAGCAGGAAACTCATAATTTCATAATATTTTCTAAAATAGATTTTAGACCAGCCATGGTGAAATGTAATCACAGTGCTATTGTGCTTCTGAAGATTCCTGATAAAAGACTTATGTCTGTAGTCCCAGCCACTCAAGAGGCCAAGGTGGGAGGATCACTCCAGTCCTGGACTGAGGCTGCAGTGAGCTATGATCACACCTCTGCACTCCAGCCTGAGCAAAGAAACCCCATCTCTTAAAAAAAAGAAAAAAGAAAGATTTTTGTTGAAAGGATAAAGTTAACCCTGTCTCTGGTGGCTTTAACTATGAAAAATCAGCCAGCAGTAAATTAAATAAATAAAAAGTTTTTCTAATATTTTGTATAAGGGAAGAACCAAAAGATTGAGAATTATGTGAAAAATGAAAAATGTCTGATAATGGGATAGCTAGAAAACTTAGAAAATGAGAAATGGGATCGCAATTTCATTCATGTGATTCTTTGCCATTGCCCGTCTGATGCCCATAGCCCGAAGACATGCTGCCAATATGAATGTTTACATGTATTTTTTCATAGCTGAATATATATAGTTTATAAAATTTATATATACCATTAAGATGTTGTTAGACAAGTATTAAGCCAAACTGGTTATGTTTGCACGAAACAAGTGTGAATGCAAGGAGTTTAGTGTGTTCTTAAACTTCTGCTAACAAAAGATCTCCCATTTACTTTAACCGAGAGAAGTCTGCCTTCTGAGTATATGAGAATGTGGCATAGACTACAAATGGCATCTCAGACTTGATGTGAACTGCTGGTGACTATCGGGATGAGTGTGGGTGCTTTTATAGGTAACTGAGGTGTTGTTAGCTGAAGTATAGAGAGTGGCTGGATTGTAATTATTATTATTGTTGACTCATTTTAAATTGCTTTTCTTTATAATCCCTTAATATAATCTAACAAATACAGTAATATTTGAAAATATGCCTCCAAGACACCAAAAATGATGAAAACTGCTGAATTATGAGACTTAACTGCTCCCTCCCATTTGCTGTCTATCATCCTTTTCCCATAAAAGATGGTTTTTATAGGTTGAAGGCATACAGGTTCCTTCTTGTCATTCAGATCTCTGCTTAAGGATTACCTCCCCAGAGAGGACTTCCCCAAGCATCCATGCTCAGGAAACCCCCAAGACACTCTCACCTTTCCTTTTTTACCTTTTAAATGTTCCCTGTCTGAAACTTTGGTGTTAGCCTTTGTCAGTCTTCACCTTCAAGGAAGTAAGCTGAAACCCCATTTGTTTTGTTCACCCTGTGTCCTGAGTGCCTGGAGTTGTGCCTGGCATTGAGTAGGCATTCGTCAGATGTTCCATCTACGGGCTTTCTCCTTTGGACCTACTGCTGTGCCCAACCTTGAGACCATTTCATCATCATTGCCTCGAATCAGCCCTTGTTTTGGAATCCATGGTACTGTATTCTCTGAATTTTCGTCATTAACCAGCATTTACTCCCTGGTTGCAGCATCTGATTAGTATAATGATAACGCATCTACTGTACATCAACACAATAAGCATTTGTGGCAAGTGAGTCCTATCAAATTTTCCAACCACAAGATAGCTTGAGAAAAGGTTTTGAGAGAGAAACGTATAGACATTTAAGTCTTTCCTATGCTAGTGTTAACACTCAAGATCAGTTGGCCAGAATGTTCTGCTCTGATGGTAGACCTGAGGAATAGCCTACTGTAGCTTCAGTTTTTGGTACTGTTATTTAATTTACCCCTCCCCACCTCCCCCTGCCCCCCCTCACCGCCCCGCCCCGTGAGTACTAATATAAGAAAGAAGGCTTTCTTTTAGGAACACTTCACTTCTCATCCCCCCACTTCCAGCCCAGTAGCCTGAGTCTAATCTTGTTATATCTGGGAACAGAATTACTAGATTTTCTGCTAATGGCTGTATTTTACATGATAATGAATCCAGTCTTTCCTACGAAGTCTACTTCATTTATGCAAAACAGATATAATTTGGAATCTGTATGAATGAAGCTATTCTTTCAAGGGAGCAGAGAGCCTGCTGTAGAGTCTGTTAAATACAATTTTATGGGCCCTCATGTCAGGTTAACACAAGCAAATGTTGGTTCTGTCGTCATCAAAGTAAGGCTTATTGGATGGTTTCAGGTAAAACAAAAAACAGCTGTTGAATCTCAGGGCCTTGTCTACTTACTCCCTAATTTAAGCTCAACTTGTTTTCAACCATCTTTCACACTTTGAAGTAGTGACCTCTTATACATTGGTGGCTTCAAAGTATTAGTAAGACTTCTGCTCATTGATTTTCAATAATATGGAGAAGGTATTCCCAACTGGTCCTGGCTATTAACAGAGCAAAGGCAGAAATTTCAATTAGCAGAGGGATATATCAAAAGCCTTTTGTAAGTGCCATAAAGTCTCCAAAATCTAATCCCTGAGAGAAATTTATTTTGTTCTGGAAAAAATAGCTTTCTCTCCTAACAGATGCTAAAATGCTTTTCATTTATTAAGAGAATGAATTATTGCTTGTGAATAGAATAACAGGAATTCTCAATCCTTTAATTTTGTCATCAACTTGTGGTGGTGTATCTCAAAAAATAATCAACCTGTAAGAAAAACATTCATGGGCTGTTCTGCTCTTTGACTTTTAGGTAGAGTTAATTGCATAGATTAATTTAAAAATTAGGTATACTAATTAATAGTCACACATTTCAAAGTCCTTAGCTCAGGGTATTTATTGATTTTTGTCTTTTTTTGAGCTTTATAAAAAGAGATCTAGATGCCTGAAAACACTGAATTGTTTTAAAATGCTAAGAGAGAGTAACTCTGCCTTCTTACTAATGGACAAAATTTTGATTTTTGGATCTACCACCAGTGGTCTAGTGCAGAAAAACAAATATTTACTTGCTTAATTAGGATGGATAACCAGTTTTTTTATTTTTATTTTTTCAGAAGCTGGGGGTTAAAAAAATACTTAGGCTTTTTTTTTTTTTTTTTGAGACGGAGCCTTTTTGCCCAGGCTGGAGTGCAGTGGTGCAATCTCAGCTCATTGCAACCTCCACCTCCCAAGTTCAAGTGATCCTTCCGCCTCAGCCCCCGAGGAGCTAGGATTACAGGTGTGCACTTCCACACCCAGCTAATTTTCATATTTTTAGTAGAGATGGGGTTTCACCATGTTGGCCAGGCTGGTCTGGAACCCCTGACCTTAAGTGTTTGGCCTCCCAAAGTGCTGGGATTACAGGCATGAGCCACCATGTGCAGCCCAAAAAATACTTAGCCTTTTTAGGCAAGATAAATGTGCTTTCGGGAGACCTGTTTTCAGAGGCTGATTTAGCTTTAGGGAGATAATAGACTCCTTCCAGAAGCTAATGATTATTCTAGACTGTCTGAAGAAAAACAGTGTGGGAGTAGGATCCAAGATGGTGGATTAGACACAACTCCAGCGCACAACACCCAACTAGAGAGATGCAGAAACCCAGACTTCTCCTAGCTTCAACTGAGGTACCAGGTGCATTTCAACGGGTCTGGTCCGAGGGTGAGCAAAGCCCACTGAGGGCAGACTGAGGCAGAGAGGGGTGCTGCTTCACCCAGAAAGTGCATCTGACCGGAGAGTCAGAGGCTCCACCTCTGGAGCTCCAGTCCAGATCTAGCACTTCCCTCAAAGCCTCAGTAATACATAGAACAGGGGATGTTTGCCAGTCAAGCGCCACCTGGAATTACAAGTGCGGAGTTGAGTAAGAGTCTGCAGACTGAGCTATCGAGCTATCGCCCCTTTCCCCCACCCAGAGAGAGAGGGAGCTGTAAGCAGGAGCAGCTGGGCGGCCCCTACCCCATGACCTGAGAGACAGAAAGCTGAAAGGGGGATACTGCCGGGTGCGGCTGGGTGGGTCCCTACCATCCCCCACAAACCCCAGAGGGCTGAAGCTATGACTCTAGTGGGTTGTGTAGCCAGTGCCACAGTCTGAGATGAACCCTGAATGATCCAGCCTAGTGGAGGAAGGGCACGACCCACTACTAGAGGGATGGGACTGGGCTACATGGTTTTTTTTTTTTTTTTTGAGATGGAGTTTCGCTCTTGTTACCCAGGCTGGAGTGCAATGGCGCGATCTCGGCTCACCGCAACCTCCGCCTCCTGGGTTCAAGCAATTCTCCTGCCTCAGCCTCCCAAGTAGCTGGGCCTACAGGCATGCACCACCATGCCCAGCTAATTTTTGTAGTTTTAGTAGAGATAGGGCTTCATCTTGTTGACCAGGATGGTCTCAATCTGTTGACCTTGTGATCCACCTGCCTCAGCCTCCCGAAGTGCTGGGATTATAGATGTGAGCCACCGCACCCAGCTTGGGCTACATGTTTTAACAAAAAACACAGGAAGCCTATGTAGCAACAGGATGGCGTTCTTGACAACCCAGCAGTGCCTACAGGTCCGATGAAGAGGTGGACCTAATCTCCCAGCATAAACAAAAAAGACACAGGAAACTTCCCTAGTAACCTGAAGGAGTCTCTAGAAACCCAGTAGCACCCCCACAGGCAGACAAGCGACCTCATCAAGCAGCTCTCTGACACCACAGTCAGGTAAATCCACAAAGATGGGGAAAGAAAACAGCGCAAAAAACGGTGAAACCATCAAAGACCAGAACACCTCTTCTTCAAGGGATCACAACTCCTCAACAACACAGGATCACAACTTGACCAAGAAGGAGTGCGAAGAATTGACAGAAACAGGATTCAGAAGATGGATAATAACAAACTTTTCAGAGCTAAAGCAACACGTTCTAACTCAGTGCAAAGAAACCAAAAACCTTGAAAAAAGGTTAGACAAAATGCTATGTAGAATAACCAGCTTAGAGAAGAACATGAACGACTTGATAGAGTTGAAAAACACAACACGAGAACTACATTAGCTTTCCTCTCTGGGTGACCTGACTTTTGCATTTTTCTCTAGCTGCCCTTATCATTTTTTCCTTCATTTTGACCCTGGTGAATCTGACGATTATGTGCCTTGGGGTTGCTCTTCTTGAGGAATATCTTTGTGGAGTTCTCTGTATTTCTTGAATTTGAAATTTTTACTGCCTTGCTAGGCTTGGGAAGTTCTCCTGGATAATATCCTGGAGTGTGTTTTCCAGCTTGGATTCATTCTCCCTGTCATATTCAGGTACACTGATCAAGTGTAGATTAGGTTTTTTCACATAATCTCATATTCAACACAAGTTTTAATAACCAAATCAATCAAGCAGAAGAAAGGATATCAGAGATTGAAGATAAACTCAATGAAATAAAAAGAGAAGATAATACAAGAGAAAAAAGAGTGAAAAGAAATGAACAAAGCCTCCAAGAAATATGAGATTATGTGAAAAAACCTAATCTACACTTGATCAGTGTACCTGAATATGACAGGGAGAATGAATCCAAGCTGGAAAACACACTCCAGGATATTATCCAGGAGAACTTCCCAAGCCTAGCAAGGCAGTAAAAATTTCAAATTCAAGAAATACAGAGAACTCCACAAAGATATTCCTCAAGAAGAGCAACCCCAAGGCACATAATCGTCAGATTCACCAGGGTCAAAATGAAGGAAAAAATGATAAGGGCAGCTAGAGAAAAATGCAAAAGTCAGGTCACCCACAGAGGAAAGCTAATCAGACTCACAGCAGATCTCTTGGCAGAAACCCTACAAGCCAGAAGAGAGTGGGGGCCAATATTCAACATCCTTAAAGAAAAGAACTTTCAACCCAGAATCTCATATCCAACCAAACTAAGCTTCATGAGTGAAGGAGAAATAAAATCCTTTATGGACAAACAATTATTGAGAGATTTTGTCACCACCAGACCTGCCCTACAAGAGCTCCTGAAAGAAACATTAAGTATGGAAAGGAACAAGTACCAGACAATGCAAAAGCAAACCAGTGGGCAAAGACCAAAAATGCAATGAAGAAAATGGGTCAACTAATGAGAAAGAAAACCAGCCAGTAGCAAAATGGCAGGATCAAATTCACACATAACAATATTAACATTGAATGTAGATGGCCTAAACGCCTCAATCAAAAGACACAGACTGGCAAACTGGATAAAAAGTCAGAACCCATTGGTGTGCTGTATTCAAGAAACCCATCTCACATACAAAGACACACAGAGACTCAAAATAAAGGGATGGAAGAAGATTTACCAAGCAAATGGAGAAAAAAAAAAAAAAGCAGGGGTTGCAATCCTAGTCTCTGATAAAATGGACTTTAAACCAACAAAGATCAAAAGAGACAAAGAAGGACATTACATAATGGTAAAAGGATCAATCCAACAGGAAGAGCTAACTATCCTAAATATATATTCCCCCAACACAGGAGCACCCAGATACATAAAGCAAGTTCTTAATGACCTAAAATGAGATTTAGACTCCCACACAATAATATTAAGAGACTTCAATACTCCACTGTCAATATTAGACAGATCAACGAGACATAAAGTTAACAAGGATATCCAGGACTTGAATGCAGAGCTGGACCAAGTGGATCTAATAGACATATACAGAACGCTCCATCCCAAACCCACAGAATATACATTTTTCTCAGCACCACATTGCACTTACTCTAAAATTGACCACATCATTGGAAACAAATCACTCCTCAGCAATTGCAAAAGAAAAGAAATAATAACAAACGATCTATCAGACCACAGCACAATCAGACTAGACCTCAGGATCAAGAAACACACTCAAACCTGCACAACTACTTGGAAACTGAACAACTTGCTTCTGAATGTTGACTGGATAAGCAATGAAATGAAGGCAGAAATAAAGATGTTCTTCAAAACCAACCAGAATGAAGACACAACTTACCAGAATTTCTGGGACACACTTTAAAGCAGTATTGACAGGGAAATTTATAGCAATAAATGCCCACCAGAGAAGAGAAGAAAGATCTAAAATCAACACCCTATCATCAAAATTGAAAGAACTAGAGGAACAAGATATAAAAAAAAACTCAAAAGCTAGTAGAAGACAAGAGATAACTAAGATCAGAGCAGAACTAAAGGAGACAGAGACACAAAAACCCTTCAAAAAATCAATAAATTCAGAAACTGGCTTTTTGAAAAGATCAACAAAAATAGACTGCTAGCCATATTAATAAAAAAGAAAAGGGAGAAGAATCAAATCGATGCAATAAAAAACGATAAAGGGTATATCACCACGGATCCCACAGAAATACAAACTACCATCAGCAATTACTACAAACAGCTCTACCCATATAAACCAGTAAACCAGGAAGAAATGGATACATTCCTAGACACTTGTACTCTACCAAAACTAAACCAGGAGGAAGCTGAAACCCTGAATAGACCAATAACAAGGGCTGAAGTAGAGGCAGCAATCAACAGCCTAACAACCAAAAAAAGTCCAGATCCAGATGGGTTCACAGCTGAATTCTACCAGACGTACAAAGAGGAGCTGGTTCCACTCCTTCTGATACTGTATCAAACAATACAAAAGGAGGGAATCCTCCCTAACTCATTTTATGAGACCAACATCATCCTGATACCAAAACCAGGCAGAGACTCAACTAAAAAAGAAAGTTTCAGGCCAATATCCATGATGAACATCAATGTAAAAATCTTCAATAAAATCCTGGCAAACAGTTTGCAACAGCACATCAAGAAGCTTATCCATCACGACCAAGTAGGCTTCATCCTGGGGATGAAAGGCTGGTTCAACATACACAAATCCATAAGTGTAATTCATCACATAAACAGAACTAAAGACAAAAACCACACGATTATCTCAATAGATGCAGAGAAGGCCTTTGATAAAATTCAACAGCCCTTCATGCTAAAAACTCTCAATAAACTAGGTATTGATGGAATGTATCATAAAATGATAAAAGCTATATTTGACAAACCTACAGCCAATATCATACTGAATGGGCAAAAGCTGAAAGAATTCCCTTTGAAATCAGTCACTAGACAAGAATGCCCTCTCTCACCACTCCTATTCTACACAGTATTGGAAGTTCTAGCCAGAGCAATCAGGCAAGAAAAAGAAATAAAGGATATTCAATTAGGAAAGGAGGAAGTCAAATTGTCTCTATTTGCAGATGACACGATTGTATATCTAGAAGACCCCATCATCTCAGCCCGAAATCTTCTCAAACTGATAAGCAACTTCAGCAAAGTCTCAGTATACAAAATCAATGTGCAAAAATCACAAGCATTCCTATATACCAATAACAGACAAACAGAGAGCCAAATCAAGAGCAAACTCCCATTCACAATTGCTACAAAGAGAATAAAATACCTAGGAATACAACTAACAGAGGATGTAAAGGACCTCTTCAAGAACTACAAACCACTGCTCAACAAAATAAGGGAGGACACAAACAGATGGAGAAACATTCCATGCTCATGGTTAGGAAGAAACAATATTGTGAAAATGGCCATACTGCCCAAAGTAATCTATAGATTCAATGCTATCCCTGTGAAGCTACCTTCTTCACAGAACTGGAAAAAAACACTTTAAACCTTATATGGCATCACAAAAGACCCCACATAGCCAAGACAATCCTAAGCAAAAAGAACAAAACTGGAGGCATCACACTGCCAGACTTCAAACTATACTACAAGGCTACAGTAATCAAAACAGCATGGTACTGTTACCAAAACAGAGACATAGACCAATGGAACAGAACAGAGACCCCAGAAGAAACACCACATGTCTACAACCATCTGATCTTTGACAAACCCAGCAAAAACAAGCAATGGGGAAAGGACTTCATGTTTAATAAATGACGTTGGGAAAACTGGCTAGCCATGGGCAGAAAGCAGAAACTGGACCCTTACCTGTCACCTTACACTAAAATTAACTCCAGATAGATAAAATATTTTTTTTTTTTTGAGATGGAGTTTCGCTCTTGTTACCCAGGCTGGAGTGCAATGGCGTGATCTCAGCTCACCACAACCTCTGCCTCCTGGGTTTAGCAATTCTCCTGCCTCAGCCTCCTGAGTAGCTGGGATTACAGGCACGCGCCACCGTGCCCAGCTAATTTTTTGTATTTTTAGTAGAGATGGGGTTTCACCATGTTGACCAGGATGGTCTCCATCTCTTGACCCCACCTCAGCCTCCCAAAGTGCTGGGATTGTAGGCTTGAGCCACCATGCCCGGCCCAGATCAAATATTTAAACATAAAACCTAACACTATAAAAACACTAGAAGAAAACATAGGCAAAACTATCCAGGGCATAGGCGTAGGCAAGGACTTCATGACTAAAAAACCAAAAGCAATGACAATAAAAGCCAGGATAGACAAATGGGATCTAATTAAACTCCAGAGCTTCTGTACAGCAAAAGAAAACATCATTAGAGTGAATCGGCAGCCAACAGAATGGGAAAAAAATTTTGCAATCTACCCATCTGACAAAGGGCTAATATCCAGAATCTACAAATAACTAAAACAGATATACAAGAAAAAAGCAAACAACCCCATTCAAAAGTGGGCAAAGGATATGAACAGACCCTTTTCAAAAGAGGACATATATGAGGCCAACAAATGTGAAAAAAATGCTCATCACCACTGGTCGTTAGAGAAATGCAAATCAAAACCACACTGAGATATCATCTCAAGCCAGTTAGAATGGCAATCATTAAAAAATCTGGAGACAACAGATGCTGGAGAGGATGTGGAGAAATAGAAACACTCTTACACAGTCGGTGGGAGTGTAAATTAGTTCAACCATTGTGGAAGACAGTGTGGCAATTTCTCAAGGACCTAGAAATAGACATTCCATTTGACCCAGCAATCCCACTATTGGGTATATACCCAAAGAACTATAAATCATTCTACTATAAAGACACATGCACACGTATGGTCATTGCAGCCCTGTGTACAATAGCAAAGACCTGAAACCAACCCAAATGCCCATCAATGATAGACTGGACAAAGAAAATGTGGCACATATACACCATGGAATACTATGCAGCCATAAAAAAAAGATGAGTTCGTGTCCTTTGTAGGGACTTGGATGAATCTGGAAACCATCATTCTCAGCAAACTGACCCAAGAACAGAAAGCCAAGCACCGTATATTCTCACTCATAGGTGGGTGTTGAACAACAAGAACACGTGGACTCAGGGAGGGGAGCATCACACACAGGGGACAGTTAGGGAGATAGGGGAGAGACAATGGGGGATGTGGAGGGAGTGGAGGGTGGGGAGGGATAACATGGGAAGAAATGCCAGATATAGTATGCACCTAAAGTAAAATAAATTTAAAAAAAAGACAAATGCACAGAAAATTTTTCATATAGTTGCAGGTAGTTTACAGACCCCTCTGAAAGTTGGCCAAGATCTTGTTGCCATCTATCGATAGGACTCCAGGTAAATACGATTGCACCATTGACTTACTTCTTCCAAGCAGGAGGCATGTTTAATTTTGTGCTGTAAATACTGGTCTTTGAATTTCTGGTAGTAACATAGTACCCCAGGTATATTTGAATTTTATGCAATGCTGTAATGTTTTTATCTAAACAGAAACAACATTTACAGTTGGCTCTCTGTATCTCTGGGTTCCGCATCCATGGATTCAACCAACCACTAATTCAAAGTATTCAAAGAAAAAGAAAAGGAAGGCTTGCATCTGTACCAAATATGTACAAACTTCATTTCTTGTTATTCTCTAAATAATGCAGTATATCAACTACTTACATAGCATTTACATTGTATTAGGTATTATAAGTAATCTGGAGATGTTTTAAAGTTTATGGGAGGATGTGCATAGTTTATATGCAAATACTATGCCATTATGTATATATATCCTTAAATATATGTATTTAAGTGTCTGGGGATTTTGGTATCTGAGTGGGGTTCTGGAACCAATCCCCCAGATACCAAGGGACAACTGTATTTAATACTTTGGCAATGAAGTATACATTTAAGATGCTGACAATTATTAAAGAAATAGTTACATAGAACACTTATTGAATCAACAAGATGCATTTTTTTGTTTTATTTTTCAAGACAGGGTCTTGCTCTGTTGTAGTGCAATGGTGTAATCATACCTCAGTGTAGCCTCCAACTCCTGGGCTCAAACAATCTTCCTGCCTTAGCCTCCCCAAGTAGCTGGGACTACAGGTGCACACTGTGATGCCTGGCTAATTTTTTTATCTTTTGTAAAGACAGGGTCTCACTATGTTGCTCAGGCTGGTCTCAATATTCTGGCCTTGGATGATCTGTTTACTTTGGCCTCCCAAAGCACTGTGATTACAGGTGTGAGCCACCATGCCTAGCCTGAGTGTCTAATACGAACTTCAAAATGTCTGGCCCTGGTGCCCAGGTTGGAGTGTAATGGTATAATCATATCTCAGTGCAGCCTCCAACTCCTGGACTCACGTGATCCTCCTACCTTAGCCTCCTACAGGCTCACACCTGCAGGGGGTGTTAGGAAAGAAAATCGTATCAGCTTTTATTATCACTGGCATTTTTTGTTTTCTCCAAGTATTCCTAGTAAATTTTGGTTTATTCTCCTTTATGTACACACATTGAAACCTGCAGAAGGATGGGTTCTTTTCTTTGTGCTGCTATTGTTCAAACCTGCTATAAGAAGCTACAGGTTCCTTTTTGGGTCCATGTTAGATTATGGTTTAACAAGCATTTAATTTTAGTAGGAACGGATTAGGATTGCAGGAAAATGAACACAGAAGTCTCTCACTGAACAATGCCTATACACCCACTAAGGTCAGCTCAAATCTCCCCTCCTCTGAAAAAATTTCCCTAATTCTTTCTATTTCACTTCTCTTGGCAAGTTTTTGATACCTCCCTTAAGGCAGTATTTACTGTTATCAATTTATATAGTCCCTTCTGCTAGACAAGGAGTTTGACTAATGGGACTGGAGTTATTCTCACTTTTGTTATTGATATGTAAAACAATGGCTACATTTAAGAAATGTAATTAACTTAAAAAGAAAAAGGAATTTAAGTTATAAGTAAAAGACTGGACTTTCATATTCTAGTATATTTTACCGGTGATACTATTTTTCCAAACATTTATGAAAAATTTAATAATCACATGAAACTTACTCCACTGTTAAATTTATTTAACTATCAATTGTTGCTAAGATGCAATTAAGTCAGTTCTTAACTTTTCAAATAATATGAACCTTGGGATGAATTCATTCATTTCATTCATTGACCAAATCAAATTCTTCAGATGTTTATTTTATACCCTGATATCAGTTCATCTTCCTGAATTTCCTGTCCCAGTTAATGGCACTACCGTATGGGCAACATAGTGAGACCCTGTCTCTACAAAAGAAATTAAAAATTAGCCAGACATGGTGGTGTATTCCTGTAGTCCCAGCTATTTGGGAGGCTATTTGCTTGAGCCCAAGAGTTGTAGGCTGCAGTGAGCTCTCATTGCACCACCGCACTCCAGAGCAAGACTCTTTGTCAACAACAAAGAAAGGAAGGGAAGGGAAGGGGAGGGAAGGGGAGGGGAGGGAATGGGAGGGGACAGGAGGGGAGGGGAGATAAATTAATTCAGTGATGAGTTAGTGTCTTGGACAGGAACTGACCTTGGCTTAGTCATTGTATCCTTTAACTATTGATGTCCCTCGAGGTTAAAATAATAATAATAATAATGGCCACATTGGGTTTTTTTCTACATACTGAGGGCAGTGATAAAAGTTTCCCCCTTCTCCCATGCAGTCTTAGGAGCTTTTGAAATGCAGGAATGATTGAGAGTGAGGGGTATAGGGCTGACTGCCTGGGCTGGAATCAGAACTCTTCACAATTTACCAGCTGTGTCACTTAGATAAGTTTTCTGGCCTCCTATGCCTCAGTATGCTCACCTATAAAACAGATAATAGTATCTTATTCTGAGGATTAGTAGAAATATTAATATACTCCTGACCCCTGTGCCTTGTATTAGCTGTTAGAATTGTTATCCTCATTTTGCAATCAAGGCATCTGAGTCTCAGAGGTTAAATAAGTTGCCCCATTTCACACACTGTCAGTATGAATCAGAGCCTGGGTTTTGGAACCATCTGTCTGACTGCAAGCCTTGTATATGGGATATATCCTTATCGAACTGAATGGAAATTCACGATTACATGTTTTCAGATTTCATAGCATACAAATTTGCCTTACATATGTTCTTCCTGGGTGATCTTATCCATTCCAAGGGCTTCATTTTCCATCTAATTCAGGATTGGAAACTATCACCTGCAGGCCAAATACATTCTGGCACCTATTTTTGTAAATAAAGTTTTATTGAAACATAGGCACACTCATCCTTTAGCTACTATTAATGGCTGCTTTGGTGCAACAATGGCAGAGTTGAGTAGTTGTGAGAGACCCTGTGGCCTGCAAAGCCTAAAATATTTACTCTCTGTCCCTTTACAGAAAGCATTCATATACACTGATCTTGCTCACTACTTTCAGCCTTTCTCATGAGATCTTGATTCCTAAATTTAGCCACCCTCCAAATTTCTTCATGACCCATATCTACCTTAAAAATCGACATTTTCTAACTTGATTTCTTCAAATGTCCATTTCCCACCCGGAAATCAGTTTCTCTTCTTGAATTCCCTATCCCGGTTAATGACACCACCATCTGCCCAACCTGTATCTCTCCTTTTTTATTGCTCATGCCCAATCACTTCAAAAGGCCTGTTCATTGATTATCCTGAACACATACACTTTCTGAAGACAGTAATCTAGGCTTTTAAGTAATCAATGCTAATCATTCTAATATTCTCAGGCCCCATGTGTGATTAGACCAGAAATTCCTTTGACAGTCCTTCAGAAGTTGCTTTAAGGTATATTCAATGAGAAATAACTATGGTCTGTCTCCATCAAGTACGCCATGGAAATGTGGATCCCTTTCTCAACTTCAGATACTATTTCACAAGTAAGAATTAAAGAATGCTAGAAAGTTAGAATATTGTAAAATTTGTAGTCATTACTTGAATATGTGGGAAAAAGAGGTATATGATTTATTAAGTTGTCACTTGAAAGTGATTCATCATTAATGTTTTAAAATTAAATCTCTATTCTTTACTCAGGCCCTCATTGGCTGGCAGGGTAAGAAGTTAAAGTTCTAACATCAGATTATCATTTTTTTCTTGTTCATCCAAAGAATATATTCAGATAATGCATTCATGTTCACCCTCATCAGTATTACTTGAATATTATTTCAAAGCTCATATTATTAACTCTGCATTCTCTTTTATGAATTTACAATTACAATTATGCTATAATAACTGATGAAGAGCACTGAAGAGCATAGTAAAAATAAATGAACTTTGAAATATAAAAGGATTAGTGGGGATAATAAATATCCACTCAGTGTCTTTGATCTTTGATCTTGGCATTTGTTCTATGTAGCAAATATTTTCATAGTACTTTAATTTCAGTTTCTTTATCTGAAAAATTATGCAGGAGCAGCCTTTGTTTTCCAAGAACAACAGAGATGTTTATAGCATTTAAGTCAAAAGCAGAGATAATAAATTAATTCTAATCCTCTGAGCAAAGACATTAGCCTTTGTGTAGCACAGGGATTTGGGTTTGTTTACACAAAATAATCCCAAGAATAATAGTTCCCTGTGCTTACAATGATCTTAAAGATTAATATATTTCTGTGGTTAATGATTATGTAATACATTAATAAGCTTCTCCAAATACTTCCTGAAATTTTAATTATCTGTAGACTTTTAAAGATATATTTTGATCAGACATGTAAAGAAGCAGTGTAGCTCAATCACTGTCAGATTAAGGATGATTTTACATTCTGCTTTAGAGAAAAATGCCACCCACCATCAGTCTGCAAAATAGCTGAAATGCTTAGAGGAAAAAAAAAGTGGTTAAGGTTGATAAGCTAAAATACTGTCTCACTGCTGTTTTTGTCAACTAGCCTCATGCAGTGGTGGAGGCTGCTAAACTTATACGATTTCACCCTGCCTTCTGCTGGGAGTGCAGGTGCCCCTGGCCGACCTCCCACCTAAGCTGGAGGGTAGCACTGATAGTCTCGACACAGTCTCACGTAAAAAATCACTTTCAAGTCTTTAGTGAACAGATTTTAGCTATGAAAATGAAAATTTGGAAACTACTTGCTTCAACAATGGGGATGTGACTAAGGATATAAAAATGTTATATAAAAATATTACTTATATGTAATATATAAAAAACGTAATTTTTTATAGTCTAAAAATGATTTATGCAGGTTATTTTGAAACATAGAAATGCATTTTGACATAACTGAAAATTATACATGACACAGTCTTTGCTGATGGCAACTTGCTAAATATTTACATAAAATTAAAGATCAAAGGAAACGTTAGAGTACAATTGAGTTTAATATTCATTGGTTTCTCTGTTTTCTATAAAGTTGTTTAACTTTATAAAAATTGTTATTACCTATTTGTAAAACCCTCCTTTTCACATCGTTCTAATGAGAAAGTATGTTCAGTCTTCCTAATGACTTAAAGATGAATTTTTGGAGTAAGCTCCTTTTATAAATTAGGCCTCTTCTGATGTTTTTCTTTTTCTGGGTTTCCAGAATCTTATGTATGTGCAATAAGCTAAAAGAAGGTGGGAAGATGAACAGCACATTTAGATTTCTAATTAATCCAACACAAATAGAGAAATGCCTAAGTAGATGTGTCATGCTATAGAAATTGATGTGACAGTTTGGGGCTGATGGTTTCAAAAATCTTAAGTCATTTTTAAAGGGCACCTGGCTATGATTCATATAAATTAGGAGTTCTCTGTTCTCATTTTTCTATTTCCTCTTATCACATCTAACAGGGACACTAATGCAGTAGTGCTCATTTTACATTAGAGCAGTCTTCAGGCTTACCTTGGGCATGTGATAGAGCTGGCATCGCATCATTCAGCCAACACTCAGTATCAGAGACAGGTTACAGATGGATGGAGAAAAACCCACTGCATAAGAAATAATGCTGCATTCATTAAGAGACATAGATGTGTATAAGTTTTATCTCAAGAAAAGTAAAATGTAAGACAAATGTAAAGTCATAACCCTATAGAGAAAGAGAGCAGTGGAAGAATATGGGCAACTGAAATTCACTTTGGCCGTCTTCTCTACTTGTTCAGTTCTATAAGACTGATGATTCTAGGAGGTGGAAGGCAGTGGGTTTGTGTTTCCTTTGTAATGAGCACATGTTCGACTGGGTTCTGCCAGCTTATGCAGCAGGAATGTTAGGATGTGACTGGGGAGTTGACTTACCAGCTGATGGACTCAAGCACCTACTTTTCTCTTTTCATTGCCTCATTGGGTTTCTCTACATATTGCCTCACTGGGTTTGCTTTTCTGTCTGTTTTCCTATCTGGAAGGAATCCAAATGCCTTAAATCCAAATGTTTTTACCACACATGAATTAACTTATGGGCAAATATAGATAGAAAGCACTGTGAGTACCATTTTTTTTTTAATTTCAGGACTAAGCTTTGATCTCTCTCCCATATCTTATGGCGTTTTATGACAGCTACTCTTATGAAGGGGTAACTTCATACTAAAACTGTGGCTTGAGAACTACAGCATGGTACTGGAATCTCAGATCCCTGTGATTTTAGATGCATAAAACTCAAAACTGAATTTCAAAAAAGGTCTTCTCCAGACACATTATTACCACTCTTCCAGTGAATGTTTAAATCTAAGTTTGCTTTATTAGATAAATTCTGACATTTGGGTATATGAATGAAGTAGACTAAGTTATGTGATTAAATTCTCATTTGTTTGATAGAGGATTAAATGCCCCATTGCAAAATGCCAAAGGATATTTTTAATTTACAGTCTCAATTTTAATTGAAACACTTTCATTCTGTTTTGAGCATTGAGGACTAGCTGTGAAACATGTGCTTAAGTTATAAAGTAATGAGTAATGATTGTGTTGTATTAATTTTAAGGCTGTTTTCCCTAGTTTGGTTTTTATAGGAAAAATATTAACAAATATTTGTATAATTTAATTGAACAAATTAAATTTTGTCCACATATAAAGTGAAAATGGTACATTAAACATGCCATCCGTGTCAAATGGGGCAGACTGGGTGAGAGAACAGGAGAGCAGGGAGGGACCTTCTCCATCCTCAGGCCCAACATGGGGTTTGTTATATGGTAGGTACTCAGTACATATTTTTTGAATCTCCAAATGAATGATTAACTACTGGGAGTTAGCAGTCTAGACTGGAGTACCTGCCCTGCTAGTCCTCAGTAGTGTCACTGATCCTCAGTCTCAGTTTCCCCATTTGTAAAGTAGACAGGGCAATGTTTACTGTTGTTTTAATGGAAGACAGTGAGAACAAAGGGAAAATGTGTGGCACGTCTTAGAAAACTGGAAAATGGTGATCTAAGCAATCCTTTCTCACATTATTTTGCTCTGTGCTGCTCGTTAGTACCCTGTGTTTGTTAGTATTAGCATCGAGTTAACATTCAATGAATGCATATTTAAGATAAGCTAATGCACTGACAGTAAAGTTGAGGACACATTAGTAATTTATTATAAATTATTTGACTTAGCATTTTTCATACCCAGTATTTATGGAGGCATAATTGTAATTCCTTTATGTACTTAGTTTACTTTTGCATTTCTATAGGTGGACATTGAAAAGCATACGTATTTAGACAATGAAATCATTTCTCTACAGGGTTGTACATTAGTAGCTTTTTGTGTACATGCGAATAGGAGTCAGTAAAAGATAACGTAGCACATAATACAAAGGATTAAGATGTAAGTAAAGGAGAAGCTGGCTTATTGCTGTCACAGCTTTGGAAATTAGATTAGGACATATAACACATAAAATTCACTTTTAGATACATTGTGAAGCTGATGACAGGGCTTTGTTAAAGCGAGAGCTTGTGGGTTTTGATGAAGACAATCAATTGGTATATGCCTTATCTTTTATTCTCTTTTCTTGCTCATTGTGCAATTGGATTTGCTCTGCAGGATCACAGGGTAGAGCATATTAATTTTATATTCACCCAGCTTATAATGATTATATGCTAGCACTTCTAAGTAATACCAAAAATGCATTAATAAAGTCATGACCATTAGCCAGAATCACAAGTGTTCTAGTCCTAACTTTTGCTTTATTTTCTCTGTATATCCTTAATTAGATGACATATTAATGATTGAGCCCATTTGAGTTTATTTGCACTGTATATTATATATTGCAATGAAACACTGGGCTGCAAAGGCTTATGAAACATGACCCAAAACTTTGTCCAGGCAGGGAGATGGGACACAATCTCACATCAGCTTTTAAGTTCATCTAATAAATATATGTATGCCTATATATATGAATGATGCTGGAGTCACTGATGTAAATCATAATAATGACAACCACCTTGAATTTCCCAAGTTCTGAGAAAAACTAAGAGATAGGATAAAATCATTGGCAGATAAGGCTCAAACATCACCCTTATTATCTATAAAGGCCAGGCTGCAGGACATGGTTTGTTTGGTCTCCTGATATGGAACCCAGGAATTAAGCTCAGGCCACAGTGGCTGGGACAGGCCTCCCTGAGCCCAAAGAATCAAGTCAAATTTGCTGGAGGATCAGAGAATTCATATTCTTGGATGGTAGCCCTACTCCCTACAGAGAGAAGGCAAAAGCTGAGTCCAGGAGATGCTTCCCCAAATTGCCCATTATACATGTATGTCACTGAACCTCTCCTTGGGTAGAGTAAATGAAGAGATGGAAAGAAAGGTGTTATATACTTGAAATGTGCAGGGAAAAAAGAACTCTCCCCCAGTATAGGACAGATAGTATAATACTTGTCAAGTGAACTGGGCAGAATCTAAGGGCAGAAGAAAAAGAGGAAGCCTTAATAAAAAGGACAGTCAGGACTTAGAGATAAGTGGTCAGGGGAGAAGAGGGAGGAACATTCCAGGCATGAATGGTATGAGCAAAGACACAAGCAGAGATGGTGAGTTTATGTTGGAAAGCAGTCAAGGCTGGTGGATCAGGATACAGAGGGCTGGAAAGTTCTAACCACAGGAAATAGGGAGTACCTCCTTACCCAGGGAGCTTTCGGAAGTGGTGCATTTGAGTACTTCTTTGTGAACATGTGTAGGAGAGGTTTACTTTTTCTTTATTGTATCCCAGAACACTGAACTCTAAGAATGGTTTTCATATATTTGCATGATTCTCTCTATAGTTTATCTTGGCTAATTACATTTAACTATGGGCTCTCCAATTATACGTTGAACTCAATGACTAATCATCAGATTCCGATAGCAAAGAGCCTTTAATTTTTTGAGTGTATGACCTATGTAAGGACATGTTGCAGAGGGAAGCTACTTCTTTTACCATGGTAAAAATTTGTTTGGGGTAACAATAGAAGCTACCTCAAAAAGACATTTAGCTCTGAGATATTTCTAAAGCTGAAGTTTGTTGTATGTGTCCACCCGAGTGGACCCTGTGGAATCCTGCTTACCGAGTCATCCCCAGATGCCTGAGATAAGAGCCTGTTGATGTTAAAGGCTTCCGTTTCTGTTTAAGTGATTATAGTATACATTCCTCCAAAAGAAAGACTTTTCTCAAAAGAAGACATGCCCAGTCTATCATTGATGGGCATTTAGATTGATCCTGTATCTTCAACAAACATGAAAAAAAAGCTGAAAATTGCTGATCATTAGAGAAATGCAAATCAAAACCACAATGAGATACGGTCTCACACCAGTCAGAATGGCTATTATCAAAAAGTAAAAAAACAGACACTGACGAAGTTATAGATAAAAAGGAATGCTTTGCCCCTGTTGATGGGATGGTAAATTAGTTTAACCATTGTAGAAGACAGTGTGGTAATTCCTCAAGACCTAGAGGCAGAAATACCATTTGACCCAGCAACCCCATTACAGGGTATATATTCAAAGGAGTAAATTGTTCTGTTATAAAGATACATGCACACATATGTTTATTGTGGCCCTGTTCACAATAGTGAAGACATGAAATCAACTTAGATGCCCATCAATGATAGACTGGGTAAAGAAAATGTGGTACATATATACCATGGAATACCATGCAGCCACAAAAAGGAACAAGAACATGTCTTTTGCAGGGATAGGGATGAAGCTGGAAGCCATTATCCTCAAGAAACTAATGCAGGAAAAAAAAAAACCAAATGCCATGTATTCTCATTTATAAGTGGGAGCTGAATAATGAGAACAGATGGACACATGGGGGGAACAGCACGTGCTGGGGCCTGTCAGACAGGTTTTGGAGTGGGAAGAGGGAGAACATCAAGAAGAATAACTAATGGATACTGGGCTTAATACCTAGGTGATGGGATGATCTGTGCAGCAAACCACCGAGGCACACGTTTACCTATGTAATAAACTTGCACATCCTGCACATGTACCCCTGAACTTAATATTAAAATTGGAAATTTTTTAAAAAGACCTTAGAAATGAGGCTTCAAAGAGTGGTCACAATCAATTATGAGATTATTACATAGATTTTGTTATTCCATGCATTAAATTATGTTTGCCTAAAAACAATGTTACTAAAAAGAAAAAAACATTTTAATATGAAACTCTGCTATAGGTCTATCCTGTACCCATAAAGCAATTGTTAACTCTTTGCTGAATGCTTTGAGTGTCAAATGGTGATAAGAGAAGGGGAAAAGGGCACATCAGCTGCCTTTCCTGTCATCGAGGAGTTTGAAATTTCACTGGGGAGATGTGATAAGCATTCACATGATAAGTGGTAAATACTGAACAGTTTATGGATAAGCATCAGGATGTCTGCTTTTAGTCATTCAATGCTTCATTTATTCAGAAGGCTTACTAAACAGTTTGCAAAGCGTTAGAGATGCGTTCCTTTGCCTGATACACTGACAGATGTTACTGCCTTGTGCAGAGATCATTGGATTCACTCTGTAACTGATATCCTCTCCAAGACCAAAAGCTTGGTAGATTTTTAGGGTTCTCTTCTTGGCTGTCATTTTGTCATCTGTAAAATGAGGGCTTTGGAACCAATTGAATGTCTTAATTTCTTCCCAGCTCTACTATTTACTGACTTAAGAGTATCCTTAATGACACAGGGAAGAAGAAGAGATAATCAGGATAATTAAGACAAAAGGAAAGTTTGAGGTTGAGTTATGCTGTTACAAGCCCAATGCTGAAGCAGTGGGATGGTTCAGAGTAAATGGGCCTGGCATGAGATATCCTCGTCTATCAGGGTTTCTTTTAGATGCTGTAAACATTACAGGCTGCAGTACATTTTTTTTTCTTTTTTATTAGTGCAGAAGGTCTATTTTGTTTTGTCTGTGTGGATGTTTGCTTATAAAATAATTGGCTTGTTTTAACAGAAATCCTTGTAGACTGGGCTGGATTGAATGAGCCACTCTTTTTTAAAGAACAAACTTATTGAGATATAATATCTTTCACATACTGTACAGTTCACCTATTTAAAATATACAGTTCAGTGGCTTTCAGTATATTCATTTGAGCAACCATCACCACAACTAATTTTAGAATATTCTCATAACCCCAGAAGGAAACTCCTCACCCCTAGGCTGTCACCGCACCTCCAATTTCCCCATCTCCCACTCCTCCTCCCAGCTTTAGGCAACTACTGATCTACTTTCTGTCTCTAATGAGCTGCTCTTAAATGAAGGAGACAGTGAGTGGACATCAGAGACTAAGCACCATAGTGAAACTTTATCCAAACACATACATTTAATGGATACTGGAACTGTAGAGTTTGCAATATTGGATGGAAAAGGCTAGTTTCTAAATAAGACTGACTGGAAGAATGAATGTTACCAAAAATAAAGCCTGAAAATAGCCATAAATTCAGTGCTTAGGAAAGTACTCTTCAGCCATTATCAATGGCGTGCGTCAGTCACTGGAAGACCTGTTTAACAAAATAAAAAATTAGGATACATTGCTGATAGCTGTTATATTTTCATGGCACTGGTGTACAGTTCACCCAGCAAAATTCCACTTTGGCCATTGTGTGTATGGTGACTTTGCTAGGAGACATTGAATGGTTTTATCTTAGAGGAGCTTGCACTACAGAAGTGGGTGATAGGTGTGTCTAAACAAGCAAGTGCAAAATAACATTAAAATACTCCAGGTGCAGCACAGGGGGTACTCACAAGGACAGCCAGTTATGCCCAGGGAGACTGGTTGGGAGGGGGTGCCAGAAACAGCTTATGGAGGAGGTGGCCTTGCAGATAAGCAATGGAACATTAGTGATGCTTAGGGAATGGGAGAAGCAAATTTAGGTAGAGGGACCGGTGTGTTCAAATGCACTGACATAGGAAGCATCCTAGAGCCTTTGGATGTGAGCAGATAAGGCAGTAGGGTGTTTGCAGGAAAGGTTGTGAGGAGGATTCTGAGGCTGTGTGTCAGTGTGTAAAAGGGGCTATGAGAGTTCCCTAAGGAGTTGGACTTGTTTTAGTTTCCTGTGGCTGCTATAACAAAGTACAGCAAACTGGGTGGCTTAGCACAGCAGAAATGTATTCTCTGCCAGTGCTGGATGACAAAAGTCCAAAATCCCAGCCCTTGCCTTTGGATTCAGATGGCATTTCCCCTGTGTCTCTTCACATCTGCTTCCCTCTAGGTACAGCTGTTTCTGTGTCCAAATTTCTACCTTTTGTATAAGGACATCAATCCTAATGGATTAAGGCTTATCTAATGACCTCATTTTCACCTGACTACCTCTGTAAAGACTCTATTTCCAAAGGAAGTCACATTCTGAGGTACTGGGGGTTAGAACTTTTAACATTTTTTAGGGGATACAATTCAACCCATAACTGTCTCCAGGCGTTCAGGTGTTATTACAGGGGAGTCAAGTGTTAATATTTGCATTTTAGAAAGTCACTTGGACAACTGTGTGGAGGATCAATGCAAAAGCGGCAAGAGTAGTTGAGAACCTGTTGGCCTTGACCACACAAGAAGTCTAGTGGGCTGTTATTTTATCCTTCATGCTCCAGATTCTTCAAGTTTAAAAAAAAAATAAGAAAAAGAAATCCACACATCACAGCAGTACTGGAAAGTCAGGGAGAAATACCATCAGTGGAGAAGGGTATTAAGAATTCCCAGAAGGTGCTAAAAGAAATGAATCTGAGTGGTGAAACCCAGCAGAACCGAGGATTATATTCCCTTTTACAGGTTCTTACTATATATTAATAAAACTTTGGTTTTGGGGTCAGTAAGGAGCAGGAGAATAAAATGAAAAATATGCACGTCCTTTGACTCAGCAACTCCATGTCTAGAAATCCTATCTATACTCACTCATGTGCTGAGATATATATATGCAAGACTAATCATTCTAGTATCATTTATAATTGAGGAAAACCAAAAATAATCTAAGCATGCATTGGCACAGAATGCCCACTTGCAGTATAACCATACCATTCATTGAATATTCTATAGTTATTAAAAAGAATGAGATAACCCTGTATGTACTGACAGGGAACATTCTCTAACATGCAGTAAATGAACACAATAAAACTGTTGAACAGTGACTAGTATAGGGTACTATACACATAACAAAGAAAGAAAAAAGTATTCTTAGATTTCTGTATCTTTCCAGACCTTTTTAAAGTATTGTATTGAACTCTAGTAGTGCTTACCTATGGGATTATACAATATAGTGAAAAGGAACGTTCTTTTTTTTATAAATATAATACTCTATATCCTCTGTATTCTGTGAACTTTTTCAGTGAGCATGCAGTATACTGAAACTGGACATTTACTATAACATTTAAGGAGACAGATTCCATGAGACTTGGGACTTGGCCGGTAGCTGACTGTGGTAAACAGCAGGGTGGTAAAGAGGAAAGTATAGGAGGGGTGGAAGGGATGGGGTAGAGGGAACACGAATTCAAAACACGCAGAAGCAAAGGGGCAACATTTTAAAGGGAACTATCTTTAAAGAAAGACAAAGTATGTATTTTGATGTAAAAGGGGTCTAGGAGTGTTAGAGAAACAGAAGGATTTATGCATTTTCAACTACAATTGGTGGAGCCCATCCATCAGCTGAGAATGTAGAAACAGTGCCCTGAGATGAGATCCAGTTGCAGAAATTAATGCCATTCCCAGAATCTCTTCTGCTAAAGAGAGTATCAGCCACCAGTACGGCCACCAGTGACTTATTCCTTGATCCCTAAATTGCAAACAAAGTAACATGCAACCTCAGGACTAGGTACTTATCTCTGAAATGGGAGGGAAAAGTTTACTCCTTCTCTTCACTAACACCGTCACTTGTTCCTCTCTCTCATTTCTCTCATTGTTTGACTTTCCTTTTCCTCCTTCCCTTCCTCGCCCCTCTTTCTCTTTTACACTTACATATACACATGAACACCTACCCACCCTGTGATACAAATCTGTTAGCCTGAGCAAAAAGTTAAAGAAAGGGAATTCATAGAAGAAAATGATGTTCAAATCAGATAAATGTCTCCAAATGATAAAGAGGAAAGAGATTTTCTGCTAAAGTTACCATGTGAAAATTGTCATAGCCTACTTATTTTATCATTTTAAAAAGTGTGTTAAAAGTAATGTTAACATAGCAGAAAGCTTAAAAAACAAGTGACAACCATATTTCCAAATCAGTTTTATATGCCTAGTGTTTTACAGTTAGTGACCAAAATGATTTCATTATCTTGTTTGAGCCTCACACTGACCCTTTGAATGAGGTAATGCTTCCATGTCTTTATGGAAGGGGACACTGAATCCCAGAAATGGGCAAAAGCCTTGACTGGTGAGGCATTGGCTCTCTGTTCTCTATGACACTCCGTTGCCTGCCTGGCCTCAGAAGAATATAGTTGGTACCCCATGGATTTGTCTCTCAAGCTGAACCTTTCAGGCTTTATCTTCCAAAATCATGTTCTGTCAGCTGTCTTAATCTTGAAGAATCACAGAAGTTAGCAAAGTATGTTAATCCATGTTATTTATTTATAAATCAGGGTGGTCATTTGAAAAACAAGAAGTTTGGTAGATAAAGGGGATAAGATTTGCCCTTTGGGGGAACACCAACAATAGCTTACAAAGTAAAAAAGCAGAATTTAATTTCAAAAATAGTGTTACTTCCTCATTCATGATACTAACTGTGGATATTATTGTGAGCCATGAGCAATGGAGAAATGGCCAAAGAAATAAGGTTTTCAAACACCACATGTTCTCACTCATAAGTGGGTACTAAACAATGAGAAAACATGGACACAGGAAGGGAACATCACACACTGGGGCCTGTTGGGGAGTGGGGGGCTAGGGGAGGGATAGCAGTGAGTGGAGAGATAGGGGAGGAACAGCATTAGGAGAAATACCTAATGTAGATGACGGGGGGATAAATGCAGCAAACCACGATGGCATGTGTATACCTATGTAATAAACCTGCACATTCTGCACATGCACCCCAGAACTTAAAGTATAATTAAAATAAATAAATGAGGTTTTGATCCCAGCCAGGCTCTCAGGTATTTACTGGTACCTGGCCTACAAATATTGGTGATACTTGTTCATAAGAAGAATTAGCTATGAATTATATATTTCACCAACATGTAGCATGCAATCCTGAACTTCTCTATCTGAAGGCGGGAAAACAGAGAAATTATTACTAAATGTACGACCTAAGAGAGGTAGAATTACAATCCAGGAAGTCATTCGGTGATGTGTTTACTTTTTAGAAGTTTCCTGATATAACACTACCCAACTGCAACTTCCCTCCACAAAGTCACCACAGAGCTGAAATGTACAGACGGGAATAGGGATATAATGTGGAACCTAAAACAAAGGGAGGGCCACAGCAGCCCCTCACAATACTTCCCTGGCCTTGGTTCCTCCAGGGACCATGGTCTGGGCTGACACCTTCTCTCCTTCCAGCATCTCTTTCAAATAACAAGAAGATCTAGTAACTGGCCAGTCAAGCCTCTGGCTGCTCATTGCGGTAGGTCTGAGGTTATTTTTGCTATAACACATCTTTCTTATTTTGTCCCTCTGTTGTGGTTTTGTATAGATTTTCTTGCTTCTACTACTTCTTAACTACAGGATAGTTACCATGGCAACACCTGTTGATGGCAGACAAAAAAATATGTGATTCCACAGGGAGAAGACTGCTCCTATTTTTATTGATCTTCACTCTCATGGTTAAGATTCAAGGGGTGTTTTTGTTTCTTCTTTCTAAGTCTTGTGGGTGACACCAGTTTTCTCCATTTTGGCAGATTGATGTGGAAACTGCTGTCTGCTGCTTCAGTTTTACATGCAAAGATGCAGCCATGTTACCCTCGGGAGCATTTGTTGTCATGATTTTTAACAACTGTAATAGACATCGTGTCTTTGTACAAGGGAGTTCACAGTCTTTCAAGTCTGTCTTTTCTTTCTCCTTTCCTCTTATTTCCTTCTTCTCTTTCCTCTTCCACCCTTACTTGATCAATTAGATGGGCCCACATTCCTTCTTTGACCAGACTGCCAAAGGTCTGCAGTAGTAAGGTCTAAATTTCATATCTCCCTTAAAATGCCATTAGTCTGGTTATCAAAACAACTAATAAAGTAAAACATGGGCTATACATAATGCCAATTAGTTCTGTAAACAATCAGGTTGAAAGAAATATATTCTAGAGAGTAAATAAATGGAAGAGACTTAAAAAATAATAAATGTGCTAAAGAACAGCCACATATGATAAGTAGTCTCTTCTTACGCAGATGTAGTTATATCATAAATATTTCATATTTAAGCAAGCATTTTGATATGCCTCATCATATGCTTCTGCAATGACATGCCATTGCAGAAGAATCTTTGGAATGAGGGTTTTTGTTTGTTTGTTTGTTTTTTGGCACCTGCTCTAACGCCAAATCACCTGATCAGCAAAGGTGATGTTAAGTGAAACGGCTAAGCCACCACAGTGGAGGTGAAGGTAGTGAAAAGTGGCCTGAGTTTTGTTTGTGGCTCAGACCTCAGATAGTTGCGTGATTACAACCGGGCCTCAGTTTCCTTGCCACTAAAATTAGAGATTGAGCAGAAATATCATGGAGTTTGTTTCTAATTTTAAAGTATATTAATATAACTCTGAAATATACACAAGTACTAAACAATAGAACAGAAACATTATTAGGTACTATGGGCTGAGGAAATGTACATAGAGAACCAGAGCAGACTCATGAGCATGAATTTTGAGTGACTTTTCAAAGACAAGGCAGAGCATGAATTAACCAAGAGGGGAGTCTAAGAAAATAAGTGATCTAGCGTATCAGTCTTAAGATACTGTGTCCCAGTAAAGCAAAGAAATTTCCAGGAATTTTGGTCAATACAAATTCTTATGGAGCCCTTTAAAATTCTTCCTCACAATTAAAACAGTTATTGAAAGCTTTCTCATTAATTATGTTGCATATTTTTTGGTCATTCATCTCTCAAGCTGTTGCTGGGAAAAAAATACAATTGAAAATGCAGGTTCCCTCTTTGAAATTGTATAATGAACTGCATGAACTTGACTGTTATTTTGATGTTCATCTGAATTTATGTGATTAAGAAATAACTATATAGCAGCTGGGATGATATGTAAACTTTCTTGATATGAACTATGGAAAGTAATAAGAGTTACCTTTCTTACCCTTATCTCTCTGTGTCTTTAAGTCAGGACTGGAATATTAGGTAACTTGACCATCATTTTATTCACTGACTCTGTATTCAAGGGCTGCCATAACAAAGCACCATAAACTGAGTGGCTTAAACATCCAGAATTGATTGTCTCCCCACCCTGGAGACTGGAAGTCTGAGATCCTGGCATTGGCAGGGCCGTGTTCCCTCTGAAGGATCTAAGCCAGGATCTGTTCCAGGTCTGTCTCTTAGCTGCTTGCATTTCCTTGGCTGATGGCAGAATACCTTCAGTCTTCACATGAGATTCTCCCTGTGTGGGTGGCCCTGTGTCCAAATTCCACCATTTTATAAAGATACCAATTACATAGTATGGTGGCCCATCCTACTCTAATATGACCTCATCTTAACTACTTACAGTATATCTGGAATATGCTATTTCCAAATAAGGTCACATTCTGCTTTCCTGGGGTATAGGACTTAAAGATGTGAATTTTAGGGAACAAAAATAACACCTAACAGGCTCAGAAAAGCATCACATAGGCACATGTATACACACACACACACACACACACACACACACATACACGAGTAAAAGATTCTCTAAGTGTGGCCACCCTGCGAACATGGACTCTTACTAGGGTATATCATGAATACCTGTAGTTCTTCTAAACACCATGTTTTATCAATCATACTATAGCTAACATTTACTGAGCACTTAACAGTTGCAAAACTCTTGTTAGAATGCTTAAGCATACATTAGATCATGCGTCATTTCCCTTGAAGTGAATCTCCTTGACTATCTCCGTGAGAGTGAGCATTACATCTCACTGAATGTCTCAGAATTTCCCTAAAGTTCCACTTAGATCATTTAGTAGTAACTTTCTGTCATAGAAACTAAATGTCATACATGTGACAGCATCTCTTAAAACCACCCTAGGTCATCTCTTAAAACCACACAGGGGCACATTATCGATGGCAGATATCTGCAGGCAGCATTGAAAGTCTAAGATTGAAGTGGTCTAATGTGTGTGTGTTCTCTCTCATACACACACACACACACACACACACACAATTAGTATATATATGTTTATGTATGTGTGTCATGAGTATACATTATATTCGTCACATATATATATGAGAGAGTGTGAAGAAGCAAGGACACTTCAGACTACTTTATCCCATATGGTCCATCTATAAAATGCCAGCCTACCAACCCCCAATTCACACACAGCCCTGCATACCCCTCTGAAACTCAGGCATTTTACAAACAACAATCTTTCAAAATGTGGAAGCTGCCAGGTGAATAACCAGAGCTTAAATGCCTCTCCTGTGACCCCACAGGCAGAGCCGTTGCCTCAGGTCAACACAAACAACCCAGCCAGTTCTGCAGAACCCCAAGAACGGAGGTAAGGGTTCTTTCTGTGGCTGGGGAGTTACCCTGGGACTGGGACTTTTCACAGCAGAGGAACTTCACAGCAGATTTTCATGAATGTTTGGCATCTCAGACTCACAGCTGGGCAGACCTCATGTTAGTTACTGACCCCACACCTTCCTTGGCTTCCTGGGGAAAGGGAAGTCTTTCTTACATGCCTCTCCCCACTCACATGCATACCCATTCACACAATTTCTGCTGGGGCAGCAACCCTCCAACCCCTAACTCCTTGAGCGATCCCAATATTAGATACCTCAGAAGTCAGAGAACTGTTTCTCGTCAGGAAATGCCTGAGGCAGACCTGAGGCTCTGTGAGAGACAATGCAGTGTTCCAGGTGGCAACCCAGTGAGGTGCCCATGATGTAGAGTGGCAGGATAGGTCATGTGCATTAAGCCAAGACAAGCCAAAGCTCTATAAAATGGCAGCTGAAGTCCCAGTCCAAAAGAAAGTTCCTAAATGTGCAGAGTGGAAGGGACTGGAATAATATTTACTTTTATCCATTTTATTCATAAGCAAGGAAATAACATTGACAGGTGAATAAAGAAAATGAACAAATGACTGAATGGATATCCTCTATAGTTGTGCTAGTTATTATCTCGTGTTTACTTAAATTGCCTAAAAGAAAATGTTTTAAAATCTGTATTTTACTATCAATTTATAAACTAATAATTAGAGGGGTCAATTTATATGTTTTCTGTTCACTAAAGCAATATTTAAGTCCTGCAGCTGATCTTGCTTTGCATTCAGATGCCTGAGAAGCAGGCTGTAGAACTTCTCTTAAATACATCGTGCGGCATACTACAAACTATTCCATTCTGTGCCAAGAAAGATTTCTTTTCCTGTTGAACACTTTTGTCATTTTGATTATTTCTCTGCTGGTATTGAAACTGCAAGGAATTCATATCCAAGCCACACTTGGGATGGATCCATACAGATAAGGCTTATACTAAATCATGGCATTTTAAGCCTCTTTCTAGGTGGCGTACTTAAAAATAGAAGATTTTTGCTAATAAAATGTCATTTTTAAAAAACTCAGTGTATGTATTATAACCGTATCTGTCTTACCTGGGTCCTGTATATTGTAGATAGTGTAAGGATAACATGTTTAAGGATTTTTATCATCAGCTGCCTAGAATTCAAGAAAATTATGTTTCTCTTAGAAAGGAGATTACAGCGTTTTCATTAAACCACACCATTGAAGAGGATTTTCAGAAGGACCTGTTTTTCCAGTGTCATACTTAAAATCTTCTTGATGCCTAAAGAAATCTGATTATTATTATTTTTTGCCTTAATCTTATCTTCACAGCGGCCTCTCTTTGGCAGCTCTGTGAACTACCCTTTCTTGCTGCTTCCATTTTTTCTGTACTCAATGAAAAAAATAAAACCCAGAAAACCCTCTTTTGATGGACTGCTGCTTTGCATACATCAGGGATTTCAGCTGTTCGAGTGTGCGAAAAATGAAATAGAAGACATCAGATGGCATGAAGACTAGAACTGTTAACACAGTAAATACCAGGAAGGCTAAAAGTGTGAGCCACAGCAGCTGGGGAGTGGAAAAAACGAGAGGCACAGCTGGGAGAAGCAGCAAGAAAAAGCAGCCAGGAAACACGAGGGAGCTTAGCAAGGGGAGAAGAGCAGCTGATGAAAACAAGAATTCTAGGATAAGGGAGGCAGAAGCATTAGTAGTTATGTTTCTCCAATATTGCGCAGGGCATCATAGCCCATATGCATTGTCTTTGGCTGGTCTTTCATTGCTATGTCATTGAGCATATCTAATACCGTTTTCTTGCATGATTACTGTGGACTGAATATGAAATGTCAATGAAATAGCTATGCTTTGAAGTTGATCTCTGTTATATTGATCATGTAGAAGACAGACAGGTTAATGAGAAATATTATGCATTAATTTATGGGTACGTTCTGAGTTTTTTTTTAAACCAAAAGTGTATCAAATTGCTAACATTTAGTATTTGGACAAATAAGGAATGTGTGTAATTAGCTGGATTAATAACTGGTTTCATAGGTATATCCAGAGAAAACTGATTAATACATTTCTCTCTTCCTGAAGAGAAGTTTTTGATATTTTAACCTTATTCAATCTTAGTACATGTTAAGCCTCACATGAGTAAAACTATATAAATGCATGCCCCAAAGTTGGGGGAGAGAGCAGATGTAAAAACTGATGGAAACAGGATTCAGGAACATCTTGACATTTAACATAGCACCCAAGTCTAAGAAGCAGAAATGTCACAGGGATCAATGTAAGCACGCTGCTCCCTCAGTTAAATTGCAAAAGGACAGTAAAGAGAGATGAAGCTTAGCAACATTGTATTTCACAGAAATTCCGATTTTAGTCAAATATAAGTATATATAGAGGTGTTAATATGTGTATATAACATTATATATATGCATGTATATATGTTAATACATATATTCACGTGTGTGTGTCTGTGTGTGTGTGTGTGTGTGTGGCAGGGCTGGTAAAAAGGTTTCTGTGATCTTTGGCCTTCTAAATAATGTGGGTGTACAGAAATAAGAGTCCTGTTCCACTCTTCACTGATGAAATGCTTAACCTGGAGAATTGCCTTTGAGCTTGATCTTTTAGAAGAAAACATCCAGAAAATGACAATGCCAGTCCCCATCCCCCAGTACATCTCCTGCCTTTCCTGTTTCCTCACTATCTATTCCTCTTGCATTCATCACTGTTGCCCTCCCCAAATCTGAATGTGTTCTGACTAAAGCAGAAAACACTTAAGATATTTAAACCTACCCCATAGTCCACTGGAGTCCATCACTAATTATACTCTCCGTGCCTCACCCACAGTAGCATCTTGCCCAGTGCCAGCTGTGCTTGTTTTTGAATGGTAATTTCCCATGTTGAGATGGTATTGCCCCAGTGAACACTAGGATGACTACATCGCATTCCAGTGATTTTATGGCCATGCAGATGTAGGCTCTGGTATCCCAGTAATGATTCTCAGGCTCCTCTGATCCTTACTCCTTGGCCTTCCAAGTTTCAGCTCTTTCTGCTGCTGTGTAACCAAGGGTCTGGGACTGAAGATCTTTGGGTCTCATAGTCTGTGTTGGTCTTGCCAGGTGGTCTTCTTGAGAATTGTGGCTGTTACTCTGAGTCACTTCAGTGGCCAGATTCTGTGGCTGTGACTAGACCTCCAGGATGGTCATGGACCACCTTCCTGACTTCACCAACTTACTTACTCTTTGCTGATAGCTTTGCCTCCCTGTGATAGATGGACCCCAAAGATCCCCAGCCACCCCCACCACCAAAACCCAGGTAAGGGTTATTTCCTAAATTAGGTCCACATTGCCTTGTCCCTTGGACATTGTGCTTGGTTGCTGGCCTGCCCTCTCAGGTTGGGCTTTGTAGCTGGAGCAGGCTCTTCACCCACTCCGCTCTCGTGGGCAGACCTGGCCAGGGACCTGCTCCCTTCTGGCAGTCTTTGTGTTCTTTTGAGTTATGACAGGTGATACATAAAACCATATTCTTTGGAATAGAGGAGGAGAGGCTCAAGGGCAGGAGAAGAGGGACTTCTTTAAATAGGTATCTTCCAGTGTTTGAAGGGTTGCCATATTGGGAACTATTGGGCTTGTTCTGCATGGCCCTAGATGTTAGAACCAAGATTCACACTAGGTTGAAGCCACTAAGCCTCTGGAGCACAGAGGCTTTCTTTCTTACTTACTCCTAGCTCAAATTTAACAACACTTCCCAAAGACAGAAAGGGATTCCTTGGGATGGAGGAAGCCCTTTGTTATGGAAGGGAATTCAGCATAAGTAGATTAGCAGGTCTAAGTTTTGTTTATTTGGTTTATTTCCATTGCAACATAGATAAAGTATTGTGTTTACTGGAGTGACGTTTACATGTGGGAAATACTGCCTCAGTGATATGCCAGTCATGAGCAACCTGTAATCCTACTCTCTTCTCTGTCTTCAAGGACTGTGAGGCAGAGAGGTTTTATTACAGCAACATCCTGGAGCCTACTCTGATTTCTTAAAATTAATTCACTCAGTCAGTGAATAACTATCGAGCAGTTACTATATTCTAAGTATTGTGATTCATTCAGTGCTTGGTATGTTGAACTGTTTAACCAAGTCCTTTTGACATTGCAGTTACAGATGAGATGTCACAGAGGTCGTAGAAAGGATTCAGGTATCAAGTGGGGTTGATTCATGAATGATCTTTAAGTTTCTTTTAAATTTGAGAATCTACAATTGAGCTTCATGATTCTAGTCTCATTCTGAGTAGATATCTTGCCTCCAAGTATAGTTTTTAAAAGTCAAACGTGAATTTGGAGTAGATTGCTGAAGTTCGTTATCCTCAGTCCCCGTATTTGTCTACCCAGATAGCAGGGAGACTGCACTCTCAACATGATTACTCCTCCCCAGAAAAGACTGTTAGGATATAACCTTGAGAAAACGCTCCTCTCCTTAGACCCTCCTCCAGCACTGCAGCAGGGGCTCAGCCCCAGCCATCTGTCGGGTGCACATCTCATCCATCAGGGTTTCAGTGTCCCAGAATTGCACTCTGTTTCGGTTCCTCTGAGCGGCTTTAGCCAGAACAAGAGTTCAGGTTAGTTTGGTAAAAATACATCCTGAACTCTCGGAGTTCACTTGCTTGGGCCTTCTTAGGAATGTCATCATCTGTGTTAAGAAGCTGCTAACTACCCTTGTGAAAACTGTCAGGGGGCCAGGTGTAGCAGAAACTGCTGAGCATGGCAGTCCATGGACAGGATATGTGGGTTTTGGGGAGAGGTCATATTTGACTTAATCATCAGTATCAGAAGTCCTAAAATTCCATTTGGTGGAAAAAGGAATCAATATTGAAGGCACAGGATTTCTGTTTGATTGGGTCAATAATCATTTGCAGTGATTCACCTTATTATCTCTATACCCTGATAACCTAATTATCTCTATCACCCTTGGAAATAATCAGCATAATGAAAGGAGACCTGAAGGAGCATTTGGTCTATCAGAATTATACTCAAGTTGTCCCAGTCAGGGCATGATAGTTTGCAGTGGAGCTCAGTCATCTACTTAGTGTAACAACTCTCATGATTCAGCTAAAATTATTTTGGGGTTTGCCATATTTTTTACGATTGATCTGGAAAATAACTGATGCATATAACATCCAAATCCTTGGAATATTAGTTTTGATAAGAGCTTTATTTAGATGTAGTTCACATACCATACAAGTCACCTATTTAAAGTGCAACCATCAATTCTAGGACATTTTCATCACCCCTTCTTCCCCAGCCCTAAGGAACACAAATCTACTTTCTATGTCTAGGTATTTACCTATTTTGGACATTTCTTATAAACATATAGTCATGTAATATCATATCATATGTTTTTTTGTGACTGGTTTATTTCACTTAGCATGTTTTCAAGGTTCATCCATGTTGTAACATGTACCAGTGTTTTATTCTATTTTATGGCTGAATAATATTCTTTTGTATGGATATACCACATTTTGTGTATACCAACTCATCAGTTGAGGGGCACTGTTTCTCCTTCTTTGGCTGTTATGAATAATGCTTCTGTGAATATCTATGTGCAAGTTTTTGTGTGGTTGTATATTTTCATTTCTTTTGCTATGTACCTAGTAGAATTGCTGGGTCCAATGGTAACTCTCTGTTTAAGATTCTGAGGAACTACCAGACTGTTTCAAAGCAGCTGTGTCATTTTACATTCCCATCAGCAGGGCATGGTGGTTATGATACCTCCACATCCTCTTAACACTTGTTATTAGCTTAGACATGTTTGTTATGGCCAAGTGCAGGTCACTAGGAAAGTATTAAGTGGTATCTCATTGTGGATGATTTCCACTTCGTTGTTGGCTACTAATGTTGGCATCTTTTCATGTGTTTTTTGATTATTTGTATATCTTTTATGGAGGAATATCTCTTTGGATCCTTTGCCCATTTTTTGTTGGGTTATTTGTCTTTTTATTATTGAGTTATAAGGGCTATTTATATATTCTATATGTAAATCCCTTATCACATACAATTTGCATATCTTTTCTCCCATTCCTTGGGTTGTCTCTTTATTCACTTGATATTATCCTTTAAATTACAAATATTTTTACTTTAATAAAGTCAAGTTTATCTGTTTTCTCTTTAGTTGGCTTGTGCTTTTGGGGTCACGTGCCTCTGCCAAATCTGAGCTGATGAAGATTTATCCCTTTGGTTTTTTTCGAACAGTTTTGTACTTTTTGCTCTTACCTTTAGGTATTTGATCCATTTTGTGTTAACTTTTTCTGTGGTCTGAGTTTATTCTCTTGTATATGGCTATGTAGCTGTTCCAGAACCATTTGCTGAAGAAGGCTGTTTTTTCCCCATTGAATAGTCTTGGCACCCTTGCCAAAAACTTGATTGGCCATATAGTTGAAGGAATATAAATATATGGGTTTATTTCTGGATGCTAAAGCATTGGGCTATATGTCTGTCCTTATGATAGCACCACAGTGTCTTGATGACCTTGTTTCCTTGGAATATTTTTAAGCTGCAAAATGTATATTCTGAAAATATAAAACTGTGTACTATTTTTGTATTATTAAATTAACTGTCAAATCTTGTCTCTAATTTTCAAATTAGGATCTTATTCATATCTGGTAATAGGGAAAGCACATCCAAACATTATTTTTAATACACATTAATAAAATTTGACATTTTTAAAGAAAATCATTAATTCTTTAAATTTTACCTTAACTGTAAATATTTGCCATTAAAATTGCAGCAATTTGATTTAGATAATTAAATCTTGCTCATATTTCTGACTAATTCAGGAGAATTCCCTGGATTGACCATGAGGACATGGAAAAGTGGAGAGGGTTAGGGTTGGAATCCATATCTCAATACATCTTCATGGCAGGGGTTCAGAAGGAGGCTTGTCCTGAAGTCTAATAAAGGAGTGGCACGATAGCTTGGGAACTCAATTGTCTATCAAGCCCTGCACCCAGTGAAGCTGTCTCCTAGTTGGTATGATTGACAGCAGAAAGACCTGGAGTTGGCTTAGAAGATGGCCCATGATTGTGTGTCTTGTTCTGATCTTTTTAAACTTATTAAAAGAAAATAATAATGTAGCTGAATGCCATGGCAAACAAAAGGCAGCAGCTTCTCACTTTCTGTCAAGGAAATAATAGATATACCTCAAGATAATATAAATTTTCTGCTGACTCTGCTATGGGAGAAAGCAACACACAGTCTAAGATGATAATATATGGTTCTAACAGAAGAACATCAGTAGATGCAAATCTAGAAGGCTCATGTTCCACTCAGTTTGTTATACTGGAAATCAGGAGTTATGCCTCAGTTGGTTAAAATGATTGAGATGTTCTGAATCCTAGTCAATAGCCAGGATATTCTCCTTAGAGTGTGAACACAGTCATTCTTTCATTTGTTCGTTCATTCATTAATTCATTCCATCCCTCTTCCTTCCTCTGTTTCACACTGCACTTGTCATGGTATCTTATGTAAAGTAAGTGTTCAATATGGGACAGACTTATTTGAGGATGGAAAGAGAAGTAGAGAGGAAGAGGGGCAGAGGAAGGGTAGATATGAAAAATAGAGCAAAACCACAGATAGGATTGGGGAACTGGTGAATCAGGAGGGACAGCAAGGGAAGTTGCCCATGTAGCCTCTCCTTTTCTGTACTTCTTCCCCATTCCCACAGCAGAATACATGAAGGGATGGCTTGGGGCTAGGTCTGCATGTCATCCAGGTCACACTGTTCACTCTGCACCAAAGTTTCCTTTTAATAAGAAATTTTCTGAACTGAATCACAGCTTACCTTACCAAAAAGTGTAAATCCTCTTTTTAAACAAATCACTTGTTTTATTTCAAATTTCAGAAAAGAGTTATTTGGATTTTAATATCACTGTAGTAACACAGAGATTTACTTGGCATAAACTAGGAAAAATATGGAAAGAACAAGTAAATTGATTTGTATTTGATTAGCACTGACTTGATTTTTTTTTAATAAAAATTTTTTGGGGGATGGGGAGATAACTTTTCTTTATTGAAAATGTTTTATTTAATTATTACTGTCTACAGTTATGCCTCTATTTGCCTTTTGCTTTGTTCAGGAAGGAATATAAGAATATATAAAGCTCAGTGTTTGATGTAGGAACACTAGCATTTTTACAGTGAACTGAAAAAGTGTCTTTCACAGTGTATACCCATCTGCCTTTTCTCTAACTTTCCTTCTCTTTGGTTATAGGCCAAGAAAGAAGAGAGAACTCTCACCACAACATTTCAAAGGGGATACATTGCCAGAATTTGGAATACTCTTCTGGAAAAACGTTTTCTCCAAGGTAAATATTACCATTGTACCAATAACGGAGCACATCATTAGAATTTTCAAATGGCAGCGGTACAGCACAAAGTTTTGATTGTTTAGTCTCATACAGACCTAGAGTGATATGAGAGAAAGAGAGAGAGAAGAAAGCAGTGCTGTTGGGGCATCCTGCAGCCTCTTCTAAATGTGTTACTAGGAGAATGCCATCAGAATCTGGGAGCTCACTGGGTGGACGAAAAATGTGTGGGAAATGAGGAAGAAAGGAGACGCTGGTCTTTTTTCTTCATGTTACAGGTACTTGTGAACACAAAAGCCAATGGGGTTTGATTATAAAAATAACATTTTATCTTTAATGAGAAAAAAATGAGTTTCCTTTAGAGGTTAAAATAAAATATATGCTCTAGTCATATCACAAGAGGGGAAAGACTGAATCATAATATTTTGCACCAACTGAGACAAGTATGAAAGATTTTAAGGAACTCCATGTTCTTCTATGAAAATACTTGCGAAGTAAGTCTTTAGAAAATCTTTCATTGGTTTGTGAGAAATGCTTTATGTAGTTCTTGTTTTGGAAATCGTATCTTTAATGCCTCTTGTGGGGAGGTGTGTGTGTGTGTGTGTGAGAGAGAGAGAGAGAGAGAGACCAAAGAAGAATCTGTCAGCATGATACTCTGTGTTTCACAGGAGTAACTCTAGGCGCTTTCTTTATGAATCATGAGCTCAGTGGGAATAAAGGCTTAACAGAAGCAACTGAATTCATAGTCAGCTTCAGCATTCATGAATTAGCTGCCAATGTTTTAGCACAAATTGCTATGTCATTTCTATGAAGTTCCCTTTCGCTGCTCAGTCTGGAGCTAAAAGCTGTTTTATTTTATCTGATGAAATGCCTCCTAAAATTTTATCTGATGAAACACCTCCTTCTTTCCTTATAAAGATATTTGTGTAACACACAGACACAGAAATGCAAAAACATATGATCTCATTTAAAAGAAAATAAACTTGTCAACTTTCCCTGTTTAGAAGTTAATATGATATAGTTGGCACTACTTAACCCTTAGTGTTCTAGAAGGCAGTTTCAGACTGACAAGGGGAGAGTCCTGTTTGCCTCCTCGGTCCTCCTCCTGGTTATTCTCCTCTGAAGGGCTTGGGGTGAGGGGAATGTAGGCTGTACATTAGAGGAGAATTTTGTGATACTATTCATTCTCTGTTCTGACAGAGAGGACATTGTTTGTTCACTGTAACAGGCTTGGCAGGAATCTGTGCTGTGCGTACAGAATGGGAAAATAGTAGAGCAGTGGGAAATCTCAAAATTCTAAGCAGCAGTTCAGCTTAGAGATTTTTCAAAAACCTATTTTAACAGCTTCTCATTACTGTAGATGTAAGTCATAATTTGGGGAAACAGTTTTCCTTTCAGTGATAGTTTTCTTCACATTGCATTTTGCCTGTGTTACATGAAAAAAAGGTCTCTAAGATGACAGAATGCCTATCCAAGTACTGTAGTAACAAGAATTAAAATGATGGAAGTTTAGAAATACTTGATGAACTCACTAGACCTGCTTTGATACTGCCCGTTGTATGTCAGCATTCACATTGGTAGATATGAAAATTAACCTATGTACGTCATCTGTTGTTTCACAGAAGTGAGTGTGTGCTGCCAAAGATACATTTGAAGATGTGCCTTGAGGTAGAAGTGCACTGCTAGGGAGAGGGAGCCATGCCCCAAATGTTCAGAACTTTAAAGGCAACAACTATAAAAGCAAAGGCTCAAAGCAGCGTGCAAAATCGGAATTAAAAACTGAACTGGCCATGACTGAGGCCTGGTGTTTCTGCTGCTTGAGGCTGTGTGTTTCCACCTCTCCCTGAATACAAGGACTCGGCAATATGATGGTCCCTGATAGCCCCAGGTGTCTGGGACTTTATGTGTGTGCATGTGTGCTAGGCTACTCTGTTCACAGGCAGTGTGTGAGCTAGAGGGTGGGAGAGCTTGCCACCAGCAGCCCCAACAGCAGGTGTGGGTGACCTCATCTTTACACTTACAGAGAAATTTATCATTACTTCTCAATCTTGGCCTATATTTTTAAGAACAGCTCCCTGGATATTTTTTTAAAAACTACATGATATAAATTATGAGACTTCTAAAATTATATCTGTGGTAGTATCAGTATACAGTAGAGCACTGGATTACTTTTTATGTAGCCTACATAAGGGTTAATCTTACATAACAAAAGCAGGTCCTTCACTCCATCACTAGTGACATGATTCACATATACTATGTGCTTTGTTGTTTTTAAGTTTCCTAGTCTTTTAAAATAAATTTGTTAGACAATCCTTTTGATGGTGCATGTTTGTCTTTTAAAAAATGTATAGAAATTGGCTGGCTGTGGTGGCTCATGCCTAAATTTTCAGCACTTTGGGAGGCTAAGGCAGGCAGATTACTTGAGTCTAGGTGTTCAAGACCAGCCTGGGCAACATGACTGAAACCCCATCTCCACAAAAATTAGCCAAGCATGGTGGCATGCACCTGTAGGCCCAGCTACCTGGGAGGCTGAAGTGGGAGGATCACTTGATCCTGGGAGGCAGAGGCTGCAGCAAACTGAGATTACACCTCTGCACTCCAGTCTCGGACAGAGCAAGACCCTGTCTCAAAAAAAAAATGTATAGAAATATATTTACGTGATGGTACTTTCAAGTACATTACAAAGATAGCAAGAAAGAATAACCAAGGCTAATATACTCTTTCCCTTTCTTGTTTCTATTTGGTACATTTTTTGGTCTGTTTTTCAATTAGTTTTTATTTTATTGTTTTTCACAGCTGAGTTAAGGATTACCGAGGGACGTGAGGTTGAGGCACGGCCAGGCTCGCCTGGTCCAGCCAGGGGCTCCTTGGAGGTGCTGCCTGCAGCAGCAGGCCCAGCAGGCCCCTGGAAGACACCGCCATGTGCAGGGTAATTGCTGGCCCATCTGTGACTCTGCAGGCACACCTCCTGTCCTGCCTGCTTGTTCCTTTTCTGCCGGGATCTCCGGTAACCCCCAAGGCCTGACATTTACAACACACCAATGGCAGCTGGCTCTTCATAACATGTGACCACACCTTGCCAGAAAGCTGGGAGAGCCTACAGCAGCTAAGTAAGCATGAGCACGGGCCTCATTGTGTCATCACCACGGCTTGGGCAGGATGCCCCAAAGCACAGCACACAAGGGCCTTGTTTCACCAATGTTATATGTCACCATCATTTACGAAAGAAAATGTTTATCTGTTGAGGGAAATTGGAGTAAACACTTAATGACACTATTTTATTTTGGGTTTTGTTTTGTTTTGTTTTGTTTTTCTGAGACAGAGCCTTGCTCTGTTGCCCAGGCTAGAGTACAGTGGCGCCATGTGAGCTCACTTCGACATCTGCTTCCCAGATTCAAGTGATTCTTATGCCTCAGCCTCCTGCGTAGCTGGGATTATAGGTGAATGACACTATTTTGTTTAACAAACACTTAAATTGTACCTACAGTGAGGCAAGCCCTAGTCTAAGCACTTTGCAAATATTCCTGATCACCCTATTACTATTATTAACATTTCTGTTTTACCAAAGAGGAAACTAAAGCTCAAAGAAGGTAAGTGACTTGCCAAAGGGTAGAGTGACTTGCCATTGGCATCTACTCCAGGATCTAGGCATTAGGGCTCCATGGGTCCAAACACAGGTGTCCCTTGGACCATAGCAGAGCTTGCTTAACTGTCAGGCCCCTTTGGGCTCTGTACACACACACTGCCCTCACAGAGGTACACACACCATGCTATGTTGTCATTTTTGGAACTCTGTCCCCACTGACTGATGGCATTTGCTCAGTGCTTTGAAGAATAATTCATCATCCCTGTCTTTCTAGAATTCACAGTGGGTGCAGACTAATGTTACATGGTAAAGAGGATTCCAGGCACCTCCTCCTGTGGCTGTCAGGGTGAGCTGCATCTTGTGGCATGCCTGCGGAAGAGTGCCCAAGCAGCATGCAAAGAAAGGCCTAGGGTACTGGCCTGCCCTCCTTTATAGCTTCTTCACTGGGGGTCCCAGGCCCTTTGACATCCTGTGGCCCTGGGCACAGTGCAGTGTAGCACCACCTGCCAGCGTGGAGAGCAGATGCTCTTCAGGATGGACTTTTGACCATTCCTCCCTTCCCGCTACCGTGGGGATTTAGACAGTTGCTCCTGCAGATCTGTCTTAACCCAGAACTTCCCAAAGTGGAATCTGAGGAGTGTTGATGAGTGCAGCTCATTCTCATTTGGATGCCCCCACAAGAGAAAAGAAAAAATGGTTTATTAGTGGTTGGATATGTTTGGGAGACATGGATTCAGCAGAATGAAATTGATTTACTTATTGCACAGAATTTCTCAGAATTTTCTTGTGACTCTCCAAAGCAACATGTAGAATGCAGAATTGCCTAAATTTTATATTGCCTCGGGTCAGTGAAAATGTCTATCAACATGCCTTGCACAGTGTTGTCTTAAGGAGAAGTAAAAAAAATAAAAATCTAATGTCACAGGAGGCAAACAGATATTGAGGGAAAATCAGTCAGCTATATTTTGGATCTCTAAATTCCAGTCTCTTTTTAAACTGATAGCTATTGGGACCTTAGTGCCTGAAATTTCTCATTTGTAAAATACAGAGGATGGAACTGAATTTTCTCTAAGCTTTTTTCTTCCTTATAACTGGTGGCTGTTTTGTTCCAGAAGAGTTTTAAGAATAAGATGCAATATACAACACATCAAATGGAAAATTGGTGAGGGTAAAATGAGACACAGAATATATAAGGTAGAAAACATGGGCCAGGCGCGGTGGCTCACACCTGTAATCCCAACACTTTGGGAGGCCAAGGTGGGCAGATAATGAGGACAAGAGATCAAGACCATCCTGGCCAACATGGTGAAACTGCATCTCTACTAATAATACAAAAATTAGTCAGGCATGGTGATGAGCGCCTGTAGTCCCAGCTTCTGGAGAGGCTGAGGCAAGAGAATTACTTGAACCTGGGAGGTGGAGGTTGCAGTGAGCCACGATTGTACCACTGCACTCCAGCCTGGCAACAGAGCAAGACTCTGTCTCAAAAATAAAATAAAATAAATAAAAAGATGGAAGAAGGAGGGAAGTTATTATGGAAAATATGTTCTGTGAAATCCTTCATGGTTAATATGATAAAACCAAATTTTGTTCTGTGCTTTCTAAGAAACAGTTTGAAAAGGGAACTATGACCATAATAACTTCCTAATTAACAGAGTCCTAATTAAAAACAAACATTTTTCTAGAAGAAACAACTGTTCCCAGTTTGAACAAATTTTTCCCATGGCCTTTAATGCTATGGTATTGTCCTTTGGTCTTTTAGGTAGAAATTTCAGCTCTGTGGCAGAATGGCACCAAGATTTGGAACCTCAATAGATACACTTCATAGGTACCAGTGGATACATACACATTATATACATCATCCACGTTTACTGAACCATTACATGTTGTGGCCCAGCCCAACTTGTGTATATGTGGAGCTGTTTGGGTCTTAACTCTGGACTCTGGAGTTTCTCCAGATCCTGGAGGGGCTGTATGCCAGGAGCCTGGGAGTATCAGCCGCTCTCCAGGTGGCCTCCTTTATGCATCTCCACATCAGTTCTCCCTCCTGCATCTCTAACTTAGCTTTGACCAAGCCTGGATCTGCATTTCCCAACAGCCTCTTCACAAAATCACTGCGATGCAAAGGTGTCCCAGGGGTTTTACTCTGTTCCAGTAGTAAAGGTTCAGACCTAGGTTCCATGTTTAAAGTAATTATTAATAAAGAAAATGATTACTTAAATACATTTAAGAAAATAACACTGCTTCAGGACTTCTTAAAGTATGTGAAGCTATTAGTGCCAGTCAGATGAGTGAACATGCTTATGACTCACATAAACACTGCAAGCCCCCATGGTGGCTTAAATTAGTTTTTATAAGTAGTCATGTACTGTTACTTTATACATATACATGGATAACTGATTAAAAACAATAAGCAGAGGAAGCAACTGATGTGATGTTTATAACTGCAGTCATCTGGTCAAACTCTTACAGACTTTTCATAGTGTAGATAATGTTTTATTTCCTGAACTGGGTGTTTATTTCTAAACATGTGTTTATTGCATTATTTTTTTAATCTTAAATATCTTAATATATTTGTAAAGTTCTATATTAGCCTATTAGGTCATTTATATGATATAAAATTCAATGTTGAAAAGAGAAAAAGTAATGATAATCATATATAATTTGGTTTATTTATTAGAAATAAATATTACTCTGTCCCTCTTTCTTTTTTTCTCACTCTCTCATTTTGCTCTCTCTCTCTTTCCTTACATTGTTTCTGATAAGCTGACAACACAGTCAAATGAAACACAGTATGTATATTAACTGCAAAGAACTGTGTGCAAACAGCAGCCTAAACCTTTTTTTATCTTGTCTCATTATTTTATAATTAAACACAAAAATTATTGTAGGTTGATTATTTTTTTCCATAATGCAAGATTACCAAATATTCATGAATGAAAACAACTTTTATCTGTTTATCTATCATGACATATTAATTGTAGCTTGAAACTTATGTAATTGGTCCTAAAACCAAGTATATGCCCATTCGTCATTTCAAAAATTTGTCTACAAGTCATGCATTTCATTACATGATTAACTTAAAATAGACTAAGCAGCACATCCCTATTAAATAAGAAAAAAGTCAAATTAGAATTAGTAAAGTTTGCATTTAAATGAACTTGATAATGTAACCTTTAATAATTTACTTAAAATCAAATAATTTTACTTGTTACTTCTTACATGCCATAAAATTTTAAAATAATTAAAATATCTTCCATAGTGGTTTGCAAAGTTTATACAAATCAAAACATACAAAACCTTTAAAGAAGTCAGGAAAATATGTTAAAATAATTATTTGTATTCATTTTAAAGAGAATCTTGCTGTTCTCGAGTAGATTACTGATAATCGGATAATGTGAGGTCTGGTCAGTAGCAGAAGGAATATTAAAGGCCAATGGGGCCGGGCGCAGTGGCTCACGCCTGTAATCCCAGCACTTTGGGAAGCCGAGGCGGGTGGATCACGAGGTTAAGAGATCAAGACCATCCTGGTCAACATGGTGAAACCCCGTCTCTACTAAAAATACAAAAAATTAGCTGGCATAGTTTCATGTGCCTGTAATCCCAGCTACTCAGGAGGCTGAGGCATGAGAATTGCCTGAACCCAGAAGGCGGAGGTTGCGGTGAGCCGAGATCGCGCCATTGCACTCCAGCCTGGGTAACAAGAGCGAAACTCCATCTCAAAAAAAAAAAAAAAGGCCAATAGGATAGTCAGCTGATTTGAAGAAAATGTTATAAAGCAACTCTTGCTGTGCTTTGCCCTGTGCACATCATAGAAAAATCTGTTATAATTCCCTGTCCTAGCTTTCAGTGAAAATCAAGGATTACCTCTTCCATTGAATATTAACCTTAAATAGTTATACAAAACCCTATACTGTTTTATTGTTCTTTTTATTTATTGAAGGTATACATAGATATTGATATACATAGATTTTGAAATACCAATTATAAATGAGTACCATTTTCCCAATAATATATGGGCATTATTGTGAAATGAAATACCTTTTACCTTTAATTAATTGATTGATGGGCATTATCGTGCCCATATATTATTGAGAAAACATATGATAAGTAAATTTTACATCTACTATTATATACAAATGTGGCTAACAATTCAGAATGATTTAGAGATGAGCATGATTATTTTCCAGCAATATTGATGTTGCTTGGCTGTTCCAATTGTTAATTTTTTAAAACCCAACTGTCATCAGACTAACTATGATTTAGTAAAACTTTGGTAAATGTCTAAAGGAGGCTTTCAGTAAATATGATCTAAAGAAAAGGAAATATACAGAAATGAAATAACTTTTACATTGAATTAATTGAAGTAAGTTGCAGCATTTTTCTGAATTACAGCTAGCTTTCATTTTCAGACTTGGGAAGAACAAGTCATTTGTAACAGGAAGTAGATGGTAAAGCACTATGTTTGGCAACTTAGGGAACATTTTTAGCATTTGAATTTCCCTATTTATAGTACAGCATCAGGCATAGTAAAATGTTTGGCATTTCTATAAGGGATGCAAATGCCTTAACATTCACTGTTGTGATCTAACAATTCATTTCAGAGTAAGATGAATCAGTCTTGTTTGGAAAATGTTTTACACAAATACTGGCAAGGAAACTATCACTGCATTTCTGTGGATTTAAAAAATGCAGACTCCTCTAAACTAAATGATGACAAATTGCACAATGTTTTTTCTTTCTTCTGCATTACTGTGCTTCTATGTGAACTGACTTTTATTACTCCAAATTCTCACACTACTCTGCTCCATTCTTTGCTTTTTAGATTTTGTTAATCCATGCCGGAATCAGAAACTCTGTTTCCAGGCCCTTCTAAATGTCAAATTCTTTTTAGCCTAGGCTTCCTTTAATCCACAGTGTTTTTCCCATAATTGAAGCTACAGATTATTTCATTAACATATGCCCTTTTCTTTTACATTAGAGAACATGAGAATTGTAATTTTTAAGATTTACCCTTAATTTGCTGCATAGAGAAATATTCATATTCTCTGTCTTTCTCTATCGCATACACACAAGCGAACGTGCGCGTGCGCGCACCCACACACACGCGAAAAATGAGTAGACTAAATGTAATGCAGCATCCTAGATGGGATCTTGGAACCAAAAATAAAAGGATCAAGAAAATCTGAGTAATAATAATAATGTACCGATATTGGTTCATTAATTGTAACACATGTACCATACTAATATAAGATGTTAATAATAGACTAGAAAAAATACAGCAAATGCATTTATAACTAATGTATTAAATAACCATGGTTGACTTCAGCCTGTTTTGTGATAAGAAGAATTGAAGTATAAAAAGTGATAATGGTATCTCCTATTGTCAGTGTCTTCTACTGAACATAGCCATCTATAGCAGAGGCTGGCAAAATCCAAGTATTTGGCAAAAGCTGGGGATCAAATCTAGCCCCGCTACCTGTTTCTGTGGCTTGAACGCACTTCACTGTTATCTTCCAGATACCCCTAGCAGGGCAAGAGGATGCAGGTTCAGATGTCCCAGCCATTTGGTGTTATGGGTATTGTTTGACTTGTTTAATCTTTCTGGATGTCATTTTTCATATCTGTGAAGTCAGAGGGTCAAAACAGATTTTTTCGGAACCTGTGGTTTAGAGAATTTTGATTTTGAATGTGTGTTGGAGCTCCATTTGTGATTACAGCATAGAGTTTATTGAAGATTAAATTTTGGCATTAAAGCAATTTGCATGCATTATATATGCACTATATAGTTTATAACATAAGATTACCCATCACTTTTCAGCACTTTTGAACTCTACCAAAAAAGCAGTAATCACAAAAAAGAACACTATTGCTGTGTGTATTAGTCGGTTCTCATGCTGCCTATAAAGACATACATAACACAGGGTAATTTATAAAGGAAAGAGGTTTAATGGAATCACAGTTCCACATGGCTGGGGAGGCCTCACAATTATGATGGAAGGCAAAGAAGAAGCAAAGGCACATCTTATGTGGCAGCAAGCAAGAGAGAGCTTGTGTAGGGGAACTCCCATTTATAAAGCCATGAGATCTCATGAGACTCATTCACCATCACAAGAACAGCATGGGAAAGACCCGCCCCCAATGATTCAATCTCCTTCTACCAGGTCACTCCCACAACATGTAGGAATCATTGGAGCTACAATTTAAGACAAGATTTGGGTGGGGACACAGCCAAACATATCATTCTACCCCTGGCCCCTTCCAAATCTCATGTCCTCACATTTCAAAACCAATCATGCCTTACTAACAGTACCCCAAAGTCTTAACTCATTTCAGCATAACTAAAAAGTCCACAGGCTAAAGTCTCACTTGAGACAAGGCAAGTCCCTTTCACCTATGAGCCTGTAAAATTAAAAGCAGGTTAGTTATTTCCCAGATAGAATGGGGGTACAGACATTGGGTGCATACACGCATTCCAAATGAAAGAAATTGGCCAAAACAAAGGGGCTGCAGGCCTCATGCAAATCCAAAATTCCATAGGATAGTTATTAAACCTTAAAATGACCTTTGACTCCATGTCTCACACCCAGGGCATGCTGATGTAAGAGGTGGGTTCCCACTGCCTTGGACAGCTCTATTCCTGTGGGTTTTTAGGATACATCCCCCATACTAGCTGCTTTCATAGGTGGGTGTTGAGTGTCTGTGACTTTTCCAGCATAGTGCAAGCTGTCGGTGGATCTACCATTCTGGGGTCTGGAGGACAGTGGCCCTCTTCTCATAGCTGTACTAGGCATTGCCCCAGTGGGGATTATGTGTGAGGCCTCCATCCCCACATTTCCCTTCCACAGTGCTCTAGCAAAGGTTCTCCATTAAGGACCAACCCTTGCAGCAAACTTCTGCTGAGACCTACAGGCATTTCCATATGTCTTCTGAAATCTAGGTGGAGGTTCCAAAACCTGTTATTGACTTCTGTGCACCCATAGGCCCAACACCACGTGTAAGCCACCAAGTCTTGGGGTTTGCACTCTCTGAAGCAAGGGCCTGAGCTGTATGTTGGCCCCCTTTAGCCATGGCTGGAACTGAAGCAGCTGGGATGCAGGGCACCATGTTCCGAGGCTGCACAGAGTAGGCAGGCCCTCGGCCTGGCTCACTAAACCATTTTTCCTTTCTAGGCCTTCAGACCTGTGATGGAAGGGGTTGCTGGGAAGGTCTCTGATATGCCCTGGAGACATTTTTCCCATTGTCTTGGTGATTAACATTTGGTTCCTCATTACTTAGGCAAATTTCTCCAGCCAGCTTAAATTTCTCCCCAGAAAATGGGTTTTTCTTTTTTGTCACATTATTAGGCTTTAAATTTTCCAAACTTTTTGCTCTGCTTCCTCTTGAATGCTTAGAAATTTATTCAGCCAGATACCCTAAATCATCCATCTCAAGTTTAAAATTCCACAAACCTCTAGGGCAAGGGCACAGTGTGCCAGTCTCTTTGCAGAGCAAAAGTGATCTTTACTCCAGTTCCCAAGAAGTTTGCCATTTCCATCTGAGGCCACCTCAGCATGCACTTCATTGTCCCTATCACTATCATCATTTTGACCAAAGTCATTAACAAGTGTCTAATAAGTTCCAAACTTTCACACATTTTCCTATCTTCTTCTGAGCCCTACAAACTATTCCAACCTCATCTGTTACCCAGTTCCAAAGTCCCTTCTACATTTTCAGGTATCTTTATAGCAGCACCCCACTCCTGGTACCAATTTACTGTATTGGTCTGTTCTCATGCTGATAATAAAGACATAGACAAGACTGAGTAATTTATAAAGGAAAGAGGTTTTATGAAATCACAGTTACACATGGCTTGGTAAGCCTCACATTAGTGGTGGAAGGCAAAGAATAAGCAAAGGTACATCTTATGTGGCATCAGGCAAGAGAGCCTGTGCAGGGGGACTCCCCTTTATAAAACCATCAGATCTCGTGAGACTTATTCACCATTATGAGAATAGCAAGGGAAAGACCTGCCCCCATGATTCAGTCACCTCCAATTGGGTCCCTCCCACAACACATGGGAATCATGGTAGCTGCAATTCAAGAGAGATTTGGAGGGGGACACAGCCAAACCATATCACCATGTGAGTCACTTATGTACTAGGAAGGCAAGACCACAGTTTTTTGAAATGCCCATGTTGAATCTGAGCTCAAAATTATGTTAATATATTAAATTGTACTTTAATTTGTGATCAAGTGTTACATCCAGATGATAATGTACACTTTCAGAAAGAAAAATTTTAGGCTAATGTGTTTTTAGATTGTACACTTAAATGCAACTTAGCTTGAATTTATTATTCAGTATAGTGAATAATATTATGTGGTATTTAATTTAGGCCAATAAAATTTTGAATACCTAATTATGTTAAGACCTTTAAGAAAGTTAAGACTTTGCCAGATGTTCATATTATGCTTGTTGAGTTAATTATCAGGAAGTTACTTAGCTGATCATTGTTTCTTAATTTCTTTTGAGCCAGTCATTGTCCATTATAAGAAATTATTTTCCAGCTATATAGTATTTCAGTGCTGGGTTTTGATTATAGACATATCAAAAAGGTTTATTTAGGACTGCCTTTAAAGTTGAATCTGATAATAATCATTTGACTAGTAGAGGCACTCCAGGAAAAGGTTGAGTAGTGGTTCTCCACTTTGGCTACTCAGTAAAATTACCCAAGGGACCATTTAAATTCCCATCTGCAGGTCTACCCCCAAACTAATTAAGTCAATCTCTGGAGGCATTTTTTAAAGTTCCCAAGGTTTTTCTAATATGCCGCCAAAGTTGACATGTACAGGCCTTGAGAACAAGCAAGGAAAGCCTCCTGGGGAGGTCTTTCTATAGCATAATGCTCCTGCTCTTTGTAATTTGGTAGCTTGAGTAGCTATGAAGTTATTTAAAGAAGTTTATTTTCAAAGAGAAAGAAGCTTGCCAGTATCTGGAGGGGGCAGAAAGCACATGTTGCTTGCCCTAAATCTCCATCCTACAAATACCAGAAGAGTTTGTCCTGATTTTGAAAGGATTTGGGAATTAACATCCTGCTTGTGTCAATGCATGGTGTTTGCTTTAACTTTTCTTTGGCATCTTATTTCACCTATAAGATCAATGAAAGTTAACATTTATTGAGCACACTTGCTAAGTATTAGGCCCTGTGCTATAAAAATCACTCTGTCTCATAGTCAGGAAAGATAGAGTTATTCACTTTGGAATAAAAAGTCAGAGTTCTATTTTGTTAGAGATATCTTACCTCAGAGTAATTGAATGTTTAGTCATTTATTTATTCATCTGGTGATCTTTGTTGAATGCATATGCTATTCAAAAAAATATGTTTAACATGCCCAAAGACTACCAAGAAATTGTTCATTATCTGTTGCTTTATAACAACCTTAGTAGCTTTAGATGAACGTGCACTTTACTCTTGATTCTGTGATTGATAGTTTAGGCTGGGCTTAGCTGGGCAATCCTCTCGTCGTGGCTAGGCTCGCTCATGCAACAGCTGTGGTTTGGCTTTGCTGATCCTGGTGGAGCTCTCTCACGTGTCTGGGAGCTCTAGTTGAGGTAAGCTGGCTGACCGAACTCTGGTCCTTTGGCCTCTCAGCCATCAGCAGATTTGTTGGAATATGGAGTTAGGGTTTCCTACAGAATGCCTGAAGTATGCAAAGCACCTTAGGCCTGGTATGAGAAATGGCACACCATCACTTCTGCCACATTTCCTGGCCAAAGCAAGTCACAAGCCCAGTCTAGACACAAGGAGTGGGGAAAGAGATTTCATTTCTTGATGGAATGTACTAAAAAGTCACATTGTAAAGGACAAGGAGAAAGGAAAGAGTGAGCAATTATGGTTAATTTTGCAGTCAACCACAGGTAGAAAACTTTAATTCTATTTTGGGACATTAAAAGATGTTCCTGAGAAATAGTTACATTTGAACAGTTTTCAAGGGTAGAAAATATATTTCAGGTAGAGGCAATAGCAAAAGGAGAATTGTCACATTGTACTTTCATTAGTGAAAAACAAAATGGAAATAGTAAGTTCCCTAAACATAGAAAATGTCTAGCCAACACTGAGCATGTGGAAGGCACTCAGCATGTACTTTATCATTTACATCAAAAGGCAATGAAGTGACTAAGAGTGTAGGCCCTTAAAGCAGGTGTAATAACCAGATAGCCTTACCATTTACCATCTAGTTGAGCTGGAGCAAGTTACTTTACCTCTTTTGTACAATGAGGACAATAATGCCTCCTATATCAGGTAGCATTTGCTGCATAACAAACCACCCCATGACTTCACAGCTTAAAAACAATAGCCATTTTCTCAGGTCCTCATTCTACAGTTTTATAGTTTGGGTCATCCTAGGTGGGAGGTTCTTCTGGCCTCAGTTGGGCTCATGCCTGTGTCTTTGGTCAGCTTGCAGTTAGCTAGGTGTCTCTGCTTCTGGGGATGACTGGGTATTGGGGGAACAATAATGACAACTGGACAACCACATTCTCTCATCATCCAGCAGGCTAGTGTGGGCTTATTCACATAGAGGATCAGCAGGGTTTTAGAGTGAGAGTAGAAGCATTCAAAGCATATGGGCAGGATTCAGCCTTGACACATCATTGCTTCCACTGAGGTCCATGAGCTAAAGGGAGTCACAAAGCCAGCCCACTATGAAGAGTAGATAAATAGACAGCATTTCTTGCTGGAAGGAGCTACAAAGTCATGTTGCAAAACGTGAGGATACAGGGAAGGGAAGACTTGTGACCATCCAGGGAATCTTTTATACCTATCTATAGCTCACAACACTCCTATGAAGGAAAAGTTAAATGTAACTTGATTTTTCTAAGTGAGGCTCCAACCTAAAACTACCAAGCTAATCATAGATATTCAATGTATGGATTAAATATCTTTTTCCTGTAAAAATTAGAAATCAGATTTTAAGCCCAAAACTTTAATTGCTTACTTTTATAGAATATCAGATGAGCCTCCAAGTGTTTCTTACAAAGGTTAAACATTACACATTCTTTCCCTATTGCAGAAAGATAACGTAAGTGGGGAATGCTCACTGCCTCTGATTATGTGTATATCTAGGCGTGGAGTACAGGTGCCAACACCTAAGGAGGCTGACAGAGCCTGGCAGCTGCACTGTGTAAAAAAAATATGCTTTCTCAACATAAAGGGTCAACTCAGGAAAAGAACCAGAGATGGTAAAGTACGGTATTTCAGCTCCCAAAATATTTAAGGCCTTTTATAATGGGTAAGAACTCATTTCAAAACCTATGCAAAGAACAAAAACCTTAATAAATTGCTATTGATTTTTTTTCACTGTTACAAGTATTTTCATAAAACCAGCTAAGCCTCATATAGTTCTAGATTGATCCATACATTGCTTTAGGATCCCATAAATTGCATTCAATGGAGATTTATTTAACTAGCAGCTAGAATACCTCTAATCAGTAATGTGAACTGGATGAAAAAAATACCTATCCTCTTTGAAATAAATAGAACATCAAAGGGTATTCTTTCAAGAATGTGTAGTGTAGAAATATGGCAAATGTGCATTGAGGGTGGTGACTGCCTTTTTATGATTATGGAACTTCTAAGCTCCTTAAAGGCTTAAAGGATAGAGATCAGATGGTCCTTGGGCTCTGCCTCCTGATTCCAGCCTGCTTTACCCAACCCACCACCTCCAGAAGCTTCAAGGCCCCCAAAAATGCCCTCTATCTGCCTGATTGTACATCATTCGCAAACACTGAGTCTCCATTATACTGCTGTTCCTCTTATGATTTTACAAAGTCTTAGTAGGGGAGTGATTAAGCACTGTGGCTCTGATCCTCATGACTCTCATTTTCTTCCTCTCTGAGTGACAAGGGAAGCTTCTAAAGCTACAAGCCTTATTTCCTTAACAGTGGTCATATGAAGACATGTTTACATGGTCATTCTATCATATTTAGAGTCATTTGCTCTTAACAACAACACAAATATTGAATCCCCAACAATTTCTGTCACCAGAAAAGAAAAAAGAATATAAATTAATTGACATTTTTAGGAGAGCCCAGCATCAGGTTTGCTGATGGTCTTGCTTTGGCTTTCAAAGCCTGTTGGTCCCTGCCTTGCTCTATGGCACTGGAGTATGGGTCACTTTCTGGAACGGCTTCAGCGCATTTGCTATAAAGAGTAAATAGTTTGTTTTCAACTCTCAGTTTGTTTTTAAAGTAATGTTTTATGGGCCATGTAATGAAGTACCTAACGTAGTGCCAAGCACATAGCAATAACTATTTGTAGATTTGATATGTCTGTCTGTGTGTGCCTGAGAATGATTTCCGGTTTATAAAATTTGTGTTGTCAAGGAAAGCAGTTTTTGTTGCTACTGATAAACCATCTGGGGCTTGATATTCTAAATTTGATGACTCTACTTATGCATAATATCTTTAAGGGAGATTCCATATTTTTGATGTTTGTTTGCCAAACTAGAGTTATGTACTAAGTTGTAAGCCCAAAATATGAGAATTTTACCCTGGCAAACCCTACTAATATTTTTAATTACTGCAGTGATTTTTTAGTAAATAAAATGTAAATGCAAATTTGTGGGACTAGATTTCAGAGATCCCTGAACATTCTCTGGTTTTTACTACTGGTACTATAAGGAATTTATATTTATATTGAACATGTTATATGAAGCATATGTCTTGAGGCTGAGTGCAGTGGCTCACACCTGTAATCCCAGAACTTTGGGAGGCCAAGGTGGGCAAATGACCTGAGGTCTTGAACTCCTGTTCAAGACCAGCCTGGTCAACATGGTGAAACCCTATGTCTACAGAACATACAAAAATTAGCCGGGTATGGTGGCAGACACCTGTAATCCCTGCTACTCAGGAGGCTAAGGCAGGAGAATCACTCAAAAAAAGAGGGCAGAAGGAACTTGATATTGAATTAGGTATGGGAGGAAACTGAGAGGGTGGTAAGCAAGGAGGACTTGGGATTTGATCTTGGGCAGCTGCTGAAGACAGCACTATTTCCAGAGAGAGGAGCCCTGGAGGATGACCCCTGGGCAGGGAACAATGGAGACTCCAGCCTTGTGCACACTGAGGTGGAGGGCTTGGGGGACACCCAAGCAGAGAAGCCCAGGTACAGCTGGATATGGAATGGTGGCTCAGAACAGAAGCTTAGGCCAGAGATACAATTCTGGGGATCACGGCAACCTAATGGGAATTGAAGGCATGGTTGTGGATGACATGTCCTGGAATATAACATGCAGCAAAATCAGGGAAAGGGCCCAAGACCACACCTTAAACAACTGTGGTATTTCACAGCTAGGGAGAGGAGCCGGCTTCCTGGGGTGTTTTCTCAAATGTGTGGTTACCATAGTTTGTCATCCTCCTTTGACCCATACCTCTGCCTTTTAAATTGGCATGTGGATGATAATGATTCTGGATACTTACACAATGTCTGAAATTTGATCTGATATTTTCTCACAGAAACTCATACACAAACTTCTGTCTTGTGGATGTGAGTTGACTGACATGGGTAAGCAAAATTCTTGATGGCTATTTGATGATTTAAGTGATAGAAGTGAAAATGTTTTAAAAGTTCTGGTAGGTCGATTTAGAGGCTTGGTTGATGCAAGTTTACATTATCGTTAGACTTACTAGCTAGTGCCCAGGATTTCCTGTTGCACCACACAACACAATGCCTGGTTGTGCCTCTTTTCCTGACATTAAGATTCATCACTGGATTCAGAAGAATCTGCTTCTTTTAAACATTCAATGTATATGTAATATATTCAAATGTACAGCTGGTGTCTGATTATTTCTCTATTTTAGTTACAGCTGCATTAAATTCATTTATAAATTATAAATCATAATAGCGGAATCAGCTGCTTCGAGTGCAGGAAGATGCAGATTCTTCTTTAAGTATGTTTTTGAATAAAATAAGATTTTGCTAAACCACCCAAGGAAGCAGCAAAAGGAATTAATATTTATTGGGTGCCTACTCTGGGCAAGGGCACTGCACTATGCATGTTGCGCGAGATAAAAGTGGAGCTGATTTTGGTAGGGGTTTCAAATCTACTTTCTATGCCGAATGGCAATCTGAAATACTGAAGATACTGAATGGAGCTGACATGCAAACATAGGCACATGTTTGGAAGGCTGGCCGAGTACATTATCAATATGGCTTAAAGCACTAGTCTAGACCAAACAGAAGTGCCTCAAAATAGTGGTAGTGCCCAACTGTCATTCCATATGTCAGAAGGATTTGTCCTGAAGATATTGCAGCTGACTCCCTGGCCAGTACTCTCAGTATCATGTGGTAATAATGGGAGGATAAGATTACAAACAAAAGATCCCAGGCTCTAATGAGTCCACTAACATTAAATGGATGCTTTCTGCAATATACTTCCCATCTCAAGACAACATGTATGGAAATGAACAAGAGACCCAAAAACTTTACCATGGCAGACTGAGAACCCTATGCCAAATAAACATGGTGTTACTCCCAATAAAGTGATCTAAAGAAACCTCAACACATGATTGGAAGTACAGTTTCAGATATTAATGTCTAGCCATCTTCTGCTGGAAACAGAAAGGAACAACTAAGATTGCAAAATGTGCAAATGGAGAAGCCCTCTCTAGCAGAAGCTTAGAGCCAGTCAGAGGTCAGCAAGGCACCGGCTGCAAAATGCCTTCTCTGCAAAAGTAGCTGGCACTGTGAATCTAATTAAAATCCCAACATGTGCATATTGCATGAGGGACTGTGGCTTAAAATAAAATTGCAACTGTACACACTTGTTATCTTAACCATCAGTAGTTACAACCTTAAAGAATACAGGACTATATTTGGTACTATTCTTAGTAAGACTGCAAAGATATGCATTCATTCACTCCATCAGTATTTACTAAGCACCTGCTCTGCTGTAAGTGCATGTGTTAGTCAATTTTCCTGCTGCTGATAAAGAGATGCCCGAGACTGGTAATTTATAAAGAAAAAGAAGTTTAACGGACTCATAGCTCCATGTGGCTGGGGCGTCCTCTCGATCATGGAGAAAGGTGAAAGCTATGTCTTACATAGCAGCAGGCAAGAGAAAATGAGAACCAAGCGAAAGGAGTTTCCCCTTATAAAACCATCAGATCTTGTGAGACTTATTCACTACCATGAGAGCAGTATGGGGGAACCACTCCCATGATTCAGTTATTTCTCACCAGGTCACTCCCATAACATGTGGCAATAATGGAAACTACAATTCAAGATGACATTTAGGTGGGGACACAGCCAAACCATATCAGTGCCTTATTTATAGCTACAAAAACAAACAGGGAGTTTGTGCTCATGAAGGTTCTATTCTAGAGGTTGCGCAAACAACAATAAACACAAAGGCCGATAAATGATATGCTTTCAGATAAGGATAACAGGAAAGGACAGCAGAGTAATGGGATGAAGGCTGAGTATAGTAGAGTGGAGCGGAGAGCTTTCGAATGGTTGGTCATGCTTTTCTGAGAACATGATCTTTGAGCAAGACTGAAAAAATAAGGAGGAACCAGCTATATGATGACCTCAAGGAAGATCATTCCAGAAAACAAACAGCTAGTATAAAAGCTCCAGGTGAGGGGAAGCGTGACATGGTCAAGGGCTAGAAAGAAAAAAGCACATGAAAGGTCATGATCAAGGAGACCAAGGAACCAGCTGAGGCTGGGGTGGTTGAGTCCACCTGCCCCATGAGAATCCATCAATTAATGTTGGTCAAACTGAGCTGTACAAATGTACTGTGTCTATTTAAACAACGAAGGTCAGTAGAAAAGCTAGAATAGCCTAAATCATAAAGAAAAGTGATTGTCATAATAATGTATTGATTTCTAGGGTATTCTTTCCCTCTAAGAATTATGGATCATTTTGCAAGTGGATAGAGAAATGTATTTTAGATCAGCTTTGACATACAGCCTAAAAACAGTGGTATGTTACCCTCAAACAAGGAACAGGCCAAGAGATTTTATATATTTCTTGTTGAAATTTTTATATTTGAAAATACTTTTTAAAATACTATTTTAATTTCTATAATAAATTACAATAACCATATAACTTTTAGGTTATTATGAGGGATACAGAGTATCCGTTATTCAGAAAAATACATAGACATAATACAACAAACAAGCAAAAAAACTATGGCTCAAAATCCCTATCTTCTGAATCTGAGTCTTTATGTTATGTGAGTTCAGGTACTACCTTCTGGAATAGATAAAAAACATGATCTGTTTTGGCCTGGGCTTTAAGGATATGCATGTGCAAAACATTGGTTTATGTGAAGCCCAGCGTAGACTCATTGTGTGGGAAGAGGAACAGTGAGCTGTATCTGTTTTTTATTGCCACGTCCTGATTCTGACATATTCCAGTACTACAAGAGAAATAAGATGACATAGCATCTGCTAGTTAAGGGTTTAGAAATATGAACAAATCATCTATATACTCACTGATTCTCAGCCCCAACCATATATTCAGATGCCCTGGGGACACATTTACAAACATCAGTGTCCAGGTCCCATCCCTGACTTATTAAGCCAACTTTGAGAGTTAGACCTGGGCATTCGTGTATTGTAAAAAGTTTGGGCTGGGTGCAATGGCTCACACCTGTGTGTGATCTCAGCACTTTGGGAACCCAAGGCAAGAGTATCACTTGAGGCAGGGAGTTTAAGCCCAGCCTAGACAGCATAGCTAGATCCCATCTCAACAATAAATAAATAAAAATTAACCAGATGTGGTGGTACATGCCTGTAGTTCTAGTTACTTAAGAAGCCTAGGTAGGAGGATCTCTTGAGCCTAGGAGTTTAAGGTTACAGTGAGCTATCTATGATCAAACCACTGCATTCCAGCATGGGTAATAGAGAGAGACACCGTTTTTAAAAAAAAAAAAAAAAAAGTTTACTGTGGATAGCAAGGGTTGAAAACCACAGGTCTCATTTAATCGGTCACCATAGTCTTTAGGATAACATTGGTTTGATTTTAAGCATCTTACTTTTTGTATCTCATATGTTATCATCTGGGTAATACTTAATTCATTATTTTTTTAGAGATCAGAACTTATGGTCCCTAAGATTAGTTTGATGGGAAAGTCTTTCATTTCTTCCTTCCTTTTTCCTTTTATTCTTTACTATTTTGAAAATGTATTTTTCTTCTAAAGCATAATCTGGACATTGAGAACTTTTTAAATCTATAAAGGAATAGTCCATGGCAATTAAACATCAAGTTTCACCTATCCATTATTCAGAAATTAATATGTGCTTCTAAAAATATTGAGGTTGTTATAATAAAGATACTTACGGGTTTTTTTAAGCATATGAAATAAAAAACTTGTAATTGGCATTGGTGTAGAGAGAGGAAAGAAAGAGCTAGACGAAGGTAATTGCTATAATTAAAGATAATTACAGCTTTGAGCATCCAGCCAGCCATGTGAGGGGAAAAGAAGAAAGGAAATATGATTTTTGTATTTGTAGTTTATCTTTTATACAAAAAGGCAAACTAATTCATCAGGACAGAAGGCCTTCTTCTAAGAACTAAAATCTCTAAGAGTTTATCATGCAGACACATAAAGCTTTATGTTCCACACAATAGAACAATGTCATTCATAGCCTTATAAGAAATGCAGATAAACAAATCAAGATAATTTCTTATATTAATATTTTATAGAAGCAACTTTTATGACCTTAATTTGTCAACAGTTTCAGCTGCTACCTCAGTCTCCAGCTTGTGACAGTAGGACTGTGCCAGCTGCAGTCCTGGAGGATGCTAGTATTCCGGTGAGCTGTGGCGGGCGGATGTCCTTCAGGTCATCCAAAAGCCATACCAAGTCACAGACTAGAGAAAGCATAGGGCAGAACACCACTCTGTTAGGAAATGTGAGATTGGAATTTGATCTGTCAAGTTCACCCTACCATTTTAAATTCTTACTGTGGTTTGAGAACTATATTGCAGTCATATACCTTGGTGTCTTAGATAGATCCTGGCTACAGATTCAGAGAAAGACATATGATAGATGAGTGGCTACTGAAGAACACCTTACATTGTTCCTTTTTTTTTTTTTTTTTTTTGAGATGGAGCCTCACTCTGTCACCCAGGGTGGAATGCAGTGAAGCAATCTCAGCTCACTGCAACCTCTGCCTCCCGGTTCAAGCAGTTCTCTATGCCTCAGCCTCCCAAGTAGCTGGGACTGCAGGCACGTGCCATCACGCCCAGCTAATTTTTTTGTATTTTTAGTAGAGACAGGGTTTCACTGTATTAGCCAGAATTGTCTTGATCTCCTGACCTTGTGATCCACCTGCCTCTGCCTCCCAAAGTACTGGGATTACAGGTGTGAACCACTGGGCCTGGCCCAACAGTGTTGTTAATTCTGTTTAAAGGGAAGCAGTGTTATCAGTGACTACTAGTGGGCTACTTACCCCTAAAGTGTGTTTATTCCTGAAACACTATAACATGACAATTTATTAAGAAGTACAATGGAGTACATTTTTGAAAGTTTGGAGAAAGGCCTACAATATGTGATGTGAAAAAGACTTAATTGTTCTTGTTTATGGCATAAAAGCATATTGTTTTACCATTCCTGTCTAGAAATCACCTAACATTACAAATAGTTGTTTACAAAAAGAATTAGAACGAAGCCACATAGCTTATATTATTTAATCCGATGGACAAAATGATACATACTAACTTCTTTTCCCAATAGCAGTAACTAGATGTCAGTGGCTACCTTGATTTTCCTAGATGAGTTTTCTTTTTGTCCTAAAAATACATCTTCCTGTCATATTTTATAAGTATCTTGTTCTTGAAGTTGTCCTGTAATAGAGGCATGAGAAATAAGCACACAGTGACTCTCCCTGGACCAAATTCCACTGTTATATTTCTCATAGTATGCACTGGCAGGGCTGCTGCCACAGCTATATAGTGCAAACCTCAGGCCTCTAGGAGGTTTGCCACTCACAGAAGTATAGTCTATGCTTTTAGCATAGCCAGACCTCCTCAAAGCCTCAGTGGCAGAGAAGCTTGAACTCATATTCCTGACACCATGCACGAGAAGTTCTTTGAACTACCATGTTTTATTTTTTAAGTTCTTTTTTTTTTTTTAAGATGGAGTCTCACTCTGTCCCCTAGGCTGGAGTGCAGTGGTACGATAATCTCAGCTCACTGCAACCTCCACCTCCCGGCTTCAGGAGATTTTCCTGCCTCAGCCTCCTGAGTAGCTGTGATTACAGGTGCCTACCACCATGCCCGGCTAATTTTTTTTTTTTTCTTTAGTAGAGATGGAATTTTACCATGTTGGTCAGGCTGGTCTCAAACTCCTGAACTCAGGTGATCCACCTGCCTCAGCTTCCCAAAGTACTGGGATTATAGGCATGAGACACCTTGCCTGGCCTATTTTTTAAGTTCTTAATAGAACTTTGTACTCCATAAAGATCTGTGTTTCTTTTATGATAAATTAACTGAAAATCAAGTGACTTCCACATTTCTAGATGTTTTGGCACCTTTTTCCTGTACTTCCATAACACGTCTCTAATCTATGCCTGTCCCTACCTGTAAGCCTTGCTGCTTTATCATAGGCCACTCTCTCTCTGCCTCTCAACTGAATGCCTTTAAAATGCCCCTTCCAGAAAAGGAGTGAAAACATAGCACGAGAAGCAAAGTGGGCAGGGCTCTTAGAGCCATACCGTGATATTCACTCTCATTGTACAATTTGAAGACTTTCCTTGCTTCCTACTTACCAAAGAAAGTGGAAATTGGGAGTAGTGTGGCCATATTGACTGCTTTATATATAAAGGGCTTTGAACTCAGCTCGGGGAAGGGCTGTCTTTAAAATGTTAGCTTAATGAATCCATATTCTAAGGCCTCTCCAAAAAAGTTCTTAATACTGTGGCATATAATACATATGATTCTTCAACTTGAAAACCACCGTGACATTCAAAACATAAAACTCTTCTCATTATACTCCAAGACTTCTCATAAACATAGCCTCAACCCATAGCTTCCATTTTATTCATGATTTCCAAATAGAAAAATAAAATAGAAAATCTTGAGAAGACAGCATCATTTTCATTTAGAATTGTATTCTTTCAGCGCATGAGGTCTTGTAATCACATTAGCTCCATGGCTTTCTAAGGAGGGTCAGTTTTCTGAGTTCTCTCTGTGGACTTCTGGAGTTTCACTGCCTCCTCCCATAGGACCCAATATGAGATTAGATTTTCACTTTCACAGGATGAACCAGGGACACAGTGAGGCTTGTCTACAGAAGCAGTGAGATGGAGAGGGACAAGGAAGAGGTGGCACACAGGAAGAGAAGTGCCCACATGGGGAGAGAAGGGGTAGAGAACAGAGTCAGGATTGGGCAGTGCAGGATTCACAAGCTCCAGACCTGTGTCCTTCAAACGGTTTCCAGTTAATGACCTACTTGGGAATCACTTAGGATGCAAGATAAAAATGCAGATTCTTGGCTGGGTGTGGTGGCTCACACCTGTAATCCCAGCACTTTGGGAGGCTGAGGCAGGCAGATCACTTGAGGTCAGGAGTTCGAGACCAGCCTGGCCAACATGGTGAATCCCTGTCTGTACTAAAGATACAAACGTTAGCCGGGAGTCATGGCACATTCCTGTAATCCCAGTTACTTAGGAGGCTAAGGGGGGAGAATCACTTGAACCCAGGAGGTGGAGGTTGCAGTAAGCCGAGATCCTGCCACTGCACTGCAGCCTGAGCAACAGAGCAAGGTTCTGTCTCAAAAAATAAATTAATTAAAATTTAAATAAAACTTAAAATATAGATTCTTGTGCCCCTCTCCAACTCTGTTATATCTGGGCCTCAGCCATTTAACAAATTGCCCATGTGTTACAAGGTAGGATGGGAGAATGTCAAGGAGTGAGGGATTCTGGAGGGCATCCTTGCCTGGGAAGGACAGCAAGTGAAGCTGACGAGGCCGACAGATGGAGGGGCAGGTGTGCTGAAGGGACCTGCAGGCCATGCGCTCTGGTACAGATGGAGGCTGGGTATTCTGTAAGGCCACAGTCACACTCATCACTTAAGTTGACAGAACACACACTTGCTTAGGAATGTTCTGTCCCACTGTTGTGTCTCTCCTAGGGGCCCTCCAGTTTTCTCCATATTGCCTTTTATATAGGATCTGAAGTCTTTTTGGCTCTGCAAGGTATTAGCAGCCTTTGAAATGAACAAGAACCTCTTCCAAACAGCATGACTGATTCTGGTCACTGAGTTCCACATTCAGCCGTGTTAGACTGTGAAAGTACAGGATCCACACCGGTGTTAGGTGTTACTGTTCTGTTGTACCAATTTCCCCCACCTCTGTTGACTTAGCTTTATCTTCCCTGAATTAGACAGTGGAGGAGAGGGAGATCGATGTATTGGAGTACATAAACATATACATACATACACACATATATATGTCATCCTCACAGAATTCCCTCTGGGTTAGGGCCAGCCACAGGCAAAGAAGTAAAGTGGAAAACATCTGCATGAAAAGCCCCCCAAGTCTGTTCCCCCATGTCCTGTCTCTCTCAGATAAACGAAGTCCCCACATCCTGGCCTCAGCCCTGTTATCCTTCTCCTTCCCCTCTTTTTCTCGCCAGGTGACTTGGTCTGTTGCCAGTCACTCGTGCCTTGGTGTGATTTTGAATGCATGCATCACCTCTTTCATGAATATTTGCTTGTTTAAGCTTTTCTTTAACTATAAAGTGAAAGCAGTTTTCTTCCATTGAGAAAGTTGGGAGAGGTAGGCTCTATACAGCACCTTCCTGATCCCCGGGATCCAGCCCATCCTCAGAGGCTGAATGGCCCTGGCTGTGGTCAAGTGCATGCATGGGAGGCAGTCCTTTCCACCCTCTGAACATGCAAAGGCTGTCTTTGGAATCTACCAGACACATTGGGGACAGTTCTCAGCTTGAAACAACATCAGTCCAAGGGCACTGCAGCTGCATCAATGCCATGGAGCCTCTGCCACCAGGCTAAACAGAATCAAGCAGCAATTATTGTGATTAAATGTTGTTTCTAGTAGAACATGGTAGAAATGAAAGGACATGTGCTTTCTTGTTCTGATTGCCCAAGCTTGGAGTTCAACAATAAATGGCTTTTCATTTGTGGTCAAAATACATTTCGGAATTAGGAACTAAATCCTAAACAGTTTTTACCTCTTGTAAAGTGTGTAGTGGTCCAATGTCATCTCACATTCATGGTGTGATTAGAAGATGAAATTGGGTCTGGCACATAGTAGGTATTTATCAATTCTGTGTTTAATGTATGACAGGGTGTCAGCAAATAGGAAATACCATCCGAGGTGTTAGTCAAGAAACCAGTGAAACCAACCCAAGGTGCAGACTGTCTGTAGTAATAGAAACAGAAGAGGTCTCCGGAGTCTCTCATCACATTTGGAATCTCAAGCGTATCAAGTCCTGATATTAGAAATTAGATAGATCCCTTTCCAACTTGCTTTCTGTGTAAGACTTTCAAAAATTTGGGCTTATACCTGTAAACAGCCTGGAAGCTTCCAGAAGTGTTTTCTTTCTGCATTACCTGTCCATGCGCCATCTGCGTGTTTTGGTTCTGTCTTTGCATTTTGTTGAAAGGCTACTCTAAATCTGAATTGTAAATATGTCCATATGCCAAGTTCATGTTAATGAAAAAATAAAGAGACTCGTAAGCCAGCCCTGCAGCCGGTGTGCAACGGTGGTGTTGCCAGAGAGCAAATGGTGTTTGGAAGAGCTGTCAGGAGTGATTCCCGGCACTGCACGCTGACTGAAAAGGCCTCCATGGTTTCTCTTCCTGACATCCACTTAACTGGGATGGCCTCATCAGGTTTGCCTCTGAATTACTAAGACTGTGCTTTCTGGGGAGTTGAAACTATTGATCACATTGAGAATTTAAGGTTCTTGCTGGAGCATTATTGGCTGTTGTGTGGAAAGCCCTGAATTTTTGTCTTAGACTTTAGGAATCACTGGCAACCTTTATAAAAAGATAGAAGCTGAGAGTTCGAAAGAAGCCTTAGAAATGACTGCATTTGTCAGAAGAGGAAACTGAGGCATGGGGAGGCTTGGACTTGCTTCAGGCTACACAGCAATTCAGTGGAAAAGAACGGAGCAGAACGTGGTCTATGCTTCTACATAGCATCTATATACCCACTTGCGCCATTTTACCAGACTCTGGAGTGGGAAAGAGCTGCCTTTATGGGAATCAAGAGGGCTGCTAGGAAGCAGAAGCTCTGACGTTATCGTCTCACAATCTTTGAGTAAGCTGAAGGCCAGGCTTCAGCTCCAGGGATCCGGCTGTATAACCTTCAGCATCTGCACTACTACTACTTCAAATGTAGTTTGCAGACCAGCAGCCTGGACATCACCTGAAAGCCAGTTAGAAATGCAGAATCTTGAGCCCCGCTCTAGACCAGCCATGATAGAATCTATACCTCAACAAGATCCCAGATCACCATATATGCATATAGCAGCTCTTCTAGAACAATCTTATCAAACTTCGGGGTACATCACCATCACCTGCAGGACCTGTTAAACAGAGGTTCTGGGCCCTACCCCCAGAGTGTCTGAGTCATAAGTCTGGGGGTTCGTCCAGAATTCTGCATTTCAGCAAGTTCCCAGGTGCTGCTAACCGGACCACCCTTGGGGAAGTTCCATTCTCCAAGAACCATGACCCCATCCCTTCCTCTGCAAGCGCGTTGGGAGTCATACCCCTTGAGTCATCTGCCTTCCCTGCCCTCTCCTGGCAGAAAGCCGTGAGGATAAGCTCTGAACATATATTTTCAAATACAAGTTCTGACTTTCTCTAATCAAGCTAGTCTCTCTTGAGACATTTCCCCAGCCCTAAGTAATTCACAATAACACCAGTAAATAAGTTGGAGGGGTGTGTTTTGAGGATTTTGTTTCTATTTTTTATGAGTCAAGAAATATTTTTGCCTGGCTATTAATATTTTTAAAACATCATACAGATAGCCATGATTGAAGCACTGGGTAATAATCTGAGCCACATTTTTGCCAGTGCTGGGTAAAATACTAACACTCCTTGGTTAAGCCAGTAGTCCTTATGATGGCAGTGCATCCGATGGTGTGGTAGAGACCACAGGACGTGTCCTCTAACTTGGCACTAGCTCACAGTGAACTGGTGTTACAGACTCCTCTGTTGATACTCCCTTGGCGTATGAAATGATCATCTGCTCTTAAATTCTACTTCACCAATCTTGAGGGTTTACTTTTCCCAGATCAAGCATCTTTTGCTGTGCAGTCCCAGTGAGGTGGTAGCTGTCTGCAGAAAGGGCGCATTTGTAGTTAGCCCAGGCTAAACAAGTGCTAAAAGGAAGTGGATCTTTTTAATATCATGAGCCACAAGTAGGGAATTTGATCGAGAGGCATTTGTGTCAAGCAGTACATTTTTGAACCTCTCGGCAAAGAAACTGAAGTTTGTTTTTTGTTGAGTCTTTTATTATGGAAAGAAAATAGGTGGCTGAATGACTGTCCCTCAGAAGCCAAATAAAAACAGCGCAAAGCAATGCTTAACGGAGTGTGACTGCAAATAGTGCTGGTCTCAGTAAACCAGCCTGCCTGTAAACACCACATCCATCACAGCAAAGCTGGTGGGATGTCTGCAGAGCCCTCCAGATCCCTTGGAAGGAGCTTTATGATTAATGCAGGGCTGGGAGTGAGCAGTGAATGAACCAGACGGGAGTGAACATTCTTCTCTCCAGCGCTAAAACAAGTCCTGATAGAGTGAAGTTAAGACTGCCAGGGAGATGGGTGTGGCTCCCACGTCCTCACCTGTCTGCTGCTGTTCCAGACAGGCCAGACACCTGGAGGTAGTGAATACATGGGGCTGAGAGCGTGCTGGGTGGTGTTAGAAGAGGAAGTGCTGGGGACAGAGTCTGGGAAGCTGTAGCTGCATAACCCTAAATAAGACACTTAATCTTGAGCCTCAGTTTCCTCATCCATAAAATCGATCCAGTAACGTCTACCTTAAAGGGTCATGAGGACAAAATAAAATAACCCCCAGCAAAGTGGCTGGCAGGCTCACGGTCTCTGCTTATTTCCTGTTTTCAGTGTTTCTTATGTCAAGCCTATGAGTCAAAACTGGAATGTAGTGAGCCTCTTGGGGACCCTGTAGGGAGCTTGGGAAACCCCACGGTGATCAATTATGTGCAGGCAGGAGTACTATGGAGATCCACCTGCCCTGGTCAGGTGGTCAGGTGGTCAGGTGAGCAGGCTTTTGTAGGTCTTGTGCCCCCATCAAGTTTCAGCATCACTTGAGAGGACTAAGCAAAAGGGTTTCTTCCAGCTCTTACCACCTTTGAAGAGCAATATGCACTTGCATCCTTTTCTTCCTCTTAACTGTTAATTTAGCCAGTAAATATTAATTGCCTACTCTATGCCACACACTAGGGCTACAGTTATGAACCAGATAAGTCTCTTCGAAGTTCCTCCCTCTTTGAGCTTAGCCCAGCAGAAGAGACACTTGAATCGCTTCGTAATTTCAATTTCAAGTAATGCTAGGAAGGAAAAACTTTCGATTAATGCTAGGAAGTAATACTAGGAAGATGGGCCTCAGCTATACCCGAGAGGTGGGAGGATTTCAGCATCAGGAAAGCTGCCCCAAGGAATTGAGACTCATGGGATGGTTAGACTCGTCAGATGAAAAATGTTGGAAACAGAGTCAACACTGTTTAAGGCTCCTGTTTCCTTTGAGAAATGGAAGATCCAGCGCCCTTGAGGCTTGTGTCAGGAACCTAGGAGCTAGAGAAGGTGTGAAATTGTCATTGCAGGGAGGGGTTGGAAGAACACGAAGCGTGAGGACATGGTGAGATCCTTGAAGTTGAGAGGCCTCCCACAAGGGATAAAGACACCTATATTACAGTGCTGTGACTTTTCTCAGGAGATGTTCAGCTGCTTCAGTGATGACACAGAGAAGCCAGTGGCTGTGTTCATTCCAGAGTGAAGGATTTGCCTTAAGGTGGAGCGCAGTGACTCACACCTGTAATCCCAGCACTTTGGGAGGCCTAGGCCAACAGATCACTTGAGGTCAGGGGTTTAAGACCAGCCTGGCTAATGTGGTGAAACCCCATCTCTACTAAATTACAAAAAAATTAGCGAGGCATGGTGGCACACGCCCGTAGTCCCAGCTACTCCGGAGGCTGAGGCAGGAAATTGCTTGAACCCAGGAGTCCTTAAAATTAATTCCTTGACATCTACCCTAAAGGGTCATAAGCTGAGATCACACCACTGCACTCCAGCCTGGGCCATAGAGCAAGACTCTTTCTCAAAGAAAAAAAAAAAGAATTTGCCTTAGGCACACTTAGCTTATTTTTTAATTGTTTGCTTAGTGCTCCCTATTATTCTTCTCTCCCGCATGCATAAATTGTGAATTAAACTTGCAGTTTGAGAATCCATTTGGGAATCATTCTTCCTACAGAAACATGTATTCAGTAAAAACTCCTGACAGGCTCCTGTTTCCCAGGTCATAGCGGTGCTGGGAATATGGTGGGAAATGAGGTGGAGACATCCCTGCCCTCAAGGGAATTAGATTGGATGAGCCAACATGCAAGGTAGGAAGAAATAGAACCTAAAGCCCAAAATACGCAGTGTCTGAAACGTTCCATGAAGCCTCCTTGTGCAAAGTGAAGCCCCATTACCCATGTTCCTTAGGCAGCCAGTGTAGAACATATCATATTAGCCCAAATAGAAGTGCATATCAGGGTTATCGGAGTGCTGTAATCTGTACTTCTGGAAGGACTATGCTCCTGTACTCTGCCTCCCTCCCTCTCTCTCCTCTCTCTTCCCCATTAAAAATGAACCTTTACGATTGGCTTCCAAGTCAGGATTTGGGAGAAAGCAGCCTTAGAAGTCATTCCTTACCCATCAAATTCACTTGCCTTTTGACTTCTCTGAAGGCAAAAGTGTTTATAAACAATAAACTATATTATTTCTGTGATGTGGGTTTAATGTATTCTTGAAGACCGGTGACAGCCCCACATACCTCTCCACCAAAAGGGTCAGCTTTTCTGTTTCTGTGCAGATCGATAGGTCTGGTATATACGAAAAGTGATTAGGTTATGCTGACAGTCAGCCATCAGGATTTATAGCCTGCTCTTAGGATGAGTGCTGGGCTCTTTCTCCCATGAGCAGTGAGTCCTGAGAGCAGGGTCGGTGTGGTCTGGTGATGTTAGGGCGTTGCAGGTTTCTTTCATTACTCATTCTTAAACTGCTGCAGAAAGAAATGTCAAGATGTCACTGGGTGGGAGCATTAGAAAAGAATTCAGAAATCTGTAAACAAGAGAAGCTTATCTTCCACCACCCTCTGCGCTTTGGGTGTATTCTGCCCCTGACTCAGCGAAGGATCAAAATAGGGAGATCTTAGTAACAGTGGTATGTAGGCAAAGCCTTTGTACCTTGCTGGGATGGAACAGTAAACATCTGGGTAGGTGATTCCCATGTGTTTCCTACAGACACTCCTCTGTGCAAAGTTCAGTGTGGCAGGATTGTCTGTAGCACAGTCCCTGTTACCTGAATGGAAGACTACCTGAATTTACGCACTTTAGCTTAAAACTGTTTCAGGGGGCTTAAGGATTCTGTTGAGAGGTTTATTTCGCCTTAGCCTCTGTGCAGCTGTCAGCGTGCTCACAGGACCAGGGAACCCACCAAAGAGTCTGCTTCCTTCGCCATCGTTAAATCTGGTTAATTTGGAGCCCATAAGGTGTCTTTTTACTGCATGGTTCTCGTGCCTGGTAATGACCAGGAAGAAAGAATTCCCACTGGGATTAGGCCCTTGACCTTATTTCATCCAACAGTGAAGGGTCATGAGTGCAGGTGGTTTCTGTCATGCTTAATTATGTGTCAACTGCAACAGCTGTAAAAAGGTAATGACTATCATTACTGACCTAGACCTGCTTCAAAGGAACTCTAAAGTGTCTGTTCCCAGAGCTAATCTCACTGGCCATCCCAACTCGACCAAATTATTATTTATAGAATTTGCTATGATCAGAGAACCTACCTGTTAAGGATGTTTGGCTAAAGAAATAAATTACCTGTCATTTGGTCTACACCTTTCATTAATTTTTGTGGCGTTCTTTTCTGTTGGAATTGATCTTGGTGGCTAATAGTGCAGGCTAATGAAGACAATTCAAATGCCAAGCATAAGGCACCAACAATAATTGAGCAGCTTTCCTTAAAAAAAGTGCTGCATAGGGCTGAGAACAGAATTATGCTGCCACCTTGTGGTTAAAAGTGACACCTGCTGGTCCGACGCGATGGCTCACACCTGTAATCCCAACACTTCGGGAGGCTGAGGCGGGTGGAGCACAAAGTCAAAACTTCGAGACCATCCTGGCCAACATGGTGAAACCCCCGTCTCTACTAAAAATACAAAAATTAGCTGGGCATGGTGGTGCACACCTGTTGTCTCAGCTACTCGGGAGGCCGAGGCAGGAGAATCGCTTGAACCCAGGAGGTGGAGGTTGCAGTGAGCTGCGATTGCACCACTGCACTCTAGGGTGGTGACAGAGTGAGACTCTGTCTCAAAAAAAAAAAAAAAAGTGACACGTGCTGTTAAATTAAAAGATCAGTGGTTTCTCTCGTGATTAAATCACTTATTCATTAAAATGAAAAAATGGATATTAAGGGTAAGAGATTATGGATCTTTTGGTCCAAAATAATTAATCAGACAAATCTTTGAAAGAATTCCCAGTGAAAGTCGGGTAACCATAAGCTCTGACCTTTCTCAAGGCTAAATGGCAAGTTCTCACAGTAGTTCAAAATCATGTAAAATTGGGGTGGAGATTGAGGTAGTACCACTGCCTCTTTTACAGCAACACTATATGCTTGTATTATATTATGGTCTCCAGCCATGACTTCACATCAGTGTAGCCAATAATGAAGCCTTTTCTATAGCAAACAGAATGAATGTACAACTGTTCAGCCAAATCTGTGATTACATTAATATTACCATCTTCCGTGGCTCAATGTGTAGGATTCAGGTGCCAAAAGTAAGTGTTAGTAGATGTACAATTAAAATAATTGTCCTTCATTGCCCCATGTTTAATAACTCAAAGAATATTTACACATGTGGTCTGAAAAGAGAGTATTTTTTAAACTTTGAAGAAATAGGCCAGGTCCAGTGGTTCATGCCTGTTAACCCCAGCACTTTGGGAGGCCGAGGTGGGAGGATCACTTGAGCCTAGGAATTCAAGACCAGCCTGGGCAACACAGGAAGACCTCATCTCTACTAAAAATCAAAAAAGTTAGCCAGGTGTGGTGGCGCATGCCTGTGTTTCCAGCTACTCAAAAAGCGGCAGTGAGAGGATTGCTAGAGGCCAGGAGTCAAGGCTGCAGTAATCACAGCACTGCACTCCAGCCTAGGTGACAAAGCAAGACCCTGTCTCCAAAAAAAAAAGCCCAGGTGTGGTGGTTCATGCCTGTAATCCCAGCACTTTGGGAGGCCAAGGTGAGTGGATCATGAGATCAGGAGTTCAAGACCAGCCTAGCCAACATGGTGAAACCCCATCTCTACTAAAAATACAAAACTTAGCCAGGCATGATGGTGGGTGCCTGTAATCCCAGCTGCTTGGGAGGCTGAGGCAGAGAATTGCTTGAACCCAGGAGGCAGAGGTTGCAGTGAGCCAAGATCACACCATTGCACTCCAGCCTGGGCGACAGAGTGAGACTCCATCTCAAAAAAAAAAAAAAAAAAAAAATGAGAAGAAGAGGAGGAGGAGGAGGAAGAAGAAATAACTTTCCATGGTTGAATGCAAGTTTATTGAGTCAAGTAAAAGAACAGGATTCAGAGAAACAGAATTAAATGTTTTCTTGAAAAAAAAACCATGAGAGATGCTGCTCCAAATGGTTCAGATATTTCTGCTGGAAGAGGTCATTCCTGACAGTCAAGACATATTTTACTTGATATTGAATTGGCCAAAAATAAGATGGTCCTTGTGGACCTTAACCATGTCACAGGACAGCACTGCCTTGGGTGGTGGCTTTTCCACAGGGAGCCCAGTTGGCACAGTGTAAGGTCTGGAAATGCCACGGTTGCCACAGGGCCCTTCCTGTTCAGGGTAACTCTTACTATCCTTACGCTACGCCTCCTACCACTCTCTCTCTCTCTCTCCTCCATTACTCACCCTAAGAAAAGCCTCCTGGCAACTTGAAAGGACACTGATTTCCCTCCACCTTCCCCTCACTCAGAAGAACAGAACGCGGACCCCCAAGCACTGCACTGAAGGACAGTAAAACCAATGCATGAGGGTCCAGCGTAGGGGCAGAGCACTGGACCTTCCACATGATGCCTCTACCCTCAGCCGCTCCAAGAAGGTGAAACACAAAGTGATCTGTGTGCATCTGCACACATGGGGAGGGCAGAGCTGGTCCACGCAGACACATTTCCCGGGAAGTCCATCTAGACATGTAAGCAGGAGGGTGAGCAGGAGGCAGTCTTGGCTCAGTTGTAGATGAGCTGCCAAAATTTAAGGAGATAGCCAGAGAAGGCATGGGCAGCGGAATTTTGGAAACAAACATCCAGGAAAAAAAAGAGAGAGACCAAGAGAGAAAAATAGCGGCACACAGATCTTCTCCAAAATGGGAGCCGTCCACCCAGGACACCTGCTGTCAAGGATTATGTTAGTCTAGATTCCCCTCAGCCACCACACACACACTCTGCCAGGCCCCCAAAGAGGAGTAGGTGGCAGTTGCTGGTGCAGCCACTCTTGACCCGCCAGCACTGCCATGACCACTGGGACTGGTGTCCCACAGTCCTGCAGAGCAGCACCAAGAGGGTCCAAGAGGAGGAAGCTGCCCCCGCAACCGGGCCCTTTGTCCCTGGGGACTGCAGTGCATCTGACTCAGAAACGTGCACCCGACGATGATCTGTTCACTGTGCGAATTTGTCCACAGTAAGAACTTTGGAAAAAGTCTTTCAGTGGCTTTATAGAAAATTGTAATTGAAGGGGAGTGAGCCAGGAGTTTTGATACATTTCCTCTTGGTTCTGTCCTTTATTCAGCAGCTTGTAATAATCCCCTTTCATCCTCTTTCTCCCTGCACTGTTCTAATAGGCTGGGCACCCCACATCTCTCATCATATTCTGTCGACCTCCTTCTGTTAAGAGAGAGAAGAGAGAAAAGAGAAACATGTACAGAAAAGAGAGAGGTGCTAGCAATTCCACACTAGGTTTCATAGATGGATCTCTGGCTTTTGAATAACTCACACAGCAAACTATTTTCTAAGAACATGGCGTTTTATAAATAGACATCAACTAATCTGTTGTATGAATGAATGAAGAACAAACAGATGCCTGCACAGGAGATAGATACCTTTTGTCTGTGCTTCCTAAAATGCTTTACGCTTTGGACCTGTGTATAAAAATGTATTTTATATATTTTCACCAGTCACCATAATTTAGGTGTTTGCTTGAATGAATTTTAAAACCTATTGTGGTGCCAATTTGTAGTCTGCATTTAAAGTGAATTATTCTTTGCATCAACAAATCACAAGAGAAGTGGTGGTTATTTTCATTTGGTTATAGCTGTCTGGGGGCAAATGTACAAAAGTAATTTCACATGTTATTACTGTATGCCTGTAGTGCTTACAGGCGTAATATACAATCAAACATAGGAAGAAAGTTCGGCACTATGCAGGAAGCCCTGCATTTATATAATTATCGAGCCTCAGAAGATGTTCATGTTGATTCAAAGATTGAGGAAAACAGCTTCCTCTCTCAGAACTCTCTCTCTGCATACATTGTAGGTAAAAGTCTCTTTTTTTTTTCAGCTTTTGGATATTCTTTAACTTTGGCCAGGCGCGGTGGCTCACGCTTGCAATCCCAGCACTTTGGGAGGCCAAGGCATGTGGATCAGAAAGTCACGAGTTCGAGACCAGTCTGTCCAATATGGTGAAACCTCATTTCTACTAAAAAATAGAAAAAATTAGCTGAGTGTGGTGACTCAGCCCTGTAGTCCCAACTACTCAGTCGGCTGAGGCAGGAGAATGGCTTGAACCCAGGAGGTGGAGGTTGCAGTAAGCCGAGATTGTGTCACTGCACTCCAGCCTAGGTGACAGAGCAAAGGTGGTCCGATTGGACCACATTATCTCAAGGTGAAACACTGTCACATTTATTTGAATATATTCTTTAACTTTTAATATTCAAATAAATGTGACAGTGTTTCACCTTGAGATAATGTGGTCCAATCGAACCACCTTTGCCACAATGGCTTTTATTTTCCCCATTTTAGGAGGCACCCTGGTTTGTTATGAAGCCCCTCCCCACCGTCTTGATGTCTGTGCTCAGGGACGGCTGATTACAGTCACAGCTTTATCACCGAAGCAAATGAAAATGTAAATACTGACAGTCTTTTTGAGGAAAATATTGCACTATCATCAAAAACCAAAAGTATTTGCTTTCTTTGTGACACTTAAGGCCAGCTTAAAGGCTATTTTTTTCATTTCGAATGTTCTAGAATTGAGCAAAGCCAATGTTCTTTAAACAAGGCCTCTGTGATGACAGATCATTTGATATATGACTCCATTTTTAAAATATCCGTAACTCTTAAAATATTTTGCACAAGGAACCTGACTGTTTCTGTTTGGAAGCATTGGGACAGGGTGCAGTGACCCCTGTGAGTCCCAGCATCCCCACTGTGACAAGGAGCTTCCTTGATGGGTGCAGAGCACAGGCTTTGGAGTCTGAGACAGGCTGGACTCATCCCTCCCTGTCACTTAGCTCCTGTGACACTTGGGGGAAGTCACCGCTCTGCTGGGATTTAGCTTCCATCTCTGTAAAAGGGGGATTAACAGTGCCTCCTACACAGGGTGGTGACAGCAATTAAATGAGGAAAGCGTTTAGCAGAGTCGCTGGCACATACCAGTTACGGAAATGTACAAGGTACAGCTCTTACGCTTCTCTTGCAGTTGTTTATAAATAGGTCTTATTTATTGCTAGGGATGTATTCTGAGCACACACTTCATTCATTCACTTGAAAATGCATTTATTGGGTGCTTACAGCAGGATAGTGAAAACATACTTGGAATAAATAACATACTCAGAATAAATAAATGCAGGTGAATATAAAGACATTCTGTTTCATTAGTTGCATTGACCTTAAACCTTCTCAGAGAACAGTGGGTTAGGGAAATGAGAGATGGCAGTGGCGGGGTGGGGGCAAATGATGAGTTGCATTTTTGTAAAAACTGTATAAGTATTATTGTATACTGTTGTGAATTTTTTAATGGGCCCAAATGAGCATTTATTATTTGCTATGGAGTACTTGAAATCTTTACTTATAGACATTAAGAATCCATCCAGGCCAGGCACAGTGGCCCACTGTAATCCCAGCACTTTGGGAGGCTGAGGCGGGAGGATTGCTTGAGCCCAGGAGTCCAAGACCAGTGTAGGCAACATGGTGAGACTTCATCTCTACAAAAAATAAAAGTATTAGCTGGGAATGGTGGTGCGTGCCTGTAGTCCCAGAAGTTGGGGGTGAGGGGTGACTCTGGAGAGGATTGCTTAAGCCCAGGGAGGTCAGGGCTGCAGTGATCCATGATTTCCATGATTGTGCCACTGCACTCTGGGCAACAGAGCAAGACTCTGTTTTGAACAAAGAAGAAAAAAAAAGAACAAGAAGAAGAAGAATAGAATAGAAGAATCCACCCCCAAACATACCAAGGTAAGACATCTATTGCTTCAAACACGGGCCAGGCAGCTGTATGTTCCTGCTTTCGTTTTCAGGTAAAAATATAAATAAATAAAGGCCTATACCATGGAGCGGACTTGCCCAGAGTCTGATTTCAACTCCAGTCCAGGGCTCTCCTCAGCATCCAGCACATGCTTCCCTGACGTTGCGCGAAGGGCTCACTTTAGACAGGGACCGGATTACAGATTCTGCCACTTTACCCTGGAATTATTCTCCACACACACTGGTCTCTCTACAGGACGCAGCTCTCTGCCCCCATGTCGCCACCTTTGAAGGACTGACTGACTTTCTCGGATTGTGCCAGTGCCTGCTGCCACCATGGGGCCCGCGGGGAGCCTGCTGGGCAGCGGACAGATACACATCGCCCTGTGGGGAAGTCTGGCCGCGGTCGCCATTTTCTTCCTCATCACCTTCCTCATCTTCCTGTGCTCTAGCTGTGACAGGTGAGAAGCAGAGTGTGTATACTGGTGCCTAAATGAATACATCCCCTGTACCCAGAAGCATTTATGTGAAAAGCCTGTTAGGAACTGAATCCACCGCAGATCCATCACAGAAACTTGTGTGTTAGGTTTAATTCCCTTCTCTCTGCTGCAAAGCATCCCAGGACATTCTTTATTCACTTAAGGAAAACCCACATTTGATTTTGCTGGGGAGCAACTAGAAAAGCCCTTATATTTTAAACTTCCCAGAATGAAAGTCTTGCTGTGCTTTTGAGCACACCCTTGTCAAAATGGATTTTGTCTTTTTTTCATTAGTAGGCATTTTGAAATTTTGTGTGGCTTGTATCTTTTTGCTACCATCCCGCAGAAGTCACTGAGAATGTTTGCTGCTATGTGGCTTTGGAGGGATTGTTTATGATTTAAAATGTGTGGTGTAGACCTTCAATTTCTTAAGAAACAGATTAGCCAGACACAGTTGCTCACATCTATACTCCCAGCACTTTGGGAGGCTGAGGCCAATGGATCCACGAGGTCAGAAGTTTAAGACCAGCCTGGCCAAGATGATGAAACCATGTCTCTACTGAAAATACAAAAATTAGCCAAGCATGGTGGCAGGCACCTGTAATCTCAGCTACTTAGGAGGCTGAGGCAGAGAATTGCTTGAAACTGGGAGTCAGAGGTTGCAGGGAGCCAAGATCGGACCACTGCACTCTAGCCTGGACAGCAGAGTAAGACTCCGTTTCAAAAAATGAAACAGATTAATTTTCCCAGGAGAGAAACATGCTGTATATGAAATAATCATCAGTGTCTTTTTTTGAGTTATACTTCTCTCTCTCTCCTCTGTCTCATATAAAATGTCGGTACCCCCACCAAAAGAGAAATCTTTGCTCAGAGAGAAGTTCTTTCTAACCAGGAGTGATTTTTCAGGACATCCTAGAACTGTCATAAAGCTCGCAACCTTCTGATGGGCGGGATGCCACCAGAGGCCCGTGCAGACCAGCTGACCGTCAGGCAGCCCTGTCCAAACCCTCCCTCCACCATGGAAGCAACTCCAGGAGTGTCACTTAAAATTCTGAAATGGCTTCCTACCCTAAAATCTGTCAGGAGGAGAAAAGCCAAGACTCTCTGAACCCAGCCAGCTTCCTAATCCCTGCCCAGGTTGGACCCAGACCTCTGTGGCTGTAACAGAGTCTGAGTCGCTGGGAAGATGAATAAAGAGGCTGCCGAGCCCGGGCTCCCTTGCTGTTACTCATATTCCCACTAGGTGTCACCCTTGCTTTATAGAGAATGTGGATGGGCCACGTATTCCCTACAACTGATGGCCTTTTTTAGACTGTCCCGAGTAAAAACAAATTCTATTTTTACTTGACAGACTTTCCCAGAGACCAGAAGTACATATGACTCATCCTGAGAGCATGTACCCTTCCTGGTGTGCCAAAATTTGTATTTTCTTTATTTTCTCCATCCCGCTGCAGTGTGTGACTGTGCAGAGACTCAGATAATTGTTGTATTTTTTTTTAAAGATAATTTCTTTTAAAACAAAAAAAAGGCAGGGGGGTGGGAGGGCGTAACTTGTTCTGCTAGTTTAGGTATAAACAGTTTCTACTCAGGCTCAGGCCTCGGTCCTCTCCTCGTGAACGTGTATGTTTTTTCCTAGAAGAAGGGTTCCCAGGGGAGGTGGACAGTCCCTAGCTGTGGTTTGACCTCCTCTTACCCAACACCTGCAAATGGGCCATCAAGCCACTGTCTGGTTTTGTCTTTGTTGACAAAATAAATATTGTTCTTAAAATGAGAGATTTAAAAGCTGATAAGAATTGGGCTAGTATGCGTTTGATTTTAGGGGGGCACATTTGACATTACAGCATTTCACTCTTCACTTCAGGGAAAAGAAGCCTCGACAGCCCAGTGGGGACCACGAGAACCTGATGAACGTGGTGAGCCCACTCATGTCTGTCTGCCTGTCAGTCCATGCCTGCTCCAAACATCAGCTCCTTGTCTCAGTGTGCTCCCACGTGCTTGCAACCCGAGTAGAACCCACAGAGAGAGCTAAGCCTGAGTTAAACCGTGGCCCCCTCTACTGCATCCTCTTTCTGTAGGTCTGTGGCCGCCATGGCTGGAGGCCCATGCAGTTCCCACGCATTCGCTGGGAGAGCTTCTGAAATGGATGCAGTAGTGCTGCTGCTGGAATGATCCTTAGATGGCTCCAACCTACGGCAGGGATGTGACTTTTTGCCTCTATTAATTTGCTAGGGCTGTCATAACCAAGGACCACAAACCGAGTGGCTGAAATAACAAGTTTGTTTCTCAGTTCTGGAGGCCAGAAGTCCAAAACTCAAGGTGTTGGCAGGATTGGTTGCTTCTGGGGGAGTCTGTTGCAGGCCTTTCCTGGCTTCTGGTGGTTTGCGGCCAAACATCGGCTGTGGCTTGCCTTGCAGAGGCACCACCCCAGTCTCTGCCTTCTCTTCCTGTGGCAGCCTCCCTGTGTTTCACATCACCTTCCCTCTATGCCTGGCTGGCTGTGTCCAAGTTTCCCCATTTTAGAAAGACACCAGGCATATTGGACTAGGGCCCGCCCTCCTCTAGCACAACCTCACATTAACCAGCTTCATCTGCAATGACCCTGTTTCCAAATGAGACACATTCTCAGGTGCTGGGGGTTAGGACTGGGACATGAATTTTAGAGAGACACAGTTCATGACCCATAACAACAGGTCATGAAGCTGGTGGGAGCCTGGGACCCACAGCACCCTAGGTATAGCCTGGCCTTGCTGGCATTTTCCCAGCTCTCAGTATCCTGCAGGGTCCTGATGATCCCGAGGCCCTCAGGGATCCACCCTGGTGAGGAACAGCATGACAGTCCTGCCTTGTCCTCTCTGACCCAGGGCCGTGCTTTTGAAGGGCTGAGCAATCCCAGCCACTAGGGAGGGGCCCATCCTCGCATTAGCAAGACAGAGTTCAGAATCTGCCCTGGGTCCCGGGGCAGTGCTGAGACAGAAGGTGCTTCTTGTTCAGGACATCAATTTTCAAGGTCTAGCAAAAATTGGTTGGGAGGAGAGGGTGCAAAAAAAGGAAGCATGGATGAACCAAGGTCTGGTGTAAAACCCGCAGCCAGCAGACGTATACAGAGAGGACCCGGGGCACCTCCAGTCTAGGCTTCCTGACCTACCAATTCTCGGGACTCCTCTGGCCCAAGCAGGCAGGAAGTTGTCAGGACTCCGTGTTCCTCCTGGGACCCCCAGGATTTTCCTTCCCTCCCCTACACGTGCACACACCCACCTCACCCTTCACCACTCTCCTGGGCTCTCATTGCTGCTCCAACCTTTACTCTTTTTCTCACCCAGTTCCCATCTCTGGTTGTCCATGTTTTCCCCACTTCTCATCTGTGCCCAGTGCCTCTGCTCTGCCTGGTGATTGCTGCTATGGTGGCCTCAGCAGGGAGGGTGGGAGGGATGGAGGGAATGCCCCACTGTTGCTTCTCCCCATGGGGACTCCAGGCCCCGGCCTTTCCTCACTCCACCATCCTCCCCGTGCCAGTTGGCTGGTGAGGTGGGGTGGGCTGGGGAAGAGCTCCCACCACCATTCCTCACTTCTTTCTAGAGCAGGGGTTCTGCGGTGCGGCCTGGACCACCGTTAGCAGCAGCAGCACCTGGGAGCTCCTTAGAGGTGTGAATTCTCCTGGGGGTGGGGCGCAGTGAAAGGTTAACAAGGTGATCGCCCCAGGTGATCCTGCTGTAAGCCCAAGTGCGAGAGCCACTGGCCTATAGCTTGGGTTCCTGCTGTTCTGCTCAAGGTTCAAGGTCAGCACAGCCCTGGCTGAGATAGAGAGTGGCAGGTGGATAAAAAGAAAAAGCTGGCTCCCCACCCCCACGCCTTCTTCCTCACCCACCATATAATTCATTACCGCCCCAACCCATAGCCTCACTTATTTGTGTATGAATATCTGTGAGTCAGCGTGCGCACACAGGGACACATGCTTTCATGGTTACTGGCACCCATGTACACACGCTCGCCCACCCAGCTCTCTTTAAGAGCTTCTCAGCTCCCAGATCTTATCCCTCTGGTGGATTCTTCATCTCATAGAAGCAGATATTAGGAATAGTAGTTAGAATCTAGATTATGGTAACTTCACCTGTGATCAATTATGCTGTTATGGACCCACCGGGGAGTCTTCCTCCCTCACACCCATGCCTGCCCATTTATCACATCATTTCTGGGATATTAGCACCTGCACTGCAAGTTCCTGGCAACCTAACACAGTAACCCATCTCACTGAGGGCTGATCAGATATGAGTGAGCTGCATTGGATTGAAACAGCTGACTCCCAGTACACTTTGGGATCATGACACGGCATGAACTATCTACTGTCTATTATTGGCTTCCAGTCAATAGTCAGAATTTGTGAGGCCAACTAGCAAAGATTCATGTGCTGTTTACATCACAACTTTCCGGGTAGAATCCTGGAGCATGATGCGGCCTCTTGGAACATGCAGGCCTTGAAAAGGATAAGGAGCAAATCACATTTGCAGTGATTCAGACTGCAACCTGGGACAAGTTGGGTATTTTAAGAAATACTTGAACTACCAACTTGCTTTCTGACAACTCTTAGCTATAGCTGAGCCTTGCATATTGTTCCAGGTAATATCTACACATTCTAACCCTGCAGAAAACCAACTGTTGATGCCATTCTTCCCTCCAAATGTCCTAAGTTTATTTGTGAGAATAAGAAAGATTAGCAGGGCTGGGCACAGTGGATCATGCCTATATTCCCGGTACTTTGGGAGGCTGAGGTGGGCACATCGCTTGAAGCCAGGAATTCAAGACCAGCCTGAGCAGCACAGCAAGATCCCATCTCTTAAAGTTTGTTTCAGATTAGCCAAGTGTAGTGGCACATACCTGTAGTCCCACCTATTCCAGAGGCTGAGGCAGGAGGATCTCTTGGGCCCAGGAGTTTGAGGCTTCAGTGAGCTATAATCATGCCACTACGCTCCAGCCTGGGCAACAAGGTGAGACCTCATCTATACAAAAAAAAATGGTTTGCAGAGCTAATTTTCAGCATATTATTGTTTCTGTGAACCTAGAAGCCAGAGGCTTGGCTGGTTCTAAAATAGTTTCGGAAATCAAGAGCATTATCTATCTTTGACCAGATTTAAGTCTGTTCCCTTCACATGACAAAGGGTGATGCCTTTCCACATTTCTCATGGCATGGCACACTGTTACCAGTAATGATTTACAACACCTGTGTTGTAAGGATGAGGCTGCTGTCGTCTTTTTCAACCATCCCCTTCCCTGCCTTGAGCTAAGGGAACTGGTATCTCACAACCTGCCTGTAGCCCTGTGTAGATCACCAGGCAGGAAGCTCTGCACATGGCCTTGGAAGACTCCCAGTGCTCCTAAGGTCTGGGACAACACTGTCTACTAGAACTTTCCGCAGTGCTGGAAGTGTTCTGTGTCTCCTATTGGATATGGTATCCACTGGCCACATGTGGCTACTGAGTGCTTGAAATGTGACTAGTCAACAAGGAACTCAATTTAGTTTCTTTTATTTTACTTAATTTAAATCTAAAAACAGTAGCTCCCCTCAGTCTGTGGTTTTGATTTCTGTAGTTTCAGTTACCCACCTTCAACCACAATCCAAAAATAGGTGAGAACCATGCAAGATATTTTGAGAGACAGCACAGTCACATAACTTTTGTTACAATATAATTGTAGTTACTCTGTTTTATTATGTTGTTACTGCTAAACCTCTTACTGTGCTTAACTTGTAAATTAAACTTCATTGTAGGTGTAATATATATGGATAGGAAAAGACATAGTCTGTACAGGGTTCAGTATGACTCACGGTTTCAGGCATCCACTGGGGGTCTTGAAACGTGTTCTCTGTTTACACCGTGCTTTTGCCAGAGGTAGGAGGACATCCTGTTACCCCTGTTTGCTGATAAGAAAACTGGTGGGGGACTACTGGAGGAGATTCTGTTTTCTGTTTCTGCTGTTTTAATTTCTTTTTAAGCCATGGATCTCCTCTCCTCTGCAGTCCCGATTCTTAGAATGTGATGCATGTATTGTTGCTGTTGTTGTTTTTCAGCCTTCAGACAAAGAGATGTTCAGCCGCTCAGTTACTAGCCTCGCAACAGATGCACCTGTCAGCAGTGAGCAGAATGGGGCACTCACCAATGGGGACAGTAAGTTCTGCAAAAATACCAGCTTTCAACACGGGCCTCATCACCTATGAAAGTCCAAGGTTTCAAAATGTGTAGCTCAAAAAGTAGGAAATGTGTTATTGCTCACTTTTAGTATTACCAGCAGTTTTAGCAGAACACCTCGTTTGGATGGATAATACTACTTATTCATCCACTTCTGTGTGCCAGGCGTGTTCTAAGACTTGTAGGTGTCCTAATTCCTTTACCTTAACCCCATGAGATTACTGTTATTGATAATAATATCAGTACCTTTTAAGATAGCTATTATTACTATTCACAATTTAAAGGTGACAAAACTGCGCACATTGCTGCTGGAACAATATTACACAAGCCTCGTGCCTTAAAATGACAAAATGTGCTTGCAATTCCGGAGGTCGGGAGTCTGAAATGGGTCTCACCGGGCTATGGTGCATCATTAGGCCTGCAGTCCTTCCTGAAGCCTCAAGGAGAATCCATTGGCCTCTCCCTCATTCTCCATATCCTTCTCTGACCCTCTCCCTCCCTCTTACTTATAATGACCCCTGCGATTACATTGGACCCACCTGGATCATCCGGGCTTCCCTCTCGTCCCAGAGGCATCTAATTAGCAGCCTTCCAGCTGTAACCCTAGTCCCTCCATACCCCCACATAACATGACACATTCACAGGTTCCAGGAATTAGGAGGCAGACGTTTTTCAGGATGGTTCTGCCGTCCACAGAAATGTTGCTAATTTGCCTGATATCATAGAGTTAGTGGGCTAAGGATCTGTCATTGGAACCAGGCAGTCTGAGCCCTGGGCACACACTCAGCCACTCTGCATAACATGTACATCATGCATTGTATACTCTTGCTGATAGAAAGAACAGCTACATTTGCTTCACACTTTAGAGTTTACACTGTGCTTTCACCTGAGGTAGGAGGGCGTCCTGTTACCCCTGTTTGCCCATGAGGAAATGGTGGGGTAGTCAGGACACCAGTGCCTGTTCTCTGTCCACCATGATATAGACAATAGAACCAGAGAGCAAAAGTTCACCCCTCCGAAATGATCAGGGATTTCCAACACACATGAGTGTTGGTAAGTTCAGAAGGATTGGGGGATGCATTGTCATTTCTTCATGTACCCCTTGGAGACACTTTTCTTTTTTTTTTTTTTTTTTTTTTTTTGAGATAGAGTCTTGCTCTGTTACCAGGCTGGAGTGCAGTGGTACAATCTTGGCTCACTACAACCTCCACCTCACAGGTTCAAGTGATTCCCCTGCCTCAGCCTCCTGAATAGCTGAGACTACAGGTGTACAGTACCACGCCTGGCTAATTTTTTGTATTTCAGTAGAGATGGGGTTTCACCATGTTGGCCAGGATGGTCTCGATCTTCTGACCTCGTGATCCGCCCACGTTGGCCTCCCAAAGTGCTGAGATTAAAGGGGTGAGCCATCATGCCCAGCCCAGAGACACTATTTTTAATTCCCCCAAAGTGAGACACTAATGGAATAACTTGCTTGCTTTGTGTCCACATCCTAAGGGCAGGGCTTTCTGTTGCATTGAGTGATGTTCTGCGCACTCTGCACCATCCCTGGCAGGCACTCACAACATAGTTGACAAAGGGACAGCTGAATGGCTCCACACAACAGCATATCTGTGGCTGGCCAAGAATCTCACATTTGGTTTTTTTCTAATTTGAGGTAGGAATCTTGGTGGCAGGGTGAGATGGAAGAAGGGTATGAAGTGCCAGTCGCTTTGTGCTAATGGCTGAAGGGTACTGTTTGCCCTGTGATTTCCATTATGTCTGCCAAGCAAAAGTGATCTGTGTGAAAGGGGTGGCTACCAATAGTTCCCTCCACACAGGCAGGGGCCAGTGGGGCTGGGGAGTGTGGTCACTGCACGTGCCCCGTTTCTGGAGTCCAGCATCCCATAGTTTGGCTGCTTCAACCTGGTCACCTTCTGGTCACATTGGACACTGCCTATAAGACTCTCATCAGGAGTAGCATTAACTAAGGAAAGTAACTGTGAACTACATTTATACCCAAGATAACTTACGAAATATTGTATTGGGAGAGATATAATGGACAGCTTTATTTTAAGCTGTGATTAAAGTAGGATACTAACTGACGGTCATAACAACTATAATTTGTGCCAAAGACTTAAAAGAATGCATCTTGATTTAACCTAACTTTATATTACCTGATTCTCGGTAGTGATTATTGAAAGACTTGCCTTTCTCCACTTTTAATATGTCTGCTGCTTTAGTTCTTTCAGAGGACAGTACTCTGACCTGCATGCAGCATTACGAGGAAGTCCAGACGTCAGCTTCAGATCTGCTAGATTCCCAGGACAGCACAGGGAAGCCAAAATGTCATCAGAGTCGGGAGCTGCCCAGGATCCCTCCGGAGAGTGCAGTGGATAGCATGCTCACAGCGAGAAGTGTGGACGGGGACCAGGGGCTGGGGACAGAAGGGCCCTATGAAGTGCTCAAGGACAGCTCATCCCAAGAAAACATGGTGGAGGACTGCTTGTATGAAACTGTGAAAGAGATCAAGGAGGTGGCTGCAGCTGCACACCTGGAGAAAGGCCACAGTGGCAAGGCCAAGTCTACTTCTGCCTCAAAAGAGCTCCCAGTGCCCCAGACTGAAGGGAAAGCTGAGTTTGCTGAATATGCCTCGGTGGACAGAAACAAAAAATGTCGCCAAAGTGTTAACGCAGAGAGTATTCTTGGAAATTCATGTGATCCCGAAGAGGAGGCCCCACCACCTGTGCCGGTGAAGCTTCTGGACGAGAATGAAAACCTTCAGGAGAAGGAAGAGGGAGAGGCAGAAAAGAGTGCCACAGACAGGACCAGTGAAACTAACAAGGTGAGTGCTGGTGTTTTTGTTTTGCCTTTGTGGGCTCCAGTCCTGGTTAGGAATCTAGCTGGTTCTGGGTTGTTCTGGGAAATATCTGCAAACACTTTCCAGTTTGTTGAATGATGAGAGCTGTTTTCATGGAAGCTGTGTTTGGCTTTTTCCCCTTCCAAGTAATAAAATACCAAAAACTTGCATTTATCACATATTTCTCTCTCAACACCTTATTTGAATATTTTCACGTTTTTTCCATCATGTCTAATTAGGGCCAAGTCTCATTTGCTAAATAGAGAGACTGACTCATTGCCCACAGATCTCACGTATTCTGCTTGTTGACTACCTCTGCAGCATGGTGACCTTTACCCTTCCAGGATCCCCAAAATCAGCATGCATAGCAACAGGTACCACGAGAACCAACTCGCAGGCACCCATGGTTATGTCTGATTGTATAAACTTTCATATAAATCAATAGAAGATCTTATTTTATGACCATTTCTAAACTATAGTCTGTACTTCCTAAAGTTAGATATTCAGCAAATCTCTAAAATGCATTAGCAATCCACAGCCTTCTGTGCACATCTGATAGCTTGATATCTGCACCACAGCGAAGTTCACATCCCTAGTTGTCAAAATCTCTTTGGGATTTGACTAGCCCCATCTACTTCAGGGAACTAATATCTAATTTCTATTTTCCACACACAAAAAAAAGAGCAAGGTTTTCTCCTCTATTTAGATTTTAGTAGATGCAAGTAGCAGGTTAGCCAGTCACTAGTAGCCTTAAAAACCTTCCATAGTTCATGGACAGAGGTGAATACTCTGTTTGTATAGTTAGACCAAGAAAGTCATTCTTTTTGCAGTTCTCTGAATGGATTTCAACTGTTTGTAATATCCATGAAATCAGCTGTTGAGAGCACCACTAAAAGAGTTTATGAACATGTTCATAAAATGCAAAAATGCAGTCCAATTTTTTGCCCTTCATATAACCAAAGACAATAAACCTGATGTGAAGTTCACACTGCCTAAACCAGATAAAGCTTTTTACTTACAAGCATATAAGAAGGTGAGTTGTCTAACCATTGCTCATAAACAATTTTCCCAGATTTCACATTAGAAACTGGAAATACTCATCTAGAAACAAAATTCTCTTTCCACAATATAGTAAAAAATGAGTAATCCATCATCTTTATATAAACAACCCCAATTTTAAATGAGTTGAGAGTTTGAAGTATTTAATATTCATTCATTTATTTAACAAAAGATCTTAATGAATACCTGCTGTGTGCCACACAGTCTTCTAGGTGCTGGAAACAAATCAGGTACATGAACAAAATCCCTGCTCTGTGGAACTTATAATGGGAAGAGACAGACATTAAATTTAAAGTTTATAAGAGAAAAAATTAGAACTGAATAAGGAGGACTGAGAAAACAGGTAGGGAGTACAGTTTTGGATAGAGTGGACAGGGTCTGCCCAGCTATGAAGGTGACGGTGACGTCTGAGTTAAGGAGGTGAGGAAGTGAGGTTTGTGCTTTTGTGGAAACAGCACATGAAGCAGAGGGGATGACCAGTGTGAGGCCCCTGAGGCTAGAGTTTGCCTGGCTTTTTAAGGGAAAAAGAAGAGGACTGGTATGGCTAGAGAGGGAAGAGCAAGGACAACAGTGAAGAGAAAGGGAACCAGGGCTCGATCCTGGGTGGCCTTGGCTTATAGTCTGAATAGTAATAATGTCACTAGAGTCCCAAGCAGCAGGATGGCACAACCGGCCTATGTTTTCAAAGAATCCCTCTGGCTCCAGTTTTGAAATAGACTATAAAGGGTGGAAGTGTGGAGACCAACTGGGTGGTGATGCTAATAAACCAGCTCAGAAATGGTGGTGGCCTGGATCAGGGCAGAGGCAGCAGAGGTGATGGGAAAAGCTAAGCCAGAGCCAATAGATTTGCCAATGGATCCTATGTGTGGTGAAATGAAGAAGAGGCAGTGACGAGTACAAGGCTGGGTCCAACATACAGGAAAGATGGAATCGCCATTAACTGAAATGAAGAGGATACAGGCAGAGCAGGTTTTGTGCGGAGATCCAGCATTCAGTGTTACATATGTTTAGCTTGAGATACCGATTGGACTTCCAAATAGAGCTTATCAGATGGTAGCTGGATTGATACGCCAAGTTAAGAGGAAAGGCCAGGGCTGGATTTGCTGATGTGGGAGTCATCCACAGAATGTGGCTTTAAAAGCCAGGAGATTGGATGAGGTCACAGGAAAGGCGAATATAAAGAGAGGCTGGAAGAGTTCCAACAGTAGAGATCTGGAAAAGGAACCAGCAGACGAGACCAAGGCAGGAAACAAAAACAGGAAAGTTGTAGAGTCCTGGAAGCCAGTGAAGAACGTGTCCAGGGAGGAAGGAGTGGCAGGCCGCTCTGCTGAGTGGGGCGGGTAGGGCAGGGAAGATGAGTCCCGTTGGTCCCTTGAGAAGAGCAGTCTCTGGGGAGTGGTAGAGGCAGAAACGTGACCTAAATGGATTAGAAAGAGAATAAGAAGAGAAAAATTGTTTGGCTGACTTTTTAAAAGATTTTGCTATAAAGAAGTGAGACAGGCTGGTTGCAGTGACTCATGCCTGTAATCTTAACACTTTGAGAGGCTGAGGTGGGTGGATCACTTGAAACCAGGAATTTAAGACCAGGCTGGGCAATGCAGCAGAACCCCACCTCTATAAAAAATACAAAAATTAGCTGGGCATGGTGGTGTGTGCCTGTAGTCCCAGCTACTTGGGAGGCTGAGGTGGAAGAATGGCTTGAACCTGGGACATCATGACTGCAGTGAGCCAAGGTCACGGCACTGCATCCCAGCCTGGATGACAGAATGAGGCCCTGTCTCAAAAAAAAAAAAAAAAAAAAAGTGAGATAATGAGTAGGTAGAACTTCAGAATAGGACTGGGTTTGTTTTATTTTTAGAATGAGAGAAACAACAGCATGTTTGCATGTGGTCTGGAATGGTCCCACACTGGGAGAATTGTTGGCACAATTTAACAAAGACAAAATAGATGAATGAAGAAGCTGAGGGTAGGGATAGGAGTTCATAGAAATTTCTTATGATTCCTTCAGTTTTCTTAGCCAACTAGGAAGCAAGGTCATCTGCTCAGAGTGAAGATGGGTGAGAAGGTGTTGGAAGTTTGGGGCAAAGAGGGGAAGATGCAAAGTAGACTTTGAGTTGAGCAGAGACCGGGTGTATTGGGGAAGCATCGATGATACGAAACTGCTGTAAGGGCTCACTAGAGGGTTAAGTTCACATATCATTGGCAGTTGACTATGGAGCTTAAGCTTAGTAAAGCAGTGAAGGACACCATGGAGAAGAGCAGGCGTTGAAAACATGAATGGGTCCCGGTGGTATTGAAGGAGCATTGGAACTGGGTTATAGGAGTGAGCTTTGACAATGAGCGCTGCTCTGAAAGGGTTGCAGGGAGTTGGGCTGGTGGAGAGGCTGTGGTTTAGAAAGGCCTGGTGTGCAGCCATGAGGGTGCCGAGGCCGGGGGTGGGCATGGACAGGGAACACAGATAGAGCACAAGATCCGTGGGGCCAGGGCAAGTCAAGGAACTAAAGGGTGGGAGTTAGAAGGATACACATTTGTTGAGGTCACCAAAAATTAAGACAAGGGATGTGTTAGAGAATCAGTAAATCAAGAGCCAAAATCATTGAGAAATCAGATAGGGGGCAAGACACAAAATGGGAGTGCATTTCACCATTAGCTTTGACATTTCCAGATGACTTAAGGATCTTTCTGATGACTGCTAACTGTAGAAGTATAAAATTCAGCCATTTAATGAACACCATGTTTTTAAATATTAGTCCTCCATGAATGACCAATCTTTCAGTGACAATTAGGAATTGAAACAACAGTATAGATAATTATTTTGGCTTATTTGTACCCACAGATCCAAATACAAAATGAGAGGACATTTCTCTAAGGATGATGCTAGTAGATATCACTGAACATTGCACATGTAGTAATAGATTGCTTAAGTGTTTGTTTCTCAGGGCTTCCCATAACTTCTTTGTGGTTCCCTAAAAATCATTTGAAGACATTTTTAGACAGATAAGAGAAAACATGTGCAAAAGAAAGGTCAGATGTTAACGTCAAACTGCTTTCCTCGGCTTGTGTTCGTTCCCACAGAGATTTAGCTCATTGTCATACAAGTCTCGGGAGGAAGACCCCACTCTCACAGAAGAAGAGGTAAGTTTCGTTTCTTTTTAAAAAGAGAAAACTCCTGTAGTAAGGAATAGAGCTTCTCCTCTTGAATAAATGCACTGTAATGTTACCCTTTGAAAGAGCTGAAATATTCTCTACACCTACGTTTGGAGATCAAGACTTGGGTTGTTGGTTTTATAATGGCTCGGAGAGACTGATGGGCAGGTTGTAAGACCAGAAGGATGCTTAGGAAAAGAAACTGAGCAGGAAAGCAGGGTCAGGGTCAGGAAAAATAGAGAGGGCAGGGGAGGAGAGCAAGAAGAGAGAAACTCCACATGGGAGCAGTCAGCCGTCAGGCAGAACATATCAGAAGGAAATGAATTGTGGGTTGGAAAATTTGGGAAATTAGAATAGGTGGGTGTAGGGAATTTGCTCCTGCCTAGGAGACAGAAAGAGGAGTCTCTGTGTGGAAATCTGGATGCTGAGAGCAGAAAACTTCAGTAAGTACCATTCCACCCTGAAGGTAGGGTCAGGCATAGCAGCCAACAAGAGCAGATCACATATTCCCAAGCATCAGGGAGCAAAATCCACAGGTTAGATTTTCGGTGAAGAGTTCAAGTTGTTAAAGCCAGTAAATGTATATGTATGTGTATATGTTAAACAGTTCAGTCTGAAACTGAGATCTGAGCTTTATGTACTATTATCCCAATTTAACAGAATGTTGTGGAAATGATTGATTATAAAAAGAAGAGAAATGGGAAAAAGGAAGAGGGTAACATGAGAATATAGCAACAATTTACAGACTGAGGAAAGAAGATGAAAGTTCTAAAGAGAAAAATTGAGAAGCTAAATAGTAAGGGGACTGAAAGAGAAACCTGTATACAAAATAAAAATAGTAGTCATAGAAAACAAATAATCAAAAGGAATATTAGAAGACTCAAGAAGCTTTTATAAAAGTCGAAATGTACAGTGAGACCCTCTACACACTAGGTTCATTCCCAGAGTCAATATTATTTTGCAAGTTAATAAATGAGGACAAAGGCCAAGAAGACCAAGTGCTCTTACAAAGAGTGAGGGGCCTTAATGGCAGGGACCATGGGGAAGAAAGCTGATGGAGCGGCAAACGGCGGTGAGGGGCGGGCTCATTGTTGTGATCTAGGTCAAGGCACGTTTGTCGTCCTTGATGTTACCTTTGAAAGTGAGGAATAAACTGGCATGCCGTCTCCCCTCACCACTGTCATCCACTGTTTACCCTTTTATAATCTGTCCATATATAATTTTTGGCTTGGACCACCATTTAGAGAATAAATTCCGTGTTTGCACTTCATTATAAACAGCAGTGAATTTTTTTTATTCTCCTTAAATTCAAAGAAATTTCTTTGAATTATAATTCTTCTATTTTGAGAGCAGTTTTTTAATTAAAATCTCTAAGGTGAGAATATTAATAATTTAATATTCATTAGGATAGTCAGATCCACATGGCAAGAGTTTTCCAAAGACTGTTTTTCTGAACTGTTACCCTTGGATCACGAAGGCCTAACCAAAGTGAGCCAGCCACCAGCCTGTATTGAAAAGTTCTCATGCAAATGACCAGTTAGCATGTGGCGAGCCTGTCTTAAGAAGCTTTTGAGGCCAGCTGGAACTTCACCCACAGTATGTGAGAAAAGTGAAAGCAGGAAAATGTCCCTTGGCACTTGGGAAGCCAAGCATCTGTCAGGAAGCATGTTCATGTATTTCCTGGGTATTTGAATGAATCAAATCACTGTGTTAAAAATAAACACAGGTATAATGAAGGGTATTTTTACTTATTTCCAACCATGATTTTTTACAATAAAATAATACTCCCCAAAAGTTTCCTAATCAATACATTTAACCTTCACCATCTCTGTTGATATCAGAGGTGATACAGGATTTATTAGTGAGACTGGGAGGGTGTGCTTGGAAAACCACTGGCTCTTACCATAGGAAATAGTATCCTGTAAGTTGTCATTTCTGACTTGGCTGGTTGCAAGCAAGAATGAGTTTTCCCACCAAAGAAAACTAGATCTGGACTGTCAGTGTCTGTTTACCCACTAATATGCAACTAAATCAGAAAATAATGGCCAGGCGTGGTGGCTCACGCCTGTAATCCCAGCACTTTGGAGGCCAGGATGGGCAGATCACCTGAGGTCAGGAGTTCAAGACCAGCCTGGCCAACATGGTGAAACTCCATCACTACTAAAAATACAAAAATTAGCCAGGTGTGGTGGCAGGTGCCTGTAGTACCAGCTTCTCGGGAGGCTGAGGCAAGAGAATCGCTTGAACCTGTGAGGCAGAGGTTGCAGTGAGCCTAGATCCACCATTGTACTCCAGCCTATGAGAAAAGAGTGAGACTTCATCTCAAAATAATAATAACAATAATAATAATAGGAATACCCTTTCAAATATATGTGTGCCACCAATGAGCATCCAGCCACTGCTCTTGGAGACTATGTGATGCAGGAAGCGTAGAGTAGTCTAATTCAATGGCGCTCACACTTTACTGGCCCTCAGAATCAGCACCAGTTGCTGGGACCCCACTCCAAGGTTCTGATTTGGGGACTCTGGGATGAGGCCTGAGAATTTCCCTTTCTGACAGATTCCCAGATCCTGCTGCTGGTGGTTTACTGCCTACACTTTGAGAATCACTGGTCTACTATGTGTTTTCCGTCCTCGTTTGTAAAGCAGTGGGGCCCTTTTTTAGGCAAAATATCATTCTGATGTAGAAGTGAAATAAAACAATGCTGTGGTCAGGTCCCCTGGGGCTTGAGGAGCTTCCCACTCCGCCTCTCCTCAAATTCCTCTGCAGACCCAAGAGAACTGAGTTTTCATGAAATCAAGGGAATATGACTGATCTAGTTAACACAGTTGAAGATAATATGTATAATTATTCTCTAGTAATGTGCTCCATAATTAGTACGGATAAGAAAGAACAAATCTTTAAGGAGCACACACACGCAGAAGCCCGGGAATGCTCAGTATGTAGCTTGTCACTAACAAGAGGGAGAGGGAGTCACAGCTGGAAGTTTGTTCAACCCTCCCTTTGTTTCCTAGATCTCAGCCATGTACTCATCGGTGAATAAACCTGGACAGTTAGTGAATAAATTGGGACAGTCGCTTACAGTACCAGAGTCCACCTACACCTCCATTCAAGGGGCTCCTCAGAGGTCACCCTCCTCCTGTAATGATCTCTATGCTACTGTTAAGGACTTCGAAAAAACTTCAAACAGCACACTTCCACTAGCAGGGAGGCCTGGCGAGGAGCCAGAGCCTGATTATGAAGCGATACAGACTCTCAACAGAGAGGAAGAAAAGGCCACCCTGGGGACCAATGGCCACCATGGTCTCGTCCCAAAGGAGAACGACTATGAGAGCATTAGTGACTTGCAGCAAGGCAGAGATGTCACCAGACTCTAGCAACCCAGAAGATAGCCCTGGGTAGCCTGTGACGATCAGCATCTGGGGACGTTTCTTCCATGGAAGAGAAGAAGTGACACAGACCTATACTTCACATGCTGCTTTAGTCACCTGAAGCTGGTTGGAGAGGCCCTGACTGTTCTCCCAGTTGTTCAGTTTCTGAGACAGAGAGATACAGACCAGGTGCACCTGAGAGTGTGCCCCTGCCTGCCAGACAGACAGGCACACCCAAACGTATCTCCCTCCTGCACCCTCACTCATGAGCTGTCAGTGGTCTCATCCTATTAGTGAGGAAAGCCAGGCTGTATGGAAAAACTGCACCCACCGAGGACCACAATGCCCCCCGCCTAACGTACTGCCATTTGGAAGAGCCAGGTTTTTCTTCCTCTCTTTCCTTTTCTCTGTCTGCTATTGATTTTAAAATGTAAAGCTTTTCCCCCTCAAAATGTCCAGATTTCTATGGTTCATTCCAAGGAAATTTTCACACGAGGCTTGGCCTTTGCCTTCAATGGAGGTGTCTTAGGGTGGCAACAAACTGTGGCTGCTGCTTTCTGCCCAGCTCACCGGTCCTGGGGATCTGGACCCTGCAGGTGAATGGGACTGCGGAGGGACGTCCCTGGAGTCTCTTCCATCTTTGTTTCTTCTTATTTTGGCACCTTCTATCAGCAGCCTCTCCCCAAAGTACTTGAAGTCAGTTTTAGATGCTTTATTTTATTTTTCTAGTCAAAATCATTTTCCCCCAATGTTTGAAAACTCATTCAAGCCTTTTCAGTATTTTCCATGAGTATTGTGGTACTTCTATACTAGTTTAAGCCCGGAGCTCATTCCTTCAAAACAGAGAGCCTTAATCTTTATGTTGGGACCCAGACCACATATTTGGACGGCAGCCATACATCCATCTCTGAAGGGCTGTGGACATGAATGTGTGTTTCCCACGGTCTCCGCTGCCCACACTAACAGTGTGGCATCTTATAAGTTAACTGCTACCCTAAGGTCATCTAAGATTAAAATATAAACATTTATTTTTGTTATGTAAGTTTATAAGATGTTTTATGTTTAATGCCTACTTTCTCAAAAGTGCCAGAAAAAAATGTATATTAACTATTTTGATTTTAGGTACAATGATTTATACTCTACTTTTGAAAAGATATTATAAAGCACATAAGCTAGGTCATTACAAGGAGCTGTTATCTTTTTTCTAATCAGATGTTTAAAACATTGACGGTTTTTAAAGACAGCTTTTTAAATGGTACTTGGAGCTCCTGATCCAAATTACCTAGACCCCTAGAGAAATAAATGGTATAGACATAATCGTTTTCAGTGGTTTATGGTGGGCAATATTGAATTATTTGAAATGGTAAATGTGGAAAGAAGAACAAAATATATGATCAGAGATGGCTGTGAATTATAAATCTCATAAAAGTGTCATAATTCCATTAAGGTTTAATTACATTTTTTCAGAAAACAGTGATGAATTCTGCAGTCCAGTGCTTACCAATGCAAATTGTCTATTGGAATCTTTTTCCTCTATTTTACAAACATCAGTGGCTGAAATAACTCGGATTAAGAGCTCAGCCTGGTTTGAATCGAATCATCTCGTTAGCCCTTATAAGGCCAGCATTAGGAAACTTGTTCACTTTTCGTTTTCAAAGGAGCCTGGTTGAAGTGCTATTATGAGTGTGGGCGACGGAAAGGCAGCTTTTCCTACACTGATAAAGAAAAAAATGAGGAAATTACTGCATCCCATTGTGACGTCTGTGACTTTTTGGATTTAATAATATAGCTGTTTTTCTCCTTTATGACAAAGCATATAATTGGGAGGATGAAGTGTCTTAAAAATTGTAGAGACCAGCTCATTGGAATGTTTTTCCATCCCTGTATTCATGGCTTGACTTTGTGACTGCTCTACGTTGCATTTCTGACATTGTGGGGTGAGCTATGTTGAGGTGAGCTGGCTGGCTGTCATTATTTTTCAATCATCTTGGTCTCTCCCACTAAGAAATCACGTGCATAAGCACAATCATCATTGATTAGAAGATCATGGCAGAATACCCTCGGATTAGAGAGAAGTTTGTACCTTGCATTTCTCTGAATTCCAGTCTCTGCTTTTTGCCTGGTGATTTTCACTCCTTTGTATTAATGACTTTGACCCAGCAATCTCTCATGTGACCGGGTTCTATAGTACATGGTAACAGCTGAGTCATGTTACACACCTAGCATTGTACATGCTGAATGACATCCTTTATAGGCACCTTACAGCTCAAAAATTTCATTTCATAGCATGCCTTACTTATCACCAGGAAAGGGGTATGATCTCTAAAGTAAAAAAACTCTTTTAATAGAAAGCTCATAAATAATTATGTCACTTTACAATTTCATTACCAAAATTTCACCCAGAAGTTTTCAAATGTTAGTTCTGCAATGGCCAAATATACACTGAAATACACCTCTTAACTTGAGAACAAGTGGTTAGAATAACTTGTGATATAAGCATTTTCAGTGGACTTTTAAAGGAACTCTTTAAGGCCCTCCAGCCAAAACGCTAAAAGAATAACTGGTAGCACAGGCCATGAGGGTTGGGAGAGAGAGAAGCAGAGTAAACCTTAGTAAGATTGCTCAGCTCTTTGGAACACCGGCTATTTTACTGAAGTATATTTACTTCAATATATAAACTTCATATAAATGGTGAGGTATCATCACCGTTTTGACTGTAGAGTATAGTTTTTCATAAATTTCATCACATTTACTTTGTTCAGAATCTGTGCTTGGATCTTTGAGTTGGACAAAAGCCTATGGCTTCTTTTAAAAAGTTTCATCTTGAGCTAATACTACAGTTTAAATAAAATGTATGAAAGGTAGTCATCAAAACAATATATTTAAAATTCTATCTTGACATCCATTTTTACAAACAATGATAATAGGTTATGTGAAGTTTAAAAATAAATTTTAGGATATGTTTTTATCTTATAAGTAAGAATTATAAATCTATCTCAGTTAGAAGTAGAATCTTTGTTTTTATTCAGGTATTTTGAAAGTTTAGAAGCATTTCGTATGCTGTTTTTTGGTATTTCTTAAGTATAGTCAACAGGAAAGGGTAACCTGTTTTATGTGAAATTTTTTAATTTGTCAAAATTTTTTAGTATGTCTACTTTCTGAAATCGTCGCAATATCCTGTCTGAATCCTAGGCAGATAACTACAGAAGAACAAAATGCTATATAGAAAAGAAAACATTTGAGGAAATCTTAAATTCTATAAGAAAGCAATTCTTGCAAGAATGTTGGCTACATATACTTTTTCTGTCCTGAATGAATTACATCATTATGTCTGCTAAAGCTTTTGAAGCGAGCACTATTCTTTCTGGGAAAAAGGCTAATTACTGATTTATCTGCCCTCAAAATCCCAGAGTTAATTCTAATTGAGTACCAAATTAACAGTGAGTAGTTAGCACAGAGAACTAAAATTTAACCACATTATGTCACTACATATATTTCTCTTGATTTTTATTTTGCCAATTACAGCATTTACTTATCTTAACCAATAACAAACTACACACACACACATATACACACATACATACATGTGTGTGTATATACTTGACTCTGACACAACTCTGGTGCTAGATTAGGATATGTTCTATTATGTATTTTGAATGTTTATCCTGCTAGTATGATGAACTTTTGTCAGAAAAGTAGCATTAGAAGAAACAGTTTTTAAATCATTTTCATTTGGTAATTATGGGAACATCTTGAGTTGCTCTCATTTAATTTTTCCAATTAATACATTCAGATGTTAAATTGCATCCATAATTCTCTTGGCTGAAAAACAGTGGGATTTTAAGACTATTTTGTTATATATGTGATTGACTTCTGACTCAACCTGAGAGGAGGAAATGTAAAGAGGGTACTTCTCAGATAAGTGTTTGAGAAGAGATTTGGCCTAAAGAGAGTGGTAGCCTTGAGCCAGGATGAAGCCAGGGCAAGGTAACTCCCCAGGAGCAGGAGCAGAGGTCGGTCACCTGTGGCATTCTGTTTCATTCCCTTTTAAAACTGTGAGCTTTTACAGGCAGTGTGAAACATCAGCCGGTAGCAGTGTGATAGGATGTGCACAAAAGCTGGTCTGATACCATGGCTATAATTACACAGCTTTAGTTCAATTAGGATTTTGAATTCAGATTTTGTAAATGAGCAAATGACCTTTTTTTTTTTAGTGCTCCTTGTAATAGTTAATATGAGTCCGTGCAATCTTGTGATGCCATTCTTCTGAAGCTGTTGATTTACGGTACCCAGCCAGCTTAGCTTTGGCTGCTGGAAGCACAGTAGGTACTGATGGTTATTTCCTGGAAATCTTGACAGGCTTATTGTACTGTGTAATGGGGAAAAGTTGAAGTGTAGTGTTTGGTGTTAATAAGCGACTGATGTGAAAATAGGAACATGTGTCTATAATATCAAATATGGCTTTATTTGCAGTGAAATCTAAATTCCTTATTCTACGGTACTATTTCCATGCCCTGTGTTGTATCTTCTCCTAAGCACATTTTTCCTGACAGTGGCTTTAGGCAAGTTTAACACACTCAGACTGAAAGTGTTTAACTTAAAGAGATCAGTCCAGAAACCATGATGAATTAGAATCTTTATCTGGAATTACCAAAGTAAAATTTAAAATCATAGTCCAGAAGAGAACAAATATTCATGCTTGTTTGCATTATCCTACTGCTCATTTTTAGGTCTGTGTTTACATCCAGTCTCTACTATTTGTGAGGTATGTTATTTATTTTCTTCAAGTTTTTCTTTGACTTAACTGAAAAATAATATTCCAAATTCTTCTTAATGTAATATGAAAAGAGAAATACAATTTTTGTGTAAAAGACAGTTTTAAAAAAGCATTCAATTCAGTAATCATTCCTCCTAATGCAGGAAGATTTTGTTTGGCTTGCTAGCTACATACTGTGGGTATTCTGTTAACTGTGCTGTGCTTAGGTTACCTCATATCACCTTGCATAATCATGTGTGACAGAGGTTGCTAATTGTCATTTCTCAGATGACCATATGTTACATTGGCAGCAGTAAAAGGTTTTCATGTTGTTACCTTTTCAATAATTGTGTTGTATTAACATGCCTCATATTTTCTGGGAAAACTTGAAGTATAGCTAAACAAAAAAGGTCTGTTATAAATAGGAATTGGCATTTCATTGTTAATACATTTTTTCCTCATAAAAATATTTATACGAAAAGTGATGTATTGTCTATTACATGGGCCCAATCAGTATTAAAGTACTCCCCTTACTCAAAAATGTTTAAAAAAATAATTCATGACCACTTAGTAGCATTTTCATTCGTTGTTTCAAAAGGTCTTTGTAATGGTCAAATTGTCCAGTTCACAAAAGAGTGAGAAAGTTGTTTTCAGTACTGGGAATTTGTAAACCTTAGTTTTAAGTCCAAAAATATTTCTTATTAGCTTAAACATTTTTGCGATTACTTTTCCCTCCTCAGCTCTAGTCCTTTGAAGGAGTAAGTCTAAAGAATGAGGCCATGAAGTCACTATTTCCTCTCACCTCAGTTTGCCTCCTGGTACTTAGCTGGACTGTCACTCCGTACAGCAATACCCCTGGCTGGGTCTCTTCTTCACTCAGCCCTCTGAGTCTACTATTCACAAGACATGCCATTATGTCTTTCCAGTACTGATCACAATGCTGCCATATCTCAGACTCTGCCAGCCGGCATAGAACCATGCCTCATCACAGCGGGGTGAGCAGACAGTTCTGCCCAACTCACAGGCTGCCAGGATGAGGCCACAGGTCCACCTAGGGCGGCAGGTGCTAGTGCTATTTGTCATGAGTTTTGCCAAAACATGTATACTGTTTCTCACCTCTTTTGTAAGAATGGTTGACACTGAGGGGCCATGGAAAAGAACTTTTAAAAAATTATGTGGTGGAATCAAACTCACAAAGGCAGAAACGTGAGTGCCATGCTCTATCCAAGTAAGCTCAGTGTTCCCCTCAGTGCTTTGTATCTGGCCTGGGTCTCCTCAAGTTCCAGGGAAGCAGCAGCCCCCACTGTCCAGCGTGTGGAAGGTAGATCCTTATGACAACAGGAGACCTACAGTTACCAAAAAGAAAAAGGAAGCTAAGGATTGTGAAGGGGAAGAAATCCTTCTCATAAGAAGTAATCATTTTTAGGCCAGGTGCAGCAGCTCATGCCTGTAATCACAGCACTTTGAGAGGCCAAGGCAGGTGGATCACTTGAGGTCAAGAGTTCGAGACCAGTCTAGCCAACATGATGAAACCCCACCTCTAGTAAAAATACAAAAAAAAAAAAATTAGCCAGGCATGTTGGCACGTGCCTGTAGTTTGAGCTACTCAAGAGGCTGAGGCAGGAGACTCACTTGAACCTGGGAGGCAGAGGTTGCAGTGAGCTGAGATTGCACCACTGCCCTCCAGCCTGAGCAACAGAGTGCGAAAAAAAAAACCACAATTTTTAAAGTAAACCGAGTGTAAAATGTTTTTGCCATGAAGCCATTGCACCCTCTCCCCCAGGAAACAGTGCCTAAGGATGATGTCAAGTTACAGCAAGTTTGCTCTGCTCTCCCAGGTCCTAGGAAAACTGAGTACTTCAGCATGCAAAGTAGAGCTACCAGATATGGAGAATAACTTGGCCATTTATAGCAAAGTGTCTGATTTTAGAGTGAGAAGCCAAGCACCTTCTAGGTACTGGGATAGGTGAATGGGAGCTAGCTGCTGAAGTTCTCGTTTTCTATGTGCATCAGAAGCCAGGGTGTGTTTCGTTGTGGTTTTTTAAAACTTTGCTGTAAGTCATCACAGTTAATTCTTTGAATGGATATTCTAGTGCGTATTTTTTTTTAAATTAGCAGAACAGATATTTCTGCTCATTCTCTTTATACATTTAGTTTTTTAAAGTTTACCTAGTATACCTGTTGGGAACCCTAAATAGGACACAGTCAAGGCTAAAAGAAGGACCAGTTGGTCCCTGGAAGCTGCCGTTCCAAATGGTCTTGTTGCAATGTCCTGGTTTGGTTTGGTTTGTTTTTTAACTCAACAAGTTGGAAACCGTGAGTTTAAAGCAAACTATTTCCTTTTCCTTTCTTAAGCTTAAAGAGATTTTTTTTAATCTTTAGCTCCTCATTTAGGTAGTGAAGGCTTCCCTGAAAGACAGCAGTGCTTTCTCTAGAGGAAGAGACTAGGACCAACAACCCGACTCTGTGGGTTGAGGATTTTGAACATTCCTTTGACAAGCTTCTATGTATTTTTAATGGAAGACTCATAAATGAGCCTGATGTGGTGTTCACGACCCATCCCTTAAGCATGCTTGCTTTTTTTAACTTCGCTTTTTGAATGTGGACTTGTCTTTTTTTTCCTGGGGCCATGCTGGGATTTAATTCCTGTTGCTGCTCCACCACAGCCGCCCTGTCCTAGAAGACGGCCATACCTGCAGCAGTGCTTGGGTCTTGAGGAGAAGCAATGTGAAAAGCGGCAGGAAAGCTGACTTTACATTCAAGTCAACAAACATTTGTGAGCATTCTAGTATGCTTCCAACCTTGACACTTTTTAAAAGTTACCTTTTTTTTAGCTTTGAATATCAACCATATAGTTGACTCTGTAGTGGCAGAGGGAGTAGGAATTAGAGCAAAATTCCAACTTCCTGCCCTTATGTGTCTCAGTTCTCATGTCTCTCTAGGAAATGTATCCACCCAATTCCCTTGTCTGCCACTCTGAGTCTCTTAAGGAGTAACAGTAAATGTGTGTAAATGAGAAAAAATATCTCAAAGATTTAGCTTATCGTTTAGATTGTTTCTTATTTTTAAATTCAGGAATACACCTGGTTTGTAGATTACATAATATGGCTACTGGAGCTGTAATTGGGTAGGTGACTAGAAGCATTCTTTCAAATATATTTCTTGTAAAGACATCTATTTTGTTTTAACTAGGAAAAGAAACTCCTCATATTAAAATAAAATAAACATTTCTATAAGCTCTTTCTAGAAGAGTGTAGCATCCGTCTACTATCCATCCCAGAGTGTTTGTGTCTTGCTCATAGTATTTCAAAAATTGTTATGGGTGGAAAAAATGCACATTTTTTTATTTATTGGAAAAGTGTATTGGGTTGTTGAATTAAATTCTCATATAGGACAATTTAATCTAAAGAGAAGCATTGGTTTTGCAGACAACAGCACAGGGCTGTGTTCCCTGTTCTAGTGTTAACTTTACTGTGTGACCTCAAGCAAATGATTTAACTTCTCTGTGCCTCAGTTCTCCATATACTGAATGGGGATAATGATACCAACCATTGCCTACCTCATAGAGATATTATGGGGACAAATGAGAAAATAGAGATAAGCACGAATGCTTTCTACTCTTTGGAAGAAAGGTGCTATATAAATTGAAGTTGTGTTTTTAATGATCCAATTATTAATTATGTTTAGGGTTTAAGTAAAAATACTGTTAGTCATGTTGTGAGTAAGTTTTGTTTTGATACATATTTCCAATTCTCTTCTGTGGCCAGATCTTGATCATTCAACCAGTAATGGTACCTGAGGAACCGAAATGGGTATTTGTTTTCTGTGTGTTTCTGCCAGTAGTATTTTAATTCTGAATATCCAGAAAAGACTGCAGTTTAACTTGTAATATCTTATAGTTTACATGTAATAAAACTTATTCAAGCTATATATAAAAGTATGATTACATGTAAATAGCAGGTATGTTGTAATTAAAGGCACTTATCAAATTGTCTTTGTTCTTTTTTTAATTGTAATAAAAGTCAGTTTTATATAAATGCTTGTTAAAATTTATTTGGTATCTGAAAAGGTCAAGAATGGCTCATTTATATACCTTTCATACATTAACAGGGTGTTGGGATTCCAGCAGTTAACTCACCACCATAACAGGAAGCAGAATGTGCCTGATGATCAGACCAAAGTGTGTAGAGGTTAGCATCAAAGAGTTTGCAGAAAAGGACCTGAGTTTGAATCCCAGCTCCATGATGACTGTGAGGAAGCTGCTGGACTTCTCTATGCCCTCCTTTCCACATTAGGAAATGGGGAATTATAGTATAGAAGCTGTTAATGGAGTTGCTTGGGAATTAAATGAGATATCAAGCATGGTACCTGACAGTTGTACTCTGGACATGGTACCTGGCAAAGTGCTAAGTGCTGTGTACACACTAAGAGACCCTCTTCACAACAAGGCTAGGAGATTTTGGATGGCATGTACCCACACTTGCCAAGCATGCCTATGAAGATGTGCAACCGGAGAGCAAATAATTCCCCAGGCCAAAAGGAAAACCCATCTGCTTGTTGTGTGAAGGGGATGCAGCCCCAGCAAGATGTCTCAGAACAACTGACTTTAATCAGCATGTGGCCTGGCTGCCTCCCCGCGCAATCACTTGGGACTGACCTTGGGGCCAAAAGGTGGAGCAGTGAGAGTCTTCCTTGGCATGCTCTTGCCTCCTTTTTGTCTGGGCCCCATAACTACAGGACACCCCAAACCCAACAGATTGCCTCTTTAAGACCCACCACAACCCAGCCTCCCTTTCTGAGATTTTTCTATGCTTTCTCCTTCTGTTCCACCCCATCTGCACCATTATAAATACCCACTTTGTTTCCTGTTTCTCCATGGACTGGCCCGCTTATTTCTACCCAACTTATCTTCCTGTACAGCAAGTGAATACCGCTCCTACTCCTAGGACTGTTTACAATTTAAGGAGCTTGCTGCCTATCACAGTCTTGAGCAAAACCACCCTTCACTCTCACGAGCATGGCAAACTCATGAGAGACTGCTGGGAGTGTTTGTGCATAGAGAGAGCAGAGGCCCCCGCAGATCACACACCACATCCGCAAATACTTGCAAAGGCCATGCCTGCAGCTCCCTATGTCAGAGAGTCTCGTCTTGCTCTAGGACTTTGCTTCCTTCTGCGTGATATAATAATGGCAGCCTAGAGGCAGACGTGGAGAAGGGCCTGACCATCTTGGTTTCAAACCCTGACTTCATTTCTCACCACATGTGCAGAACTTCCTTTCCTTTCCCAGAGTATTAATCACAACTCCATTCTGTGTGTGAAGGCTCGGAGCTAAGAAATGTTTGTTCTGAGCCTTTGGATCACAGATCCTGGTTTTCCACCTGGGCTACCTGGGGAAATGGAAGCTCCAGAGCTCAGCAGTTTGGTAGGTTCTCTGTCACCTGCAGAATGGAGTACTCTACACTTCTGGCAGAGGTGGACTGCTGATTCTAGGACATAGACATTTACCAAGTGCTCACTAAGAGGAGTGGAGAATTCTGATATGCTAGTTAAGGTGAGCCAAACAGTCCACCTTTTTCTTTATTGTTTCTTTTAAATTTTTCTCCTTGGGTCCATCTTTCTCCCTCTGTGAATACAATCTGCACTATTCTTTTCATCTCTGAAGAATTATTCAGAACCCTGCTGTACTTTTGAGGTTGCCATTTTGAATGTTTGCTCTCATCCTAGATGAGTCTTAAAATCTCAAGGCTGGACCTCAGCACTTCAAAGCAAACTGTCTCCTAGGCATCACATCTCTTTCCAAGATGTCTCCATCCATATGTCCCAATGTAAATGTAGTGGTTCTGAAGTGGAATCACCTTTCCCAGCTGCCTTGTCTGCTCTGAGGTCACATTTAACTTTGAAGTATTCCCCGTAGCATATATTAACAATTTCCTGCACACAGCAAGCACTAAATAAATGTTTGACTTGATTTGAATTCTCCTACCTCTCTATCATCCATTATCCTACAAATCTGTCTTGAAATAGTGCCTATCAAATCTTCAGATTATATACTTGAACTCTTCCACCAATGAAAGCTGCTCTGTGACTGTGAATTTCTGAAGAGATATCAGGTTAACAGGGTAGGGATGTCTGCCAAGTCAAACTAGCCCAAAAAGAGGTGGTACAGGGAAGAAGGCAGACATCTGACATGCAGATAAACAGCACCACAATCTGGCAGAGTATCTTCTAAAACACACACATTATTCAAAACAAATAGCTTTAAATGTTTAGGCACAAAGGAAAAAAAATAAATCATCACAACATCAAAGAAGGAAAGCAAAGTTAACAGGAAAACAAAGGAAGCCACAGAAAAAACAAATATTCATTCATTCCATAAATACTCACTGAGCATGTACTATGTGCCAGGATCTGAAACACAGTGAGAGAGAAGAGAGAGAACTCCAGCCTCATTGGAGCTCACATTCTAATGGCCTTAGTGTCTACCTTTAAATGTTTGCAATGTACATTGAAATTCTCAGGGTATTCAGTATCTCGACATCTCCACTGATTGTACCAAGTCTCTGGATATCCACTTTACAGAGAGGAACCCAGTAAGGCCTCTGTGAGCAGGTTACATTTGATGTGAGACTGAAATGATAAGCCAGCAAAAGAAATTCCAGGCATGGTACACAGCCAACGCCAGGGCTCCAAGCTGGGAAAACCTCCATCTTCTCGCACAAGCACACATTAATCAACACCATCTCAGCCTGCCAGCTCTCCTGCATGTCTTCTTCTCCACCATTCCCGCCCTTGTCCAGCCAGCCCCCATCCTAAGTCACTCTGTAGCACCTCAAATCAACCTTCCATACTGTCTCCAGTGTTATCCATCTAAAAAGCAAGCCTGTTTACATCAAGAGAAAAGTACAAACTACCCACTAAAGTAATTATTATCTACCATTTCCTGGGCACCATTCTAGATTTTGAGGATACAGCAATAAATAAAACAGCCACGGGTTTCTGTTCCAATGAAGCTTACATTCCAGCAGGGGAAGAAAGTTGATTAATCAAAACAAATTTCAGATCCTAAGTGTGATGAATAAAACAAGATGGAATAAAGTAAATGAAATGATGATAAAATAGAGAGTGCCTTGGTTTGTTAGGGCAAGAGGAATGATACCTTTTCTATTGGGTGGTCAGGGAAGGCCTGAATCACCTGGGGAGAAAAACATTCCAAGAAGAGAGAAATAGCAAGTGCAAAGGCCCTACAGAGGAAGAGACGCTGGTATGTTCCTGGACCACAGAGGAAGGCAGGGTGTCCAAACCACAGAAACAGAGTGGTAAAAAAGGGAAATGTGAGAGACAGGCAGGGGACAGATGCCACAGAGCAGAGTAGATCAAATAAAGAATTACACTGTGGTTGTCCAGGCACAGTGGCTCACGCCTGTAAACCCAGCATTTTGGGAGGCCAAGGCAGGTGGATCACTTGAGGTCAGGAGTTCAAGACTAGCCTGGCCAATATGGCAAAACCCCATCTCTACTAAAAATACAAAAATTAGCTGGGTGTGGTGGTGCATGCCTGTAGTCCCAGCTACTGCGGAGGTTGAGGCCAGAGAATGGCTTGAAGCCAGGAGGCGGAGGTTGCAGTCAGCCAAGATCACACCACTGTACTCCAGCCTGGCTGGCGTAGCAAGACTCTGTCTCAAAAAACAAACAAAATTGTACTGTGATACTAGGAGCAAATAGCCACTGAAAGATTTTAAACAGATTTGGCAACAATTGGCTTTCCATATGAAACATAACACTTAAGGCCAGGAGTTCTAGACCAGCCTGGGAAACACAGGAGACATTATCAGTACAAAAATAATTTTTTTTGAGACACAATCTTGCACTGTTGCCCAGGCTGGAGTGCAATGGTGCTTGATTCACTGTAACCTCCACCTCCTGGGTTCATGCGATTCTCTTGCCTCAGCCTCACAGGTACCTGGGATTACAGGCACACACCACCACACCCAGCTAATTTTTTATATTTTTAGTAAAGATGGAGTTTCACTATGTTGGCCAGACTGGTCTCGAACTCCTGACCTCGTGATCTGCCTGCCTCAGCCTCCCAAAGTGCTGGGATTACAGGCATGAACCACTGTGCCTGGCCATAAAAATAATTTTTTTTAAATTGGCTGTACATGGTGGCACACATCTGCAATCCCAGCTACTCGGGAGGCTAAGGTGGAAGAATCACTTTAGCCTGGGGAAGTTGAGGCTGCAGTGAGCCATGATTGTGTCACTGCACTTCAGCCTGGAGGACAGAGCAATGTCTCAAAAACATGCACACACAATAATAAAAAAGAACATAAAATTCAATTTTCAGCTTATACCATAAATGAAAATAAATTTCAAATGGATTAGAGAAAGAATAATAAGAAACAAACACAATAGCTATAATAATACAAGCTTACTATTGATGAGTTACCGTTCTACCGGCATCTTGTTGTATTAGCTCATTTAATCTTCAGAACAACCCTAATGAGTTAAATCATAATTCTCATGGTAATCAGTGATATCACACTGAAGCATAGAATAGTTAACAAATTTGCCCAGCTTTTAGTGGCAAAATTTGAACTAAATTACCTGAGATTTGAACTCAGGTAATTTTATTTCCAAGCCTGAGTTCTTAATCAAAATTCTGCTGTGAGAGATATTTATTATGGCTTTATTATAGTTTAGAACAGAAAGATTTCTTAAGCAATGCACAAAAGCACAAATCATTCAGGAAAACACTGATCTGTTTGACTTCATAAATGTATAAAATGTCTTTATAAAGGTTTAAGTGTATGCATCAGTGTAAGAAGAAATATATCTAAGGACAGTGAGATCTATTTTGTTTACTGCCATATTGTCATTCACCTACAAGTGTTCTGACCCGTAATAGCACCTCAATAAATATATGCTGAAGGGATGGATGGTGGATAAACAGATAGATGAAGAGCACGTAGGTTTACTCAAAGTAAAACAGGTAGGTGGTACAAAGCCAACCTACCAGGCTTTGTACTAGAGCTGATGACACAAAGGTGGATCAGACAGAAACCCCCCACAACCCTGCAACCCCACTGGAGCTCACAGCCTTGTGGGCAATGCAGGCAACATTTGTACATATGATGGAAAGGAGTTGAGGGGTTTCCATCTGAGGCACTTGAAGTTTGCATGGTGGAATGCTGAGATCAGAGCTGGTAGACTAGTTCAGATGGGGCAGTGAAGGCTTGGCCAGGGCAGAGGAAATGGGGAGAAAAAATGCTGTCTTTAGACATAAGTAGGTGGTATTACAGAATGGATGTCACTACTGATAAGCTGTAGGAGATGAGGGGTATAGAGATGAAAAGACAATGGTTGGGTTTCTGGATAGATGATTATGATATTAATGAACTACAGATGGAGAAGGTTGACAAGAGGTAGGTAAAGATTTCAGATTGGATTCAGATGCACATCTTTCCACTTCAACAACTAGTCATAGAATATTTACCTATTTTCAGTTGATTTCATAACTATTCAGTAATATTTCTTTAAGCCTCTTGGTGCAAAGTATTTTGCAATATCATGGTGGGGGTGTTAAAGCAAACCAAATATGGCCTGAGAAGGACTCTGTACTGCTCTATTTAAGTCCTTGTGGATGAACTGTAACCTAGCTTAATAATCAGACAAAATTGAAAACCTAACTTAAATGTATGCACCTGTAACAATGGCTGAGTGTTGGCCAATCCCAGCCGCCATACTTCAACCACTCATAGACTGCTGAATGATCAGCATTCAAAGAAGGCAAAGGCTGAGCTGTAACTAGTTTCACTGTTTGCGTACTTCACTTCCGATTCCTGTATGTCACTTTACCTTTTTTGTCTATAAATTTGTTTTGACCACGAGGCACCCCTGGAGTCTCCCTGAATCTGCTGTGATTCTGGGGCTGCCCAATTCACAAATCATTCATTGCTCAATTACACTCTTTTAAATTTAATTTAGCTGAAGTTTTTCTTTTATCAGGGGAATGAATATAAACTCTCCAATTATAATAAGTTGAAAAACTATGGAGTTCCCACTGAAACATAATTAATCAAACATGGGTTTGCCCAAAACCCATAGTTATCTTCCATTAACCTCAATCCCAATGAATAAATGTTATATGATAATCATACACATTGCCGAATGAAAGAATCTCTGATCATTTAAATGAAGACTACCTTAGTAATTGAATGGAGGCTCAACAAAGTAGGGAGCTGGCAAGCAGTTAAAGGGAAGAAAGAATGCACAGAATTAAACTGTATCAGCCCAGTAACACCTAATTAACGCTTTTTTTTTTTTTTTTTGAGACAGGGGTCTCTGTCACCTAGGCTGGAGTACAGTGACACAATCTCAGCTCACTGCAACCTCCGTCCCCCAGACTCAAGAGATCCTCCCACCTCAGCCTCCCAAGTAGCTGGGATACAGGACACCCCACCACGCCCAGCTATTCTTTCATACTTTTAGTTAAGATGGGATCTCACCTAGCTGCCCAGGCTGGTCTCGAACTCCTGAGCTCAGGCAATCTGCCCGCCTCAGCCTCCCAAAGTGCTTGGATTACAGGCGTGAGTCACTGTGCCTGGCCTCCAATTAACAGTTTTTTAAATTGAGGCAAAAATAATTTTCCCACAAAAAAACACAAAACACCTTTTCTACTCTCACTCTCTCCTCATTCATTAATTTCTAGGAAGTTTTTGAAAAAGGAAAAGTTTTTAGTTCTGAGTTGCTGTTGTCAGCCATGTTTACTGTTAGTATTATTTTTCCACATGGTTTTCAATCTGCTGGTGCTTCTCTCTCACTTCATTATTTTTGTGACCTCACATCCTTCTTCTAGTGACCTTGAATTGTCCTCTGTCTTCCTCTTGCATACATTTTGTTATACGCAGAAGGGTAAAACTAACAGATTCAGTGTTTCCTTGGGAAAATGCTAAATATTCATATCCCTTGACACCAGTGGTCTCCCACTGGGTCCTAAAATAAAGTAACCTCATGTACTCTGGCCCTGCTTTTACTGTGCCTCCTAAACCAATGCCCCACTCTCCTTCCCACTAGTGAGAGGGAGGCATTGCCTTTGCAATGCCTCACATGCTCAAGACTCATTTTCATCTAAGGTCACACTCCCGTTTGAAATGTAAACAAAACTGGCTCCTGTGCAAGGTGAGGTTAGAGGTTGTCAGAGATTGTCCCTAGATTTCTGTAGAACATCATTGGACAGGGGCTAGCTGCTCTTGGTCCTTGCTAAACCATCCATCTCGCTTTCTTCTTGGCTCCTGCAGCTGTTTTCTTTCCTCGTCTACAATCATCCATACTCCACCTTTTTAATTTCCCTCAAAATCACAAAGTATGCATGATGGTAACAGATGTTGCTGAAGGTAAAAGGGGGAACAGAATAAGTCAGCATCTCAGTTGAACTGCTGGCCCCCACCCTCAAAGCTCCTCCTCAGCAGGACTCTTGCCTCCCAACCTCCCTGTTTGCACATGCTGTGCAGTTCCCTTCTCCCCTCCCTGCTGGGCTCAAGAACTTCCGTCACATATTCAAAGACTGATTAATGGGCTCAGATACAAAAAATCATCAACTCTGCATATCCCTCTTTGCAACAAACAAACTGGCAGCAGCTTTCAAGTTTCAATTCCTTTCTTTTCCACATAACAGCCAGTGTTGAGTTGTATATCTAGGTCTACAAAGTAGCCACATCAAAGTAAGTCATTTACCAGCCCATTGAAACGGGATTTTTGTTTGCTAAGAAAGAAGAAAGAGGGAAGGAAGGAAGGAAGGAAGGAAGGAAGGAAGGAAGGAAGGAAGGAAGGAAGGAAGGAAGGAAGGAAGGAAGGGAGGGAGGGAGGGAGGGAGGGAGGGAGGGAGGGAGGGAGGGAGGGAGGGAAGGAGGGAGGGAGAAAGGCAGGCACTAGTGGCTCATGCCTGTAATCCCAGCACTTTGGGAGGCCAAGGAAGGCAGATCATAAGGTCAAGAGATCAAGACCATCCTGGCCAACCCCACTTTGGGAGGCCAAGGCAGGCAGATCATAAGGTCAAGAGATCAAGACCATCCTGGCCAACATGGTGAAACCCCATCCCTACTAAAAATACAAAAATTAGCTGGGTGTGGTGATGCACACCTGAAGTCCCAGCTACTCAGGAGGCTGAGGCAGGAGAATCACTTGAAGCTATGAGGCAGAGGTTGCTGTGGCCAAGATTGTGCCACTGCACTCCAGCCTCGTGACAGAGCAAGACTCCGTCAAAAGAAAGAAAGAAAAGGAAGAAAGGAAGAGAAGAAGGAAGGGAGGGAGGGAGGGAAGGAAGGAAGGAAAAAGACTGCAGGTTTTACCATGTGGCCCTAGTAATAAATGCCTTTCTAAATTCTGTTATACACAGGGACATCTCTATGTTCCTCCACCTGGCTAGTTCTTTCACTTTACCCCACCCACAACACATGGCAGACTGAGCTCTGGGGTCCATTTACCCTCTCATTCAATCATCAAATAATTGCAATTGTTTTATGTACCAGGCACTATATTTCAGTCCAAAAACAGTAGGCCTGCAGTTGAAGGGAGTAGAGATTAGTGTTCAATGAAGAGGTAGTCACCCCTACTCTAGAAACTCTACAGATGTCACCAACAGAATATCCAAGCTAAAATGAATCTTTGGGCTCATCTACTTCATCTGCCTCGTTTTGCACATGAGGACACAGAGGCCTAGAAAGACAAAGTGATTTACCTCTAGAGTTCCATGCACTAAGGCACCAGGGTACACAGTGCTTTGAAGCAATTACAGGAAGAAGCCATTGGAGCAGCAGTGTGGGGAATGAGATGTCCACAGGCCTTGGGGTTAAAGACCAGAATTCAGATCCCAAGAGCGCCATTTTTTCACCATTTAACCTGCATCAGGAACACTAGCAACTCTGTCTGCCTCAGTCTACTCATTCGTGAAAATGGGACAATACTCATCTAAAGGGTTACATGGAATAGCATATACAAAAGGCCCCTGACTTATCCTCCCCAACATGTTTACTTTTCTTCTTTTCTTCAGAGGTCCTGCCCCTTTGCACCGGGGAAAACAAAAGATACCCATTTATCGTCATCATGATTCTTTTAATGTCTTCCCCCACACCCCAGCCCAGGTCCTACACAAGCCTTTGCACAAGCATGCACACACATATGCACACACAGGTACATGCACATACACATGAACACACATACACACATGTGCACATGCACACATACTTGCACGCTTGACACTCCTCCCTATGGAAACACAACCTGCTCACCTGCACCAACAGTGGTGGCAGCTGCAGGTCCCTGAGGGGTTCTCTGTTAACTTCTATGTTTGGCTCAGGTTCCTGACAACTACCTACCTCATTGCACCCCACTTGTTGGCACCCTCAAAGCCCGAGATTGCATACAAAGCCAGACGCCACACTGGACACTTCCCTGCCTGGCATAATTCAATTTCTTTGTTTCACTCGAAAAGACTTCTTTAGTTGTCTAATCCACACTGTGTTTTGGCTGACGTACAGGCTCTAATTCCGCTGTAGAAAGTAACTAATAGAATTTAGCCATAGAGAAGTGAGAAAATGAGCCCCCTTCTCCCAGGGATTTTAGGCAGGAACATAGTGATGAGTGTTTTCATACTTTTGAACCTATCCACCATGAATTGGGGCGATTAAAGTTTTACCATTTCTGGGCACTTGAGTCATTTAGAAATATTTGAAAAATAAACTGTTGGAGTACAAAAGTAAAAGTATTCCTGCCTCAATGCAGAACCACTCCTCTGATTTATGGTGTGTGCATTTTAGATTAAGCAATGCTGCTATTGATGGTAAAGGATGCATCTCTGTCTTTAGTAAGATGGAGCTTTCTGCAAGTCACTAGGGGAATCTTACTAACAGCTGTAGAAAGCCAAGAAGGGGCTTGACCCATTCTTAGTGCTAAGTAGAGAAAGACCAGCTCTAGACATAGTGGTCACCTGGTAAGCATTCAAGAAATATTTGTTGAATTAATGGAAATGGCATGGCCACATTTCACCATTTTGATTTCAGTGACATAAAGTGTCATATCCTGCCACAAGAGGACTGTTCAAACACCTGGGTTAATGATTCTTATCTCTATCACTTAGACCACTGTTTCCCAACCTGTACATCAACTAGTACCTGATTCTCTCCCCAGCCTGTTAGTGGCCCTCTCCTGACAGTAGCTCTCTGGAGGGGTCAGAAGTGATGAAGGCAGAGTCTACACTCTCCTTCTGCTTATACCACATCTGCCTCTCTTGCTTCCTCCCCTGCTTGGTACTTCAAGCCCCTCCTTGCAGAGAGTGAAATCCCAGGAAAGGAAGATAAAAAGAAAAGTAAAAAACACCTTTAGCTCAGCTGTCCTCCAGTCCTTCTGTCATGGACGGCATCCAAATGCTGGCTCTTTGAAGTGGAGAAGCAGCGGAACCTTCAGAGATGACCAAAGGGGACATCTGTGCTGCACCAGCAGTGACCTCTCATTCAGGCTCAGTTCCTGACCCTGGTCCTACTGCCCCTGGTGCCCCCAACAGTTTTGCTCAGCCTGGGTGAGGGGCTGAGTTCTTTCAAGACAGAGATCTTGGGTGCCTGTGCCCTCCAGTGTCCCTGCTCCACCAAGAATGGGAAGTGTAGCCGCTGTGTACCCCCTCACCTGCTGTCCCAGATATCTCCCGCAGCCTCCCAGCTTTTACTTCTCAAGGCCAGACTCAGGCACTGATCTCTGTAAGAAACATCAGTTCAGTTCCTCCTTAGAACTCTCGCTGCCCTCACCCCACACCCCAGGCCTACTCCCCAGGACTGTGCTAAGATGGGTGTCAGAATCTGCAGCTCATCCTCCAGCCAAATAGGGAAAGAACACAAGCCCTGGCCCTGACAATATGTTGAATGAGCAAGAAAAGTGAACCACCAAGAAATACCAACATTTAAGAGATGGAACAAGGAAAAGAAGACAATAGAGAGACAGAAAGATACAGCAGAAGAAAAGATAATTACTCAGATGATGACGCCACAAATGTTACAGGAGTAGAAGACTTTAAAAGGAGTTTACCAAGGGCAGCAGACAATGTGGAGAGGAGGAATAGAACCAGGATGAAATGGAGAATTAGGACAGTGTGGGCATTAGCAAGATCAATTTCAGTAAAGCTGTAGTGTGGATGCCAGAGGGCATTAGACAGAAGAAATATTCAGAGAAGTGAAAGTGCAGCTATTCCTTTAAGAAGTCTGGCAGCAAGTGGAGAAATATGGGAAGAGAAGGATAAAAGCGCAAGATCAAGGGACAGGTTATTGGTGAAATGTTGCATCTCAATGCATTTATTTATTAATTATCCTTTTTAGCATTACAAAGTCCTTAGCATACTTGTAGGTATAGGGAAATGAACAAGAGGAGAAAATCAGGAAAATAAGAGTAGCCAACTGGCAGAGCAAGTGTTCTGGGAAGACAAGGCCGGATGGAGCTAGGGAAGAGGTGAAGGATTTCCTGGGACGGGAAGGTATGACGGTTTAATTTCACGTGTCAACTTGACTGGGCCAAGGGACGCCCAGATACCCAGTTGAGGAGGCACTCTGTCCCTTATTAGAGCTCAAGTGCTCTTCTGGGAGATCCACTGCTCTCTTCAGAGTTGGCAGGAAGGAACGTTTAAGTCTGCTGAAGCTGTACCCACGGCTGCCCCTTCTCCTGAGTGCTCTGTCACAGGGAGATGGGAGTTTTGTCTATAAGCCCCTGACTGGGGCTGCTGCCTTTCTTTCAGAGATGACCTTCCCAGAGAGGAGGAATATAGAGAGGGAGTCTGGCTATAGTGGCTTTGCTGTGCTGCAGTGGGTTCTGCACCCAGTTCAAACTTCCAGCCACTTTGTTTATACTGTGAGGGTAAAACCACCTACTCAAGCCTCAGTAATGGTGGATGACCCTCCCTCCACCAAGCTTGAACATCCCAGATCAACTTCAGACTGACACACTGGCGGTAGGAATTTCAAGCCAGTGGACCTTAGTTTGCTGGGCTCCATGGGGTGGGACCCGCTGAGACCACTCAGCACCTTGCTTCAGCCACCTTTCAGGGGAGTGAATGGTTGTCTCGCCAGCCTTCCAGGCACCACTGGAGTATGAAAAAAAGCTCCTACAGCCAGCTCAGTGTCTGCCCAGACAGCTGCCCAGTTTTGTCCTTGAAACCCAGGGCCCTGGTGGTGTAGGCACCCAAGGGAATCTCCTGGTCTGTGGGTTGTAAAGATCATGGGAAAACATCGTATCTGGGCCAGACAGTTCAGTCTCTTATGGCACAGTCCCTCATGGTTTCCCTTGGCTGGGAGAAGGAGTTTCCTAATCCCTTGCACTTCCTGGGTGAGGTGATGCCCCACCCTGCTTCTGCTTACCCTCCATGGGCTGAACCCTCTGTCTAACCAGTCCCAATGAGATGAACTGGGTACCTCAGTTGGAAATGCAGAAATCACCCACCTTCTGCATTGTCCCCACTGGGAGCTGCAGACCAGAGCTGTTCCTATTTAGCCATCTTGCCCAGGAATCACATTCTTTATGTTTTAAATAATACATTTAACATACTATGAATTATTTTTAATGATTATTTCTCTTAACCAACTTTTTCAATTCATGAAAATTATTCTACTGTATCAGTTAATAAAGCTTCTATTACAGATGGATGACTCATCAGTGAAATGAAATATTCAGCTGACCACTGTTTTCTTTGAAGGAGAAAATAAGATCATCTGTTGAAAATGGGAAGAGATCATGGGTAAAAGCCATGAAGAGCAAGAAGAGCAATGGAATTTTCAAAATGCTGGTAAGGGAAATAGAAAGGAAACTGAGCACCCATAGCTAATAATAATCACAGTTCGCCTGTAATAAGCTCCTACTATATGTCAAGCATTGTACATATTATCTCTAACCTTTAACAAAAAGGAACAATGGCTACAGTAATTTTATTATCTTTTTATAGATCTGCACTGTTCAGTAAGGTAGCCAGTAGCCACATATGAACACTGAGTACTTAAAATGTGGCAAAGCTGAATTAAAATGTTCTATAAGTGGGCTGGGCATGGTGGCTCATGCTTGTAATCCTAGCACTTTGGTAGGCCGAGGCGGATGGATCATGAGTTCAGGAGTTCAAGAGCAACCTGGCCAATGTGGCAAAACCCTATCTCTACTAAAACTCCAAGAAATTAGCTGGGCATTGTGGCTTGCACCTGTGGTTCCAGCTACTTGGGAGGCTGAGGTAGAATCACTTGAACCTGAGAGGCAGAGGTTGCAGTGAGCCGAGGGCATGCCACTGCACTCCTGCATGGGCAATAGACTAAGACTCCATCTCAAAAAAAAATTTCTGTAAGTATAAAATACATACTACATTTCAAAGATTTAGTATTAGAAAAAATCATGTAAAATATCTCAATATTTCTGTATTGATTACATGATGCTTTTTGAAGTTTATGTGTTATTAAAATTAATGTCACCTGTTTCTTTTTATGTTTTAAACATGGTCCTGGAAAATGTAAACGCACACATGATGCTCACACTGTGCTTTATTGGACAGCACTACTGGAGTTTGGAGACATTAACTGAGATTTGAAGCAAGACAGCTCAATGCCAAAGCCAGTGCTCTTACTCAATGCCATGCTGCTTCTGAGGACAGGCACAAGATTGGCAGAGAGATGCCAAGAGTCCAAATGGAATGGGAAACCTGAAATTGAAGATGTGTCAGACTACAGAACAACGCAAGTGTCTTTAACAGAGGAGTCCAGGAGCAAAAAATGAGGAAGCCGATCATTGTTTCAAACCATGGTCGGGGGTGGACAGTTAGGTCCTGAATAGTATCTGGAAAGTTTCTTCTTAGAAAGACACCCCTCTGCCTGTATTAGTCATAGTCTAATTTGGAAAATCATCTAAGTATTTTTAAAAGTAGAGTTTAATACAGGGACTTGGTTACCCAGGTGATGTAATTTGCTGAGAAGCCACACAGGAAAGTGAGGTACTCCAGAGATTATCCACAATGGGGAAGGCACTACCACCTCTGGGTTAGGATGAAAAAAGGGGAGAGATAGAATTACCAGAGCCCAGAGACTGGGCACCTGGTGGAAGTTAGAACCCTGGCAGGACTGTTGGGGGCAGAAGGACACTTGAGCCACCACAGAAGAGTCCCAGCAGTAGCAAAGTCTGAGGCCCAAAGCCTGGAGATACAGAGAGAAACACTACCTCCTGCCGCCCTCCTGGCCTCCAGTCTCTTGCAGGCTCCCTCCTCATACCCAGCTTGCCACCCACATTAGAGCAGGGAAAGGGCTAGGAACGGATCTGAAGGCAATGCAGCCAAGAGCAAGCACAGCCTCCAATCATTCTCTCCTGAATAACGGCTACCCATACATGGCTAAAAAGTCATAGGCATGTCTCAAATTCAGCTCGCTGGCAACACCACTCTTCATGCATGAACAATTTTGTGAATGTTCATTCTTTGCCTTTCCTGGCACAATAAGATGTCCAATGGGAAAGAGAGGAAGTTGCTTTTCAGTTCAGACATTCTGCCTCCCCACTTCAGGCTTCAAGGATCTTCATCTATCATAAGACAATGATGAAAATGTTATAAATTCCACTTACTAAATGCTGCTGTGACTTTTTTCCCGAAAATCCTTGGCTTTGGGTTTTCTGCACCATTACAGCAATTCATCAAAAGCCATTGTTTGGTCAAAGAAAAAGTTCCAATAATCTGGAAAAAGGAAAAAGTGGTTGTTCTATCGGCTTCTGTGTAACCAGCATCTTGGGGACAACCATAGAACTGGCGCTCTCCAGTCTCGCCCCCTGGCTGCTTTCCTCCTGGCAAGCCTGTGCTTGTTCCAGCCTCTCTGCCAAACAGAGAAACACACACAGGGTGACCCCTTAAAAGCCAGACATTTTCTTCCCTAGTGGCAGATTTCATCTGTTTTCTCACTGGATCAATATGATGGGGAATTCAGCACTAATCAATATCCCTTTCTATCTCTGGTCCTAGTAACAGTAAACAGATGCTTCCAGAGAACAAAGCAGTCAATTTAGCTAATCTCTGCCACTGAGCCCTGAGTAGGAGAATTACTACACGGAAAAGACAGCACTGAACCAACTAAGCGTCATGGGCTTTGTGGTCAAACATCACTGTCACAAACGCATCCATCTCCCAAAGCAGTGGTCTCTGTGAGCTATTAGTCTGTCTGTCCACACAGCCTTGTCTGAGAAGCAGTCAGAAGCTATGTCTGCAACACAAAGACCAATTAGAAATTGGCTGGAAAAATTCCATCTAATCTGCCTTGGGATCAGGCTTGCCATTTACAGTATAATGCAATATCAGAATGGTAATCTCAAAAGAATCAAAGTGACTCTTTAAATCTCATTTCCTGACTCGCCCTGGTAATTAAGATCCCACTTTAATCACCAGTCTAGATTGATGTGACATAGCTCCCTTATAGTAAGTTAACAAACTAAAAGATAGCCAAGAGGAGGCCAAGAGGCCAGACAGAAAAACAAAAATTTGTGATTTTTTTACCATCTGGCAACCAACCATCCCACCCCGACATCCTCACAGTTTTTCAAATCTGTTCTCCCTTGTAGGAGATTTTGTGTCGTAAATAGTAAGCCAGATAGGAGGCAAAGCTGAGGTGGATGGATGCTTCCTCTCTAGCTAACGAGGTGAGAATGTAACAAATGAGCCTCTAGGGGCTTTGCCTTTCTAGCTGGTTACACAAAAATGGATGAAACAATGTGACCCCAGATTCTCTGCAGACACAGGGGCTACACAACATCCTGGATGTTTCTGCCGCATCCCCTTGTCCATGCTCTTAGCTCTGAGGCTCTGTGCTCCTTTGCTTCTTGATGGACCTCCCTGCCCACATAGCCTCCCAGACCATCAGCAGCCTCAAGATCCTCCCAAGGCAGAGTCAGTGTATTAGTCTGTTTTCACACTGCTGATTAAGACATACCTGAAACTGGTCAATTAACAAAAGAAAGAGGTTTAATTGAACTTACAGTTCCGTGTGGCTGGGGAAGCCTCACAATCATGGTGGAAGGCATGGAGGATCAAGTCACATCTTAAGTGAATGGCAGGAGGCAAAGAGAGGGCTTGGGCAGGGACACTTCATTTTTTAAAACTATCAGATCTCGTGAGACTGATTTACTATCCTGAGAACAGCACAGGAAAGACCTGGCCCCATGATTCAATCATCTCCCACCAGGTCCCTCCCACAACACGTGGGAATTTTGGAAGCTACAAGATGAGATTTGGGTGTGGGCACAACAGAGCCAAACCATATCAGTCAGCTTCTGTTGCTTGCCACCAAGACTCCTGATAGACACGGTAAGAATCCACTGCTCAGGCCATTCTTCCCATCCACAAAGGTAAAAAGAAGTGAAGCTAAAAGCCTGGTATATTTCCTATGGAAACACTCTGAGAATTTCACCGAGTCTCCAGCTCTTGGGATTCGTAGTTTGTATTTCACATACCCATACATTTTTCTTTAGTCTTTTGTAGTTTAGTAAAAGCACTTAACTTTAGCAGTAACTGTTTTTATGTTTGCAAAGGACTTTTTCATCACTTATGAATTTATCTCCAAACCACAATCTAGGTAAGATGGAAACAATTCTTTTCATAGAATCAGCTGCCCTTCTGTAATAGGCAGAAGTTAGTAAGGAGAAAACTTTACAGGCAATCTAATCCAACATCCTTATTTTACAAACTAAGAAAACATTTCTTCTTGGGAAAAGTAAGGAAACTGTATATGAAGAGTTAACCTTTGTTCCAAAGTTAATCATGCCTTTAGAATTTAAAAGCAATTTTCTTTTCTCCACACTGTGAGGTATGTCTCAAACTTAATTAGATTAAACTTTTCTAAGAACCCTATGGTTACGTTACCTCAAGTATATACATACAGACGTGTCATTTTTCACTTAATTGCTTAAATGGTCTCTTAACTAGGCTTTTCACTTAAAGTGTAAGGTACCCCCAGCTCCATTCTGCCCTAGCCAACCCAACCCACCCCCAGCCCAATCTCCACACAACCATAACAGCGGTTACTTACTCCAAACGCAAATTTGATCATATTGCTCCTCTGCTTACATTCAGTAAATAGCTGCCCTTCTGTAATAGGCAGAATAATTGACCCAAAGATGTCCACATCCTAATCTCCAGATCCTGTGACTATATATAATCTTGCATGTCACGTGAGAATGAAGATTGCAAATGAAATTAAAATTGCCAATCAGCAGACCTTGAGATGGGGATATGATTAGGATTATCCAGGTGGACTCAATCTAATCACATTTCTACTTTTCTTAAAAGCAGGAAAGGGAAGCAGAAGTCAGAGGGAAATGTCAAGACGTTATGCTGCTGCTTTGCAGATGGAGGAAGGGGTGAAAAGCCCAGAATGTAGGTGGCCTCTAGAAGATGGAAAAAGCAAGGAAATAGAGTTTCTCCTAGATCTTGACACTTTGATTTTAGCCCAGTGAGATCTGTTTTGGACTTTTGACCTTCAGAACTATAAGATGATAAATTTTTGTTGAGCCAAGTTGTTACAGCAGCAGTAAGAAGCTGTTACATCATCACACACAAGGCTTTTGTATTAGTCCATTTTCATGTTGCTGACAAAGATATACCTGAGACTAGAAAGAAAAGTTTAATTGGACTTACAGTCCTACATGGCTGGGGAGGCCTCAGAATCATCATAAAAGGTGGAAAAGCACTTATACATGGTGGTGGCAAGAGAGAATGAGGAAGAAGCAAAAGCGGAAACCCCTGATAAACCTATCAGATCTCGTCAGACTTATTCACTTACATCACAAGAATAGCACAAGAAAGACCAGTCCCCATGATCCAGTTACCTCCCCCTGGGTCCCTCCCACAACATGTGGGAATTCTGGGATATATAATTCAAGTTGAGATTTGAATGGGGACACAGCAAAACCATATCAGACAGTTCCAGCCTCATCTGCTTCCACTCCTTCCCTTCCATCTCATGCTGGAGGGTAGCCTTCCAAGGCCACCATATATACTACTGTTCCTCTACTGAAAATGCCTCCCCCAGTTTCTCACCTAGTGCTGTGGTTTATATATGGTCTGTCCCCCCCCAAAAAATATGCTGAAATTTTGTCACCAGTGTGGTGGTTTTAGGGGGTAGGGCCTAGCAGGAGATGTTTGGGTTCTCGTGGCAGATTCCTCGTGATACCTCGGCAGTGAGAAAGTTCTCACTCTCTCAGGAATGAATTAGTTCCTATGAGAGCCAGTTGTTAAAAAGTGTCTGGCCTGTAATCCTAGCACTTTGAGAGGTTGAGGCGGGAGGATTGTCTGAGACCAGGAGTCGGAGACCAGCATGGGCAACAAAGCAAGACCCCAATCTCCACACACACACACACACACACACACACACACACACACACTCTATCTCTCTCTCTCTCCATATATATATATAATCCAGGTACAGTAATAGTACACCTGTAGTTAGTCCTAGCTACTCTGGAGGGTAAGGCAGGAGGACCACTTGAGCTCAGGAGTTGAAGGCTGCAGTGAGAGCTATGATCATACCACCACACTCTAGCCTGGGTTCAGAACAAGACCTTGTCTCCAAGGAAAAAAAAAATGTCTGGCTTCCTTGATTTCTCTCTCTCTTTCTTTCTCTCTCACCGTGTGATTTCTTGCACATAACCACTCCGCCTCCACTTTCTGCTCTAAGTGGAAGCAGCATAGCAGCATGGAAGACCAGATGCAGCTGTCCAATCTTACACTTCCCAGTCTGCAGAAACATGAGCTAAATAAACCTCTCTTCTTTATAAATTACCTAGCCTCAGAAATTCTGTTATATCAAAGCTAAATGGACTATGACATCTAATTAATTCCTACTTAGCCTATTCAAGTCTGACATCACCACTGGGAAGCTCTCCCTGATTCCCTGGGATATGTTCACTAACTGCATGGTACCATGTGCTTACCTTTATATGAGCACTTCTCACCCTGTATGCTAATGTGATTATTTTCTCCTCCCCCAATGGAGCTGTGAAAGCAGACCCTAGTCTTAGTGCAACAAATGGTTGTTGAACAAATGACTTGGCATATAAATTCCATGAAGATAGATATTTTTACCTATTTTATTTGCTGCTGATCCCCAATACCCAGAACAATGCTTGGCACATAGTAGGCTCTCAATAAATAATTGTTGAATTGATGAGTGAATAAATTAATGAATGAACAAAAATGTCCAGGCATAGTCTTGGACATGAAGTTAAAGTGACCAGAGGGAGCAAGGAGGTTCCCTACACAATCATCTCTGAACAGCTCTTTCCCAAGCAGGTGGACAATGAACCAGCGAATCTAAGGTTGAATGTTTGTGGAAGTGCCTTAAATCTTACACTGATGAACCTTCTCCAAAAGTGCAAATGTGCACATTCCCAACACTGCTATAAAGATAGGAAGTAAGATAAAAAGAGGCAGCCTGTGTTGCTACATGTGGATTCCAGATGTTAGTTGGGCTAGCCTGACCCACAAGTGATAGATGAGGTCAGCTTGACCCTTTTCCATGGCCTGCAGGGGTTCAAAGACTAGCAAAAAAATGTTTTATTCTCATAGTCATTGCTGGCTCTGCCTTATAGTTCTTCAGTCAACCATGACACTTAATTATTCAAAAACAAACAAACAAAAAGCTCCAGCCCTTTGAATTGTTTTGGTGTAATAGACTTTAAGTACTTCCAGGATGTGAGGAGGGAGGCTTGCAGAGTGTGTGGGGAAAGGAAGAGAGGGGATGGGATTTTTAACAGCTACTTAATCTCACTGAGTTTTTAGTCCTGCTATCTCATTACATTTTCATTAAATTTCATTTAATTTTCATTAAATTCTGTGGGTATGTGTGTGTCTATCACACACACAGAAACAAACACACATACGTATAGTAACAAAATGAAATCCCTCGTTTGTCTTTTTAGTTCTCCTGTCACCTTTTATCCCAAGTGGCTTACCAAAGATAATCTACCTTAAAAGGTTAAAATACCTCTTTTAGAACCTTTTACTATGATGTGGCATTCATATGCAAATATTAAAAGTTTTTAAATAAAAATAAAAAAGAACCTTTATTGCAGATAAAGATCTTGCCTCTTATTGGTGTCTTCATTTCAAAATGCATATTCTTGAACTAAACTTGGCCCATCTATTGGCTCTTTTTTTTTTTTTTTTTTTTTGAGATGGAGTTTCGCTCTTGTTACCCAGGCTGGAGTGCAATGGCGCCATCTCGGCTCACCGCAACCTCCACCTCCTGGGTTCAGGCAATTCTCCTGCCTCGGCCTCCTGAGTAGCTGGGATTACAGGCACATGCCACCATGCCCAGCTAATTTTTTGTATTTTTAGTACAGACGGGGTTTCACCATGTTGACCAGGATGGTCTCGATCTCTTGACCTCGTGATCCACCTGCCTCGGCCTCCCAAAGTGCTGGGATTACAGGCTTGAGCCATCGTGCCTGGCCCCATTAGCTCTTTAGAATGAGGACTTTCCCAGATAGCTTCTTGACTTCCAGTGCCCTCAGCCCCTCCTTAGTCTGCCTGATGCCTCCAGATGTGCTCAGGTATGCTGCATCCTGAACATTAGAGCCTCCTTCTTGCCTTAGACCTCAATTGCAAACATATAAACCCATATGTTTCAACGAATACATTTTGTAATCCATTTCACATAAACCAAGCCTCATAACTAATAAGTAAATTTAGCAAGATTGCAAAATCCTAGGTCAATATACAAAATCAAGCATATTGCTGTATATGACCAACAAAAACCTGAAAAATAAACTTGTGGGAGAAGTCATTTACAAAAGTATATAAACACAAAATATTTGGGAATACATTTAACCAAATATATATGAGACATATAAGCCAAACACTATAAAATACTAATGAGAGAATACTCAAATAAAATGAGGGGATATATGATATTTATGAATCAAAATCACTAAGATATAAGCTCTCCATAAATTGATTTATAGACCTAATGCAATTCTCATCAAAATCCTAGAAGGATAGTTTTGTGTAGGAATTAACAAGCTGATTCTAAAGTTCATACCCCAAATCAAAGAATCTCAAACAGCCAAATCATTTTATATATTTTAAAACATATAAAACTGATTTTACATTCCCTGATTTCAGAACTTAGTGTAAAGCTACAGTAATCAAGATGGTATGGTATTAGTGAAAGGACAGACTTATAGATAAGTGTTACACAACAGAAACAGAGACACATGTATAGCATCAATTGACTTTTGACAAAGACACCAAGGTGATTGAATGGAGAAAGGATTTTCAACAACTGGTGTTGAGACAACTAGATCCTTATGGGGGAAAAATGAATATTAACCTTTATCTTAAACTAAACATAAGTAACTCAGAATAGACCACAGACCCAAATGTAAAATCTAAAACTATAAAATTTTTAAAGACAGAGAAAATGTATAAAGTTTTAGAGTAAGCTAAAATAAATACATATGTCAGAATTCATTGAACCTTACTTTTAAACTAGGTACATTTTATTTTATTTAAATTAAACTTCAATGAAGTTGACCAAAAGAGAAAAAACATGCATCCAAATTTGGTGCTTAAATGAATAATTTTCCATTGTCTTTTTTGCTGTTTCATTCTGCTTTAGCCACATTTGCCTTCACTCTAGCCTCCAAATCAGAGCCTTTGGTCTTGCTGTTCCTGTGCCTAGAATGTTCTACTGACACCCACTGCAGGCATGGTTACTTCTCATGATTCAGGCTTTGGTTCAGATGCGATCTCCACAGAGAGAACTTCCCTGTTGTCTTAGATTGTCCATGCCATGTTCACATCCCACTCCTGCCTCTACCAGTCAAGCTCTATCCTGTTTTTCTGTTTATTTTCTTAACAAAATAAGAATGGTTGGCAATAAGAGTACATTGGTTTATTGAGTTTATATATCCACCACTGGAATGTGAACTGTGCAAGGGCAGGAACTCTCTCTTCACCACTCAATCTCTAGCACTTAGAACAATGCCTGGCACATAATAGGAATTTATGACTTTTTTAAGATAAATGAATAAATGGATGTTATTCATACATTTTACCAGCATGAAGTTTTCTTTGTTCCTTATTACTTTCAGATCAATGAGATTGTTACTATACCTTCTATTCATATTTATAGATTTCCTTTAGGTCACCAATGACTTGCTTTCTCATACAAAGTACATCATTTTAATCTTAGTTTTAGAAGCTTCTATATAAGTATTAGACATCTTTATTTCCCTGCATACACAGCCAAGGTGTAATCAAATTCTTCTTTATGCCTCAATACAAATGCATGAAGAGGGAACATTCTCTGAGACCTTTAAAAAATTTAAGGTGACAACTGTGTCTAGTTTCTGTTTACTCTGCCATTTAAATCTTCCAAGATTTCCAGGTATCAGAAGTAAGGTCAGAGTCAGTCTTCCTTGTGCAAAACCGTGAGTTTTATTGGCTCAAGTTGTGCTTCTCTAACATTCCCCCACTACAATTTCTACCACACCTCATGGTGAAAATCAAACTGTTCTATTGAATCAAGACTTATTTACATTTCCTGAGCGTTTCACTTTGGAAGCAAGTGGTCGTTCCTAATGGAATAGTAGAGTCCCACCACTCTATTAATACCCCAGTAGTATCTGAAGTTATGCAAAACAACATGAAATTTGTCTAAAAGTACACATGATTTTGAATAAACTTGTCTCACCAGGAGAGAAAATTTAAATGTAAACTGAAGTTTGGATCATGCTGCAATTGTAAGAGAAAGATGAATGTTTTTGGACCAAACTTCCTTAGGTAGAACTCATCATCTTGTATAAGCTCTAAGCCATATCCCAAGCTGGTAACTGAGAAGAAGCAGACAAGTAGAAAATAGAGGTTTACATCAGTCAGGTGTGGTGGCTCATGCCTGTAATCCTAGCACTTTGGGAGGCCAAGACAGGTGGATCCCTTGATGTTAGGAGTTCAAGACCAGCCTAGGCTGGCCAAAATGGCAAAACCTCATCTCTACTAAAGAAAAAAAATTAGCCAGGCATGGTGGTGTGCACCTGTAATCCCAGGTACTTGGGAGGCTGAGGCAAAAGAATCACTTGAATCCCGGAGATGGAGGTTGCAGTGAGCCAAGATTAAGCCACTGCACTCCAGCCTGGGGGAAAGAGCAAGACTCCTTCTTAAAGAATAAAATAAAAAAGGATTTCTTTCTCCCATCCAAGTACTAACCAGGTCCGACCCTCCTTAGCTTCCGAGAACCGACGAGATCAGGCACGTTCAGGGTGGTAAGGCCATGGACATAAGGATGTCTTTCATTTTTGTTTTGTTTTGTTTTGTTTTGGTGTTAAAGAAACCTGGAGACAGAAATAAATCCTGGAAAAGCTGCAGGAGCATCAAAAAGCAGGTCAAATTTTAAAATATTTGAAAGCACACTAAGGATTGCAAACTGAGAACTTTTTTAACCCCAAAGAGAGCAAAAACAAGCTTTTTTCTGAGTGAAATATAAAGTTAATACTATTTTTTCTTGGAATAATAGTGAGGCTGTCAAGGTGTCTTTCGATCTGAACTTACAAGTGAGTTCTGAAGTGTCTGAAGAAGCCAGAAAGCTTATGTAGTCAATATTTAAAGAAAATAAGAGAGGGGTGGGCTCTGGTGTACACCTTTATTATTGCTTCCACTGGAGTCAAGTCATTTCACAATTCTGATTGAAGAGATGTTTTATGCTAGATCTAGTCATCTTTCATTCATTGGTTTTTTTGGTCCTACAACATCATGTATACTGTCTAGAATCTGCATAAAGTAACAAGTAAAAGACTTTGCTCTCTATGAAAAAATCTTCAGAGGAGAAAGCCATGAATCACTGGGTAATAGCAGAATTTATAAACACATGAGCAATATAGAAGCTAGAGGAAGAAAGGGATGCCCTATTTCACCACTTAGGAATGAAATGACTCTCACACACTCAAGTAACCATCAGAATTTTCAGGAACTTATTCCTAAAAGGAAAATTATGGTGTTTTACCAGAAGGATAAATGGATGCTGGACATACAACACCAACAGTTTTCACTAAAGTCACAGGCCACCTCTGTCACCACTGAGCTGTGCTCATCTTCCTGGAACTCACTTCGATCCAATGGCTGCCCACTCTGAGAATTGACATTGATATTCCAGTGCCTCTCAAGCAAAGCAGCAACGGGTCTCAACTCTATCTATGACACCCTCTGCAATATTAGGATTTATGACAGTACTCTTGAAAGGATGAAAAATTCAAAATAGCATTCAACAAGTTAGCAATAACTTCAACACAGTCACTATTAAACTTTAACCATCTCTCACAGTGTTATAAAGCAATCGTCTATTTACAGGTCAGAAGTGTTTAGAAGCCTAACCACACCACCTTTACTATTCTTGAGGGACATGTTTGTGTGTTTAAGGAAACATTCAATCTACAGCTCTCTTCTTTTGCCTCCTGCTTGCAGATAACTAAATCCTTCTGTATATTTTGTGTTGCTCAATTAGCATATATTCTGTGAAAGATTTATTGTCACACCATATATGCTCATTAGCAGCAAAACTCATAGCAAATTAGTAGTGAAAAGCTAGTACTAGCAGAAGCCCACACTACACCTTGACCATAGTTGACAGCAAAACCATGTAAATCATCTCTGATCTAAAGCCCAATGTAACATTTTGTTTATTTGTTTATTTGTTCGTTTGTTTTTGAGACTGAGTCTTGCTTGGTTGCCAGGCTGCAGTAGTGCCATCTTGGCTCACTGCAACCACCTCCCAGGTTCAAGTGATTCTCCTGCCTCAGCCTCCCAAGTAGTTGGGACTACAGGCACATGCTATCACGCCCAGCTAATTTTTTTTTTTTTAATTTTAGTAAAGACAGGGTTTCACCATGTTGCCCAGGATGGTCTCGATCTCTTGACCTTGTGATTGGCCCACCTCAGCCTCCCAAAGTGTTGGCATTACAGGCATAAGCCACTGCACCCAGCCCAGTGTAACAATTTTCAAAACCATTCTCTCCTGCAGGATGTCAATATGTGTGCTATGTTCTATGAGAGAAAGGGAGTTATTATGAGTCTTATGTGTTTGAGAAATACTGTGCTGGACAAAGTTAAACCAATTTCTATTCTGTAAGCCTCTAATATGCCAGTGTTCATACACATCTCCAAAAGGGAGATGTAATTATCAGTATTTACCAGTTATTTGACCATGAAATCCTTTGACTTACAAAAATATTTTATGGCCAATGTACCATGAAATATACTTTGGCCTCCTCAATCTTCCCAATCCCTATGCTGCCATGACGCTCAGGCCTCCAGCCAACTCTCTCTGCCTTCCTCTTCCCCATCTATCTACCCACCTTAGTGATATTGCCTGCCTGCATCCCATGCTGTAACCACAATAAGCTCATCATTCACTAAAACATCCAAGTACATTTTTTAACTCAGCTTGGAATATGTTGCACTTATATTTCTGGCTTGGGAATGTTCCTAGCTCCCCTGGGAAAAAAAGTAATCACTGCCTCCTCTGTACTTTCTCTGCAATTAAAGTGTGCACTTATTTTTACAATTACATTTTTTTGTAATTTTTATTCACATGTCTTTTTCTCTACTGTTTCTGTAGCTAATCATGGGCAGAAAATACATTATTTATGTATGTATTCTCAGTGCCTACCACAAGTCTGGCTATAACAGAAGCAGAAAACATTTTGAATTTAATTCAATTGAACCAATTGTGCAAATGTCTATCTGCAAAAAAATAATAATCTACAGCATTGTATTAATATTCAGTATTCGTCATATGGGTGTGTTTCATATAATGTCATGTTTGGTTTATTGACTCATTCATTCATTGACTCATTCATTCATTCCTTCAAAAATTATTAATTGGTGAACATAAACTTTGGGCAAGATATTCTGGAAGCATGCAATGTTTAATCAAACATAGTTTCTGAAAGCTTCAGGCAGGTCAGAAAAGGTGACATCACCCTTGAAAGTTGCCTATATTCAAATTATCAACAAGGACCACCACCTTAACTATTTCTCAACTCTGACATTTGTCCATCACCACTGCAACTTCCCTGCTCCAAGGAACCAGCCTCTATCACCCTGACCACTGCAAAAGCCTGCTTTCCCCACAACCATCCCACCTTCATCCAATCCATACCCCACACAGCAGCAGAGTGATCTTTTCTAATTGCCAATCTGAGTTTGTCATGTCACTGCTCAAATCCCTTCAGTTCTTCCCCCATTGCTTTTAGCATAAAGACCAAAATCCTTAAAATAGCTGCAAGGTCTGACATGGTCGGTCCTCTAAAAATGGCCAATTTATCTTATAGCATTTGCCATATTCCAGCAAAACTGACCTTTTTTTTTCATCCATTGAATTTGTATTTATTCTTCCTGGATGATCTTCCTCCTCACTTCATGCATAGGCAACTCCTTTTTTTTTTTTTTTTTTTTGAGACAGAGTCTTGCTCTGTCACCCAGGCTGGAGTGCAATGGTGTGATCTCAATTGATCGCAACCTCCACTCCCTGGGTTCAAATGATTCTCCTGCCTCAGCCTCCTGTAATCAGCTGAGATTACAGGTGCACACTGCCATGCCTGGCTAATTTTTTGTATTTTCAGTAGAGACAGGGTTTCACCATGTTGGTCAGGCTAGTCTCAAACTCCTGACCTCATAATCCACCTGCCTTGGTCTCTCAAAGTGCTGGGATTAGAGGTGTGAGCCACTGTGCCCGGCCTAGGCAACTCCTTTTTAAACTTCAGAATTAAACTTAACCATTACTTTTTAAAGAAAGATCGCTGACCCTCCCCCTCCAGTCTAGGTCAGGGTTTTTTGTTAATTTGCCCTCAATAGAAAAATGTTTCTTCCATAGCAGATAATTCAATTTGTAATTATACATTTATATGATTACATAATTAATATCTGTCTTCTCCTCTAAATTGCAAGTGTCATAAGAGCACAGTTTTTTTGGTTTGCTTGTCATCCTACACTTAACATCTAACATAAGTAATATATATAACAATAAAAATAATATAACAGAAATAAATAGGTGCCATAAAAAAGCTCATTAAACTGTTAGCTGATATGATAAGAGGGAGAGGTTACAGTTAGCTGGAGGAACTGGGAAAGGCTCTACAGTGGTGGGAGTCAACTTGGCTGCACCTTAGCGCCACCTGGGAACCTCAGAAGATACTGATGCAGGTTCCTCAGAAATTTAAACATAGAATTACCATATGATCCACCAATTCCACTTTTGGGGTATATACACAAAAGAACTGAAAACAGGAACTCAAACAGATATTTGTAAACCCATCATTAGAGCAACGTTATTCACAACAGCTAAGAGGTGGGGCAAAAAAACAAGTGTTCATGAGCAAGTAAATAGACAAGCAAAATGTGGTGTATAACATACAACAGGATCTTGTTCCGTCTCAGAAAGGAAGGGAATTCCGACACATGTTGTAACATGGGTGAACCTTGAATACAGCGCAGTAAGTGAAATAAGTCACGAAAGGGCAAATATGATAAAATTACATTGATATGAGGTATCTAGGAGAGTCGAATTCTCAAATAGAGACAGAAAGTAAAACAGTGGTTATCAGGGGCTGGGGAGAGGACAGGGAATGGGAATGTGTTGTTTAATACGTAGAAAGTTTCGTTTTGGGATGATAAAAAGTTCTGGATATAGATGGTAATGATGGTTGCACAACATGTGAAGGTATTTAATGCCATTGTACTCTGAAAACGGTAAAATTGGTAAACTTTATGTTGTCTAAATATTTTAATGTCATTTAAAAGATTCTAATGACCAGGTCCAACCTCCGATTAAAGATTCTGATTGAATTGCACTGGGGTACAGCTTGTTGGACATTGAGATTTTTTTTTAATTGCCCAGGTGATTTATTGTATAACCAAGGGCAAGAAATACTGGTTTAGTGGGGGAAAAAAGTGAGTTAAACACTTAAACGTGGGAGGTTGTTTCAAGGAAGGGAATAACATAAGGTGAGGAGACAAAAACATATGTTTTATTTATGAGAAAGAGTAAGTAGCTCAGTTTCACTTAAAAAGAGAGTCTGTGAAGGAGAATTTGGATCCAGCTGTGAAGAGTTTAGAATCCTGGGCAAAGGTGTCTAACCTCTCAATCCTATACTCCACAAGGAGCCAATGAAGGATTTTGAGAGAGGAGACAAAATAATCACAATTATAGTTTAAGACATAAATAAGGCTGGGCGCCATGGCTCAAGCCTGTAATCCCAGTACTTTGGGAGGCCGAGGCAGATGGATCGAGGTCAAGAGATCGAGACCATCCTGGTCAACATGGTGAAACCCCATCTCTACTAAAAACACAAAAATTAGCTGGGCATGGTGGTGCGTGCCTATAGTCCCAGCTACTCAGGAGGCTGAGGCAGGAGAATTGCCTGAACCCAGGAGGCGGAGGTAGCGGTGAGTCGAGATCGTGCCATTGCACTCCAGCCTGGATAACAAGAGCAAAACTCCATGTCAAAAAAAAAAAGACATAAATAAAATTAGTATATTAAAGAGACATCTGCACTCCCATGCTTATGCAGCACAATTCACAATAGTCAAGATATGGAATCAACCTAAGGGGCCACCAATGGATGAATGGAGAAAGAAAATGTGATACAGATACCTAATGGAATGTTCTTCAGTAATTAAAGGAAGGAAATCCTATCACGTATGACAATATGGATGAAACTAGGGGACACAGAAAGACAAATACTGCCTCATCTCACTCACATGTAAAATCTAAAAAAGTTGCTCTCGTAAAAGTATAGAGTAGAATAGCAGCTACCAGAGGCTGGGGTAGGGAGAGAAGGACGCAGAGAAGTTGCTCAATGGGTACATGTTACAGTCAGGAGGAATACGTTAAGGTGTGCTACATACAACATAACAGGGTGATATAGTTTACAATAATGTACATTTCAAATTATCTAGAGGAGCAAATTTTGAATGTTCTCACCACAAAGAAATGATGAGTGTTTGAGATAGTAGATAATAGATATACCCTGATTTGGTTGTTACACATGTATATATATTTTACAACATCACGCTGAACCCCATAAATATGTACACTTATTATGTTTCAATTAAAGATAAACTAAAGTTTTTTAAAATGATGTTTAAGAACAATGGCCTGAGGGAAGTTTATAAAATGACCAAAAAGGAGGAGAGAGGTGGAGATCCCCTGGAGGATTTATAAGGAACGGAGTAAGAGGTCATGAAAACCTGATGTTATTCCAGCAGAGAGAATAGAGGGGAAGAAAGTGAAGGGAGAGGCTATGGGTGTTGAATCAGTGACACTCAGCAAATCAGTCACACTTGACTAGCAAAGGCAGATCCATGCCTCTTTAATGTAAGGAACAGTGAAAGAAAAAAGGAGGAAGTCCTCCCAGATCACTCGGTTAGTTAACCGAAATTAACATAAACCTTCAGGTCATATCCTTCTTTTTTGAAGTATTATTGAAATATCAGCCATAACCAGTTGTAAAGCTCCCTGGAATCTGCTTCACCCAGTTAGACAGACACTAGTCTTAGGCTAAGTCACGGTATCATGTGTGCCAAAATATTGCAAAACCAGAGCTTAAACTGGAATGAGTTGGGAAAAGCACAAGTCACCAGCAGCTTCATTGTGTTTTAGAATGGTCCCAGGTGAAGGTGATAGGAGGGGGCCCCTTTGGTGGGTCTGGGAAGAGCTGAGATCTCATACTCAACATTCCTGGGGCAGCCCCCAGAGGGCAAGTCCTCCAGCTACATTCCCATATGATTTCTCCACTTTCCATTATGAGAAATGTGTGACCATCAGCTAAAGATTTTCACTTTACAGATTTGTTTTTTCACTCTGAAAACTGCATCTCTAGGTACAATCCAATTGATGTACACAGCACTGTTGAAGATGTGTGAAGAAATTCTGCAGTCCAATTTATGAATAACTAAGTGAAATCACAAGTAAAGGGACATGTTTTTCAGTAAGCACCTAAGATCTGTTCTGCACTCCTACAGGCACCCCTCCATTAAGGTACCTGGGGACATCTCTCGAAGCTCTCACCTCCAGGTGGACAATGCTCCCTCCTCATCCTCCACTGCTTCTACTTCTTGAGCCAGACTCACCTTCTCTGCAAACCCCCTTTACCCCTAGAGAAATAGAATCTTTTCTTGGCCGGATCCACAGGCAAAATTGCTTTGACTTACAGTTATGGTTGCTATCCTAGCATCTCTGTCCACAAAAAGTTGGTATTCCCAAATACCAATTCTTCCACGTACAGGTTCTTAATCCAGACTTGATCCCCCAGCAGGGACATTTCCATCATTATCTCCTGGGGGCTTTTCACCCCTTACAGCTCAGCTTGGTTTTCCAATTTTCTTTTTACCTCCTCCCCTTCCTCCTCTTTCACAGGCTCTTCTAATCTGCCATTCCCTTACCCTCTTCACTCTGACTAATTACACTCATCTTCGTTATATTCCAGAAAGGAAAAATAAGATTTCTTTTACATGCCCAATTTCATTGCATGCTGTTGCTATGGTCCTAAGATAAGAAAGATGCTGAGACCAAATTTGTGCTTGACCAGAAAAAATATTATGACAGACGAGCAATATCTGCTACAGGTGGGGACTTACACGATCTTAAGGAGTACTGACTCACAGATTACAAGATGAAGGCCAGCTGGGGCACAAGGAAGGCGGATGTGTATTCAATAGGGGCATGATTTTCCCACCCTCTTTAGGGCCACACACCTTGGACAGGTATTATAGGACTACCGTGTCTTGCCCTGCCCCACTCTAGGCTGGGGCCGCCCCTAGGTTTATCTGGAATAAGTGTGCCTGTGTTAGTTACCATGAGCAACAGGTGGTAAATTAACCGTTTCCAGAAAGGGAATATTGATAACAGAGTGGAATTCACACCTGCGGTACACAATGAGAGTCTCTGCATTAGGGTTCTCTAAAGGGACAGAACTGGTAGGATAGATGCATATATGAAGGAGAGCTTATTAGGGAGTGCTGACTTACATGATCACAAGATGAAGTCCCACAATAGACCATACGCAAGCTGGGGCACAGGGAAGCCAGTCTGAGTCTTAAAACCTCAAAAGTAGGGAAGCCGACAGCACAACCTTCAGTCTGTGGCAAAGGCCCAAGATCTCCTGGCAAACCACTGGTGTAGGACCAAGAGTCCAAAAGCTGAAGAACTTGGAGTCTGATGTTCAAGGGCAGGAAGCATCCAGCAAGGGAGAAAAATGAAAGCTGGAAGACTCAGCCAGTCTAGTCTTTCCATGTACTTCTGCCTGTTTTATTCTAGCTGTGCTGGTAGCGGATTAGATGGCGCCCACCCAGACTGAGGGTGGGTCTGCTTCTCCCAGTCCACTGACTCAAACAGTAATCTCTTTCGTTGACACCCTCACAGACACACCCAGGAACAATACTTTGCATCCTTCAATCCAATCAATTTGACAGTCAACATTAACAATCATAGTCTCAATGCTGTAAAATGTCCCCTTTCCTTTTTGATCCTGCAGCAGTAGAAGCTCACCCTGGCTGGGATAGGTGCTTAACGGTCAGTGATGACGGAGGGAAGTCTCATCATATGGCTGTGAAAACTGGAGCCGAAGCTGGTGAGCCCAGGGCAGTTTGCCAGAAAATGAGGTCCAAGAGGCACGTATGGGCAAGGAGGATCCAAGATGAATGAGAGGAATTTTGAATTAGGAAATGAAGACAAGGTTTTCAAGAGCACAAAAGATAATAAGGTTTTAGAAACAGAATAACTAGGAGGCTCTTCTGTTTCAAGAGACAAGGGTTGCAGACATCTCTTTTGCCTTTATTCGAGTGAATGCCTGGCAGGTATAGTCTACAATAAACTTCTCTTCCCAGTAAGCCAGGATACACCCCATTATCAGATGGGAATCTGGCTGCCTGGCTTCTGTTCTCAGGAGTGCCAACAGTTCTCTCTAGCTTCCTTTCAGTCATCACAGTGTCACAGGGTTCCAGAGGTGGGCCTCACTGCTCAGGCCCAGGAAGTTCAGATCTGTCTGAGAATGGTCAGGGGACCAGGAGGGACCTGCTGCCCTGATCATTGCTCATGAAAGCCGAGGAAGTTTCACTGGAGCATCTCATAAGGTCAGCTGGTGCAGGGAAAGACCAAGTCCCCTGAGCTGCTGGGCAAATAAAGGCTATTCTTCATTGGGAAGGAAGATTGGGAAGGAAATCCTGAGGGGAAAGGATGGAGGGATAGAAGTACAAGGAGTACAGGCTTGCTGTGAAGCCAACAGTTGAGAGAGGAAGGAAAACGCGCTCAAGGTTATCCCGGGGAAGGAGGAGTCAGGTATGTTTCCTGCTCAGCCCCTGTGGGTTTTGTGTCTAAGGAAGCAGAGCTGTGATGAAAAGCAAGGCCCTTAAAAACCAACGAACAAGCAAAAACTCTGCATTTAAAGAGAAAGGAGTGCAAACCAGCCCGACCCTATGGCCTTTGCAAGGGAGGAAAATGGACATGGAGAAATGTTTGTTCCCACTTTGTACAAGGCCTGAGGTACAAAGTGGGAGAGAAAAAGTATACAACAGCAGAGGTGACTCCATTGGCTCAGAAGTAGCAAAAAAGAAAGAAAAAAGGCCTCTACAGAGCCCTGGTGGGGCCGGATAGGACCCACAGCAGTGGGGAGCCCCGTGGGAACTCCTGGGAAAGGCTGGGGCACAGAGCGAGTGGAAGAAGAGGGCATTTACAAATATTAAGTCATCCTTAGCATAATAGGAAGTACAGCCATAGTTTCAGAAGTGCTGCATGGAGGGACTAAACTACAGATGTGTTTAGTGTGACCTTACTGTACCCCCATCCTTGTGTGAGAAATCTGAATGACATATAAATCTAGAGGTCTTAACTCAGGCAGTGGCTTTCACACTATGTCCTGAGAGGCTTTGGGGTTTCATGGGTGGCCCACAGTGGGACATACCAGTTGCATACATGTAAGGGCTGGTGTAGGACCTCCCAACTCTATCTAAAAAAAAAAAAATTATCTTTACCATTTTTTTGTTTTGCTAATTGGGCTTCCTCCACTGAAATAATTGTGTGTCTGTAAAAAGTTTGAAAAGGGTCAGATTCATCTAAACATCTACCTTTTAAAAGTATTTTTTTAAAAAACACTAAATCTGGTCTTCTCACATCTTTGAGTCACCTGCATTTAAGTATAACCTGCTGACAGGAGAGAATGAGCTTTCCTTTGCTAGTGGTGACAAAAGAAAAGGTCAGTTCTGGGCCAATTCTTTAAGAAGAATGACAGCTCCTCATTTTTTCCTCTTAGAATGCTTGCTCCTGGAATGCTGGCTCTCAGAATCTAGCATCACACTGTGACAGGCTCAGACCACATGGAGAGGTCACTTAGAAGTGCTCTGGTCAATAGCCCAGCTGATCTTCCAACCAACAGGCAAGGAATGAGCCACCTTGGCTATTCCAGCCTAATCAAGCCCCACCAGATGCTGCATTTCCAGTCACATTAGACGGTACAGAATGGCCCAGTGAAATCCAAGCAACACACACAACTGTGAGAGACCTCAACATGGCAAACATAGGGTCATGAGGTTAACAAGATGGCCAACAAGGAAGCTACAGGCTCTTGCTTCCCCACGGAAACATTAAACATGCAATGATATACGAACTACAGCAGCTTTGTGGGAATTCTAGAAACCAGTTAAGGATCTGCAACAACCAAGAAAACCCCTAACCAAGAAGAAGTCATACTCTAAACAGTAGCAAACTCTGTGGTGTTTGTACTTCCCCTTGCCCAATCTCTCCCCCGTACAACGAAATCAGGAGGAAGCCAACTAACTCCCAGTGTCTTCCTCAGGATGGAAGGGAAAAGGTAAAGCTTGTTAGTAACCCAAGCATCGATGGGAACAGCGGCATAATTTGGATATAGTTTGGAGGCTGCTGAAAGCAGTGGTAGACTCTGCAGAGCATGAAAGCTGCTGGAGATCAGGCAACAAAAAAAAAAGATAAACTCGACTTCATTAAAATTTAAAACATTTATGCTTCAAAGGTCACCATCAAGAAAGTGAAAAGACAAACTTCAGAACTGGAGACACTACTTGTAAATGACATATCTGATAAGGGACTTAAGGGAAAACACTATAAAGAACTCTTACAGCTCAATAATAAGAAAGTAACCCAGTTTAAAAGGAGCAAAATATTTAACACATATTTGAACAAAGATGTATAAATGGCTAATGAGCACATGAAAAGGCCCTCAACATCATTAGCTAGGGAAATGGAAGTCGAAACTACATGAGATATAGCAAAGAAAGTCTCTACAAAAGAAAAAAGCAAACATGATGCAAGCTACCTCTTCACGAACACTAGGATATCTCTACTCAGAAAAACAGATGGCCGGACACAGTGGCTCATGCCTGTAATGCCAGTACTTTGTGAGGCTGAGGCAGGCAGATCACTTGAGGCCAGGAGTTCAAGATCAGTCTGACCGACATGGTAAAACCCCGTCTCTACTAAAAATACAAAAATTAGCCGGGTATGGTGGTGCATGTGTAGTCCTAGTTGTTCAGGAGGCTGAGGCAAGAGAATCACTTGAACCCAGGAGGCAGAGGTTGCAGTGAGCCGAGATTGTACCATTACACTCTAGCCTGGGTGACAGAATGAGACTCTGTCTCAAAAAACAACACCACAACAAACAGATAATGTGGAGAAATTGGAAACTTCATACACTGCGAGTGAGGATGTGAGATGGTGCAGCCACTCTAGAACACACTCTGTCAGTTCCTCAGAATTAAACATAGAATTATCATATCACCCCGCAGTTCTACTCTTAGGTATCAACCAAAAGAAATGAAAACGTAGGCCCACACCAACACTTGTACATGAATGTCCATATCAGTAATATTCATAATAGCCAATAAGTGGAAACAACCCAAATGTCCATTAACTAATGAATATGTAAATAAAACACAATATATCAATAAAGTGAAATGTTATTCAGCAATAAAAAGGAATGAAGTAATGGAAAGTGCTACAGTATAGATGAACCCTGGAATATTATGCTAAAGGAAAGAGGCCAGTTACAAAGGACCATAATTACATTATTCTATTTATATAAAATGTCCAAAATAGTCAATTATGGTTATAAAGGACAACCTACTGTATCCTTATTTTGACTTTGGTGGTAGATATGCCAGCCTACAAAGGCAATAAAAATTGCATAGTGCTAAATACACACACACACACACACAAACACACACACACACACAGACATGTAAAATGAAGAAAATTTGAATACGATTTGTATCAATGTCTATATGCTAGTCTTGATACTGTTTTACAGTTTTACAAGATCTTATCATTAAGGAAAATTGACAAAGGATACATAGAATTCCTCTGTATTACTTTTTACAACCACATGTGAATCTAAAATTGCCTCAAAATAAAAAGTTTAATTAATAATACAATAAAATAACTTGACTAAAAAAAAAACCGCTGAGCAGAAGAAAATGAAAAAAAGAAGGGATTATAGTATGCAAAAGATACAAAGATAACCTAGCTAAAAATTTAACACAAGACAGTAGAGGCATATTAGTCACACTCATTTCTCACTGGAGTACATTTCAATAAAATTATCAAATCTGTAAGACAACAAGAAAATGAGATTCTAAAAAATTTCTGAATGAAGAAAAATTAAAGGACAACCTTATGGAGCTAATAAAATTAAAACAATAAAAACTGGTGACTATTAAATTGCTGACACAGTGAATGCAAATAATAATTGTATAGGAGATAACATGGGGTAAACATAATCCAATATAAGAAGAATTGATGTACCTGAATTGAAAAAAAACACAAAATAGAAGATATATTCAAAGATATAATAGAAGAGAATTATCTGAATTTTAAGATATTACTAAAACTGCAGATAAAAAGTGAACCATGTTCCAGGAACGTTCCAATTCGATCATTAATATGAAAATTTACCCTATGTACAATATTGAACTTGAAGAAAATCTTCAGGCATCTGCCAGGCAAAACAAATTACCTAGAAGGAAGAAAATCAAGTTGGTTTCAGACTTGCTGCAACATCATTCGCTAATAATAAAGCACTAAATCAGGCTTACTCACTATAAAAATATGGCTCTGTGTACATCTTACCCCAGACAAGTATAAGCAATGGAAACAATAAAGCAGAAGATTGAAGCTGTAATTGTGTCATGGCAGTATAACAAAGAAAGGAATGTGGGAAAATTTTAAGAAGCTCATTTTCTGAAACTGCAGGTAGTATGAAATTAATAATGAAAAATGATCAGTAGTTTAGGGGACAAAATACAGATATTATCAATCAGCAATTATTTTTGTGCCAGAATTTTACCACAACCATCCACACCCCTATATATATATGTCTGATTTTATGGAGAGAAATTCAATGCTCAGTGAAGCTAACTTGCTCTGAATCATACAAGCAGACCCGTAATTTGAACTCTATTCTACCTAACTCAAGGCCAATTCTTACTTAACAAAACCGTGGAATCTTATGTCTAGATGGTGAAATTATACATGGTTTCAATTTTCTTCTTTTTGCTTATTTTTTTCTAAAGTTTCAACAATAACATATGCTGCTTTTGCTATTTTTTTTTAAGTAGGAATACTTAAGATTCACACAAAGGTTATTTTTCATAGGAAGAGTATATAAGCTCTAATCTTTGGAATTTTAACTTTCATGATGCCAAGATAGTGGCTGAAACTGGTTGGTCATGTTTCTCACCTTTTTACTCTTTATTTTTTTGTGTGTGGGGATAGGGTAAGGGAGAAGTAGGTTAAATACAAAACAAATTTGGAAATAATAACCACAAATCCAGAAATTAAACTGGCTGGGTTTTACTAGTCTAGACTGACACAATCTGTTTTCTGGAAATCTGTCTAAGCCTTCTGTCTTTTTTTTTTTAACTGTTTGAATAACACACACACACACACACACACACACACACTGCCACTGCTTCCACTTGGCACAGTGAGGCTGTATGGATTGGGGTAACAGAGACATCCAGGGCTCGCCCTGATCCAGGGTAAATGCCACAGGGGTGGACAAAAGTCTTCCCACATAGAATACATCCATCATGAGCCTGGCCAGAAATAAGCCTCCCCTGGAAGGAGACAAGATGTACACATGCGATGGCAGACTGAACTGGGCATGTTCAAATCTTTCACTACACAAACAGCCTCTGTCTGTCAAGTTCCTTGAACTTTGAGTTACTGGCTGGGGCGCCAGGCAAAAGGCTCGGCCAAGTCCTGAGCAGAACTCCTTTCCTCTCCAGAGAACCAGTAAGGAATCAACGATGAAGAACCTGCCAATTTTCTGTTACTTGGAGAGTTTCCAACCTTAGGATCCTGTTCAGGGAACCAAAGTCCAAGAGTCCTGTGTAAGAAGAGCAAACAGAACTCTATTAACTTACAAAATATCACTAAAGTATGACGGAAATGCTGTGAGGAAATTACATGCTTTTAATTTGTCAGGTCAGCAAAAGTGGGTGGTTAGTAGAGAAAAGTGATCTTGTGAGCTGGCAAGTTGCTTTTCCTTCCCTCCTTACATGTATTTGTGTGGAGTAAGTCATTTTAAACAATTTTCTCTGACTTGGAAGTTTGGAAACATAATGGAATTCAAAGCACAGTGTTTTATTTTTTTCTTGGTGGTTGTTGTTCCTCAGAAGTCAGTGAGGGAGGAGAGAGTGGGAGGTGGAGAGATTTAATGTCCCAAACTGATTTAAAAACTGAAGTTTAAGAAAATTTCCCTCCCACATAAATAGGATTTTTCATGGTATAGGGCTGTTTGTGGTTCTGTCTCAGTGCTCCAGGCTTTAAAGGGGTACTCTTTAAGTAATCTCTCTGACTGTGTACATAATGATACAACAGCAAGAAATCATCTTTGAAGAAGGGATGATTTTACCAGAACAGGGGCTCAAATAACCTCACTGTAACATTTTGAAAGCTTGAAAGTAATAGGCTTTCTTTGCATTCTTAGACTAAAAAAAAAAAAGATCTGTTTTTGAAAACAAGAAAAAATAACTGGAAACTTAATAACCAGAGAGCCCTTTATAACATTGGTCATGGTGAAAGGATTAAATGAACTCTCACCTCATTGAGCCTAAATTTCTTCCCTCACCTTCTGTTAGGGAGGGAAGGTGAAAGTGGCTAGTGAAATGAACACCCCTGGAGTTAATTTTCCTAAATCAATAATCCTTAAGATCTTTTCTTGACTTTCAAGCTACCTTGGACATTGCTTCTACAGCTGTGGGTAGGTTCCAACTCATGTTTTTTGTGGAGAAAGAGGAACTTCTCTGAAAGAAACAACATGGTTTACAGAGTTAAGCTCCATCTAATACAAATACAGAGAAAAATGGCGCTGCTGCTGAAACAAACTCTTTTGTTTTTGTTTTTGTTTTTTTGTTTTTTTTTTTTTTTTGAGACAGAGTTTCACTCTTGTTACCCAGGCTGGAGTGCAATGGCGCAATCTCGGCTCACCGCAACCTCCGCCCCCTGGGTTCAGGCAATTCTCCTGCCTCAGCCTCCTGAGTAGCTGGGATTACAGGCACGCGCCACCATGCCCAGCTAATTTTTTGTAATTTTTAGTAGAGACGGGGTTTCACCATGTTGACCAGGATGGTCTCGATCTCTTGACCTCGTGATCCACCCGCCTCGGCCTCCCAAAGTGCTGGGATTACAGGCTTGAGCCACCGCGCCCGGCCTGAAACAAACTCTTTAAGCATCTCTGGGTAAATCACAGAGAGCACATTTCCAATGTCTCACTGGAGAGTTTTGCTTCTTAGAGCTATGGCTTCTCATCCATGTTTCTTTGAATCAATGGTCTTTGCATCATTTGGATGGCTTTCTCAGAACAAAGGGACAAGTTATACCGGGGGCAGTCAAGTCTCTACTTTCGTTTGTGAAACCCAGATACTGGCTGATCTTGGTGGTCTCATCTCTATGTTTAAGGAGGACCAGTCCAGCTGCCAAATAGCAATTAAAGAGGATTCAAATCTTTACTTCCCTCTCCCTCAGGGGTTCTAATCAAGAGCTCTCAAAGCCTCTGCCTCCTCTTCCACCAATTCTCCCCTCACTCCTAGGTCTCTGACAAGCCCCAAGAGCCTCTAACTTGTAAAATCCAAAATTCCCTCTTCCAATACAGCCCACAAGGCTTCTCTCTGCCTAGCCCCCTGGCTCACCTTTCTCCCCTTTTCTTCATGATATAAATCACCTTGCCACTCTAAGCAATTTGCCCCATTCCCTCACTCTTTCCACCAACCTTTCCATTTCTCTGACCCACCCTCTTCCATTCTCCCAATTCTGCCTAATAAACTGCCCAGGAACCCAAATGGCAAGGACTCTCATTTAGTAGTTGGAGACCAAGTTGCAGAAGAAATGTATGGAACCAAGGGCTTGGGACAGAGGACGCTGGACACCTTCACCTATAAACAAGTCCACCCACCACACTTCTGAGACAGAAACACAGCTTGTAAACACAGCTGATACTGTATTTTCCCCAGCTTCTAGAGCACCTATCAGGATTTCTTTAGCCCTAGTCTGCTGCAAATCTGCATTTTATTTCCCTTTTCTAAGGGAGCATCTGCTAGAAAGGAGCTTCTAAGCACCAAACCTAGACAAGGAGCAAGGAGGTAGATAGCTGTGAGCTGCAAAGGTCTGTAGCAGCTCGTATCTTATTCCCTGTATTTTCTCCCTTCTATGTTTTGACTCGAAGAATTACAGCTTTTTCCTGGATGCAATGCATAGACTTCACATCTAGCCTATCATGGCCAGAACTTTGGGAGGTGAAGGATGGTTGAGGGTGACATGAAAATGAGAAGTGTCCCACAGAGCCCTTGTGGGTTGCATTACAGCTAACGGCCCATTATTCTTTCTCTCTGAAGTCATACCTTGGAAAGTGTTTATCAAGACTACTCTAGAATCAGAGCTGCTGCCAGACAAGGTGGGGTTAAAAATTACAGGCTCCACTCCTAAAAGCTGTTGTACTGCCCAACAAAAATGTCCACCACCAAAGCACCCTGACTACTCTTTTGCATTGCATCGAGAAATGTTAAAAAAAAAAAAAAAAAAAAAAAAGAGGGAGACTCTTGGTGTGAACTCCTTCTCTCAAACTGAAGCTTGGATTACTTCACGAGTTAGAGCTTGCAAAATCATGCGTGCTGTGCTAAATTCATTGGATTTCTTCTTATCACCGAACATCAACCTGCCACTGACTTCAGGCTGGTTTTCTGCACACAAGTTCGTTGCTTAGAATGTTATGAAAAGGTTGCTCTATCTCCCTCTAACTTACCATACACATGTATACACATTTTCCTGTCATGTCCCCCTACACAATTCCTGTACTCATTGTCCCTCATGCTCTTACCACCCAGGCCTCAGCTTACTTCTTCCCAAGTCCACCTTTTCAATCCTGACTTTTCTGATCTTCTATCCCTGCCATGGACCATCATTGACAACAATGATTTGGTTCTTACTATGTAATTTAAGACTTTACCCTATGAGGTATGTGTTACCATGATCTCTTTTTTTAATTGTGGTAAAATACACATAGCATAAAACTTGCTATTTTAACCGTTTTAAAGTGCACAATTCAGTGGCATTTAGTGCTTTCACAATATTGTGCAGCCGGGCATGTTGACTCACACCTATAATCCCAGCCCTTTGGGGAGCTGAGCAGGTAGGATCACTTGAGCCCAGAAGTTTGAGACCAGCCTGGGCAACATAGGGAGACCTCCATCTTTACAAAAAATAAAAACTTAGCTGGCTTGATGGCGTGGGTCTGTGGTCCCAACTACTAGGGAGGCTGAGTGAGAGGATTGTTTGCACCTGGAGGCCAACACTGCAGTAAGCTGTGATCATGCCACTACTCCAGACTGGGTAACAGGGCAAGAGCTTGTCTTGAAAACACACACACATACAAACACACACACAATATTGTACAAGCATCACCACTATCTAGCTCCAGAACATTTTTATCATCCCCCAAATAACCCTATACCCATTGACACCTACTGCCCTCCCACCAGCCACTGGCAATCACTAATCAGGTTTCTATCTCTACCAATTTTCCTATTCTAGCTATTTCTTATAAATTCAATTATATAATGGGATTTAAATTGTATTTTTTTTTTTTTAGATAAAATCTCATTCTGTTGCCCAGGTGGCAGTTCAGTGGCATGATCTCGACTCACTGTAACCTCTGCCTCCTGGGTTCAAGCGATTCTCCTGCCTTAGCTTCCCAAGTAGCTGGGACTACAGGCATGTGCCACCACACCCAGCTAATTTTTTGTCTTTTTAGTAGAGAAGGGGTTTCAATATGTTCGCAGGGATGGTCTTGATTTCCTGACCTCGTGATCTGCCCACCTCAGCCTCCCAAAGTTGCTGGGATTGTAGGCGTGAGCCACTGCACCCAGCCAAATATCTTATGCTTTTTGTGTCTGGCTTCTTTCATGTAGCACAATGCTTTTGAGGTTCATCCATGTCGTAAAAATGTATCAGTATTGCATTTCCTTTTATGGCTGAATAATACTCCAATGTATGGATATACTATATTTTCTTTATCCATTCAAAAGCTGATAGACATTTGAGTTGCTTCCACCTTTTAACTATTATAAATAGTTCTGCTTTAAACATTCTCATACAAGTTTTCATTTGAATACATGTTTGTAATTCTTTTGGATATACCCATAAAAGTGAAATTACTGAATCACATTTTAATTCTATATTTAACTTTTAATTTTATGAGTCAGAGTCTCGCTCTGTCACTCAGGCTGGAGTGCAGTGGTATAGTCTCAGCTCACTGCAAACTCCACCTCCTGGGTTCAAGGGATTCTTCCGCCTCAGCCTACTGAATAGCTGGGATTCCAGGGGTGTGTGACCATACCCAGCTAATTTTGGTATTTTTAGTAGAGACAGGGTTTCACCATGTTAGCCAGGATGGTCTCGAACTCCTGACCTCAGGTGATCCACCTGCCTCAGCTTCCCAAAGTGCTGGGATTACAGGCTTGAGCCATCACCCCCGGCCTCAATGCTTAACTTTTGAGAAACTGCCAAACCTTTCCACCACAGAGGTTGCAACCTCTTACATTCTCACCAGCGATGTCTGAGGGTTCCAATCCCTTCACATTTCTTGCCAACGCTAGTTATTTTCTCCATTTTTTTTTTATAGCCATCCTAGTGGGTGTGAAGTGTTAGCTCATTGTTGCAGTGATTTGTATTTCCCTGGTGGCTGATGGTAAATGTTTGTGCATCTTTCCGTGTGCCTTTTGGCCATTTGTATATCTTCTCTGGGGGACTATCTATACAAATTCTTGCCATTTTTTAAGAGGAGGGGTATTGCTCTATTGCCCAGCCTGGAATGCAGTGGTATAATCATAGCTCACTGCTGCCTCGACCTCTTGGACTTAAGCCATCCTCCCACCTCAGCCACCCCAGAGTAGCTGGGATTACAGGCCCATGCCACTGCGCCCAGAGATGGGGTCTTATCATATTGCCCAAGCTGGTCTCAAACTCTTGGCCTCCAGTGATCCTCTCACCTTGATCTTCCAAAGTGCTGGAATTACAGGCATGAGCCATCGCACCCAATCACTTTGCCAATTTTTATAATTGGATTGTTTGGTTTTCTATAAACATAATCTAATGTTTCAAGAAAAAACAGGTGCAGAGAGTTCAGGCCACACAGCAAGCAGACAGCAAGCTAAGATTTGAACTTAGGTAGTCCGGCTTTGTTGCTGTTAGCTCCTGTACTCTTCATTGTACAGTTAGCTCCTGTACTCCTCATTATACAAGTCCCTACTGCCTGAAAATGATTAAAAAGAGGGCTACTTTGGTGCCCATTCACCTCAAATTTTCTGTCTATGAGGACTGCTCCTCCGTGTTTTAAAAATCACCATTACAAATGATTCCTTTGGGTTAGGCCAGACATCTCCTTGATGAAAGGGAGGAAAGTGAGATTTACCCAGTCCTTATCACTGCTCTAAGGATTTTCACAGATGCTACAGTGTTTCATTTCCCTTCTATAGCAACTGTTATTATTACTGTTAGACTGGAGATGAAATGAAGACAGAACAGTTAGCTTTCATGTCCAAACTTGAAAGATGGCGATCTGAATTTGAACCAGCACCCCAAGCTATATGATGCATAGATGCTTCCTTTCAAAATGTAGATGCTGCTGAAAATCCTGGACTATTTTACTTCTGAGTGAATTGGCCAAAACAGGCTGAAGCTTCTCATGAGCGATCTGGCCTAGGCCAAGTTTTTTTAGCATTTAAGATTTCATGTTCCCATTCATAAAACATTCATATGAATACTACATAAGGCAATCTAGTGTAAAGACCCTAATGGAGCCTAAATTTAAGAGATGAAGATGACAATGATGACCACAAGAAGGGATGATGGTTCCTAGAGGTTCCTTTTCTTGCCCCCATGTCACTGCTAAAAGCTGCACCTCTCCTGTGCACGGCACAAAAACATGCAGCTCAGTTCACTTGAAGAAATAGCACTGGTAGTTTCCAAAGAGTGGTAGCATTCTTTGAAAATAAAGATCAAAACAGGCAATCTAGTGTCTATGCTTAAAGAAAACCAGGTCTCCGACCTCATTGCTAAATATGAGCCCAATAAGAAATTAGGCCCCGACTCAAGTCAGCAAATTTTGTAAGAAAATGAAGGCTGCAGGTTGGGAGATTAAGCTGAACTATCTTCTACAGAAGAGTTCCCAGCTCTTCACCGCAAGTACCCCTCCTGGAGAACGGCCAGGCTGACACATTATGTGGATTTGCTGGCTTGTTTGTTTGTTTGATCATTACACATTTTACACTTCCAAACCAGGGTTTCCTGCACAGATTTTCAGGTATACTTGGGTGCACAGGGGAAAAAAAGGGAGTCCAGGAGTGGTGGCTCATGGTTGTATACCCAGCACTTTGGGAAGCTGAGGCAGAAGGATTGCTTGAGCCCAGCAATTTGAAACCAGTCTGGATAACATAGGGAGACCTTGTTTCTACAAAAAAGAAAAATCAAAAAATCAGCCTGGCATGGTAGCATGTGCCTGTAGTCCCGGCTACTCAGGGGCTGGATCTCTTGAGCTTGGCAGATCAAGGCTGCAGTGAGCCATGACTGTACCACTACAGTCCAGCCTGAGTGACAAGAGTGAGGCCCTGTCTCAAAAAAAATAAAGACAGAAAAAAGAAAAGGAAACAAAGAAAGAAAAGAAAAAAGAGGGGCTGCAATTGTCAACTTGGCATCCAGAGACCTGAGTTCATGAATTGCTTAAGCCTTGCTGGGTCTCTGTTTCCCTTATCAATAGAACGAGAAAGTCACCTTGAGTGACCCAGTAGATTCCTCGCAGAGCTAATGATCTGTGATTCTTATTGGTTAAGGACTACTTTGTGGCTTTCTAGAAATATAAATCATCGACATACTACATTGTATTTTGATGGCTCTGGAAAGTAAGCAGTGAGGGTGGACAAGAGTCAAGCCAGGGCAGAAGAGGTTTGGCATTTGTAGATGAAGATTAATATTCTCAAAATCCTGCCCTAATTTAGGAAGAAAATGCTACAAAATGGTAATTTATTTACTTATAATAGACAGCCAGATTAGCCTAGTTTGGGAATGTGTTAGCTGCTTAGGTTGTGGCTATGGCTGCTGAGGAAAAAAGGTCTAAAATGCTTTGGGGGAATCTAATTTGAAAGAAACAAATGGATTACATTTTCCTAATTTAGCAGGCAGTTAACTGTGACTCATCCTCCTCTCTCTGCTCATGTGATCAGGATAGTAAATACGATATTGACAAGAAAATCTAGCCCTCACGTCAGCAGATGCCAGCCCTCCTCAGACTGAAGCCGCAATGAAAATGTGCTTGTTTCCTGTTTTCTTTGCATAACCAAATTGCAGGGACTGTGCCAGTGTCTATTATTGTGTCCTACGTGAAAAGGGGCTGATTGCTAATTTCTAACTTCTGAACTGCAAATATTATGGGGAACACTCATGCCTTCTATTTCCTGCCTTTAGACAGGCCTGAGTCAAAATGAATAGAGATAAGTAATAGGTGCTTATCCTCCTCCAATTCCTTAGACAATCTGCTCATGCTATTGAAAATCTCTTCTCTTTCAAGGTTCCTTGTAGCAGCAAGAACATTGAGAAAAATAAGCAGCACAAGTTCACATCCCAGCTCTGCCTCTTACTATCTTTGTGACTTTGGGGAAGTTACTGATCTTCTTGTTGTCTAGGTTCCTTATATAAAATGAAGAAAAAAATACATTTCTTTCATCCAATTGTCGAAACCAAATGGTAATATTTTTAAGGCATTTGCAAGCATTGTGTCTGTTGGGTAAATAGTCAAGACATGGCAACTACTGGCATCACAGGTAACATTCACTGGGGTGAGTTGTAACTGAGACAGCAATACAAACACGTGCTCACAAACATAAGGGACAGAAATAAAAAGATACCCACATAGTGAAAAAATACCCTGCCCAGGCGAGGTGACAAGCAGAGTCTTTTGTTGACTCAAAGGGAAAATGTGGAGTCACTTACTGTGTTTTGAAGAAAGGGACTTCTTGGGAAGTTGATGTTGCTGCATTTGATCAATGAGTTGTAATGGTACACAGGCACCAGGAATACATCTGTCTTGTGTTTGGTCTAAATATTAAAGCACACCAGGGAGCTCCTCGTACCATGCTGGTGTGGTAGTTAAGCTCTTTGCATTCTTTGTCTAATGAGAAAAGCAATGGGTTGTGGAGTTGCAATTTAAAGAAGCACAAACAGTAAAATTGGAGATACCTCTTCTCTTTTCCCCTTTCCTTCCTCTCATCTTCATCTCAGCAAACCAAACATATTTTTCCTGATAGCCTGTTATAAAGCTTGACTTCTAGACACTAATGATTTATGTTTGGATCTCAAGAGTTTAAAAACTTCAAGAACCTTCTGTTATAACTGTGATCTGAGAGACCAAAATAGATGCCCCTTTCTCAACTAAGATGGGCCCTATGGTCAAGGGAATGAAAGTTACCTATGGGCCAAGGGTTCAGGCCTGGCTGGCATGGTAACTTCCTAAATTTCTGCAGTGACAAGAAAAAAATTACACCCTTGCTAAACTTCCTCACAATTGGAGTTATCAGGCAAAGTGTCAGAGCCTTCCTAATTCTGATTTACAACCCAGGTCACTATGACTCTGATTGGACAGAGGCCCAGTCTTGCAAACATTCTTTCCTGATAAGCAACTGCAGACCTCAAGGCAGTCTCAGCCGGCTCAACAGAGACTGCAAACGAACTGTCTGTGTCCTATAGTTCACCTCTTGCTGTAAAGAGCCAAATTCCACTTCATTTTAATGCTGAAACCCCACCTCAAAGTGAATAAGGGATGTATATTACATGTATGTTTACCCATTGCACATGTGCTCAACTTCCTTTGTAAATACGTATAGCTTTATCCATAAACCTGCTCAATGAGTAGGACTCTATTGTGTGATGCTGGCCCTGGGAGGCATCAAACCCAACCTGCTCTTTCTCTCTTTGAAGAGAAAGCACCCTTGGTCCATTCTGAAGACCATCTCTTTCCAGTTTGCAAACTGATAAAGCTCTCCTTTCTACTGTTTAGCAATTCCAGGGATCTTTTGGAAGACAAAATGCAAATGCCACTGGAAGGGATAACACCCAAATCATAATGTGAAAGGAACTTAAGGAAAATCTAATGCAGTGCTATTGTTTTTCCAACTTCAATAACTAAAACCCAAAAGGGCTGAGTGATTTGATTAAAGCTACGCAATGAGATGGTACCAGAGATGGAAGAAGATCCTAGTTTTTCTGGCACCCAGTCAAATGTTATTTCTGCTGCCCATTCAGAACCATCAGCAGCGAAGAATATCCTTGGGGGAGGGGAGAAAGATTAGCCACTAGTTTTCAAACTCAGCGTGGACCACAGATGCTGTTCTCTTACTAGACACACATATTATTTCTATGAGACTTTAAGAGTATTCTGTGATTTAAGTTACATGATCTCATGGCGTTCTTGTACAGCCATGAAGATACCCTGGTCATCAGTCCTTACAGAAAAAAAATAGAATATGTGTTGTGATAAAACGTGGAGAAAAAACTCCAGGCTTCTCAGCTCTAGAAAGGGCAAGCTTAAAAGTTACCATGATGAGAGGCCTGCACAGTGAAAGCAGCATAAGACCCTTGGAAGTTTGGAAGCAGAGGAGAAGCTAAGAAGAGGGGAATAAGAGACCAAAGAAGGGTACAGAGATCTTTTGGGCCACATTTACATTGTAAATTTGAGTGTATTTCAGTCTGGATCCTTAATAGTGTGCAACAGAAATGCACCCTGATTATTTTACATAAAAGGTAAGTGATTGAAAGTATGCCAGGAGCTCAGAGAATCGGCTGTAGGCTCAGAACCTGCAGGCATTAGGGGCAATGTGAGAGCCAGCCCTCAGGACCCACAGCAGGAGTGGGCCACTTACTCATGATTCATAGTCCTAGAGGGGAGCACTGACTGGCCAAACAAGGTCCCGCACTCACTTCCTGGTGGGTGGCTTCCCTAGTCAGAGGTAAGTGTTAACCTCTGCCAAGGCAACATCTGGGGACAAGAGCAATTTTGCAAAAGGCAATAGGGGCCATGGGCTATGGAGTATGGATATGGGACAGACGAAAAGCAAAAAGCAGCTGGTAGGGACTCTGCCCCTGAATCTAAATGAGATTTAAAGCATAGAATATTATGTAGAAAACTGATAATGTGACCCAACCAGAGGAGTCTCTACGGAGAGCTCATTAGGAGAGAGAGATCCAGGCTCAATGAGCTCTACCAGGGAATGAACATGCCTCTTAGTCAGTGGACAGGAGGAGGATTCTGGACACAGAATGGGGTTTGTCATGTGGCATTGAGCCCTGGCCTGGTCCCCATGCACTGGCAGTTGAGGCTTATGAACAGTAGAGGGGCTGTAAATAAAAACCAAAAGAGCTTTTTTACATTTTAAAGGAAGCACTGAGACAGTGATAGCCATCAGGGCACCAGGGCATGAGAGGCACTGCTGAGGTTAAGACAGGTGTGAGTCCTTCTCTCTCTTTGTGCCACGGACCACTGTATGATACACCTCCTCCCAGGAGAGGGGCCTACAGAGCATGAACAGCTCCCAGCAGGAGGAGATGTGTGGGAGACCACATGATTCACCCTCAGGGACCAAGACTCTGCTTATGAAGGGAGAAACATGACCCACTGATTTCCAATTATTATCATCCGTGTGACTTCATTAGAATCCTCAGTCTGATGAGGAAAAATCCAATCCACTCTCCAAAGCAAACCCTGAAGAGGGGTGGAAAGGGCAGACTAGCTGGAATGTTCAGGGCTCCCCCTTCTTACTTGCTGTGTAATCCTGGGCAAGTTACGGAATGCCTTTGAGGTTCAGTTTCCTTGATGGTTAAACTAAAACCCTAATTCCACTGGTGATTGTGAAAAGTAATTGAGAGGAAAGGTCAAACCCAGACTAGCATGCGGCAGAGCTCAATACATGGAAGATACACACCTGAATGATAATCACTATAAAATGTTCATGATTCATTGGATGAATGAATGTCTTCCTCTGCACAGACATAGTGTAGTTCTAACTCTGCAATCAGACATTCTGAGTTCAAATCCTGTACTTCTCCTTAGTCGCTAGCTCTGAGTTCTCAGGGTCCACTTCTCTGGTATTACTGTCCTTATCAGATTGTTAGGAAGACTAGCTGAGATAAAGCATGTCAAACACACAGAACAATGCCTGGCATGTACGAGGCTCTTAAGAAATGTGAGCCGTTATTGTTGCTGTTATTATCCTTAGTACACGCCTCCCAGTATTTGCCCAAGTGAATTAAAGTAACAAGGAGTGACTGAAGATGCTGACACCAGGGAGGAGTGGGAAGGAAGGGGGAGACAAAAGGAGCTGGGGGAGAGGGATAAGAGAAGAACTTTGCATGTTGATATTTGACCAAAGAAGATGGGCTCCCAAGTCACAGTTGTGTACCTATTTGGTTCCAGCACTCTCTACCTAGAAGAGTTCTATTAGTGTGTTTTTTTTCTAAACATGACTGATCTTAGGAGGAAAATATTTACTTAGTACTCTCTAAGTGTGAGGACTGCTCAAGGAGTATTATATTGGGTAGATATTCAGCAGGACTTAAGGAAGGAGAGCCTGATTTGGGGAAATGTGATTCCAGCACAATGATTAGTTAATGGATTAGAAGCGTATAGTGCTCAAGGAAAGCTATTTGCATACTCGAGATACCTCCAAAGTACCTGGTATCCAGGCTGAGTAAAAACCTTGAGAGAGATATGTGAGGAAGAAAATCCCCAAAAGATTAAAGGGAAGAGAAGCTTACAAATTGCAAGATTACCAAACCCAACCACTTGCATATTTTCAGGTTCTTACCTAGGTAATGAGTGAAAGAGACATTTTGAATTAGACAAGTGAAACAAGAGGAGAAAAAAGTTCCAGACAATGTTAAAATTACTAAACACATAACAAATTCAAAATGGAGAACACACAAAGAAACATGTCATTTAGGAATACTTGGGTGTCTGTTGTCCTGAACATCTTTGAGATCAGTGAAACAGAGAGATTCAAGGAGACAGCAGGGCTTAAAATCAACACATCTCCAAGAGCAGACTGATATTCAAAGAGGAATGGAGCAGAAGTCTTTGTTAATCATAATAAAGAATTTGCTGTATTCAAATGAAATAACAGCAAAGTGGAAGTATGCCAGGGCAATACCAGTTTTCCAAGCAGGAATAAAGAGAATACTAGGAAATTACAGAGCCTTCATCTCAATGTCTGTAATTTGCAAAATAATGGAAACAATAGCAGGGTAAGTTTGCCAAATGCATTTACAAATGAGTATCATTCCCTTTAATCAAGCTAGTGATAACCAACAAGGCTGGATAGAGGATTGAGGTCTATGAATCTTTTTTACTTGATGGGGCTACGACACAATTAATTATTACATGTGGCTTATTTTACTGTAATGTCCAGATAATTTTACATCAAAGCTACCTTTAATGTGCCTATTATGGAAGAAAGTGAAATAAAAAGTGAAGAAAGTGAAATAAAAAGTAAAGAAAGTAGTTTGTACTGTCCCCATTATATGGTGTGCTACTAAAATCCAACAATGGCATAGCACTAAAAGAGAATTTAAGAAATCAGATAAACCATCCTCCTAGGATTGAAACCACTTAAGATACATGTATTCGAAAGGGCAGGCTGTTCTCTGTACTCTCTTGAAGCCTGTTAAGAGTGTTTAGCTGCTCTTCTATACAGCATCCTTTCTTACTGAAACTTGGCTGCAATTTAAGCCCATTTCCCATTATCTAGTCTTTAGTGAAAACATTAAACAGCCAGCCAACATTCTCCTAATACTGGAAAACCTGCATTCAGTCCCTGCTGGCGGAGTCCACAGATGAAAGGATTTTACTATACTCCTTTTGTATGGATTTTATATTAATGTATCTAATTTGGATACCTACCCCATGAGCACAAGGTGCCCCGAGCTTTGAGGAATTAGACAGTCTGGTTCTGATTGTGTCAGATCTGGGTTTAGTGGTGTGAGAATGGGCAGGACCCCTAGACCTTTGGGCTGTGAATAGGCATCTCTGCTAATTTATGGCTTCTCAAATCGTTTTCCATGCCCAGTTAGTTCCAGTTTGCAAGTTTCATTCCGTCCACGTCCATAGCCAATGTCAAAACCCGCATCGGCGCTTCATTGTTTCTCTCCTTTCTTGACCTTTCACCTCGGAAAATGGCCTTCTTCATACTTGAGCAATTGAGATCATTGGACTTAAGATTCTTAAGTTTTCTTTTCACACACACACAAACCTTTTTACATCTATTTCCTTTCTCACAATTTCAGATAGAGATGTGCTCTTCTTGTAGATTAACGTCTCCAACCCTGGTCCAGAATCCATCCCTCTCTGTCTCTGGCACAGCCTGTCACTTGTCAGCTTTCCTTTTCACAGGCTTTCTTCTCAATGGACAAACATGTTCAAGACTCTAACGTCTAAAACCCTCCCCACAAACCCAGTGCCCCCTTCTAGCTACTGACCTTTCTCTGCATGCCTTCAAAGACAATTTTTTTTGATGGAATGACTTCTACTCATAACTCAGCTTCTTCACTCCCAATCCTGGAACTGGCCTCACTTTCCCGACAATGCAGGTAGTTACCCTAGTAGAAATTTGCTGCTATTTTCTAACTTCAAATCCTTATCTAGCCTCTTCTTAGTCACTCTGTAGCAACGGTTACCTCAGACTACTTTCTCTTTGAAACTCTCCTCTCAGAAAAGGGAATGCTGGGAGTATAAGTTAGTCCAACTATTGTGGAAAGCAGTCTGACAGTTCCTCAAAGAGCTAAAAACAGAAATTCCATTTGACCCAGCAATCATATTACTGTGTATATACCCAAAGGAATATAAAGCATTCTGACATAAAGACACATGCACCCAAGTGTTCACTGCAGCACTATTCAACAGAAACATGGAATCAACCTAAATGCCCATCAATGACAGGTTGGATAAAGAAAATGTGTTACATATACACCATGGAATACTATGCAGCCATAAAAAGAATGAGATCATATCTTTTGTGGGAACATGGAAGGAGGTGGAAGCCATTATCTTTAGCAAGCTAACACAGTGACAGAAAACCAGTACCTGCAAATTCTCACTTATATGGGGGAGTTAAATGATGAGAACTCATGGACACAAAGACGAAATGCTGGGACCTACTTGAGGATGGGCAGTGGAAGGAGAAAGAGGATCAGAAAAAATAGCCACTGGGTAGTAGGTCTAATACCTGGGTGACAAAATAATCTGTACAACAAACCTCTGTGACACAAGTTTACCTCTGTAACAAACCTGCGTGTGTACCCCTGAACCTAAAATAAAAGTTTTTAAAAAAGCTCTCTTCTCGGTTTTGAAATTCTCTCATTTTCCTGGCTTGTAGGTCTTTTCCATATGTAATCACTTTACTCTAATAATCCTAAGGGGCTGTATGCTGTCTTGGCTTCTCCTGTCTTCTTTGCTTAGGAGATTTCCATCTCTCCCTTTATTCTGACACCTAAATTCCAGAAGTGTCATATTTACATTTCTGCTCTGCTTTCTCTATCTTCTGAAGACACATACACCCAACTTTTTTTCTGAAACATCTCTACTTAAATGCTCAACTACTTCCAACTTAAGTGATCGGATCTACCTCTCTCTCCTCCTTCTCACTGTCCCTCTGCTGTCTTTATTTTCTCTCAATTGGTGGTATCATCCTCTACCCAGCTGTCCTGAGGCAGAAACCTGAGATCAGTTTTGAACTTCTTCCTGCCCTTCACATGACACATCCAGCCAGTCACTGATACCCTCAAATTCTTTCCTAAGCCTTTCTCCTGTGTCACCTCTTCACTTCGTCCCCATGCCATGGCTCTCCTTGTCTCCTGTCTGGATTATTGTGATAGCTTTCTGACTGTTCTCTCTGCCTCTATCCTGGACTTGCCTTCATCAGTCATCCATGTCCTGGTAGAGAGCTTGCTAAAACCAAAACTGAATCATGAGTCTCTCCTCCTAGCCCTTTGGCATCTGCATTAAGCCCTGATCAGGGTACAAAAAGCCCCTCACAATCTTCCCATTGCTGCCTTCCCCACTTTCTGAGCCACTCACCTCCATCATCCTCCTCTTACCCTCCAGCAACATCATTCTAAACATGCCATTCAGTTTCACCACTGTGTGATTGTGTGCTCCAACTCCACTGCCTGAAATGCCTTTCAAAGTCCAGAGTAGGTGTCGCCTCTTCCACAGGCTTCTTCCCAGTGAGGGGTTGGGAATGATGGGTAATCACTCCCTTCTCTTCTCTGCCTGTGAACTATTCGTATGCTTAGACTGTTGGCTTATCACTCTGTACTGTTAATATTTGTTGATATATCTGTCTCTCTCTTGGACTCTGAACTCCTTGGGAGTAGAGTGCAGGCATTTATCTTTGTATTCCCTTACGCTGTGCCTGTAACATGGCAAATGAATTCAGTTACATTGAACTAAAGACAAGAAATATTCTGCATAGTGCTCAAGGCTGTGGAAGCCTGTTGGTTAACTTGCCTGCTGTCTGCATAGGATATGAGGAATTTAAGGTCTGGGACTGTTTTTGTTTCTCCAGCACCTGACTCCTACATAAGAGGCACACAAGTAAATTCTTCAGCCAAATAAATGTGTCCTGTCTTAGGGTAATAAACTGCTCCCACCTCATGGCTGTTTTAACAGTCTGTGGTTTGGTCATTACATAAGAACATGTAGATGGATAATTTCATATTAGTGAAAAACATATGGGGAGTTCAGCCAGGCCCCTTCGATGGAACTCTAGCAGTGAGTGACCAAATCTACGTGAGATGCTCTTGCATAATCTTGCCCCCAGCTGATTCAGCAAGGAATAAACAAGGGTAGGATATGTGTGGATGAGGCATCGAGGTTCTGGGGAGTCTCTTCTGGGTCTCTGAACTGGAAGATCAGGTAAGCTCTAATCAGGGATGCAGAGAGAGCAAAGATTAATGCAGGTATTCGAAAGAGAGAGAAAGAAAGAGAGAAAATAAGAGGGTGAAGAAGAAGGAGGAAGAGAGAGACAGAGAAGAGATGAAGAACAGAGAAAGAGAGAGAAAAAAATGAGAGAGGGAGGGAGGGAGAAAGAGAGGCTTTCTGGGACCAGGTTCCAGGCTTTCCTGAAACATAGCTGTGCTTTCAGATTTCAGGTTTCATGAGCTACTCTGTGTCCTGCTGAATAATTCCCTCCTACTTTGGCTCCTATCTATAGAGCAGTCAGAGTGGTTTTTTAAAAAATAAAATTCTGGTAATGACCAGACTGGTCACCTTTTAGTCTCTCCAATCTGCCATGTCCCTTGGCTCCAGGGCCTTGGCGCGTGATGTCTCCTTCACCTAGAAGAACATCACCCACCACCACTCCAGCCCCAACAGCTCTCTTATAATTACTCATATGATCCATTCATTGTCTGTCTGCTCAAAACATCTTCTTTGTAGTTACCCAGCAATGTCGCTCAAATGCTTAGCACAGTGCCAAACAAACAGCACACACATAATGTTTTGTTGAAGGGAGAAAGAAACACAATATTAAAGTTGTTGATTATGTTGTGGTTTGAGACTGCCTTGGCTCATCTTATTATTTTAGTTCTCCCATTAGTGATTTGTTCTGGTTAAGGAGCATCGCCCGCTCCAGGCATGTCATTATTCTCATCTGAGGCCGGGTCAAGCCCTCCTGGTGGTCTCCGTGGTGCTCAGAACACTGGGCACAAGCGGACTTTGGGACATAAAAAGAAAGATGGGAAGGGGAGAAACACCAAAGCAAGCCTTCTGGCTATTAAGAAGGAAAGAAAAGAAGGAAGGAAGGAAGGAAGGAAGGAGGGAGGGAGGGAGGGAGGGAGGGAGGGAGGGAAAGAAGGAAGGAAAGAAGGGAGGGAGGGAGGGAAAGGAAGGAGAGAGAGAAAGAGAGAGAGGAAGGAAGGAAAGGAAGGGAAGGAAGGAAGGAAGGAAGGAAGGAAGGAAGGAAGGAAGGAAGGAAGGGAGGGAGGGAGGGAGGGAGGGAGGGAGGGAGGGAGGGAGGGAGGGAGGGAGGGAGGGATTAGAGAGGGAGAAAACTATAAAACACTAAAATAAATTTACAATTACATAATTAAATAAGCATATGCTTCCCCAAGGAGATTGAAATCCACTTTCCATTGGCATGCCATGCCAAGAGAGGTGATTTCCTTCCCTTTCTCCCCAACACAGAAATAGAGTATGACTTGTTTTGTTCATGTTCTCCTGGGAATTCCAGCCCAACAAAGCATCTACTCCCTTCTCATGGTCCACCAGTGGGTCCCTGGAAGAATAGAGTCCGCTGCTTCTGTGAAGCCCTCATATTGCTCCATCTGAGAGTGAGAAAGAATAAGGAAGAGAGGAAAACAAGGTGTACTTTCCATGCCTTCCTTTAACTTGGCTCTGGGAATTGGCTTAGCATATCTAACTGGGTCCCCATCTCCCTGTCCCTCACAAAATGAGATCTGTGACTTTTGGGGAATTTTTGTCAAAGTAGTGAAGATTCTTACAACATTACTAAATCTCTTTTCATCTCAGTACAAAAAGATAGTATGTCCAAAGAAAACACTAAAATACCCAAGTCCCTCCCACTGGGATCAAAGAATTTCCCATATCCCCATGAAGATCTTTAAATTCTCTCCCCTGTTAGTCTTCAATCTCTTTACTCCCAGGAAGAACCACTTTCTCTCCTTACCCTTTAGCTTTATCTGTTTACTATCTCTCTGCTTCAGAAAGTTTTCCTTTGATTAGCTTTTCACAATTGTGATGATGATGATGATGATGTAATCCACTGTCTAGGTCTTCAGTGTTCATTTAATTGGTTTGCAGTTTACTACTTGATATTTTTTGTTAATATTAATATTCCTAATTGTGTTCATGTGCTTGTTTCTTTATTCAGTGCCTAAAATCCTTAAGGAAAAAATTATTTTATTTAATTTTATTCAAAAAGTATTTCCTTTACTGTATGAGTGCCTGGCACATGGGTAAGTGCCTATTGAGTACAGAAAATATAGTAACTGCTGAGGAAAACATTTTTAAAATAGATGTGACACCATCTCTGCCTTGGATATGTTTATAGCTCTTTAGGAAACAAATCAAAAACATATATATGTTTTATATAGATTCATATATATTCATAAATTCATATATATACATATGTTCATATATATGATTTTATATATTCATACATATTCGTGTATATACATATATTCATATATATGTGTGTCTAAGTCCATTTTCTGTTGCTATAACAGAATATCACAGATTTGGTAATTTATAAAGAAAAGAGATTTATTTGGCTCACGATTCTGGAGGCTGGGAAGTCCAAGGGCATGGTGCTGGTATCTGCTTGGCCATCTGGTGAGGGCCCTCTTGCTGTGTCATAACATGAGAGAAAGGCATCATATAGCAAGGAAGAAAGAGCGCAAAAATGTGCAAGACAGAGAGAAAACAGGCTCCAAACTTATCCTTCTATGTTTGTCTCTTATCACTCCCCAAGATAACCAACCCACTTCTGCAATAATGGCATTAATGCCATTCATGGGAACTCATGACCTAATCATCTTTAAAGACCCCATCTCTCAGTACTGTTACAAAAACAACTACGTTTCCAACACATAAACATGTGTTGATTTTAGTTGATTTACAAACATATATATTAATGTATAAGATACACAAATACCTATACAAATAACTACAATGTGAAGTGTAAGGACTGTAGAAGGAGTTGGGAAGCCTTCCCAGAGGCCACACTTGAGCTAGACATAGGCAGATAAAGAATTTCCCAAGGAGAGGAGGAGACATTTCATACTAAGTGAGAGAAGAATTGTGTATCAAAGATATCAGGAGACGTAAAATACTGAGGTTCTGAAGAAGGGGAAGGGTTAGGCATTATTGATGTGGGGATGCACATCAGGGAAGGAAAGCTATGAGATGGGTCTGGACAGGCAGGACAGGATGTGTTTGTTTGCTTTTTTTAACCTACAGGCAAGGAGAGTCTTGGAAGGCTTCCCAGCAGAGGTAAGAAGAGGGAGAGAATAGGCATTTCACCAAGATCTTCCAAAGTAGCAGCTGGAGAGTGATTGGAAGTAGTGTTTTTTGAAACTGTAGAATTGTAGAGTCTAGGTGGGCAATAATAACCTAAATGAAGATTGTGGCAATGGGAGAAGTGGGAAGAGAAGGGAGTTGCATCTCAGAGGAGGATTGGTGGGACGCGGCAGAGGATTGTAAGGAGGAGTTGAGAGGGTCCTTCTTGAGGCAGTGCACATCCTGCTTGGTGACAGAATTCCTTAATCTTGCAGCACCCTGGATAGCTGAGTTTCTGTACCTATTAATGTGAGGGTGGCATCCCAGTTTTGTGGGACCTGAATTAATCAATTTGAGAGCCCTCTTAGAAAAAAAATACAAAATGGGTACAAAAGTGAATATACATTTAGAGTAAGAGAAGAAATCACAGCAAATTATAAATAATAAAAAGCTGAAAAATAATACAAACATTGAAAATGTCCTAATTTTATTATAACTTTATTAACTAACTACCTGACACATCTCTAAAATACGTTTTCCCTATATCTTTTCTCTGTATACTTTTTATAATTTGAGATAAAAGTCATATAATACAAAGACCATCATCTCAAAATGTCCAGTTCCATGGTTTTTATGTCAGGCAACCACTACTTAATTTAAAAACATTTCCATCATCCTAAAAGAAATTCTCACTTCTCCCCTCCCCCATTCCCTGTAACTACTAATCTATTTTCTATTTCTATGAATTTGCCTGTTCTGGACATTTCATACGAATGGTATCATATAATATGTGTCCTTTTGTGTCTAGCTTCTTTAATTCAATATAACATGTTCAAGGTTCAGTTATGTTGTCACTTGTAACAGTACTTTATCCTTTTAAAAAAAATTTGAGGTGAATTCATGAAATATAAAAGTATTATTTAAAGTGAACAATTCATTTAGTATGTTCTCAATGTTGTGCAACCACCACTTCTATCAAGTTCCAGAACATCCTTATCATCCCAAAAGGAAACCCAATACCTATTAAGCCATTATTCTCAATTTCTTCCTTCTCAGCACCTGGTAACCATCAATCTACTCTCTATTTCTATGGATTTACCTAGTCTAGATATTTCACACCAGTCGAATCATACAAAATGTTACCTTCTGTGTTATGCTTCATTTTGTGTAATGTTTTTGAGGTTCGTTCACACTGTAGCATGCATTGGTACTCCACTGCTTTTTATGGCTAAAAAATCTTCCATTGTATGAATATATCACACTTTGTTTAGCCATTCATCTGTTGATGAACATTTGGGGTTTTTCTGCCCTTTCACTATTGTGAACAGTGCTACTGTGAACATGTATGTACACAGATTTTTAGAGTACCTGATTTCAATCATTTGGTGTATATACCTAGAAGAGGAATTGCTGGGTCATATGATAATTCCATGTTAAACTTTCCAAGAAATTGTCTGTTTTCAAAAGAATTGAAAGCATTTTATATTTTTATATGAATGTACAAGATTTCGAACATCCCCAAATCCTACCAACAGCTTGTTTTCCTTTTTTTTCTATTATAGTCATCCTAATAGGTATGAAGTGGCCATCTCATGTCATTTTGGTTTACATTTTTCTAAAACTAATAAGGAAGGGCATCTTTATATGCACTGGTTGGCCACATGTGTGTGTATTTATTTGGTCACTTATGTGGCCAAATACACATATACACAAGTATATACACAGTATATACATATGTATATATGTATATTTGGAGAAATAGCCTTTCAATCCTTTGCCCATCTTTATATTGAAGTATTTGTTTTTTTGTTGAGTTGTAAGAGATCTTTATATATATTGGATATTATACCCTTATCAGATGTATAATTTGCAAATATTTTCTCCCATTATGTAGGTTGTCTCTTTAATTTCTTGATAGTATCCTTTGGCACTATCAAGTCTTCTATTTGCTTGCTGATCTTCTATCTGGTTGCTCTACCCATTATTGAAAATTGGATACTGAAATCTCCTACAGTTATTGTTGAATTGGCTATTTCTTCCTTCAATTATGTTAGTGTTTGTTTTGCTATTTTGGGGCTCTATTTTTAGGTGTAGGTATGTTTATAATTGTTATATCTTCTTGAGGGACTGAGCCTTTTATTACTATATGATGTCTTCATCTCTAGTAGCATTTATGCCCTAAAATCTATTTTGCGTGATACCACTAAAGCCACTCAACATATAGTTGCATCGTGTTTTTTCATGTATTTTGCCAATCTCTGCCTTTTAATTAGAGGGTTTAATCCATTTAAATTTAATGAAACGACTGATAAGGAAGGACTTCTGTTTTTGTTATTTGTTTCTTACATGTTTTATATCCTCTTTATTCCTTAATTCCTTCATTACTGCCTGCTTTTATGTTAAGCAGATATTTTCTACTGTGCCATTTAAATTCCCTTGTCATTTATTTTACTATATTTTTGAGTTATTTTCCTAGAGGCTGCCCTGGAAATTATAATCAATCTCTTAATTTATAACAATTTAGCTTAGCTTAATACTGACTGAATTTCAGTATATCAAATCTTTGCCTCTCCATAGCTCCATTCACCCCACCTACCCCACGCTATGTTGTTAGTGTTACAAATTGTATTCGTATACATTGTGTTTCCATTAACGTAGGTGTATAAATATTGCTTTATGCAGTTAAATCAGAATGGGGAGAAAAATGTGTTACAAACAAAAAAATTAAACTGTATTTTATACATAGATTTATAAATGTTGCTTTATGTAGTTAAATCAGAATGGGGAGAAAAAAAGTGTTACGAACAAAAAAAAATTAAACTGCATGTTTTAAATTTTCTTATATAGTTTCTTTACAAGAGATCTTTATTTATTCATATGGCTTTTAGTTACCATCTAGTGTTCTTTTATTTCAGCCAGAAATACTTTCTCTAGTACATGTTGGAGGGTAGGTCTATTAGCAGCAAACTCTCAGTTTTAGTTTATCTGGGAATGCCTTCATTTATTTTTATTTTTGAAGGATGCTTTTGCCAGATAGAGAATTCTTAGTTGACATTTTTTTTACTCTGAGCCCTTTGAATACATCATTCCAGTGCCTTCTCACCTCCAGGATTTGTGATATCAGTAATTAATCTTACTGAGGATTTCTTGTTGAATCTTACTGAGATGAGTTGTTTTGTACTTGTTATTTTCAAGATTCTTTGTCTTTGGTTACAGAGTATCTCTCTATGGATCTTCTTAGTTTATCCCACTTACAGTTCATTTAGCTTCTTGGATGTGTGGATGACATTTTTCATCAAATTTTAGATTCCTACCGTTATTTTTAAAAATACTCTCTCACTGTTTCTCTCTCTCCGTCTTTCTCTGTCTCTCTCTCGCCTCCCTCTCCTTCCAGAACTAGCATGATGTGTATGATGATATCTCACAGGTCTCTAAGGCTTCTATTAAGCTTTATTCATTTTTCTTTTGCTCTCAGACTGTATAATCTCAATTTCTCTATCTTCAAGTTGATGATTCTTCTACCTGTTTAAATCTACGATTGAGCTCCCCTAGTGATTTTTCATAATTTCAGTGATTATAATTTTGAGTGCCAGAATTTCTACTTGGTTCTCTTAAAAATAGAATTTCTATTTATTTGTTTATTTATTAGACAAGGTCTCACTCTGTCACCCAGGCTGGAGTGTAGTGGCATGACTTCATTTTACTGCAGCCTCAATCTCCCAGGCTCAAGAAATCTTCCCACCTCAGTCTCCTGAGTAGCTGGGACTATAGACTTGCACCACCACACCCAGCTATTTTTTCTATTTTTAGTAGAGATGGGGTTTCATGATATTGCCCAGATTGATATCGAACTCCTCAGATCAAGCAATCTGCCCACCTCAGCCTCCCAAAGGGCTGGGATTATAGGCATGTGCCACCACACCTGGCTTTTAAATTGATATTTTCTACTTGGTAAGACATTATTCTGATACTTTTAGTTCTTCAGATATGGTTTCCTTGAGCTTTTTAAACACATTTCAAGTAACTCATTTAAAGTGTATTCTAGTAAGTCCAGTGCTTCGGTCTCCTCAGAGACAGTTTCTATTAATTTTTTTCCTATGTTTGAGCCATACATTTTTCAGTTCTTTGTTTAGCTCATAATTTTTTTGTTGCAACCTGGACGTTTTGAATATTACATGGAAACTATGGATATCAAATTCTCTTCTTTCCCAGGTTTTGTTGTTGCTGCTGTTCATTTTCATTTGGTTGTTTAATGATTTTTTATAAACTAATTCTGTAAAGTCTGTGTTCTTTGTCATGTTAGACCTTAGAAGTCTCTGTTCTGTTAGAATAATCATTGGACAGAGATTTCCTCAAATGCCTGAGACCAAAAATATTACAGTGTTTGCCAAAAGACTCTGGGTTGGGGCCTGCTTTTAACGCTTGGCCAGGCAGTTTACAATTCTGCCTTAGCCTTCACTTCCTTCTTGTGCAAAGCTTCAAGGTCATCCAGAAGTCAGAGCTTAGGATCTTATCAGTTCTTTCCTGGGCATACATGGCTTCCACATTCCCAGGAATTATGCATGTACTTTTCAAAGCCTTCACAAACGTAACATTTCCCAGCCTTTTCTTCCTAATTTTTGGTTTGTAGCAACTACTATTTATCACGTCAGGCAGCAGACACTAAAACATTTGCCTATAAATGCTTTTGACACATGTTCCCCCTACCCCCACATAGCTTTTGGACTAGGTCAGTTCCAAGTCAGGTGAAATAAAAGACAAGCCTTCTGAGTAGTCTTCCATGTTTCTAAAGGGAATATAATTACAATTATTTTTAAATGAGTTTTACTCTAATAGTCCCTCCAATACCAGGAATGCTGGCTATTCCTTTCACAGGTACCTCTGACCTGGAGTGTGAGGTATGATCCAAGGTTAAGTTCAAATGCCACAAAGCTTACTGAGATTCAGTGCTTTCCTTGTATAAACACCCTCTGGTGGGTTCAAGCCTCTAGTTAATTTCAGAGTTGAAAAAAGCTGCTTGTGATCATTTTTGCCAGTTTTTTAATTTGCTTTTAAGGCGGAGTAAAATGTTGAGTGTGTTACTCCACCATTTTTACTAAAATTACTCCTCTCTGTATTCTTTTTCATTGCTTCTTGATTTGACAATTTTGTAATATAATTTTCCATTGAAAAAGTAGAAAGATAATCAAAACTTTCCTTTATCATGGTTGACCATATTTTTTAAAAATATGAACAACTTAGAAAAATTCCTTATAGCTGGTGAGCAATGTCACTTTTATGAACTCCTCCAGTTTCCTGCTCAGAAAAGTCTCTTGCTCGAGCAAGACGTCAGAGAACTCCAGCTCCTTGATCATAGCTGGCATGGCACTGGCAACGAATACCCTGGCAGCAAGTAAGGCATGGCCAGACTCTTTCTTACACCTCTTCCTCTTCCCTATATTCTGCCCTTGCTGGGCAGGTCCTGGGGCTAGTGAGCAAGACACCTGGAAACATGGGTCCTGATGGACTCTGTACAGGGTGCAGAGCAGCCTCAGTTTCAGATACTCTTCCAGGGATCAAAGATAGGATGCAAGTGCTCCCTGGCAGCTGCCAAAGGCAAGTTATCACAGTGGGGCAGATGAATATGAATGTATTGCTAGCAGCCTGCCAACCCCACTCACAACCCTGGGACCACTGGCATGGCATAGACAAAATAGGTACAAAAATGAATATAAAACCGACCTAAATGCCCATCAGTTGATGACTTGATAAACAAAATATGCTATTTCCATACCATGAATTTTTATTTGGTAATAAAGCTCTGGCACATGCTGCAACATGGGTGAAACTTGAAAACAACACACTATGTGAAAGAAACCAGACATAGAAAACCATGTAATATGACTCCATTTAGATGAAATGTCCATGGCAGGGCGAGATAGCTAATGGCTGTAATCCCAGCACTTTGGGAGGCCAAGGTAGGCGGATTGCTTGAGCCCAGGAGTTTGAGACTAGAATAGGCAACATGGTGAAACCCCTACTAAAATTACAAAAAATTAGCTGGGTGTGGCCATGCATGCCTGTAATCCCAGTTACTTGGGAGGCTGAGGTAGGGGGATTGCTTGAGCCCAGGAGGTCAAGACTGCCGTAAGCCATGATTGTGACACTCTACTCCAACCTGGGTAACAGGATGAGACTCTGTTTCAAAAAAAGAAAGAAAGAAAAAGAAAAACATTTGCCCAAAATGGGCAAATCTATACAGATAGTGAATTAGAGGTTGTCTGGGTTTCAGGAGTTAGGGGCAGGAATAAGCAGGGATTGTTAATGTGTCCACAGTATTTTTGTGAAGGGTGGCAGTGATGAAAATCTGCTAACAACTCTGGGATTATACTGTAAAAAGAACACTGAATTATGGGGCTTAAAGGGGGACATCTTATGTTATTTTTATTATATCTCAATAAAGCTGTTAAAAAGTAGGAATATAGAGGGGACCCTCCTCGGGCAGTACTACTGGCTTCATCACATGTGAGAGCTGCTGCTGCCTCTTCTCTCTGCAGGGCAGCACTCACCTTAGTACGGGACCCCAACAAGGGAGGAGCCCTGAAGCTTAAGTGACATTAGCTCCTTGGACACCTGCCTTTGTATTTCTGCCAGGTATGCTTTTTCTTTCATTCTTTTTTTCTCTTTTTTGTTTTGGTTGTTTACTTCAGGGTGCCAAAACTTTGTTTTAAGTCGTGTTGATACAGTTTGGCTGTGTCCCCACCCAAATCTCATCTTGAATTGTAGCACCCATAATTCCCATGTGTCATGGGAGGGACCTGGTGGGGGGTAATTGAAACATTGGGACAGGTATTTCCCATGCTATTCTTGTGATTGTAAATAAGTCTCATAAGATCTTGTAGTTTTATAAAAGGGACATCCCCTGCACATTCTCTCCTACCTGCCGCCATCTAAGACATGGCTTTTGCCTTCCATCATGATTGCGAGGCTTCCTCAGCCATGTGGAACTCTGAATCCATTAAACCTCCTTTTCTTTAGAATTACGCGGTCTTGGGTATGTCTTTTACAGCAGTGTGAAGACGGACTAATGCACATGTTGACAGCTACATACTCAGTTAACATTCCTATGTTTACTGGGTGAGAACAAGCTCACAGGTTAAGATTAAGGGAGGTGGGCAGAAGGTGCCCAGGAAGATAAAAAGAGGAGCGACATCTCAGAAATGTATTAATATAGAAGCAAAAATGTATTGACACATGAGTTCCCCAATTTAAAACAATCGAAATCAACAAAACCAATCTTATCTTCTTTTTCTCCCTTTCATTATAAACCCTAAGACTAACAGTGACACTGGGGGCAGCTGCCAGAAAACCACTCAGCCTTCAAAGCAACAGATGTGCCAGATACCTTTGCAATTACATCTAACAGATGCCTGAGCTCACGTAACTCCACTCCAATCACACTCCATAGTTTAGAACATGCTCATTTGAACATGCACAGAGATAGAAAGTAAATTAGAGGTGGTTTTGGGTCTCAGAGGGTAAAGGCAGGAATGAGAAGAGACTGCTAATGGGCCCACAGTTTTTTTGTGGGAGGTGACAGGAAAAAAATCTTCTCCTGATTTTTCCATTGTCATTTCCAGAACTACGCCATAACTTTCTTTAAACAACTTTGCTTTGGTTGACTTTTGGTTGAGTCATGAGAGCTTATGGGACTAGAATAATCTGAAAATGTTGGTGAATTCACATCTTGAATTGGGGATAATAGTCTCTTTCCAGTTCTGTCATCACTATTATCATTATTTATTAAAAGATTCTTGTCTGCATGATCCCAGGGTTTGGCAAGCCATGAAAAGGCCTGTTCTTGTCAAGGGGCTTACCCACCCCCAAAAATATTGTGCTTTGGCAAAACCTATAGGCTGATTGATCCTCAGATCTGCTGTGGCTTCATTCTGGGCACACCATTGGACTGTATCTCCCAGTCTGCCTGACAGTCTGGGGTGGTCATCTGGGTGAGGCCAGTAGAACACAAGCAGAAACGGTGTGCATCTTCCTCAAGTGTGCTCCCGGTGGGAGCCATTCTGCTGGTTTCCCCTTCCAGCTGGCTGGAATAAAAATGACTCCTAGCACAACCTGAAGGAAAAAGGGGTGGGTCTCATACCACCATCAGAACTCCCAAATGACACTCTTAAAAGAACAGAACTTTCATTTTATTAGACACTGATGCTTGGAGGTTTCTCTGGACCTGGGGATACCCTAACTAGTACAAATGTCTTTTAAATGAACCTAACCATATCAAAATTTGTTGCTGTGTTACAAACGACCCCAAAACACAGTGACTCAGTGATTTCAAACAACACACCTTTCTTTTTTTTTTGAGACCGAGTTTTGCTCTTGTTACCCAGGCAGGAGTGCAATGGCACAATCTCGGCTCACTGCAACCTCCGCCTCCTGGGTTCAGGCAATTCTCCTGCCTCAGCCTCCTGAGTAGCTGGGATTACAGGCACGCGCCACCATGCCCAGCTAATTTTTTGTATTTTCAGTAAAGATGGGGTTTCACCATGTTGACCAGATGGTCTCAATCTCTTGACCTCGTGATCCACCCGCCTCGGCCTCCCAAAGTGCTGGGATTACAGGCTTGAGCCACCGTGCCCGGCCCTACACAACTTTCTTTATTCACATTTTCTGTGGATCTAGAATTCAGGCATGGCTTAACTGGATGTCGCCGGTTCACAAAGCTGCAATCAAGGTGTCAGCCAGGGCTGCAATCATCTCTAGGTCAGGACTACTGGAGAATCCACTTCTTGGCAACCTCCCGTGGTTGTTGGCAGCATTTAATTCTTTAACAGTTGTTGGTCTGAGGGTGTCAGATCCTTGCTGGCTGTTGGCTGAAGACATCAGTTCCTTGCCAGAGGGGCCTCTCCATAAGGCAGCTGATGACATGGCAGCTGGCTTTCCTCAGAGCAAACAAGTGAGAGAAACAAACAAGATGCTCCAGATGGAGTTGGAGTCTCTTTGCAGCCTAATCTTGGAGTTGACATCCCATCACTTTGGCCACATTTTACTGCTAGAAACAAATTGCTAGTTGCAGCCCATGCTCAAGAGGACGGAATCCCACTCAGGAATATTAGGGGGTAGGGACTATTGTGAGCCATCTTTGAGGCTGCTCACCGCACTATGCAATATTTTTTTCCTGAAGATTTGTGGACACCTTTTAAAATGCTGTAAAGCTGTGCTGTCCAATATGGGAATCATTAGTCACATGTGACTATTTAAGTGCAATTGGATTAAAAATTCAATTTCGCAGTCACACCAGGCAGATTTCAAGTCTTCAATAACCACATGTACCTAGTGACTCCCATAAATTGGACAGTGCATATATAGAATATGTCCATAACTGCAGAAAGTTCTATTATTACACAAACAAAACAAACAAAAAACTCTCTTTGACAAGCTGGCTTTCCCCAGAATTGTGAAACAACAAACTGGGCTTCTGGGACACCTAGACTCTGTTTCTGCCATCATTGCCACCCATATTGTTCATCTGTCTCCTTTCAGGAACTCAGCTGTAACTAGTCTCTTCCCTTCCTGAAAACCTACTCTCAAAAGAAAAATAATTAAACAAATTCACATTAAGGTGTACCTTTAGCTTCATCATCTTCTCAAAGGTACCTCCATTCTAACCAGACTAAATCTGAAGCAACAAATTCTCAATTGTGGCACTTTAGATATCAGTTCTACTGATTTGGAGGAGGACTTTCAAGTCTTCTGAATGCTTTGAAACTCAAAGAATCCTTTCTGAAATGAGAACATTCACCCCTAATCTATCAGACTTTTGAATTCTGGTTTTCATGTGAATTTTTCCACAGTAAGGAGTAAACTGGATCTGGACGTGTTCTAATTGAGCATCATATGTGCAAATATCAAATAAATAATATAGCAGACTCCATCTCTATGTACTCATAATGGGGGACCACCATATCGGGAGAACTACATTTTTGACATTTTAATATCTAGTTTTTCCTCGTAGGTTCATTATTTCACTTGTTTCAACCAGGACAGCCTTTCAGCTGCAGAAGGAAAACAAGTTCTTTGACAGAAGAGACAAAAAGCGCTGGAAATGACTCCTTGACGCTTTTACACCTGAGTGAGCAGGCCCCCTTACTAGATCCTGGTGCACAGTATTCACCTCCGCAGCTCGAGCAGGGTCTTTGCTGGTACAAACACAATTTGCCACATTGTCTCCATGTGATGGTTTGGAAGCTGAGGGAGCTGTCTCTAATGACAGGTCACAAACATCCGCGACGCGGGCTCCTTTATGCCAGCTCGGCTGGGCTGGGCGCTGGCAGCTTTGCCACTCAGAAGCTTGTTTTTGTTATGGAACAAAAGCCTCACTCCCAGCTGTGGCGCCAAAATCTCGCTCGCACTGTACAAATAACTGACAGCTCCGGAGCTAGGCGTAGAGGAGGCCTGGATGGGCTCCTCCAATAGCAGCCTCCTCTTTCTGCGACCCCCGCGTGTTTACAGGCAGCCTGCTGCCGGCGGGAAGGAGGCGAGGGCGAAAACCAGGACGTGGAGTTGGCTCGGAGTGGGCGTGAGCCTTAGCAGAAAAGTGAAAGCCTATTAGGGCCCGCCGCCTGGGAGGAATCTGCATTGTCACCCGGAGCCTGCGGCTGAGGTGCTGTGAATTTATTTGGTTCACCCCATCAGCCTGCAAGAGATTCCCCTGACGAGTTCCTCATGGTTTCGTGTGTCCAGTCTTTGTGACAACAGGGCGATGATGTAGCACAGAATGTGTACACTTCACTCAGGGGGACTCATAGATAGTCATTTAAATCCCCAGTCCCCTACTAGGTGCTCTGGAGTGACACAAAGGTGAGAGAAACGGGAGGAGGAGATCGCTTACACGTTAGAGATGCTCATTGCTTCCTGCAAACCTTCAAAGCAAAAAGTCATGACCAGCATAATGGAAGAAGGTTTATTAAACATCGAGTTGTGCCGGGCGCGGTGGCACACGACTGTAATCCCAGCACTCTGGGAGGCCAAGGCGGGTGGATCACGAGGTCAAGAGATCGAGACCATCCTGGTCAACATGGTGAAACCCCGTCTCTACTAAAAATACAAAAAATTAGCTGGGCATGGTGGTGCGTGCCTGTAATCCCAGCTACTCAGGAAGCTGAGACAAGAGAATTGCCTGAACCCAGGAAGCGGAGGTTGCAGTGAGCCGAGATCCACCATTGCACTCCAGCCTGGGTAACAAGAGGGAAACTCTGTCTCAAAAAAAAAACAAAAACAAAAACAAAAACAAAAAACAAAAAACATAAAGTTGTGTGTGCCGCTGTTGTGTATTGAACTGTGCAACTAAAGAGAGCTTGTCTGTGCCTTGAGTGGCTAAAAGATTCACATAGCAAGGCAAGTTCCCAAGTTGTGCTAGGCAAAATGATTATGCAAAATCTGCATCTGCTACACAATAGGCAAAATAAAGTAGATTCATGCCTGGCCAGCGAATACTAGGAGCCTCTAGCTTTGGGGAAAATTAAATGACTTTGAGATTGTGGTTTGTGGAGGCCATAGAGCTCAGAGCTCTGGAGTTCGCATGGCTGAGCACCTTCACTGTTCTGCATAATCTTGGTCGTGTGATTTTGAAGATGGGCAACTTCTCTGGGCCCGGCTTTCTCATCAATAAGGTGGAGATAAAATACATCCAGACTTGCTGTGAGGATGCAATGGGATGATTGATGTAAAGTGCCTGACACTTAAGCACACAACAAATGTAATTTGACACCAGTATCTGACAGAGAATTTTGCAGATATGATGGTATAGTGATAGGTCACTTTCTTCAGCATGAAGAAAAAGCATTAGGGCAGTATACCTAGTACATAGCACCCAATAGTGTTGATGTTGTACTGCTGAGTGTATCACACAAATCCTGGCTTTGCCAGTTGCCATTTATGTTTCTTGGTCTCTCTGTGCCTTGATTTTCTCATCTGTAAAATGGATATAATAATAGTACCTACTCCATAGGATGTTAGAGGATCAAATGAGATTACTCGTGTAAAGAAATCAGCAGCTGGCAGTACTATTACCAGTAACTGTCATCTATTACCATTAATGCTTTCACATCTGATGGATGATTGCTCTAGGAATGATGTCTTGGTGATAGACTATATTATCCTCAGTATAATTTAAGCACAGAGAAAATGAAGTTTTCCTTAGGAGCATGCCTCATCTTCCCTTCCATGCCTCTCTTCGCCTTAGATTTCGGTTCTGCCCTCTTCTCTGGGCTCCAAAGTTCCTTTCACTGTCACCTAGGACTCTGCATTGTGACATCCAATCATCCTGTCCTCTCTGCAACAATTCTTTTTTAAACTTTGAATTTTGAGATTATTTTAGAGTCACATGCACTTGTAAGAAATAACAGAGAGATTATGTGTACCCAGTTTTCTCCAATGTACCCACTTTTACTTAACGGTTACATCTTGAATAACTGCAGTACAATATCCTATCCAGTTTTACAGTTGTTCATGTGAAGTTTTACAGTTTACAGTTGTGTGTGTGTATATGTGTGTATTTAATTCTGTGTGTATAGTGCAGTTGTGCATGTGTATTCGTGTATGTAATTACATGAATCTACCTGTGATAGAATTAAACAGAAATAAAATACAGAACAGTTCCAACACAAGGGTCCCTTGTCTGACATACTTTGTACCCCAGATGTTCACTGATTACACCACCACCATCTTCCCATAAAATTCCTTTCTCCTGATTTCAAAGACTTGCTAAGAGTTTGATTAACCCATCACAAATAAATTCTGGCTAAGGTATTGATGGACAGTAAATGCTGAATGGGTCATACCCCCTAAGATAATTGTATTCTAAGAGAGAGCTTTAATGATTTTACTCTGAAGAACGAGCAGTAGGAGACTATCAGGAAATTAGATAAAAGAAAATGGGCTCAGAATTATCACTCAATTTTAAATGTGCATGAAAAAACGGGGGCGAAAAAGAAACATGGAAGCCTGAAAGGGCTCCAGGCTGATTCATCTAAGTGGAAGTCTAAAACACACATACACCCCTTCAAAGTGAGAAAGGTTTCAGAAACTTCTCCCCTTCACCCAGCCATCATCCACTGGAATACATAAGAAATCTCACTGCTGCAGTTGAAGAACTAGATCTCAGTCCTGCTCCCTTTGAACAACACAGGGCAGAAGTTAAACAATCAGTCATTGCCCAGGCTTGCAATTGCTGTGAAAAGAGTCCTGTTTCATAGGGGTGAACCACAACCTTTTAGTATTGATGACGCTGATATATTCTCAAGGTGCAGAAAGCTCTGGCTTAAAGCCTGGCAGGAGATGAGGATAAAAGGCATTCCCTTTACAAATTTTGACATCATTAGAATACATAATGGTCCACAAACATTTTTCCTCTGAGACTTTGTGCAAAACTTGAGAAGTACAGCACACAATCCTGGGAGTGGAGGAATGGAAGCCTTGATCCTCAAGTTCTTCATATCACAAGGTTGTCCTAGTGAGGAGTAGAGCTGGGACACAAGTCCTGTGGCTTTCTGTTGTTCTATCGGCAATTGAAAAAAAGGGTCAAAGGATTAGGAAGAAAAAATGTGAAGAAGTGGCATTGCCAGAGGCAATGTTTGACTTAGTTGTTCCTTATGTTCTGAAAGTGTGGTACCTGGCCAGCAGCCGCAGCAGCACCTTACAACTTGTTAGGATGCAAATTTTCCAACCCCATCCCACATTTTTTGAATCAGAAACTTTGAGGCTATGTCCCATTAATCTGTGTTTTAACAAACTCTCCAAGTGATTCTGATGCATGGTGAAATTTGAGAACCAGCAGAACTTCCAACAAAAAGGTTCACAAATAAGTTTATTGGCCCACTAGAATGGTTAACCATTCTTATGGGGATATAGATGGAATAGTCAGTACTACTTTAAATTCAGGAAAGAAATGTTGAAGCAACTATAAATGCTAAGCACTATTTTAGGGACAGAGGGATGAACAAGACAGATAATATCTCAATGTCACAGAGCTGCTGGTAATAAGTGCTCAAATGGAAAAGAAAAAACAGGGTTGAAGTGCGATTTTAGCAGGGTGGTGAGGAAAGGCCTTTTCAAGGACATTTTTGAGCAGATGCCTGAATGAAGCTCAGGAGCCAGCAGGTTGTGGTAAGTTCTGGAAGCAGGGTGCTCTGGCAGAGAGGACTGGAAGTGTGACAGCTTGATATGAACTTGAATTTAGTGTGATGTAGGAAGACAGAAGGCAATGTGGATAGGAAGGAGGGAAAGGAGAACAGTTTACTGAGAGGTGGGATGGAGCTACTGATATAAGTACAAGGTCTTCTGGACCTCAGAAGGAAAATCTGGATATCTTCTGAGCATGATGAGAAACTATCAGAGGCTCTTGGACAGAGGAGGGGCATACTTTATTTTTTGTATGTTTTAGACTATTTGACTGCTACGTGGAGGTCTGCCTGTAGAACAAAAGTGAAACAATAAGACTTGTTAGGAGGTAGTCCAGGTTAGAGATGATGAATTCTAGATGAATACGGTCGTGGTGGAGGTGGTGGGTTTGACTGGATTTGAGATGTATTTTGAAGATAAATCTGGGATGTGGGAGAAAAACAGGAATTGAGATTGACTTCCAAGTTTTTATCTTAAACTAACGGTTAAACTGCAGTGTCACTCATTAAAATGGGTAAAACTGGGGAAGGAATAAGTTTGAAGAGATCATCAAGAATTTTATTTTGGTCCTTTAAGTTTGAGATGCCTATTAGACATCCAAGTACTATGTTGGATATCAAATATATGAGTCTACTACTCAATAGGTAGACTGAATTGGACTTTATTACCTTATAGTATGTGCAACTAGGTTTTAAAAAAACTATTCATTAAATGTTACAGGTAAATATTTTTTAAAAGAGCATTTTATAACATAATACTTTGCTTTTTGGCATTCTCACATTCCTTGAATCTATTTTATTAAAATTTTCACCTGAGTCTTTTACATTAAGTCTCTCCCATTGCTAGAACCACTTTCCAATGCTTTTAACAATTCTGCAAGCCACATCATATTCACTTCCAGATGAGCTCTTTGACATGCAGCACTTTTGGGATCTGTATATGATGTTGCCTCTGGACACTTTATCCTAACCACAAAAAATCAATCTGCTGCTTATGATCTCCATACCAAAATCACACACTATTTCACTTTATAAGATGGTATATAGATATCTTGTTTCCAGCAACATCCATCAGTGGTGATTCTAGAAAAACAGCCAAATTTAAGTTAATTTTATTTGACTCCTGGTTTTACTGAATGCATCAAATGACATCTGTAAACATTTTGACTTAACATTGACTGAGATTGCTTCAGGCCAATGTGCTTCCTTCAAGCAATACTTCATTGTACAAAATTGAGTGTTTGAGTAGGCACCCTTTAAAATTAGAGATACCATGAGAGGCAAATATAAGATATCTGCCTCTTTCTTGAAGGATGGTTTTAGAATATAAAAACATCATATAGGCCAGGCATGGTGGCTCATGCCTGTAATCCCCTAACGTTTTGGGAGCCCAAGGTAGGCAGATTGCTTTGAGCTCAAGAGTTTGAGACCAGCCTAGACAACATGGTGAAACCCAATAGCTACAAAAACAAAACCAAAAAAACCACAATAATTAGCCAGGTGTGGTGGTGCATGCCTCCCGTCCAACTACTTGGGAGGCTGAGGTGGGAGGATGGCTTGAGCCTGGGAGGTGGAGGTTGCAGTGAGCCAAGATTCCACCACTACACTCCAGCCTGGGTGACAGAGCCAGGCCTTGCTCAAAAAGAAAAAAAAAAAATCATATACTCCACATAAATGTATAAAAACTAAACACCACTGGGGCAGAATACCCTTGAGCCCTGGAACTAATGCCCATCTTCTGTAAGGGGGAAAGAGCCAAGGTTCTTGGGAAAGACTCTTCAGATAGTCATTCTGGTATATTCTGGCATGAGTTCACCATGAGCACAGCTAAGATCACATAATACGGAGGTGCAGAGAAAACGCTGGTGTTGCTGGTCTAGGTGCACATTAGGGTACCTTTAGGCACACTGATCTGAGTGGAGAAATAAGGTGTCAAGTGTTTTTAACCTGAGCATTCACATTTCTCTGCACCACCAAAATCATGGTTTCTGGGTTAAGAAGTGACCATAGAGGAGCTTCTCCATAGACCACCTAATGTGCTTGATTTCCCTGTCTTGGCACTGTTGATTCACATGCAGTGTGGAGTGATGTCAGTGCTGCTGCCACTGCAGGACCCTTTCATCACACCAGCCTAGCCTAAGCCCTACACAGACTCATGCTCAAAAGTAAGACTGCATGGTCTTTGGATTGAAAATGTCAAAAATAACTGTAGGATTTTAAAAATTAGATGCATCTGGCCTTGTAAAGAATATGTTCCTGCCCCCAGAGTGGAGATCCCAAGCTCTGTGTCATCTTTGTGCCTTTGTTCCTGAGGCCACCTCTCCCTGGAATGTCTCTTCCACCTCATCTGGTAGATCCCCACTCCCTCAGCTCTGGCAGGACCTCATCCAGCAAGCTTTCCTTGACCCACTGTGGCCTTCTGGCTCTCTCCTTCTCCATGATCCCCAAATTCCCTTGCAGATCATGATCATGCCTTTACCAGAGGGATGGCAATAATGTGTTCATGCATCTGTATCTTCTGTTAGACTGTGAGCTCCTGAGCATAGGAACCAAGCAACAGTAGGGGCACTTCAGGGTCCACCAAAGAACTTAGGACATATAGTAGACACTTAACAACCTTTCCTAAGGGCGGATCTTCAGAACCGCATTTTGTTTTGTTTTGCATTGTAATTTTCCATTTTGGTCTCAAGCGTAGTCCATGAGAGGAGATAGCTGGTCCGGCCACCTATATGGTATCACTGGAAAGGTGTCAGGCAGGGTTCTTAGCCTGCAAAATCTGATATAGCTACTGTCATCTGAATTAAACCTGAAATTTCTCCACTAAAAGTTACCCCCTCATTTAGGTCCTCAAGAATCACTGGCTATCTACAAATACCAATGAGGAGAATAAGTCCCTGAGTTCAACGCTGCTTAATATGCATAGGAGCCACCTGGGATCTTATTAAACTCCTGATTTGGATGTGAGGGAGGGGACAGAGATTCTGCATTTCTAAAAAGCTCCCAAATGATGCTGATGCTGTGTGATTGCAGACCACCCTTTGGGTAGCAATGATCTGGCAGTCAATCTCAACTTTAGCATTCATTAGAATCACGCGGAGGGGCTCTTCAACAAGATGGCTGAGTCCCACTCCCAGGTTTTCTCATTCAGTTGACCTGGGTCATGGCCTAAGGTTTTGCATTTCTAGCAGGTTTCAGGGTCCACAGCAGCTGCTGCTCATCCATGGACCATACTTTGAGAACCACAGCTTTATAGACACTAGGTTCACTTTCTTCACTCCTGAGAGACACTGGAGACTATAACACAGTCCTGCAGTGGAAACACCATTTGTTGGAGCCAGTTTCAGCTGTTCGTTCATTAAGCCATGACTTGGCTCTCACCTGTATCTGCTCCAGCTCCCATTCCACTTGGGGCCAATGCCAATTTCCCATCTTCAAAACTTATTTCTCTTTATCCTGTTTTCTTTAATAATACATTTTCTAAAAAATTAAAAATCTGAAATATGCATTCATTACTTCCTTGATTCCCAGCCATTTAAAAAATCCACAGCAATCTGCCTTTCATTCTCTTGTTAATATCACCAACTTGTTACCAAATTCTGTGGCAATTTTCAGTCCCCATCTACAACCTCAAGGTATACTCAGTTACTTTAGCAAACATCACTGTATGGTATACATTCCTATATAGACAGGGTCCAAGCAGAAAAACACAAAAAGTATTTAAAAATACAAGAAATGTCATCCCCATTGGTGATGGAAGAGCTGAGAAAATAAATGGGTTATTGAGACAACACAGAAATTAGTAAGGACAGGAACCTGCTACCCTCTCCTGCTAGAGGGACAAAAAGAGGTGGGGCTATCACAGCTGGTGGCTTCTTGACCTGCGGAAACAGGGAGAGCTGGAGTCTTGGAGGATATAACCCCAGTGGGAGGACAGCCCTACAGCAGAGAAACAGGGAAAAATTCCCCAGCTCCTGCTTAACTCTCTCCAGTCTCCTACCTATGCCTCGAGAAGGGAGCCTTGGAGAAACAGCTTACAGCGGATGGCTACAGTGACAGAAGCGCAGGGGAAGGGCAAGGAATGGCCCTGATGGCAAATAGGCTGAGGACCAGCCCAGCTCCTTCATCAATACCCTCTCCAGATATTTTTTTTTTTTTTTTGAGACAGAGTCTCTCTCTTTCGCCCAGGCTGCAGTGCAGTGGCACAATCTGGGCTCACTGCAATGTCCACCTCCAGGTTCAAGCAATTCTCCTGCCTCACACTTCTGAGTAGCTAGGACTACAGGCATGTAGTCCTACAGGCATGCCACCACACCTGGCTAATTTTTTGTATTTGGAGTAGAGATGGGGTTTCACCATGTTGGCCAGGCTGGTCTTGAATTCCTGACCTTAAGCAATCCACCTGCTTCAGCCTTCCAAAGTGCTGGAATTACAGGCATGAGCCACTATGTTCGGCCCCCAGTTCTCTTAAACATCAAACACTATCACACTACTTCACCTGGATGTCTGTGGGCATCTGAAACTTGTTATTACCTAAATGGTGCTATGTCCCCCACTAAGCCTGTTCCCCACCCCCCACCCGGTGACTAGCACTAAGATCAACTAGTCCCTAAAGTTGAAACCAGACAATTGTCCCTGGTTCCTTCTTTTCTTGTTCTGCCCACATCCTGCTGGTCACCAGGTTTGGTTGATTTCTGCTTAGGAACTATTTCTCAAATCCATCCTCACCTTGCTTTACCCTCTGTGGTAGCTTTACATCAGACCCTTTCCATTTCCCCTGGACTAAGACCCTCTTCACTTCCCCTGACACTATGACTGTTCCCTTCAGGTGTCACTTCCATAATGCTGCCAGAATACCTTCCTAACATGCACATTGAACCACATACCTCACCTGCTCAGAACTTCAGAGTTTCCAACAAGATCCTAAGTTCTCCTAAGACGGGTAGGTTCTGAATCCCCGATAGGCCTAAGTACTAAGTAATACTCAACTCCTAACACTGGATTTTCCTTCTTCCAGGAAAAAGCAGAGTCTGAAGAAATGCAGTGGAGGAGACCCTAAGACCCACAGTTTTGCCTTAAGTACATTGTACCCACCATTCCCACTGTCCTATGAAAAATCTGGAGACAGAGCCTGCTTCCTGGACATGCAGCTTGTACTGTCACCCAGGGCCTCCTGCTTGGAAGAGCCCATGCTTGGTTTAATGTTCTTTTGTCTCTGCCTTGAAATTCATGGTAATTTTGAACAAGGAGTTCTGCATATTTATTTTATCCTGGGCTCTGCAAATTATGTAGCCAATCCTGGCCAGGAATATCTAGAGGCCTAAGAAATATAAGCTGAATGCTATTCTGAAAGATGGCTGCTCATATACTTACGGTGACATTGGATTTTAGATTCTAGAAGACGTAAATACCCTGGGAAGGGAATCACTGATTATCTGCAAGGTATGTAAAAGGGATATAGAGATCACTAGGAAAAACGAGCTGAACATGAATTGAGAATTAGATAAAGGTATTTAAAGCTGATGGGAAAATGGTATCACTAATAGTAGAATAATGTAGAAGTAATGTAGGAAAAACAACCTTGTGAAACAATATAGGTAAAATGATTACAGTGTGGTGACTGGAACTCTGTATTGAAAACCTATCGGAAAAGATTTAGAAACAAATATTAAGGGTCGTTGTTTTTCTATCCAAGATCATCACTAGCTATTTCCTCTCTATGCTGAGAAGTGAATAAGGGAAAGTGGTGACTTAGGATAGATAGCTGAAAACCTTTTTGTGTATGGGTGGATGGTTATATGTTATAACATAAGAAATTAGCAAAGACCCAAGAATATTCTTGTGTTTTTCTTGCTGGTCACTCTCCTTGTCCCTTTCTTTTTCTTCTTCTTCCTTTCTTTCCTGTTCCTCTTTATTTTTCTTCTCCTCCCTCCTCTAAAAAATTATGGAAAGCAACAAGGAACAACAGTATTGATCTTGAAATAAATGTTTTGTTTGAAATTCCAGCTTTGACCAAGCCAGCTTTGCCTGCTGTGTGGCAACAGGAAGCAAGACACCATGTGGCAGGATGGCTGTCACTAGATAAATAGAGGGAGCCAATGGGGCATGAGGATAATGGGGTTTATATGGAGGAGGTGGTGGGACAAGCAGCTCCACCACAGCTTTTATAGGAATGTGATAAAAAAAAGTTGCAAGTCGGCTGGGCGCGGTGGCTCACGCCTGTAATCCCAACACTTTGGGAGCCTGAGGCGGGTGGATCACGAGGTCAAGAGATCGAGACCATCCTGGTCAACAAGGTGAAACCCCGTCTCTACTAAAAATACAAAAAATTAGCTGGGCATGGTGGCACGTGCCTGTAATCCCAGCTACTTGGGAGGCTGAGGCAGGAGAATTGTCTGAACCCAGGAGGCAGAGGTTGCGGTGAGCTGAGATCATGCCATTGCACTCCAGCCTGGGTAACAAGAGCGAAACTCCGTCTAAAAAAAAAAAGTTGCAAGTCACCTCTAAATCCACAATGATAGAAATGGAAGGTAATCAAGGCTGCTCCACCCACCACCCTCCCCAGGCGTCCTTCATCCTTGTACATTGTCGCCGGAAGGGCAATTCTTATATCTACAACAGTTTAAGGAAGATTCTTTACCCTAGTAAGTATGGCAAGTACCAAGGAACTTTTCACTTCTTACAAGATTCTGTCTCACTCTCACTTTTTCATATTAACAGGCATAACAACAAAAAGAAACTTATGACTAGCTTTTAAGAAATCCCAGTGGCATTTATATCAGCATGTGCTGACATCTCATTCTATTTTATGGCTTTCTAGACTCTCATGTTAGGTTGCTAGGGTTAATTTAGGTACTTCTTCCCCCGGAATAGCTTGAGTATAAAATAACAAACATAGAAACTAAAATGATGTAGATAAAAATAGTACTGGAGGCAAAGGGGATAGATTAGGAGATTTTGATGTCTTACTGTCATCAAACCTGAAAATAGCCTAATTGGAAGCCTGATGAAAGAAATAAATGAGAGTTGTTAAAAGTAAGCTCAAAATTCAAAACATTTAATTCTTAAAATTAGGTAGATAGATAAGAAAATAACATAGTTATGGTAATTTGGGTTTGCAGTAAAGTATCCTGGGTGTGATTTCTGTTTTGTTTTGTTTTTTTTAATTTTCTCAGTCAGATTTACCTAAAAATGGATCTGGAAAGTAGAAAACGACCCTTGGAAGGTTTGAGCCTTCACCATCCAACACGGTAGCCACTAGCCACATGTGGCTATCTATACTTAATTAAAGGTAAATAAAATTTAAAATTCCATTCCTTGTTTGCCGTAGGCACATTGCAAGTGCTCCATAGCTGCATGTGGCTGGTGGCTGCTGTATTGAACAGCACAGATAGAGACCATTTCCATCACTGCAGAATGTTCTATCAGGTGAGCCATTTGTAGGCTTACATTTATATAAATGTCAAATACATTAAAAGGGCTAGGTTTAGTATTTTGGAAAACATTGCTTATTAGAAGTATTATGCTGATTACTATTTAATCCTAGAAATATTTCTTTTTTATTTTTCTTCTTTTTTAAGAGGGCATCTCACTTTGTCACCCAGGTTGGAGTGCAGTGGTGTGATCTCAGCTGACTGCAACCTCTCTGCCTCCCAGGCTCGAGCAATTCTCCCACTTCAGCCTCCTGAGTAGCTGGGACCATAGATGTGCACCATCATGGCCAGCTAATATTTTTTATTTTTTATGTTTATTTTTTGGTAGAGACATGGTTTCATTATGTTGCCCAGGCTGGTCTTGAACTCCTGAGCTCAAGTGATCCACCTGCCTCGGCCTCCCAAAGTGCTGGAGTTACAGGCATCAACCACCACACCCTGTCATTAAGCCTAGAAATATTTATATTAGGAGAGAAGAATTAACTAAGGGTTATTAACTAAAATACAGACAGGCATGTAAGCAATAACTAAGTAAATGAGAATCAAATCTGCAAACTAAATTTTAAGAATTCTTCTCAGCAATAGCACATCATTGTAGTATAAAGAAATTATGATGTGACATAAGCAAATAAAAAAACAGTAGTTGTTGAAATGAAGCCTTGCTTTAGGTGAATTTATAAAAGGAAATAGGAATTGAATGACAATGATAATGGATGAAGTCTGGAAGTCAGTAGTACAGACATTGGTAGGAAACAGGAATAATTTGTAAATAAGTTCAATGAAGAAAGTAAAAGAAAGACCTTTCTTTATATATTTATAAATCTAAAGATTTAGGGAAGAAAACGTGAAGAAATTTAACAACAAAGCTACGAAAGTATTTGCAGAAAATATGGCAATAGGGTTTTTTAATGTCAAGGGCTCAAATATGTGGATAAGAAAAACTCTGATTCTATTAGGGTTATGGGCAAAGGATAAGAAATTAATGTGCAGAAGGGGAAGTAAAACTTGAACACATGGGAAAATATTTTTTGTCACTGATGATCAAAGAAATAAATTAAAACAAAATGAAATTTGATGGACCATTTGTCAAAGTGGCAAGGGAGAGAATGATGGAAAAAGTGAGACGTGATTAAAGTAAGAGAGCATGCAGGACACCAGCCACTTTCTTGTGGTTTTCAGGGTGAGCATTGCAGAAAAACTCTTTCCTAAAGCCATCTAGTCAAATGTATAGAGAAAATGTGCACACTATTTGATTCTACTTCTGGCACTGACCCTAAGGAAAGAATCCAAAAGGTGTATAATCCTTTCTGTACAAAGGTCAGCAGCACTATATTACCTAGGAAAATGCGGTGAAATCATTGCAGAGCTTGACAGAACATTCTGCCCAGGCTGGACCGCACTGGCACTGTCTCGGCTCACTGAAACCTCTGCCGCCCAGGTTCAAGCGATTCTCCTGCCTCAGTCTCCCAAGTAGCTGGGATTACAGGCGCTCACCACCACACCTAACTAATTTTTGTATTTTTAGTAGGATGGGGTTTCACCTTGTTTGCCCAGGCTGGTCTTGAATTCCTAACCTCAGGTGATCCGCCCAACTCAGACTCCCAAAGTGCTAGGATTGTAGGAGTGAGCCACTGCACCTGGCCCATTTTTTTTTAACAAGCCAAAAAATAGAGAAAATGGGAGACTTCCTTTCCTTCCTTTCTCAAGCCTGTTCACCTCCCCAGAGGTTAGCAGGTATGCTATCGAGGCTTCCCCACATCCAGCTAAAATCACACTATGTATTAATAGATGTATATAGTATATTTTATAGGGTGTTTTAAATGCAAATGAGATCATGTTGTAAAAAAGTATTTTATAGCTTGATCTTTTCACTTAAAAATATGAGTCCTGGCCAGGCATGGTGGCTCACACTTGTAATCCCAGCACTTTGGGAGGCCGATGCAGGTAGATCACAAGGTCAGGAGTTTGACACCAGCCTGGCCAAGATCACCATCTCTATTAAAAATACAAAAATTAAGGCCAGGCACAATGTTTCATGCCTATAATCCCAGCACTTTAGGAGGCCGAAGTGGGTAGATCCCAAGGTCAGGAGATTGAGACCACCCTGGCCAACATGGTAAAACCCCATCTCTACCAAAAATACAAAAACATTAGCTGAGCATGGTGGTGCTCACCTGTAGTCCCAGCTACTCAGGAGGCTGAGGCAAGAGAATCACTTGAACCCGGGAGATGGAGGTTGCAGTGAGCCAAGATTGTACCACTGCACTCCAGCCTGGTGACAAAGCAAGATTCCATCTCAAAAAACAAACAAACAAAATTAGCCAGGTGCCAGGGCAAGTGCCTGTAATCTCAGCTCCTCAGGAGGCTGAGGCAGGAGAATTGCTTGAACCAGGAGACGGAGTTCGCAATGACCCAAGATCACAGTGACCCAAGAGTGCACTCTAGCTTGGGCAACAGAACAAGACTTCATCTCAAAAAAGAAGAAGAAAGAGTCCTTCCCCCCTTTCTCTTTTAGCACACAGTGACTTCCCTCACTCCTTTTAGTGGCTGCAAAGTGGCTCATATATTGTCAAAGACTTCTTTTTAAACTATTCTCATTTTGATGAATATGCTGTACTCAATATTTTGCTATTAAAACCAGTGCTGCAATAAATATTCTCTCTGTATTCCTTTGTGCTATTAGGCACAGTGTTCTAGGATGAACAACTAGAAATGGAATTGCTGGTTTTAAAAGGCAACTGCATTTCAGAAGCATGATAGACACTGCAGCAGTATACAGCCATGTGATGGGTACACACAACAGCATACTCATACTCTCAGTAACCCTGAATAGTATCAAAGCTTTAGAATTTCTACAAGCCTGGCAAGCAAATATTGTATCTAAGTATTTTAATAACACTGAATTATTTGCACTTTGCTGCATATTAATCCTTGATTTTATGTTGATAATATTTTGTTTCATTTATTTTAAAACTTTTTAATGGTATCTTTTGTGATAAAGTCTACAAGTTCTTTTGTGATCATATTTATCACCTTTTTGCTACGGCTATGACTTGGTATCAAGTTTAAAATGGCTATCATTCCTAGAGATTATAAAAATATTCATGCATATATTCTGCTAATATTTTTATAATTTATTTTTACCCTACTGGCTCCATAAACACCTACAAGTTATAAAACCATGTGTGAGGCCGGGCGCGGTGGCTCACGCCTGTAATCCCAGCACTTTGGGAGGCCAAGGCAGGTGGATCACGAGGTCAAGAGATCGAGACCATCCTGGTCAACATGGTGAAACCCCGTCTCTACTAAAAATACAAAAAATTAGCAGGGCATGGTGGGGCGTGCCTGTAATCCCAGCTTCTCAGGAGGCTGAGGCAGGAGAATTGCCTGAACCCAGGGGGCAGAGGTTGTGGTGAGCCGAGATCGCACCATTGCACTCCAGCCTGGGTAACAAGAGCGAAACTCCGTCTCAAAAAAAATGTGTGAAAGAAAAACTCTCATTATAAAATTAGGTGGAAAAATAATGTGAGACAAAAAGGATGATGCATAGAAAAAAAATGAAAGTAAATATACCAAAACAATTACAGTGGTTATCTTTGCGTAGGGAGGTTAGCGGTGATTTTTATCCCTTCTACAAGTTTGTATGTTTCAGATTTTTTATAGTATTGATTATATTTATAACATATGGTGGCCTTTTATGTTCTTTTTCTACTCAATATAGTAATTATTTCTTTTCCCTTTAACTACATGGTTTGGTGGAGGCCACCCATTACAGCTGTCCACCCTTGGCCACAGGTGTCAGCTCATGATTCGGACTGGGCCATCCAGAAATCATTCACTGGGATTTTTCCAGCTGATGCATGTAGCAAAGAGTTCTCCTGCTCCTGTTCACAAGGTGAACAAGTGTGTGGCCAGAGCTACTGCAGATATGGTTCTAGTTGGCCAGATAATGAAATAAGTAAGTGTCACACACACTCAGAGAGAAAGAGAGAGACAGAGGCAAAGACAAAGACAGAGGACCAAATATCACTAAGGCCCCACATCTAATTTTCCCAAGCTCAGGTTCACGTGTGGTTGAATTATCCGAGCTGATAAATTCCTCTTCTGCCCTGTTGTTTTTCTTTAGTGTGAGTAGGATTGAAGTTATTGACACCAGAAGGGTCCTGGATGAAAAAAGCCATAAGAAAAGGAAGGTGGAGAGAAAAGCCTCAGAAATAAGAAAATATAATTAGTAGGAAATAATTACATATCTTAGATTGAGTGATTCTCAGTTTGTGAAAAGGGAGGTTAATACAAATAATAAAACATAGAAACTACCTGGTTCGTGGCTGTTAGGCATCTTATTACTGAACGAATTACGAGCAAAATAAGAAGGTGGCAATAAAATGCATAATTTTATAATTTATGTATTTCCAACAAAGCAGGGAAGGCTCATGAAATGAAAAGTGACATTGTTAGTAACAGAGATGGCAGTCCTAAAATACAGACAGCACCTAGAATTGGCTTAAAAGAGATGCCCAGTCCGAGCACTTTGAGAGGCCGAGGTAGGTGGATCACTGGAGCCCAAGAGTTCAAGACTAACTTGGGCAACATAGTGAAACCCTGTCTCTACTAAAAATACAAACAAATAAACCCCCCAAAACTAGCTGAGCATAGTGTTGCATGCCTGTGGTCCCAGCTACTCTGGAGGCTGAGGTGGGAGGATAGCTTGAGCCAAGGAGGTAGAGGTTGCAGTGAGCTGTGATTGAGCCACTACACTCCAGCCTGGGCAACAGGGTTAGACCCTATCTCCAAAAAAAAAAAAAAAAAAAAAAAAAAAATTGACACACATTTCTTAACATGCATACTGTATTCCATTTGTAGATTTTAATAATGGGTATTTGGCTTATTCTTAAAACAGACTTCAAGTTGACGTTTTATACCATGGAACTCTGGAGTTAAAATGAGAGAGCTCCTTAGGGAGCACAACTCATTCATATTAGAGTTGTGAACTCTGCAGAAATCAGAAGACTTAACTAGTGTTACGTGGCTAGTAATCCCCACAGTATGATCCAACTCAAATCTCTGGAATCTCAGTCCAGTGTTCTATTTATTGCCTCTCAAGTGCCAATATGAGTTGACTGAACTGATCATGAAACAACAAAGAGAAAATTGCACACACTGAAATAGTAAATACGTGTTACATAAAAAAAAGCAATGCTACCATTTTAACACTCACTAAAAAAACACCTAAGTCTTTGAGGGGTATTACAGAATTAGTATTTTGAAAGTACAGTGTGTTGTGAAAGAGAGTTTAACTGCTCATGGAAGAAACATTTATCTGGGTGGAGGTTATGCTTGACTTAGACAGGCTTTCAGCCTGAAGGTTGTAATAGTTGAGTGATTCTCTTAACCTTAATCTATTTTTCATACGATGCGATGACAGTCATCAAATGAAATCATTTTTAAGTTTCCCAGAACTGTGGAAAAACTAAGCTAATCTTACTTTCATAACCTTTTTAAAGGGCAAAATTTTACTTTTACTTCTAAAATAATTTTTAAAAGGAGCTACTACTCTCAACAAATCCAACTATTAAAAGTTTCACAAGGAAAAAAAGGAACCACCACTAGTGGATGCAAATTTTTATATTTTTTGTTCTGGTTACGGTTAAGCCTCCTGATTTTGGAAACATGATTATTATTTTACTGAATTTTAAATTTTTAAAAACTGAACATAATGCCAAATTGAGCCTGATTTTCTTTATATAATATTTTAAATAAATGTAAAAAAATGTTTTAGGTATCTTTAGGGTTCAGAACGCAAAGGTTTAAGAACCACTGAGGATCCAAAGAAACCAGACAGGAGCCAGCCAGATACTGTGTGGTTAAGGATGATGCTTACTCCAAAGCCTACTCTTGTTCTTCCTCACCAGTGCTTCTCAAACCGGTCAACCAAAGCATGTGAACAATAGAGGAGAATGGAATCTATCTGAGGGAACAAGACCGAGTCCAAGGCTGTGAGTTTTCATTCAAATTTCATATTCAAATTCATGCTATTCTTATGTCTGTTTTAATATAAAGAAATGTGCTTTGAAATGCACATTTCTTTATACTAAACCTCCAGCATTTTCTACCCCTCTTCTGCTTTATTTTTCTCTGGCTTTTTCATATAGGCACTTATTGCTTCCACAAAATCATATTTTTCACTTATCTTCTTTGACTGTTGTCTGCTAGCTCCCCTGGTGAGGGTTATTCTGTTCACTGCTGCACACCAGCACCAAGAACAAGACCTGGCACTTGTCAGGACTCAATAAATCCATGCAGAATGAATGATGAAATGTTCTACATGAGGATACATGCAATCCAACTGTCCTGGAAGGGGCTCCTTCCTTACTCTGTGGCTCAGAGACACACTTCCTCATCCTCAGTGGCAAGCACTCCAGTTTTGGAAGAAAAAAAATCTGTTACATTTAAGGAACATGGGGGAAAGAAGCAGCAATGACTCCTCCCTACTGCTTGGCATCACAAGATATTTCTTGACTTCTGAGTCCATGTCATGCATGTAGTATGTTATTTGCCCATATCATGAGATCTTTTCTTGATTCCTGATGAATTAGGTAATTTCATTTTTTATTTTCACTAAATGTCCTCTGATTTAATGAGGATGGTCATCAGTGGCCTACACTTGCCTAGACAATGCTGCTCTCCCTGCCTGAACAGATCCTTCTCATCCCTCAAAGCCCAGCTTAGGTGAAACCTCTTTTGTGACATTACCCTTCATTTAATGGTTTGAAAACCAAGGCCAGCTCTTTCCCCCCCTCCCTCATTCAGAGGCAGCCTCTCCAGCTCTGTGGGGCCAGGGAATGGATGTGTATGAGATCTGTTGAAATGGCCTAAGAGAAACAAAAGCTGATTTCAAAGCATATATAGCATTTTTGGAAGAATGTATAATAGTGTATCATCTTCCACTAAGTCACAAATGCCAATCACCAATTCCTTTAACTCTGCATTTCCTCTAAGTTCTCAAGAAAACATTTACTTTCTTTCATCTATACCAATTTCAGACACAAAAAGCTATATCCTTGGCCTCACCACAGTCCTTTGATAAGAAGTCATTGGTCTTTAAAAGCACATTTTGCTAGTTACTGACATTACTCAGCTTACTTAAAAGAGAGCTACCGTGGGTGAAGGGGAGAAGAAAAGCAAAGCACACTGCCATGTGTGTACCTACACAACTGTCTTGCATGCTCTGCTCATGTACCCCAAAACCTATAATCCAATAAAAAATTAAAAAAAAAAAAAAAAAAAAAAAAAAAAAAGAGAGCTACCTTGTTATTCTCTGAGAGTATCCCAAGTCATCTTGTTTACCTACCACTACAACGTTTAGTATGATAAGCCCTCATATAAACCTTAGCTTGTACCAGGCACTCTTGTAAGCTAATTGTATTTATTAACTCATTAATCTGCAAAGTAACTTTATTACTATGATCCCCATTTCATAGATGAGGAAGCAGGCACAGAAAGAGAATGAGTAAAAGTACACAGCTGGTAAGTTTCAAAGCCAGGATTCAGACCTAGGTGCTCCTGAGACCATTTGCCTAACTTCTAGCCAGCTTGCCTCACACCTTTGTCCTCCTCTACCTCCTTCTCCATAATTGTCTGCCCACCCCTTACCCTTGATCTTTCCTTTTCATGGTCAGAGAAAGACCCTACTGCCTCACTCTAAAATAATCTCCCAAATCAACGAAGCTAAATTACTTCCAATGAGGATGGAACCACCTTAATGACCTTTCCTCATTCTTTGCAAACTCTCGCTGATACTGATTATTCACTTCTTGGCTGGCCCCTGCTTTTCCCTGCTTTGATCAGACACACACATTTCTTAATGTTCTGTTGTCTTCTTTCTGAATTCCTGAACAGGATATTTACATATAAGAAGTCCAACAAGAAAATGGTGTGATCTGAATGGGGTTTGGGAAACATAAATCTTGTGGTGGTGTCTGAGGAGGGAAGGGGAGGGTGTGTGGGTGAGAAAATGGGTGATTGGAACCATTAGAAACTTTCACTTTTGAAGTCACAAAATGCTGTTAAGAGCTTTGGGAATGGAAAGGAAGGGGTGTTGGGAATGGAAAGGAAGGGGTGGTTTCAAAATGCATTTTAAAAAGAACAATGGGTTGGACTTGTGGACTGCCTCTAGGGATAAGGTAGAGAAGGGAGTTAAAATGATACTGCTATTTTGGGCCCAAATGATTATAATGAAAGTGTCATCACCTGAAATAGGTATATCAGGAAGCTAATCTGATTCAGGGAGAACAAAAAGTTCATTTTAGAATCTTTGTCATCATCCCTGTTCAACAGTTGGAAGACATCATAAGTGAGCATTTAATGAGCCCCCTTCAAGTGTCTAACAGTGTATATGATGTTAAATGTCCAATAATAATTAGCTGAAGGTGAATACACCTGTTATTCTGTCCCCATGGAGCTACCTACCAGAGTATTTGATGCGTAAGATCCTCCCCAGCCCTCCTCTACAGGGATAGAATTGGGAGTATGATTTGAATGTAAGAAATACGACTTATGGCCAGGTGCGGTGGCTTACACCTGTAATCCCAGCACTTTGGGAGGTCGAGGCAGGTGAAGGTCAGGAGTTTGAAACTAGCCCGGCCAACATGGTGAAACCCTGTCTCTACTAAAAATACAAAATTAGCCAGGTGTGGTGGTGGGTGCCTGTAATCCCAGCTACTTAGGAGGATGAGACAGGAGAATCGCTTGAACTGGGGAGGTGAAGGTTGCAGTGAGCCAAGACCATGCTATTGCACTCCAGCCTGGGCGAAAAGAGCAAAACTCCACCTCAAAATAAATAAATAAATACAATAGGTAAAAATAAGAAATACGACTTTCTACATGCCAAACAATAGCAAATATCTTTCCTTTGTCACACCTAAAAATTGTTAGAAAATGGCAAAACTAATCCTATGGCAAACTGGTTATGTGCTTGATTTGCAGACTTCGTCTTACTTCCTATTAATTTTTTAAGTAACCAATTCAAATGATCTTGAACCCCTACCCATTTGTTTCTTCAAAGGCCTGAACAATGCCAGAAGAGAGTCTACAAATCAGATAGTGCAAGCAGACAGCTTCTTGGAATTCAGCCCTTATAATAAGGGACTCAAGGTCGAATAGCAGGAGTAAAAGCTGAAAGACCTAGACACTCAGCACAGAGCCAAGGCAGCTCAATCAGGGCTAGAGTAGTGCGTTCAAAGAGAGAGATTGGTAGATAATCGCTCATGAAACAGTATTTCCAAAATCTAAGCGACTCTGATGATTCATATTAGGAATTCACCCCAAACCTCGGATTCGTACAGCTTCCTACTTTTCACACAAGCTCAGTAGAAGCTGCCACGCACATCAGTGACCATTAAAATGACTTGTAGCAAATCTCTTCGTTCAAAGTCTAACTTTGACCGACAACCTTACTTCCAGGGAATTCTTCTCTCCTCCCTCGGGAGGGAAGAATGGGCTGCGGTTAAGCGTTTGCCCTGGCGTCACCGCCAACTCTTCGAAGAGCCAGACTTTAGGAGGCTGTGTGTAGGGAAAAAAATCCAGTCCGGGTTTTGTCTAAGCGGGGGGGGGGGGGGGGGGGACTGGAGGGCTGTGAGGAATGGCTCACGAGGAGGGGGCTGGTGGTGGAAAACACACAACAACACAAACAGCTCGCGCCGAGGCACCGCAGCGGTAGGCCCGGAGCGCGCGGGCGCAGCGGGCCGGGAGAGGCGCGCGCGGGCTCGGCCGCCGGCCGCATGGAGCGCAGCGCGGCCCGCGGCTCCCGGGCTGCGGCGGCGGCGGAGGCGGCAACGCGCCGCTCGCTCACACCCACCCCCACCCGCGGCCGCCGCACCGCCCCGCCGTAGCCGCCGGCCGCCGGCGTCCCCGCCGGCCGGTCCAGGGAAGGCGGTGTCCGCGCCTCTGCAGCCAGTGGCAGCCGCGGGTCCGGGCCGGCGGCTCCTGCAACCCCTTGCGGCCCCGCGCCCCAGGCCCTGCGGCCACAGCGGCCGCCGGCGGAGGCAGAGGAGGAAAAGGAGGTGACAAACTCTCCGGCCCCGCGCCGCGGCCCGCAGCTCCGCGCTCAGGCATGCAGGCGCGGCGTCTAGCCAAGCGCTCCAGCCTGGGCAGCCGCCGGGGGGGCGCCGCGCTGCAGCCGGCCGGGCCTGCGCCCGCGGCCGCCAAGGAAGCCACTCTGCCCGGGCTCCCGCCCCCTGCTCCCGGCCCGGCCCCGGCGCTCGCCCGGGAGAGCTGGAGGCCGCCGCGCAGCGCCGGGACCGGCCCCCCTCGGGCCGCCGCCGCCGCGTCGCCGGTGCTGCTGCTTCTGGGGGAGGAAGACGAGGACGAGGAGGGCGGGAGCAGGCGGCGGAGGGGGCTCGGGCGGGTGGAGGAGAAGCCCCGAGGGGGCGCGGAGGAGGAGGATGACGACGAGGAAGACGAAGACGAGGAGGTGGTCGTCGAGGTGGTGGACGGCGACGAAGACGACGAGGACGGCGAGGAGCGTTTCGTGCCCCTCGGACCCGGCCGCTCAGTCCCCAAGGGCCCTGCCCGGGGCACGTTGAAGGTGCGTGCTGGGCGCGGTGCCGCGCGTGGGAGCCGCCGGCCCGGGGAAGAGGACGGGTCCGGGTCCGGGGTTGAGGGGTCTGGCAGAGGCCGGGCAGCGGCTCTCGGGAGAGACCCGGCCGGGAGGGGTGTGTCAGGCGGCGCGGGCGGCCGCACCGGGCAGCGCGGGGAACTGTTGATTTGCCTGCTCCTCGGCCCCCTGCGTCTCTCCCAGCGCGGCCGTTCCCCCTTTCCTCAAAGGCTGGTTCGGGTTTGTTGTCTGGTGCGGGTGCCTGGAAAGGGCGCTTCTCCCCAGTGGGGTGGGGAACTTGGGGAATACGGAGGCGCCGGTTCGTGCCGGGTGGGGAAGGGCGAGATAGGGGAGAGTGAGATTTTATTCTCCCCCAAGGAAGGAGTGTCCCCTTCCCTTTATTTTGAGAGTTATTCAAGCTTATTGAAACTAGAAAACGGTGTTTCTCGCCAATCCCTCAGCCCCTTCTTCCATCCGAGAACAATTGTTGATGAGTTTCCATCACAGGAGCTGGTGAGAAAACCGGTAAACCCAGTACAGCCAAAACCAAGCCCTTGGTTTTCACATGCATTTTGCTGGCAGCTTTTGGCATTGACCCTCGCCCTCCCGTGTTTCAACTCGGCATCGTTTAACATTTGAGGGTTCCCCCCCCCGCCTTAAAATTGCAAATGAGAAAAAAAGAGGAAATCAGGAAAATGGGGTGGGGGTGGCATTAAAATGGACGTGAGTTTCTGCTGAGAATTCTAGCGAAGTCCCCTGTGCACTGAAGCGCTGAGAGATTTTTCCGTTTGTGTATCTTCAGGAGATAAGGGGTTTATTATTACACAACGGACTGGTTGGGCTTTCAGGCATGCGATTGGACAAAGCAAACCACGTTGAGGTTCATGCACGGTGTATGTTGCTAAGAAGTTTTGAGGGCAGCAAGTGGTAAGCAATGGAGTGAGTGATTTTTCTCAAGAGTGGTTCTTAAAATCAGCGGAATAACTGTTTACCGGAGTTTTCAGAAGGCGTTGGTATTTCAGGAAGAAAAACATCACGAACAAGTGAGCTTAATATTTAGAGAACACTTAAAAACGCTTTTGGGGCTCACCAAAAAAGCTCCTAAAAGCTTGAAATTGTATTTCCAAAGAAATGTTGAACATTGGCAATTAGAATAGCCCCAGTGTAGTTGTGGATACAGATTTCTTTCCTAGACCACCCTGGAAGTACCAGCTTTTGGAGTGAGAAATTTTCGGCAAGTAGTCATTTGGGATGATAGTTTTTGACAGCTGCTTGTTGAAATCCAAACCGTGACCACATTCATTACCATGGTCTGTTGAAAAGCCTGCATTGTATGGCTACAGAATATAGCTGGGTTTGAAATGAAGTCACATGGTGTCGGTAACCTTGAATAACAAGAGTAGTGACTCCTTAGCATTTTTGTCCAGAAATACTGAAAGTGTGTCTTGTGGTTTGAATAGGAATGCACAGTTTATGATAGAAACAATAATAATTTATGCTCTGTGATGAAAACAAACTAAATATAGGAAACAAATCTATAAAAGCAGAAGAGAGTGTGATAATTCGCTTGATCAGTAAAGATTTTTCATATCTCCAAATAAATTTCCTTTAAATTCTCTCATAATGGGCTTCATTTTATAACACTTTCATTTGCCCACACTTTTCAGAAATTTACACAGTATGTTGAGTCGTTTGAGGTATAATTTTATGTTTTTGAAATACTAAAGAGAGTGTATCTGAAGAGATTTTCTAATGAAATATCACAAGATAATTTTATTATAATGCATATAAGAATATTAACATCTTACACATATTCATGCATTCATTTATTCAACAAATATTTATTGAATACCTACTATGTGCTAGCAGCTATTCTAGAATATAGCAGTGGACACCTCCCTGATGCTCACACCTACTGAGAGGCATTATAGTAACAATCAAACACACAGATGCAGACATACATACATAAGCAAGCATAACATTTCAGACTGTGATGTGTCCTGTGAAGAAAATAATGATATCTGAGAGTCTCAGAGGAAAAAGAGAAAGCTACTCTGGGTAAGATCTCTCTGAGGAGGGGACATTTGACCTGAGATACGAGACATTTTGCATTGGAAGATCTTTCCAGGCAGAGATTATAGCAGTTGCAAGTCTCAAGGTGGGAAAGAGAAAAGGGTGATTGTGGCTGGAACTTAGTGGGTATCAGATATGTCAAGGAGGCTGGCAGGTGGCTGCAAAGAGAGCCTGGTGGGCCCTTTGAAAGGACAGTGACGTCTTTGAAAAGCTTGGAGCAATAAATTCTTACAAGGTGATTTGTAGTTTTCAAAAGATTGATGCTGTGTGGAGGACAGCAGTGGAGGCAGGGAGGCTGGCTGGGTGGCTGTCACTGCAGCAGACCAAGAGAGGGAATGGTAGCTTGGAGTTAGAGATTGGCAGGAGTGGGCAAATTCAGAATCTATTGTGAGAATCAACCTGCAAGAACTTGTGGATGGGTTGGTTGATGGGCGATGAAGGAAAGGGAGGAATCCAGGATGAGACCATCACGTAAAGGTTGGTTGAAGGTACCATTTACTGAGATTATGAAAACCGAGAGAACAAAAATCAAGTGTTCTGCCTGTGAAGTCTGAGATGACTGGTGGACAACCAAGTGGACAGTATAGTTAGGCAGATGGTTGTGAGATGGGGAACGAATAGGAGAGGTCAAGGCTAGTGGGAGGAATAGGCATGACATCAGTATGTTAATGTAAAGCCTGGGGGCTGCAAAGGGAGTGCATGGGGCCAAGAGAGGAGAGTCTGGGGCCTGATTCTGGGGCACAGAACTATTTAAGTTTGGGCATAAAAGGAGAAGCCAGCAAAGACTATTGAGAAGCAGCAGCCAAATAAGTAGAAAGAAAACTAGAAAATGTAAAGTCCAATAAGCCAAGAGAAGAAATAGTTCCAAAAAGTGGGTGGGGAGTAATAAACTGTGTTGAATGTTTCTGAGATGTAGAATGAGAAAGAGACAGAGATGTTCATTTGGATTAGATAACATGGAACTTACCAAGATCCTTGACAAGAGAAGTTTCAGTGATGTGCCTGGAATAGGCTAAGCAGCTGATGAGAGGAGAGGACAGAGGAACACATGAAAAACTCTTGACAAGTTTAGTGGGAAAGGACAACAAAGAGGAGGAAGAATAGCTGCAAGGCCTATGGCGTAGGTGTTTTTTAAAGATGGGATACAGTAGAGCCTAGTATTATGACTAGAGCATCATGGGAATTATGTGGAAGGGAGTATTGTAGTGTAACAAATTGCCACAAATTATAAAAATATATATATTTATGTGTGTGTATCTGTGTGTGTATATACACACACATATGCACACACACACGGCCTTAAAACAGTTCTTAGAGTTTCTGTGGGTTTGGAGTCTAGGCTCAGCTTATCTAGGCTTGCCATGAAGAGTCTCACAAGGCTGCAATTAAGGTCTTACATGGGTTGAGTTCTCATCTGAAGGCTTGACCAGGGAACAATTCACCTCTAAGCTTGCTTACACAGAATGTTGGCAGAATTCATTCCCCTGCATATGTAGGACTGAGGATCCTAGCTTCTTCCTGGCTATTGATTGGAAGCTGTTCTTAGCTCGTAGAGCTCCTCTCCCCGACCCCTTCCCTACTTTCTGCTGTTCTTTATTACGTAGACTTCCTTAGCTTAGCATCTTTCTTCATCAAGCTGGCAAGGAGAATCTTAGAGCTTGCCTGCCAGCAGGATAGAACCTTGCATAATGCAATGTAGTCAGGAGGAATAGGCCAGCATCTTTGCCATATTCCTTTGATTAGAAGTAAGTCACAGGTTCCACCCACAACCTAAGGAGAGGGAATTTTACAAGGATACGAACACCAGGTGGTGAGGATCATTGAAGATATAGAGAAAAAAAAAAACTGCAGTAGTAAAGTCCTTAGAAAGCCTTAGGGAAGGAAGCTGAAACCCAAGTGAAGGGTTGGCCTTTGGGACCCTTCATCCATTAGATTGGAGAGAGTATGAAGAACATGAGTCCAGATGTATATTTCCCATCATCTATATTGGATGATGATCAAATGATAGTAGTTTTCTGATGGCTTCTGTTTTCCCCAGAAAACAGAAGGGAAGATCATCAGCTGAGGGTGAGAGAGATTTGAAGTAAGAGCTGAAGGCATTGAGAGCAAATATACCAGGGAGATGAATAGAGTTGCCAGACAGTATCGAGGACCCAACTGAGGTTTGTGATTCCACATTTATAGTTCAAGCAGTCTGTATGGGTATGTGATTTTCCCAACTTTATTCCATTGCCTCATGCATAGAGTAATATAATAAAAATAATCCCAGCTAAATTTTTTGAGTGCTTACCAGGGCCAACACAAATCCAACTGTATAGTCCATTTAAATTTCATTCCATATCCATGAGTCAAGCATTATTGTTATCAACTTCATTCTACAGAAGTGACAATCAACTTATTTAAATATAAAAAGCTATTAGGCATCAGAGCAGGGGTTTGAACCCTGCACAGTCTAACCCCAGAGGTAGCACCCATATGCATTACAGCACATTGCTTCTCCTAGAGAAAGTGGAGAGCTGGATTCAGCAGAGGTGGTGTTTAGCCAAGTGGGTGAGCAATGAAAAGAAAGAAACGGAATTATTGTTGAGGGAGTCGGCAAGTCTATGATGATAAGAAAAGTGAAGGCCTGTGGCGGGAGAGCGGGGGGCGAGTGAGAGAAGGTAGAAAAGTCATGTGTGGGTGGGTTGGAGAAAACAAAGGGCAAGCCAAAAAAAAAAAAAAAATCAAAAGAATGAGAATGAAATCCACAACAATTTGGGTTCCACAGTAATATTAAACAAACAAATATTTGTTGAGTATTTGTGAGACAGGAACCATACTAATTGCTTTATATGAAGGAGGATCTTATGGAAATTTGTGACTTGGGAATCAGTATGACTCCTATTCTCCATCTGATGATGCTGATTTGAGGTGAAATATCACACTCCAGTATGTAGCCACAAGTGGGAAGCATGGACGCACATCCATAGCCTGTGCTTTTAATCACTGAACTGGCATCTTTCTATATTTATTGGGATTTATGTGCCCTTTTTTTTTTTTTTTTTTTTTTTTTTTTTGAGACTGAGTTTTGCTCTTGTTACCCATGCTGGAGTGCAATGACTCGATCTTAGCTAACCGCAACCTCCGCCTCCTGGGTTCAGGCAATTCTCCTGCCTCAGCCTCCTGAGTAGCTGGGATTACAGGTACGCGCCACCATGCCCAGCTAATTTTTTGTATTTTTAGTAGAGATGGGGTTTCACCATGTTAACAAGGATGGTCTCGATCTCTTGACCTCGTGATCCACCCGCCTCAGCCTCCCAAAGTGCTGGGATTACAGGCGTGAGCCCCCACACCCTGCCTATGTGCCCATTTATTTCCAGGAAGGGTTGGGATGGCTGAAGAAACAGAGAAAGAGATGTTATAAAGTATCTGAAATTTGCTGTTTGATTACTCTAATGAACTCTAATGTGGTCTTTAAATGAGATAAGAGAAACTTTGTATTACATGGTTTTCAGTTTCGGATCAAAAGAAGCCTAAACATTTATCTTCAATGGTAACAGTCCTGAACACACAAACCCCTCCGCACTCCCCTGCCTACCACTGATGAACCGCCTGAGCCCCTGTATAAGGAACACTACCAAAAAACAGAATAGAAATAAGCAAGCAAACACACAAACAAAAACCAAAGGCACTGTCAGACATAAGAAGGATATAGTAAATTGTTACTCAGTGAAGGTGAAACAGTTGTGGGGCTGAGATAACAGGGCACAGGACTGTGCTCTGCCATCCTATGTAACAGTTTAGGAATAAGAACACAAGAATCTAGAGGGATTGATAACTTGCTAGTGTAATAAATTTATGGAAAACTTGGACACTAAAGACTGCTAGAAGTCTATCAAGATTTTAACTATTGAAAAACTGGAGAAGGCTTTTAAATGAGTTAATCTATGTTAAAGTTCCCACTTTCTGTGCTCAATAAATATTAATTGAATGGAATCTGCCTCCTCTGTGCCAGTTCTTCAGGGCTGGTTAACACATCTATTAGACTATCTCTTGAATATCAGATGACTTTAAGAAGCCTTTGGCAGGAACTGTGCAGCAAACACTGAATTCCAATTTGGTAACAAGTATGTGTCTTGCAAATGGTCTGTGTTGGCTCGAGCAAAAGACATATGCTTAAGATACCAGACAAAGTTGTCATTCATTGAATCATAGACTGCTGGAGTTGGAAGGAAAACAGAGATTATCTAGTAATCCAATACTCTCATTTGACCACCGAGGGCACTGACTCTATACAGGATGGAATGCCTAGTGCAGCTGGGGCTGCTAGCAAGTTTGCTGCTGCCATGATTGGTGCCCAGGTCTGCCAACTCCAATTTATTGTCCTCACTTCTGGGTTGGATTCTTATGCTCAGGAATGATCAACAGCTCACTTCCTCAGAGTTGTGGGTTGAAAATCCACGATTTTCTGAAGTGATCTACCACTTACTGCTTATCAACTTCTATTTTTGGAATACTTGTCCTTTGTAAAGTACCTCAATTAGAGGTGAACTTACATGTGGCTGTGTGTGATGGGCAGAACCCTCTGTGAATCCTGCCTGGCCAGTCCCCGCTCCCTGTGAGCTTCCCAAGGGACATGTATACAGAGAGGATAAGACATGAGAAAAGAGCTCCATTTCATTGGGAAGTGAGTGCCCAGAGTCCCTGCTGTGGGCTGATAGTAAACTTGCCTGGAAGATGTCATTACCAGTAACTGTTAATTAGAACCTCTTCTCCACCAGCATTTTACTACGGGTTGACCATGGAGAGCCCCATAACACAAGCATTAGAGAAAAGAAGAGAAAGAGCTAGAAATCAAGCCCTACCCTGAATCTGCTTACACCCTGTCTCCTAGTGAGGAGGAGCCAAGCCAGACCTGGTGCACCTGTAGTCCCAGCTACTTGGGAGGTTTAAGCCCAGGAGTTCAAGGCCGGCCTGGACAACATAGTGATACACCATGTAACAGAGACTGAGAGAGCCACAGCCCTATGTGGGTTTGACCTTCTAAACACTAGGGTCCTATTCATTAGTAAATCTGTCCCAGTTAGATTAATGTATCCCCTGCCTACCACTCTGGAAGAGGGGCGTGGGGGGTAAGAAAGCCTTTTTTTCCCCATGTCATTCTGTGACATCCAAACTTCTGATCTATGTGAAACAATTAGCCTTGTTAAAATGACTCGATATAATGTTTGCAGAAGTCAAGCAAACTTGACTTTTAGTTGCCCTGTGCCATCTCATCTTAAGGTAAGTGCATGATTTCCATTAGACTTTCTGAAATATTTGTGAATACTTGGAGACCATCATAACCAGCCAAATCTATGTAGAAATATGGATCATTTTCAACATCCTTCAGTGTGCAGTCCATGTTTCTGCTCATTTCCTCAGTTAGGACATATTTTTTGAGCCCCACTGTTTACCAGATTCCTGCTATACACACAGGAAACAACAGTAAATAGGCCTTCTTTTACTTTCAGGGAGCCTACATTCTACCACATTTCTGCAGAGTGGTCTGTAAAGAGGTATGAAGTTGCTTTTCCTCTTTATTCCTTACGAGATCAAGATTAGATCTGCCCAGAGCCCTTTCTTAGCTACCACAATTTGATATGTGATTTTGAAATATACCTTTGAAACAACTGTAACTAAGTAATCCATATGAAGAAGATTCTGTGATTTGGCCAGGATCCTCAATAGCTGGTCAAAAGATGAGTTTAGGTCACTGAATTTGACAAATAGCCCTAGTTGCTATTATTTACTAGATGAAATGGAACAGAATACAACTCTGAAATATGTGTTCATGGAGTTAGAATGATTAAAGTCTTACACTTCATTGCAGATACAGTTTTGGAAAATTCAGAGTTATGATTTACATATAGGAAACAAGCTTGACTCAAGAGTTTTCAAGGAGAGTCTGTAATGTGTTGGTCCGAAATTTGCAGTAGCATACAAGGGTGGGAGGTTCGTTTATGTTGCAGAAAACTGTGGAGCCATGAGGAGCAAAGAAGTAGAGGGTGCCGCCTGGGCATTGCTCTATGGGAGGTCTCTGTACCGTACCTGACGGTCACCAGTGACAACACTTGCTTTACGTATGTCCTTGTCATAATGGAAGGTTAAATGAAAGTCCTATCTCCTCGATTCAGACTGATTGTAGATGGCTAGTTGAAATAAGTGAATGTCAAAAGTGCTCCAATATTTTAAATTAAACTCAGTGTTTAAAAAGGTTGTATACTCCGAAATGCCGTCTGATAAAAATCATTGTTGGCACATCAGTGAGATAGGAGAGTGCAGACTAAGTCAGAGGAGATGATCCTCCCAGCTACCCCCACCCAATCTGTTACCTGTCTGTAGATCAAGAAGCGATGTAGCACAGGTTCTAGGTTCAGATTCCAGCTTCTCCACTCGCTTGTTGCATGGCTACATCCAGTTACTTACTGTCTTCAAGCTTTCACATTATCATCTATAAAATTGGGATAATACTATTCCGTCACTGCCTATCGTTTCTAATATCGCCCAGAGACCTCCTGAAATTAGGCATGGATGGCAGTTTATTTTATTTTTGTATTCAGAAATGAAACATTTGTAAAACTGTGCTCAAGGATCCAAAATCCTGCAGTTATTTTGACTGTTACAACCTCCTTGTTCATGCTACCAAGGCGTTTCAGAGAGCTGCTTCCTGAAGTGACTCTGTTCGTCTGAACTCTGCAGAGTTCCGTCATAATATGTGGTGAGCTTTAATCTGCTCTTTCAGCTCAGGAAGCTGTGAGTCATTAATCTACTTGTGCAAAGAGGACAGAGATTTCCTATCTTTTACGTTCATCAGTTTGTTCAGATCTATCACTCTTGTATTGGAGAAACTGGGCTATTATCCAGAGGGGTAGGTTGGAAGAGGCTTACCACACACATTGAATTTTCTTAAGGCTGCTGAGGAAATAAAGTGATATCACCTTCTACCTCTAATTTGCATGTGGCTGGAATCTCCGAGGTGTGGGTTCACCCTTCCCACCCTCCTGTGCGTTGGTGTCTTGGACTTGTAATTTTGTTCGGTGGAAAAGTCATTTTTTGTTTTTTGGGTAGATGGAAATGGGTGGCCCAAAGTGTACCTCTAAACTCATATCTGCTTGCTCCCACTATTAGGGAGATGTCTAGACAGGGAGAAAAGAGCTTGGTGGTTAATTGACTTGGGAAATTCCACTTAAAAATAAAGATACAAATTTTTTAATGTTATAAAATATTTCGAACATAGTGCAAATTGGAAGAATAGTATAACATATATCTATAAAAAAGTTACTGATGGCTGGGCACGGTGGTTCACGCCTGTAATTCCAGCACTTTGGGAGGCCAAGGTGGGCAAATCACCTGAGGTCATGAGTTCAAGACCAGCCTGGCCAACGTGATGAAACCCCATTTTTACTAAAAATGCAAAAATTAGCTGGGCATGATGGCGGGTGCCTTTAATCCCAGCTACTTGGGAGGCTGAGGTGGGAGAATCACTTGAACCTGGGAGGTGGCGATTGCAGTTAGCTGAGATCGTGCCATTGCATGCCAGCCTGGGCAACAGAGTAGGACACCATCTAAAAAAAGTTACCGACTATATATGCCAAGGGCCATTTTGCATTTCTAAGAGGGTGAATATAGATTGTGATATTTACATATTTATCGGACTTTTTTTAAAAAAAAAAATCTTTACTTTGGGATATATTTCGGGAAATAGCAGTTTATAATTTATTTTTCTCAGTGGGAAAGCCATGGACAAGTGTCTTATGCTTGAGATAAATAACTAAAACTGTGTAATTAAAGAAATAAGTTGTCAAGTGAATTTCGCAAGCACAAAGGAGAGTTAAAGTGTTGTAGTGGGTCATATAAGCTTTGACATATTTTTCCTCATACAGCTGATAACTTCTTCATTATTGAGTTTCTGAAAATGGGAGTACTTTCTGTGGTAAATTTTCACTTGTTTATCTGTGAAAACCATTCTTGTGTGTGAAGCTTAAAAACTGGTAGAGAACACTACCTTTCTTAATAAATCAGTACCCATGATGGGTCTAGTGTGGAACATAGAAGGGTGTGGAAGTGTTACTGTAACAGAATTTTAAAGTGCCAAGGGAGCAGAAAGTCACAAGGTGTTTTTATCCAGGGAAGTGTATTTAATAGTGTTTTTCACATTCTAAAAGAAAAAAAGATTGAAAATATCAGGAGAGTCTAAATGAAAAGAATATACAAATTTACCAGGATTCTAGGACTGATAGATTTTCCGTCAACACTATTGCTATTACAAGTAAAGGGATTAAGTACTTGTGAATGCTAATACCATGTATAATAACTCTTATTTTGGTGTTATTCAACATTTATTTTCATACCCAATATTTAATGCATTGTAGCTAATAGAAGGCCCTCATAGCTAACCTTACTTGATCTTCATGATAACCTTGAGAGGTGGATATTATTATCCCCATTTTATAGATGTGTAAAATAAGCCTCAGAGAAGAATAGGACAGTTTCTGTTGAAATATATATATGAATAATTTTATACCAAATGACAGATATTTGTCAAACATTTCAGAAAACAGTTGGGATAAACAGATTTTTTAAATAATTGGAATTGGTACCTAAGCAACAATGGAAATTAAAGGAGAAAATATTTTGGAGTAAATTATAAATTGAAACAATGTGAAATACAGTTTTAATAGGTTGTCATAAATGCTTTCATGTAGTTTGTGCACTCTTTGCAACTCAGCCCCAAGTATTTACTGAAACTGATTTGTAATTTTTAACAATTTTTGCAAGTTTTGAAAATGTTTCAGTTAACAGGTTCATAGACTTCTAACTCAAAACTAATGTAACAAAATATTAGAAACAGGGTGGAAATATTAGAAAGGGGAACTTAGAATTTATAAAAATAAATTTGTGAGGAGTACCTATTTGAAAAAATGTAGTCTTATTTTATCATATATTAGTTACATAAATATTCTCAGAAAAGCAGGGGAATTGACAACTGAGGCTATGTGAACACTAAGCAAACACTGTGGCATCTTAGTATGGGAAAGAGGAGGTGACAGTAGGGGAAGAGCCATTAGAAAGGTTGAAATGACCCAGGTAAGGTAGGGTTTAAGAAAGACAGGGGGGACTCTATTTGCATATCTCATTACATGAGTGGTTGGTGGGTGTTCAGGAGGCTCTGAAAATGTGCTTTTAGCTATCTGCTGAGTGACAACAATTCTTTTAGCCCCTTATTAGCTCCTTATTCTTTTTTTTTTTTTTAATTGCACTTTAGATTCTTGGGTACCTGTGCAGAACGTGCAGGATTGTTGCATAGGTACCTACACAGCAATGTGGTTTGCTGCTTCCATCCCCCTGTCACCTATATCTGGCGTTTCTCCCCATGTTATTCCTCCCCAACCTCCCTACCACCTGCTGTCCCTCCCCTATTCCCCCCAACCAGATCCCAGTGTGTGATGCTCCCCCCCCGTGTCCATGTGTTCTCCTTGTTCAACACCCACCTGTGAGTGAGAACATGTGGTGTTTGATTTTGTGTTCTTGTGTCAGTTTGCTGAGAATGATAATTTCCAGATTCATCCATGTCCCTGCAAAGGATACAAACTCATCATTTTTTATGGCTGTGTAGTATTCCATGGTGTATATGTGCCACGTTTTCCTTGTCCAGTCTATTGTCGATGGGCATTTGGGTTGGTTCCAGGTCTTTGCTATTGAAAACAGTGCTGCTATGAACATACATGTGCATGTGTCCTTATAATAAAATGATTTATAATCCTTTGTGTATATACCCAGTAATGGGATTGCTGGGTCAAATAGAATTTCTGTTTCTAGGTCCTTGAGGAAGTGCCATGCTGTCTTCCACGATGGTTGAACTAATTTACACTCCCACCAACAGTGTAAAAGTGTTCCTATTTCTCCACATCCTCCCCAGCATCTGTTGTCTCCAGATTTTTTAATGATCGCCATTCTAACTGGCATGAGATGGTATCTCAATGTAGTTTTGATTTGCATTTCTCTAATGACCAGTGATGATGAGCATTTTTTCATAGGTTCTTGGCCTCATAAATGTTTTCTTTTGTAAAGTGTCTGTTCATATCCTTTGCCCACTTTTGAATGGGTCTGTTTGTTTTTTTCTTGTAAATCTGTTTTAATTCTTTCTTCTGGATATTAGCCCTTTGTCAGATGGGTAGATTGCAAAAATTTTTTCCATTCTGTTGGTTGCCAGTTGACTCTAATGATTGTTTCTTTTGCTGTGCAAAAGCTCTGGAGTTTAATTAGGTCCCATTTATCTATTTTGGCTTTTGTTGCCAATGCTTTTGGTGTTTTAGTCATGAAGTTCTTGCCTATGCCTATGTCCTGAATGGTTTTGCCTAGGTTTTCTTCTAGGGTTTTTATGGTGTTAGGTCTTATGTTTAAGTCTTTTATCGATCTGGAGTTAATTTTAGTGTAAGATGTCAGGAAGGGATCCAGTTTCTGCTTTCTGCACATGGCTAGCCAGTTTTTCCAACACCATTTATTAAACAGGGAATCCTTTCCCTGTTGCTTGCTTTTGTCAGGTTTGTCAAAGATCAAATGGTTGTAGATGTGTGGCATTGCCTCCGAGGCCTCTGTTCTGTTCCATTGGTCTATATCTCTGTTTTGGTACCAGTACCATGCTGTTTTGGTACCAGTACCATGCTGTTTTGATTACTGTAGCCTTGTAGTATAGGCTACTGTATCCTGTAGCCTTGAAGTCAGGTAGCTTGATGCCTCTAGCTTTGTTCTTTTTGCTTAGAATTGTCTTGGCTATGTGGGCTCTCTTTTCATTCCATATGAAGTTTAAAGTGGTTTTTTTCAGTTCTGTGAAGAGGGCTATAGGTAGCTTGATGGGGATAGCATTGAATCTATAAATTACTTTGGGCAGTATGGACATTTTCACAATATTGATTCTTCCTAACCATGAGCATGGAATGTTTCTCCATCTGTTTCTGCCTCTCTTATTTCCTTGAGCAGTGGTTTGTAGTTCTCCTTGAAGAGGTCCTTTACATCCTTTGTTACATGTATTCCTAGGTATTTTATTCTCTTTGCAGCAATTGTGAATGGCAGTTCATTCTCGATTAGGCTCTTTTAAGTCTGTTATTGGTGTATAGTAATGCTTGTGATTTCTGCACATTGATTCTGTTTCCTAAGATTTTGCTGAAGTTGCTTATCAGTTTCAGGAGATTTGAGGCTGAGATGAAGTGGTCTTCTAAATATACAATCATGTCGTCTGCAAATAGAGACAATTTGACTTCCTCCTTTCCTAATTGAATAGGCTTTATTTCTTTTTCTTGCCTAATTGCTCTAGCTAGAACTTCCAATACTGTATTGAATAGGAGTGGTGAGAGAGGACATCCTTGCCTGGTGCCAGATTTCAAAGGGAAGGCTTCCAGTTTTTGCCCATTCAGTATGATATTGGCTGTGGGTTTGTCATAAATAGCTTTTATTATTTTGAGATACGTTCCATCAATACCTAATTTATTGAGAGTTTTTAGCATAAAGCACTGTTGAATTTTGTTGAAGGCCTTCTCTGCATCAGTTGAGATAATCATGTGGTTTTTGTCTTTGGTTCTGTTTATGTGGTAGATTATATTTATAGACTTGCATATGTTGAACCAGCCTTGCATCCCCAGGATGAAGCCTTCATCATGATGGATATGCTTTTTGATTTGCTGTTGCAATCGGTTTGCCAGTATTTTATTGAAGATTTTTGCATCAATGTTCATCATGGATATTGGCCTCAAGTTTTCTTTTTTGCTGAGTCTCTGCTGAGCTTTGGTATCAGGATGATGTTGGTCTCATAAAATGAGTTGATAAGGATCCCCTCTTTTTGGATTGTTTGGAATAGTTTCAGAAGGAGTGGTACCAGCTCCTCTTTGTATGTCTGGTGGAATTCAGCTGTGAACCCATCTGGACCTGGGCTTTTTTTGGTTGGTAGGCTATTGATTGCTGCCTCAACTCAGCCCTGGTTATTGATCTATTCAGGGTTTCAGCTTTTTCCAGGTTTAGGCTTGGGAGGGTGTAAGTGTTTAGGAATTTATCTATTTCTTCCAGGTTTACTGGTTTATGTGCATAGAGTTGTTTGTAGTAATCTCTGATGGTAGTTTCTATTTATGTGGAATCTGTGGCAAAAATCCCCTTTATCATTTTTTATTGCATCTATTTGATTATTCTCTCTTTTCATTTTTATTAATCTGGCTAGTGGTCTATTTTTTTTTTATACTTTCAAAAAGCCAGCTCCTGGATTTATTGATTTTTTGAAGGATTTTTGTGTCTCTATCTCCTTCAGTTTTGCTCTGATCTTAGTTATTTCTTGTCTTCCGCTAGCTTTTGAGATTTTTTGATCTTGCTCCTCTAGCTCTTTCAATTTTGATGATAGGGTGTCAATTTTAGATCTTTTCTTGCTTCTCATGTAGGCATTTATTACTATAAATTTTTCTCTAGGTCTATATAATTTTTTAACAGTGACTACTGAATTATATAAAAGAAATGATATATTATCTGGGAATAAAAGATAGATGAGATGAAAAAAAAATTTCTCTAGACACTGCTTTAAATGTGTCCCAGAGATTCTGGTACATTGTGTCTTCATTCTAGTTGGTTTCAAAGAACATTTTTATTTCTGCCTTCATTTCATTGTTTATCCAGTCAACATTCAAGAGCCAGTTATTCAGTTTCCATGAGGTTGTGCAGTTCTGAGTTAGTTTCTTAATCCTGAGTTCTAATTTGATTGCCCTGTGGTCTGAGAAACTGTTTGTTATGATTTCCATTTTTTTGTATTTGCTGAAGAGTTATTTACTTCCAATTGTGTAGTCAGTTTTAGAGTAGGCATGATGTGGTGCTGAGAAGAATGTATATTCTATGGATTTGAGAGTTCTGTAGATGTCTATTAGGTTTACTTGGTCCAGATCTGAGTTCAAGTCCTGGATATCCTTGTTAATTTTCTGTCTCGTTCATCTGTCTAATATTGACAGTGGAGTGTTAAAGTCTCCCAATATTATTGTGTGGAAGTCTAAGTCTCTTTGTAGGTCTTTAAGAACTTGCTTTATGTAGCTGGGTGCTCCTGTATTGGGTGCGTATATGTTTAGGATCATTAGCTCTTCATGCGTTGATCCTTTTACAGTTATGTAATGCCCTTCTTTGTCTCTTTGTTGGTTTAAAGTCTGTTTTTTCAGATACTAGGATTGCAACTAATGCTTTTTTTTTTTTTGCTCTCTATTTAGTTGGTAAGTCTGCCTGCATCCCTTTATTTTGAGCCTATGCATGTCCTTGCATGTGAGATGGGTTTCCTGAATACAGCCCACCAATGGGTTTTGACTTTTTATCCAATTTGCCAGTCAGTGTTTTTTCATTGGGACATTTAGCCCATTTACATTTAAGGTTAATATTGTTATGTGTGAATCTGATCCTGCCATTTTGATGCTAGCTGGTTGTTTTGCCCATTAGTTGACGCAGTTTCTTCATTGTGTCAATGCTTTTTACCATTTGGTACATTTTTTTTTCAATGTTCAGTTTCCTTTAATGACCCCCATCTCCCTGAAGGACAGGTGCAGGCAGCAAGGCGATGGCAAGAGATGTTCACTTGAAGATCTTGCCCTGATTGAAGGCTTTGCCCACAAGCTGGAAGGCCCCCTCCCAGGAGAAGTACGCTCGAACCAGCGTCTGGGCCTCCTCACTGCCAGCATCCAGTTTCCGCCATGTGTATGACTCGTAGTCCACCTGCCAATCTGGACTCAGCGGAAAGGCAAGCTCCTGGCCTCGGAAGACCCAGACTCCAGAAATTGAGCTACTATTGTTGGTTCCAAAGAGGATGACACTGGCGAAGGCATTCTTCCTCAGCTTGTCCAGTCGCTGGAACATTCCAGTGATGAGATTGCAGCTCATGAAGGTCTGAATGAGTTCTTCAGGGAAGCGATACTCTGAGTACCACAGGGACCAGCCGTCCTTATCAAAGTGCTCCCACAAATATGGCAGTGCCACAGAGAGAGTGTCCTCATTGGAGTACTTGCGCTTAAATTCATCCAACACAAAGGTACTTTTGGGCAGGTGAGCAAAGGGGTCTTTGGCCTTGGGCTCAGCAGCCAGCGCCTGCGCACATTCATCCATCTCCTCCTCAGGAGCCGGGGCAGCTGCCTTTTTCTCCTCCTTCCGCTCAGCCTGGGGTTTCTGCTTCTCTTCCCGTGAACCCTTCTCTTTCCGTGGTGTGTCCCTTTTAGGTTGGCTCTCTGCAAACTTTTTAGCATCAAACTGGGCCATCTTCTCACACAGTTTCACTTCCCCCAAGACAGCCTGGAACTGGGGCTGGTTAATGCAGGTGAGGAACCAGTGGTTGGTATTGGGAAAGGCCTGGCGGAAAGAAGGCTCTAGGACCTGTTTATAAAGCCACAACGAAGTGCAGACAACTGTGATGTCAGCCAATGTCACTCGTTTGCCCACCAGAAAAGTCCTCGTGTGAGCATCCAGCAGCCCCAGAATTCACCTCACTTCCTCCTTTGCATTCTCAGTGGCCTGTTTGTTGTGGTGCATGATGCCCAAGGTGGGGAACACCCAGGTACTTGCTGGAGGTACTATGTCGCAATCAGCAAAGCTCACCCACTGCACCACCTGGGTGGCTGCCTCTGGAGTACTTCCCCGCAGCTCCTCATTGCTCACATAGTAGGCAATGGCATTGCTCTCAAACACACAGAATCCGTCGTCACCCTCAAATGCTGGAACCTTGCCGGCAGGAAATTTGCGGAGAAATTCAGGGGTGCGGTTGGTTTGGCCAAAGTGGAAGTGGGGTGGTGTGGAGAGCACGCGGACCTGAGCCCCGCTGTACTGAGCAGTGATGAGGGCCTCGAAGGCCCTCCAGTTTTCAGGATACGTGTACAGGGTCCCAGCCGCCATGGTGATTCCCCATTTGGTACATTTTTGGAGTGGCTGGTACTGGGTGTTCCTTTCTATGTTTAGTGCTTCTTTCAGGAGCTCTTGTAAGGCAGGCCTGGTGGTGACGAAATCTCTGAGCAATTGCTTGTTTGTAAAGGCTTTTATTTCTCCTTAGCTTATGAAGCTTAGTTTGGCTAGATATGAAATTCTGGGTTGAAAGTTCTTTTCTTTAAGAATGTTGAATATTGGCCTCCACTCTCTTCTGGCTTGTAGGATTTCTGCTGAGAGATCCACTGTGAGTCTGATGGGCTATCCTTTGTGGGTAACCCGACCTTTCTCTCTGGCTGCCCTTAACATTTTCTCCTTCATTTCAACCCTGGTGAATCTGTTGATTGTGTGCCTTGGGGTTGCTCTTCTCGCGGAATATCTTTGTGGTGGTCTCTGTATTTCCTGAACTTGAATATTGGCCTGCTTTGCTAGGTTGGGGAAATTCTCCTGGATAATATCCTGAAGAGTTTTTTCCAGCTTGGATTCATTCTCTCTGTCACATGCAGGTAAACCTATCAAACGTAGATTAGGTTTTTCACATAATCCCATATTTCTTGGAGGCTTTGTTCATTTCTTTTCACTCTTTTTTCTCTATTCTTGCCTTCTCTTTTTATTTCATTGAGTTGATCTTCAATCTCTGATATCCTTTCTTCTGCTTGGTCGATTTGGCTATTGAAACTTATGTATGCTTTGCAAAGTTCTCATGCGTTTTTCAGCTCCATCAGGTCATTTATATTCTTCTCTAAGCTATTTATTCTCATTAACATTTCATCAAATCTTTTTTTCAACATTCTTAGTTTCTTTGTATTGGGTTAGAAACATGTTCTTTTAGCTCAGAGAAGTTTGTTATTACCTACCTTCTGAAGCCTGTTTCTGTCAATTCATCAGACTCATTCTTGATCCAGCTTTGTTCCCTTGCTGGTGAGGAGTTGTGATCCCTTGTAGGAGGAGAGGCATTCTGGTTTTGGGTGTTTTTATCCTTTTTATACTGGTTTCTTCCCATCTTTGTGGATTTATCTACCTGTGGTCTTTGTAGTTGGCGACTTTCAGATGGGGTCTCTGAGTGGACGTCCTTTTTGTTGATGATGAAGTTATTTTTTTCTGTTTTTTAGTTTTCCTTCTAACAGTCATGCCCCTCTGCTGTAGGATTGCTGGAGGTCCACTCTAGACCCTGCTTGCCTGGGGGTCACCTCCAGTGAATGCAGAGCAGTAAGGGTTTCTGCCAGTTTCTTCTTCTGTTGTCTTCATCCCAGAAGGGTATCCGGCAGATGTCAGCCTGAGCTCTCCTTTTTGAGGTGTCTCTTTGGATATATGGGGGTCAGGGAGCTGCTTAAGGAGACAGTCTGACCCTTATAGGAACTCAAGTGCTGAGCTGGGAGCTCTGTTGTTCTGTATAGAGCTGCTGGGCAGGTATGTTTAAGTCTGCTGCAGCAGAACTCGTAACTGCCCTTTTTCCTAGGTTCTCTATCCTGGGAAGGTGGGGCTTTATTTATAAGTTCCTGACATGTTGCTGCCTTTTTTCAGAGATGCCCTGCCCAGCTAGGAGGTAGCCTAGTCACGGTCTGCCAGCAGAGGTGTTGCTGAGTTGCCATGGGCTCTGCCCAGCTGCTGTGTGAACTTCCTTGTGGTTTTGTTTATAGAGGTACAGTTAGAACTGCCTCGGTAATGGTGGTCTGCCTCAGTAATGGCGGTCTGCCTCTGTACTGGCGGACTACCTCAGTAATGGCAGGCTGCCTTGGTAGTGGTGGCCTGCCCTGGTAATAGTGGACACCCTTCCCCCAACAGAGCTGGACAGTCCTGGGTCCTGCTGCACTTGTTGTGAAACTCTCAATCCAGAGAATTTCAGATTGCTGGTCTTTGTCGGGGTAGGACCTGCCGAGCCAGGTCACCTAGATCCCTGTTTCAGCCACTTTTTTTCAGTGAATGGGCGGCTCTGTCTCCCAGGCATTCCAAGTGCCAGTTGAAATGGCCACCCATATTAGTGTGAGATTTTGTGCAGAAACCTTGTGCACCAGCTGAAACACCCATGCTGGAAATTCATGACACTTTTCAGCCCAGGAATCTCCTGGTCTGTGGGCAATAATAACTTGTTTGGAAATGTAGTGATCATTCACCCTCTGTGTTGTTCTTCCTGGGAACTGTACTCCAGAGCTGTTCCTATTTGGCCATCCTTTTTTTTTTTTTGAGACACAGTATCACTCTGTTGGCCAGGCTAGAGTGTAGTGACGTGATCTTGGCTGGCTGCAATCTTCACCTCCTGGGTTCAAGCAATTCTTGTGCCTCAGCCTCCTGAGTAGCTGGGATTAAAGGCACATGCACCATACCCAACTCGTATTTTTAGTTTTTGGTAGAGTCAAGGTTTCATCACGTTGGCCAGCTGATCTGGAACTCCCGACCTCAGATGATCTGCCTGCCTTGGCCTCCCAAAGTGCTGGAGTGCTGGGATTACAGATGTGAGCCACTGTGCCTAGCCCTTTTTGCTCTTTATTCCGATTCTAAAAGAGATCTCTACATAAATAGGTCTTCCTCTCAACTCCCTGTGTTGATTTTTGTCACTTGAATTTCTTCTTGTACTCTAGTACAAAGTTATTTGTAAAAATTATCTTTATTTTAAAAACTATAATAGTAATGGTATAGTTTTCATTGTTTGTCAGCTATGCCTATCTTTATATGTTGAATTGAGATACCTCAAAGAGCTTGGTTAAGTTCATGTACAAGTTGATTATTTGATTCTTTAAAAATGTTCCTTTTTCTATCTTGTTCAGCCACATGGCTATTTTATTGAACTTTAGTAAATTTTGTGGATGAGGGTGTGTTACTGGTGTTACTGACATGGGACTGTGTGGAAGAGGAAAAGATTCAGATTGAAAGGAGTATTGAAAGCTCTGTCTTAACCATGTTAAGTTTGATGTGCCTGTTAAGTTTGATATTCCTCAAGTAGAGCAACCCCAAGACACATAATTGTTAGATTCACAACAATTGGTTGAAATAAGAGAGAAAATTCTAAGGGCAGCTAGAGAGAGGTCAGGTTACCCTTCTGAAAGGGAAGCCTGTCAGACTTACAGCAGATCTGTCAGCAGAAACCCTACAAGCTAGAAGAGAGTGCGGGTTAATATTCAATATCCTCAAAGAAAAGAATTTTCAACCCAGAATCTCATATCCAGCCAAACTAAGCTTTATAAATAAAGGAAAAATAAAAAATTTTCACCAACAAGCAAGCACTCAGAGATTTCATCACCACCAGGCCTGCTTTACAAGAGCTTCTGAAAGAAGCACTACACACAGAAAGGAATGACCAGTATCAGTCATCCCAAAAACTTACCAAAAGATAAAGAGTATCTCCATAATGAAGTATTTTATCAACTAATGGGCAAAATAGCCAGCCAGCATTAAATGACAATATTAAACTCACAAATATCAATATTAATCCTAAATTTAAATGGATTAAATGCCCCAATCAAAGACACAGACACGCAAACTGAATTAAAAAGTCAAAACACATCAGCACTCTGTATCCAGATCCATCTCATAAGCAAGGACAACAAAGACTCAAAACAAAAGGTTGGAGGAAGACTCACCAATCAAATGGAGAGGAAAGAAAAACAAAACAAACGAACAAAACAGGAGTCGTAACTTTCGTCTCTGACAAAATAGACTACAATAGTAACTAGACTAAAAGAAACAAAGAAGGACATTACATAATGATAAAAAGATCAATGCAACAATAGGAGTCAATGATCATAAATATATATGTACCCAATATAGGGGCACCCAGATATATAAGACAAGTTTTCAATGACTTATAAAGAGACTTGGACTCCCGCACAATAATAGCCGGAGACTTTGACACTACATTGTTAATATTCAATGGATCAATGAGATAGAAAATTAACAGAGACATTTATGATTTGAACTCAGACCTGGAACAAGTAAACTCAGTGAATATTTATAGAATTCTACACCGCAGGTCCACAGAACATACATTTTTTTTTTTAGTATCACATTACACCTATTTTGAAAGTGACCACATAAATGAAAGCAAATCACTCTTCAGCACTTGCACAGCATTTCAGATTTAAACGAAATATTGGTTGGCTGTTTGTTTGTTATTGTTTGTTATTTTCTTTCCTTATTCCTTCCTGTCTCCACTGTTAAGCACAATCATCAGCATAAAAGAGGTTTTTAATACCTGTTTCTAGATTGCATTCCAGCCTGGGCAATAGAGCAAGACTCTTGTTCTCTCTCCCCTTTTTCTCTTTCTCTTTCTTTCTTTCTTTAAAAAAAAAAAGAAAAGAGAGAAAAAAAAAGAAAAATTTTGTGAAACAGATTGTACATTCTATGAGTGTTATCTGCCCTGTGACCTTGCAGCTGATTAGTAAGAAAAACAGGGACTTTTAGATGCCTGAGAACTTTGCTAAGAATGCAGGGAGGATAGATTTAAAAAAAAAGAAAAGAAAGCTCTGTCTTAACCATGTTAAGTTTGATGTGTCTGTTAGACCTCTGAATGGAAATGACAAGTAGGCTGAAATTCAGTAGAGAAGATGGAGCTGGAGATGGAAATTCAGGAGACACTGGCCACTAGATGATATTTAAGTGATGAGATTGAGGGAGCATCCCAAGGGGACAGCAGGAAGAAAAGGGAAGGTGACTGGGACTGAGCTCTGGAGCGCTTCAAATGCAGTGCTGCAGTTCTCTCTGTCTTTATCTTGCAAGTTTTACTGTGTTTAATTCACATACCATATAACTCTCCCTTAAAAGTGTACAGTTCAGTGTTCCTTAGCATGTTCGCAGAATTGTGCAGCCATCACCACAATCTAATTTTGGAACACCTGTGTCACCCCTGAAAGAAACCCTGTGCCCCTTAGCATGCAACCACAGTTGCTTTCACTTTTCAGTGCCAGGAAGGCTTTATTCATTCATTGCATTTTTTGGGAAAAAAGGAAGCAGAGGAAAGGAGAGGGTTAATGTGTTAGAAAACATGAGGGAAAGGAAAGGAAAGGAAGAATCCAGTACAGCAAAATCAACTATCCAGTAAATAGACTCGAATGCTGGGGTCACCAAAGCTCAAGGACGTTGTCTTCTGCAGTTCACAAAGAAGGGGAAATAATAAAAGACAGAGACAAGTTCTCATTTTCTTTCCTCACTCTTTCTTCTTGTAAACTAAGATAAAGTTTTGGTTTCTAGCAGTGAACAAAGTTGAATTACATTCAGTCTGCCTCCCACTAGACAGTCTTGTGGCTACTTTGACTTTGGTGTCTTACATCAGCAAAAGAGTCCCTGAGTGAATTGGATGAACATTCTTCTATCCTTTCTTAGTCACCCACTTCAAGTTTCTAAGTGGAAGACTTTCTCCTGTCCCCACCCTCAGTCTCATCCCTCATTTCTGTCCACTCTAGGATTTGAGAACAGTAAACAGACCTGGTCCATACAAATCCAGCAGTAAAAGTGTTTGACATAAACACAGTGAGGAATGGACTTCAACCATTGGGGTATGGATTGGAAATGAAGGCTACAGAGCTCCTAATTTATTCATATTTTTATGCAAGTCTTTTATAATTTGAAATCACCCCAAGAATTCAGTATATACACACATCTTGTTCTTTTGGTTAAAGATAGGAGAGGAGTCAAGCTTTCGGGGCAGAAGATCTTGTCTAATATAGGAAATAAGGGAAGGAGCCTAATGAAAGAGTGGGTAAAGATGCCCACTTTGTGGAAAGGGGCATGCAGGCTTACATATCAGATCCTTTGTGTGGCGCATAATCTTTTGACAAAATGCTATGGTAAATTTTTTCATACGAAATGTTGGTAAACAATACCCTAAACTAACAGGAGAAAGACCAACACATATTTATACAAACTAGACCACGCAGCAGACACTGAACTAGCAACTTGTGAAATTCCACAAGGCTCAAATAAACCTGAAAGCTAGAAGGGGGATGATTTTGGAAAGACTGAACTCAGTCAAGTACACATCATCCAGTGTCTTGTATTCCACTTGCCCCATTTCAACCCAGAGACAGCGGTCAATGAGGTAGGAACACAATGATTTAGTATGTTTTCCATCAAATCTTCCTTTCTCTGTTAGCTACACAGGCTCTGTTACCACTGCTGCAGCAGAAGATGTTGGCCCTGCCACCACAAAGAAGCACTTGTTTACAATTTTATCTGAAAGCCACACAAAAATACAGAGGTTTGAAAGGTTAAGGTTCCAGTGTGCTTCAGACATACATGCCCAGCAGCATGGGTTGAATACAATGGTTTTATTCTTAAAATCTTGTTTGCCCAACACTGTTTTGGGATTTTTGCATGAGTATGTGCACGTGTATTGTAGGCTTAGCTTATCCAGTGAAGGATGACTCTTGTGTGTAATGTGAGCCAATGACCCAGCATTAAAGATTTGGTTCAGAAATCCTTAAATATATGTATATATATGCAAGCCTCATTCTCATTGTTTCCATTCTGATCTTTCACCAACCCTGACCTCTTCTAACCTCTCTGTGTCACTTTTCTGTTCACGCTCATTTCCAATCATTCAGTAGAAGGAGGAACAAAGTCATTCTGTGGAGTGAAAGTCTGCCTGTCATACAGACCTCGAGTCACTGCTGACTTACCCCTGAGATTGCTCATGTCCTTGAGAACATAGTATCAGAATAAGGGCCTATCAGATTAATGTATTGAGAAATACAAAAGCAAAATATTTATATTAAGAAAAATAAAGAATTCACACAGCATCATTCATATGTGGCTAATGCTGTTGGCATCTTGGTGGGAACCATCATTCAGGTAAAGGCTAAGCAAATACAATCATTGCAGGCTAGCATGGCATGGGAATGAACCCCAGGGGAGCAGGCCTGCAGCTGTTACCCCAGCACCCACTATCACAGCCCATTGCTTAAGATAATTCCTAGCACCCTGTACCGATAGTGGTCATATTGGAGACAAGACGGGGACAATCCTGTCTGGCCCCTGGTAGATTAACTTCAACACAAAGTAGGGGCTTTTTGAGTTTAGCAATCCAGTCTCATGTTTTATTTTTTTACTTTAGCATAGAAAATATATCTTGCCTTAGAACGTAAAGCCTACAATTAGAGATGAAGGATATTCCACAATGTTAAGAGTCAATTTATCAAGAAGACATAAAAATCCTAAATATGCAACTCATAAGAAAGCTTCAAAATATATGAAGCAAGAGCCTAAAGAATCAAGAAGAGAAATAAACAAATTCACAATTATCCTTGAATATCTTTGTTACATTCAACTATTGATGGAATTGGTAACAAAAAAGTAAAATTATAGAATATTTGAGTACCACCACTGACCAGCTTAATTTAATTAATGCTTATAGAATACCACATTGGGCAATTTCAAAATAGGCATTTCTTTCCATTTTACAATGAATATGAAAGTACACTCTATACTAGGGGGCATACCAACTCTCCATAAATTCCAAAAAATTGATATCATACCACATAGAGTATATCCTTTGACCACAATGGAATTAAATTAGAAATCCATAACAAAACTTTAATTAGAAAATTCACAAATGTTTAAAAATAAGTCACTATTTTCTTTTGTTGTTGTTTTGTTTGGTTATTTTGAGACAGAATTTCACTCTATTGCCCAGGCTAGTGTGCAGTGGCAAGATCTCAGCCTCCTAAGTAGCTGGAATTACAGGTACACGTCACCATGCTTGGCTAATTTTTGTAGTTTTGGTAGAGTCTGGGTTTCACTGTCTTGGCCAGGCTGGTCTCAAACTCCTAATCTCAAGTGATTTGCACATCTCAGCATCCCAAAGTGCTGGGATTACAGGTGTGAGCCACCATGCCCCAGCCCAATCAGTATTCTTCTAAATAAACCATTGAATAAAGAAGAAATCACAAGTGATTAGAAAACTAATTTAACTGATTGAAAAGGAAAGTGCATCATTAAAGTTTGTGGAAGTTACATCAGTGCTTAGAGGGAAATGGATAGCCTTCAGTGATCTTCCATCCAAAGGTGTTACAAAAGAAGAGGAAGGAAATAAAAAGACAAACGGTAGAGAAAATATGTGAAACCAAAAGCTGATTCTTTTAGAAGGTCAGTAAAATTGATAAACTCCTAGCAATACTGACATTTTTTTTAAAGAAAATACAAAGTGCTGGTTCCAGAGTGAAAGAAAGGACATTACTATGGATCTTAGAGATTTTAAAAAGATAATTCAGACATACTACTTTTATGTTAGTAAAGGACTTTTCCCTGTAAATTTGAAAACTTGGATGAAATGGGAAAGTTCCTTGAAAAATTCAAGTTAACAAAACTGACCACATGAAGTAACAGGATATCTGAATAACCTGTTAAGGAAATGTCCTATGATTTGAGGGAAAAAAATACAAATAAAACAAATGGAATTTATAATTAAGAATCTTTGTACATAGAAAACTTCCAAGAATGGGCTGGGCACGGTGGCTCACATCTGTAATCCCAGCACTTTGAGAGACCGAGGTGGGTGGATCATGAGGTCAGGAGATCAAGACCATCCTGGCCAATATGGTGAGACCCCATCCTTACTAAAATGCAAAAAATTAGCTGGGCATGGTGGTGCGCACCTGTAGTCCCAGCTACTTGGGAGGCTGAGGTGGGGAATTGCTTTAACCTGGGAGGTGAAGGTTGCAGTGAACCAAGATCATGCCACTGCAATCCAGCTGGGCAACAGAATAAGACTCCGTCTCCAGAAAAAAAAAAAAAACCTCCCAAACTTCACCAATGAAATCTGTAAGATACTTAAGGCAGATATAATATCAGTCTTACAAAAAGGAAATAAGATGGTAATCCTCCCAATAAATTTTATGTGACCAACATAGCCTTGACATTAAAACTATGCAATGACATTCAAATAACATTGCAACTTTCATGTACATAGGCAAAAAACACTTAACTAAATATTAGCAAATCAAACTAGTGATATAAAATGTATGATACATTATGATCAAAGTCATTTCTTCTAGGAGTGTAAGGTTGTTTAAATACTAAAAATCAACTGGTGTAATTCACCGTATTAGTAGATTGAAAGGGAAACACCATATGATTATCTCAGCAGATGTATAAACAAGCTTTTGACAAAGTTCAACACTCATTCTTGATTTAAAAACTCAACAAATTACAATTGGATGGAAATTCCTTAAACTGATAAAGTGTATATAGGAATCCTGTAATTATCTCATATTTAATAGCAAAAGATCATTTCCTCCATCAATATCAGGTATAAGGCAAGGATGTCTGCCCTGTTTTATTCAGTATCATCTTGGAGGTTTTAGCCACTGTGATAAGGCAAGAAAAATGTGTGAAAGGCATAAATATTAAGAAAAAAGAAAATATTACTTTATTTGCAGATGGCATATTATCTACAGAGAAGTACTAAGGAATCAACAAAACTACTAAAATGAGATTTCAAATTTCATTTACAGTAGATCAAAAACTAAACACTTAGGGATAAACGTAATGAAAAATGTACAAAAAATTTGTGAAATCTGTAAAACATTCATGAGAGAGAGCAAAGAGCTAAATAAATGAATTGATATACTATGTTCATTTAGAAACTTAATATGATGTCAGTTCTCCACAACTTGATTAAAAGATTCAGCACAATCTCAATTAAAATATCAGCAAGATTTTTAGTAAGAAATTGTCAAGCTAATCTCATATATATATATGGAAATGCAAAATAACTACAATAATCTAAATTTTTTTGAAAAAAGACTAAAATTGGAAGACTTAATCCACTTGATTTCAGAACTTACTATAAAGTGAGAGTAATCCAAACAGTGTGCTGAAAGATAGACAGATGGATTCATGTAATAACCTCAAAACAGACCCAACAGAAAGGATTTGACAAAGGCACCAAAGAAATTAGAAATCTTTTCAACTAACAGTCCTGTAAAGACTATTCATCTGGAAGGAAGAAAAACAACAACAACAACAAACAACAAAAAACCCTCAATTACCTCTGCCTTGCACCATACAAAAAAAATTATTTAAAAATGGACAATAGATACAAATGTAAAAGCTAAAACTTACAGAGCTTCTTGAAGCAAACAGAGAAAAATTTCTTTGCAATCTTGGAATAGGCAAGATTAATTTAGTAAAATTAAATTACATGTTATTCTTCTTTCTGAAGTAATTTCAGTATTTATCAAGAATTGAACAGGGGCCGGACACATTGGCTCATACCTATAATCCTGGCAGGAGGATTGAGGTAGGCTGCAATAGGAGGATTGCTTAAAGCCAGGAGTCCAAGACCAGCCTGGGCAACCAAGCAAGACCTTTTCTCTACAAAAACTACAACAAAATTGGCTGAGCTCAGCAGCATGTGCCTATAGTCCCAGCTACTGAGAAGGCTGAGGTGAGAGGACCACTTGAGCCTTGGAGTTCAAGGCTTCAGTGAACTATGATCATGCAGCTGCACTCCAGCCCAGGTGACAAAGTGAGACCCTGTTCAAAAGAACTGAACAGGCATTAGATGTAACTCTCAACTGCAGCCAAAGGGGATAGCATTTCTTTGAAGCAAATAGACAATAGAAACACAAAACAGATATTTTCAGAGAACAAGTTAATGCAGTTTGTTTCACCATAGTCTTAGTTACCTTAGGAAGTTGAACTTCTATGCTATGATCATTATTTTATATTTATTGTGTAAATATATGGGGGTACGATTGTAATTATGTTACATCTATAGATTATGTAGTGGTGAAGTTAGAGCTTTAGGTTATCCATCACCTAAATAGCGTACATTGTATCCATTAAGTAATCTCTCATCATCCACCCACTTCCTACCCCATTACCCTTCCCTGTCTGTTGTATATCATTCCATACTCTGCGTCCATGTGTACACATTATTTAGCTCTCACTTATGAGTGATAACATATTTGTCTTTCTGTGTCACTGCAAATAACACAATTTCATTATTTTTTATGGCTGAATGGTATTCCGGTGTATATGTACCACATTTTTTTAACTAGTCATTCAGGGATGGGCATTTAGGTTGATTCCATATCTTAGCAAGGATTTTTTAGACAAAAACCAGATAATATTTCTAAATGAAAAGAAATGGATAATTAGACTTTTATCAAAATTAAACACTTTTGCTCATCAAAAGACACAAGAGCATATATCAGTAATTAAATTTCCTTTGCTATCATTTTTATCTCAGGATGTTAAAATGTATCCATATAGTGCTTACTTTGTACTAGACACTTTGCTGGATGCAGAGAATATACTATTGAACAAGAAAGACGTTCTTGGCCGGGCACGGTGGCTCAAGCCTGTAATCCCAGCACTTTGGGAGGCCAAGGCAGGTGGATCACGAGGTCAAGAGATCGAGACCATCCTGGTCAACATAGTGAAACCCCGTCTCTACTAAAAATACAAAAAATTAGCTGGGCATGGTGGCGCGTGCCTGTAATCTCAGCTACTCAGGAGGCTGAGGCAGGAGAATTGCCTGAACCCGGGAGGTGGAGGTTGCGGTGAGCTGAGGTCACGCCATTGCACTCCATCCTGGGTAACAAGAGCGAAACTCCATCTCAAAAAAAAAAAAAAAAGAAAGACGCTCTTTTGGAACATTCAGTTTAGTGGGGAAACAGTCCAACATGATAACTTAATTGTAAATGTTAAAGACCATATGGATTGTTTATAACTCAAAGGAATGAGTGCTTGAGGAGATGGATATCCCATTCTACATGATGTGCTTATTTCACATTGCATGCCTGTATCAAAACATCTCGTGGACCCCATAAATATATACACCTACTATGTACCCACAGAAATTTAAAAACTTTACAGAAATTTAGGATAATAGTCAAACAAGTAATTATAATGTGAAATGACAACTGCAAGAATAGTGAAAGTACAGAATGCATATTACAGTTTTCATTTGACAAATGTAGAAAGCTGGCAGTGGTTAATAATTTGCTAACTTGCAAAACCAGTCTAAGCTCCAATTTGCTGACTCCTGCTCCCACCCCTCTTTTTTGTTTCTGTTGTTCTAAGCAAAGGGAGTAAAATTTTAAACTTAAGCATAGGGGCTAGATCCAGGTAGAAACTTATATTCTGATTTCATTTTATATGAAGAGAAAAAGATTTGTAGCTTTTTTTTTTTTTTTTTTTTTTTTTGAGACGGAGTTTCGCTCTTGTTACCCAGGCTGGAGTGCAATGGCGCAATCTCGGCTCACCGCAAACTGCGCCTCCTGGGTTCAGGCAATTCCCCTGCCTCAGCCTTCTGAGTAGCTGGGATTACAGGCACGTGCCACCATGCCCAGCTAATTTTTTTGTATTTTTAGTAGAGACGGGGTTTCACCATGTTGACCAGGATGGTCTCGATCTCTTGACCTCGTGATCCACCCTCCTCGGCCTTCCAAAGTGCTGGAATTCCAGGCGTGAACCACCGCGCCAGCCGATTTGTAGCGATTTAAAGACATTCTGTCTCAATGTTGCTTTCTTGCAAGCCTTTTTGAAAGTTAGTTTTTCAGACTATGTCACAGTTCGGCAAGTTTTTCTAATTATATTTTGCAAATCAGTGCCCACTGATTTGGAAAGGAGATCCCAGCTCAGTCAGTGCCTCTGATCTTTGGTTTGCTGAGTATTTTTGGTGTGTCCTTTTTTTAAAAAGTTGATAAAGTTGACGGGAAGGCACTGAGGAGAAATATAGAAAAACATAGAACTGCAACATACCACTGGGGAGACAAGCTTTACTTTTAAGGGTAAACATGTAATAGAAATGAATGCTTTTGTCCTTTTTTATCCTTGGATAGCATAACAGCAAAGTATTGGTTATGTCTTGTGTTTTTATAGTGCCTTAACACTGTTTAGCCTCATTTCATATACAATATCTTGTGTATTTCTTCTAATCCTTACAGTCATTATTATTTCAATTCAGTCAAGAGGCACCCATGGCCAGAGAGGGTAAATGGGTAGTTCAAGATGACTTAATAAATAACCTTGCATTCTCTCTAAATTTGTACCTGTCTTTATCTTAACTGTCATGTATTTGTAGATTTTCATGTTTAAATCTTCCATTATGATTCATTCTTGTTTTGGTCTTTTGTTTACTCCTGTTAACCTAGTGACACACTTTTTGTTTCCCACTGACTCCCAGGCCATCAGCATTGCCTTTCCTTCCCCAGAAAACTCCCATCGCTTCTCATTTTCTCTGTCATGATTAGTGGCACCAGTACTCAATAAAAATATTTGTTTAGGAGAAAGCACTCAATAAATGTTTCAATGAATAGGAAATGAAAGAACAAACATATCATTGTACAGACACTCTCTGATGATTTTCTTCTGTCACCTTACTTCCTGTATTTCATCTGTTACCAAGTCCTATTTGTTCTTTCTGCTGTTCTGTCTTTTCTGGTAATAACTTTCTTGATTTCTATAGTTGTTTCTTCTTTCTTTCTTTCTTTCTTTCTTTCTTTCTTTCTTTCTTTCTTCTTTCTTTCTTTCTTCTTCTTCCTCTTCTTCTTCTTCTTCTTCCTCCTCCTCCTCCTCCTCCTCCTTCTTTCTTCTTTCTTCTTCCTCCCCCTCCTCCTCCTCTTCCTCCTCCTCCTCCGTCTGTTTTCAATAGAACTGCTAAAATGATCTTGGGTTTTATGTAACTTTTTCTTATTATAGAAGCAGTACTTGTAGAACATTTCAAAGTCCTGGTAAGAAAAAAGAAGAAACTAATAATCATCTGGAATTTCACTTTTTTCATAGATTGTTATTTTTAAAGACAGTATCTTGCTCTGTTTCTGTTGCCCAGGCTGGAGAGCAGTGGTGCAAACATGGCTCACTGCACCCTTGAGCTCCTGGGCTCAAGTGATCCTCCCACCTCAGCCTCCTAAGTAAGTGGGATTACAAGAACATACCACCATGCCCAGCTAATTTTTGTACTGTTTTACAGAGGGAGTCTTTCTGTGTTGCCTAGGTTGGTTTTGAACTCCTGGCTGATCCACCTGCCTCAGCCTCCCAATGTGTTGGGATTGCAGGTGTCAGCCACCATGCTTTTCACAGATTCTTTCTGTGTATGTCCTAGTAGACCACAAGAATGTTGTCATTTATAGACAGATCCCTCATCTAGCAACTATTATTAATGACCTACCTTAAAACAAAGCAAGAAACCTAACAATGCTTGAGCCTAAATAGATGTAAAAATACAGATCATATACTTGCTTAATTTAAATCAGAAAACATTATTTAATGGTATGGTATGTAAAATACATGCTAGGCACTTTTGGGGGCCGAAAGATAAATTTTATTTCTTAATTTCTAGCAGTTCTGAATTCAGTGAGAAGCATAAACCTATTCACTCTTACTTAAGATCCATTCCTAGTACATGTTGTTATGTGTTTTCATGATGCACAACAAATGAAAACTTGGGAATTTGTGGAATGAGGGTAATCCTCTACTACCAGACAATGCCCTATGAGCGGCAAGCATGAAACTGATATTAAAACACTGCACAAGTGGGCATATAAGGTAAGAAATTATAACATTCAGAGTCCATGTAAAGTGGTAGCAAGTAGCTTCTGAGGGCATATCACTCTGTCATAATTTAACAACATGTCTATAATGATGATTTTGTACCATCAGAAAAGTTCATTCTGTCCAATAGGCAGGAAAGCAACTAATATATTTTAGAGAAATTTGCAACAGAAATTATTAAAGTTTATCAGTCAAAAGGGATACAAACTTCTTTTATTAAAAATTGATGATGTGGCAGGTATATACTAATATTGATGAAATTACTGTACTATTATTTTTACTGTAAGTATGAAAATATGGAAGCACATCCCCAAATTATTTTATTCATTCCCAATAGTTATCTTAAGGTTCTTGTCAGGAAAGCCTAGTATTGCATTTCTGCCCTTCCTTTTCATGGCAGGTATTCTAGATGCCATGAGATGATATTCTAGCTTTAGTGTGCAAATATGTTGAACATTTAACATAGAGTGTGTTTTTCAAGGGGTCCCTAATGGCTGAGGGTACTGGATTTCTTTGTTAGTAGTTGCTCTCTGAGTGGGATTGCCCTCTAGATTCACTTCCAAAAAAGTAAGTTCCACCCTTTGTATGGCTAAATGAACACAGATTTTTTTTTTTCCTCAGGCCTTGCTGTCTAAATGTGAGTCCCGGTAGGTCCATGCCTGGATGAGCTGGAAAAAAGAAAAATGATGTCTAGTCTTTTTTGTTGGCTGATGCCTTTTCCTTAAACCATAAGAATAGATGTGCCCCTATTTTTCAAAAACAAACTGTGGTCATGAACCACATAACAATGTTTCGGCCAATAATGGACTGTATGTACAAAGGTGGTCCCATAAGATTATAATACTGTATTTCTTACCTCTGTATTACCATTGTCTGCAGTATTCAAAGCAGTAATGTGCTGTACAAGTTTGTATCTTAGGAGCGAAGAGCTACACTATATAGTTTAGGTGTTCCATAAGCTCTACCTTCTAGCCTTGTGTGAGTAACCTCTATGATCACAAAACAAAATTGTCTAATTATTTATTTCTCAGAAGATATCCCCATGGTTAAGCAATGCACAACTGTAATAGCTTAGCCCAGAAGGCTTGTGGCTAGGATGATCGATCAGGAATCAAGCCTGCTCAATTTGTTGAGTTTCCCATGGTTCCCATATGAGGTATTTCAGTCCAGCAAGGGAAACAAACACATATGCAGATATTTGCAGTATAGCCTTATGAGTTCTGTAGTAATAAGCTCAAAAGCGTTCTAGGAACACAAAAAGGGAAGGGTAACTTCTTAGGGAAGTCTGCAAAGGCTTTGGAGTAAATGATACTAGTGCTAAGTTTAAAGACTGAAAGAGAGATTGTAAAGTGGAGAATGAGGTGAATGGCGTTTTGGTCAAAAAGCAAAACAAAATGGAAAGCATACAGTGAGTGCACAGACCAAGGAACAGAAAGGAGGGTGAAAGGATGGGAGGATGATGGGGGTGGAGCCTGGCGCTAATGCCAGAACCCCATCAGCCTTGTCTCTGCCAGGAACATTCCATGCCAGTGTCATGCCACCATATAAGATGCATTTCAGTTTTATGTGGAATTTTGTCAGAGGGGACTTTTTATCTCATGTATGTATTATGAATGATTTTAAAATGGAATTCATATAAGAGAAGAAATAAAAAGCTGTGAAAAGATTATAATAGTCAACTCATTCTGAAAAAAAAAAAAAAGAACAGTTACATTTCTATATGAGAAAAATAGCAACGAACCAAAAAAAAAAAAAAAGTTTCTGGTGAATTTAAGCCCATACCAAGCATGTGACATAAAGCAAATAACGGATAATTTAAAAAATGAGCCATAATATAAAATGACTTTTAGGAGTGAATTTCTATCCAGTACATGTAGGAAAAGTAAATATAAAGTACAAACCCAGCAACATATAATAAATTTGTGTGAAATCCTAATAAAGGTTACCGTTACATATGAATACAATAAAATATTTCAGAAAAATGGATACAAAGCATAACAAAACAAATTTAATGGAATCCCAATGTTATGCACATAGTGCAGCAAAAGCAAACATTTTATTGACAGCAACAGAAAAATTGAATTCCAGTAAAAACACATTTCATTAAACATTTGAGCTATATAAGTGTAAAAACCTAGGCCCCAATGCAAAAAACTATCCCCAGATGTAAAAAAACTGCAGCAAAAGTTTTCACCTGCATCCTCAAACCTTAGAAATTCACCATCTTCAGACCCAGGTAAACAGAGTCTGAAAATCCACCATCATTGCTGGAATCCAAATGCTATTCTTTCTTACTGGAACTCACTGCCCTGTAAATTGAGTCAGCCCCATGTGTAGAACACCACTTTCCAGTCCTTTTACAGTGTTTGGTTGCCAAGTTTATACTGTTAAGCTAGAACTGAGTATTATAGCAAAGCCTTTGTCACCTTTGAGTCACAGACTGCAATGGTAATAAATTCAAATTGGAGTCTGTGGAAGATAAATCCCACCTCTAATGGGATAGCTTTGTTGTGTGCGGTTTAGTTCTGTGAAGGAAAGGACCTGGACTTTCTGGGATGTTTTCTGTTGCTGTGCTTGTCATGAGGCGGGAAACAGAGTAGGGGCTGGTAATCATTAGCCATCCATTTCCTTGGTGGTCAGTCTACCACCCAGAATATGGTATCTTAAGCATAGATGATATTTGGGGATAAGTATGTGCATCTAGATAAGAGGTCTCTTTCTTACAGTTATTATGTAATAAATGAGGTTTGTTTGCCTTTGATTTGTTGAGATGTTGCAGTAGAGTTTGCTGACAAATGTAAGTCTATGCATTTTTCACTGAGTTCTTACTATATTTAAGATAGAACCATGTAATATTTAACTTCAGTACTTCCCTATTTCCTTAATATTTATTCCAGGTATCCTCAACTAGATTTTTACCTGCTTAAAGGTATCTTATCTTTTTAATCCCTTCATATAAGGTGGAACAGTAGTGATGGCTTATTTTATTATTTTATTCGAAGGAGTGTGGCATAGTGGAAAATTCAGAGGCCTGAGTCATATTTTGTAACTAGCTCCTAACTGATAGTATAATCTTGAGCAAGTTCTTTGACTGCTCTTGCCTTTAATGATTCACCTGTAAAAAGGGGGTAATTTGAATATATATATGTATCTTTTTTTATATCTTTCTTAGTTTTTAGAACTTTTTTTTTTTTTTTTTTTGAGAAAGGTCTCACTCCACCCAGGCTGGAGTGCAGTGGTTAAGTAGCTGGGACTACTGACACATACCACCACACCTGGCTGATTTTTTGTAGAGACAGGGTTTCATCATGTTGGTCAGGTTAGTCACCTCTCAAAGGATCCACCCACTTCGGCCTCCCAAAGTGCTGGGATTACAGGCGTAAGCCACCTCACCCAGTCTAGTTTTTAAAACTTTAAAAGATAATTGTAAATTCACTTTCAATTTTAAGAAATAATACAGAAGAATCTTGTTCATCCTTCACCTGTTTCTTTCAATGGTAACAGCTTGTGTAACCTTAATATATCACCACTGGGAAATTGACATTGATACAGCCCATGACTTTATTTAGATTTTACCAGTTTCATATGAACCGTGTGTATGCATGTGTGCAATATTTTCATGTGTGGAGTCATGTGATCCCCATCATTGTAGACACAGAACTGTTTATCACATGAATCTTTCATGTTGCCTTTATATAGCCATGTTCCCTCTTTGCCACCCTCGACATTCCTAACCCCTGGGATAATTAATCTCTTTTCCCTTTTTGTGATTTTGTCATTTTTGGAATATTATATACATGGAATTGCACAGTGTGTAAACCCTTTGAGATTGGCTGTTTTCACACCCCATAATTCCTTTGAGATTCATCCAAGTAGCAATACTTCATTCCTTTTGATTACTGTGAATATCCACAGTTTACCTCTTCACCCATTGAAAGACATTCGGGTTGTCTCCTATTTGGGGATATTATGAATAAAACTGTGATGAACGTGTCTATACATTTTTGTGTAAACTCATTTTCATTTCTCTTAGATAAACACCTAAAAATGCAATTGCTTTCTGTGTCTTATGGTAAGTGCATATTTAGCTTTATAAGAAAATGTCACAGTCCATAGTGGCTGTACCATTTTACATTTGTACCAACAATGTATTTTGAATTACTTTTTGTAGAACATGTGAGGTTTAGGTTGAAGTTCATGTTTTTTGCCTATGGAGGTTCAGTGCTTCAGAACCGTTTGTTATAACACTCTTTCCTCCATTGAATTGCCTTTCTGCCTTTGACAGAAATCAGTTGGAGATATTTGTGTGGGTCTATTTCTAGGTTCTCTGTTCTGTTTCATTCATCTGCTCTGCTGGTACCATACCATCTTGAGTTATGGTAGCTGTATAATAAGCCATAACATAGGGATAGGTGACTTTTCTTATTTTATTCTTTTTTTATCAAAATTGTTTTAGTTGTTCTAGGTCCTGCGCCTTTCCATATGCATTTTAGGACAAGCGTGTCTATGTCTACAAAAATCATGCTGGAATTTCAATAGAAATTATATCCAACCTATAAATCAGTTTAGGAGAATTGACATTTTTACTATGTTGAGTCTTTTGAGCCATTACCACAATATGTCCCTCAATTTATATAGGTCTTCCTTTACTTATTTCATCAGCAATTTGTGGTTTTCATGATATAGATCCTGAATATGTCTTTGTTAGATGTGAATCTAAATATTTATCTTTTTCTAGAGGTAATTGTAAGTGGTACTGTGTTTTATTTTATTCTATTTGACTTTATTTTTGAGATGGAGTCTTGCTCTGTCACCCAGACTGGAGTGCAGTGGCACAATCTCAGTTCACTACAGCCTCCATTTCCAGGTTCAAGCGATTCTCCTGCCTCAACCACCCAGGTAGCTGGGATTACAGATGTGCATTACCATGCCAGGCTAATTTTTGTATTTAGAGTAGAGATGGATTTCACCATGTTGGCCAGGTGATCTCGAGCTCCTGACCTCAGGTGATCTGCCTGCCTTGGCCTCCCAAAATGCCGAGATTACAGGTGTGAGCCACTGCGCCCAACATGGTACTGTGTTTTAAATTTCATTCTCCACACATTTATTGTAAGTATATAGAAATTTGACTTTTTTGCATATTGATCTGGCATCCTGCAATCTTGCAAAGTGAGCGTCTTTAGGAGTTCTTTAGGAGTTTGAAATTCTACAATAATATTGAACTAATTATTCTTTGTCTCTAATGATGTTAAAATGAATAAAAATGGGGTTAAATTTTTCTGGAGAAGTTTTAAGTCCAACTTAAAGAAGAACTTATTAATCAAAAACATGACCACTTCAGCAGTCTACCTAGAAAATACCTCCTTCTTTGAGAGCTTTGACAATGTTAAAAATTAACTGATTGACTTACGTATTTTGCTTTCCATGGAAGACAGTTGTTCAGCTTTAAAGAGTATATTTAGTCCTTCCCCATTAAACCTCAAAGATCTCCTGGTCATTTTTAAACAAACCGGTAATAGTATCCTCAAAGTAGAAGAATTAACGTGTGTGTGTGTGTGTGTGTGTGTGTGTGTGTGTGTATTCAAAAATCTCTGTAATTAAAAAGCTGGGTTACTCAATAGGTCTGGAAGTTTTAGTTCTTATCCTCTGAGATAAAATATCAATTATGTCTTAAAGTATCTACTTAGGAAATGAATAGTTGCTTCTGGAATGACATGTAAGATTTACTCAAAAGCAACTACTAAAAAACACCAGTGAACAGTGTGCAAGTCATTAGTCAATGAATTGAGTACATCAGTGATATCAATATGGCCTGGATTACCTAGGTGGAGAGGCAAATCTCTGCAAAATCAAAAAACTGGTTTAGTCTGGCATGATTCATGAGAAGCATTCCCTGATAAGAATCCAAGATAGTTGACTGACTCGTTCTTCAAAATCTTGAATATTATACACAGTACACAGCAGCATAGAAAATAAAAATATACTCTTTATTCATTTGATATTACCTTGGAATTAATAGTGTTCACTAGTTTTTAGTATAGCAGAGGACATGGGCCCATCTATTTTACTTTAGCAGTTTTTATTAAAATTTTCTGAAGTATTTGCTTCTCTGTCCCTTAAGGATAATAAACAGTGGTGACTTAGGAACATCAGACACCAAGCTGTGTTTTAATATGAGAAATCTTGCATTGCTCAGGCCATTAACATCTGGATAAAATGGCCCTAGATTGCTGTAATTTTGCAGATATTTTGTGTCCTTCCTTAGTTTTGGGGTATTTGGGTGTGCCTTTTTTGCTTCAGAATCATACTTTATTAAGAAGTCTAAATTCATGATTCTGTGGATAGCTTCTGTTAGAGAGAGAGTGGTTGTTCTTAGGTGTCACAAGGAAAAATTAGCATTCAAACAAAGTTTTCTCAGCAAGGCAATTTTACTTTCTGCAGAAAGGGTGTTCCAGTTAGCCATCTTGCCACAAGAGTACAATGAACAAAGGAAAGACAGGCATATTTATTCTTTACACATTGGGGCTTTACTGCTGTGTCTGATCTCTATTGGTTGGAGACAGAGCTCACAATCTAAACTGAACCTGATTGGCTAACAACTTAAAACTTTTCTAAATAGGTAAAGGCAATGGAGAACAAAGGAAAAGAGGAAGTTCCTTGCAGAAGGACTTAGAAAAGTAATAACATTCTTAAATAAGGAAGGGGCATAGGTTGCAAGCTGGGACATGCCTGTGAGCATGTCTAGCAAAAATATCTTGGTTAAAGTACAAGGGAATAGAATGTACTATGTGCCTGTGAGCATGTCTAACAGCTACTTAGGATAGAGCTTATCAAAAAGTTATTAGCACAAAGCAAGAAGGCTTTGAAGAAAGTCTTTAAAACAAACCATTATTTCTAACATTTATTATTATTATTATTTAATAAGAAGTGAAACTTTGAAGAACTTTTTACTTTCTACAAATCATCCTCTTGACTTTATAGTTTTCCTCCTCAAATTTTCTTAACATGTCTTGGCTTGGTTGTTCTGCCTGAGTCTCTAAAAGAAAAAGCTTCTCTCATTTTATGATGTGTTTTTCTTTTTCTGGTTGATGAAATGCCTGGGTAGAAGGGATAGCTAATTGAACTAGAGAACAAGTACTGCTCTAATTATTTGGTGAGTGTCTAGTAAAGGTCCTTTGCAATACTACTATACGTCTGCTTGCAGATGAATAAGGGCGGACTGGTGGGTCAGCTCTTGGAAGTGCTTGACTTCACTGTATCCTGTTAAGTTTCTAAGGAACACTAAAATTTCCCCTTGTCATTGGAGACATGAGGTAGAACTGATCTTGGAAGATGGAGGATGGATGGCTTTTGGGGTTTGACTTGCAGGGTGCTGCACTTCAGGAAATAGCAGAGAGTGAGTTTGGCACAGTTCAGTATCCTAGGCTGTGGATTTTGGAAAAGAGCTGCTATGCAGTTTATGTCCTCTCAATTAGAGGAATATCTGAGTGGAAAGGGGACAATGTGGGCCTCTGGCCTACTGTGCGTAAAAGTGTAACAGTAGCTTTTGTTTAGAGTACAGGTGGAATATTTAATCTTTTCTAGCCAGGCATTTAGATACTGATACATTGTCTTAATTGCTATGGTTTACTTTAGGTTTTTTACTTCTACAGAGACTTTGGTTTTTGTCATTGTGTCTAGGAGAAGTAGATTGATAGAGATTGAAGGAGAGTAGTGCTTTTGGTGAAATGAATATATGGTTTTAAGGACTGACAAAGACTTGTGGAAGCAGTCTGTCATAAACTTTTAGTGTTCTGTAGGACATTAGACTAAGCAGAACATAGAGATTCTGTTTTAAAGGGACAAGAGTCTGATTTTTACTAATTAATACAGTTTTTATTTCTGGATTACTAATATCTCTACAGGAAGAGATCTCATTATGTCTTCCTAATCTGAGGAAGTCTAAGAGGGATAGAGATATTTTCCTGAAGTAGTAAGCTGTCTTTGGTTATGTAAATCTCTACAAGGTATAATTAAACAGGCACTAAGAGTAATAAATTGAGGTGAGCTAGATCTAAATACATTAAGAAGATGGGGAGTAGTTGAAGGAAAGAAAAGAAAAAGAAAAGATAGCTAGACTCAGCTTTTCTTAGCTTTAATTTGATAGGGCTTTATCTTGGAGCAATGGCCTATGATGGTGGAAGCAGTCTGATGGTGATGGTGCTTTCTTGATTCAAGTGTGATGTGTTCATCCTTTTTCTGCTGTGCAAAAAGCAATCTCCGTGGTTAGCAGCATGAGGTAGAGTCGTTCCCAGGCTGGCTTAAGTTTTCCTTCTTTCTATCCTTTGATGAGAATGTGCCCCCTAGGCTGGTGCTGGTGTACTGGAAATTCTAGGAGTGGTGCCTGTGTGAAGAGACCTTTTATTATCTTTGTTGAAGAGCAGGTTAGTGCTTTAAGAAAAACTTGTCATGCTTTTATTTTAATGACCAGTTTATAGAAAAACTGGATGATACCTTTTTAACTTTAGCCAATATGTTTACACACAGAATTTCCTTTATAATTAACATTTGAAAACTTGTTTAAACTTTCAAAACAATTTTTTTAACTTTTTAATGTAGGTAAAAATCTACATTTTTATGCCTCTTTATAATTTTTTTTACCAAAAGTATAATTTGCTTTCTTTATACACCTTGCACATAAACAGTTTCTTCAATAGTTCTACATTTAGGAGGCCTAATTACTTTTAAATTATACAAAATTTATTAAATTAATTCTCCTTTATAATATTTTTCATGACTTCCACAGACAATCTTGGATTCTTTCTCTCCTCTCTTTGCCTCTCTCTCTCTCTCTCTCTCTCTCTCTCTCTCTCTCTCCCCCCCTCCCTCTCTCTCTCTCCTTTTTACACTATCTCTTTCCTTAGTCTCACTTTCTGTGTCTCTCTCTGCTGTCACTCATTCTTTCCTTCTATCTTTCACTCACAAGGTATCTTCCTTAAGTATCTTATTCATGCACGCAGGCGCTCTTTCTCTCTCTCTCCCTTCCTCCCTCCCTCTCTCACTCCCTCCCCTTTCTTTCTCTTCTGTCTTCTCTCTCTTCTCTTCTCTTCCCCTTCTCCTCGTCCTTCTCTCTCTCTATCTTCTGTTTCCTCTCTCCCTCACACTCAGTCTGTTCCTTTCTCATTCTCTCCTTTGGATCTTGATCAGCTGTTACTTTTTTACGCATAGAAGTCGCAGACTCTTGAACTGGAGAAGGGGACTTTGTGGCCTGAGGCTGCTGCCTGGGAATGTTGGGAGGCCTGGCTCTGAGGCTGCTCCTTCACTGGCGGGGATATTCAGCCTTCCTCCATCAGGACACAGCAGCCGGGACAGCAGTGGAAGAGGCCGGGCCTCAGCCGTGACCTTGCCTCAGTCCTGACCTCCCTTCAGCACATGGCCACTAGCGGTCTTTGCAGGCTGTGCTGCAGCTGCCTCAGGGGCTCCCCTGGAGCTGCCTTGGCCCACAGCCTCCGACGCCTCCATATACTTGCTCTTGGCAGGCTCACCTGCCTTCTGTCTCCCCCGGCATTGGCATGGGGGGGTTTCCATCCCCCACCCGCCCGTCCTAGGCCGCTGAGGCACAAGCTGTGGCCTTGCCACGGCTCGCTCCACCCCTTCCTCTTAGGCTGCAAAGGCAGAGGTGTCGCATCGCTCCCCCCACCCCCTCGCCTCCTGAGGCCTCTGGTTCTGTCTCACCTTGAGCTCCTGCCGGCTTCTCTTTCCTTGGTCCCGACTAAGGAATACATCACTGCCTTCCCCACGGCTCCTCTTACTTTGATATGTCTTGACTAAGGAATACTTAACCGCCCCGGTGGCTTCTCTTTCCTTTCCCCATTTTTAGAAATATTCCCCATATTGGGTGCCAGTTAGACTCAACCCCTCTTGACTTGAGGTGTCTTGCTTATCCCGTTTTCTAGAGGCTTGCCTTTCTTTTCCCCAGGGAGGATTCTGTCTTCCTCCCTTATGAAGGTCATTCTCCTTTCTTCTCACCCTCTCTGGCCCCTTGGCCATATGAAAAGATCACACATCTTGCAGATCTGTTTATTTTGCCCTGTCTGGCCTCTAAACTTGCAGAGAGGACGGCCCTTACACCAAACTCACACATGCACACCTACACTCACTCAACTTCCAGAGTTTTGACCACCAAGGAAGTACCTTGTCACTCCCTTGTGACATTTCCTACCTTGGTCTGTGCACAGAGTTGCTTGGCTGCCAGCACTGCAAGCCAGTCCCACTCCCGGCACCCCATTTCCTGAGAGTCAGGGTTTATTCCTCTCACCAGGTAGGTCCCTATTTCTTACTCCTGAGGCTGCCACAGGGAGGCAGCAGGGCATCTCCTCATGAGAGAGAGAGAACTAGAGACCACCCCTGGAGGGGAATAGGTCCCTGTATGGGCCACCATTTGTTAGAGACAGAATGCTTGTTCCTAGGTGTCACAAGGAAAAGTTAGCATTCAGACAAAAAGTTTTCTCAGCAAGGCAATTTTATTTTCTGCAGAAAAGGTGCTCCGGTTGGCCATCTTGCCACAAGAGTACAATGAACAAAGGAGAGGCAGGCATATTTATTCTTTGCATTGGGTCTTTACTGCTGTGTCTGATCTCCATTGGTTGGAGACAGAGCTCACAATATAAACTGAACCTGATTGGCTAACAATGTAAAGCTTTTCTAAATAGGTAAGGGCAATGGAGTACAAAGGAAAAGAGGAAGTTGCTTGCAAAAGGACTTGGAAAAGTAATAACATTCTTAAATAAGGAAGGGGCATAGGCTGTGAGCTGGGACATGCCTTTGAGCATGTCCAGCACAAATATCTTGGTTAAAGTACAAGGACATAGATTGTACTGTGTGCCTATGAGCATGTCTAACATAGGATAGGGCTTAACAAAGAGTTACTAGCAAAAAACAAGAAGGTTTTGAAGAAAGTTCATCTTTAAAACAAACTATTATTTCTAACATTTATTATTATTATTATTCTTTAACAAGAAGGGAAACTTTGAAGAGGAACCTTTTACTTTCTACAGCTCCTTACAGTTTTACTACCAGTAAAGTCCACAGTCTTTAAGACTAGTAATTTCTTCATCATTGCTGAAAGACCTTCCATATCTTCAACAATAATTACAGAAGTTTACATCTAGACATGTAGAGCGTTTCTGTCCATAACAGAGGGATGCAGAGTACTGGAGCATGCTAGCTCTTTTTGATCTGATTTAAGCCAGGAAAATAGTGGAAGAAAGGTGAGCAACACAAGTTGGATCAGCACTACTTTTATCAAATGCTGAAACTTCCTAAATGTAGCCAAGACTCTTATCACCAGGGTCAGCTTCCCATGTGAGGAAATCAAAGTGCAAGTGCAGGAAATTATTTGTATTGGGTTTGGCATTGAACTTGACCTAACTGACCTCTCAGTGTTTGCATGGACCTCTGGGGGAATCAGAATCAGTACAAGAGTGAGGAAGGGTGTGGCCTACATCCTATAATATTTTTATTTTGTGTATATTACTTTTTGATGTTCTAGAAAGGTAAAAAAATGTGTGGAGGCGAGCAGAAATATGTAATAAGGAAATAGTATAGTTCCTCTGTAACTTCCATTCAGATCACTTCATAGTAAGCACCTCAGGTACTCAGACTTTCTTGAAATCAAAGTCAGGAAATATTCCAGGCTGGGTACAATGACTCATACCTGTAATACCAGCACTTTGGGAGGCTGAGGTGGGAGGATTCCTTGAGCTCATAAGTTCAAGACTGACCTGGGCAACACAGCAAAACCCTGTCTCTATAAATAAATAATAAGAAAAAGAAGGAAAAAAATGTCGTTTCCCATTCAAAAAGATTTTTTTAATTATAACTTTTGATTGTCTCTACACAAAATTTTAATAGCATGTTTAATTTGGAGGTAGATTTAAAAACTATTTCATTCCAAAATGAAATGAAATAAGAAAAATAGCTTTTGATTCCTGCCTTCAAATCTTTAAACACCCAGCTGGAGTCCTGACTTCCAGAGTGGTGTGGTAAAGCCAACTGCTCTGCCCTGCCTGGTGGTTGTGGTAGGGAAGTGCTGTAGACAGAATGTTTGTGTCCTTCAAGAATTCATGTGTTGAAACCTAATCTTTAGTGTGATGGTATCAGGAGGTAGGACCTTTGGGAGGTGATTAGATCATGAGGGTAAAACCCTCATAAATGGGATTCGTGTGCTTAAAAGAAAAGGTCAGAGAGCTAGGTAGCCCTCTTTCCACCGTCTGAGGACACAGTGAGAAGATGGCTGTCTGTGAACCACAGGAACCAGGTGTTTACCAGACATCTAATCTGCTGGTGCCTTGATCTTGGACTTCCCAGTCTTTACAACCGTGAGAAACAAATTTCTGTTTATAAGCCACGCCGTCTGTGATACTCTGTTGTAGCGGTCTGAGCTGACAAAGACATTTCCTCAGCATTGTGTTCCCAGACCTCTGATTTTTCTCCTCTCTTGTGTGCTCATGGTCTTTCCATGTGCCTACCAGAGCACTTATTGAGGTTTTCTTACTATATTTATGTGATTCATTTATTTGTGCCCCTTCTTTCCACTGCATTGAAAGCTTCATGAGCATAGACTTTTAGTAACGTGTGTGTGTGTGTGTGTGTGTGTGTGTGTATTTCACTGTTATCCCTTATGCTTACAATACCTAGCAAAAATATTTGTTGAATGCATGATAACTTTTCAAAAGAATGCTCTTTTCAAAGGTCTACTAAAATGCCTTTGCTCCTTATTATCTCTGGGAAAAAGGTGACTGGTGTATGTGTGGGCTGGAATAAATATTCAAGCTTTAGAATCTTCTTTAAAATCTTTCATACAACCTCTTTTATGAAGAGTTCCATGAAAATGATCTTTAAATAAGAAAATTAAGAGGTGTTTTGGTTGGGAATTAATGTTTTAACCTATACTTTAAAATTGTGTGTTATACAGAGATACAGAAGGTGTTTATATAGTGTCTATCACTTGTCTGCTGTTTCCCTGGAAGAACGTACATGTTTCAGGCTGTAAACAACTTATTTGCCTTTTGAAGTTAGAGAGTAAATTGTGGCTTCTGCATATTTTACCTTCTTTTTGTGGAATATCCTTCAGATGCTAACACATGAACAAAAGACTTCAACTTTCAAAAAACAGAATGTGTGACCTTTGGCATTCATAAACACATAGTAATAATTTGCTCTGTATATGGTCTTATGATAAATACTATTTGGCTGCAAGCCAAGTCTCATTTCTTGTGCTAGGGCTGTCAGGGACACATGGTTGTGTTTGTAAGAACAGTGTAAGTGTAAGAAGTCTGCAAAACTACTTTTAAAATTCCGCCGCCTACAGATTCTGTATTTCAAAGTACTGAATTAAAGGACATCATCTTAGAATACAACTGAATAATAAATTTCTTGCATTTACAAAACTGTTCATTGATTCAATCCATAGGCCAAATATATGAGAAATATTGGTGGGAAATGATACCTTCTGCATCATTTGCAGTGGGACAGAGTTGTAGGTACATTTTAGCCAATGTAGAGTTGTTTTTTGACTCACCTCTTGAGTTGAAGATGAAAGCAGGTTGTTAGCAGGCAAATGTTACCTGGCTTGCAGACTTGTCTTCTGTGAAAAAGATCTTAGCGTGGATCCATTTGGTTTAAGAAAGATTGCTGCTGCTGCTGCTGCTGCTCCTGCTGCTGAACAAGCTCTGGGACATAGAGTAAGGCAAAGAATGGTGTGCCATTGCTGAGCACTTCCCATCCATCTTCCACTGTGGTTCTGATTTCCTGTGCTTTCTTGAGTGTGGTTTGAGCCCAGGAAGTAGAATAGGATGATATGGACAATGATCAGAAACATTGATGCCCCCCCCTTTGGGCTCACTCCAGGCAGAAGCTTTTAAAAGAGAACGGGTTTTATTCTTTCTTCCTAGTTTGATCACTATTTCTATTTTCTTATGACCCACTTCTGACTGAGGCCTCCCAGAGGCGATACCTATCTCTCACTGTTGCTGGTGGCCCATACTGTTCTAAGTAGAGCCCTGTTCTCTCCCAATAGTACTTATTTTTTCTGTATATTTGTGATCCCTTTCACACATGGGGCCGATGTCAGATTGCTGGAACGATTCATTCTTCATTAACCATCACATTGGATATTAATCAGTCTTGCAAACTAATTTTCAGTAAAGGTATTGCCAGAACTACAGTTTATTGCATAGTTACCATGCATCAGTTACTTTACTGGGTATTTCCATTTGATCCTTTTAGCTACCCTGTCATCCCTATTTTATAGATGAAGACTGAACCTTGAAGTGCAGAGAGGTTAAAAACTTTCTCCGGAACAACCTAGTAAGGGGCAGGGCTGGGATTAGATTCCAGCTTTACACAATTTCACAGCAAACAAAGACCCTTTCCTGGGCTATTTATAGTTTAGCCAGGAATACTGGGTTAGTGATATGAATATGGTTTAGGCTGGGCATGGTAGCTCATGCCTGTGATCCCGACACTTTGGGAGGTAGAAGAAAGAGGATCATTTGAGCCCAGGAGCTCAACACCAACCTGGGAAACATAGGGAGACCCAGTCTCTAGAAAAAAATTAAAAAAGTAAAAAAGTAAACTCGGAGTGGTGGCATATGTTCATCATCCCAAGTATTTGGGAGGCTGAGGCAGGAAGGTCTTGAGCCCAGGAGTTTGAGGCTGCAGTGAGCTATGATCATACCACTGCATGCCAGCCTGGGCAACAGAGCTAGCCCCTTTCTCTAGAGAGAAAAGAAAAAGAGGAAGAAGATGAAGTAGTAGTAGTGGTGGTGGAGGAAGAAGGAAGAAAGAACAAGAAGATGATAGAAGATAGATTTAAGCCTATTGATAGAATTTCTGGCATCGTTCATAGCCATTTGATTCATTCCTAGCCATTTGATACATATCTCTGCTAGGGATCTCTCTGGCACCTTGAGTTCATGCCAGAGGGGTAGTAATCTACTTAAATGGTATGTTTAAAAATGTAATATTTATAACAAGTTTATTAGCAGTGATATTTTTATATGACATATTAAAGTTACAACATCTTTCTTATTTGATTCTCTCAATAACGTGGATTCTTAGAAGAGTGGAAGTGAGAAGTTATTGCAGTAGTCCAAGTGAAAAATGATGATAACAATAGAAATAGAAGTACACAGATTGAAAAATACGTGTTGGGGGTAGCAGACAGAGGAGGCTGCAAAGGAAAAAAAAAAAGAAATGTAGAAACATATGGTGGTGTGGCAGATACTGTAGATTGGCTCATTTAATACATCTGCCGTGTATTATTTTCCTATGCTGCTGTGGCCTAAATTTCCTAGAATGTCCTGTAGCTGTAATTCTGTGTGTGTGACTGTTTCCTCAAAGACTGTGCACCCATATGAGGCATGTGACAGGAGGCACAAAGACGACAGTGAGGTCATTGCCATGTGCAGAAGAGATCTTCTGGCAAACACAGTGGCAAAGGTTCCTGGTGCTACCCAGGCATCTGTGGTGGAAGTTCTAGCTTTCAGACCCTGTTGTGGTGGGAGGCAGTGCCAGGGTATTCTTGCTAGCTCAGACTTGTGATGTGGTTGGACTTCTCTCCTGGCTATGTGCAGTTGTCTTGTTGATCATTCCAGCCTGATTCTGCAGGCTTCTAGGAAATTGAGAACTATCAGTAATCATCTTTATGTTTAAGCCAGCTAGGGAAGTCTGCTGTCTGCAAATACAAATTGGGAATGCTACTATAAAGCCAATAAAAGATGATGCTTCAAGGAAGTTAATTGTGTTTAGTACTGTTTAAAACGGAAATTGGCAGCGTTTTTTAAACTTAGTGATAGGCTCATTTGCAAGCCTGAAGAAAGCATGGTTTTTTGGTTTTGTTTTGTTGGAAGTAGCAATCAATTACAATAAATTGAAGAGTAAATAGGAGGTAGGGAAGTAAAGACAACCTGGAGAGACAACTCTATTGATAATTCGACTGACAGGAATAGAGCAGAGGAGCAGTAGTTGAGCAGGATCAGGGGATTTTCTGGTATTAGGGTGAAATAATGTGTATGAACCAATTTTTAATGAAGTGGCTTATACTTAGGGCTTAGTAACTGGAGCTGTTATTATGATTGCTGCTATTATTATTATTATTATTGTTGTTGTCATTTTATCCTCTGTATACTTTTAAACAGGGGTGTCCAGTCCTTTGGCTTCCCAGCTCCTAGCAGAAGAGTAGAACCACTAGGAGATATGTGTGTGCCTGTTATATTTATTTATTCATATTCTCTCTCTGTCTCTGTCTCTCTGCCTTCTTATGGCTGACTTAGCAGCCTGAAGGCAGGAAGGATGCATCAGGAGCAGGCTGGAACCCCTCAAGCATGTCTGTTTACCCTAATTTCTACAGTCATTTATAATGGGTTAATGCATTTCTTCTTTTGAGCCATCTCCCTTCTTATGAAAGCCTCAGTGTTGAAGTAGGAAGTATTTCTCAGTCATAGTCATTCCTATCTACTCTCTTATACACAGGTAAGACCTCTATTGTAAAGAATGACATTTTTGATTAGCAGATATGCAAATTTATTCTAATATGTATTACCTAATTTCTTAAATACACTGTAGCTGCATTTATTAACAGATTTTATTTAGTCATCTGTGCAGCTAGTAAAAATAATTGGTTATCTGTGAATTAGCACAATCCAAGTTAAAATGTGAATTCATTTTAACTCGAGTTTTTAATTTCACCTGCTGTTTACTGCCCAAAGGAATGTTAAATTATATTTTAATGAAATGTATTTGAAGGAAGAACCTTCAGCAACCAATATTCTTTTTTACTTAAAATCTGCTTCTAACCTGTTCTGAAACTTTAAAGATGTTGTGTTAGACTGTGGCAACCACTGATGAATTTGAAAAGTTGTATTTCTAGTTCTTATTGCCAAAGGAATTAGAGGCATTAGGTTAGTTAGTCCAGTTCTTTTCGCTGAAAGAAGTTGAAACCAGCTCATATATTTTTAAAAAGATGGAATGGGTGGGGTGGGGATTTCAATTATGAAGAAGAATATCAAGACTTTAAAGTCCAGAGACACCCGAAGCCAGACTTCTCGGTGGAAACTCTGCAAACTCAGCCTGGAGCTCTGTGGGAAGAGTACTGCTGTGTCCCAGGACTCTCCTGCCTTCTGTTTCTGTTCCTCTCTGGGGTCCCCTCCTCCTCCTCCTCCTATTCCTCCTCCTCCTCCTATTCCTCCTCCTCCTCCTATTCCTCCTCCTCCTCCTCTTCTTCCCCCTCCTCCTCCTCCTCCTCCTCTTTTTCCTCCACCACCATTGTCTGCTACCCTCTTCCTCCTCCACTCTGCCTCCTGCTCCCTTCTCCTTTCTCCTCCGGGGTCTGCTCCCTGCCTCCGCTGCCACAGCTTCCTCTTCCAGGGTCTGTTCTCCCACCCCTCCTCCTCCCGGGCCTGCTCCCCTTCTCCTCTTTCCCCTCCTCCTTCCCTATCTTCCTCCTCCTCCTCCTCCTTCTCCAGGGTCTGTTCCTTTTCTCCTTTTCCCCCTCCCCGCCCTCCAGTGTCTGCTCCCCCACCTTTCCTCCTCTAGGGTCTGCTCCCTCCTCTTCCTCTTTCCCCTCCTCCTCCCCCATCCTCCTCCTTCTCCTCCTCCTCCAGGGGGAGTTCCAGGGTCTGTTCCTTTTCTCCTTTCCACCCCCACTAGTGTCTGCTCCCTCCTCCTCCTCCTCCTCCTCCTCCTCCTCCTCCTCCTCCTCCTCCTCCTCCTCCTCCTCCTCCTCCAGGGGTTGGCTCTCTTCCTCCTCTTCCTTCTCTCCCCCACTCTCCTCCATCCTCCTCCTCCTTCAGTGGGTGCTCCCCCACCCCTCCAGGATCTGCTCTCCCCCACCCCCCCACCCCCCTCTGCTGCTACTGCTGCTGCTCCTCCTCCTCCTCCTCCTCCTCCTCCTCCTCGCTCTTTCCTAGTTTCCTCTACTTTCTTGTGTGTATGTGGCCTGGCCTACTCACCATCATTGCTTCGGTTCTATGCTGCTTTGTCACCACCAGCCACCACCACTAATTGACATCAGTTTCTGGGTCTCTCAGATCCAATTCCTGAAAGAAAAGGATTCAGTTGGCCTTGTTTCTGCCCAGAGAAATTGTGTGATATTTTTCTTTTTTTGAGAACTGATTTAGCCTTTTATTTATACATATCAGAAGTACATTCTGCAACTTGCCCGAAGGTTCTGTTCTAACTGCTTTTTTGAAATGTGTGGCTTGGTCAGAGAAACTGTGTCTTAAAGTTTCTGTTGATTCCCAGGTCAGCTGCAATTAACTATGTAACCCATGAAGAAGAGGAGCTCTAGCATACTGCTTATATTCCCATGAATCTCTCTTGCCGTGTGTTTGTGCCTGGGATTTGGGCCAGGGAGGATGGGGAGCTCAGAGTAGAGTCTAAGATGAGAGTGGGCTTTGGGGAGATGAGGTGGGCTCTAGTAGGGGGCGTGGAAAAGTTGATGATCTCCAGAGCAGCCCGTCTGTTGCTGTAAGATGGGTTTGGGTAGGGTTCGGGTGAGGAGAGTGTGGGATCCCTTGGGAGAAGCTCCAGTGAGGAAATAGATAGATGTTCTGTCCCATGTCCAGGGTCCCCAGCTCTGGTTGTGGCAGTGGCAGTCAGCGGGCCCTGTGTAGCTATCGCAGCTATTGGAATGGACAGCTATTCTTCAGTAAAACAGCTGCTTGGACTCATTCAGAAAGAAATAACTGGGTGGGGCTCAAATTCCATCTGCACAAAATAATCACCATAAACTAAATGTGGAAGAAGTAAAGTTGGCATTTATTGTTATAATTGTTCTTGATTATAAATGTTAGAATTTGTTGGGGGAATAGGGGACTAGATTTTCTGTGATCCACAGACAGGGAGGAAGAAGTGTTTTGGGGATACCTGGGAACCAGGCAGCTCGATGGTCTGCCCCTGACAATTCACCCTGGAGGATGGAATAGTCATTTCCCAGGATTTGGACATTTTTGAAAATCCCAGGATTTTTAAACTTTAACCATGTCTTGCTTCTGAAATCTTGCCTTTTGATCTCTCTACAGTTCATATTAACCCAGTGATATTTGCAAAAGGAAGGTTCAGAGTCCCATAATTTAAAAATAAACCCAATTTTCTCCATGGATTTTATTCTAAAATAAGCCTTGTATTCCTGGATGCAAAGTCCTCCATACTCTGAGGTTGAATACTTTGATAAGGAAAGAATTAAGATGGTGACCATTCTGTACTTATACCCATTTCTTCCCCAAAATTATTTTACAATGTACTATTCTTAGTAGCTTAGAAATTGCTTTTAGCCTGAGGGATTCTGTGGCCCCACACTTTTGTAGCCCTGGGGACTTGGCATCCATCCTCCTTAGATTTTTATGAGTAGGTGCTACCATATAATACGCATCTGCACCTGAAACTCCATTTATGTAATGATGCTACAAGAGTGCCCATGCTGTTTCAGACACTCTTCTAGCTCCTAGATATACATCAGTGTCCAAAGCAAAAAAATGCCTATTATCTTCACTGAATGAATATTCTGGCAGAGCAGCTTGGACAATAAACATAAATAATTGTAAGAAAATAATAAGTCCTATAGAATGATAGAATTATAGTGCTGTAGAAAGATAATTCTGTTTAGTTTTGTTTTGTTTTTTGAGACAGGGTCTTACTCTGTTGCCCAGGCTGGAGCACAGTGTTGTGGTCTTAGATCATTGCAGCCTCAACTTCCTAGGCTCAAGCCATCCTCCTACCTCAGCCTCCCGAGTAACTGGAACTATAGGCACGTGCCACCATGCCTGTAGTCTCAGCTAATTTTTAAATTTTTGTGTAGAGATGGGGGTTTTCCAGGTTTCCCAGGCTGCTCTGGACTCCTGGACTCAAGCAATCTACCTGCCTTAGCCTCCCAGAGTGCTGGGATTACAGGCGTGAGCCACCACACCTGGCTGGAATGAGAATTCTGTAGCTGATATAGCATAGAGTATGCGGAATGAGGAAGGAGAGGGGAACATTTCAGTTTTAAATGGTGTGGTCAGCGTTGGCTTCACTAAGAAAGAGTTATTTGAGTAAAGACTGAAAAGGGTGAGAAAGCAAGCAGTGTGGGTGTCTGAAGGAAGAAGCTTGCAGGAAGGTAGGGAAGCCAGTGAAGAGGCCTGGACGTGGAGATATGCCTGACACGTTCAGGGCCAGCAAGGCCGGGGGTAGCCATGACTGTGAAGAGAGGAAGTAGGAGAGGGAGAAAATCGGATAGATATGCCAGAACCTCTACTGGCTTTGGAGGCCAGTGGAAGGACTTTGGCTTTTGTTCTGAATAAATGGGGAGCCATTGGAGGGTTCTCAGCCAAGGAGGCACATGATCTCACCCTGATTTTTAATGAATAAATCTGACTACCATTATACAGAAGGAACTGGGGGTCAGGGGAGGCGGTGCAGGAGTAGAAACAGGGCTCCTGGGAGGAGACTATTGTACAAATTCAGGTGAGAGACAGTGGTGGCTTCACCAGGATGGTAACTGTGGAAGTTGTCAGAAGTTGGATTTTAGATATATTCTGAAGATAAAATTCACAGGATTTCTTCATGGATTGGGTGTGATTGGGTGAACTGAATTTTGAATTATATAAAACAAAATAAGTAACTAATGTGATACTTGAAATTCTGTATCCTGAAGTTAAATTCAGTAAGATCAACCTACATTGGTGATTGATTTTCCATCTGTCCTGTGAAAGGAAGATTGATTATGCCAAAAGGAAAAAATTAGGCTGAAAGTTGTGTCATGCAAGAAACTGCTTTTCCTTTTGTTCCTAAACAGATAGCTACAGATAAAGGTTAAGTATCTCCACAGGTAGCTACTCCATGTTCGCTCTATCTTATGTGAAGTGCTGATTTACTGAGCTCAAGAGGAATGTATAACTGACTCTTCCCCTCCCTACTGCTTCTCTCTTGCAGCGTGTGGATTGCCTACTCTCCCTCTCTCTTCTCCAGCGCACTTTCCCCCTTTAAATATTGCAGCCCTCAAGATCATCTTTGGAGACAGGCGCAGATCACAGACTGTTCCTACGGTGCCATGTTGTTTTCATCGAGACAGGTCCTTAACCTTGGCAAAATAAACTTCTAAATTGATTGAGACGTGTCTCATACATTTTGATTTACAGTCCTTACCATATGGTTGGGAAAAATATACAAATGAATTTAGCTGAGGTTATTGTATTGGACTTTACAGAAATGGATGTTTCTATCTAAGCCTTTTCAGAAAGGATTTTAGAAAAATTACCCAAGTTGTGTGTCTCCCTTGCATAATATTAATAAAAGGCTTGAAACTTTAGCCAAGCGGTCTTCCACTACCAACTTTTCCAATAACTTTCCATCCTAAATGTGCTGCTGACTAATCTTCCATGCAGAATGCCAAGTCATTCTTTGTTGAGTATTAAATTGTCAACATATTAAAGTTAAAACTTGCTGTAGTACACTATTTACCATAGCAAAGACTTGGAAACAACCCATATGCCCATCAGTGATAGACTGGATAAAGAAAATGTGGCACATATACACCATGGAGTACTATGCAGCCATAGAAAAGAATGAGTTCATATCCTTTTCAGGGAGATGGATGAAGCTGGAAACCATCATCCTCAGCAAACTAACACAGGAACAGAAAGCCAAACACCCTATGTTCTCACTCATAAGTGGGTGTTGAACAATGAGAACACATGGACACAGGGAGGGGAACATCACACACTGGGGCCTGTTGGGGGGTGGGGGACAAGAGGAGGGAAAGCATTAGTACAAATATCTAATGCATGTGGGGCTTAAATCCTAGATGATGGGTTGATGAGTGCAGCAAACCACCATGGCGCGTGTATACCTATGTAACAAACGTGCATGTTCTGCACATGTATCCCAGAACTTAAAGTAAAAAACAAACAAGCAAAAAACTTGCTGTAGTAAACCCAGCTTTAACAACACTGATTCCTGAGATAGTGTAGTAATGTGGTTTCAACATATGCCAAAACATAACACAGGGCTTCAACTCTATCATGCTGAATTTTACTTCTTGCTCCATCATTGAAGCTGCCTTCACAGGGTTAACAAGAATTTTGGACAGAAATATGATTGTAATTAAGCATTAATTTGGGTTTCCTATGACTCACTTTTTTTGTAACTAAAAGTCATGGAACACTAGATACTGACCATTTGCAACCCCACTGTACCTATAGATAGAAATTCTTTCTCTTTTGTTGTAATTATATTTTTTAAGACAGTGCAGTGGTACAATCACGGGTTGGAGTGCAGTGGCACAATCACGGCTCACTGCAACCTTAACTTCTTGGGCTCCAGTGATCCTCCCACCCCAGTCACCTGAGTAGCTGGGACCACAGGCACATACCACCATGCCCAGCTAGTAGGATATCCGACATTGGAATCATAGGGCTTTTGCTTAAGATAGAGAGGACCTCTGACATTAGAATCATTAGGCTTCCATTTAAGAATTGCTTAAACAGATCTTGAATTTAGTAGAACAGCTAGTATCAACAGTCTCCACACTTTGGCCCATTCCCAAACCCCTAAAAACCCTATCCCCAAACTCCTCTGGAAGACAGATTTGAGGTTTCCTCCTATCTCCTTGTTTGGCAGCCCTGTGATTAAACCAGTGCAACTGGGTGTCTCAGCGTATTGATTTACCATGCACATAGGGCAACAGACCTATTATGGTTACATCACCGCTACCACCAGACCAGTCTGATTTTCATCAGCCAGTTCCTCTGTCTTGGTATAGAAAAATAATGTATGTGCTTAAGGAAAAAGCAGTCAACAAACACTTCATTGGTTTCAGAGGACTAAGGGAATAATATAATCAATGGGCTAGTAATTGCAAGCAATTATTTTTAAAGTGGTTCTATTATAGCCATTCATTAGGACTATAGATTTGTCATCCAACTTATTTTTCCATGTACCTAGCATGAAATTTGAAGAATGTAATCTAAAATAAGGAGCAGAGTTCTGTTGACTGTTTTGGGGTACCTTTTTTAATCAGTTTATTCTAAGGTTCTGATCTTTCTTTAAACGTGACCCTTAGGAGTAATATTTTAAATTAATTGAGAAAATCAGATGTTTCTATTATTAATATTAGTTTTACTTCTCTTTTTGTAGCATTTTAAATCTATTGGTCTGATTTGTACTCCACACAGCAGTTAATGTATCATTGTCATCAGTCACCAAATTGCAATGTGTCTTATATGTTATGAAAGCAAGTTCTTTAAATCAATCCTAAAGTGGGGGAAATAATCTGAAATAGAAAAAAATATTCTTTTCAGGTGTGATTTTGTGATTTCCTGGTGAGTAGAAAGGTCTTAAGAGTTGCTCAGCTAAGTGGCTCCCTTACTAGCCTCCTATTGCTTGCTAAGAGTGTTTTTTGCTGTGGCCTAAATTTTATGCACCCCCCCTCCTTTTTTTAAAAAGAATTTCTAAAAACTTTCTTACTATCCAGAAAGTCCCAGAAAGCAAATGGATTGTTTTCAGACTATTCCTGGAAATCTTGTTAATCTCCAGAGCCAACTCCTCAAATCTGATTGGGTTGAGATGAGTAACTGAGGGGTTGAGTGTTGACACATGCTTTTTAGCATTTCATGACTGCAGATCTGTAAGAAGGGTATTAGGATTAAGGTGGCCTGGAGTGTACATGAGTGTAGGCAGAAGGTAGGATTGATCAAGTAAGTGGGCTGAAGTCAGAGACATTCTCTTTTCTGACATGCCATTATGACCTCCTATGGAAACCAGATGTTTTTGTATTGAGAAGAAATGATGAGTTTCAGTCCCTGTCTTAGGAAGTTGCATTGACTATATGAAGGATACCATTTAGAGAAATTCAAGACTTAAATAGATACTGTTAGTTAACTTCTTGTTAAAAATAAAAGAAATTTCCCCAAGTATATCATATTTATATATACACTGTTTATCTCCTTCTAGGAAAACAAAAGCTGTTCATTGGAATGAAAATTCTGAGTTTCATTTGTCCGTTAACTCAGTAATTGGTCGTATTCTCATATAATTGAACATTGAAGCTTTGTTCCCTTTCAAGAAATTATACTGGATAATGTGTATGTCTGTGATACACTATATGAAGGGCTTCTGAGTTGGGTAGGGAGAAGGAATTTGATGGTAGCTGTTGTAGTACAATATGACTAGGAAGTGCTGATGAGCAATAGAAGTTACAGTGTTAGGAAAGCAAGTTCTTTAAATCAGTCCTAATGGGGAAGTTCATCTGGACATCAACATCAGCCCTTCCCTGCCACTTAGCTCTCTCTCCTACAGAAAGCTGTCAGTTTCTTCCCTATTTGTATTCTCTTCCTGGTCCATACAAGAAATCCCATAGCTGTGAGAAGCCCTCCCTTCTTTGGCAGATCTCCATTTACCCCAAAAGGTGAGCATCTTCATTTGTTAGTGCTGTAAATACTGTTTCTTCTTTATTTTGTCCTTACCACCTTTAATGCTGCTGTTGATTTCTCTCTTTCCAATCAGATTTTTTTTTTTGTTCTTTCTGGCCATCTTCTATCATTGAACACTTTTCCTGCTTAGAAGCTGTAGTATAGAGTGATTTTTCAGATTGTCTCAAGTTTTCCATTAACAAGAATATAAGCTCGTATTTATGAATCACATAATTGATACCAGCTTCAAAGAAGCAAGCTAACTTAGCCTAGACCTTGCAGATCACCAGGGACAGTTTTGTCACCAGGGCATTGTGTAAACTGGGAAAATAAATAAAAGCGCCCTCTTTGGGTGGATGAAATACAAAAAGTTCCTCTCTAGGTGGATGAATTAGAAAAATGTCCCTCATCCAAAGTAAGGAAGCCTGGGAATGTGGCTTGAATGGGGACTGAATTTTAGTCCCATTTGACCATTGTTCAGGGTGTGGTACACAACTGCTTGCAGCAGCTTGAGTTGCCATGCCACCTGTTTTATTTTGTTTTGGTTTGTTTTTAAGAGCCATAGACTTGGTGGCTATCTCTTTGCATCACAATTTCCAAATTTTTGTTCCTAGGAGTTCTTAGAAATTCACCCTCTATACCTGTTATGCTGGTTTCCTTCCTCCCCCCCTACCTGCCTCTTATCCTCCCTCCCTCCCTTCCTCTCCCCCACCCTTCTTTATTTCTCAGCTCTATTGAGGTATAATTCAATGCCATAACATCCCTCCCATTGTAACATACAATTCAATAATTTTAAATAAAGTTACTGCTCATACAGATATCACTGCAGTCTAGTCCTAGGACATTTCCATCACCCCAAAAAGTTCTCTCATGCCCATTTGTAGTCAGTCAGTCAGTCAGTCAGTTTCTGCTTCCACCCCTAGCCCCAGGAAATCACTGACCTGCTTTCTATCTCTGTAGATTTGCCTTTTCTGGAAATCTCATATAAATGGGATTATATTTTCCTTTTGCTTTTTCTGTTAAACTAGTGTGGGTTTCACTCAATGCTCATTTGCAGTAGCTGGATGAGCTCTGTCACCTTCTACTGCTGCTGCCAGCCCTCACTCATCCCTTCCTTTCCATTCTGCCTCAGTATACAAACATACTCTTTACCTCCTGTCTTACAATACTCCCTCTTCCATCATCCCCTCCAGCCACCACCCATTTCTGAGCCCAACTTTTTACGACTTGATGTTATGTATGCTTTCTACTCTCTCCTCTCCCGTGAGCTCTCATTTGTGTGTGTGTGTGTGTGTCTTAAATATAGTAATTGATATGAATAAAATAACATTAAGAGAACACTATGCTTAATGAATATGTATATCTGCCATCTACTCCTTCCTTCGTAGTAGCATTACGAACAGTGGAACCCATGATTCAAAGTGTCCAAAATCTTTTACTCATATCTACAGTTACTTTGATCCTTTTTGGTCCTTTTAATTCCGCTTTTAAATAAGAAGTCTGGGCTAAATTTTCTTTAAAACCCATTACATGGCTAAATTTCTCTGATTACTATTGAGAGATTTATTTTTTACTTAGAAAATATTATAGAAGATTTATAGCTTGCTTTGTTGAATATTACTATATTTTATTATGAAGCCTCGACTAAGAGCATGACATACAATTATAACATTATTTCTATAGGAAATGTATTCTAATTGAATTAATTTGCTTCATTTTTTTTTCCTAAATTTTTGAAGCTAAAAGCTAGACTTCCTGTAATGTTGTTTTCTTCCTTTAAACTTTGGTTAGAATTCATTTAACCAATCCAGTTGTGCCCAAGGGAGGTGTGGATGTCCATATTTGTTTCAACTTAATACTGTGAATACTTAAATATTTAATTAACATAATACTTGACACTTAGAAGCAATTTATAATCATCAAAACTAGGCCTTTGTTTTCTTTTTTTATGCCTATTGTTTAGAGTTTTCTTGTAACATAGGTTAGGAATGGACTGGTGGAGAAGTGAAAAACAGGCCCCTCTCCTCCCCCGCCACCTCCAGGCAGAGAGAGTTATGCAGAGAGAGCATTGACTAGTGATGAATGTTTAGCATACTTGTCCTTACATTTGTTGATTTTCTAAATACATTTTTATAAAACATGTATTTCACTTGTGGAAGCCTGAAATATTTTCTTTCTTTCTATTATGTATTAATGTCATTAAAACAGTGAACACTTAAGAACAGACACTAGTTTTTCTTTGATCTTTATTTTATTTCATTAGTATACTTAAGAAATATTGTGAGTTTTTAATGAGTTACAAGTAGACCAAAGTGGGTGACCATATTTCTGTGGAGCTGGGCGTATGTCTGATAGGAAAACTATGGAAAGAGACTCTTCTGTTCTTCCTGACAGGAGAGGCCAAATGAGGATAAAGCTCTGTGTAGTGCTCTATGTGTCATAGGAAGATCCATGCCAGCCAAGTGGATTCCAGGGCTCAAGTCATCCCTGGACACTGGAAAGTTTCATGTGGGCGCAGATGTCATGACTCTAATGCACATGTTTCAGTTTTCCTTTAGTCTGAGAATTTCCAGCCATTGTCAAACACACATATTCTCCTTGTATTCTGAAAATGATTTATGCTTATGTGTTAGATTTTGTAAATCTGTATCTATTTGATTAAAGCCTTTGTGCTTTTTCTCCTACCTAAAATTAAAAAAACAAACAAACATATCTTCTATTTAATTGGGAGAGTGAAGATTTACTGACTCCACAGATGACCCAGCTGGAGGAAATGGATTGTATCACAGGCCCGTGGAATGTCTCATGGTTGTGCATATTTTGAAATACACACCACTGATTAGTGAGGCTCCGGATTACCAGATAGTGGGACTCATGTTTGTACACTAGGACTTGCACTGGTTTTCTCCAGTCCTCATTTACAGTACCAATTACCTTATTAAAAATCTTTCTTTAGCTTTAGTCTCCTTTTTCAATTACCACAAAGTCTGAAATAACAAGATTCAGTTCACTAAGGTTTGATTTTATATTTGTCTCTCGCCTTAATCATCATTGCATTTTGTTACAAATGATAAAAAATATACTGACTTCTTTTTTTTTTAATTGTACTTTAGGTTCTGGGGTACATGTGCAGATCATGAAGGATTGTTGCATAGGTACATACATGGCAAGGTGGTTTGCTGCCTTCATCCCCCTGTCACCTATATCTGGCATTTCTCCCCATGTTATCCCTCCCCAACCTCCCCACCCCTCCGCTGTCCCTACCCTAGCCCCCACAACAGACCCCAGTGTGTGATACTCCGCTCCCTGCATCCATGTGTTCTCTTTGTTCAGCACCTACCTATGAGTGAGAACATGCAGTGTTTGATTTTCTGTTCTTTTTTTAATTTTTTTATTGCATTTTAGGTTTTGGGGTACATGTGAAGAACATGGGAGATAGTTGCATAGGTACACACGTGGCAGTGTGATTTGCTGCCTTCCTCCCCTTCACCTATATCTGGCATTTCTCCCCATGCTATCACTCCCCAACTCCCCACCCCCCGCTGTCTCTCCCCTATTCCCCCCAACAGACCCCAGTGTGTAGTGCTCCCCTCCCTGTGTCCATGTGTTCTCATTGTTCAACACCCACCTATGAGTGAGAACATGCAGTGTTTGATTTTCTGTTCTTTTGTCAGTTTGCTGAGAATGATGGTTTCCAGATTCATCTGTGTCCCTACAAAGGACATGAACTCATTATTTTTTTATGGCTGCATAGTATTCTGTGGAGCATATGGTGCCACGTTTTCCTTGTCTGGTCTATTTTCGATGGGCATTTGGATTGGTTCCAGGTCTTTGCTTTTGTAAACAGTGCCACAGTGAACATACGTGTGCATGTGTCTTTATAATATCATATGGCCTTAGAAGGGATTTTGTTGAAATCTTAACTGCTGGGGATGAAGAAGGATAAAAAACAATTCCTCATGAACTACAGAGTGTGGTTAAGACCAGTGTTACTGGCCAAAAAGAAAGTTTGCTTTTATACCTTAGCTCTCTCCTATTAATCATGGTAATCAGACTGAAGTATTTAAGAGTTTACTTAATTGAGTTTTTTTAGTTGTGGAAGAGAAAACAAAGATGTTTTACATTTAAAAAAATTTAGAGGTATTACACTTTTCAAATCTTTAGTGTTTTTGTACACCTGAAAGATACTGTTTTATATTTGTGATGTTTCTTCTTTGCATTATGACAGATGCATTGATTGTATATTATTTTGTAAAGTTATTTTATTTCTCTGTTGCATTTTTTCCTATTAAAACTATACAGTCTTTTAGACGAACAGGGAGGACAGTGTCTCTATTCTCTCTTCACCGCCATCTTCGGTAGTTGTATGAAGGTGATGTTTTATGTGAGTAAGAATTTCTGTGTTTCATTTCACAGGTGGGGAGCACTAAGCGGGAAATGACCTTCACATTTCAGTCAGAGGACTTAAAACGTGACTGTAGTAAAAAAATGTCTCATCAACATGTGTTCTCCTTGGCCATGGAGGAAGATGTGAAAACAGCAGACACCAAAAAAGCCAGCCGGGTCCTTGACCATGAAAAAGAAAACACTCGCTCCATCTGTCTCCTTGAGCAAAAAAGAAAAGTTGTTTCCTCCAATATTGATGTTCCTCCAGCAAGGTAAGGGACACTAACCCTCACATGTATCTGCCCCAGGAGGTCGTGGAGAGCATGCATAACCTCTGCCGGTATACAGACTCTCTTCAGTGCATAGACATACGAAAGGTTTTCTGCCAAGAATTTGTTTCTATTGCTTGTGTAAAATAGAGCAGGTGGCCCTACTCTTCAAAACTGACTTTGAGGCTGCTGTAGTTGGAACTATTGTAGCTCTATAAAAGGATGTTTTATTCAGTTTTGATAAATGAATAATGAGCAAAGGAATACATGCAAAAAAAATAGATTGAAACATCATATATAGGGTTGAGCATACATTAAGTAGGACTGTAGCCACTTGAAAGCAAGTATACACAGATCTTTGGTCAGAGGTTGGTAAACTATGGCTACAGGCCACATTCAGCCTCTGGTCTGTTTTTGTGTGGCCTGTGAGATAAGAATGATTTTTCGTTTTTTGTTTTTTTTTTCTTTTCCCAAATAGAGATAGGGTCTGGTCCTGTCGCCCAAGCTGGAGTGCAGTGACGCAAATGTAGCTCACTGTGGCCTTGAACTCCTGGGCTCAAGCAGTCCTCCTGCCTCAGGATCTAGAATAGCTGGGCTGGGACCATGGGCACATGTAGCCATGCCCAGCTAATTATTTTTATTTTTCGTAGAGATGGAGTCTCACTGTGTCACCCAGGCAGGTCTTGAACTCCTGAGCTCAAGCAATTCTGCCACCTCAGCCTCCTAAAGTGCTGGGATTACAGGTGTGAGTCACTGTGCCTGGCCTGGTTTTACATTTTGAAAGGCCTAAAGGAAATGAAGAACAGGTGACACAGACCACGGGTGATCTGCAAAGTCTAAACTATGTAAAAAAATAATAATAATAAGTTGGTGATACCTGGTTTATATCATGATGATCTTTGTACGACAAATCTACCTTAAAACTCAACCAAGAGGGTTTATCTGAAATATCAAAAGGCCTTTGTCTTTCTAAAAACAAGCAAAAAAAAAGGCCTTTGTCACATTATAATTTTATTTAAACCACACCCAATAGCACTGAACCAAAGGACAATATTCTGGCAGAATGAGAGTGGCAGTGGTGGCGCAAACATATTAGACCTTTTACTTTCTTGCGTTTCAGTTGTCTCATCTAGAAAACAAGCTCTACGTCGGCAGGGATTTTAGATTACTCTGCTCATGCTTTGTCCCTAGGCCTGGAACAGTGCTTAATTTTGTTCTGGGGAGTGAATGAATATTTGTCAGGTGAAAAAAAGAAAGGAAATGCTGTAGCATGAGAGATTGCTTATTTGTACTATATGTGCCACATTTTCTTGCCAAAAATCATTTATAATGAAACTGACAACATATAGCAATTGTTTCAGAAGTCCTGCATTTGTCCAGGTGGTTTCTAACAGCTAACCAGGAAAACAGTACCTTTGGAAAAAGAATAAATGTGCCTTTCCTTGCCTGTTCACTTTTTGTAATTAAAGTTTTATTTCCTTCTATATTAAATCAAAAGTATCTTTTCTAGAAAATTATTGTTTTCTCCTGTTGCCAGATTTTTCAGACTTTCTAAAATCATAGGCCTCTTAGTTTTCCTTAACCTTTAATTGAAAATTTTCACATATTCATTACTTCTGTTTAACTGCTTGGGATTATTTGCTTTTCTAATTTTTTTCATATAAATACATGTTAATTTATTTAGGATTATTTCCTACTACTGGCATCTTTTCAAAACGTTTTATCATACCCTGACCCTCATAGCATCTCAATTTGTATTTGTTGTTTGGTTGACTCATAGGAAAATGGCATGTTAACAGTTTGCAATGTAAAGAGCTGTGCTTTCATTTTCTTCCTAAGCCTGTAGGGCAAAAGTTAGACTTCCAGTGTCAGTTTAGTACCAACTTGCAATTCTGTAGGACTTATTCTACTTAAAATTTTCAGTAGACCATTGTATATGTTAAAAGATCTGGAATTAATCATTTTAAATTTCCATAGGTTGCTTTAAGTGTACCTTTATTCTTTAATTCCACCTCACTTGGAGCACTTGCTGGGGAAAATAAAAGAGGAAGAAGAAAGATGTTTTCTGCCTTTTCTGACTCCAGTATGTGGGATATATTCCACCTTTTCAAATTCACTAAATGCACTTAAAAATACATGAGCCCATGCCAGTGTTATTGTGAGGTTCTTAAACAGTGTGAGAAAGTTAATTAGGTTTTTGTTTGTTTGTTTTTTGAGATGGAGTTTCGCTCGTTACCCAGGCTGGAGTGCAATGGCGCGATCTCGGCTCACCGCAACTCCACCTCCTGGGTTCAGGCAATTCTCCTGCCTCAGCCTCCCGAGTAGCTGGGATTACAAGCATGCGCCACCATGCCCAGCTAATTTTTTGTATTTTTTAGTAGAGACGGGGTTTCACCTTGTTGACCAGGATGGTCTCGATCTCTCGACCTCGTGATCCACCCGTCTCGGCCTCCCAAAGTGCTGGGATTACAGGCTTGAGCCACCGCGCCCAGCCAGTTAATTAGGTTTTAAATCCATTAATGTACAGCAAAAATCCCCCCGTGACAAGGTATAATTTAGATGTATTAATCTATTATAGGAAATACTACTTAGGCTTCATTGTTTGGTGTGTCTGCTAATATACTTGTTTTCATTGCTATAGTAAGAATTCTGTCATCATAAATACAGTATGCCAGCAGCTGGTGAGATACATTGCTTTTTTTAAAAAAAATGAAGGAATCAAGCATTGTGGATTATAATGATCTAACTCTCAAACTATTTCCATTTACTGTTACCAAGTTTGATAAATGTCAAACTTGCCACGGTCATCTGAATATATCAATATTTTGTTTTAAAGAAACTTCTTTACCTGATACAGTAGGAAGATACAGGATTTTCCTATTATTTACTAAGGAGAAATATATCTGTTGACAGTGTATAAATAACGAACTTTGAGTAAATCTACAGTATAATTAAGATATTACAAGGTATAAGGAAATCTATATACGATTGGCCCATGCATCCATGGGTTCTGCATCTGCGTATTCAACCAACCACAGATCAAAAATATCTGGAAAAAAAAGTCTATACCAAACATGTACAGACTTTATTTCCTGGTCTTTATTCCCTGAACAATACAGTATAACAACTATTTACATAGTGTTTACATTGTATTAGGTATTGTAAGTAATCCAGAGCTGCTTTAAAGTATACCAGAGGGTGTGCTAGGTTATATGTAAATACTACGACATTTTATATAAGAGACTTGAGCATCTGCTGATTTTTTTATCCATAAGGAGTCCTGGAACCAACCCCCCATGGATGCCGAGGAATATCTATATCTGTATCTTATAAAATATGTAAATGTTTAAATATATATATGATATTTTGGTCAATTTCTAAAAAGGCAGGATAATCATTTTAGGCTTACAGAGTGTAAAGTTCCCAATCACTGAAAATCAGTTCCCTGTAATGTTTCTCACTTTATCTTTTGCTTATTTCCATTAAAACTAAGATTTTTATTGAACTTTACTTTCTCTGGTTTGTAAAATGAAGTTTGTTTTCTGTGGTTTATATAAGTAGAAGCAATACACGTATTTCAATAGTTGCTTATTTCATGTAACATGAGAGATCTGGGAACCCCTTTCCACATTACTCTGTATGCCTCACCATAGTTTCACATCACTAATTTCATCTCCTGCCTCCATTCAAAAGATGTTTCTTGATTACCTGCTATGAACCCAGTACTCAGTAAAAGTAATGAGTGAGATAGGTGCCAGCCCTCCTGGAGGTTACGGTGGAATGAGAGGGACAGACACATATGTAGCTAATTTTAAATAACAGTTCCTGATTTGCTCCCTTCCCATTAGGAATGGAGGTAAGTTTGTAATTAAAGGAGAATCGTTTAGTATTAAGAAAGTTATCAATTTAATACATCTATTTAAAAGCCCAATTTTTTTATTGATGTCTTTTTCAAGATAGGGTTGATTGAAATAGAGAAGGAAGAACTCAATATCAATATAAAATCCCTATTTGTTTACCCAGTATTTGAGAACCAATTTTAAAGTTGCTAGTTTCAGAAAAATATAAATTTAAGTAAGTTATTAATCCAGATGTTTTAGGCTGGGACATTGGATAGGCAAATGCCAAGACAGGATTAAACGTGCAAATGTTTTAGTAGGAGACCCACCCGAGGGAGGAACGGGGTGGGAGGGATGAGGCCAGGAGGGAGATGCATGTCAGTTTAAGGTGCTAGTCTGAGTACAGTGATGGAGAGAGGGTAGGAGAGCTGGATGGAAGTGTCCTAGGTAGCCAGGCAAGGCCCTCAGGAGTCCTGCATTGGTATTCCTGCTGTGCCCCATCATTTGGTGGGAGCAGCATGTGGGAGCTGTGTCCTTGACACAAATGCAGCAGATGGTTTCAGCAGCTAGCAGCCCGGCCCTTGGTCAGTTAGCTCCCTGTTATTGGAGATCTATGAGGTGCGTTCTCATGGCTGCCTTCCTCCCACCCCACAACATTGCACTTTATATATTAAAAGTGCCCTAGACAGTGCAGGCTTAAGACACGGGCCAATCTCCCTGCCCTTTGGCAGCCTGAGTGATCAGTGCAGACTCCTTGGAATCCTCATTAAGAGGGCCCTAAGCTTCCTGTGAAAAATGGCAACTGATTGTTGGTCCTAGGATCCTAGAATTAATTCTTTTGAGTCATGAGAGGAAAGAATACAAACTCCCCCTCTTCTGAGTTTCCTGGTCCTGGGGTTGGTAGGAACAAATCTTTACTGTAGGAGAGTCTGCTTACTCCTGGGGTATTGCTTGCTTGATTTCAAGGAGAAAACACTACTTTCTTTTCTGAGGGTAACTTGGAGTAAGTGCATTACAGAGTTGGGTATTCAAAGTATTCAACTTTCTTTAGTAGAGAAAACTAAACAGAAAGAGAGGGCAGGAGCCTGTGGGAGCACATGAGTGAGCAGTGTTTCTCTTTGGAATTAAAGATCTTTCATTAACAGAAAGAAAATTTATTCCCAGCTTTTAGGATCACTGGGGAGCAGTAATTTGGGTTCGGGGTAACAAGTACTAAAAGTATCGGTGCTAATTATTGAAATAACAATCACCTAAGAGCTGATCTGTCTCTGAAGGTTTCATCATGTTAATTTAGTAATGCCTGGTTACAAAAGATAAAACACAGCCCCCTCCAAAACAGATTGTGAATGGAGAGTGAAAAGTTAGTAAATATATAGTCTTAAGTATTTTTTAAGTATCTCTAGGGAAAAATACTGGTTTCATTGATCCCTATGGAGAGTTGAGGAAAATAGGCTTTAAGAACTCAAGGAGAGGAAAAGAGCATATTTGAAAGGTTCATCCATGTGGTAGCATGTGTAAGTACTTCATTTGTTTGCCAAAATATTTTATGCCATAGACATACCACATTTTGTTTATCTACTCATCAGTTAATGGACATTTGAGTTTGGAAGAGAAGGCCAGCCAGATCATGTTGAGCTATACTGATTGTGTGAAAAGTGTTTAAATTACATTTTTATGTCCCTGAGAAGGATTTTGTGGAGGAGAATATTATTTTATTCATCTTGATGGAAGATCACTTTAGCTGTTATGTGTAGAACGGATCGGGGGGACAAGAGTTGACCTAGGAAGACTAGTCAGGAAGCCACCACATTAATGCAGGAAAGATATTATGGTAGTTTAGACAAGTGACAGTTGAGATTAGGAGAAGTGGACAGACCAGATCTTCAGGTAAAAGTGAGGTTTCTTGGTTGTAAAAACAGACAGTGACTCTGGCTGATTTAACAAAGAGTGGAATTTTTTGAAAGACCCTCGGGTAGCTCACAGAGTTGCTGGGAAGGCTGGGGAACCAGGTCAGAAAATGGACAGGAGGATAAGCAGCTAGAAATATAATTATGTTCATTCACTCTACAGAACCAGTGCTTGCAACTGGGCTTTTTGGCTTCAAAGTGAGAGACATCTGTGCTGGGAAATTCTCCAGACACAGAAGCAAATTCAGCCATGAGGCATCCAAAAAAACGGACAAATGTCTATTATCATTAGATATCATAACTTCCATTTTACAAATGAGTAAACAGACTCAGAAAGCTGAGTGACTCACCCAGAAACACATTTTTCACCAATGACAGACCTAAGACTGGGATAGGTTTCTGATCGCAAGTGAATTTTTGTTCCTTATCATCACCTTTCGTGTATGTTGGAGACCATTAATTTATTGTTATTTACAAATGTGATGCTTAAAATATATTGATAATTCAAGTATTACTTGCTGTTTAGCCTCTAAAACAATTCATTAAGCAAGCATTATTAGATATCCTAGATCATTAGAGCATGACATTTGTGATTCTGTTTTGCCAGACGTCGTGGTTTTGAAGGTACTAATGCTTAAATTGGTTGGATTTCACCCAAACAGCAATTACAATTTGATTATGCGAAGTAGTAACTGTCTTCTAATTATAACTCTAAGCTAGAGAAATCTATTAGCAAACCAGTTACAACAAAGAAAAAAGAAAAATTTGGCCCAAAATATTCCCAGATCTAACAACAGTTTATTAGAATACTACAGATTGTTAGTTTGCGATTGGAAGAAAACAAACCATATGGTACTGTTTGTTTTTCAGGGTTTTAAAATATAGTGATGTCATATTTATCACTTGCTTGATAAAATGAAATCATCTTCTCCTTATAACATGCCGTTCTGGGAATTGCATAGTTTAAAAGAACTTCAGAAACACATTGACCTTTGAGTTCAAAGTTAGGAAATGATCTGAGCTACGGGCAAAATCCTATAAATACAATGGAAAACTGTGAACTAACTTGGCTACCATTTTCAATGGCAGTGTCTATATTTTCTTTTTTCTTTTATGTACTTTAAACAGTTTATAGGAAAGTCTCCTATGTCACATTTGTAATTAAGTGAGATAAGACAAAAATGTTATCTTTTATTTCTGAATCTCTAGAAGCCTAGCAGTTCCTGAACAAATGTTTAATGTTTAAATGTGTTAAAAATTTTTCAGGTCACAAACTCTGTAACCAATAGGAGACTGAAAAAAAAAAGAAAAAAGGCCACTTTAACATTTTAAAATATTTCTTTTAAAAAAATAGAACATTGAAATTGTAGAACATTTCTTTTTAAAAACATATTTGGAAGGGAATATAAATATACCCACTCATGTTAGGCAAATACTGGTACCATATAATTGGTGGACTCCCCTTAAGAACTGAAGCAATCTCCACAAAGTAACTATAAAGAGTAGCTTTTCCAAGAAACCTTTATCCATTTCCATCCCTTCCCATCATTTTAGTAATTCAGGACAGCAAATAACTCTTGTCCCTGGTTTCTTGCTAGTCTATTTGCTACACATTTGCCAAAATGATCTGTCTAAAACTGAAGTATAATCATGGGGATGGGGGAAGCAGACAGGGAAATGGTAGGAACCAACATAATTGACATTATGACTTAATGCAACACATTGTGCCATCAGTACACAATCAAGTCCCATCTTGCTGAGGATTTAGTTTCTCACATCAACACACAAATCAAGTACAGACAAAATTGTTATTTACAGTGTCTTACATTACCTGTAAAAAAAGAACTCAGTTTGAAAGACTTGGGATCTGAAACCACGTGAAAAAGAAACAATTCTGTCTCCCTTCTTACTCTGGGGCAAAATTTCATTGAATGGAATGGTAGCCTTTTGTTTGTTGTTTTTAAAAATAGCCCTCTCTTCCTGCCAAGTGCCTGTAGATGAATTTCTGTAATCTAAATGCACATATGCTACCACTTCACTTTCCTAATGTTCTACAAAAATGGGAAGGAAAGTAGTAAAGTAAGATGAGAACTTTTCTAAACCAGCAGTTCTGTTTCTTGTACTAACACTAATAACATTGATATTATGTTAATTTTCTTAATTACAGCTTAGGAAAGCTTGTTTTATGACACAAATTTGGCCCATGTAGTATGTGTGTATTTTAAAAAGAATTTTACACTCCTCATTTGGTTGACATTAAAAATGACACTCAAAACTCATAATTTTCTGTGTACTGTAAGCCCTTTATTATAAGCACACATTAGTGCTAGATTATAATGTGCCACCTGTTTAGAATGGCATTGTGAATTTAGAATTCTGCTCATAAATATGAATTTTTAAAGTAATTTATGTGACTTTGCTATTAATGAAGGATATGCTCTCTGGATCAACAAAGCTTTGGCGTTTGCAAGTATCACTTCCAGAGAGTCCTTGGATAATTAGTGAAAGTCCTTCTGTGTAAATTATTATTGTCAGCAAAATGGAGAAAAGTTAACAACTGAAACTTCGGGTGGACTTGTAGCACTGTTGTATGAGGTGGACTATTGGCTTTGTTGCAGATTGGATATATGGGAATGTTCTAAAACGTTTAGGAGTCCTATTATACCACTTTTGCGATGTCCATGCCGTAGGTTGCCTCTGCAGAATTGGTTTACATTTAGATGTGATGCATTGTCTTTTTTTTTTCTCCCTGTGTCTATTCAAAATGTAAATAATCAAGAAGTAGAAATAATGAGCTTCTTAATTCCTCCTACTCTTCATCTCCCCTTGTCAGTATAGATTCTATGTGCTGCTTTTGTTACAGAAAGGCAAGTAATAAACAAGATATTGGTCATTCGGTTATCTGAAAAGGATAACGTTCAAGCAGCACTGTCCAATAGAAATTTATTGTGAACTGTATCTGTAATATAGAAATTTGTAATAGTTACATTAAAAATAGGAAAAAGAGACAGTCATTGTAGTATGTTGAGCTCCATAGAGACAGTGCCAGGGCAAATGAGAGCCAGATGGGCACTGGATGACTCTTGCCTTGCTGAGAAAAAAATAACTAAACATAAGCAAAGGAGATCCTAAGAAGCATAGAGGCAAAATCCTAAGAAACCAAAAGGCAAAAAGTCATTTTATGCATACTTTACACAGACTTGTTGGGAGGAGCACAGGAAGCAGTACCCAGATGCTTTCATCAGCTTCTCAGAGTTTTCAAAGAATTTCTCAGAGTTGTCGAAGACCATGTCTGCTGAAAGGGAAAGGAAAATTGGAAGACTTGGCAAAGGCGGACCAGGCCCCTTGTGAAAGAGAAATAAAAACCTCTATTTTTCCTAAAGGAGGGACAAAAAAGAAGTTCAAGGATCCCAACACACAAAGGACAACATCCTGGCCTATCCATTGATGATGTTGTGAAGAAACTGGGAGAGATATGGTATGACACACTGCTGCAGACGGCAAGCAGCCTTATGAAAAGAAGCCTGCGAAGCTGCAGGAAAAATACCCAAAGAGTATCGGTGCATATCAAGCTAAAAGGGAAGCCTGACGCTTTCAAAAACGGAAGTCATCAAGGACAAAAAAAAAGCAAGACAGTGAAGGGAAGAGGAGGAGGAGGAAGATGAAGATGAAGAAGATGATGATGATGGCTAAATTGTAGTTCTAGTGCAGTTTTTATTTCTTATCTATAAAGCAGCAGTTCCCAGCCTTTTTGGCACCAGGGACCAGTATCATGGCAGACAATTTTTCCGTGGCGGGGGGGGTGTATGGTTTCGGGATGATTCAAATGCATTACTTTTATCATTAGATTCTTATAAGGAGCATGCAAACTAGATCCCTCACATTCACACCTATGAGAATCTCATGCCACCACTGATCTGACAGGAGGAGGAGCTCAGGCAGTAATGCTTACTTGCCCACTGCAGCTCACCTCCTGTTTTGCAGCCTGGTTCTTAACAGGCTTTAGACTCCTGGGTGGAGGGTGGCTGGGGACCCCTGCTATAAAGCCCCTTGTACACAACTCACTATTTTTAAAGAAATAAATGAAAATGTAAGGCTGTGTAAGATTTGTTTTTAAACTATACAGTGCCTTTTTCTGTATAGTTAACACACTACCATATATGTCCTTAGATAGTCCTGTCCTGGTGGTATTTTCAGTAGCCACTAACGGTGCCTGGTACAGTAGGGGGTTGTGAATTAGCATGGAATTTTAGAGCAGGTTCTTGTCGGTGCACAGCACAAATGAGTTATATAGGGGGATGGTAGTTATTTCATCTTCAGTTATGTCTGATGTAGGATATATTAAATACTTGTTCTGTTAACTGAATACCACTCTAATCACACACAAAAAAAGCTACACTGTTGTGGTGATTCCTCAAGGACCTAGAAATAGTAATCCCATTTGACCCAGCAATCCCATTACTGGGTATATATCCAAAGGAGTATAAATCGTTCTACTATAAGGACACATGCACACGAATGTTCATTGCAGCACTGTTTACAATAGCAAAGACCTGGAAGCAACCCAAATGCCCATTGATGATAGACTGGATTGGGAAAATGTGGCACATATACACCATGGAATATTATGCAGCAATCAAAAACGATGAGTTCATGCCCTTTGTAGGGACATGGATGAATCTGGAGAACATCATTCTCAACAAACTGACACAAGAACAGAAAATGAAATACCGCATATTCTTACTCATAGGCAGGTGATGAACAATGAGAACACATGGACACAGGGAGGGGAGCACTACACACTGGGGTCTATTGGGAGGAATAGGGGAGGGACAGCGGGGGAGGGGAGCTAGAAGGGATAGCATGGGGAGAAATGCCAGACGCGGGTTAAGGGGAGGAAGGCAGCAAATCACACTGCCACGTGTGTACCTGTGCAACTATCTTGCATGTTCTGCACATGTACTCCAAAACCTAAAATGCAATAAAAAAGCTACACTGTTTTGTTGACATTCTCAATGCTTCTAAGTAAATACAATTTTTTATTAAAAAATGGAAAACAAAACAGGTGAAAATAATTTTAATACCTCATTATTTAACTCAATATGTCTTAAATATCATTATTTAAACATGTATCAATATCAAAAGTTATTAATGAGAGACCTTCCATTCTTTTTTTGCATACTAAATCTTTTTTTTTAATGCACTTTAAATTCTGGGATATATGTGGAGAACCTGCAGGTTTGTTACCTAAGTATACACATACCATGGTGGTTGACTGTATCCATCACCCCATCATTTAGGTATTTCTCATAATGCTATCCCTCCGCTAGCCCCCCAAGCCCAACAGGCAACAGTGTGTGATACTCCCTTCCCTGTGTCCATGTGTTCTCATTGTGCAACTCCTACCTATGAGTGAGAACATTGCATACTAAATCTTAAAAAATCTGTATGTTTTATAGCACATCTCAGTTTGGAATAGGCACATGTGGCTAGTGATGACTATATTGAACAGTGCAGCTTTAGAATAAAGCTTAAGTTAATTTTGCATTTCAGTCCAACATCTCATTTATCCCAAAAGCAGGGGTTGGTCTCTCACTCTCTCTGTTTTCCTACTCTAACACACAGGAAGAAAATGCCTCACTCACACTGCTAGTGGGTGAAACATAGCTTTCTATGGCAGTGTTTATTAAGGGTTGGGGTGGCAGGGAGAAGCATCCACAGGAAGGAGAGAAGTGTTTCATCACCTGTGGGCAAGGCAGTATTTAGCTGAAATAGTTGGAACTAAACATATTTAGTTAGAAATCTGCAGCATGATTCCTGTATGTCTCCTAAAGGGAGATGACTCCCAGTTGTGCATAACTGATGTTTAGTACAATTATAATTATTGTGAAGATGTTTAAATTCCATCTAAATCAAAGGAAGTTTAAATGGGTATTATCACAGTTCTGGTTCTTTAAAAACATAAAAGCAGGCTTCGTTTCCAGAGTTTGAGAGAGCCTCTTTAGTTATTATCAGATACTCTGACATTCCCCATGGTAGCTATCATTAGAGCAGTTCAAACATACCAAGTAAACATACTGTAGGCTTGGACCACAGTTACCACACTGAATGCATTTGCTCATGCTTTTTTTATATTGCAAAAAAAAAAAAGCTCATTAATGCATACTGCTAGTAAACTAGGAAATGCAACAAATGTATCAAATATATATTTTAAAGACCCCTAAGTACAAAGGATTTATTTTGTTACTGGCTTAAACTGTTATTAATTCTTCTTTTAAATATTAACCTTTTTTTTCCTCTCCTATAAATAGAGTTCTGGGTGGAGAAATGATAAGGGATAAAGCTAGAGAGCTAGGCTTTACTTGGAATACTTTAGAATTTGATTTTTATCTGTTAGGTGATGGAGAGCTGTTCAGGTGTTACCATAAGATTGGCATTTCAGAAATGTCATCTGGTACCCTGTGGGGATGAGGAGCTAGGGAATGTCTACAAGTGTTGACACTGAAAGCAGAAAGAATAATTAAGAGGCAGATATAGGAATCTGAAAGGGGTAATTGTGAAACCTTTGGCCAGTACAAAAGCAACAGGGAAGTGGGCTATGTTGAAGAGGCATTGGTGGGGATAAAGCCGCTAAGTAGCTTAGTAAGGTTGAAGAGAGTACTCAGGATGGTGTCAGAAATGCTGGCTTGGGCAGCTAGATGGAAAAAATGGTTGGTGATGCCAATAAAAAGAGAATAATAATTCAGGAGTAATACAAAATAAAGTAGATGTGAGTGGAAATCAGAAGTTTGTTCTAAGACCTCTTGAATTTAAGGTGTCTTTAACAAAGACCTGCATACTTTTGAGCAAAAATCAAATAAACAAGAAACATATTTATAAAGAATGGTAGGTTGACCAATTTAGCCAAACCATAGTCATGAAATAAATGCACTAGAAGTGGTTGCTATTTTATCATATTTTGTTTTAATATATATAACTGCCTCTCAACGTCTTGATTTTCGTACATTGGCATTTCTCAAGGCAAGTTTTGCTTGTACAGCTTAATTCCTAAATGATGAACAGATTTTGGTTGCTCCCTCCTGCTTAAGATTTGTTTTAGCTAGATTTGGCAAACATTGACTTCTTCAAGGAAGCTCATGAACTCTGCTTTCTTAAATCAGCCCCCAAAGTAGTATTCTGTCTCATAATAGATTTGCCTAATGTTGCTGCCCTTTCTGAGAGTAACATCTTATAAGGTCATCTGCTATTTTTTGCATCTAATGTGCTATCACATGTTTTTTAAAAGTGACGTGTGGCTTTTCTCTACAGGATATGAGAGTTTTGTTTTGTTTTTGAGATGAAGTTTCACTCTTGTTGCTCAGGCTGGAGTGCAGTGGCATGATCTTAGCTTACTTCAACCTCCACTTCTCAGGTTCAAGCACGTCTCCTGCCTCAGCCTCCTGAGTAGCTGGTACTACAGGAATATGCCACCACACCTGGCTAACTTTTGTATTTTTAGTAGAGACAGGGTTTCACCATGTTGACCAGGCTGGTCTCAAACTCCTGACCTCAAGTGATCTGCCCACCTTGGCCTCCCAAAGTGCTGGGATTACAGGTGTGAGCCACCCTCCCCAGCCAGATGTGAGGTTTTATCAAATCTTTGTAGAAACATGTATTATTGTTCTTTGGGATAGATTATTCCAGGGTAACCCTAATCTTTAATGACCCTTGGATGTGATCAGACTTTACCAGATCCATCAAAGGCTGAATAAAACAGAAAACTATCTTGAACACTGGTAATTGTGAGCTGTTTTTGGAGGAACTGTTCATTCTAACTACAGTTGATAAATACATAGTGTGGTTTTCAAAATATCACCTCAGTTCTTTGCACATGCAATGTAATTTTGCAAATACTAAGCAGGTGGGTAGCGTTAATGATTGTATCAAATGATCGCGTTGAAAGTGCCAGACAGCTGCACCACATTTGTAAGGAGGGACCATGGGGAGCATAGCATTTAACCTCTGTTGTGCTTTTTAACCATAATAGAATGCATCACCTTCCATTAAAGCTATATTTAAGAATTGTGTTCTCCCACATGTGTATTTTTCAGGACTAACAAGTTTCTCTTTTTGACTCATTCCTGACAAACAGTGCAGTCATATTTTCCACATATCCACAAATAATGTTACAATTTGAAAATTAACATTTGGAGTTGATGTTGCTACAAACCTAAAAAAGAAGCGTTTTGTGATTCAGCACCAATTTGTTAAGTACGGCAAGATCTACAACTGAAAAAAAAAGATTTCTGCCTTCAGTTGCAGATAATTTGGGGAGGAATATAATTTCAAAGAACAAGAGAGTCCTTGGAAGGTGTGTTTCCACAGTGGAAATAAAATAGTTTAGTAATCAAATTAGTAGTTAGGAGGGAGGAATTGCAGCATTTGCTGCTCCTTGATCTTAAAGAAGTCTTTTCACTTCTCCCACGTGTGTGCAGGCCAGACACCTGGTGTACCTCTGCCACAAGGAACTAGCCTTTCTGGCTGGGTCTCTGCTGCTCCCCAGCTAGCCAAAGAGTGTCCTTTCTCCCAACATTGTTTGTCCAAAGCTGGTGGAATAACCTGTTCTTCCTTTAGATTAGATAAGAACAGGCTGAATAGAGAAAACCAAGAATGTTGGGGACTTTACTGTCTCCTTCAAAACTAGAAAGATGCCTAACAATCTGCTAAGATTAAAACGAGGTAAAAGCCCATTTTCTGGTTTTAAAAGTATTCAACCTATGTTTAACCAGTGTTAATTTATGATATTACTTATTAAATTGTTAATACTTTTGTAACTGTAGTAACAGATATAAAAATGCAAGTCATTTCCTCTCTCAATGGATCAAACAATAGTTTGTTATATATACATATAAAAATATGAATATAAATATATATACTTTTTATATTTTTATTCATTTTTTAATGCAAACAAAAAAATAGAGTAAGCAGAGCTGATACATTTGTAAGCTAAGCAAGCGCATATATTGAACACTTTTTTTTCTGCAAATATTGGTTTACTGTTAACTTTTATTTTTACATCAATTAGAAATGTTTATTGGATATTCACTTAGAAGAATAGTTGTGGTATGCTGTCCCAAGGCCTGGGTTCTGGAGAACTCAGTAACCTTTTTTTTTTTCTCATTATTAAAAAATAAATAAATAAAACACCTTTCCACTGGATAGGTATTCAGTAAGAATCTGATGAAATGACTTCTTATCCATTAGCATTGGCTGAGGGCTTCCTGCTTCATTCATCACACAATGGCAGACTACTCAGCAGTGACAAGCAGCAGCCCCTGGACGTGCCTGGATGTGGCACCCAAAGGCAGGGTTATCTCCTACCCCCTGGGAAAGCAAGAGACCAGTAAGGAACGGGCTTCCATAGCTTGTCATTGATCTGCAAGATGTTTCAGGGCTCAGAATTGTCTATATTGAATCACTCCTTCTATTGCATCCTTGTAAATAGAGAAAGACATTATTACATTGGAATTATGGTGCTTGTATTCCCTATGGAATCATACCCAGCTAAGCTGATTGAGTCTAATGTGTTGGCTTCCTTTGAGCTCAAAAATGAAACCACACCAGTTTGCAAGTCTGCTTCTGCGTATATAGCAAAACTGTAGAGTTTCTGCTTTGGTCATTCCAGTAGTGTGTGAGAAAACTGTGCAAAAATGAAAAGTCATTTCTTTGTGTGTACATGGTATCAGCTGGAGAACAGTATGGCCCTGAATTATAATTGTCACAGTTAGAAGTGGCCCAGTGGCTGAGGCCTTCTCCATGAACGATGCTGCTGTGTTTAATGTCAGCCTTTTTCTTCACCAGTGCTAGTCAGAATCAGCTGAACTCCCTGCATTTGCAAGGCTGTGTCTATAGCATGGGACAGTTCCCACTCTTGGTTATCTAAAAAAAAGATATCTAGTTTCTTACATTCATTCCTTGGTTAGGGATTTTGTCTCCATGTTATTGAAACTCCATTTGGTCCTATTTGTCTTCAGAGGAGTGAACTTTCATGGAAAAAAGAACCTTCTTCCAAGAATAGAAATTTAAAAACTGAGTTCTACACTGCCATGTGTGTACCTATGCAACTGTATTGCATGCTCTGCACATGTACCCCAAAACCTAAAATGCAATAAAAAAATAAGGAAAAAAGAAAAAATAAATAAATAAATAAATAAATAAAAACTGAGATCTTCTGAGCCTGTAGCAGAAACTCTGATATTCAAATATGTTTGTTGCTTCTTCATTTCCCAGACTGAGTAATTTAATTACATTAATTCCAATTGTCCACATAAAGAAAAAAACACAAACCTTTTCATCTTCTGCCTACCTAGGCTAGAAATGAAATGGGATATTTAGTCCAGATAATAGCTGTAAAACATACCAGGAATCCTACTGTATATGTTGTGGGCAGTGTTGACTGTGATGGCCATTATGTGATGCCAGGGTCAGGTTTTAGATCTCATGAAGCGAAAAGAATTTTAAGCATCTTGAACATCATCTGCTCTATCCCCCTTATTTGAAAGATGGCACAATTGCTTTTTTTTTTTTTTAAGTTAAGATTTTGGGTTTGAATAATGGATTTAAATATATTCTCAAAGCTGATTTTTCCAACTTTATCACATTTTCATTTGTGAGGCAGCACTTAAAATTTATCATGCACGACTTTATGTGCTGATGTGCTAATAGTCTTCCTTCTTGTTTGAGAAGAAGAGATGCTACTTTCTGCTCCATCCTATGAAACACACCACCTGCTTCACCAGGCTGGAATGTGGTATTTTTCCACTGAGGAGTACACTTGTTTTTGTAGGCAGAACACAGCAGAGCTGTTTGAAGGCACTGATGATGGCAAAGGATCAAAGGTGGGAGGCGATGGCAGGTGGCAGCTTAGGGAGAGATCAATGCAACCAGTGTGGTGCATTGCTGTCTGCAGACGTACAGGAGCCGAGTGAGAATCCTAGGGTAAGGAAGGACAATTAAAAATCCAAGTCAGGCATATGCTCATGTAAATCTGACCATGCTAGGAAATACCAGGCCACTTTTACTATAATCAGAATTATGATCAGTCTTGGAAAATGTGATGCTTAATTTGATGGGTAGAACACTAAGCCATTGATCTTTGATTTTTATTCCTGTGCTTTTTGGGTACTAAAAACAAATGAACAATTTTTGCTAAAATTCATGAGAAAGAAAAGAAAGTAAAAATCCTACAGTGAAAAAACAGATAGCTAGTTTCTTACATTCATTTGTTGACTTTCAGGGACTTTCTACATTTCTTAGTTAAGTGAAATTACTCCCAAGTAACATTTCCTGTTATCTAAGAGGAGATGTTAGCTCAAGGCTGGGGCTCCCATAATTCTAGAATTGTTAAGGTGGTTCATAGCTATAGGGATTTGTCACCAAAGACCCTGGAATTGAGTAGATGTGGATTCCAGGTTGTGTGCTTGGGAATATGATGCAGTATCTTACCAGAGAAAAGCAATTTCTTAGCTCCAGTTTGTTCTCTATGTTGCCCAGATCTACAGATCACAAGCTGGAAGTGCTAGGGAAAAGTAGGGGATGACTGCCTTAAAGGCAATAATAATTCTGTTAAGTGACAAGATGGGTTCCAAGCTTGAAACTTGCACAGCAGTCAACTAATTGGTCTGTTGATAAAAGGTGAGATTTTATGTACCTAGTCCTTGCCTACTTCAGAGGTAAGATATTTAATTTTTACAGATTGATAATGATACTTACAGTTACATCTGAGTAACATTCTAAAAGAAACAGTAATGAACCCTACTAGTCACTGCTATGTTGACTACATTGGTGATTAGAAATAAGGATTTAACAGAAAAGTCAAGTACTGCAGGTTCCTCACCCCACCAATCCATGATGAAATTTTCAGCCAGATGGATAGTTTTGCATTTTTGGTGTTAAAATGGCTTTTTTTTTCCTTCAGCTTTTATTTCAAGTTCAGGGGTACATGTGCACGATGTGTATGTTTGTTACAGAGGTAAACATGTGCCATAGTGGTTTGCTGCACAGACCATCCATCACCTAGATATTAAGCCCAGTATCCGTTAGCTATTCTTCCTCATGCTCTTTCTCCTCCCATCTTCCACTCTGACAGGCTCCAATGTGTGTTGTTCCCCACCATGTGTCCATGTGTTCTCATCCTTCAGCTCCCACTTATAAGTGAGAAAATGATGTGGCATTTGGTTTTCTGTTCCTGTGTTAGGTTGCTGAGGATAATGGCTTCCAGCTCCATCCATGTCCCTGCAAAGGACCTGATCTCATTCATTTTTATGGCTACATAATATTCCATGGTACATATGTATCGCATTTTCTTTATATACTCCATCAATGATGGGCATTTAGGTTGATTTCATGTCTTTACTATTTTGAATAGTGCTGCAAGGAACATATGTGTGCATGTGTCTTTATAATAGAATAATTTATATTCCCTTGAGTATATACCCAGTAATGGGATTGCTGGGTTAAATGGTATTTCTGCTTCTAGGTCTGTGAGGAATTGCCACATTGTCATCCACAAGGGTTTAACTAATTTACACTGCCAACAGTGTAAAACCATTCCTTTTTCTCTGCAACCTCACCAGCATCTGTTGTTCTTTAACTTTTTAATAATGGCCGTTCTGAATGGTGTAAAATGGTATCTCATTATGGATTTGATTTGCATTTCTCTAACAAATAGTGATGTTTAGCTTTTTTTCAAATGTTTGTTGGCCACATGGATATCTTCTTTTGAGAGATGTCTTTTTATACCCTTTGCCCACTTTTTTTTTATTATACTTTAAGTTCTGGGGTACATGTACAGAATATGCAGATTTGTTGCGTAGGTATACCTGTGCCATGGTGGTTTGCTGCACCCATCAACCCATCATCTACATTAGGTATTTCTTCTAATGCAATTCCTCCCTCAGCCCCCACCCTCCGATAGGCCCTGGTGTGTGATGTTCCTCTCTCTGTGTCCATGTGTCCTTATTGTTCGGCTCCCACTTAGGAGTAAGAACATGTGGTGTTTGGTTTTCTGTTTTCGTGTTAGTCTGCTGAGAATGATGGTGTCCAGCTTCTTCCATGTCCCTGCAAAGGACATTAACTCATCTATTTTTATGGCTACATAGTATTCTGTGGTGTATATATGCCACATTTTCTTTATCTAGTCTATCTTTGACGGCTTTGCCCACTTTTTAATGGGTTTTTTTGTTTCTTCTAAATTTGCTTAAGTTCCTTGTAAACTCTGAATATTAGACCTTTGTCAGATGGATAGATTGCAAAAGTTTTCTCCTATTCTGTAGGTTGTCTGTTCACTCTGATGATAGTTTCTTTGCTGTGCAAAAGCTCTTTAGTTTACTTAGATCCCGTTTGTCAATTTTTGCTTGTGTTCCGATTGCTTCTGGTGTTTTTGTCATGAAATCTTAGACTGTGCCTGTGTCTTGAATGGTATTGCCTAGATTTTCTTCTAGGGATTCTGTAATTTTGGTTTTACATTTAAGTCTTTAATCCATCTTGAGTTGATTTTTGTATATGGTGTAAGGAAGGAGTCCAGTTTTAATTTTCTGCATATGGCTAGCCAGTTGTTTAATCCATCTTGAGTTAAATTTTAATTTTCTGCATATAGCTAGCCAGTTCTCTCAGCACTATTTATTAAATAGGGAATCCTTTCATCATTGCTTGTTTTTGTTAGGGTTGTCAAAGATCAGGTGGTTGTAGGTATGTGGTCTTATTTCTGAGTTCCCTATTCTGTTCCACTGGTGTATGTATCTGTTCTTGTACCAGTACCATGATGTTTTGGTAACTGTAGCCTTGAGATACAGTTTGAAGTTGGGTAGTATAATGCCCCCAGCCTTGTTCATTTTAGTTAGAGCTGCCTTGGCTATTTGGACTTTTTTTGGTTCATATGAAATTTAAAATAGTTTTTTCTAATTCTGTGAAGAATGTCAATGTAGTTTAATGGGAATAGGATCGAATCTATCAATTACTTTGGGCAGTATGGCCATTTTAACGATATGAATTCTTCCTACTCATGAGCATGGAATGTTTCTCCATTTATTCGTGTCCTCTGATTTCTTTGAGCAGTAGTTTGTATTTCTCCTTGAAGAGGTTCTTCACTTCCCTTGTTAGCTGTATTTCTAGATGTTTTATTCTTTTTGTAGCACTTGTGAATGGGAGTTCATTCATGATATGGCCCTCTGTTTGCCTGTTGTTGCTATATAGGATTGCTAGTGATTTTTGCACATTGACTTTTTAAAATCTTTTTTTTTATTGTACTTTAGGTTCTGGGGTACATGTGCAGATCTTGCAGGACTGTTGCATAGGTACACACATGGCAATGTGGTTTGCTGCCTCCATCCCCCATCACCTACATCTGGCATTTCTCCCCATGTTATCCCTCCCCAACCTCCCTACTGCCCACCGCTATCCCTCCCTTGCCCCCTCACAACAGACCCCAGTGTGTGATGCTCCCCTCCCTGTGTCAATGTGTTCTCATTGTTCATCACCCTCCTATGAGTGAGAACATGTGGTGTTTGATTTTCTGTTCTTGTGTCAGTTTGCTGAAAATGATGGTTTCCAGATTCATCCATGTCCCTACAAAGGATGCAAACTCATCAATTTTTTATGGCTGCATAGTATTCCACAGTGTATATGTGCCACATTTTCCTTGTTCAGTCTATCATTGATGGGCATTTGGGTTGGTTCCAGGTCTTTGCTATTGTAAACAGTGCCACTCTGAACATACGTGTGCATGTGTCCTTATAATAGAATGATTTATAATCCTTTGTGTATATACCCAGTAATGGGATTGCTGGGTCAAATGGAATTTCTATTTCTAGGTCCTTGAGGAAGTGCCACACTGTCTTCCACAATTGTTGAACTAGTTTACACTCCCACCAACAGTGTAAAAGTGTTCCTGTTTCTCCACATCCTCTCCGGCGTCTGTCGTCTCCAGACTTTTTAATGATCGCCATTCTAACTGGCATGAGGTAGTATCTCAATGTGATTTTGATTTGCATTTCTCTAATAATCAGTGATGATGAGCATTTTTTTCATGTGTTTGTTGGCCTTATATATGTCTTCTTTTGAAAAGAGTCTGTTCACATCCTTCACCCACTTTTGGGTGGGTCTGTTTGTTTTTTTCTTGCAAATCTGTTTTAGTTCTTTGTAGATTCTGGATATTAGGCCTTTGCCAGATGGGTAGATTGCAAAATTTTTTCCCATTCTGTTGGTTGCCAGTTCACTCTAATCTTTAGTCTTTGCTGAAGTTCCTTATTGGCTTGAGAAGCTTTTGGGCTGAGATGATGGGATTTTCTAGATATAGGATCTTGTCATCTGCAAACAAAGATAATTTGACTTCCTCTCTTCCTATTTAAATACACTTTATTTCATTCTCTTGCCTGATTGCCCTGGCCAGAACTTCCAATTCTGTGTTGAACAGGGGAGGGCATAGGCAGAATGCTATGGTTTGAATGTTAGTTCCCTCATGTTGAAGCTTAATTCCTAATGTGGCAGTATTGAGAGGTGGGAAGATGATAGAGACCTCTTTAAGACATGATAGAGTCATGAGGGCTCTGCCCTCAGGAATGAGTTAATCTATTAGTGGATCAATAGGTTAATGAGTTATCACAAAAGTGAGACTGCTGGCTTTATAAGGTGAAGAAGGAGAGACCTGAACTTACACACTTAGGCCCCTTGCCACATGATTCCCTGTGCTGCCTTATTTATCACTCTGCAGAGAGTTCCCACCAGCAATAAGGCCCTCACCAGATGCGGCCCTTCAACCTTAGACTTCTAAGCCTCTACAACTGTAATAAACTCCTTTTTAAACAAATACTCAGTTTCAAGTATTCTGTTATAACCAACAGAAAATGGACTAAGACACCAAGTTTCATTTGGTTTCTAGATAAGGGTCAATTTTTCCAAGAAGCAAATAGCTATGTTTCTCCATTTAAAGGACACAGATTGTGGAGCAGTCAAAATCAGTTGTTTTCAGTAAGTGATTAGTATCATCACCACCACCAAGCCCCGTTCTGCCCACAAGAGGCATTTGGAAATGTCTGAGGGCTAATTTTAGTTCCACAAAATAGTCCTGCACAATGTGTAATTTCCTGCTGCAAGTGCCAGTGCACCCTCATTGAGAAACATTGATTTCATGTTTATCATTAAATGATGGAATAACAGTTAAATTTAATTTTATTATTATATTAGCTATACAAATACCTTTTTTTTTTTAAGGAAGAGTTTCCCTTTTGTTGCCCAAGCTGGAGTACAGTGGTGTGATCTCAGCTCACGGCAACCTCCGGGTTCAAGCAATTCTCCTGCCTCAGCCTCCCAAGTAGCTGGGGTTCAGATGCAGTCTTTTGAGGCATTTTATTATTTTTTTTTTTAGTTTAACATGATGTCAAAGTGTATTTCCAGTGTTCTAGTCAGTCCTGGATATATTTGGCTGATAGTTTAAAGAAATAAAATCTTCCTACAGGCTTCAGTTATTAAAATAGAACCAACCACCCACTCCTTTTATTACATTCTGTGCAATGTTTTTGAATGACAGTCTAAGTATTTTAATTGGTCTCCAGCTGAATTATAACCCCTTGTTTTATGTTTCACATTTTCTATCTCAAAATTACAAGTTACAGTGCCGTTTTTATTCCATGCCATTAAAACAGAGTGAACAGCATTTTTTAAACAGAAAAAGGCAGGTTCCATTCAGAAACCAAAGGGTCATTCATTTGCACTGTCTCCTCATTTTTACGCGCTGGTACTTCTTGTCTGTCCCACTGAGTCGTTGTGCTGCTATTTATTGAAGCTCTGTTTGTCGTTTGTGTGGGGGTGTTGGGATGGGAGATTCCCCTACAGCTGGATTCTCACTGCATTCAGAAAATAAAATCTGTCACTCGTCTCATCTCATGGTTTGAACATAGACTTGTTCAATTTAGCATTTATCCTCTGCACTTCTGTCTCTGTGTGATGCTTCATGTACCACACATTTATACTGTGGCTGTTCAATTTTGTTTTCATAAACACACATAAAAATGTTCTTCAAATTCTACTCATGGGACCCATAGAAACCAGACAGGGAAGATAATCCTAGAGTTTCTCTGCAAACCTAAATCTCAAGTTTAGTTGCAGCTTTATCATTTTACACATTTACCATCAATGGTTCACTTATTCAGAATGGCTAACTTCACATCCACTTGTTGTTTTGTTCCGAAATGCAGCTTTGTGTGTGTCCAAACAGAAACAATCTGTAATTAACTGTGCATTTGTTTGCAAAGACCTTGGCAGTTTTACTGTTTGATTTCCCTCATCTAGAAGCTTTAGTTTCATGTTGCATAGCTTTCTTCCTGAGAACCAATTAGACATGTTGGAAAATTAAAATAACTTTTTTATTTCTTTCAGTGTGATATCTTGCTGCTCAGAAGAGTTGATTTGTCTTCTGAAGAGTATATTTATATTGGGTGGTTGTCTTTTATATGAACTGTTTCCTGTAAAGATTTTTTAAATGTTGAGCTACAAGATCAACAGCAGTTTCTTTGATGATCAACCTGAGCTATTAATATTGTTCTTTTTACATTACTGATATTAAAATCCAACTGGGAATGATTACTATATGAGTGTCTTTATAAAGCCAACAGAATTGAAGAATCTCAAGTTTCTGTCCTAAAGTTGCTTGTGTTCTTAAGAAATGTATCTGTCAGGCAAAAAGTTAAGATTCTTCAAAACAATATTAAGATTTCCTGAAGTAACAAATTTCTCTTCCTCTGTGATATACATCTAGTTTATTCATAGTTTCATTGCCTAGGTGCTCTCTTTTTTGTAGCTTTCTTACTTCTTAATTTTGTCCAACTAATGTCAATTTTCTTGCTATTTATACAAGTATAAATTTCAGATGTCTATACAATGATGCCTATTCATATCGTGTCTTTGCCACATTCTTTGAAATTCTTTCGTCCCCCTATTTGAATTGGATACCATTCAATACATGCAGCAGGTAGGAACAAATCATTTAACCTCTTCCACTAATGAGGAGGTGGCATTGCATTGTCTTAGATAGCAGTCACTTTCTTCTTGCCAAATCTCAGTTTTCATTATGGTATATAGAAAGTAGTTAATAAAAATAACGAATGAAACCTCCTTAATTTATTGTAGCATTCTATATTATTGATGATTTTTATTTTCTTCTTACTCATGCAATTGTTTTTTATTATAATGAAATATACGATTATTTTAAATAATTTGTAAGTATAGATAAGCAAAGAAAGGAAACAGAAAACATAAGTCATTTGGTTTATGTATACTGCTATTAATTGTTATTATTCTACCCATTCCTTTATATTATGCTTATTTATAAACAGCTTACTTTTCTAAATAATGATGTTACATGGTACATAATGTTTTGAACTTTTTAATACATAGTAATACATTATGAATGTATTTCATGAATATTTATATTTAGAGCATAATTTTAATGAGTGAATTGTATTATATGTGCCACTTTTGGGGGTTTATCTCTCCCATTTGAGTCTTGATCCCATCATATTACTAAACATCCCCAACTTGGATAACCTACATACCCCTCAATACTTGGTGTTCTCCAGATAATACATATCATCTTCTCCACATGCACTTTTTCTCCAGTGTTCCCATGTCAGTTGCTTCTTATTGCTCAGTTCAGGAAGCTGGACATATCTTTGATCCATGCCCCCATACCCCACTTTAAATCAGTCACCAAGTCTTAGGTGATTCAGTTCCAAATTTCTCTCAAATCCATTGCTCCTTCCTCGTTCTTACATATGTGCTATTTGTGTGAATTTACATAGGTGGTTTTTTTATTGCATTTTAGGTTTTGGAGTACATGTGAAGAACATGCAAGACTGTTGCATAGGTACACACATGGCAGTGTGATTTGCTGTCTTCCTCCCCTTCACCTATATCTGGCATTTCTCCCATGCTCTCTCCCCACCCCCATTGTCCCTCCCCTGTTTGCCCCCGACAGACCCCAATGTGTGATGCTCCCCTCCCTGTGTCCATGTGTTCTCATTGTTCAACACCCACCTGTGAGTGAGAACATGCAGTGTTTGATTTTCTGTTCTTGTGTCAGTTTGCTGAGAATGATGGTTTCCAGATTCATCCATGTCCCTACAAAGGACACAAACTCATCATTTTTTATGGCTGCATAGTATTCCATGGTGTATATGTGCCACATTTTCCTTGTCCAGTCTATCATCGATGGGCATTTGGGTTGGTTCCAGGTCTTTGCTATTGTAAACAGTGCTGCAGTGAACATTCGTGTGCATGTGTCCTTATAGTAGAACAACTTATAATCCTTCGGATATATACCAAGTAATGGGATTGCTGGGTCAAATGGAATTTCTATTTCTAGGTACTTGAAGAATCGCCACACTGTCTTCCACAATGGTTGAACTAATTTACACTCCCACCAGCAGTGTAAAAGTGTTCCTCTTTCTCCACATCCTCTTCAGCATCTGTTGTCTCCAGATTTTTTAATGATTGCCATTCTAACTGGTGTGAGATGGTATCTCAATGAAGTTTTGATTTGCATTTCTCTAATGACCAGTGATGAGGAGCATTTTTTCATACATTTGTTGGCCTCATATGTGTCTTCTTTTGTAGAGTGTCTGTTCATATCCTTCACCCACGTTTGAATGGGCTTGTTTTTTTCTTGTAAATCTATTTTAGTTCTTTGTAGATTCTGGTTATCAGCCCTTTGACAGATGGGTAGACTGCAAAAATTTTTACCCATTCTGTTGGTTGCTGATTCACTCTAATGACTGTTTCTTTTGCTGTGCAGAAGCTGTGGAGTTTGATTAAGTCCCATTTGTCTATTTTGGCTTTTGTTGGCAATGCTTTTGGTGTTTTGGTCATGAAGTTCTTGCCTACGCCTATGTCCTGAATGGTTTTGCCTAGATTTTCTTCTAGGGTTTTTATGGTGTTGGGTCTTATGTTATGTAGGTGATTTTTATTTCCAGTACCTTTCTGACATATAATAATAATATAATAAACTGATAATCAATAGCTAGTTTTCCACCACCAGAGCATACTAATTATGCTGTGACACTGTCATAAGTGCATGAAGATGTCCACGCTGTACTGGTTTTTAATCATTTCCTCACTTTAAAGCTGTCATCCAAAATGCTGTTTTTCTCTTTCGTAGAATCATTCTAGTTTCTTTCTAATAAGTGTTTTTGGAGTTGTGTACTTATGGTTTTTCTTGGTTTTAGAATTGGTCATTGTAGGAAATATACTATTTTCATTAAAAATTATTTTAAAATTAAAGTTGTCACTCTCTGGAAGATAACACATATTTAAGCACTGCAAAGTGTTAAGAGTAAAAAGATTATATGTACCATTAATTTCAATTAGGTTTCCTACAATGACCAATTCTAAAACCAAGAAAAACCATAAGTACACAACTCCAAAAACACTTATTAGAAAGAAACTAGAATGATTCTACAAAAGAGAAAAACAGGTTTTAAAATAATTTTTAATGAAAATAGTACATTTCTTTCAGGAGCACATATTTACCCAAACACAGTCAATAGTTTTTCAAAGTATAGGTCCTGAGGATATCTGCTTTAAGAAGTAGAGAAGAACGGGCAGTGGTTACTACATAGTTGTTTTTAAGTGGGGATTTTGAAATTCTTAAGGGCATGCAACACTATTTTTATCTGTTAGAGTTAGTTTGGAGCATGCAGTAGAAACCTGACTAAAGAGTGGCTTCAACGAATTCTTTTCCCCACTTCATGTAATAAAAAATATTGAAAAAAACCATTGCAGTTTATACAGTGGCTCCGGTGTTGTAAAGGCCCAGACTCCTTGTGACTTCATGTTCCGCCTTCCTTCATAGGTGGCTGTTGTCCTCATAGACCTAAGATCCTTTCTGTGCCTTCCAACAGCACACTTTTTTCCCAGGCAGACACAAGATGAAATCCAGAGAACAAAAGGTAAAGGAGATTGAGTTTGCCTTTTTAGGCAGCTTTCCCTGAATTCTTCCCCTATACCTTCCAGTTACATCTCACTAGACAGAATTGTCACTTGGCCACTCTTATCACCTGCGAGATATAATTTTTTTAGCTGGGACTATTGCCATCCCAAGTGAATGAAACATTCTATTAGTGAGAAAGAGAGACAGGTTATCGGTAGCTGGTAGTGTCTGCTGTTCATTGAGCATTTTAATTTTTCTTTATGATTTGTTGTTAAAAGTTCTACATTTTCTAGTAGTAAAAGATTGATTAACCCAAGAGCAGCATTTGCTGATTTTTATAAATTTTAAATGAGTTTCGTTCAGATGAGTGAAGTTTTACTCTGTTGGTTTTGCTTTTTTGTGTTTATAAAAGTATTGAACTACTCTAATTGTTCCAACACTTCTTAAAAATCATGTCACTGCATATTGCATAAAATTCTGATTATCGTGTGTGGAATTTTATTAATAAAAATAAAATGTGTCATAAATGTGTTCTGCCTGGTGTTTTGATTTTGCAATTTGCATATATACTTGAAACCCTGCTAATATGGGAAAGCAGGAACCTGCAAATCATAATGGCTACAAGATGGCAAAGAAACTGTTTTCTTCTCTCATCAGAGTAAGCAAGTTTTAGATGAAAAATTTATTGCACTTAAGATTTTATACAAGATAATTTTTTAAAAGAAATAAATTCCTTTATAATTTGTTTTTCTGCCTCCAACATACTGGTAGTGCTTGTGGGGCATTTTAAATCATAAGGTGCAGTGTGAACTGGTAACTAACTTAGTTTTGTGCTAAGTAGGAAGGAAGGAGAGTGGAACTGAGCTGTGATTATTGTCACCAGAAAATGTACTGGAAAGGGGTAAACATGAGGCAATAAAACTTGCCTCACTGTAAAAACAAAACCAGAAAATTAAAGGAATCAGCCATATCGATTCAGTTGAAATATATGTTTTTTTCCTTTAAATTCCTGATTATTTCATTCTGTATAGATTGTAAGACTATAGGTGCGTACTTAAAATGCAGTTACCCTCCTCAGGATATTGGGGCTGTGTTTATTAAAAGCTTAGCTTGGGAAGCGCTTTGATCTACTAACTTCTGTAGAGTTTTGTGTTATTGCTTTGCTGAGCAAGAATTCTTGGTTTGCTGATGACACACTGGTAACATTAATAGACTTTTAAGGTGTGTGTGTGCATGCACATGTACATGTGCAAATATGCATATACATGCATGGGCTCTCATATGCATAATTTTCAAAGAAAAAGGAAGGTAAAAAAAATCTGGCAGCACTTCTAAAAAAAGGTGTTCTGAATTGCCTGATTTCCTTGGAATCTATCCCAGAAGCTTCCTATCAGATGAAGTAGCATGTAGAGTACAGCAGATGTAAAATAGTGCATGAAATCTTTTCTCTGCATGAGGTTACTGCAGTGGTTCAAATATTTGCCATAATCTTAGCAATTAAAGTGTATACTATCCACCTCTGCTTCACTCACACTTATTCATAAAAACAAGCCTCTTCTGTGCTTTAGTATATTTTACTACCATATTTAACAACGAATGCAGACTTACTATATATAAATGTATTCTTTTTGTATAATAATCAGGAGTCTTAACCATTTCTTGATAATAAATCCTGATCTTCTGGACTATCAGCACATGGGCTTAGTATGTAAGAATGTTTACTTTAAAACAGCTCTTATTATGGGTTCAGACTTTTGGCTTTAAGTCTGGGCTATCAGTGAGTTCAGTCTCTGACTAGGAACAGGAGTCTCCATCACAACATTCAGGACAAACCATCTGACTGAGCACACCTATTTATGATACAGAGTTCATGACTTTTCAAAACCAGCACATTTCTCCTTATGACAAAGTTTTGATTTGTATACAGTTTTCCTCATATTAACTTCAGATTGTCTTCCATGTAATTTGCATGGATGGTTCTGATTCTGCCCTAGGGAGTAACTGCAGATTGTCTGTCTTCTACATGGCAGTTACTCAAATATTTGAATGCCATTATGATGTCCTTTCTAAATATATTCTTCAGACCAAACATCCTTGTGGAAGTTTTGAAGAAAGAGAGGAATGGTAGGTGGCAATGTGGCAGAAAATTGCTGAAGTAAAACCCAGTAGGCCTCAGACACTGAAGCTGGATCTCTGTAGGATTGACCAGATAGTTGACTGCAACTCAACCCTTAGGCAACTCTTATGAAAAGTGACTGTAAATGCAGGTGCCTTACTTATTTATTTATGACACGGTCTTGCTTTATCACCCAGGCTGGAGTGCAGTGGCATGATCTCAGTTCACTGCAACCCCAGCCTCCTGGGCATAAGCAATCCTCCCACTTCAGCCTCCTATGTAGCTAAGACTACAGGTATATGTCACCATGCCTGGACAATTTTTGTGGGCTTTTATAGAGACAGGGTTTTCCCATGTTGCCCAGACTGGTCTCAAACTTTGGACTTGGGCAATCCACCTGCCTGAGCCTCCCAAAGTGCTGGAATTACAGGTATGTGCCACTGCACCTGGCCTAGATGCCATATTTATAGATATGTGTATATACGTGGGTTAGTATGCACACATATATTTTCTTGCTCTGTCAGCCAAGATGGCCTAGGAACAACAATACCCCAGTAGCAAGAAGAACACACCAGCAACCAGACCTTGGTTTTTAATACTGTTTTCTAGTAAAAGGGATCAGATCCTGGAAAAATGATTGATTCTAGGAATGAGTCAGGAAATATACAGGATGAGCCTGGAGAATCTTATAATACCGGAAAGCAGAAAGTGGGAAAATAAAAAACAAAAACCAAAAACAAACCTCATTGATAGCAACATGTCAAAGGAGCACAAGATTTAATAGAAGGAGCTGCCGGTGGCTAAAACTGGGACAACTTAAGCAACAAATTAAAGTAGTATCTGATAGTAACCTAAACTATACAAGTAACACCCATGAGTATGTACTTGTGTGTGTGTGTGTATTTATATATATATATACACACATACATATATATATATATATACATAGAAATGATTTGATAAAGAGGAAAAAGATGGATAAATAGCCTTGCAGAAGAATCCCAAATAAGTTTTGTCAGTACTCCCATTTCAAGGAAGTAGAACATAACCCTTCACTCTTTCAGTATAGGCTGCTTATAATGACCTTCTGAAGAGTACAGTATGCAAAGGAGGAAAGAATAAGAGTAACTACAGTGGAGCAACCTAAGAAATACTACTTTACCCAGTTTATCAAGGTCAACATCAACAGTGATAAGCAATGTTACTAGTATGTACCCTTGATATGACGTGATGGAAATGATGCTTTACTTCGTGGTTTTCTTCCCAAAACTCATAGCCCCAGTGTAATCAAGTGAAAAACATCAGACAAATCCCAGTTGAGGCATATTGTATAAAATACTTGACCAGTACTCCTTGAAAGAGCAAGATCATCAAAAACAAGAAAAGTTTGAGAAACATCATAGCCAGGAAGAACATGAGGATACATAAAGACTATATGTACTATGGAGTCCTGGAACAGAGAAAGGACATTAAGCGAATCAAGCAAATCTGAATAAAGTATGGACTTTAGTTAATAACAGTGCATCAATATTGTTTCATTAGTTGTGACAAATGTATCATACTAATATAAGATGTTGATAATAGGGGAAACTGCATGGGGGCTATATGGGAACTTCACACTATTGTCTCAGGTTTTCTGTCAATCAAAAACTGTTCTAAAAAATAAATTTTAAAAAATGTTTAAAGATAACTGGGGAAAAGCCTAGATGACCTTGGTATGGTGATGACTTCTTAGAAATGACAGCAAAGACAAGATCCATGAAGGAAATAGTTAATAAGCTGTACTTTCTTAAAATTGAAAACTTCTGCTCTGCAAAAGACAATGTTAAGAAAAGGAGAAGACAACCCACAGACTGGGAGAAAATATTTGCAAGAACTTTTATCCAAAATATACAAAGAACTCTTAAATCTCAACAATAAGAAAACAACCTAATTAAAAAATAGACAAAAGACCTGAACAGACACCTCACCAAAGATGATACACAGATGGCAAATAAGCATATGAAAAGAAGTTCAACATCATATGTTATTAGGAAATTGCAAATTGAACAAGAAATCACTAAATACCTATGAAAATGCCAAAATCCAGAACACTTACAACAGCAAATGCTGGTGAGGAAGTGGAACAAACTCTGAGTAATTGTTGGTAGGAATTCAAGATGGTACAGTCACTTTGGAAGACAGTTTGGCAGTTTCTTATAAAACTAAACATATCCTTATCACACAACTCAGTAATCACACTCCTTGGCATTTATCCAGATGAATTAAAAACTTATATCCACACCCAAAACCTGCATCTAGATCTTTATAACAGCTTTATTATTACTTGCCGAAACTTGGAAGCAATGATGTCCTTCAGTAGGCGAATGGATAAACGGTGGCACATTCAGAAATGGAATATCATTCAGTGCTAAAAAGGCATGAGCTATCAAGCCATGAAAAGACCTTGAGCGCGGTGGCTCAAGCCTGTAATCCCAGCACTTTGGGAGGCCCAGGCAGGTGGATCACGAGGTCAAGAGATCGAGACCATCCTGGTCAACATGGTGAAACCTCATCTCTACTAAAAATACAAAAAATTAGCTGGGCATGGTGGCACGTGCCTGTAATACCAGCTACTCAGGAGGCTGAGGCAGGAGAATTGCCTGAACCCAGGAAGCGGAGGTTGCGGTGAGCTGAGATCCCACCATTGCACTCCAGCCTGGGTAACAAGAGCGAAACTCCGTCTCAAAAAAAAAAAAACCTGGAGTATGAGGACAGAGGGTGCTCAGCAAAAAATAAAGACAAGACATGAAAGAAGCTTAAATGCCTGCCACTAAGTGAAAGAAGCCAATCTGAAAAGGCTATATACTGTATGATTCCAACTATATAACATTCTGGAAAAGACAAAATTGTGGAGACAGTAAACAGATCAGTGGTTGCCAAGGGTTGTAGGAAGGGAGGGATGAGTAGACAGAATACAGAGGATTTTTAAGGCAGTGAAACTACCTTGCATGATGTTATAATGGTGAGGGTCATTATATGTGTGTTAAAGCCCTTAGAATGCACAACACCAAGAGTGAGCCCTAGTGTAAACCATGATCTTTGGGTGATAATGACGTCAGTATAGGTTCATCAGTTGTAACTACGGTGGGCAATGTTGGCAGTGGGAAAGGTTGTACAGGTTGGGGAAGGAGGAAAATGGGAATTTTCTGTACTTTCCTCTCAGTTTTGCTGGGAACTTAAAACTGCTCTAAAAAACAAAGTTTATTAATTCAAAAATGCCAATAAGAAATCTCTTACATTTAATACCTAGGTGATGGGATGATCTGGGCAGCAAACCACTGCAGCACACATTTACCCATGTAACAAACTGCCACATCCTGCACACATACCCCTGAACTTAAAGGTTGAAAAGAAAAAAAGGGATGGATTAAAGTCACATAATTTTAATGTGTGATGGCTGCAAACTCCTGTAGTTGAATGTTCTTGTTTTTCTTAGATGGACAGGACTTCTCTGCAGGGCAGGGAAGGATGGGCAAGGCAAAGGGTTTTTTTGCCCCTGCTCCCTGTGGACATACACACCTCTGCTGAACACACATGTTCAATCGGGTTATCTGGTTTCGAGGTGGGCAAATGTATAGACTTTATCCATTTATGGCCCTGACCCATCATGCTTTGATTTTGAAGTTTAACTTTCAAAACATGACATTTCTCTGATTTCCAAGTTTTTCCAAGTACAGTGCCCTTGAACAACACACTGTACTTGGTTTTGGATTTTTTTCAGTAAGTGCAGTCGGCTCTCCATATAGGTGGGTTCCACATCCACAACCAAACTCCAATCAAAAATACGATGTGAAGCTCGCATACATGGAGGACCAACAGGAGGATTTTGTGAGGATTTTGGTATCCTTGAGGGTGGGAAGCATCCTACAGCCATTCCCCTGTGAATACCAAGCAGCGACTATACTTCCTCAAAAGCACTGCTGACAACCCCAGCTCCCTCAAGTGTCCTTAATGAACCCCATTTTTCAGGCTCTTTCTTACCCTGGTTATCCTCCTCCTTTTCTGGTTACACTCCCATTACTAAATACCATTCCTAGTATTTTATTTTAATGTTCCTTTTAAAACCTAATGCCTAGAATGGCCGAAGGACTCTACATATTATATGATTAATACAGAGTACAGTGGACTCTTGTATTCATCTGGACATTGTAATTGCATTAATGCAGCCAAAATTATATTAAGTACTTCAGCATCCCCATCTCCCTAGCTCTTGTTGAGACTCCAGTTAAAAACATCCCTGAGGCCTTTATCCTCTGAACTGCTGCATCACGCAGCTGCTTATAAAGCCGTCTCTCCTCCAGCTTGTGCTTTTATAATTGAATCTCTTTAAATGTAAATGCAGACAATTACATTTGTCCTAGTTAAATTTCATCTTGTTATTTCAAGTCCACTGTTCCAGCTTGTTGAAATCTTATTGAATCTTGGTTCTGTCATGGATTTCTATTATGCACACTTGCTTATGTCTACAATCCAGGTAGAGAGGCTTGAAAATAAATATATCCCAGCTGGGCTAACTCAAAGCAAGAGGTACTGAGAGAAGATAGCAGTGATGATTGTTCAGGGATGCAGAAGGCAACTACCCATTCTCTACGTAGTAATTTCCTAATATATTTTGGAGGCAGTTCACAATTCAACATTATGAAATATAGCAAAAGCCATTTATTGCTAATTACATTTAACTGATGCCTATGAAGAACTTATTCCTATAAATTAGAGTGAATTTAAGACTATATCATTATTCAGCTGTTCTTCCGTGGGAGAAAAATGGTGGAGTTAAACTAGTGGAAATCAGGCTTTCTCATCTAGGCTCAACCCAGTGGATAAGCTGGGTTTGCCAATCACTACTCCAGCACAGTGCCCCTCAGTTTATTTTTAAGTATATGTTTGAAGGACCATGTTCCCATGAGTGACACCCTTCCATAAGTGTGGTGGCACATTATGGGCTGCTGTTTTAGAAGAGACTGCCAGCTTGCTGGGGATTATCCTGGTGTATTCTTTTCTCTCCTGCTGGTTCGTGACATGCCACTGGCTTGAAAATTCTCAGCTTTAACATTTAAAGCAGCGATTTGCAAAGTGCAACATGTTTAAGCTGAGGTTGGCAAACTGTGACCCATGGAGCAAATCTGGCTCACCACCTGTTTTTAGTACATCGCTAAATGGTTGGAGAGGAAATCAAAAGAAGAATATTTCATGACGTGAAAATTATATGAAATTCAACTCTCAGTATGCATGAATAAAATTTTATTGAACACATGCTCATTTGTTTATTGTCATTGGCTGCTTTTGCACTGTAATAGCAGAATTGAGTGGTTGTAGACTGTATGACCCACAAAGCCTAGAATATTTACAGATACGGCCCTTTACAGAAAAAGTTTGCCCACTCTTGTATTAATGGGATGGTAGAAACTGAATTTTTGAGCCCCACCTCAGACCAAATGAATCAGAATGTCTACAAATGGGGGTCCAAGAATGTACATTTTAAGCAAGCTCTTGAAGGTCACCCCTAGGCAAACACTGAGGCAAGACTAATGATCATGAGGTAAGGATATGGGAAAGGACAATATTCTGTCCTGCTTTCTCTGCCCAACTTACAGTGTTTTAATCCAACGCCATAATTTTTCTACAGACTGTATAAATTACGTTGATCAATTTCTAAGGACTTCTCTCCAAATCAGCTCTCTTGCAAACTTTTCTATTTTGTCGAAAGAAGGCTGTATTCGTTTCTTAGGGCTGCTGTAACAGATTATGAACTGTGAGTTGATCTGACCAACAGATGTTTGTTCTTTCACAGTTCTGGAGGCCAGAAGCCCAAAATCCAGCACAGGTGTGCTCCCTCTGGGGAGTTCAGGGAAAGAACCCATTCTTTGCCTCTTTCAGCTTGCGGTGGCTGTCAGCACTCTCGACTTGTAAGTGCCTCACTCCAGTCTCTGCCCCAGTGATCTCATTGCATCCTCTTCTTCTCTGTCTTCTCTTTCATCTTTCTCAAATCTGCTTCTGCTTTTCTCTTCTAAGGACATTTGTCATGGGACCTGGGACTCACACGGCTAACCAAATGACCTCATCTCCAGATCCTTAATGTAATTACATCAGCAAAGCTACAAAGACCTCTTTTCCAGTAAGGCCACATTGACAGGTTTTGGGGGTTAGGACAGGGACATCTTTTTAAGACCACCATCTAACTCACTACAGATGCTGCTGTTCTCCTCTTTCCCAATAGCTGGTCAGTTTCCAGGTCTTGAAGATTCAGTCCCTTCTTGAGTCCTACTTCCACCATTCTGATCTTTTTCTGCCGTAGGAATCTCTTAGAAATTTCTGACGGTTTCCTACTCTTTTAAAAGTTCAGAACACACTTGTGAGCTTGACATTTAGAGTTCTCTGCAGAATGTTGCCAGCATATTTTCCATTTCATTCTCCCTCTTCTTTGCTACACGTACCTTGCCCTCTAGCCACACTGTGCTACTTGCCACTGCCCTCACTGCTCCTCCCTTCTCTCTGAATCCTCTCACACTTTTCCTTCCTCCTGGAAGACTGGTTGTTCCTCCATCCTTATCACTATGACCCTTGGCCCCGTATCACCTAACACCTAGGTATCTTTGAAAGCCCATCTGAGGTCCTACCTCCCCATGAGAGCTTTGCTGCTCCTCCCTGCAAGGGACGAATCTCTGAGCCTTCGGCACCTCACACGGTGCTTACCTTGTTCTACCTTGTGTCGTTATGGCTCTAGATGCTCAGTGTCTTCAAGTCAAGGGCTGTGAGAGACAGCATTGCACAGTGGCTAAGAACAAGGGCTCTGAATCAGACTGCCCAGTACAGCTCTGGTCACTAACCAGCCACATATCCTTGGACAAATTATTCAACCTCTTCTCACTATAGTTTTCCATCCACAATGGAGACTACAGTAACAATTCCTTCCTGATATTGTGAGGCTAAAATGAAATGATGCATGTAGAATACCTGGAATTCTAAGCATGAAATATTATCTGTTATAATTGTCTTGTCTCTGTTTCCCAACAGCTAACACAAGAACTTCTATAGTAGGTATTAAATAAATACTTACAGAATTTAAATCGTTGAATTCAAACCTGACACCAGAAGGAGGCAACCTGTGCTTTTCTGTTCAGACTCCATCTTTATGAACTCTAGTAGGTACAACCTGCCTTCAGCAAGATATAAATAAACCAACTTTCTCTCTTTTGCTGGCGGTATCATTAGAGATTCTGTTGTTATGTTCTTTTTGATACTAGTTCTTTTCATTACATGGGTAATTGGTGGTTAAATAAGGTATTCATCTTTTAGTAATTAGTGCCATGTAGACTAGCTTGTTGCCAAATACTTAACCACTGGAAGTAACCATAGAGACTTTCCATTTTTGTGAAATCCATTGATAGAAGCAAGTGCCTGGGAAAATAAGGGAACTATTTTTTTTGTACCCATCAACCATCTCCATCTCCCCCCACCCAAACCTCCTACTACTCTTTCCAGCCCCTGGTAACCATCCTTCTGCTCTGTAAGATGCAACTATCTTATTCTTAATGCTGATAATGAAAGAAAACCAAGTTTAATCAGGAATACACAAGGCGAGTAGATGGAGACTTGCGATACTCTACAAGAGACTTCTCAAGTTTTTCAATGACTTTAAAGGTGCAATGACCTGAATCTATATTAAATCTCATTTCACTTCATTTCTTACAGTATAGTCCTACAGTTACTTGTCTTGCTTTTTCATTTATAGTAAAAAAAAAAAAAGTTGATTTTCTTCAGTTACCTAGGAAAGAGTGTCAGATTATGGAGGGCAAACCTTCATGAAGGCACTTGTGTCCTGAGTGACAGGTTGTCTGTGGTAGCTTTGAATGAGTTGTGATTGGTGAAAATGGAAAATACTCCCTGAGCATGGTGTGTTAGGGAGAAAAATGGTGATGCAGGCTAGAGAGATGAGGTGTCATGTGGATTATGGGGCAGCAGTGTGACTAGAGAAGCAGGAATGGGGTGGATGGGTAGAGGTAGAGATGGTATTGTGCATGCAGCTGTCAAGCCTTGGTTTTGTAAACAACTCTGTAGCTTGACTGCACCTTTGGCATTGTCTATGAGTACATACTTCTGAGTACAGATACACTATAATTTTTTTCCCATTTTCTTGGTTCATGTATTCTTTTCATTTAAAAGGTTCTTTTAAAATTGGAAAATGTGCCAGATTTGAGCTGACATAGATATATATAAAGTGCAACACAAGTTAATTTAAAAAAAAAATACAAAAATTCCATCAAATGACAGTTAGAAGGTAAAATCTTGTGTGATTCAGTAATTATATCTCCTGGTTTTCAGCAGGGCTGATTTTGTTCAAAATATTTTTGGAATTCTTTTAAAAGCATCTTATCCCAGTGTCTTTAAAGTAAGAGAAGAGAGTTGTCTTCATGTCTAATATCATTTTAGAACATGTTGGTCATATCAGTAAGGTAATATGTATAAATGTTGAAAAGAGAATTATCATATTCAGCTATTTTAACTGCAAATGTAGGAAAATTAACAATAAAATTAAGAAAAGTAATTCTAAAGTTTAGTAAAGTGACAGCAAACAAGACCAATTTAAAAAACAACAACAAATCAGCCATCCTGTAGTTAGAGGTTGACCCTAGTTTATAGCCAGTAAGAAAATATATTTTTTAAATTCTCAATAGTGAAATAAGTGTATTATTAATATTTATATGATGTTTTAAATTTTGAGACACAAGTGAAGATAACTAAAATAAATATATACTATTTTCCTTTAGATAATGTAAAAATGCCATTCTTTATACTTTGATTTTAAGGTTTAGCATCATTTTTGTGGAATATTTAAAAATTTTATTTATATAATAGGGTACTGATCAAAATTCCAATACGTTTAGTTTCTTCTTCCAAGGGATAAAACTAGGGCATAAAAGGATTTCAAAACTTGTTAAGAATAACATACAAAAAATTAGCTGGGTATGGTAGTATGCACCTGTGGTGCCAGCTACTTGGGAGGCTGAGTGAGGCAGGAGAATTGCTTAAACCCGGGAGGCAGAGTTTGCAGTGAGCCAAGATTGCACCACTGCACACCAGCCTGGGCAAGAATAATTACATGAATGAAGTTAAGACAAATCCAAATTTAAAAGCATTCTATAAAACAGCTGGTCTGGAATTTTTTTAAATGTCATGTCATAGAAGATAAAAAGAAATGAGAGAGGTAGGAGAAGGAGTAGGGTAAGAAGAAAGGAGAGGAAGGAAGGAAAAGAGAGAGGGAGGAAGGAAGACGTTGAAATATTTTTAAAGACACATAACTAAATGTAATGGGTAATTTTTTTATAACTTTTATTTTGGGTTTGGGGGTACATGTGCAGGTTTGTTATATAGGTCAACTTGTGTCACTAGGGATTGTTGTACAAATTATTTTGTCCCCCAGATACTAAGCCTAGTACCCAATAGTTATTTTTTCTGCTCTTCTCCCTCCTCCCACTCTCTACCCTCAAAGAAGCCCCAGTGTCTGTTGTTCCCTTCTTTGTCTCCGTGTGCTCTCATCATGAGGCTCCCGCTTTTAAATGAGAACATGTCATATTTGATTTTCTGTTTGCTAAGGATAATGGCCCCCAGCTCCATCCATGATCCCGCAAAAGACATTATCTCATTTTTATGGCTGCATAGTATTCTATGGTGGGTATGTACCACATTTTCTTTATACAGCTTACCATTGGTGGGCATTTAGGATGATTCCATGTCTTTGCTGCTGTGAGTAGTAAAGTAATGAACATTTGTATGCATGTGTCTTTATGGTAGAATGATTTATTCTCCTTTGGGGTATATACCCAGTAATGGGACTGCTGAGTTGAATAGTAATTCTGTTTTTAGTTCTTTAAAGATTCGCCATTCTGTTTTCCACAATGGTTGAACTAATTTATGCTCTCACCAACAGTGTATGAGTGTTCCCTTTTCTCTGCAACAGCACCAGCATCTGTTATTTTTTGACTTTTTAGTAATAGCCATTTTGACTGGTGTGAAATGGTATCTCATTGTGGTTTGGATTTGCATTTATCTAATGATCAGTGATACTGAACTTTTTAAAAATACACTTCTTGGCCATATGCATGTCTTCTTTAGAAGAGTGTCTGTTCATGTCCTTTGCCTACCTTTTAATGTTTTTTTAAAAAATTTGTTTAAGTTCCATATAGATGCTGGATATTAGACTTTTATCAGATATGTGGTTTGCAAGTATTTTCTCAATGGGTAATTCTTGATTAGTTTTTTTAAGGTTTGAAGTTAATTATGGGAATATTGAATTTCAATATTGACTGGGTATTGGATAATAGTATTGAATACAATAATGGTGTTGTGGTTACAAAAAAGAAAACCCTGTTCTTAAGAGCGATATATTGAAATATTTAGGGGTGAGGTGTTACAGTATTTGTGGGTTACTTTTTTTTTTTTTTTGAGACGGAATCTTTCTCTGTCACCTAGGCTGGAGTGCAGTGGCATGATTTCGGCTCACTGCAACCTCTGCCTCCTCAGTTCAAACGATTCTGCGCCTCAGCCTCCAGTGTAGCTCGGATTACAGATGCATGACACCATACCCAGCTAATTTTTGTATTTCTAGAGAGATGGGGTTTTGCCATGTTAATCAGGCTGGTCTCCAACTTCTGATCTCAGGTGATCTGCCCCCAACTCGGCCTCCCAAACTGCTGAGATTACAGGCATGACCCAGCACACCCGGCCCATGGGTTGCTTTCAAATGGTTCAGGAAAAAAAGTGCATGTGCATGTGTTGCATATATTTAAAGATACACAGAGAAAATAAAGTGTGACAAAATTAATAATTGGTGATTTGAGGTAAAGGATATACACAGGTGTTCATTGTATTATGATTTTAGCTTTTCTGTAGGTTTGACATTGTTCAAAAATAGCAACAAGCAGGGGAGAGAATATTAAGGAAAACTCTTAGAAATAGTACTGAAGGCTATCAGCTGTTCCAGATCCACTGTTCATTTAACAAGAAGATAATTGACTTCATACTATTTCTGTATTGCTACAGTTATTAAAACAGTAATGTTACAAGGCTAAATAGGGATTAGTGGACTGAAATAAAGAGCCAAATGACCTGGCATAACTAGAAATTTCTCACATGATAAATCAATAGGGAAGGGCAGGAGTATTCATGGAAATCATATTGAGATAACTTGTTAGTAATTTTCAAAAAAAAAATAATTTTGCCCTTCTTCAAACACTGAACTAATTTATATTGGATAGAAAACTTTATAAATAAATATAAAAAGAAAAATAATTACAATGAATGAGATCCTAAGCCTAGAATAAACTGAACAAATCACAAAGGAAAGAATTAGCAGGGTGTGGTGGTGCACACCTATCATCCCAGCCACTCAGAAGACTGAGGCAAAAGGGGGTTCTGGGCTATAGTGCCCTATGCCAGTTGGGTGTCCACACTAACTTTGGCATCATTGTGATGACTTCCCAGGAGCCAAGGACCACCAGGTCGCCTAAGGAGGGGTGAACTGGCCCAGGCTGAAAACAGAGCAGGTCAGAATTCCTATGCTTATTAATAATGGGATCACGCCTGTGAATAGTCACTACACTTCAGCCTGGGCAACACAACAAGACCCCTTCTCCTAAAAAATAATAAGAGAATCAGAAATTTTAACTGTATAAAAATCATAATCTTGCTCACACATGTAAAGACTAATCTAGAAAACAGTTTGCAGGACTTTTATTATTATAAAGAATTAATTTGAATTGATTAAACTTCCAAATCTCAAGGAATGAATAAGATCAGTAACAGATAATTCACCAAAAAATAAATCTAGTAAATAACTGCTAATTAAATCATTACAAATTAAGTTATGAATATTTCAACTTAAAAATCACCTTTAAAAAATAACAGTAACATACTGGAGAGGGTGCAGACAAGCTCCTATTTCAAACACTGGTGGTGGTATTGCAAAGCAGTACAACTCTGCTGGGAAAGAATTTAGCAGTTCTTATAAGAAGTCATAAAAACTATACCATTGACTCAGTAATTCTACTTTAGGGTCTCTTGCTTAAGTAAATAATCCAAAATAGTGATAGAGTGAAAACTACAGGCAAAACACTTGTCACTCTTATTATTTATAGAAATGAAACACTGCAGGTGAGCTAGATATTTAGCAATAATAGATTACTTAAAAAGTTGAATTATGGTATCATACCCAAAGGACTATCATGCAGCTATTTAAAATGATGGTTATGGAGATTGCATGGAAAAATTATTTTGAAATGTGAAGTTTTTAAAAAATTATGGGCATAATACAAATGGTAGAAATTTTAAAGCCAACTTTATGAGCTGCTCTTTATCACTAAGTTAAATATTTCTTCTTCTTACCAAAGTTTTTACTTTCTTTATAGTATATGATTTTCCCTCTAAAGAAGAGAAATAATTTAATGCAGTCTCCCATGTAAGGCAGCGTTTTGTATTGGAACACATTTTCATCACTTGCCATTTCACTCTAGAATTGTCCAGAAAGATCAGTATTCAAACAGCTGTATTGTATTGTACCCACAATATGATTTTTGCATTTCTTCCACCCTATTCTCCAACACCCTGAGTAAATCAAGGAGTAAATGAAAGAAAATATTTTCAGCAAATAGTTTATTTGGGATATTCAACTTAAATGATGATTACTGTTCTAAAATTTTTACCTACCTTAGGTTTGCCCTCATCTGAGTATAGTCAGTACAGGTCCACTCTGTACATGTAGAAAAATAACCTGATGAAAATTTCCTTATCATTTATTTTACCTTCAAGCACTTTGCAGAGCTTCTCAGATGTCACCATTGTAAATATAGTAAGAACAGACCAACAGAATGACCAACCATTAGCATCCATGCTTTATCTAACTATAAGTAGAAATGTTGATATTCTAATTTTAAAACTATTATATATCAGGTAAATTGAAAGAAAAACAAAAGTCACAAAACCCATAATCTTTCTTACATGCCTTATCAGCAAATTCCTTGCAGTTGATCTAAATTGTGTTTTTTAACCAAGATGTTTGGTGCTCCATAATTTTAGCAAGAATACCAACTGCTTTCTTGGGATCCAGTGATTTTTTTTTATTCCTAAACCAACAGAATAATTAATAAAAATAGCTGAGAAGGAGATTTCTACTTTTGGAAGGTCAAGTAGACATACTTTTTCTATTTCTTCCCCTAAGTCAAATTTAAAACTCTGGACATTATATATTTAAAAACATAAAGATGAAAGGTAGAAGAAAACAGACTGGGTAGAAACCCCTGGGCCACAGCAGCAGCACAGCAGTAAGTTCCTTGGATTTTCATCTTGCTTCATGTATCCCAGACTTGGAGCTGAGGAAGCTGGCAAATAGGAAATGTCAACAGCATAGACAAGGCTCCAATGGAGCCTGCTCTCTGTTACCCAAAAGACCAGGACAGGAACATCTTAGTAAGACAGAAAACATTTAGACAGTCCTCTAGCCAAGCACCATGGAAGGAAATGTGGACCCACCATCACCCATGTCAGCAAATGCCTGGTGGGGAACCCAGGCTTCTACCCTGTGAAGCCCTAAGGAGGTATCCTAACACTCCTGCTGGGGTGGTTTCAGAGAAGGCCAAGTAAGGAGCTTAGACTTTTATCCCCCCGGGCAGGAATTATCCTTTTCCCTTCTTGGTATGAGCGGAGACTGTGTGGGCAATCAGAACTCCTCATCTCCACCCACAGTAACACAGCACCACACACCTCAGCTGTCAGCAGACCCGAGTAGGAAACAGACTTCTGTCCCCACCTTGCAGTAACAAGGCAGCCCCCCACTCTTTCCTTTGCCAGAGGCATGGCAAAGAAAGCCAGTTAGATAAAGAAGATTTAGGCTGGTTGTAGTGCCTCACACCTCTAATCCCAGCGCTTTGGGAGACCAGCACAGGAGGATTGCTTGAGCCCAGGAGTTCAGGACCAATCTGATGAACATGAGGAGTTCATCTCTACCAAAAAATGAACCCCATCTCTACCAAAAAAAAATAGCCAGGCATAGTGGTACACGCCAGTAGTCCCAGATGGGAGGATCACTTGAGCCTGGGAGATAAGAGCTCGAGGCTACAGCAAACTATGATTGCACCACCACACTCCAGCCTGGCAGTCTGGACAGCAGAGCAAGACCCTGTATGAAAAAAAAAAAAGGAGAGGAAAATTTAAATAACATTCAGAATCTTATTACATAATACAAAAATGTCCAGCTTATATTTAATTCAGAATAACTCAATACAAAAAGCCAAGACAATCTTAGACTGAATGAAAAAAAGAGGTAGTCAATACAGGCCAACATCAAAATGATTGAGGTGTTAAAATTATCTGACAAAGATTTTAAAGCAGTCGTTTTAAAAAATGCTTCAGTGAGGCTGGGCACAGTGGCTTAGGCCTGTAATCCCAGCACTTTGGGAGGCCGAGGTGGGTTGGAGGTCAAGAGATTGAAACCATCCTGGCCAACATGGTGAAACCCCATCTCTACTAAGAATATAAAAATTAGCTGGGCATGGTGGCACGCGCCTGTAGTCCCAGCTACTCGGGAGGCTGAGGCAGGAGAATTGCTTGAACCCTGGAGGCGGAGGTTGCAGTGAGCCAAGATCTCGCCACTGCACTCCAACCTGGCGCCTGGCAATGGAGCGAGACTCTGTCTCAAAAAAAAAAAAAAATGCTTCAATGAACAATTAAGAACATGCTTGAAACAAATGAAAAAATGGAAAGGCTCAGCAAAGAAATAGTCTCTGCTGAGAAACCATGGAGGTGAAAAAAATAGCAAAATATTTTTCATGTGCTGAAAGAAAAGAACTGTCAGTCCAGCATTCATGCCCAGAGAAAATATCCTTCAGTAATGAATTGCAAACAAGACATTCTCAGATGAAGGAAAATTAAGAGAATCTGTCACCAGCAGACCTACCCTAAAATAATGGCTAAAGGGAGTTCTCTAGACTGTCAGAAAAGAGGAAAGAGCACGGTAAGCAAAAACATGTAAATAGAACATTCTCCTCATGAGTTTACTAAATTGTGTTTGATGGTTGCAACAAAAAATATAATAATGTCTGATGTAATTCTAAATGTGCATAGAGGAAATATTTAAAACAATTAAAAATGGGAGAGTAAAAGGACATAAGATTTCTGTATTTCACTTGAACTGGCAAAGTGATGACACCAGTAGACTGTGACAAGTTATGTACACATAATGTAATATCTAAAGCAACCACTAAAGAAAGCTATACAAAGGGACACTCTCAAAAACACTGTAGATACATAAAAGTAGGAATCTCAAAATTATTTAATCCACTAGAAGGCAGGAAAAGAAAACAGAGAAATAAAATACAGTGAAACAAACAGTCCATACTGTGGGCCTTAATACAAACCTCAGAAGATTTAAAAGAATTAAAATCATCTACAGTATGCTTTTTGACCACTATAAAATTAATCTAGAAATTAATAATAGATAACAGGAAAATAACTAAACACTTGGAAATTAAATAACACACTTTTATATAACCCATGAATCGAAGAGGAAGTCTCAAGAGAAATTTTAAAATGCATTATACTAAATAAAAATGAAAATATCATTTATCAAAATTTGTAGGACACAGCTAATGCAGTGCTAATACATATTTTAGAGAAGGCCAAAGGTCTCAAATCAGTAATCAAAGCTGTCACCTCAAGAACCTAAAGCAAAATAAATACAATAATTGAAAAGCAAAATAAACACAAAACAAACAAAGAAATTATACAGAACATAAATGAAATTGAAAACAGAAAAACTGGAGAAAATTAGTGAAACAAAGATCCCTGGTAGGGTTTGGTTTCGTGTTTCCACCCAAATCTCATGTTGGATTGTATTCTCTAGTGTTGAAGGTGGGATGTGGTGGGAGATGATTGGATCATGGGGGTAGTTTCTGATGGTTTAGTACCATCCTGCTAGTGCTGTCTCGTGATAGAGTTCTCATAAGATTTGGTTGTTTAAAAGTGTGTAGCACCTCTCCTCTCTCATTCTTTTCTTCCTGCTTCAGCCATGTAAGATGTGCCTGCTTCCCCTCTGCTTTTGCCATGCTTGTGTTTCCTGAGACCTCCCCAGCCATGCTTCCTGTAGAAGCCTGCAGAACGACGAGTCAATTAAACCCCCTTTCTTTATAAATTATCCAGTCTCAGGTATTTCTTTATAGCAATGCAAGAACAATCTAATACAGTTTCATTCTTTGAAAAGATTAGTAAATCAACAAAGCAATTCTACACATCTCTCCCAAAAAGAAAAAACAAGAGAACAGTTCCCAGTTCATTTTATGAAACTATTATTACCCTAATATCAAAACCAATGACAGTACCAAAAAATAAATAAATAAAAATACAAAGAAATATCCCTTACGGCTACAGATTCAAAAATTCTTAACGTATTTCAAATAGAATTCAGCAATATATAAAAGTAATGGTACTCCATGAACAAGTAGAGTTTATTCCAGGCTGACTCAGTATTTGAAAATCATCACTGTAGTAAAAATCACTGGATTGACTGGAAATCAATTAATCTTTAGCCTATTAATCACCACATTAATAGGCTAAAGAAGAAACATCGCATAATATCAATCACTGCAGAAAAAGCATTTGACAAAATTCAACACCCATTTATGATAAAATGCTGAGGAAAAATAGGAATTGAAGGAATTTCCTAAACCTGATAAAAGACAAATAAGCTGAACGCTTTCCCTATATGATTAGAAATGAGGCAAAGATGTCTGGCCTCAACATTGTCTGTCAACATATTGCTGGAAGTTTTAGCGAGTGCAGTAAGTTAAGAAAACGAGCTAAAGACGTACAGACTGCAAAGGAAAAAAACAAAACTGTCTCTATTTGTAGATAAAATAATTGTTTATGTAGACTATTTCAAGAAATTTATTTAAAATAAAAAAAAGACTCCTAGAGCTAATAAGAGTGTTAGGCAAAGTCAAAGGATACAAAATGAAGACAAAAATCAATTGTGTTTCTATATATTAGCAATAAACATATGACCACTGGAATTTAAAATACATTATCATTTAAAATTTCTCAAAAGATATACTTAATTGTAAATCTAATAAAACATGTACAGGACTTATGCTAAAAATGCCAAAACTGATGAAAGAAATCAAAGATCTGAATAAATGGAGACTCATACCATGTTTATGGACTGCAAGACTCAACATAGTAATAATAGCCAATTCTCACAAAAATATATACAGGTTTAATGTAATTCCTATCAAAATTCTAGCAAGGTATTTTGCAGATATAGAGAAGGTTATTCAAAAATTTATACAGAAAATCAAAGGAAGTAAAATAGTTAAAACAATTTTGAAAAAGAAGAATAAAGTAGGAGGAATAAATTTCAAGACTTATATAGCTACAGTAATCCAGACTGTGCTATTTGTGGAGAGATAGACACATAGATAAATACAACAGAATAAAGAATTCAGAAACAGATGCACAAATGAATCTAACTGGTTTTTGACAAAAGTGTAAAGGAAACTCAGTGCAAGAAAGGTTATCTTTCACAACAAATGGTAGAGAAGCAATTGGATATCCATAGGCAAAAAACAAAACAAACCCCTGATTTAAGTCTCATACCTTATACAAAATTAACTTGAAATGGATCATGAACTTAAATATAAAATGTATGACTGTAAAATTAAAAGAAAAAATAGGAGAAAAATTATTTGCATTTAGGGCTAGGCAAAAAAGTCTTAGAGTTGACACTAAAAACACAAGCCATAAAAGGAAAAACTGTAAATTGCACTTTATCAAAATTGGAAACTTTTACTCTGCAAAAACTCTGTTAAGAGGATACAAGCTTAAGAATGGGAAAAATATTTACAAACTACATACCTAACAAAGGAATAGTATCTAGAATATATAAAGTTTTCTCAAAACTCAACAGTATAAAACAGTCCTCTAGAAAATGGGCAAACAACATGAACAGACAGTTCACCAAAGAGGACATATAGCAGATAAGCACAAAAAAACCAATTAGCACACAAAAAGATGTTCGACATCATTAGCGATTAGAGAAATACAAATTAAAACCACAATGGGCTATCACTACACATCTATTAAAACTATCAAGATGGAGAACAGATTAGTGGTTTCCAGGAGTGAAGGAGGGATGGAGACAGAAGGTAAGTAGATTTGGCTATAATAGGACATCATGAGGAATCCTTGTAATAGAAATGTTCTCACTTGACTATATTAATATCACTATCCTAGTTTTAATAGTGGACAGTAGTTTTACAAGGGGTTACTTATATGGTTTGGCTGTGTTCCCACTGAAATCTCATCTTGAATTTCCATGTGTTGTGGCAGAGATCCAGTGGGAGGTAATTGAATCATGGGGGCAGGTCTTTTCTGTGCTGTTCTCATGATAGTGAATAAGTCTCATAAGATCTGATGGTTTTATAAGGGGGAGTTTCCCTGCATGATCTGTCTTCTCTTGTCTGCCACCATGTGAGGTGTGCCTTTCACCTTCTGCCATGATTGTGAGGCCTCCCCAGCCACGTGGAACTGTAAGTCCAATACACCTCTTTCTTTTGTAAATTGCCCAGTCTCAGATATGTCTTTATCAGGCAGCATGAAAATGGACTAATACAGAAAATTGGTACTAGTAGAGTAGGGTACTGCTGAAAAGATACCTGAAAATGTGGAAGTACTATGGAACTGGGTAAACAGGCAGAGGTTGGAACAGTTTGGAAGGCTCAGAAGACAGGAAGATGTGGGAAAGTTTGGAACTTCCTAGAGACTTGTCCAATGGCTTTGACAAAAATGCTGATAGCAATATGAACAATGAGGTCCAGGCTGAGGTGGTCTCAGATGGAGATGAGGAACTTGGGAACTGGAGCAAAGGTGACTCTTGTTATGTTTTACTAAAGAGACAAGTGGCATTTTGCCCCTATCCTAGAGATTCATGGAACTTTGAACTTGAGAGAGATGATTTAGGGTATCTGATGGAAGAAATTTCTAAGCAGCAAAGCATTCAAGAACAAGTGAAACTATAGTCAATAAATCTCTTTCTTTTGTAAATGGTTCAGTCTCAGATATGGCTTTAGTCTTTATCAGCAGTGCCTAATACAGTTACCATTGGGAGAAACTGGGTGAATTATACAAGGGAACTCTCTATTATTTCTTATAACTTACTGTGAATCTACAATTATCTCAAACTAAAAAGTTTACAAATTGCTGAGTAAGTGGGCCTCTGCAGAATTACCAAATCACAAGTTTCAGCAATAAGTCTTAAGTCTCTCCAGCAAGAACTGTGCAGTTTTCCTAGGCTCCACTTCATTATCTAATGGAGTTCTTTAGAATCTCTGAAGATTCGAACATCATCATGAACCATCTAACTCAGCTGGGAAAGAAAATCATATACCAGGATTTTTGTTGGTCCACACATTTTAGGAAACTGAAATATATGCTCTTTCATGGCAAAGACTGTGGAGGTTGGATACTCTGAGGGCCTATCACAAGGTCTTAGCTGGCATATGTTAGATTTCAGTAAATACATGTTAGACAGCTGAATGAATGGATGAAACCAGTGGTGTTCTGGTAAATATTGGACAACTAGCTCTCCAGAAGAAAAAGGAAGTGCTCATTTGTGTCATGTGCCGATTTCTCTAGTGTAAGTACTCCCTCGTGGCCAATTTCAGGCTACTAAAATGACAATGTGTAAACTTAGGGTTGGGAAGACATGTTATCTGTTGCCCTTGACAAGCTAGTATAAGCTGACTCCAGCACAGCACTGGACGGAGCTGAGTTAGATAGTATACGATGTTAACTCCCTTTATTTTCTGATGCCAATGTTGTGTAGTCCAGTTAAAATTACAAAGAAAATCTGGGCTTTAAGTTACTGCCTAGACCCTTCTCATTAAAAGTATGAGAGATCCACCGAGAATCAGTAGTTGTCTCAAAGCAAATGCATGGCCTCCACCTAGAAAAGAAAATTTTAAAAAGAATATGCCTTATTATTATTAAATACAAACCTTTTTGTGTTCAAGTAGAGCACTGAGAAAGGCATGAATTACAGTAATTTGCTGGTGTCCAACTCATGGTGGAAGCAGATTGATTTTTTTCCTGTTTAGCCTCTTAATTTCTTCTTGAGGGTAACTGGCTTATGAGAGATGTACTTAAAAGGACGTACCATATAAAGCTTTATTTTTTTAAGGACTCTGAAAGGAAAAAACCCCAGTTTTGTACTGTAGGCTTGTTTCTTAGTATTAAAGAATCACTTCTGACATCTGATTAATCACACTTACTCCTGCTTGTTTCAATCTTGTTGGATGTTTCCAAAAACTGTCTTAGACGGTAGTCTGTCTTTACACTATCTTGCAGCTGCAATATAATCTACACTCAAAGCTTGTGTTGCAACATGCATGCCCTTGGGCCACAATCTCTGCTTGCTTTGGCATGGTTTATTTATTCCAAAGATATCTATGCCTTTAGGTTGCTATAGAGATTTCAAGTGAGCTAAACTGTCCAGGGAAACCTGTTTAGTTTCTTCTAAAACTCAAGGTGATTCAGAGACCCAGATATTCTTAAAATGTATACTGTAAGCAAAGGAACCCCCAGGAAAAGTGAGTTGATGACCTTAGTTATAGAGGGTTTCAAGGAGAGGGTAATTTTAATAGCAGCAAAAAGGCTGACTGGAGGGAAGTGAATTTCTTCGTAAAGGCACTTAGCACACCTAGAGGGTATTGATTAACATATTAACAACTGCCTCTTTGAAGTTTTGGATTGTAGCTGCTCAGTATTAATAAGTTTACAAAATCTAGCCAAAGCATTATATAGTTCCAGGGGTATTGTTTATACCAATTTCAGACATTAAACATGAGTGAATGTTTTCTTTCTGCTTTTCTGTTTCCATATTTTATTTAATATATATTATGGTTAAAAATTATATGTGAGTAGAAAAATGAAGCAGTGTTATTGATTATACAGTAAATTTTGAATTATTCTTATTTAGCCACTATTATGCAGTCTAGAAGTGAAGCAGTTAAACTAAACCAGAGTGTACGGGAGCGAACATAGAGTTTCTTTTATTTTACATAATTTTAATGCTGGTGGCCATGTGTTTCTCAGGATCCTTAGAATTGAGAATGAACAATGAACACTTTTATGGGGGAAATCAAATAAATTGTTATTTATTACAAGATACGTATTAATTAAACAAGTTAATTATAAGTCTTTGAAAGATGACAGATTTGTGAGGCATCTTTAAAACAAAGGTCAAATTCTTTAATATAAGCCTCCATAAATTCTGGGACCTCAACATAATGTTATATGATAGCACTCACTGGAATGGGTGTAGAAGGTCAAATTTTAGGAAATTCTGGCATGGATTTTTATTGTGGAAAGTAGCTTAACCTCTGTATGGTATAGTTTCCTTATTTAAAAGTGAGAGTCAGACTGAATAATTCTAATATCCTTCTAACTTCATTATTCTGCAATACAGAAGTCAGCTAAGTGTCGTAGTAATTAATTAGTAATAGAACAATTGTTTCTAAACAATATAAGGGATCCATATATTTCAAAATGTCAGTAACATAGTTTAGGAAATTGTATTAAGCCTCTTTTGATTGGAGGTAACTGAAGCAAAGTTATGCTTGCTTAGATCCCAAAGCGAGTTTATATTTCTATAAACTTCTGTGACTCCCCCAAAAAAGGGCAGGGGTGCAGCTAGACATTGGGAATTATAGCAGAAATGACTGGAAGGAACTAGACTGCCCCTTTCTGCGTGTTCATATTATTATCTCTGTCTGAAGAATGACTTCCTGCACACAGCAGGGAACCTGGCCTTTAAGAGTTCATGCTTGACCCTCCCTGCTTTGGAACTCAAGGAATTTTTATTACTCTCTCCTGCCCCACATTAAAAAAATCTTGGAGAAGGGTGCCTGTTAGCCAAGTTTGTATGAGATGGCTACCCTCTGATCAGTAACTGTGAACAGGGAAGTAGGTCACATAAGATAAAGACCCACTAGAATAGTAAAACTGATAATAGGAGAAGTAGCATATTCTAGAAGGAAAGAGGATATTTTCCAAAAGAAGAAAAGGAGTCATAATTGGATAAGGAAATACTAAAGTTCACTAAACTTTCTTTAATTGCTAAAGGAAATGATCACTTATTGTTTCGTATTTAGGCAGTAACTACACTAATGAATTATTGCTTGGTAGACGTAGTCATAGTTGCACTAATACATGCTGGAATTTACCTTGCTTTTAATGGATGCTCAATAAATGGTAGCTATTATTTTTATAATCTAGCCAAGAGATTGCTGTTGATCATAATCCTAATCTATTATTTCTGTGATCTAACAAAGAGATAGGTGCCACTCATAATCTCCAAAGACACAATCCCAAATACCAAAATACGTAATTTTGAACATCAAAATCTCAAAAGGTTGAAATCCCTAAACTGTAAAGTCCCTAACATCTAAATATCCCCAAAATCCCAATCCCAAGAGGTTAAAATCCCAAATATTAAAATCCTGACAGCCAAATTCTGGGGAAGGAAATGGTGAGTTTTTGGTTATATGCAGGATAACTATATCATGTTAGTTACCTCATGTTAGGCTGAATTATTACCTTGTTATTGTCTTTATTTGGGAATTAAGTATGACTTAAGGAGGTGGCTTTGGGTGCCAAGTTGACAAGTGTGGAATAATTTTAGGTATCAATTTGCTAGATTGAGGAAAACATAGAAACCTGTTAAAGGGTGATTCTGGGTGTGTCTGTGAGTGTGTTTCCATAGGAGATTAGTGTGAATGAGTCGGAATGGACAAGGTGGGGAGGATCTGCCCTCAGTGTTGGTGGACACCATCCAACTGGGTGGGGACCTGGAGAGAACGAATACAGAAGGCCTCTCCATTTGAGAGCTGGGGTAGACTTTTCTTCTGTTGCCATGGACACCAGAACTTAGACTCACCAGCCTTTGGACTCCAAGGCTTTCACCAGCGGCCCCCAGGGCCTGAGAATTTTAACTTAAAACTGAGAGTTACACTATTAGCTTCCCTGGTTCTGAGGCTTTGGACTTGGACTGAACCAGGCTACCAGCATCCCAGGGTCTCCAGTTTGCAGACAGTCTGTCATGGGACTCAAACACCGTAATCCTATGAGCCAATTCCCCTAATAAATATTTTCTCATATGCATATGCTATTGGTTCCATCTCCCTGAAGAACCCTGATTGTTAAAGATTTGGTATTGGAGAAGCTGAATTATCATTTCTTCTTGCTTTATTTCTTATAACCCAAGGTAAGAGATCTATGAGACCAGGAGCAATGGCTCACGCCTGTAATCCCAACATTTTGGGAGGCTGAGTGGGCGTATCATCTGAAGTTGGGAGTTCAAGGCCAGCCTGACCAACATGGAGAAGCCCCGTCTTTACTAAAATTACAAAAAACTAGCTGGAAGTGGTGGCACATACCTTAACCCCAGCTACTTGGGAGGTTAAGGCAAAAGAATCATTTGAACCCACTAGCAGCCCGGGCAACAAGCGTGAAACTCCATCAAAAAAAAAAAAAAAAAAAAAAAAAGCTCTATGAAATTGTCATCTTGAAAAAAAGTCTGTGATTAGTTAAGTATGCAGGGCTCCTTAATGGTAAAAGATAAAAGTTTAAAAGCTAATCATTGTTGGTGCTACAAAAGCAGGAAATCACTTATTTACAATGGCCAAGCAATAACCAGACTTTCAGCTGGACAGCATACATAGAAAATTTGCAGACCACAACCACTCTACATATGTAAATCCAGTGAGTTTTGAAGATCATGGAAGAAGTGAAGAGATAAGTGAAAACACAAAACATCTCCCCTGTTATAATATGGTTTGGTTCTGTGTCCCCACCCAAATCTCATCTCATATTTTAATCCCCATGTGTCAAGGGAGAGTGTTGGGGTCTGGCACGTCTGCCAGGGGGCTGCCGACCTGCGGGAGTCCCCGAGACTGCCAACATAGATGTCTCGTTCAACCTGAGGGAGAGAGTGCATGGAAGTGAAAGAAAAGAGAAAAGCGGAGTCTGGAGGGCTGGCTTAGGCTATGTCCAAGCAGCAATTTTATTTTTGCAATATGTTGCATTATATACTTTTCTGAAGTTAATGTTGTTTACACCAGATCAACATACTTAAGTTACCGTAAGCAGGTTACGCCCACTAAATTATGCCCAGTAAGTAAGTTAAGCCTAGTAAGTCAGTTACGCCCAGTAAATTACAGTAAGTAAGTTACAGTTACGCCCAGTAAGTTGTAAGTTACAGTTACGCCCATTAAGTTGTAAGTTACAGTTACACCCAGTAAGTTACGGTAAGTAAGTTACCAAGTGTAAATACTTAAGTTAATATTTTACAATGAAGGTAACAAGGGTCCAAAATGAACACAAGCAATAAACCATAAGGAGCAGAAAGTGGACACAATGCCTCCCAAGTCCTCATATCCATAAAGTAATGTCTGTTAATTGTTTTGAATAGCATAGTCCCTCTCTCGGTTCCTGCTTTCCCTCAGCTTGACTCCCCCAGCTGGGGATCTGCGTCCGGGCTCAAGCTCACCGTATGGCGAGGCCCATTTCCTAGGGGCCTCACACGAGAGCGATCCCCACAGATCCCTCAGGAGAGATGTGATTGGGTCATGGGGCAGTTTCCCCCATTCTTTCTTGTGATAGCTCTCATGAGATCTGATGGTTTTATAAGCATCTGGCATTTCCCCTGCTGGCACTTCTCTCTCCTGCCATCATGTGAAGAAGTCCTTGCTTCCCCTTCATCTTTTGCCATGATTGTTTCCTGAGGCCGCTCCAGCCACGTGGAACTGTGAGCCTTTCCTTTATAAATAACCCAGTCTCACTTATTTCTTTATAGTGGTGTGAAAACTGCTATTTCTTTATAGCATTGTATTTACCAATAGAGTAAATTGGTGCCACAGAGAGTGGGACACTGTTATAAAGATACCCAAAAATGTGGAAGCACCTTTGGAAGTGGGTAACAGACAGAAGTTGGAACAGTTTGGAAGGCTCAGAAGAAGATGGGAAGATGTGGGAAAGTTTGGAACTTCCTAGAAACTTGAATGGTTTTGACCAAAATGCTGGTAGTGATGTGGACAGTGAAGTCCAGGCTGAGGCGGTCTCAAATGGAGATGAAGAACTTACTAGGAACTGGAGCAAAGGTCACTCTTGCTGTGCTTTAGCAAAGAGACTGGCAGCATTTTTCCCCTGCCTTAGAGTTTTGTGTAACTTTGAACTTGAGAGAGATGATTTAGGGTATCTGATGGAAGAAATTTCTAAGCAGCAAAGCATTTAAAAGGTGACAGAGCATAAAAGTTTGGAAAATTTGTAGCCTGATCATGTGATAGAAAAGAAAAAACTGTTTTCTGGGGAGAAATTCAAGCCTGCTATAGAAATTTACATAGGTAATGAGGAACCAAATGTTAATAGCCAAGAAATGGGGGAAATGTCTCCAAGACATGTCAGAGACTTTCATGGCAACCCCTCGCATCACAGGCCCAGAGGCCTAGGAGGGAAAATGGTTTCCTGAACCTTGTCCAGGGCCCCCCTAAGTACAGCCTAGGTACTTGTGTGCAACCTAGGTACTTGGTGCCCTGTATCCCGGCTACTCTAGTATGGTTTAAAAAGGCCAAGGTATAGCATAGGCCATGGTTTCAGAGGGGGTACAAACCCTAAGCCTTGGCAGTTTCCATGTGGTGTTGAGCCTGCGGGTGCACAAAAGTCAAGAATTGAGGTTTGGGAACCTCCACCTAGATTTCAGAGAATGTATGAAAACACCTGGATGTATGAAATTTATGGAAATACTTGCTGCAGGGGTGGGACCCTCATGAAGAACCTCTGCTAGGGCAGTGTGGAAGGGAAATGTGGGGTTGGAGCCCCCACCAGAGTCCCCACTGGGACGCTGACTAGTGGAGGTGTGAGAAGAGAGCCACTGTCCTCCAGACCCCAAAATGGTAGATCCACTAACTGCTTGCACTGTGCACCTAGAAAAGCCTCAGACACTCAATGCCAGCCCATGAAAGCAACCAGGAGGAAGGCTGCAAAGCCACAGAGCAGAGCTGCCTAAGACCATGGCAACCCAACTCTTGCATCAGCATGCACTGGATGTGAGACATGGAGTCAAAAGAGGTTGTTTAGGAGTTTTAAGATTTAATGACTGCCCCACTGGATTTTGTACTTGCATGGGCCCTGTAGCCCCTTTGCTTTGGCCAATTTCTCCCATATTGAATGGGAGCATTTATCCGATACCTGTACCCTCATTGTATCTTGCAAGGAACTAACTTGCTTTTGATTTTATAAGCTCACAGGTGGAAAGGACTTGCCTTGTCTTAGATGAGACTTTCGACTTGGACTTTGAGTTACTGCTTGAATGAGTTAAGACTTTGGAGGACTGTTGGGAAGGCATGATTGTTTTGGAAATGTATAAAGGACATGAGATTTGGGAGGGGCCAGGGCAGAATAATATGGTTTGGCTGTGTCCTCACCCAAATTTCATCTTGAAGTATAATCCCCATGTGTCAAAATAAGGACCTGTAATCTCCACATGTCAAGGGAGGAAGGTGATTAGATAATGGGGGCAATTTCCCCATGCTGTTCTCATGATAGTGAGTAAGTGGGCTCTCATGAAATCTGATGGTTTTATAAGTGTCTGGCGTTTCTCCTGCTTTCACTTCACTCTCCTGCCACCATCTGAAGAAGGTCCTTACTTCCCCTTCACCTTCCACCATGATTGTAAGTTTCCTGAGGCCTTCCTGGCCATGTGGAACTGTGAGTTAATTAAACCTCTTTCCTTTATAAATTACCCAGTCTCAGGTATTTCTTTATAACAGTGTGAAAATGAAGTAATACACCTGCCAAATTATTCAATCATGTATGACTTCTGCCCCTTTACACATATTTGCTATGCTTTATATTTCATTTTCACATCATTTCCAATACTGGAGGTATAAATTATGTCAAGATTTTTAGAGACATCGAATTCATTTTGTGCATTTTTTTTTACCAATTTGACTTCACAAAAGTGCATTATCACAGCATTGTGTATAAGCATTGTGCACATATGTAGAAATACTGAAACTTCCTGAGTAAATGAAGGTGTCCTTTTGTACACCTGCATTTGTTAAAGATAAAATTTCTTTAAATCTTGGTTCTTTTGGCAACTGCATATATGGTGGTGACCTATTGAAGTTTTTAACAGATTTCATCAGAAGACTTAGGTTATCTATCAAGATATTTCAGATGCCACAGTTATAAAGCTGGGTGCACACAATTACCAACTGTAATGACTTTCTTTATACATTTTGCTTTTTGACCTATTTATGAATATGGTTTATCTTCTTATAACTTTTACACCCATGTGACCATTGTTAGTATGCCTGAGTGTTTATGCTTACAAATATCTGTATATTAGTTCTGCCTATTTTATTGTGTAAAGTGGCCTACAGCATATTCTGTCATGTTTTTAGATGTTTCTCAAATCTCTTTTTCAAAAATGTAAATAAACATCTCTTAAGGAATTTTTTTTTCAGAATTATATTTTCAGGATTTTGATCTCTCAGGATTATGATTTCCAGGATTTTAGATGTTAGGGATTATGATGTTTTGGGATTTCAGTGTTCAGGATTATAGTGTTTGGGATTCTGTCTTTCAAGATTGTGGCCTAAACCCCCAAAAGGTTAAATTTATAATTATAATTTTTAGTACCCAGTATTTGAGAGCATCACAAAGAAATTTACCTTTTAACCAATTGTACTAGTTCTTTCCTGCTGCTATAACAGAATAGCTGAGACTGGGGTAAGTTGTAAGAGCAGAAACTTATTTCTCACCGTTCTAGAAGCTGAGAAGTCCAAGATCAAGACATCGGCATTTGGTATCTAGTGAGGCTGCTCTCTGCTTCCATAATAGCACCTTCTTGCTGTGTCCTCATGTAGTGGAAGAGTGGAAGGGCAAGAGGTCCTCACTAATTCCTTGCAGCCCTTTTAAAAAGGTACTGGTACAGCTTGGATCTGTGTCCTCACTCAAATCTCCTGTTGAATTGTAATCCCCAGTGTTGGAGGTGGGGCCTGGTGGGAGGTGATTGGATCATGAGGGTAGATTTCTCATGAATGGTTTAGCACCATCCCTCTTGGTGTCATCCTCACGATAGTGAGTGCGTTCTTGTGAGATCTGGTGATTTAAAAGTGTGCAGCAGTTTCCTGCTCACTTTCTTGCTTCTACTCTGGCCATGTGACTTGCCTGCTTCCCCTTCCCCTTCTGCCATGATTATAAGTTTCCTCTGCAGAAACCAAGTATATGCCAAGCATCATGTTTCCTGTACAGGCTGTAGGACCTATGACTCTTTTCTTTAAATTAAACTCTTTTCTTTATAAATTACCCAGTCTCAGATATTTCTTTATAGCAGTGCAAGAACAGGCTAATACAGGTGCTTATCCCATCCATGAGAACTCAGCCTCATTAATCAACATATCACATTGAATTTTAGGTTCCAACCTGTGAATTTTGAGGAAACCTGTATATTCAAACCATAGTACCAAGTATATTATTTATTACTGGATAACAAATTTCCACAAATTTAGCAGCTTAAAACAATACAGATTTGTTCTCTTATAGTTTCTGTGGGTCAGGAATCAGGGCACAGCTGGGTCAACTGTTTATCAGGATCTGTCTCATGAGCCTAAATTTAAAATGTCAGCCAGGGCAGGGCATGAAGGTTTATGCCTGTAATCCCAGTATTTTGGGAGGCTGGGGCAAGAGGATCACTTGAAGCCAGGTGTTCAAGATAGCCTGAGTAACATAGTAAGACCCCCATCTCTACAGTATTTTTTTTAATTAGCTGGGTGTGGTGGTGTGCACCTGTAGTCCTAGCTAGTTGGGAGACTAAGATGGGAGGATTGATTGAACCCAGGAGGTTGAGACTGCAGTAAGCCATGATCAGACCACTGCACTCCAGGCTGGGAAACAAAGCAAGATTCTGTCTCAAAAATAAAATACAGTGTCAGCCAGGGCTGGAGTATTATCTGGAAGCTCAACTGGGGAGGGATCCTCTCCCAAGCTCACTTATATGGTTGTTGCAGGATCCACTTCCTTTTGGGTTGTTGGTCTGAGGTCCTTAATTCCTAGCTGCTATTGACTAGAGTTGGACTTCTTCTCAACTTCTTGTTATATGGGCCTCCCCACCATGACAACTTACTTCATCAAAGTCAACTAGTTGGAACCCCGGTCTATGTAGGCTAATGATGAAGGTGACACACCATCATCTTTGCCATATTCTCTTGGATACAAACAAGTCATAGGTCCTGCCCCACTAGTAAAGAAGGTATTAAAAATGGTGTGAACAGTAGGTGAGATCATTGGGAGGCATCTTAGAGTCTGTCTGCCACACCAAAATGTTGATTTAAATATTACTCACCCAGTCCAAAACTTGTATGTAGCATGAGATATTTTGCAAGTGGGAAAAAAAGAAAAGAAAAAAAAAAGGGGCCCTGGGGGGAAAAAAAAGCCCAGGCTTAAGTATGATGTTACTGTAGGGTCCATCAAAAGTCTACAAAGCTGAACATTCTAGTTAACTGCTCAGATGCCCACAATCCCTAATCAGTCACATTAAAAGCTATTGTACTCATGTTTCTACTCCTTTAATTCCTAGTCTAGTGACTCATTCATAATAGATGCTAAATGCTTAATGAATTAATGTTTTTTAAATCTAGTGTTTCTATGTGGTGGGAAGCAGTATAGTGTACCAGTTCAGAGCATGAACTTTGGAGTCAGAAAAACCTGGGATCTCATGCTTCCTTTGCCACTTACTTGCTATACAGCCTTGGGCAAGTTACTCAAATTCTCTTTGCCTCAGTTTCTTCCTTTGTAAAATGAGTATAATACTACCATATTTTATTGCATCCTGATGCACTATGTATTTTAAGATACAGCATTATTTTCTGTGTAATTCATAAAGAAAAAATTCTGCCAATTAAACTGTGATATAACTTGATTGATTACAAGATGTACCCTGATTTCAAACATATTAAAATGTGATTTTTTAAAATATGCTTTAGAATTAATGAAATGCAAGGATGCCTACCTTATGGGGTTTTGATAAAGTTTAAATGAGATAGCACACATTTAAGAAACTTGGTATAAGTGTCTTGGTATAAGATAAGATACTTGGTATAAGTATCTTTCATATAGTAAGAGCTTAACAACTATTAGGTATTTATTATTAGCAGTTATGGTCCTCTTGCAAACTCTTAAAATGAGCCATTGTATTTTACTTTCTTTTCTAATACTTGAAACTGAGTTATAGAACAGATCTACAAAACTATTTTGGGTGTTTTGGTTTTTTTTTTCAAAGAAGGAGAGAGGTATTAGCAAAATGGCTATCTCAGACCAGATGATGTATAATGACCTGTAGTTATGTGCAAAATGCTTAATAACTGTGACACTTGACAAAGGCCATTTTGTGGAAAATGTGCTTCCCATGCTTCATCCATCTCTTAAACGAAGGTAGAATAAAGGACCAAATTTTGCTTAGTAATTCAACAGGTTGAGAGCCAGCTTTTAATGTACCTCTGCTCTACTTCCCTGTTCCTGTGATAACTGATAATTTGGTGACTAACTGAGCAATTGCTCCACAGTTAACTGAAGGAAACCCTTTATACATGAGACTGGAAATACTTCTAATGACATGAAGATGTATTTGAAGCAATGTGATGTTGATACAAATTGTTCCAAAGGCACAGCTATAATACAGCACCATAGTAGGCCAAGGTCTGAACAATGAGTGTATCTGTTAAGTTGGCCACAGGTATAAAAAAACAAAGCTCAGTGCACTTCAGTTACCATCATGTGTTCCTTAACTATGGGGATAACATTCTGAGGAATGTGTCATTAGGCAATTTTGTCACTGTGAAAACTTCAATGAATACTTGACACAAATCCTGATGGTATAACCTGCTATACACCTAGCCTACATGGTCTAGCCTGTTGCTCCTAAGCTACAAACTTGTACAGCATGTTACTGTACTGAATACTGTAGGCCACTATAACACAGTGGTATTTGTGTATCTAAATCTGTCTAAACATTAAAAAGATACAGTAAAAATATAAAGGATTAAAAATGGTACACCTGTATAGGGCATTTACCATGAGTGGAGTTTGCAGGACCTGGAGCTGTGCTGGGTGAGTCAGTGAGTAAGTGGTAAGTGAAGGGCTAAGACCTTATTGTACACTACTGTAGACTCTATAAACACTGTAGGCTGCATTGTATTTTTTTATTTCCTTTCTTCAGTGATAGATTAACCTTAGCTTACTGTAACTTTTTTAGTTTATAAACTTTTAAGGTTTTTTTTGAGATTTTTGACTTTTTTTTTTGAGATGGCGTTTCGCTCTTGTTACCCAGGCTGGAGTGCAATGGCGTGATCTTGGCTCACCACAACCTCCGCCTCCTGGATTCAGGCAATTCCTGGCTCAGCCTCCTGAGTAGCTGGGATTACAGGCACACGCCACCATGCCCAGCTAATTTTTTGTATTTTTAGTAGAGACAGGGTTTTACCTTGTTGACCAGGATGGTCTGGAACCCTTGACCTCGTGATCCACCTGCCTCGGCCTCCCAAAGTGCTGGGATTACAGGCCTGAGCCACCGCACCTGGCCTGAGCTTTTTGACTCTTTTAATAATACTTAGCTTAAAACATGAATACATTATACAGCTACACAAAAATATTTTTCTTTACATCTTTTATCTATAAGCTTCTTTCTATTTTTAAAATTTTTAATTTTTTACATTTTGAATCTTTTTGTTAAAAACTAAGACATAAACACATACATTAACCTGGGCCTGCACAAGATCAGGATTATCAATATCACTGTCTTCCGCCTCCACATCTTGTTGTACTGCAAGGTATTCAGGGGCAATAACATGCATGGAGCTGTCATCTCCTGTCCTAACAATGCCTTCTTCAGAAATACCTCTGAAGGACCTTCCTGAGGCTGTTTTACGGTTAACTTTTATTTTTACATAAGTAGAAGGACTACACTCTGAAATAGCAATGAAAAGTATAGTGTGGTATACTAACTAGCCAATAGGAATTTTTCAGCTCTCTGATAGTCTTACAGGACCACTGTGGTGCATGATTGTATATGGAAGGACAGCTGGCCGCTCATGTCTCAGCCACCTTGAGAGACTTCATAGTACTTGCCCCTTTGCACATTATTCTTGCTGCCTAATTGCCCATGTGCCAGCTGCACTGTAAGCTTGCAGAGGTCATTGATTGTGTGTCCTGCTCCCCATTTTTCCTGCAGTAACAAGCACTCGGAAGGTTCTGAAATCATCACTGGGTGAATGCATGAACACTCCATAACCTCAGGCAAAGAACTGAATTACATATAATGATGCCAAACTTGATCAACATTCAAATAATTATTTTTTATTCAATACATGTTTGTCAAAATTAGGCTTTGTGGTCTACCGTTAATAAGACATGTGTTTGAGGTTGTTAAACCAAGTGAGTTTCTGGAAAAAATAGGTATTGTGACAACTAAAAGTGTATAGAGAGAAATTGTTCCAAATGACCTGTTCCTCAGTTTTACTCCATATTATGGGGCAAAATATCCTCTTTATTTTCAAATAAATAAACACAGTAAGTCCTTTAAGCTTAGCATCTCAACTGCCTATTCTGTAAAATCGAAATGATAGTAATACCTCCTCATCGGGTTGGTGTGAAGATAAGATGAAATAGTGTCTTTTAAATACCTAACAATATCCCTGGTACATAATCAGCAATTAATGAATAGTAAATAACAATATCTTCATTGTTTCCATTGTAGGGGAAATGTGTGTTCACAGATCTGGGTGCCAGGAAACTATGGTTGTTCCTAGAGGGAGTGAGATACTGTGCTCTTGGATATTTCTCTCTTAATATCCAAAAGACTTTGGTTTCTGATGCAACAACATGTGTTCTTTGAGGGGCTCTGATGATGCTATAGCTCTTCAGCTATATACTTTTTTGAAACAAGGTCTCCCTCTGTTACTCAGGCTGGAGTGCAGTGGTGTGATCACTTCTTACTGCAGCCATGCTCTCCCAGGCTAAAGCCATCCTCCTTTCTCAGCCTCCCAAGTAGCTGGGACTACAGATGTACACTAGCACACTCTGTTGATTTACTGACTTTTTTGTAGAGATGGGATCTCACTATGTTGCCCAGGCTGGTCTTGAACTTCTGAGTTCAAGTTATTCTCCTTCCTTGGCCTCCCAAAACAGTGGAATTACAGATGTGAGCCACTGTGGCTGGCCTTCAGCTATATTTTACTATAACATGAACTGCTGTTTTGGGGGTGCTGTTGTTTGTGCATTTCTTTCCTAAAATATTCAGTGTCCTGGGACTGAATTTTGGAAAATAGTAAAGCCCAGTTATGTGAACCTATGGTTCCGAAGCCTGGCCGCACACTGAAATCACCAGACGAGACAGGGAAGCAGTACAGTGCATGGATTCTACCTGAAACTGAGTATTTGGAATAGTTCATGTTGAACCTGGATGATCGGTGTTGAAAACCAGAGATTTGGAGATGGTAGGAATCACTGTTTCTTAGAAACCATATCTGTTTTCTTCAGCTGGACCTCTTCAGTTCTGTTGTTTGTTTGGTTTTTTTTTTGTTTTTTTTTTTTTTTTGGAAACGGAGTCTCACTCTGTCACTCAGGCTAGAGTGCAGTGGCACAATCTCAGCTCACTGCTATCTCTGCCTCTGCCTCCTGGGTTCAAGTGATTCTCCTGCCTCAGCTTCCAGAGTAGCTGGCATTACAGGTGCCTATCAGTATGCCCAGCCAACTTTTGTACTTTTAGTAGAGATGGGACTTCACCATGTTGCCCAGGCTGGTCTTGAACTCCAGACCTTGTGATCCACCCACCTCAGCCTCCCAGAGTGCTGGGATTACAGTCATGAGCCACCACACCCGGCCCTGTTTTTTTCTTAAGCATTTCATTTGCATTGGGTTTCAGTAGATCCTGGATATATCCTGGAAGTCGAGAAGATGCAAATCTTAAGCCGTGGTGGCAAGGAGCACTGTGGAAGGAGTAACACAATTGAGGGCCTTCTTGGTACTATACCTGTGATGAACTTTTACTCTATTATCTTCTGCTAATTTTTGTTAATTTTTTACTAATTTACTATATTGGTCAGATTAGGCTAGGTTTGCCATGGCGACAAGCAGCCCCAAATCTCAGTAGACTTAAACAGCAAAGTCTATTAAACAAAAGTCTTTAATATTTCTGGCTAATGCTTTATGTCCATCCAGGATTCAGGTAAATGTAGCGAGGAAGAGAACACAGAGAACTGAGCACCAGTGTTAGAGAAGCAACACGTGTCACTTCTGCTCACGTTCCGCTGACCCACACAGATCATGGGGTCATGCCTAACTGCAGGGGAGCAGGGCTTACACCCCAGCCTAGGCCTGGGAGGAGGAGGCCTTGTGAACAGTCTTTAAGACCTGAACGATGAGAATTGTTTGGCAGCAAGTCAGTTTCTTTTTGCATTTACCCATTTATGAAATCCCAAACCACAATAGGTATTATATGGAACTATTCTGGGGCTTTCAGAAGTGTTCATATTTCACGTCAAGTGGAGTTAATTTGCATGTATACATATCATTTTGTAGTTTTAAGAAATTTTGTGGAGGGTTTTCAAAAGAAATTTAAAACTTGTTTTAATTTTCTATTATAATTTTAGCATGGAAAAATGGCTGCAAAGCAGCAGATATTTTTGTTCTTTCCTTTTTTATTTGTTGAACTAGTTAGAGGTGACTGACTGCACATACCAGTGCAGAGGAAATACCCAAACCACTAAATGGCTCTCCTGCTTGGTGTTGCATTTATGGGAGATACTGGCTGTCCTGTTAGTATTCTGCATTTCTGAGCAGTCAGAACCATGACAAGGTAATGACAAGGTAATAAAAGAAGCGTTAAAATTAGTTCAGAAAATACAATTATAAGAAAGAAAAAACACCAGAAGAAGAAAGGAAGAAGTTAGGTTTGGGAGTAGGAACAGGAGAGACATTTGTTTTGCTCATTTCTGGTAGATAGTGGCATTCGGCAGTTCAAAGCCAAGTGAGTAAGCCTGGCAGCTGCTTGCTCAGGGGGTACACTAAGGTCTCTGCCTGCACCACTTCTCCTGGAAGTGAAGAGCCCTGAAAGTTCCAAGTGCTAGATGTTCATGTAGCAAAACAGCAAAATGCTAGAGAGCATCTCTCATGGGGTCTGCCTCTGAGGGTCAGAGAGGCCTAGCTGTTTAGCACTCCGTATTTTTTCTGTCAACCCTATAGCTGGCTTTGGGCTTTAACTTTTCTCAGGGGTTACCACATGTTTGGGGAAGTTGACAGCCCCAACATGGATAGTACTTTAAACATTTTTAAAACATTCTGTCCTTTTCCAATAAATTTGTTTCATTGCTTCCCTGTTTATAAAATGTCCCCTTAGAGAGTAGGACACATTTTACTCATTAGAATTGGAAGGGGAAAAAAGCATTCCATTCTTCAGAGCCACATCCAGTTTCACTGCTTTTGAAGGAGTGATGTTTGACACACAAACCCATCAATGGGGAAGGCCACATTTAACTTTTGTTGTTTGGGCTCAGCACTGGAACCAAACCAGTTTTTCTTGTCCTTTTTTTTTGGTTCGGGTGGCTGAAAGCCCAGAAATATAAGTTTGCATTGCCAAGAGATGGCTCTAAATATAGTGCTGGTGGGCAGGAAGATTGTTTACTCATGAATGCAACTGGTGTGTGCTGCATACTCCTTGCCCTCCTCCAGCGGGAAGGAAGAGTTTGGCTCTGCTACACCGAAAGCCTCAGGCCCTCCTGGCTGGAGGAGTTTAGAAACAGGAGCCTGAGCAGGTTTGCTTTGCACTCACCTCCAGCCAAGGCGTGGAGATCACACAGTCACTACCTAGCTGGATGTTTTAATTCTTTAGGATTTAGGAGTATAATTAAACACAACAGTGGCCAGCTTTTAGAGACTGGGAAGAAAGCATTGTGTATGCCTTGTTTAAACACAGATTGTTTATAAAAGGTATAAAAAACATAGCTTTGCTTTGTGTTTGCTTGGAAATACAGGAGGAGTTGGCTGGCTACTGTCTACCAGCCAGCTTTGAAACGTGAATACTTTCACTTGTTCACCAGGGTGGCGTTTTGCTCTTTACTACTGCAACTGAAAGGAAACGAAACTGGTGGGATTATTAGACTGGCTTGAAAATGCTAACTTTAAAAGATTTTTTTTTTAAGTTTTCCCCCAAAGCAGAGTAGGCCAGCACCGTAAAGAGCTTGGTTCCAAAACTCCTACTGTTCTCTTACCCTCAGCCATTAAATAAAATACACTTTGAAACCTCAGTTTATGAATCAGATTGCCCCAAAGGGATGAGAGAGCTGGATTGATCATTGTACTGGTCCAGTTCCTTGATAAAGGTTTATTTTATCTTTTTTTTCTTTTCATCTTTTTTCCTTGGCAGTGGATATAAAATGACGGCTTTGCAGATTGATGTTGATTTGGCTTTTATCGTAAAAGCTTATTATGCCTAAGGAAATACTGCAAAGTAGCCAGTGCATTTATATAATGAAATCATCTGTGTTGAATGTATTAACATTGAACAATTAAATTCAGCCTGTAGGTGGTTCTAAAACCCAGTGCTTCTTAACAAGAAACCATTAACTCAATAACAAGCAATGGGTGGATCGCATCTCAGAATCCTGGCTAGGGCTGGGTGCTGTGGATCATGCCTGAAATCCCAGGATTTGGGAGGCAGAGGTGGGTGGATCACCTGAGGTCAAGAGTTCGAGACCTGTGGGCCAACATGGCGAAACCCCATCTATACTAAAAAAAATACAAAAATTAACTGGGCATGTTGGCAGGCACCTGTAATTCCAGCTACTTGGGAGGCTGAGACAGGAGAATCACTTGAACCTGGGAGGCAGAGGTTGCAATGAGCTGAGACGACACCATTGCACTCCAGCTTGGGCAACAAGAATGAAAGTCTGTCTTAAAAAATAAAGAGAGTCCTGGCTGGCTTCAAGTCATGCCGCTCATGCCACTCGAAAAAGAGCAAAATAGTGATTTTTGATACTGAAAGATCACACTTTAACATCAAGCAACTTCAGGAATCTTTACATGTACGTACTTTTAGATTCCATTGATTTGGAGAATGCAAAGGAGAAAGCTGCCGGGAATTCATTCATGCTCGTATATGAATTTTTACTTTACTCATATCTTCCATGTACATTTGGAAAATAATACAAATATGTGGTGGGTAAATTGCAGCCCCTCAAACAGTGCTTGCCTCATATTAGCATTCAGTAAATAGTTTTGACTGAAAATTAAATATTGTTCAATCAAGGGACAGTTATTAGTGGCCTGACAGAAGCTTCAAGCCAGTCTATTTCTCTTCCTCTTGATAGGGCTCTTGTATTGTCATTGTAAACAAAGACCAGGAAAGAACCAGCACTCTGGCCCAGGGAGTCATTCTTGGTCGAGGCAGGGCGTCCTAGCAGTGAGAAGCATTTTGCCACCCACCTAGCTTTATAGTGTGATTATTTATGTGATGTCAAGCTGACAGTTTAAAGACTTCCTCTGCCTTGCCAATTCTTTAATAAACATATCCAGATATTAAGATTTGAGTGGTTTAAAAAAAAAAGCAAAACTTTTCTCATTATCATTGTTTTGTTAAAACATGTAATCTACATTGCAAGAGTAAACATTTTCCCACACAGGAATTATTAGAGTCATTCGTTCATAAATATTTTTATTTTTCCTAAACTAATTTTTAGTCAAAAAGATTTGTTTAGGAATAGTCACCTCAAGATGTCTTCAGAGATTCCTGAACTACTCAGTGCTGTGCTGTCCCGGCCAGTAGCCGCACATGGCTGTTGAATGTCTGAGATGGTGCTAGTCAGAACTGAGAAGTGCTAAAAGTTTAAAATAAGGCCAGGCACAGTGGCTCACACCTGTAATCCGAGCACTTTGGGAGACTGAAGTGGGTGGATCACCTGAGGTCAGGAGTTCGAGACCAGCCTGGCCAACATGGTGAAACCCTGTCTCTACAAAAAACACAAAATTAGCCAGGTATGGTGGCGTGCGCCTGTAATCTCAGCTACTCTGTAGGCTTAAGCAGGAGAATTGCTTGAACCCAGGAGGCCAAGGTTGCAGCCAGCCGAGACCACACCATTATACTCCATCTTGAGCAACAAAAGGGAAACTCTATCTCAGGAAAAAAAAAAAAAAAGTTTAAAATACATGCTGGATTTCGAAGAGTTGTGTGACGAAAATGATATAAATCACCTTGTTAATTTATAATGTTGATTTCACATTGAAATGATATATTGCATATGTTATACTAAATAAGATATATTATTAAAATTAATTACCCTTTCCTTTTTTTTTTTTTTTTTTTTTTTTTTTTTAGTGTAGCTACCAGGATTCATAATTACATATGTGACTTGCATTGCCTTTTTATTGGGTAGTGGTGCCTTAGAGTTTGAGGAGATCTCACCCCTCTGAGTCAGAGGGAGAAATTATACCTGGCCCCCAATTGCACACAAGTTGGCAGTCATTGCCTCTGGCACCAACCCTGTTCCATGTTGCAGCTGCCTGGGGGGATGTGTTGACGACTGTGACACCATACTCTGGCCGAGCAGGAAGGAATATTCTGAACTCCTGGCCCAATATCACTTGTGCATCCAGGAGTTCTTGACTGGCCTAAAGGATAGTTAACTAGAAGCTTCCAGGGCACAGGACTAAGTTCAAGCCAAAGTTAAGGTGATTCTGTGAACAGAACACCTTACACAGTGCAGGTGAGGGAAGATTCATGCACCTGGAACTCAGACTGGCTGAGTTCAGCCTGATAAGTCACCTCTGGTAAAGAGGGAATGAGGGTCCACCCCTGGTTCAGTTACTAACACTACAGGTATAGGTCACAGGTGCCCATGTCTTGCTGTTCTCCACAGGAACACTTTTCCTTTGAAGATATTTGCCAAATGCTAATTGAGTGTTTATTAAATGTTTACTGTGGGCCAACCACTAGGTTTTTGTTCTATGCATTGAAAGTGTGAATAAAGGAAAAAAAGGGCTCTGTTATGAATGGCACACATAGGACAACTCAGTTGCTTTTCAGGCAGAATAAACATCAAGAGATTTCAGAAGCATAATTTTTTGGTAGATGGGCAGCTGGTGATCATTGGTCCCAGCACCTTTACTTCTTGTCTAAATCAGAGGTTGCAGCTCTGGTCATGGTTTATTGGATGATTGCATGCACCAAATTTAGGTAGTAGAGCCAGCCCCACCTAAGGGTTATGTGGTATGATATATGCTGTTTCTAAGCTATGTGGTTGCATGCTACCTTGTTAGTTTACATGACGTAGGTGACTATAACACAATGGTAAGCATCTTTTGCATATAAGTACAGAAAAGATACAGTAAAAATCACTATAAAAGACAAAAAGTAGAGCCAGGTGCAAGGGCTCATCCCTGTAATCCCAACACCTTGGGAGACCAAGGCAGGAGTATCTCTTGAGACCAGGAATTCAGGACTAGCCTGGTCAACATAGTGAGACCCTGTCTCTACAAATAAAATAGTAAATAAAGTGTTCATAATCTAATAGGTAAATGAATGCTGTTGGTCATTTGCAGGTAGCTAAAATTATTATAGTTGTTAGGAAGTAGATGGGCATTCCGTTGTGGACACGGGCTGAACTCACATCACCTACTTTAAACCAGTTAGTAGATGACCATAAATATCAAATTGCTTTAAACTAGTTTCTGCTTCAGAACAAGAAAAAATAATTGGAACCATCAGTTGCTAAATATTTGTTAAATGAACAAATGCTTGAATGGAATTTCTGCATTTCTCCTTACTCCCCAGAAAAAAAGGGCCTGACCATGTCTCTGAGAAGAGGCCTAGAAGCTGGAGATGTCTCAGAACTAATCAACTTCCTTCTTCTCTCCCTTCCTCCTTTCTTAACTTCCTTGAAAATTTTGGTATCTTTCCTGACTCTAAGCCAAGCTCCCTTCACCAATCTTTCTTTTTCCAGAACTTTTTCCTACTCTTTTCCTTGGGTTCTTTCCACCCAAGAATAAGTTGCTTTCACTCTTGCTATTTTCTACAGCAATGCCCATTCCCCTACCATTTACCCTAATCTAAAACGTGGATTTTACACAGTGGTTTAAAAAAAGAGAGATGTTGCTGATGCACTGGTTTGGGCCTAGAGGAATCTCGTAAAATCCTTCCAGGGCAGAGATAGAACTCAGGTCAGAAGGCTGGTTGCCTACAAATATGAAGGCACCGATGCTGGATCTGAGAGGACTCAATGATAGCCTTAACTCAGGTGCCGTGGCACCAGGTAGCTGCCTCCTACTCTTGGTCAGTTTATCCCTGTAAGGGACAAAAGCTCCCCCATTTTTACTTCACCAGACACATTTCTCTTGTTCACGTGAGGCTCTCAGCATACTTAGGCTGGCGAGAGGGTTCTATTAGACTTTGCATGGTGCCCACTTTTATTAGATATACCAGTGATTTTGTTGTGGATATATACTTGCCATTATTTTGGGAATGGGCATTTCTGTATCACAATCTCTTTTTTTCTGACAATCCAGGAAACATTTCTGACATCTGACTATAATACAGATGTTTCTGAAGATGGAGTATAACATTCACATAAACCCTTGCTATTTATAGGAGAATTGCTCTATCTAACCACTATTGCAGCTTCCCAGGAGGAAATTAAAGTGCTTTAAACATTTTTTTCATGGTGGTTCATGCCTGTAATCCCAGCACTTTGGGAGGCCAAGGCAGGCAGATCACAAGGTCAAGAGATTGAGACCACCCTGGCCAACATGGTGAAACCCCGTCTCTACTAAAATACAAAAAACTAACCAGGCATGGTGGCGCACACTGGTAGTCCCAGCTACTCAGGAGGCTGAGGCAGGGAAATCACTTGAACCTGGGAGGCGGAGGTAGCAGTAAGCCAAGAGCGTGCCACTGTGCTCCAGAGCACAGACAGAGCAAGACACTGTCTCATTAAAAAAAAAAAAAAAAAAAAAAAAAAAAATTCAAAGTCTGCTTAAATGGTTCAAGGTTCTTGTGGTTGGAGTGGCTTCCATCATAATTGCTGATGCAGTCATAAGGTCTTCAGTCAGCCTGAGTGTATACCATGGAATGAGGATGGCTGAATGTAGTCTGTATTTCTAATGACGTCCTTCATCCAAGTTTATTTCAATGCCACAGTATTTGGAAAGAGTAATTTCCTAAGCCCTTGTCCCCAGTCCCACTTCCTACTTGCATTTATCAGAGGTTTGTGTAGCATGTAAAATAAAAGAGCAAATGCAGATCAGAAACCTTCCAGCAGAGCTAGTGTTTCCCGTACTGCTTTGTAGTTCTGGCTATTTATGGCATAAACTATATTCAAGTCCCATAAACAGAACTTTTCAATTAGCTTGAAAAAAATTATTAAATGCTTGGTGAGTACCAGAATAGCAAGAATCATGGTTGTTTGGAAGGCCCGTTTGATGCTTTGAGGCCACTGTGGCCTACCACAGAGCTACAGCACAGACTGTGAATTTAGCAAATCCCGGGAACTTGTCTGGAAGTCAGTATTGGTCCCATATGATTAAAAACAATGTATTCAAGTACCCAGTTTCTTCAAGCAGAAAGCTAGAAGCATTGGGATTGAGAAAGCAGATGTGAAAAGTCCAGATGAAGCACATATTAGGAAGATAACACATTGTCAAGGACAGTACAAACTGGATTCAGCTACACAGTGATTTTCCAATTCAATACTATTGCCTTTAAAATAGAAATAATGCTGCTTTATATTATGAAGGACTTTATGGACTGATCGATGTGTACTTTCCCAACTATATTTTCATTTCACCTCACCGATAATGTGAGTCGTGAGGCTCTCTTGCCTGGTTTACTCTGCAGACTGCATTTAAATGCCTTTCTCCAGGAAGCCTTCTCTGACTCACTCCTGCGATCAACCTCCTTGCCACCCAGAACTGAGTTCACTATTGCCCATAATAATGGGTCCTGATCATTCTCACAGCACCCGAATTCTTCTGATGATTTGTCTGCTGCCCCATAACAGAACTTTTCAATTAGCTTGATTGAAACAATGTTTTTAAAACATTGATTGACAATGTTTTTAATCATAACTAGATAGAAAACACAGGTTCTATCTAGTTGGTTCTTGTGCTGCCAAACTTAATACAATACCCAGCATGTCATAGGTGTCAATTTACTTGAACTGTGGAGGCAAAAATGAGGTTCAGAAAACTTAAACATCTTGCCCAAGGTGCTAGAATGTGAACCCCATAAGAGTAAAGCCTCAAACTATCATACTCAGTACAATATCCCTAACACCTAGAAGAGTACTTGGCAAAGAGTAGGTCTGAAAAAGGTTGAATCAGGGAATAGACCAGGACATAAACCCGGGTCTGCCCTCTTGAAATCCTGTACTTTTTTATATTACATCCAAAAACATATACAGTGCTTTGTCTTCAGATCATGGAAATCTTCACCTTTTATTATGCATCCAAAAACATGAAAGGCAATTGAACCTATTTAATAAGCTCCTTCCACTTGCCCAGCATTGTATAAGCGACTTTCTTATTTATTATCTTATTTAATCTTCCAACAGTGCTGGAAACATTCTTGCATGAGGTTACATTTCACTTGAGTAAATATCTGAAAGCACAGAGTAGACATTTGTTTAATTTTATAAGAAACTGTCAAAGAGTTTCCCAAAGTGATTGTTTCATTTTACAATCTTCACAACAATCCTGAGAAAGTCTGAGTTGTGAAAAAGTCCGAGTTGTCCTAGGAAATCAAATCTACTTTCCCTTGACAGAAATATATTTAATCAGTAGAGAGTAGTTGAGACGATTTTGATGTTTTCCTTGTCTTTCCAAAGGGCCTGGTTGTTCCTGTTTCATACACTCTGTCTTTGGAATCTGCTTGGTTCCGAACTCGTGTTTGACTTCATTTTGAAGTACAATGTTTTTGCAGCTGTAATCTTATATGTGGAATTTGGTCATGCTCACATGCATTTACTGGTATTTTAATATGTGAAAGCACTTCCAAAATTATAGGAAGAGGAATTGCAGAGGAATATTTTTAATGGACACATTCATATGTAGTAATCCCCATGTTGTAATATGCATGTTTCCCAGCAAAGTTGACTGTGCATTTTATTGAATATTCTATTATTTACAAGTTTAAGGTATATTTAAAACTTTGGTTGAGGTGGGTGGTCAGTCTATTAAGACACTGGGCATTATCCACATAATAATGTTTCTCCTGAAAATGTCATTTCCCCCTCATAGTTAAGTTTCCCCTCAGAACATTTTTCTAGTTCTGGAACTTAGATGCATAATTGCCACAGCGCTACCAACCAAAACAAAGGAATTTCTCCTTGTTCTTGGGAATTCCTTGAATTGAGATTTCTCTTTCTGTCTTGACTATCTATACAGCTTAATATAGTCAATGAAAACATTGCAGGAGTAGGGGCTGCCATTAAAAATACAGTGTGACACAGCTTTAAAATTCCATAGGAGTGCAAAAAGAAGTAAAATTATTTAGTTCCTGGATTATAAATTTGTAAATTTGAAATGTTATATCAAATATATTGAGACACTAATACCTATATTTACAGCAAAACTAAGGAAAAAACAGAATGCTACAGGATGTTGTAGGAATAGAAGAAATGCGTGTCCTCTTAAACAAAGCATACATTTTTCATTCTAAACTTACTTAAACATTTTAAAAGTTCATCAAATTGTAAATGTTTTTTTCAATTATTGGCCATAGATTTTTTTAAACACAGGTTTTAATGCATACAGGGCTTGTTTCTGTTTATTTGTTTTGTGTTACTTTCATTTTCTCATAGCAGTTTACTACCACAAGGGAATAAGTAAACATTTAGGCACTTACACGCTTTGAGGATCAGTAAAAAATAAAAACATATCTGTTTGTCTTCTAGTTTAAACCAGGTAATTAGCTACTTGAATGTTTAATATTGGTTTGTTCATGCGTGTCTTCTCATTACTTCTGGCCTCCCCAGTGATAAAAGGGATGGTTCATTAGTTAAGCACAATATTTTGAGCAAAGATCACCCTTTCCCTGGATCAGTGCATAAATAAAGGCGTATTTGTGCCAGTTGAGTGCACTTGTGAATTGTGATAAAAATGTCGTGCACTAATTTGCAGCCAGATTAGATTATGACAAATTTAGCAGGGATTACACGATTTTTTGAATGGATATTTAAAATTTTTCATCATTTGAAAGTCCCTGGGCCCTTTATTCTCATGAATGATTATACTCTGCAACAAGGGAGACTATATTTAATGGTGTGTAGCAGTTTGTGACATATTTCATTTTGTGTTTTCATGTGATTGAGTTACTTTCAGATAGTGCCTTGGAGAGATGAATTAACTATTTTAGTGCCCTAGGACTAAATTTAATGAAGTACTTCTTTCATTTTTACTTCAGTGTTCTTGAACAGCCATCCAAATATATATATATATATATATATATATATATATATATATACACACACACACACACACACACACACACACACACACGAAATGTTGTGAGGCACATGTTAAGTTTTCTGGCAGCCACATTTTTAAAAAGTGAAAAGAAATAGAGGATGTTAATTTTAATAATAGAAATTTAATGCACCGTGTCTAAAATGTTATTTCAATATGTAATCAGTATTTTTAAAATATTAATGATGTAATTTAGATTGTTTTTTAAAATGCGTCTTAAAATCTAGTGTTTATTTTAAACTCACAATACATCTCAATTCAGACTAGCCACATTTCAAGTCTAGAAAGATCTCCCTATCTTGCAGCCTGGAAGCCTCTCACTGGGTTTTGCTATGAAAATTTCTAAGTTCTGTTTTTTTTCTTAATTTAGAGTCACCTCTCACTATCTTTAAATCTTGAGATCATTGGAAAGGGAAGTTTTGATCATTACAAAAGCCAGGACTTACTGAGCCATCCACTGTGTGAAGCTTGTTACACTTATTTGTTATCTAATTTAATTTTCACAAGGACCCTATAAAGTTAAACGTCTCTATCTCTATGTTGTACCTGAGGAAATTGAGACACAGAGACTGAGCTACCTGTTTGAGGTCACACTGGGTAATAGGAGGCACAGTCAGGATTTTAATCCAGGTTTGTTGGGCCCACCCCCAGCTCTCTGCTGAGAAAGGAACTGGAGACTCCAGGTATGCTGGAGGCTGAGCTACCAGGAGCCTTTCCAGATCAGCCAGAATGGAGTGTGTGGAGTGGCAGCAGCCAGGAGACCACTAGGTCAGTGTTGAAGCCCACCTGCTTCTCTGAACATCCCAGGCCTGTGCTTCTCTCTCCACAGACAACATTCAGTTCATTTGTTTATCATTACATTTGGGGAGGTTTATCCACTAAGTTCATACAGACACGTCCTTAAGCATGTTTATAAATTTGCCTGAGTACCTATAACTCATATTGCTGTGATGAGTAACTCCTTAATTTTTGCACTGATGAGAACCTGTTAATGTCACTCAAACATATTGGTAATATGGAGTTGTTTTCTTTTCATTTGTAATAGGAGTCATTTTAGTAGGAGTCATTTTCTTTTTCCCTGGAGTCTGTAAATAGGGATCGGGAGCTGGGAATCTCCCAGCTATGGACATAGGTCAGGAGAAAGAAACTAGAGGTGGGTTCCAAGCATACTTTCTTGCCAGAAAGCTGAAGAGAATAAAAATGTTTTTTAGTATAATTGGTCAGGTGAACTAGAGTCTTCTCCTAGAGAAGACTTTGCCAGGCCTCCCTGAGTTTGTTAGCACACTGAGCATAGTAGGAACTATCCCTTTCCTTTGGGCTCCTTCCAGTTCTCCATCTACACAGCAAATAAGAGAAGGGGAGGAAGAATAGGAGAGGAGCTCGGAGGCCTTCTGCCCACCTTTCCATAAGTTAGCTTTCATCACAGGGAGACAGAGTTCCAATTTAACCAAGTGTGGGACATCTCCCAGAGCCATCTGAGCATCTGCTGTATAAGAAGAGATTGCTTGAAAAAACTCTCATGGTTCTTCTGGGTTCTAGGCTTCCAAATGCCCAAGATTTGGAGAAAATGACTTACTGTGTATGACCCATAAATATGATGTGTAATCTTTGATGATGAAAACAACCCATTACTTTAGCAATCCAAAAGTTATACTCATTATACTTGAGTGGATTTGGGGGCTGAGTATTTGCTAAACAACCTGAATCTTTAGTTATAATTGCTTGTTCAAAGTATGAGCAGAGAAAGAATAAACAGTTCCTGCTTGTCCTATCCTTCTAGCCTGCAGGTTCAATCCAGTCATTCTGGTGTGAGCCCTGTCGTATCCCAGATCTCCTCTCGGGTCTGAGCATTAAGGGATCCACTATCTTAAATTTTGGCATCCCGTGATAGACATTCAAGACAAAGTAGAAAACTTGTAAGAAGGAAGAGTCATTTTCCTTTCAGCCAATATGTATCTGCTCAGTACCTGTGTACCAAGTGCTCAGGGGAGACAGAAGTACATGTGACAGATACACATCTGGGAAACAATATTCAACAAGATATCATCAAGCTAGCTCCGTATTGCCCTTTCTACCAAGTTCTTGAAAATCTTGTAAAATGTTAAGTATGTTTAAATTATATTAGCAGAATCTTATCAGTGCGAAGGTTAAAAGGTTCAGTAAAGAAAAAAAAAGTCTCTGGAGTCAAACCAACCTCATGTCAAATGCCAGGTCTCACTAGGTGTCTCATCTTGGGTACAGCACTTAACCTCTTTGAGCCATACATTTATCTACAAAGTAGGAACAACATAGTCCTTATAGGATTGTTGTAAGCATCAAATAATAGAATATATGTCTGTGGTTTTAAAATATGCCTATAAAAATCTTTCTTACAAAATAAGTAATATATGTAGATGCTCCTTCTCTACTTCCTGGAGAAGGACTGTCTACATCCCTGCACCTTAAGCATGGACTAGACTTAGTGACTGGCTTCCAAGGAAGACATATAGGAAGGGAAAAATACTAACTTTACTTGGAGAAACCTGGTAGATACCCCATTGACCCAATGATCAAGGTTAACATGATCAGAGAGAATGTACCTCCTAAAATGATATGATGAAAAGGGCTTCATCTCTGTGGTAATCTTTCCAAAACTCATAACCGCAGTGTGACCATGAGAAAATACATCAGACAAACCCAAATTAAGGGATATTTTTAAATACCTGACCAGCACTCCATAAAACTATGGAGTCATGAAAAACATGGAAAAACTGAGAAACTATTCCAGATTAGAAGAAATATGGTAAGTAAATGTAATTTAATATCCTGGATTGGATCTTGAAAGAGAAGGGGGCATTAATGAAAACATTGGTGAATCTGAATACAGTCGAGAGTTTAATCACTAATAGTCTACTAATGCTGCTTTCTTAGATTTCACAAATATACCATGGTAACATAAGATAATATTAAGAAAAAAATGAATCACGTGAAGGATATATAGAAACTCCCTGTATTATTTTTGCAACCTTTCCATAAATCTATCATAATTCCAGAAAAATTATTCAAAATAAAAAATTTATTTGAAAAACATTATGTCCATAAATTCTTTCATACCCCTTCCTTCAAAAGATAGAGAGATGGCCTTTGGAGGTATTTAGTGTTTTACTTCTAATGAATAAAATGTGACATAATTGATGATATGTGAACTCCAAGACAAGGTCATAAAACTCACTCTGTCTGGGATCATTCGCTCTGGAGGAAGCCAGCTGCCATGTCATGCAGTCACTCAAGCAGCCTTCTTCACAAAGAGGCCCACAGCATAAAGGACTAGGTCTCCTACCAACAGTCAGCAAGGGACTGTGTCCTCCTGCCAAGAGTCATGAAAGTGAGCCTTTTTATAAAAGGATCATGCAGCCTCAGTTAGGCCTTCAGACAATTGTAGTCCTGGCTGATTGCTTGCCTAAAACCTCATGAGAAACATCCCAAATTCCTGACCACAGAAACTGTGAGATTCTAATGTTTGTCGTTTTAAGCCACTAAACTTTTGGCTGATCTGCTATATGGCAATAGATAATGAACATGAGATGAAACATGGTTAGTATACCACCTAGTGTATATAGGTATGCAATAAACGTTTGTTTCTATTATAGCATTATTGTTCAAAAACTGTTCTTTTACTTCCCCTAATATTCTGGTCCTCCGATATCCTCTTTACTTGGAACAGTGATTCTTAACCCTAGCTGCATATGAGAATCCCTTGGTGAACTTAAAAAAAAAAAAAAAAACAAAAAAAAGAGGGCCAAAGCCCTAGACCATATTAACTGAATTAAAATTATGGGATGGGGCCTAAGCACTAATTTTTTTTAATTTATTTTTTATTTCAATAGGTTTTGGGGGCACAGATGGTGTTTGATTACCTGAATTAGTTTTTTTAGTGGTGATTCCTGAGATTTTGGTACACTCAATACCCAAGCAGTGTACGCTGTACTCAATGTGTAGTCTTTTTTTTTTTTTTTTGAGACAGAATCTTGCTCTGTCGCCCAGGCTGGAGTGTAGTGGCACAATCTCTGCTCACTGCAACCTCTACCTCCTTCGTTCAAGCAATTCTCCTATCTCAGCCTCCTCAATGTGTAGTCTTTTATCCCTCATCCTCCTCCCACTATTCCCCCTGAGTCCCCAGAATCTATCGTATCATGCTTATGCTTTTGCATCCTCATAGCCAGACACCATTTTTTTTTTTTCCTGCTTAGGTTTCGGAGACACCAATTTTTTTAAGTTCCCTTCGTAGTTTTCATGGGCAGACAGGATGAAGGACTACTGCTGTAGAAACAGTAGTGTTTAAGTATGGGTTACCAACATACAGACTTCTGAACTTAGGAGTAGAAAGTTGGATTTCTTGCTATTTTATCAAAACAGACTTTATGCATGGGAGAAAATGTGTTGTAGAAAAGAGGTTCAAAAACTGTCCATTGAAATGGCATGTGAATATATGTAGCCTCCTTTGAAGAAAATTAAACAAGCTTTGCTAAAGGAGTTTGCCACTTGACAGGCAGAAACCGCAGGACAATTCTATGGACCCTATGGCAGGAGGCATACTATTTGTAGACAGCATTTCAAAGGGTAGTTAATGTCGTGCTTGGTTAGTATACTAAACTGGAATTCCTTCCTTTTTGTTTATATTTTCTTTCTCTTTGTAAAGCATGCATACCAAAGCAATATTTGCTACACAGGAGTTTAAGAAAATTACCTGCTGAAAGTTATTTTCTAAGAAAAAATAATTACCAGTGTGTTTAAATAGAAGGCCTGCATGTTTTATGTCGAAAACTTGGAGCCATAAAATAGACAACCTACAATTAATGTGGAAGAGATTATTGTTTCATCCCATTGTATAAACCATGGAAAAAAATAATCTATATGTTGTGGCCAGGAACCAGGTCTCTACCAAAATGAGTTTTGACCTTTCTGTTTTGTCATCTGGGCAGCTCATTTACTAAAAGGGAGAAGCAAATGGTAATCCCTGGGCTAAGCAGGTTCATCGCTGTCCAATGAAACTCTTTTACTTAGATTTGGAAACTAAGTTGAATATATTTTAAAGACATTTGTTGAATATGGATTTTGTGTGGGAACTTTAGAAGATTTTGAAGATTCTGCTGCTGGCTTAGCAAGTTTGTAACACTGTTGATAAAATGGAATATGGTCCTTTTGAGTTTTTGCATTCTAAATCATGAGTAAAATATAATTTCAAAGAACAAGCATGGATCAGGTTGGACAGAAAAGATGTGTAGGAGAAGGTAGCATTTGATCTTTATAAATAAGGGTAGTAGTATTTATTTGTCATAAATATTTGATGACAAAGTCATGGGTATAGTTTGAATAAGTAAGAAGAAAAGAAAATACCTAAGCCGGAAGAGAATCACAACAGCAAAAGTAAGCATTATGTGGCAGTAGTGACATGACTAAGTTATATAAAACAGAGGTTTATTCAAAAAGTAATGGAAGTGATTTTGAATAAGTAGATCTGGACCAGATGTTGCTGAAACCTTGAAGGCCAAGCTGAAGACCCAGTAACCATTGAAAGTTTCTGAGCAAATTGAAATTGGAGGGATGTGTACAGAGGGAAGGGAAGAAGTAAGTAACCTGCAGGATGGTTTGAAAGGAGTAAAACAATAGAGGGATGCACAAAACTGAGACATAGAAGAGAAAATTAAGACACTTGATTAATGGGAGGCATACTTTTCCTTTAAGGGATATCCTAGGCTGAGGGCCAGTTCCAGATGGCAGACAGCCATCAAAATAGATAGTGATGATAGTGAAAATACAACCAACAAATAACCTACTTTGAACATTTGAATCTAAAATTTGTAAATTAGGAATATAATTTTATAATTCTATAGTTCAAGTGGAATACATGCTAAAACTTATAAAGGTATTGTGATAAAATGTTCATCTTTCTATTGTAGATAAACTCAAACTGTATTTCAACAGGAAATAAGGTTTTATCTGCAACATACGTATACTTAAAATACTCCTTTTAAAGTAACAGCATCATATCTAGCCATTTGTTTCCTTCCTTTCTAATCAAAATTATCTGAAATTTTAAGTTCCAGTTTATTTTGTTCAGTATTATATTGAACAGTTAGACATCTAATTCGTGTTATGGATAGTCATCGTACTTCAAATATAAGACATCCTTTTATGTTTGAAACATTTCTTCCTTTCATCTTTTTGGTAACTAACCATTAGGTAGGCATCCTGATATAATAGTAATATTAAACAATCCAGAAAACACAGAAATATTCCCAGTGGCCTGTGAACCTTTCCATATGACTGATTGAGTATCCTTACAATGTGGCTACCGGTTTTCTACAGTACTTGAGTCTGTGTCCTTCTCTGAAGCCTAAATATGAGAAGCAATGGGCAGCTTGTCTAGTGTTCTGGTCCTGCAGGAAACTGCTTGACAGTCTCTGTAGAAATGACTGCAGAAACTGTTTCTGTCAATAGTGGTTTCTCACATTTTGCTATGACCAGCTGACTTGTCATAAATGAGTGGATTGGCAGCTTTCCAAAACATAAGGAGAATATTGGTTCATTTCATATGGGAGTGGCTTTGAATAAGTTATGGTATCAGAGCCATAGCAAAAAAACATGCATATGGTTTTTTGTTTTCTGAGATGACTATAATTCTAGATTAGTTAATAAAATACAAGGACTTCCACTTTTTTGTAAGGCTCAAAGTTTAAACCAACCTTCCCGCCAAGAACAACAAAAGGTGGACAAAATATGTTAAAAAGAATTGCTCAGAGACATGGGATGTCTAAAATTGTGGGAAAATATGGAAAATGATTAAGAAATAGAGAGGTGAATCTGCCATGTGGGGCTCCTTTTTAACTCAGATATCTTATGATCCTGGAAGAGGTAACCAATAAGCTGAGAAATGTCACAGGGCTTTTGACAGCCCTGTAGAATAGGGGAATAAAACTTGCAGTCCAGAAACCGACCAAAGCTGGGAGTGAAGCTAGTAAATACCCCACACTTTGGATTGAGACATGACTGGCTACTGCCAGGAATAAGAATGGAGTAGGCAGGGCCGGGCGCGGTGGCTCAAGCCTGTAATCCCAGCACTTTGGGAGGCCGAGGCGGGTGGATCACGAGGTCAACAGATCGAGACCATCCTGGTCAACATGGTGAAACCCCGTCTCTACTAAAAAAATTACAAAAAATTAGCTGGGCATGGTGGTGCGTGCCTGTAATCCCAGCTACTCAGGAGGCTGAGGCAGGAGAATTGCCTGAACCCAGGGGGCGGAGGTTGCGGTGAGCCGAGATTGCGCCATTGCACTCCAGCCTGGGTAACAAGAGCGAAACTCCGTCTCAAAAAAAAAAAAAAAAAAGAATGGAGTAGGCTGCCCCACTCAGAGTCTGAAGCTCAACTCTAAATCAGTTTTTAATCCTTGAAATTGAATCAAGATTATCTTGGATTGCTGGTTTCTAGACCTGCCAATAGCAAAGTAAAGTACATCTCAAAAAAATTTTTTTCATCAAAGCCTCTAATTATTTCTACAGGTTTTATATAAAATATCCACTATTCAAGTAATAATAACCAGGATCATGAGGAGATGAGACAGTGTGCACAGAAAAAAACGAGGAAAATAACAGATAATGGAAGCTCAGGGTTCCACATAACACATTCACTATACAGACTTTTTTAAATGTTTAATACGTTCTGTGAGATTAAAAAAAGACTGGAAATTTTAGAAGAGAGCTGGAAACTACCAAAATAAACCGACTGAAAACTCCAAGAACTGAAATTAAAAACTTAATGGGTGGGTGGATTAGCTTTTATTGCTATGTTAACAAATCACCCCAAGCATAGTGACTTAAAGCAGCAAAAATAATTTAATTTTTCTCATAGGGAAAATTAAACAAGTCGATATTTCAGGATTGTAATTTGGCTGGTTCTTTTTTTTTTTTTTTAGACATGGTCTCACTCTGTCGCCCAGGCTGGAGTGCAGTGGTGTGATCTTGGATCACTGCAGCCTTGACCTCCTGGACTCAGTGATCCTCCCACCTTACCCACCTCGGCCTCCTGAGTAGCCGGGCGTACAAGTGCGTGCCACCACACCTGTCTAATTTTTGTATTTTTAGTAGAGGTGGCATTTCACCACGTAGCCCAAGATGGTCTCAAACTCCTAGGCTCAAACAATCCACCCACCTCAGCCTCCCAAAGTGTTAGGGTTACAGGTGTGAGCCACCTCGCCCAGTCTGGCTGGTTCCTCCTTAAGATCTCTCATGAAGTTGCCATCAGATCTTGTCTCGAGGGCAGTCATCTAAAGACTTAATTGGGACTAAAGTCATCTGTAGGGAGCTTCCGCATATGGGCAGCAGGTGGTTCCTTTTGATGTGGGTTTCTCCATGGGGCTGCTTGAGTGTCCTCATGAAATGGTGGCTAGTTTTCCTCAGAACTAGAAATCCAAGCAAGCAAAGCAGAAACTGTAAGGTCTTTGGCAGCCAAGCCTCAAAAGTGGCATACTGTCACTTCTGCCATATTCTATTAGTCACACAGATAAGCCCTGAGCCACTGTGACAGAAGACTACCAAAAGTCCCTTGGTAGCTGGCTACCATGATGGATTTAACCAAAGATTAAACATGGCAGAAGAGACAATTAGTAACCAAGAAAGGGGAATAATGAACAGAACAGAACACCAAGAGACAAAATCCTAAAAACAAGATGCATGTGTAATTGGATTATCATAGGAGAGAAGAGAGAGATTAAGGTGAAAACGTCATATTTTGAAGAGATGATGACCCCAAACCTTCCAAAAACCAATGAAAAATTTCAAGGTACAAATTCAAGAAACCATGTGAATTCCAAGTAGGATGAAAGGCAGTACAAAATCAGAGTTTCTCCTGTACTATATGCACGGATAATTGGTCTTCAGTATTTTTAGCCTCTCTTTGAAGACGTTATCATTAGTTTGAACATGGCTGTTCATTTTTATTCTGAAAAAGCCTCGACTTCATGTGATATGCAATTTTAGCACTGTTTATGTTTCATTCTTGTTTCTAGTCCTTGGTAACTAAACTTTGCATCAGCCTGAAGCACTATAAAAAGGGAAAATGTATATAAAACTCCAGTTAACTTGATGTGTTTTGGGGGTTTTTTGGTTTGTTGTTTTGTCTCCTGAGATGGGGTCTCATTCTGTCACCCAGCCTGGAATGCAACAGCATGATCATAGCTCACCACAGCCTTTAACTCCTGAGATCAAGAGATCCTGCCTCAGCCTTCCAAGTAGCTGGGACTATAGGCACATGTCACCACACCCAGCTAACTTGATGTTATCTAGCTATAAAACATTCAGCTATCACTAATGATACCTTCTTACTCATAGAAAGTAGTGTAGGCCAGATGTGGTGGCTCACGCCTGTAATCCAAGCACTTTGGAGGCCAAGGCGGGTGGATCACCTGAGGTTGGGAGTTCAAGATCGACCTGACCAAGATAGTGAAACCCCATCTTTATTAAAAAAAAAAAAAAAAAAAGTAGTGTAGTTGAAATTCATAAAGATGATTTTGAAGTATTGAAATCCCATCCATATGTATATTTTAATGTTATGGTGTATGTATGATTCTTCTTCTTTAAATACATCATGATATAGTCTAGGTCTTTAAAAAATGATCATGTGTGTATACCGTTGATAACTGAGCATTTGAATCACCACATATACCATTCCTTGGTCTTGTATCAGCAGGAGTTAATTTGATATATACCCAGCTTGTTTGTTTAGAAAAACTGCCAATTTTGCTTTTACTAGCTATTTTTAAGTGACAAGTATTTTAAATAATAGATTTGCCAATAGAAAGTCAAGCTCCCTAAATTTTGGTATGGATCATTAAACAGTAGATGCTATCTATTTAGCGATGGAACCTGGTTCTTGTTCACGCAGGTAGGGACAGACAGTTATTCTGGCTTCAAATGTTGATTTGGTGGCAGTCATAAGGATATAACTACCTAAAATCAGTTCGGGTTTAATCCATTATCTCAGACTGGCCTCGTTCATTTAAAAGTATTTTCCAGTGAATTTGTGTTTCTTCCAATATAAATTTGAGATAAGTATCTTAAAAAGTTGGTTTCAGTTACTGAATTATATGATTCTGTTTCTTCAAAGTTTAATCAGAATTTAAGTATATGAGACATTTATGACACATTTTTCATTTCCCAATTTATAATTAATTCAACTCATGTTGTTTGAGTGGTTACCTTTTCATTACAGATTAACTTCTCCCTGGTATAAACCACCAGCTTTACTAAACCAGGGCATAGTTTAGAAGTAATGTTGTTTGCAAAGATATAGCTTTAAAAAATGAGAAGGAGATGCTCCCACCATTGAAGAAAATAAAAATCTAATTTATTTTTTAGAAATTAAAATACATTATTATTGTTGGTAATTATTATACTTTATCACCTGTGACCACAATTAATTAAATGCACAACAGCATGATTTCAGATATAGTCTTGGATCATACAAACAGTATTTTGTGGACACATGTGTTTCTTCTTTTCATTGTTAAAGAAGAAGTGATTTCACAGGAGTTACATTATTTAGATCTATTTCCTTGTCATGTGACTGAAGTTTAAAGTTCTTAGTGCTGCTATCACATTTCCCAGGTGTATTCTGTTTCTAGAAACCTATGTATAGATGTTGGTGGTGTTAATATCAAGCTGCCTAATTTGATTAGTAGGTCTAGTTAGAATGGGGCATGAAATTCTATAGACATGTAGCAAGCATACAGAAGAAGCCACCATCCAGGTGATTCTCTGCAGTAAGGCTGATCAGAAACGTGATCCTGGCTCAGGGTGGGTTCCAGCAGTCATCAAACTCTATTCTCTGTGGGTGAGATTTCATTATACCTAATCACCTTGCTTCAGTGAAATCTCACTTATGGAAAATAGATTCTGTCTCCAATTGGAATCTCCCAAAGCCATGACTATGTTTCTGATCAGCACTGCAGCACAAATGAGGCGTTCAGTTACCTGCCAACAAGACAGCATTCCCCAAGACTGCAACCAGTGTTGGAACAAACCACTGGAGGGGGTGGATTGTGAGTGAAACTGGTTCTGGTGAAAAATCTCCAAAAACATTTCACAGAGAAATGGTTGACTACCACTTAATTCAGTGAAACAGGATTACTCTCTAGGACCCAAGAAGAGAACACGAGGTTTCAGCTGCAGTGGAGGGGATTCTAGGTCCCTATTCTTTTTGTTTGTTTGTTTGTTTTTGTTTTTTTTGTTTTTTTCGTTTCTTATTGCATTTTAGGTTTTGGGGTACATGTGCAGAATATGCAAAATAGTTGCATAGGTACACACATGGCAGTGTGTTTTGCTGCCTTCCTCTCCTTCACCCACATTTGGCATTTCTCCCCAGGCTATCCCTCCCCAGCTCCGCCCCCCACTGTCCCTCCCCTATTCCCCCCAATAGACCGCAGTGTGTAGTACCCCCTTCCCTGTGTCCATGTGTTCTCATTTTTCCTCACCCGCCTATGAGTGAGAATATGCGGTATTTCATTTTCTGTTCTTGTGTCAGTTTGCTGAGAATGATGTTCTCCAGATTCATCCATGTCCCTACCAATGACACAAACTCATCATTTTTGATTGCTGCATAATATTCCATGGTTTATATGTGCCACATTTTCCCTGTCCATTCTATCATCAATGGGCATTTGGGTTGGTTCCAGGTCTTTGCTATTGTAAACAGTGCTGCAATGAACATTCGTGTGCATGTGTCCTTATAGTAGAACAATTTATACTCCTTTGGATATATACCCAGTAATGGGATTGCTGGGTCAAATGGAATTTCTATTTCTAAGGCCTTGAGGAATCGCCACACTGGTCTTCCACAATTGTTGAACTAATTTACATTCCCACCAACAGTGTAAAAGTGTTCCTATTTCTCCACATCCTCTCCAGCATCTATTGTCTCCAGATTTTTTAATGATCGCCATTCTAACTGGCGTGAGATGGTATCTCAATGTGGTTTTGATTTGCATCTCTCTAATGACCAGTGATGATGAGCATTTTTTCATATGTTTGTTGGCCTCAAGTATGTCTTCCTTTGTAAAGTGTCTGTTCATAGCCTTTGCCCATTTTTGAATGGTCTTGTTTGTTTTTTTCCTGTAAATCTGTTTGAGTTCTTTGTAAATTCTGGATATCAGCCCTTTGTCAGATGGGTAAACTGCAAAAATTTTTTCCCATTCTGTTGGTTGCCGATTCACTCTAGTGACTGTTTCTTTTGCCGTGCAGAAGCTGTGGAGTTTCATTAGGTCCCATTTGTCTATTTTGGCTTTTGTTGCCAATGCTTTTGGTGTGTTGGTCATGAAGTCCTTGCCTACTCCTATGTCCTGAATGGTTTTGCCTATATTTTCTTCTAGGGTTTTTATGGTGCCAGGCCTTATGTTTAAGTCTTTAATCCATCTGGAGTTAATTTTAGTGTAAGGTGTCAGGAAGGGGTCCAGTTTCTGCTTTCTGCACATGGCTAGCCATTTTTCCCAACACCATTTATTAAACAGGGAATCCTTTCCCCATTGCTTGTTTTTGTCAGGTTTATCAAAGATTGTATGGTTGTAGATATGTTGTGTTGCCTCCGATGCCTCTGTTCTGTTCCATTGGTCTATATCTCTGTTTTGGTACCAGTACCATGCTGTTTTGATTACTGTAGCCTTGTAGTATAGTTTGAAGTTCAGTAGTGTGATGCCTCCCGCTGTGTTCTTTTTGCTTAGAATTGACTTTGCTATGCAGGCTCTCATTTGGTTCCATATGAAGTTCATGGTGTTTTTTTCCAGTTCTGTGAAGAAAGTCAATGGTAGCTTGATGAGGATGGCATTGATTCTGTAAATTACTTTGGGCAGTATAGCCATTTTCACAATATTGATTCTTCCTAACCATGAACATGGAATGTTTCTCCATCTGTTTGTGTCCTCTCTTATTTCGTTGAGCAGTGGTTTGTAGTTTTCCTTGAAGAGGTCCCTTACGTTCCTTGTAAGTTGTATTCCTAGGTATTTTATTCTTTTTGTAGCAATTGTGAATGGCAGTTCGTTCTTGATTTGGCTCTTTTAGGTCCCTATTCTTAGTCTTCATACCCTGCCTTTTATTGAGCTCCTTCTGCATGCCAGGCACTAGGTTCAGAACTATATGTTATTTTAGCACCTCACAACGACACGATAATGAGTACATTATCACTCCATTTATAGCTAAGAAAACTGAGGCTCTAGGTGATTGAGTGTATTATCTGAGGCCACCCAACTTTTGCGGTATAGATTGTACCCAAATCCAAATCCTTCTGACCCAACAGCTCCCACCCAACCATTCATTTTGCCAACTGGCCTCTTTTCAGTAGTTTACATCATCTCACCTCCTCTGTCTGCTCTTTCTTATCCACCTGTCCTTCATCCTATCTGTTCCTACTTTTTCTACCCATTCTTTCTTTCCCTTACCTTCATCTACTTTTCCCTAAAACCCTAGCTCAAATAGTTAAACAGAGGTTACTTGGGGAGTGAGGGGAGAGAATGATGAAAACTACAGGTGTATTCCATTTGCTCCTTCATCTTCCTTACACAGTTTCACAATGGTGGTGAAAAGAAAAAAAGAAGGAATCAACATTTAATGACTGCCTCCTATTGCTGAGCTCTCTGGACTAGTCACTTTATTTATATTTTCTCGTTCTCTTTATTCCTTACTACATTCCTTTGAAATGCCATTCTCATTTCATAGTTCAGGAAGCTGGGACTCAGGAGGATTAATAACTTTTCCAAGGTGTTACAAAGTAAGTTTAGGAGCCACAATTCAATTCAGATTTATTGGTTCCAAAATTTTTGCATGTTTTACCATAGCATGTTGCTTCAGAAATAAATAGACCTGGCTGCAAACCCCAGACCCAATTACTCTGTGCCTTTAAACAAGTTAGTTCTTTGGTTTTTGTCATCTATAAATTAAGGATAATAATAATAAATACAACATAGGACAGTTACTATGTTAAATGATTGAGCCTTGTAATTTGCCTTACAAAATGCCTACCTAACTCACGGGAGGCCCTTAATAAATACTACTCTCTCCCACCTCTTTTACAAAATTAGTGTCTAATGTGGTGAGAAATGCCAGGCGTGGAAGATATTCCAGCTTTGATCATCTGTAGTTTCTTGGCCAAAACAAGAAATTTGAGTTCTATATTTTATTTTGAGTTATCAAACATTGCCATGCATCCATCAGAGCTGTATTGTAGCTACAGAGAAACATAGCCTAGTAATCAAGAGTGCGGGCTTTGGGCCCACTGGTCGCTGACCTGGGGCAAATTCCCTACCTCTCTGGCCCTCAGTTTCCTCATTTGTAAAGTATGTATATGTGTAGAAGTGGCAATGACTACTTTGTAGGGTTATAATTTGGATTAAATTAAATTATGTTAATTAAATGTTTTATTTATATATATATAACATTTAGCATAGTTTCTAGCATAAAATGAGCTAAATAAATGATAATGATTATTACTATTATTTAATATTGCTGTGGGTTTTTTTATACTCTTGGGCTAAAAAATTTTGAAAAATCACTCAGAGAGATTCTATCTCATACCATTGTGACCCTGTTTTTGAAGAATGCTGGTTACCCTTGTAGTTTGGTAAGCACAGCAATCAGTGACTTATTTACTGATAAGCTCTGCTTTCCTTTTGCTCAGGAGCTGATACTAATGCAGGCAATATGTTATGTTTCCCACGACACCCTTGAATAAAATGCCATTTCCTCAGGAACAGCTAGAAATACCGATGCTAATTTTTCCTATGCTCAGGAAAAGCAAGAGCTCTCCTGCTGCAGTGGGCTGGAAGGAGCTCTCCAGAAATATTATGTCATCCTAATTTGCACTGCCAAGGGATGAGCTCATCGGGGCGGGGTCTCATGAGGCTGCAGCTGTGCCAGTTCCTCACTTGTATGATGTGCGTCCTCCAAGCTCGCCTCTCCCTCGCTACCCGCTCCATCCACCCCCTGCCTGCCTGCGCCAAACAAGAGGCACTGCATGATGAATTATTTAAAACCCGAAGCGAACTCTTGCAAAATATAACCAGGCATCAGAAGGCACAAAAAAAGCAAACTGTGCGTTTTGCTTATTTTATATTATTTTTAAAAAGGAAAAACAAAAACAAAAACAAAAACCAGTTGCAGAACTGCTGTTGTCACTGAGAAGAGACTTCTGTTGTTTCTTTTGCATCTCCTTCTTTGTCTGAGAGCAGAATCTTTCCCCTCTTCCACTTAAAACAACAGCTTGATCTATGACTGAACCGATGCTGGGTCTGAGCTGATCGTAAGTCTGGCCCTGAGCCACATGGCTATAGCAAGGGAGAAATATGTGTGCGATTTCCCACATTCTTTTCATTATAATATATATTGTATCTTTATCTAAACTCTTGCTATTCTACCTGGCAGTGTATGTTGTGGTTACAGTTAGGCAACCTAAGTCTGTATTCCAACACAGATGTATGTACTATCATTATGATGGAATTGTGTTGCCTCTCCAGGCCTCAGTTTCTCCATCTGTAAAATGGGGATAATAATCCTAGATCAAAAGATTATTGCAAACATTGAATGAATATTGCATGGTAATCTAAAAGCACAGTGCCTGGTACATAGAATGTACTCAATAAATGAGTGATCATTAATAATATAGACATGAATAACTGCTTTATTAACTATTAGAGGAAACTGTGTGTGTGTGTGTGTGTGTGTGTATTTTTAACATGAATTGGAAGATGTAAGGCATTATATGATGTACTTTCAAGGAAATTATTCTCTCATGAAAAAGGCCTGTTTTGTTTTTACTTTTTATTATGTAAATCTTTAAACATACACCGAAATAGAATCATATACTGAACTCCCTGTACATCCATCATCCCATTTCAGTAATTATCAACATTTTGGAAACTTTGTTTCATCTACTCTTTCCACCTTTTTTCAAAGTGGAGTATTTTAAGAGCAAGTTCCAGGCATTATATCATCGCACCCATAATCTTTGAGTATGTACCTCCAGCAGAAAAGGATGTTATTTTTAACTTAACCACAGTTATTCTGACACTTCACAACATTAAAATAGTTCTTCATTATTATTATCTAATGTCCAGTTCATCTTCAGATTTCCCCAATAGCTCAAAAGTGTCTTTTTACACTTTAAAGAAAATCACAGAAAATATTCCTCAATGTTTAAATTTTTTAAAAAAGAAATTTCTAAATATGTCATGAATTCTTGTTTTTTCAGAGCTGAATTTCAAACTGATTTAAAAACACATATATTGATATTTATGCAGTAAGAAAAAACAAAATTGCTCATTTATTTTTATCATTGTTAATCTGAATAATTTGCTTTAAAGTTAGAGGTTCTATACTGGTTAAAGTAACTAATAAATATGTATTTTATAATTATTTTATATCTGTGATTCAGATGGCAGTATTTTGATGTGCTCTGTATCTAAACATATGACTTAATATCTTATTTAAATCAACATGACATATAAACAAGATCGTAATTTATTGACTCTTACCCTGTTGTAGACATTCATTAGCTTGTTTCATCTTAGACTTAATGTGTGTTACTCACTACCTATATTAGAACTGTGTTTAGAAAAATATTTAATGTTCACTATTGCCGTTTTAAAAGAAATTTATTTTACATTCAAGCTGTTCCTGCTTAAATGCAAACATTTAATTTTGAGAAACTACATCTCTCTCTCTCTCTCTCTCTCTCCACTTAAGGGCAAGCTCTGTATGGCTCCAGATGTGTTTAGAATTCATAGGAGCATTGTTAACAGTAAGCCCCCAAGGAGACATGAGCTAGGTTCACAAAAACTTATGTGTACAGTCTATTTTTCATGAAAGATATTGTCTCTGTTTCATTGCTGAATATAAGTTTTCAGGATGACATCATCTTCTTGGACAAATCAAGGTCGTTCAGAAGCCTCTCTGATGGGGTCCTCATTACTTTTCCAGCAGCATTTCCCCTAACTTCCTCTTTTCCCTGTCCCCTATGTATCTGAGACTCCAAACACATTAGACAATTTGGCATAATCTTTGTGTTTTCTTGTTCGTATTCTTCTGGTTCTCAATTTCATATACCTATAGAAGGGCTGCTATATTAAGTAAATAAAAATACAGGGGGCCCACTGAAATTTAAATTTAACCTAAACTAAAAGTCTGTGGTCATTGTTTATGTCCCACTATTATATGGGATACACTTATACAAAAATCTTGTTTGTTGTTTATCTGAAATGAAGATTTAATAGAAGTCCTGGGTTTTATCTGACAGTTTAACCTAAGGAAACCCTTCAAGGACTGGCCTATCTTCCAGAAAGCCTTCCCCACTACACTCTTTCTGCCTCCTACCACAGTACTTTGCTGGAACCTCTAATAAAATATTTCGGCACCCCAACATTTCATAGTGATATGTATGTGTCTCCCTACCACTTTGTAACACAAACACTGTCTTATTCCTCAAGTCCTAGGATTTAGCATTTGTACTTGGGGGAAGGGGTAGGAGGTGTTGCTCTAAAAGTAGAGAGTAGATTAGGAGCACTTTATAAAACCACACTTAGAAATCTGCCTTCAGACGATAAACAGTGGAGAGCCACCAGAAATTGTTCAGACCTGGAATGGCATGATTTTATTTAACTTCTGAAGAGACTGCTTGAATGGCATTGTGGGGTGCGGAATGAATAGAGTGGAGACTAGGGCAGGGAGATCAGTTGAGGGATCATCATTTTGGGAGGAAGGGACTCAGCAGAGAAAACAAGTGCCTGAATTAGGCAGTGGTGGTGAAAAATCAGAATGGGAGAAGGATTGTAGGGTTTTGTTGAAGTAAAATCAGTAGAACTTGGGCTCAATCAGGTATCAGGAGAAAGGAAGGGGAACAAAGCCTGACTTCTGGGCTTCTGGCTTCTACAACCATTTAGTGAAGGTTTCTTTAATAGCAGGCAGGAATACAGTTTTAGAAGGTCTGGACTGGAGAGACATTTGGGGGAATCATCCCTGAGTATTGAGAGTTAAAGACATGCCAATGGTTGAAGCTAACCAGGAAGAATGTATACAGTTAAAACAGAGAAGGGCCTGGGAGGTGCCAGTTTGTAGATATGTATTTGTCATAAGTGGAACTAAAGAAAAGGTATATGGTTGAATGAGCTTAAACCCAGCATGAGCTTTAAAGAAGAAACTGTGAGTTATTAACATGACCTTGCTGTTCTGCATCCAGAATGTTTTTGGGTTTTACTTGATTTATTATTGACACCATCTTTGACTCCCTAATATAATATCACTTCAGTCTAACTACCGTTCTATGTATTTCATCAGAATTTGTTAAAGACTAATTGAATATAATGGAGAAAGTACTTTGGATTGCATGGAAAGAAAAAAAAGTCACAAAAATCCCAGCATTATCAGGTAATTATTAATGATGACATACTATGAAAAAGTAATCCCATGGTAAGAATCTTCAAAGTGCCATTTTTATGTACAATACTTGCATAAATATAATACGGTCCTACCTCAAAGGCTTGTAATGGTTTTAGAAAGTGTAAAAGCTGATGAGAATCAGTGTACGCCACCACCAACTACCATTTCCCTCATTAACAACTAAATCATGATGCAAAAGGTCCTTTGAAATGTTGGAACAGTTGAACATCTATCAGTTGGCTCCCTGGATTAACCAGTGTTTTGCATTCTGATGCCTCAGATTAACAGCTGACAGGCTATTCTAGATTGGTGATCTTCAAATTTTTGCTCATGAATCCTCTTTAAGAATTTTGAAAACCATGTACCTTTTCACATTTTACAGTTGACATCTTAGATTATTACGTTTTAAGTCTTAAATAGTTGCAAAGGATGTAATATTGATATTTTTACTAAAGAAATCTAGTATTACTTTTTTTTTTTTGAGACGGAGTTTCACTCCTGTTACCCAGGCTGGAGTGCAATGGCGCGATCTCGGCTCAACGCAACTCCGCCTCCTGGGTTCAGGCAATTCTCTTGCCTCAGCCTCCTGAGTAGCTGCGATTACAGGCACGCGCCACCATGCCCAGCTAATTTTTTGTATTTTTAGTAGAGACGGGGTTTCACCATGTTGACCAGGATGGTCTCGATCTCTTGACCTCGTGATCCACCCGCCTCAGCCTCTCAAAGTGCTGGGATTACAGGCTTGAGCCACCGCGCCCGGCCTAGTATTACTTTTAAGGTATTCACTTAATTTATATTAAGTGGAATATAAATACCATAGAGATTTGATTCTCTCTATCATCCTTTATTTTAATACATAAATAAGCTCTTTTTTAACTGGCAGAAAATTTGTTTCTTTTCTTTTTAACTCATTTTCCATTTCACTTTCTCCACAGAACTTTATCCTAATATAACATATTTATGATTTAAATGTTTTTTACCAATCACCATACTTCTCTAAAACACATTTGTACATTTAAATTAAAATATTTTGCATTTCCTTTGATTATGTAATCCTGACTGCTTAATTTTTTTTTTCTGGTATGAGTTATATTTACAGTTACTAGTAGTAGATATTTGTCCAACACAACATATATTCATTAAAAGTCTGAGGAAGAATTGAATACAAAAAATAAAATTTTCTTAAAACCACAACTTAATGAGATTGAGGAGCTTATAAAAATTCATTTATCTTTTGATGAATATTACATATTACTAGAATGACACAATTCAGCTTCAATTTTATTTATTTTCTTTAATGGGAAGAAAACTTTGTAGTTTTGTTGTTAGTGTTTCACTGTTTTCACAAGAGATAACATGTCAGATATGACATATTACTGTATCTTCAAATATTATTTCTAGATTTTCTTCCAATTTTCTTGAAACCAAAGAATTGGGAACTACTCACAAAAGAATTGTTTTGATTCAATATTTAGGGTCATTCACTGTTTACTACACCAACACTGATCTTCCTAATTGACACCTTGATTGCCACCCTGGAGGGCTTTCCTTCCTGGGGCAATTCACAGGAAGACAGATCAAGGGTGCCTTTTTTCTTAAAGTGGGTGAGAGTGGTTTGGGATGCTGACAAAGAGAACCGAGTCTTCCCAACAGTAAATATTTTTTCTGATCACTTGGTAGGAGAGAGAGCACAGTAGAAAGTGTACATAGAAGTTGAGGAGTGTAAAAATGCATTATTTCTATGAAAACTAAATTGATTGCCTTGAAAAAGCCAAGTTGCTTTTAAAATTGATGAGAAACTAGGTGCTGCAAACACTACAAAAGATTGAAAATATTTTTTAAATATTAAGGAGTAGGTACTTCTTTTGCTTGGTAAATTAGTTTAAATTCTTGTTTTACTTTAAATCACAACTAAATATTTTGTATAATCCATGACTTATGAGGTAATAATTTACACTTACTGAGAGGTTACCATGTGCCGGACCTGGCCTGATTAATTTGTTTGTATTTGTTCATCTTCATGACAGTCGCATGAGGTGAATATCTTTTCATCCCCATTTTACAGATGTAGAAATTGAGATACGGAAAATGTAATCTGCCCAAGATCACATAGCTAATAAACAACCAGGCAGCCTTTTGATGGGGGGGATGGGGGGCGGTGGGAATAAGATCTCACTCTGCCAACCAGGCTGGAGCATGGTGGCCTAATCTTGGCTCACCAAAACCTCTGTCTCTCCAGCTCAGACAATCCTTCCTCCTCAGCCTCCAGAGTACCTGGGACTACAGGCATGTGCCACGACTCCCACGACTCCCAGCTACATTTTTTTATATTCTTGGAGAGACAAGGTCTTGCCATGTTTTGTAGGCTGGTCTTGACCTCCTGGACTCAAGCCATTTTTCTACCTCTGCCTCCCAAAGCGCTGGGATCACAGGTGTGAGCCATGGCACCTGGCCAAAGCAGTCTTTCTTTGGAGTCTGTGTTCTTAATAAGTAAGCCTCTCCTCTAAAACCTTAACCCAGATTACATTTATATCTTGAATTAAAAATAAAATGTGTAAAGTCCATATACACAACATTTTTTTTATTGCATTTTAGGTTTTGGGGTACATGTGCAGAGCATGCAATACAGTTGCATAGGTACACACATGGCAGTGTGTTTTGTTTGCTTTCTCCCCTTCACCCACATTTGGCATTTCTCCCCAGGCTATCCCTCCCTACCTCCCCCTCCCACTGGCCCTCCCCTTTTTCCCCCAATAGACCCCAGTGTTTAGTACTCCCCTCCCTGTGTCCATGTGTTCTCATTTTTCATCACCCGCCTATGAGTGAGAATATGCGGTGTTTCATTTTCTGTTCTTGTATACACAACATTTTTATGGTTTCCCTCTTTAATAGATTTTTTGGTTAACTGACCTAGCATTGTGTGTACTAAGAGGTCTTCCACTGAACTGTAAGTGTTAAATAATAACAGTAACAGTTTTATAAACTATGAGCCAGGAATGATGTAGGACATCCAAAAACTGCTTAGCCAATTTGGTTACAAAACCATAATAAAATGGTGGAAGTGGAGATTTAAAAGTTTTAAGGAACTCGAAGTAGATTTTTCAACCAATTTTAACAAAATTGTTACATATTTCTCTCATTTCATTATGCCTTTGAAAAACAATTCTCAGAATACCTTTAGGCATACAACAGAGTAAGATTAACAATATAAATATTAATGTATTTTAATTAAACTCTTGTGAAACTTCTAATGCAAAACATCTAGTACTACTTATGTCCTCTCCTACCCATCTGCCTCTCCTTCCACAACTCCCAGTGTGCATTTCGTATATCTAAGACATACAGACTGTGAACATCTGCATTTTTCTTCCTTTTTATTATAAAGGAATCTCAAGCTCTCTCCTCTGTTTCCTTAAAGTTACCACATCATTCCAAAATAAATTTAGCTTTATCAAGTTTAACATTTAAATTGCAAATGCAAATATTCATTCAAACATCTACTACAGTCCAGACTCTCTATTAGACTCTGAAGGCAGAGCAGTGAGCATAGGAGACAGTGCCAAGAGAAGGAGAATGTGCTTCCTCCCTCACAGATCCTATAGTCCAGAACAGGGTGTAAGCAACTGACCCACAATCAATGTCCAGTGAGATAAGTGATACAGGAAGGGTGGTGGTCACACAATGCGAATGGGGCCATGGGAGTTGTGCTACTCTGCAGGCCCCATTGATGAGCCATTGAAAACTCAGACTTTGTGCTGTAAGTCTCTGAGGCTCCCTATTGGCTGAGTGACTTTCTGAGCTCCCTCGGTGACTGGCTGCATGACTGAAATTGGTGAGACTAACCAATGGGCATTTGCTATTTAACCTTCCAAGTGGCTGTAGCTGACTATAGGGCTTTGGTCCGCTTCAGGGTTTTCCCTCTGAGACGAGATAAGGGCTGTGGAAATACAGTTCTTCATAGTATTTCCTTCTTTACCCTTGTGGGGAATGAGAGGATATTTCTGTTGGTTTCCTGTACCTGACACCTCCAAGGCTTTGACAGCACTTGCTGCTGCTGCTGCTGTGGCTTAGAAGAGAAAAGAACCATGGGCAGCACGAGAACAACTCCTTTCCTTACCCATATACTTAGCCATCTCTATTGCTGGGTTATTAAAAAAGAACCTTCTAGATTAATAAAGAAAATGGTTCAAAAAGGAAGTTCCTGTGGCTACAGAGACATCTGCATAAACCAGTCTTGAAAATTTGCCTTATACTTTAGCATTGCCTATATATAAACATTTATGAGAAAAATGTTCAGAAGTCCTCTTATAACCTGCATCACCTTGACTGTAAAACTATGAGAACAGACAGGAAAAGCAAAAGAAAGCAGAAGTGGCTTGGTGGCTCTGGCTAAAAGCCTTAGGACTGACTTCCGAAGGAGATGGGCCAAGATATAAATCTCTGTACAAGGGAGCTTGTCAACTTCAGACTCCACATGGACTGAGGCTGACGTCCAAGAAGTTGTATCTGGGTGATGGGGGCACGCAGCAGGGGGAACGCAGTGGGAGCAGTGGTGTCCTCGGAAATGTGTGGATTTTAGAGGCAGACAGACTCGAATTTAATAGCTGTGTGACCTTGGACAAATTAGCATCTTTAAAGCTCTTCACTTTTCTCATGGTGTTATTGTGCAGAGGAAATGAGACGTGTATAGAATATTAGACCAATGACTACATTCCATTAATTTCAGTTCTTTCCATTTCAAGTAAGCTGAATGATTTCCTGAGATCACATCCATTACGTGGAAGCCAGTTCAGAGCTGGAAGGCAGACTCAGTTCTCAGTCTGGAGTGTGCTCATTTCTCATGTGCTCAGTAACCTGCTTCTGCCAGCTGCAGCAGTGACCTGCTTTCTCCCATCCCTCAGCTCCTAACACATTTCCTAAAAACAGAGTGACAAACATCCATGTGAAACATCCATGAATTTACTGAAATTCATGGTGAAAAGGCAGAAAATGCCTCCACAGAAGATTTATGGGAGCAAGAAGCCCTTCTGAGTACCTGTGCAAGACCCCAGATCTGTTGTTTATAATCGAGTAGCAGCTCCTTTGTCCTGGTTCCATAAAGCTTTGTGATAATTGACCTGTGCACATTTTGAAAAGGGCCACCCTGCCATTATTGCCCTAGTAACTAATAGTTATTTGTGTATTGATAGTAGTTATTGTTACTTTGATCTTTTCTGGAAGCATTTCATGGAAGTTTGTCAGACTGTTTTGGTGCCACCACATGGAGCCCACTAGGTTGTCTTTGATGATAATCAAGATGTCACTAATGACTTCCTCTCTTGATTTTAAACCTCAGTAAATTGTTCGTTATCTAACTGAAACCAACAAAAATGTATAGATGGCCAGGAGTGGTGGCTCATGCCTGTAATCCCAGCATTTGGGGAGGTGGAGGTGGGTGGATCATTTGATCCCAGAAGTTCAAGAGCAGCCTGGGCATCATGGCAAAACCGCATCTCTACAAAAAATAAAAAAAAATATATATATATATATATATATTTTCTCCCTCTCTCCCCCTCTCTCTCTCTCTCTCTCTCTCTCTCTCTCTCTCTCTCTCTCTCTCTCTCTCTCTCTCTCAAATTAGCTGGTCATGATGGCATGTACCTGTAGTCCCAACTACTAGGGAGGCTGATTAAGCCTGGGAGGTAGTGGCTGCCGTGTGAGCCATGATCATGCCACTGCACTCCAGCCTGAACAACAGTCAGATGGTATCTCAAATAAAAGAAGAAAATGTACAGTGCTCACTCTGTGCAAGAAACAGACTGAGTCACTAAAGAACACAAAGATGAGGACAACGTGGTTACTGCTGACCAGAACTTTACAGGTGGGGAAGAGGAGTAGACGTGTGTACTATACATGGAAAACTAAAATACAAAACTGTACAAATATTGTATCAGCTGTTGACACGATAATGCTGAGTAGCAAGCCACCCTAGACTCAGTGGATTAAAGCCTCAGTTATGTACTTATTTATTAATTAGTAGGTTGGTTGGGGGTGGGTTGATCTAGACTGGACTTGGCAGGGCTGGCCTTCAAACTGCAGTTTGGGTTCAGGCTCACTCCTCATGCCTCTCATCTGCCCTGATCAGCAAGCCAGCCAGGCATGTTCTGCTCATAACAACAGCAGAAGTGTAAGAGGGGCAAACAGAAACCTGTGATGCCCCTTGAAACCTAGATTCAGAACAGGCACACCATCATGTCTGTCTAATTTTACTGGCTTAAGCAAGTCCCTTGGCCAACCCCTACAACAACTGGTAGGGAAGAATACTCTACCTCTAGAGGGAGGAACTACAATGTCAGTTGATAAAGGGGATGGAGACAGGGAGGAGTGAGAAATGGAGAAGAATTATTTAGCCTTCCACAGTAAAATAATAAAAGTTCAAAGCATTAGGGGGCATGATATAGAGATTAGTTAATTTTTGATGGTGGAATCAGTGTTACCTTCTGGAGAACATGGCATTTGAGATAACCTTGAAGAGTGAATAGAATTTCAATAAGCCAAGCTGGGGGTTTGGACATTCTAGAGAGAGTAAGTACCACAAAGAAAATCATAAGCAATACTGACTTTAATAAGATGATGAAAAATGTTATGGAGTGGCTAAAACCCCAGAGCATGGGATAGTTGGAAGGTGGAAACAAAAACCAGGAAGGCACAGGTTAGCAGGTTTTAAACATTTTGGGTTCTTTTGAGAATTCGTTGAACGCTCTGAAGCTTTATCCTAGAAAAATACACCTTTGCACACTTACACATTTGTATGCAAGTTCAGCCCTGTAAATATGTGAGAGAGAAGGAGACAATTCTAGATGGGAATTAGCTGATGAATGGCCTTGAATGACATGTCAAGAGGTTTAGCTTTCATTCAGCAAGTAATATAGAGTCATCAAAGATTTTTGGTTTATAGAAGGAGCAATGTCATGATGAGACATTGCTCAACTGTGATCTTGCTAAATTTCAGCAAGATCACATAGGAGGCAGTTTGAAGAACTAGTGGTAGACCAGCTATCCAACTGGTAAGAACCCTAACAAGAGGACAGAACCTAGGAAAAGGGATTGAAAAAGCAGAGATGCATTTGCAAGAACTTACAGAAACAGAATCAAAAGAATCTAGAGTTCAGACTGGCAAAGGAAGAGGGAGGCAGCAAAGGTTTTTGTGCACATTCTCTCAAATCTCACAATGCCCTAGGAAGCAGGTATTACTATTTCCATTTATAGTTGAGAAAATCAAGTTATAGAATACATAGCAAAACAGAACTTCAACCCAGTTTTGGAGCCTGCAGAGTCTCTGCTTGCCCCATTTTATCCTCCCACTAAAGTATAAGCTTCAGGAATGCAACTCTCTGCATCGCCAGTGCCTGGCACAAACTTGTACATAGTAGGAACCAATGAATGTTTACAGAAGAAATGATAAAATGAGTAAGTGGCACTGTATGCATGAATGGTGTTGTGGCAGAGCAACCAGAGAGTTGAACATCTTCTCACAGTGGTACATAACAGCCCTGCTGTTGGTGCAATGACCATGAAGTGATGGGTGGACCACAGTTGGACTTAAAACATTTCACACATGTATTTTCTACTTAAATCTTTCCCTGCCAAGGTTTTACATTAGCTAAAAGTGTCAGAGAGGCTTGAAATACTGGAGTTATTTAAAGAGTATAGAGTGCCTTTGCAGCTTAAAAATGGAAGTGTGATAAAGTTTAAGCAGTGTTTTAATTGGCCTTTCTTAGCTTTCCCTGAGGCAGATAAACCAAACCCGAAGAGGAAGCTGACAGTGAATAGCAGCAAGTAACACATCTTGCTGAGCAGCACTTAGGTATTGTTTCTGACAGCATATGCCCTCCATGTAGAATTTAATATAAAGCTCCTTCAGCAGATTAAAACGGATGAATATTATAATTCCAGTCTGAATAGATTCTTGAGTTATTGTTTTCAGATTTTAGGAACAGACGTGCAATCTCAAAGATAGAGAGCAGAGACCAGTGCCAAAAATGTAACTATTTTGCTTGAACTTGTTAAGTTATGAACAAAAACAGTTTCAAGGACTTAACATGTATTAGTTGACATTTTCTGAACATGCAATTAGACATCTATCCAAAAACTCTTTCTGTGGATCAGGTCCTGACATCATAAGCTTCCTATGCACAGTCCGTATCAGTTATAATCTTTAGGAATAGTAAATGTCTTCTAAATACTTGGGCTCCAGGTGCTAGAAGGCTAAGAGCTGTCTCAGGATGATCCAAGGGCAGGGGGTCACAGCTGAACTATCATTTCTTTTGTCAGTTGCTGATTTCTGTTTAAGCGGCCTGATTTCCTTTGACCCTATCAAGAGGAAGAAGTGCTTTAGAAAGCAGGCTGGGCAGAAGATTGATCCTGTTAAGTGTTGGACAAAATTTAAACGTTTCTTGACCTGTGAGCACCAAGGTCTTCAAAGTTAATTCCCATAATTCCAATATGTCACATGACTTGATTTAATGCTCCTCTAGTGGTGCCTGTGATGAAGGATAAAAGTAATTAGATAGCGTTAAGGGAGCCCCTCCAGAGGGGTTGGTAGAACAGGAATCATGAGGCGTCCATCTGTTCATCTGTAAATGAGACTCAATAATTCCTTTTTTTTTTTTTTGAGACATAGTCTAACTGTGTCGCCCAGGCTGGAGTACACTGGCATGATCTCAGTTCACTGCAAACTCGGCCTCCCAGGTTCAAATGATTCTTGTGCCTCAGACTCCCAAGTAGCTGAGATTATAGGCATGAGCCACCATGCCTGGCTAATTTTTTTACTCTTAGTAGAGACAGGATTTCACCATGTTGCCCAGGCTGATCTCCAACTCCTGACATCAGGTGATCCACCCGCCTCTGCCTCCCAAAGTGCTAGGACTACAGGCATGAGCCACTGTGCCCAGCCCAGACTCAATAATTCTTAACCTGACTTCATATTAGAGTCTCCCGGAGAGTTTTTAAAATACCGGTGCCCTATCCCTACCCCCAGAGATTGTGATTTAATTAGTCTGGGTTGGAGCTGAGCATCTATATTTTAAAGTTATCCAAAGGAGTCTAATGTGCAAGAAGTTTTGAGACGTGCAGGACCAGACCAATCTTACAAGCAAGACTCTGGGCAGTAGAATAAGAAACCTCTGGCCCCACCTGCTTCCTTGGGCCTCTTGCTCCCACATAGCCTCACATCCCCAAAACAGAAATTGGAAGATATAAATCAGAGGGCTTAGGAATATGCCACTTTAATAGAAATAGCAAAATCACTGTCATAAATAAGTTGCTGCCAGGGGATGTTGTCCCAAGGCACTGAGCTCTCTGGAACCTGCTCTGAGGCTTCCAGACACCCCCGGTTGGATCTCAGTATCTTTCTCATAAGAAAAAGAATAAAACGCTCACTTTGGGGGAGGAGCAAGAACATCCATTTCCAGGTAGTGTTAAATTGAAAACAAAGGACAAGGGCAATTTAATTCACATCTTGTGTGGGCTTATACATTAATAATGTCCTAGAAATGCATCCCATATTTCTGCTCAGGAAAACAGGGAAACAAATTTTTTTTTTGCAATATTATCTCATTCCCTGTCCTATCTGAAAGATATCAGTAACTGAATGCAGAGTATACTTATTTGGCCTGTATTTTAATGAGTAATTTGATTTGATGAGTCAGAGTTTTGGTTTTTACAGCCAAGAAATATGATCAGTTTGCATCCATAATTCTTTTTAATCTTGGAAATCACTATTGTTTCCATGGAATCAGTTGAACTGATGCATATTAAATCTGACTTCTGCCTGTGCACATGGAGGCAAAATGGCAGAAAAGAAAGATTAGTGGTGATAGAGTGATTTTGTGCCAAACAAAATATTTATACTGAAAGATCACAATCCAGGCCCTACCTGCGTCTTGCCACCCCCTCCCCAACCACTGCCGCCATATAACTTAAAATGGGACCAGTGTGTTACCTACAACTGCACTTATAAGATGACTTATTGGTCACAGAGAAACTAATGGTCCCTAAGAGAAATTCAATTCTGAAGCCCTCTTTTCTTGAAGAAAACTGCCAATGTAAATATGTGAAGCTGGGAAGGAAAAGATCAAAGGCACACAAAGGAGCCCAGCTGAGGAGATCATTATGGCATTGAGTAATGCCATGGAATGACTCATGCTTGCCTAGAGGTACCAGGAGCTTCCTGGAGGTTGCTAATACCACCTCAGAGCCTTGGTAGTAGTCAATGGTTTATTGATCAAGAAGGAATTAAGAATAATATCAAACAACAATAAAAGGAAGGTTTGATACTCAAATGAACTTTCTAAGTCTCATGAACACAAGAATCTTAAGAGGCAAAAGTTTCGAATAGGGCAGAATTTTTCATTGATTCTTTCATTTTGTTCAGCAAATATTTATTGGATGCTACATTTCAGGTACTGTTTTCAGCTCTAGGAATATAGCTGCTTTTCGTCAGTATTGACAGACTTTCATCTCAAGAGATGATCAAGAGTCAGGAAAAGATTTTTCCTCTGGTGTATTTTATTTCCCTTCACCTCAGTAGGACTTCCTGCTAAGTCAACTATTACTCTGATTTGGCTCTACAAATTTTCTGCAAGATGGCACTTGTTATGGAGAAGAGGAGCATGTATATAATGCTGTGGCTGATGGTGAAAGAATGTAGGCCAACACCCAAGACAGCTGGTATTAAGTATACAGGAAAAAGCAGCAGCAGTGTTAGCATGCCCTCTGTAATGTAACAATTTAAAGTAATTATTTTAGGGTTGCAGTGTATTCTTCTAGAACACAAAGCAACCCATCTCTGTAGTGCATGCCTCTGAGGGGTACTGAGAAGGATGTTCTCCTTGATACCAGCATTAGATACAAGGAGGGTGCTGTGAGCCATTACTGTCACTGCTTCCCCTTTACCCACATGTATATTTATATCCTCAGAATTATAATAGATGAATCAGGCATAATTTGCTTTTACAGAAGTTGTATAGTTCACTTCGTGTTTTGTGGCCCCACCCTTTTAATTTCTCCAGCATAAAAAGTAAAAAATCTGAGCCTCAATAGTTGGTAGTTTCTCCTATCCCCTGGAAAACCTTATAAAACAATCACACTGGTCTTGTACCCTTTAGCATGGGACCATTTAAAGACAGGTCATATATTTTAAGCTCCACAGGTACTCCCTCAAGTTTCTTTAAAGCTGTGAGTCTTTAACCTGCCGGAGGTTATGGGTCAATTTCAAAGAATCTGTCCACCCACTGAAATAATATACAAAATTTCTGTTGCATGTATCTATACATTTTCCTTTCCTGACACAGTTTATCCCTGACCTCCCATTCATAACAGGTTTCTCTGTTCTTAATGGATTTGACAGAAACATCACTAACCCCAATATCCATGAGACTGCTACCATTTGCCACTGCTGACTCCTGTTGCCACTGCTGCTACTATCAGAATGATCACTGCCATTTTCCCTGCGACTGCTTAGCTATAGTCTCTGATATCTGTCACTAGAAGGCTAGAACATGCAGAGCTGTTGAACCAATTATGGCTGGAAGTACAGTAGGATCCACCATGGGATAGTGTCAAGAAGCACTGTGTTAGCCTAGGCCTGAGATTCTTGTGCCTATTTACAGTGCTACAGTATACCCCAAGCTCGCTCTGCTGGGCCTCCTGTGGCCAGGCTGACCCAGTGAGCACAGGAGGTGTCACTGGCCTCCAGCTTTTGGTACACCTGTCTCTCAGAAGAACTAGCCCTATGCTAAACTGCAACTCACATGCCTGGTACCCTCTCTACTTGCCTAATTCTGGCCAACCTCCCTCCCCAGTATACTAGCTAAAAACATTGTCTTATTCAACCCGAGAAAGCTGATTGCAAACAAATGTAAAACAAAACAGAAAATCACTGTCTTAGTCTGCTCAGGCTGCTATAACAGACTTGTGGCTTAAACAACAGACATGTATTCTTCGCAGTTCTGGAGGTGGGGAAGTCCAACATCAAAGTCCTAGCAGATTCTGTTTTTGGTTGAAGGCTCTCTTTTCTTCCTTGCTTGCACGTAGCCACCTTTTGCTGTGAGCTCACACAGTAGGGAGAGGAGGCTTGGTGTCTCTTCCTCTTATGAGGCACAAACGCTGTCCAGGGGGCTCTACCCTTGTGACCTCACGGAAACCTAACTACCTCCCAAAGACTTCATCTCCAGATACTATCATGTTGAGGGGCAGAGCTTCAACACTGGAATCTTGGGGAGATGTAATCACTGTCATAACATACTGTAGTGCCCAACTGCCTGGATGGAAATCCAAGCCCCACCACTTACTTCACTTTACCTCTCTGTGGCTCAGTTTCCTCATCCCTAAAAAATAAAGACAGTAATGTTGACCTCATAGACTTATGAGGATTAACTGAGTTAATGAATATACAGGCTGAAGAGTGGCTGACAAATAGGAAATGCTACATGAATGTTTACTATTATGATTTATTTAAAGAGGTTGATTATACCCTGGGTTTGACCTGGTCGGACCAAAACCCAAACCAGTTAATAAGGGTAACTCTTGGGCAAATATCAGAGTGGCTCTTGAACAGTTCTGGAGATAGGAAGTCACCCCAGAGGCTTTATTTAACCTGACCATCTTATTCCCCTTTACCATGACAGCAAGTGCCCCTTGGGCTGGGCAGGAAAAGCACATTAAGCAGACAACTGCTCCTCAGGGAAGCTGGCAAAGATGTCTAGCCCAGGGATTTTGGAGCTTTGTTTGAAAGATATGAGATCACAGGGACAAAAACTGCATAATCACCAAAAGGAAATAGCACTTGTGGAGGGGATGAGAGTGCACCCCGGGATCTCCTTTCAAGCGGAGCTGCTGCTGTGGGAGCACAGTGGTGGACAGCCTCCTCCTGCTGCTACTTCAGCTCCACAGCAGCCACCGAAGCCATCCTCACTGGGGCTGCTCCTCTCCAAGGTCCTAGCACAGTAGAGCAGGCAATCCTGCCTGACACAGGACTCCTCTAACGGGCAACCTTTTCACAGGATGCCTCATCACCTTGGGCTGACATTTTCTTAGAACTGCTCCAAAGTTCTTCCCACCCAGTCCTTCCTTTCTCACAGAGGTCAAACTTGCTTGGTGGTCTGCTGGCTTTCCCTGCCTTCTCCGGCTCTCACCCACCATCCTTCACAGGCACCTTCCCCAACAAGTCCCTTATAGAGCAGATCCTGTCTTTATGTCTGCTTCTTGGAAGAGTCAAACTGACTTGCCATTACTGCTTCTGAACTTTTAGAAGTTTTTCCTACTTACAAAGGAAAGCAGGTGCTTATTTCTGTCTGTGGTAGATGAACTTTCAGAGAAATACTAAGTAAGAAAAATGTTAATGTTAGTGACGTATCATATTGAAAGTACTGTTTTCTCTCCGTTTTTATAATAATTTTTAGTTGGCTCACCTTCCCATCAAATTTCAAGTAAATCCCAGTTCTGTAGTCTATGTGCTCAGGGGTTCATTTGAAGTATGCAGAAAGTTGATTTTATCAGCCTTCCTAATGATTCAAAACAAAAAAAAAAGGAAAGAAGACAGATAGGTAGCCACTGAGCTGTTGATTAATAGAGGTCTGTTAGCATTTTGAAATATTTAGAACTTCATAATAGTGTCGAACTGAATGATAGATTGAATGAGTAATTCCAACATAGTTGAATCAACATGCTATTATAGTAAATGCTCCTATAAACTGCTGCTACACAAGTATGACAACCTAAATGAGCTAAAATTATTAGCAGAGGTGGAAATTATTATTTATACCTGAAAGCTATACAATCATTTTTAGCAATGCTTTTCATATTAAATATTAATTCCAGCATCCTAGGCTTATAAGCCATGGATACTATTTTCAGAAGAAATGTGAAATAGTAGCTGCGATGCTTTGTCTTCCCTGGACTGTGGACTTCACTTGGCTTTTGCCTAAGCCCTATTTGGCATGACTAACTTGTATTCATCCACCTCTTATTATAGGAAACTGGATATGCGCTGGCCAGTAGCCACCCAGCCGTGTTACTGATCTGTTGTTATGCCCAGCGGTAACCTTTGCATTGTGCTTCTGGCTGTATCTGGCTGTGCTTCTGCTTATTCCTTTGGGGAAGTCATGTTCCATGGGCACAGAGTATACACATCTAGATGTGCAATTGTGCAGCCTGTGGATATTCAATAAATAGATTTGATTTCACAGTGCTTAGATAATTCTATTATGAACAGATTTTTTAAATCATAGAATTCCCATTTTCTAGGGACAGGATACCTACATTGAAAGTTCAAATTGATCACTCATCAAATAAGAGCTACATGCACTGACAGAAACATATATTGCTAGCACAATTAAAATATAAATAAAAGAACACAGGAAATAGAGCCAGTAGTGTTATTTGTGTATGGGAGTCCTCCAGAGGGCAACATAGGTGCTTCCACCCATTTCCCCAAATCTGGATATCTCAAGTGTCTTACGAAGAGCATTGACAAGTTTTGGGGCAAGGAATTCTGCCTAAAGCAATACTGTGTACCTGGTAGGTATTACTGAATTGAGGCCTGCTTGAATTATATTGTTGAAGATTATCTTCAGTAAAAGCCATCTCCAGAAATTAAACTACCAACTATATACGCGCCCTAGAAAAGAGTACCGTTGTCTGGCTCATTGATTGAAATAACTGATTGATTGATTGATTGATTTTTTGAGGCAGAGTCTTGCTTTGTCGGCCTGGCTGGAGTGCAGTAGCACAATCTCGGCTCACTACATCCTCCACCTCCTGGGTTCAAGCGATTCTCCTGCCTCAGCCTCTGGAGTAGCTGGGATTATAGGCACCTGCCACCACACACAGCTAATTTTTGTATTTTTAGTAGAGACAGGGTTTCACCATGTTGGCCAGGCTGGTCTCCAACTCCTGGCCTTGTGATCCACCCACCTTGGCCTCCCAAAGTGCTGGGATTACAGGCGTGAGCCACCACGCCGAGCCAAAACAACTGATTTTAAATGAGGATAAACTGGTTCACTTCTGACCTGTGAAACAAAAGATAAATAGTATTTTAATTAGCACAAGTATCAGGCTGAATCATATGAAATTGCCATTTTTATAGACAAAAAGATTAATGAAGACTTGTAATTTCATATGGTTCAACCTAATAACATAAAACAGATATCAGTGTAGAGATTGGAATTTGAGTATATGAGTTGAATTGAAATTTAATTATTCAAAAGCTTTTAGGTATAAGAATACCATTTAAAGAAAACCCACAGAGATCCTTTTGAAAGCAAAACACTCTTTTTTAAATGAGTAGTAGACCTATAGTTTAATCTATATATTATGTTCTCATTAATGTGGACCCACCCCTATATATAAAGGAAATTCTTTTCATTATAACATAATTTTAAATAGAATAAGAGAAACATTAAATGTGTGACCTAAAAGGAATTGCACTTAGTTCACACATATATTTCAATTACAGGAAATTACATGGTTTTCTTTTTTTTTTTTGAGATGGCATTTTGCTCTTGTTGCCCAGGCTGGAATGCAATGGCACTATCTTGGCTCACTGCAACCTCCGCCTCCCAGGTTCAAGTGATTCTCCTGCCTCGGCCTCCCAAGTTGCTGGGACTACAAGCACATGCCACCACACCTGGCTAATTTTTTTTTGTTGTTGTATTTTTAGTAGAGACAAGGTTTCACCATGTTGGCCAGGATGGTCTCAATCCCCTGACCTCATGATCCACCCGCCTCAGTGTCCCAAAGTGCTGGGATTACAGGCGTGCGCCACCGTGCCCAGCCACATGTTTGTCCTAAATTAAAAGCAAAGTGATAGGGATGGTCACGCAAACAGCTATAGTGTGTGGTATAAAGGCCCCATTGTGCCTCTGACGAGGATGGGTCCAGCTGACTGGCCAAGTACTGTTAGACGTTCCAAAGTCTCCACATTTGTAAAATGGGGAATGACATCAACCCACAGTGGCAGTTTAAAATAGTGTATACGTGTCACGAATGCTCAGTAAATATTAGCTAGTAGGAGAAAGAAGATGCAGCTTAAAAGGGAATGAATTCAGTCTACTTCGCTCATCAGTTTGTCCCCCTCCTCACAGTGTAAGACCGTGGAGGTATCGGCCCTCTCCCAGGTGTATCCAGAAGTGGCTGAAATCTGCAGGCAGGTCCCAGGCAGGCTGAAGGTGAAATAAACCAAGATTTAAAGTTTTAACGAAAAACTCGAAATAACTCTCAGCCTAAAGCATGTGAGCAAATTAGCCCACTTGACTTAAGTCTTTCATTTCTCTGCCCAAGTAGAGCAGCTGCTCCTGAAGGGCAAGGCTGTCACCCAGAGCCCAGGCTCCAGTGCCTTTGCAGCACCCAGGCAGGGATGGCTCAGCAGCTGCTCTCTGCGGGAGACACATCCGCGCTTGCTCCTCGAGAGCCCAGTAGGGGTGGCTCTGAGAGGAATGATGTGAGTCTTCTCTGTTTGAAAAAACAAAAAGGTAAAATAGCTACAACTGTCACTTTAGCCCATGTTTCTGTCAGTTGCCAACATAATAGTGTTACTATTTCAAGTAAGATAAGCAGCAGAAATAAGAAGTGTGGTCCTTTTAAATCGTTTTTGTTTTTTGTTTTTTTTTTTCTAAAAAAAGAAAAACAACTAGGGAAAAAAATCACCTTATTTTTCTTGCATTGTCAAACAAGAAAACACTAGATTTGTTTTCTCCCAACTGCCCTCATGAAATAACTGTTATCACCATGAAAATGTAGCTGGAAGTTCTTTACATTATTGGGGCTTAAGTGGATTTGAGGCCTCCAAGCAGTAAACATAACCCCATCAGTAAGCCTGGAATGACCCAAAGTGGACACAAATGTAAGAGTGAGAGATGCAATTTTGATTAGTTTTCTTCTTGAGAATAACTGTGACATTTATCAGGTAGACTGTTAACCTGCAGACTCCCCAAATGACACAGGTCACTTCAACTCCATTAGCCTGGGTCCTGTCACCCCTGCACAAAGGGCACGCTCTGCCAGATGAGGTGCTCCCCAGGACTCCAGGAATAACTGGTTGGCAGCCTGAACAGACAGCAGCCCAGTCAAACGCAGCCCAGCCAGCAGCTTCCTCAGACAATCAAGAGCCCTTTGAGAGTTGGACAGCCTTTTTAAATCTGAGTAGCAGGCCCACACATAGTGGGGGGCAGAGAAGCAAGCAAGGACTTTGCCATCCTACAGAGCTCGAAGAAAGAGGTTGGCTGCCCCAGACAGAAGACAGGGTCTGGGGGCAATGACCCACACAGACATAGAGACTGATACACACACACACACACACACACACAGATACATGCATAAATATACACAGGACCCAGCAGACACACACACACAGATACACACAGGACACCAACCCACATAGACACAAACACAGGTATACACACACACACAGGACCCATACACACATAGCTATTCACACAGAGACACATGCCCAGGACATCAACCTATATGGACACAAACACAGAGACAGACACATACACACACAAAGGACCAAGACTCACATACGCACAAGACCCAGACATACACAGCTATGCACACAGAGACACACACCCAGCACACCAACCAACACAGACATAGACACAGAGATATAACACACCCATACACAGAGACACACAAAACACACACTATCGAAAGAAATTCAGGAATTTGCTGTATTCCCTCTGGTCTTTTTTTTATCACATGCAACCTCAATGGCAGTCCCAGAAGGGAGCTCTAAGAATTCAAGAGTAAACACTCAGGCTCTCCCACTGCACTCCCACAACACACTTGACACCAGATGTGCGGGAGTTTTCCCCATACATCAAGCAAGCAACCAGTTCTTCAGGGAGCAGGGGGTGTCCTCTAATTCAATTCAAATCTGACACTGTCTACCTGAAGCAGTGTCAGTCCCACAAGAATTCCTCACTTGTGATGCCAATCCCAAGCCCCAGGTGGTTTTACTGTGCTTCTGACAAACTGACTATAAATCAGGATTCCCAGGACACACTCCTTGGGTTTGATTAATTTGCTAGAGCTCCTCACAGAACTCAGAGAAACTTACTTATATTTACCAGTTTATTGTGAAGGTTATTATAAAGGATACAGATCAGATGTGTAGGGTACAGCATGTGGGAAGGGGTGCAGTGTTTCCCTGCCCTTCCTGGGAGCACTAGCCCCTGGGAACCTCCACATGTCTTGCTGTCTCGACGCAATCTGAACCCTGTCCTTTTGGGTTTTTATGGAGGCCTTGTTATGTAGGCATGGTTGATTAAATCATTGGCCATTGGTGATCAATTTAACCTTCAGCCCTTTCCCTGCCCCTCCCCCCAGAGGTTGGAGTAGGGGATGTTGCCTGAAAGTCCCAACCCTCTAATCCTGCCTTGGTCGTTCCTGTGTCCTGCACCATCCAGAAGTGACCTAGAAACTGCCAGCCACCAGTCATCTCATTAGCACACAAAAAGACACCTGTCATGGGAGATTCCAAGGATTTTCGGAGCTGTACACCAGGAGACAGGGATGGAGGAAGACAAAATATCTGTTTCACAATATCACAGGGCTCACATGCACACCGAGGCCTTTGTGTTAGTTTAAGACTGGCCTTGTGACTCCTGGGAGAACATGTTGGCTGTAATCAAAAGCATTAAACCTACAAAGCAAAACGGCCACCAAGGAATGTTTGAGATGCCTCCCTGAGCTGTGCTTTGCAGCCTGCTCACATCAAGAAGTCCAGCTAACCACACAGAATTGTTTTCAGGGGATTTGAAACTTATTATTTAATAATGTTATTACCGACATTCTAGAGTTCACTGATGTGTCTGTGAGCCTTTGTGAATATAGAATTATCACAGACACTAGAACAAAATCCAGTTTGCCTAGATAGGCCAGCAATTTTTAGGGCCAGTAAAAAGAAAAATCATATGAACTATTCATTTAATACTTGAATTTTGAGGAAATAAATCACCAGGTCTAACAAGATGAGAGAGAGTGAGCAGAGGACATCTGTAGAAGTTTTTCAGATATGTGTTCTGTGCTTCCCCCCGCCACTCCTCCAGGACTGTCACCATCCTTACTTAATGCTACTTTGTCCACAAAACCTTCATTATTAACTTACCCCAAGGCTGGATGCAGTGGCTACCGCCTATAATTCCAGCACTTTGAGAGGCCGAGGCAGGAGGATCACTTGAGTCCAGGAGTTTGAGACCAGCCTGGGCAACATAGTGAGACCCCCATCTCTACAAAAATTTAAAAAATTAGCCAGGTGTGTTGGCATGTGTCTGTAGTCCCAGCTACTGAGGAGGCTGAGGCAGAAGGATCATTTGAGCTCTGGAAGTGAAAGCTACAGTGGGCCATGATCGCACTACTGCATTCCAGGCTGAGTGACAGAGCAAGACCCTGCCTCAAGAAACAACAAAAACAAAACTTACCCTAAGCAAGGGTTTGTGCTAGAAGCTGGGAATAAAAAGATGCAAGACTGAGCCCTGATCTTCATAGTGGGGAGGAGGAAGGAGCATAGGCAGTCTAACAACAACATAGCAGTCAGTACCCCTGGCACTCAGCAGGTGGAAGGCGGCTTCCAGGAGCGGGATGGAGCTTAGTACAGAGGATGAGTAGAAGTCGGCCAGTGCAGGAAGAGAAGAAATCTTGTTCTGAGCAGAGGGCACAGCTTATTCACAGATACAGAGACGTATGGAGACAAGTCATCTTACAGAGAATTGTCTCGAGTTGGAAGAGTTGTCCCTCAGAGGACTTGTGAGAAAATGGGTGAAGAGCCAGGGAGACCCAAAGCAGAGTAGGCCAGGTGTTTCCTGCAAGGGAGTTTAAGTCTCATGCGAGGGCAGTGGGGAGCCTCCCAAGAGTGAATTTCTGTGTCCCTGTTGCTGTTACCAAGCCATTGCCCTCGGCTCTCATGTGACGCCTCTGCTGCTTTAAGGCTTTTTCCACCTCCCACTTCTTCGACTCTGCTGATATCCTGGTCATTTGCCCTTTATGGAAGGCTTGAGCCACCTGGCTACAATTTTCCTCTCCTCAATGCTGCCATCATCCTGCATGACCTCAGCCTTGCCATTCCTGGCCCAGCGATTTTCACCTCTACCCTGCCTCTGCCCTCTACTCCCACAGCCATACCTTAGACTCTGCCATCTTTAGGAATTCTCCTACATAAAAAATCTCCATCTCCAGTCTCTCTCTCCTACTCAGAACCTCCTGGTCTTCCAGCTTGTCATCTCCTTTATGTCTTCACCTGATTTTGACCCCATCAAGATCTCTGGTTTCTCACCATTTGTCCCCATCTATCCCCTCCAGCCTTCACACATTGCCCAGTCCAGCCAAAAACCTATGGCTCTCTCTCCAAAACCTTGCACTCTACGTACTCTTACTTACTGAACGTACCTCGCAAAACCCAGCCTAGTGCTAGTCCAGCAGCCTCCCCTCACACTCCCACCCCAGGCTTCTGGCACAGCCCTCAGACCCCCTCTCCAGCGACTGTCACGACAGGATTAAGCTTTCCATCCTCAGCTGAGCCTCAGTTCCTGCTTGACAAACTTTTGGTGTCCTGCTCCATTTTCTTTCCCAGCATCCATAACAGAAATTCCAAACCTACAGCACTGCAAAGTCCTCTCCACTCTCCACAGAGAAACTTACCTGCTTCTGAGGAGAGACCTACAGAAAGAAGCATTGACTTCCCCAGCCCCACACCTACAAACATGCTTGCACCCAGCCTATCTTTGTTCTCCTCACTCCAGGTAGAAGGGTGATTGCTCCTCCTTTTGTCTAAAGCTACTTCCATTGGAGCCCAGGACCCTCATCATGGTGCCCCAGTGAAGACCTTGCCCATTTCTCCCCACTTCTCTCCTGTATCTTCAACCTCTTCTTCCCTACCAGCTCCTTCCTATCAGCATTTAAAGATGCTAGAGTTCCTTTCACATGAAGAACAAACAGGAAAACACTCTAACTTCCTCAAAGAACCCTGTTTTCCTTCCCTTCATGGCCAAGCATCTTTAAAGAGTCCTCTACAACGACTGCCTCTAATTTCTCACCTCCCAGTTTCCATCCACCCTGCAACCCACAGCAGTCTGCTTCCACTCCTGCCAAAATCTCCACCTACTTCCTTGCTGCTAATTTCAAGGGAATCAAGCTAAATTCCCTGTCTGTCCTGATCTGGCTTGATCTCTCTGTATCATTTAATACTGTTCACCTGTTCTTCCTGAAATTCTCTTCCCTCTTGTGTCTGTCATCACTTGATTCCTCTCCTCATTTCTTTCCGACCTCTCTGTCCAGTCCTGTTTGGTCCCCTAAGTGTGAGTGGGGAGAAAACAGAAGGCTGTTAATAGAGAAGGGCCAGTGGGAATAGGAGCGAGGAGGATAGACAGCACAGGTGGAGGCCATGGCTTTAAAGAGCAAAACGCCACGCTAACCTCCCTGTGAGACTGAAGCAAGAAGGTAAGAAAGGCAGAGTGTGACAAAGACTGTGCCTGGAGGCCTCAATTCTCTTTATCATCTTGGAGGAAAGGCCACCTGCTGCTTGGGTTGACAGGAGCTGAGCCTTGCAGAGAGAGGCGAAGATATGGCAGAATCCTGGCTTGAAGTGGGCAGGTGTGGTGAGTGAGGGCGGGTGAAGGGCCTGCAGAGGCCAAGCACAGGTAGGATATGTACCAAGGATGGGCCCGACCAGCAGAGTCATTCACTGTTTCCCATCAGCACTGACTGCCCCTGGGGTGGGACAGTAGAGAGCAACCCTGGAGGATGCAGCCAGGGCTTGGTTCTTCTGGGCCAGTGGAGCAGAAGGCTAGCTAGGCCAGAGATTCAGTGATGATGGTAAGAGGAGCACCCCGCGGAGCCACCAGTGGACCCGGCTGGAGGAAAGCAGTAGCCAGCAGGAAGCCATTCTAGGTCAGAAGTACTAGCTCTGCTGCCTGGGAGGAAAGGAGAAATCCAAGGACTGGCTATCCCTGGGAGATGGAGGCACAGATGCAGTGATGGAGAGTGGAGCTCGACGGAAAAGAGGAGGGAGAGTGAGGTGGAGTAATGGCAGGTGACCGCCGAAATCCAGGTGTGTGCTCATGCTGCATTCTTGTTTTAATTCGTATTATGGAAGTTTCAAATATACACAGATGTAGAGAGAATGGTCTAATGATTCCCTCAGTACCCATCCCCTGGCCTCAACAGTTGTCAGCCTTTTGTCCATCTTACTTCATGCAATCGTCCCCAACTCACACTTTTGAGGAAAGGGGTGTGGGAGACTGCAGTATATGCATGCAAATCCAAGATTTCATGTTATTTACATATAAGTACTTAAATAGGTAAAACACAGGTTTTTATCCTGAGAATAACTGAATAAACTGAAATAACAGTTTTAGGTAAAGGAGCGGGGAGGGTAATAATAACTAGTGACTGTTTAGTATATGCCAGATATTTTACACATCCTATGTAATTCTTCCAAAACCCTCTGAGGTCTGTATTATTGCCATTCCCATTTTATAGATGAGGGATATGAAGTTTTGTGAAGCTGCAGGATTTGCCTAAAAGCACTCAGCTAGTAAATGGAAGTTTTGGGAATTAAACTGCCGCCTGTCAGACTGCAATGTCTTTTCTCTCCAGCTCTGCACTGTGCTGAATGTTGGCTGGGGGTGGTGGGTTAAGGAGACAACAGATATGAAGTTAGGATATTGGCTGCCTCCAGTGCATCTCCTAGGATCATAATTCCAGGTAGGGTAAAAAATAAAGGCTGTAATTTACGTGCCAAAGTATCTTATAAATATTAGGGAAGAGAGGTGCCGATAGGAAGGTCAGTGCCTGAAACAGAAAAGAAAGAACAAGATGTGTGCATGGCCTGTGCCTCAAAGACCCAGGAGCTTCTGCATGAGGGTGAAGGGAGACAGATGAAAGGCCAACACCCCACCTGACCTCACCTCGGGTAGAGGGATGAATAACTCCAGTGGAAAGGAGGAGTGGCCTGCAAGAGAGCCTGGGTATGGTAAAAGGGGAGAGGGTGAGGTCATATGAGGGCTAGTTTGCAATGAAACAAAGGGTCCAGTGGGCAGAGTGGGTGGGGAGAGAGTCCATGAAGCTAGAATAGAAAGCTAGAGAAAGAGGGACAGGAGGGAGTCTTTTCAAAGTTTAATGGAAATTAAAGCAACTACCTAGCTTCATGCTACTCAAAGTGTGGACCGTGGGCCAGTGCCAGTCTGCAAGCTCTTTGTTATAGTTGATGTTGAGCCAGGTACAGAAATTAAGAAGAAGGGGTTTAGATATTTTTCACAGGCCATTGTTTTTTTGTATTTTTCAAAAGTATCCATGACATATTAAAAATTTCTTAAAAATGACCCTTCACCACCAGTGGCTTCAGAGGTACTGGTGTATATTGCCGCACGTAGTAAGATGTATTAGCTCTGATTTTTTCATCTTGTTTGATCCAGGCCACTGAACGCTTTATTGCAGTCGGCAGCTTTCTAATCTTTCCTTAAATTGTTTTTTCTTTTCCCATCAATTTTGATGAATACTGACTTCCCTATAGTCTTAAAAGAAATAGCAGCTAAAATTAAATGGAGAAAGTTAATATTTATCACTTTGGCTACAAGATTTCTTTAAAAGGGAAATGAAGTTTTTGTGCTTTATTGTATTTAATAGTCACTGAATCCAGTTTTCCACACTCTTAGTGAAAGCTTTCCCAGAATTCCAAGATTGGGGATGATTATTGTAGCCTTTTCAGTAAAAGAGATTTTATTTTCAGATATTATTCCTTATTTTAAGACTAATACAGTTTTTAAAAGTGACTGAACTCAGTCTAGACAGCAGATTTCAATAGTTGCTAAGGAACTAGATTAGTGTTAATCTAAGGAATATATTATTCATTTTTATTTCCATTTGTTACTACAGAACTTTAATTGCCAATAAAAGTCTTTTATGGCTCTCCAAGGTGTAAAGCATCTCTCCCTTAGCTAGCCCCGGGAGACAGTGTTTATATGCACCCTCCAAGCAGACAGCATTCAGGCACGAAGTAGCTCAAAAGAAAAAAAAAGGCTTCTTTCAGCACAAACAATAGCTGGGCTTATAATACAGGCCGTAACTGAGCGCTCAAGGACAGACCAGCCACACCCACCCATGCATGAGACCTGGCCAGGCTGCCTCCGCTGATGCTGCGCACTGCGCTGATTACCCCTTCGTGTAGTAGATGATGTCATTCTGCAACCTGCTGCCACAGTCATCAGACAATCAGTTCCTCAGATAAAAGATCGGTTGTCAAATCCAAGAAACTCATTTCCACACAGCAGCCAAAATGAGCTTTTTGAAAAGCTAATCTGATAACATCACCCCAACCTTACCCAACCTCTCCCAACCCCACTCTGCTTGAAACACTTCAGTGCTTCCCAGGGCCTTTAAGATAAGGATAAAGCCCTTGCAGAGCATGGAAGGCCCTCCCTGGGCTGCTCCTCCCCAGCACACTGCACTTCCTGTTCAGTCTTCCCTTTCCTTTTTAAAGGAAGCCTTGCCCTGGCTCTTCCACTGCCCAAAACCTCTTCCGTCCTCTCAGGCAACACCCATACTCACTACCAGCCTCAGCCCTGTTCTCCCACTAGCTAGGAGTACCTCAGTAGGTTCACATCAAATCAATACAACTTTTCCTGGCATTTATGAGATTTGTAAGTTTACATTTATTTGTGTGTGTTTGGTTAAGGTCTAGTTCTCCAATAGACCCGGAGCCGAAGAAGGTAGACTTCATTTTTACAAAGACTGTAATTCTCCTACCTAGCACAGCCCCTAGCACATAGTGCTACAAGAATGAGTATTGAAAGCATAAACTCTGAAACGTAAAATCCAAACAAACACTCTAGACTTTGGCTCTTTGTGGACAGTCTGGCCAAGACTCGTTATGTAATGAGCAGTATCTTTGCCAAAGCCCTGACTGAAAGCTCTAGTGAGGGACCAGCAGCTGCTTCTCCATGAGTCAGTTGCCAGCTCTTACAGAGTAACTTAAAAAGTTAAGCAGTTTTTTCATTATCAAGAATAATACACCTGCCTTACAAAAATAAAATCCACAACTGCTAGTGCTGGTGCTAAACAAGAAAAGCAAGTGAAGTCATCTAATGCTCTCCTCCTTCACGGGGGACACATGCTACTGGTGTAGTCAGGAATTGGAAGGTTTATAATAGCTGACATCCATGGAATTTTTGACTATGGGTGAGGCTCACGCTGGTGCTCATGTACTTTTCTCATTTAATCCTCTCACCAAGACTATGTTTATCCTTCTTTTACAGATAAGGAAACAGAGAGTTTAACTAGTTTGCCCAGGGTCACACAGGTAGTAATGCAGAGAGTGGATCTGAAGCCACATTATCTAACTCATTCTGGAGCCCATTCTGGCATCATTACTATTACTGCCTCTCCTGGAGAGTTCCAGAACACAGCAGAAATCAAGGAAGATTCATACATATAGACTGAATAGTACCTCTGCATGGCGGGGCAGTGTCCCTCTTACTCTAATACTTTGAGGTTGAACTGAGACTTTACTCAGAAAAATAACTGAGCAGCCTACCTCCCATTTCCTGCCTTTCCATTATATTTTCCATTTTCATACATTTCTTAAATACAGAGTGATCACCTCACTCCCAGGTTCATGAATGATCCATGGATTTGCTTTACTTATAGGAATATAACAAACCACTCAGCCTGGCACACACAGACCCGTGGTCTGGCAAAGGCTCTGCCCCCTTTCCATCACATCCCTCATGTAGGACCCCTGAGCAGTCTCCCAGCAAGCCCAGGGCTCACTAACTTCCCTTCCTTGATGCGGTTCTCCTAACTTGAAATCCTGTTCATCCACAGAAGCCAGGTCAGCTTCAGGAACAAATTATTTATAGAGTGGCATCAAATACTTCTATTGCAGGTTGAGCATCTCTCATCCCAAAATCTGAAATCTGAAGTGCTCCAAAGCCCAAAACTTTTGAGCACCAACATGACACCACAAGTGGAAAAGTCTACACCTGACCTCAGGTGGCAAGTCACAGATAAAACACAGACACATAACACACAATTTGTTCAGCAACCCCTAGGGTAAGATAAACTTACCTCGGGCTATGTGGGTAAGGTATATATGAAACATAAATCAATTTTGTGTTTTCAGTATCTTACATTATATTTATGCAAATACTTCAAAGAAATCTGGCCAGGTGTGGTGGCTCACGCCTGTAATCCCAACACTTTAGAAGGCTAAGACAGGTGGATCACCTGAGGTCAGGAGTTTGAAACCAGCATGGTCAACACGGTGAAACCCCATCTCGACTAAAAATACAAAAACCAGCTGAGCGTGTTGGTGCGTGCCTGTAATCCCAGCTACTCAGGAAGCTGAAGCAGAAGAATCACTTGAACCCAGGAGGCAGAGGTTGCAGTGAGGCAAGATAACACCATTGCACTCCAGTCTGGGGAACAGAGCAAGACTCCATCTCAAAAAAAAAAAAATCTGAAATCCAAAACACTTCTGGTCTCAAATATTCTGGGTAAGGAATACTCGACCTGTATTTTTAAATAATTCCAAATATTATTAAGTCCCATAATAAGTAAGGCTAGAGGAAAGATTAATTGAAAAGGTAAAAAAGCCTTTAATAAATGTGATTCCTAAGGTTTTCAGTTGTAGATTCAGATTCCAATTAGGAGAGCATATTTAATATCACCTCTAGTGGTCTGTTTTGCTCAACAACTCTAAATCTACCAGAAGGGTTCTGCAGCAGTTTTCTCAAAGTGTAACAAATTCTACTTTGTATATCATCTCTTCATGTTTAATTATAAGGATTTGAATTTACAACAGCAGTTAATCAGTAATTAGATAGTACTGTACCAAAAGAAATTAAACAAAGATAAAACAAAAACACAACTTAGCACAGGCCACATCATCTGGTAATGTTACATGTAGCATGATTAAAATAGTCCCTGAGAAACACAGGTTAACTGAGTCATTAGTGATATATTCCTTTGACTCTTTTGTTGTTATTAGTGATTTCCAGTGCCAGCAGGAAACTTAAAGGTAATCCAAATCCAAAAACACTCTGATTATACTAATTATTCCATTTTTATTCTTCATTATAAATCTCTTTATTATGCTCGATAATTATTTTGAAATGTAGTGGTAGATTTTTACAATGCAAAATAAATGTATATTTTATAATGATGGCATTCTGTATTGATTGTCATATTTAAAGAATATGAATAAATCAGTATTTGAGTTAATTATCATTAGACCTCAAAAGCAAAATGTTCACCTTAGGTGTGGAAAATCAAAAAAGATACAAAGCAGTTTGAGAGAGGGGCAAAAAGTTCCCTGAAACCAAGACATAGAAGAGGTAAAAAGGCTGTTGAGCAAGTCATTGTAGGAACCAGGGGAAGAGGCAAGGGACCCTCTCCTTACCAAGTCATGTGATCCCCCTGTACCAGGTGCACAGGCCTCCTGTCCTGGTTCTTAAGCCTTTGGTTAGTAAGGGAATAAAAGCAGACTGGCCATTGGAAAGAGAAGTCAGCAGACCTCCTAATTCAGTCTTGGAAGAGATGTGGGCAGCAGCCAGCTCAGGTGTGCCCTACTCTGGGTGATGCTGGAGCTGGGCTCTGGCAAGGGAAGACAGTTGGAGAAGCCCCAGCATGGATTAGTGGATATATAGCAAGCTTTTCTCCTTGCAAAATGGTATCTTTTATCCCTTTATTTATCCTGTGACCAGCATGACATGGGAAGACTGAGCCAATAAAACACTCAATTACCTGAAGGTGCTTTGCATTCTTTCCCTGGTGCTATTTCAAGAGGCTTTGTCTGTGTAAGAAAATGACATTATCTTTACTCCTAAGTACAGGGATCTTGTAAACTCTAAATACTGTAAAATCTTTAAATGGTATGCCAAATGAATAAATAGTTTTTTCCCCCTAAGTGTATGAAGTTGTCTTGAAAACTTCTGTATGGAGTGAATTTCATTGTGCACTCATAAGCTTGCTTTACCAAAGTATTTTAATTATCAGTCTCTGAAACAAGTAATTTGTCTTTTGATAGAACAATTTGCTAAAAAGAGCAAAAGGTACTTTGAGAAGAATTACTGAAGAAAATTTCAAAGATTTCCATCTCTTGGCACCTTGGATTGAAAGAATACGCTTTGTTTAATAATTTAGTATCATAGTGGACATCAGAGAGCCAAACTGTAATAATTTTTGTAACTTCATGATGAAATTAATGGAGCAGCTCTCCCAAAATTGGGAACCATTTGGTTTTTTCTCCAGTTTAAGAATTTCTCTTTCTCCTGTTTTGTGAAGCAGTGCTATGAAGTTTCTATGTCTAAGAGTTCATTGCTTTCCCAAATTAGACAGCCCACCTGTAAATGAAAACCACATTTGCAAAGTGACAATTCATTTGTGGATATGGCTAATTAATCCTCTGTTAGGCTTCTTCAACTGTTCTCTAATTTGAAAATGTTCATCTCTCAGGAGGTGGTACAATTTATTTGATTTCATTGTACGACACAAACTTTTGCCTCTCAATTTTACCTCTTTCGTTGAAATAAGCTTAAACGGGCCGGGCGCGGTGGCTCAAGCCTGTAATCCCAGCACTTTGGGAGGCTGAGGCGAGTGGATCATGAGGTCAAGAGATCAAGACCATCCTGGTCAACATGGTGAAACCCCGTCTCTACTAAAAATACAAAAAATTAGCTGGGCATGGTGGCGCGTGCCTGTAATCCCAGCTACTCGGGAGGCTGAGGCAGGAGAATTGCCTGAACCCAGGAGGCGGAGGTTGTGGTGAGCCGAGATCACGCCATTGCACTCCAGCCTGGGTAACAAGAGCGAAACTCCATCTCAAAAAAAAAAGAAAGAAATAAGCTTAAACAAGCTGACTGCAGTCACCATGGTCATCATCTTATGAACCTTTATTCAGAGTTAACTGGGCAAGACTAATGAACCAGAGCAATCTCTTCATGTCAGTGAATGATTACCAGTAGCTCCTCAGTTTAACAACATGGTAATTATTCCATGACCTACTCGTTCTATAGTAAGTAGTTTAAAATTTTTTTCAAAGCTTGGGACTTCAAACACCCCTAGTTGTATTTCTCCTCCAGCTTCTCCCATCTCAGTAAATGGCTCTAGTCAGTGCTCCAGCCAACACCTGAGAACTTTCTTTGCTCGCTTTTGCTCATGTCCCAATTCCAAGTACATCAGCCAGTCCTGCTGGATCTCCTGACACTGTCCCCACCCTAGACCAACCCTCTGTTTCCTCACCTGGACTCCTAGCAGTCATCTCCTAAGTGGCCTCCCTGCTTCTATTCCACCTTTCCATTCTCCACATCACAGCTCAGGTAATTCTATTACAAATATTCATCATATTACTTCACTAGGCCTGCTTAATGCCTTCCAGCGACTTCCCATTTCACATAGAATCAAATCAAAACACCTTCCATGGTCACCAGACCCCATCTAACCAGCTCTGCACCACTCTCCCCTTCTCATACTCTAGGGTCAGCCTTTAAACATTCCCACACATTCCTGCTGCCATGCCTTTCCACAAGCTACTGCCTTTGCTTGGGGTGTACTTCCCCACCTCTCAGGACAGACTCCTCCCAACCTTCACAGTTCACCTCAGATGTCACTGCCTCAGAGAAACATCTCCTGACCACCTAAGATGCAGCCCCTACAGGCAGGATTATCACATTAGCCTGTTGATGCGCTTCATAGCACTTGTCTCTATCAGAAATGATTTTGTTCCTTCTAGCTTGTTTGTTTACTGATAAATGTGTTGCTTCCCGCCATCCTCCAAGCTCCATGAAAGCAAGAACCTTGCTGGTCTCCTGTTCCCCTCGTATTACTCATGGCTGGAACAGGGTCTAGCCCACAGCACAGTCTCAATAAACAGTTGTTAGATGAAGTATGGATGACGGAATCCTTATCTTCCTAATACTGTATGACTTTGACTGAAACACTTAACTTCATGGACTTCAGCTTTCTCCTCTATAAAATAAAGCTAACAGAACGTCGGTTGTTCCTGGGAATAAGTTAATGGAGTAAATGCGCAGCAGGGCATAGCACCTTGTGTGACCCACAGCAGATGCAGAGTGAGCAGTCACCAATGTCGCTTCCTGTTTTACAGGAAATCCTCAGAGGAACTAGACATGGACAAGGTAACAGCAGCAATGGTACTAACCAGCTTGTCAACCAGTCCTTTGGTTCGAAGTCCTCCTGTGCGGCCGAATGGTAAGCCCAGGAATATGGGGCTTAGGGAAGGGCCCCTTGACACCAAGAGCAGGGCCTCTCTTTGAAGGGTCTCATTCCTGTTGAACACTGTGAACCACTGACTCTCACCCATTAGCAGGAAGCAAAGGGAAACATGGAAGACATCGAGGCCCCCAGAGCTGTTGGCCTCCTCTTCATCTTCCCAGAGAGCCTACTGCTTTTTGTTCACCCATCCTTCCATTCGACTCGCTTTCTTTGAGCTCCTTCATTTTCTGCCTTGCCAGGACACGTCTTTGCAGTACTTGTGTCCCTCTTTTTCCCAGGTAAATGAAGATTGAGCCAATGAATTATTTTCCCTAGCATTATTTCTGTTTGATTTGGGGGGTAATTGGATTAAAGAACTCTCAGCTTAAATATGCTTTTAATACATTATCCCTGACTCCTTAATCAAATAGAATTATTTAGTCCATTCATTTATTACACACACATTTATCAGGTACCATGCTAGATGAATTGAATACCTCATTGAAAAAGTGTCCACATTCCCAGGTAGTATACTATCTCTTTGAGGAAAAAAGACTCCCAATCATAGCCATATTAATGGCTAGCATTTATTGAGCATTACTGTTTGTCAATAAACAAGTACTATGTTTTTTTTATCTCCTGTAATTCCCACAACAATTCTATGAGATGTTGTTATCACTGTTTTACAGATGAATAAACTGAGGTTCACAGGGATTAACTGGCAGAACTGAAATTCTCCATATCTTTTTGATTCCATATTTATTCTCTTAATCACAATATGATTTTGTCTCAGATAATCCAATACAATAAATAAGGAGGTCAGGTAGCAGGAGGTGAAGTTAGAGTGACTGGCAGATCTATCAGGAAGGGTCATTTATGGCTGGCTAGGAGTTTAGACTTTATGCTGAGGCTATGGGAGCACTGTTAAAGTGATTCTAGCCCTGAAAAGTTATGATTAGGTTTACCAGCCAAAAGAAAAAGAAAAGGCCTTGGTAGTCACAGTGGAGGCAAACAGGCAGTAATCGAGACATGTGAAGAATGCAGAATCAAGAGTATTTGGTGCTGGACAGAGAGGGCGAACAGGAAGGTGTGTCAAGGATGACTTCCAGGCAGTTGGTGTGCTTCAGCAAGGGGAGGACATTCACTGGGATGGGGACATACACGCAGGAAGAGATCTATTGGTAAATGTTTGGGACAAGAGCTGAGGTTGCTGAAGAAGACAGTAGGGTCAGTTTGAAACATGTTTAATAGGCAGTGCCTGAGGATCATTCAAGGGGCAACATCTGGTGAAGATTTGGGCACATCCTGGGAGAGAGATCTGGGCTGAAGGTAACATTTTGAATAAAAGGCAACATTTTGAATCCATGAGAGTAGATGAGATCACCATGAGAGAGTTATGTAGAAGCAGAGTGAAAAGAGAAGATGGCCAAGGAAGGAAGCAGTGAAGCTCACTATCATGCAAGGAATTGGCAGTGGGAAAAGAGCCTAGGAAGAGCCTGACAGGCGACCAGGGAGGTAGAGGATAACCAGGAGAGTGTTGTTTCACAGAAACCAAGGGAAAAACATGTTTTAAAGAGAAGTGTCTGATGCTTCAGAAGGTCTTTCATTAAAATGACTGAATTTTGTATCACTGGTAGCTTTGTCAAGAGCACTCCCTAAAGAAGAAAGCCAGATTGCAGATTGCAGTTGACTGAGATGTAATGCACTGAGACCACTGAATGAGACTTACCACCTATGAAAACCTCCTCTCAAAAACCAGCATGGTCCATTATGAAATTGAGATATGGTTCACGCACAGTTTGGTTTTAAGCATGAGGTGTTAAGATAAATCTGTTGCACATACATTGAGTCCTCACCAAAACTTTCTCCAATCCCATTATAAAGGAAAAGAATGATCATCATGCTAGGAATTCCTATCAGTGTCATGCATTTAGTATGGCCCCGCAACATCATGATTACCAAGCTGGGATAACACCTCTTCTTTTCTTTTCTTTTCTTTTTTTTTTTTTTTTTTTGAGATGGAGTCTCACTCTGTCACCCAGTCTGGTGTGCAGTGGTGCTATCTTGGTTCATTGCAACCTCTGCCTCCTGAGTCCAAGCGATTTTCACGCCTCTGTCTCCCAAGTAGCTGTAATTATAGGCATGTGCCACCACACCCAGCTAATTTTTGTATTTTTAGTAGACACAGGTTTCACCATGTTGACCAGCTGGTCTCAAACTCCTGACCTCAGGTGATCCACCTGCTTTGGCCTCCCAAATTGCTGGGATTACAGGCGGGAGCCACTGTTCTTAGCTGACCAACACCTCCTCTTTACATAGCACCAGATGAGGTGCTCTTGAAATGGGCCTGACCTATTCAGTGACCTGACTGCTCTTCTCGGGGTCTCTGGCAGACAGGTATTCTGATTTACCTTTCTCACTTTGGCAGTGCTAAAGCAAGATTATAGTAAAAGCAAAACTATAGCCAGGTGTGGTAGCACGTACCTGTAGTTCTGGCCCAGGACTTTGGGGTCTCATTGAGCTATGATGGTGCCACTGCACTTCAGCCTGGGTGACAGAGCAAAACTCCAACTCCAAAAAATAAAAAATAAAAAAAACCGGAAAAACCCCCAAGACATATTCTAGGAAAAAGAAATTGCAGAATTCCATGGAATCTTTAGAGGGGGAAAAAAAGGCGTATTTTAAAGTAATCATTATTTTTACCATTGGGTTTTCTTTTCACTGCCACCTGAGCTGGAGTGCAGTGGCGCAATCTCGGCTTATTGCACTTCCGCCTCCCAGGTTCAAGTGATTCTCCTGCCTCAGCTTCCCAGTAGCTGAGATTGCAGACACACACCACCATGCCCAGCTAATTTTTTGTATTTTTAGAAGAGACAGGGTTGAACCATGTTGGCCAGGCAGGTCTCGAACTCCTTACCTTGTGATTTGCCCGCCTCGGTCTCCCAAAGTGCTGGGATTACAGGCGTGAGCCACTGCGCCTGGCTGGCTTCTTTTTTTAATTGAGAACACTTTTAGTGTTCCTTTGTACTTAAAGGTCAGAATTAAAATAAACCTTTTGGTTCAGTGCAAATTTTTGTTAGCACAGTAATAAAGTAATTCAGTGTTGATTTATGGTTTAAAAAGTAACTACTCAACTAATAACCCCAAATTGTCTGCTGTCTCTCATTTAGTCTGTAAGAAAAAGCAAATTCTTAAATAAGGAAAGCAATTTATGATAACAAAGGCATTTTTTTTAGGAAAAAAAGATTTTCACTAGAATTATTGCACATCAATGAATTTTTGGAAACTGTTGTGATCCTTTTCTGTACCTAAAAAGGATCATTCTGTCAGGAAGTGGGTCTGCAGAGTGTGAGGGTCCAGCAGTGCCTGTCTGCATTCTTGACAAACAGTGGCTTAATATAAAGAGGCTCTATTCCCTAAGAAGATTATAAATCAGACCTTCTTTCTGAAAAAAAAAGTATCATTTCTATATCACTTGGTCTTTCTGACTAAATAGTGTTTCTAAAGGAAATGTCATTCACAAATCAGTAAGCAAATTCACTTTTAGCATTGACATGAAGCCATGTAACCACACTGTAATAATCATTGGTTCTCAAAACAAATTCAGTGCCTCATAGTTAACATGATTTATACATCAAGCACCACGAGCTTTATTTTATTTTACAAATGCATACTACAGTATATTTATAAGCCACCCGAGCTTGCCAAGGGAGTTTTTCACACCAAGTAAAATCATCAAGCCTTATATTATGCTCTTCTTGAACTCCTGTTGTACCAAATGGAGCTTTCTTATTTACAGCAGGCAACTCTGGTCTAGTGAGTGCATCAGTCTCTGTGTAGACTGCAGTGAGTGAGATGCTAATTTGGTTTTGTTGATGCTGGCAAAGCATGAGACTGCATAAACGACCATTTGATTCTAAAAGAACCTAGCTGTAATGAGATAGGTAGTTTCTCCTATTTCACCTTAAAATTTCACTCCTCTAACTTAACTTTTTGCTTGACATAATTGAGGAATATGCTTGAAATTTATAATTAGGTAAAGGTAGTTAGGAAATTTCCCCAGGAATGTGAATCTCCCCTTTGTCTTTACTTCATTACTAATTACACAGACGTTAACAGTATTTTTTTTAATGAGGCATTTGGGGATGTGTTTTCCTCCTTATAGTTAGAACATGGTTTTAATATATTCAAAATGCACATAAATATGGAGGAGAAATTATCCAAAAAGAAAATAGAATTTATACAAATGCTAATTAAGGTTGTGCCTCTTGAAAGGTAAAGCAAATCTTCAGTGATTAAAAGAGCATCCAGAAGACTTTTTTTTTTTTTTTTTTTTTTGAGACAGAATCTCACTCTGTTGCCCAGGCTGGAGTGTAGTGGCACAATCTCAGCTCACTGCAACCTCCGCCTCCCAGGTTCAAACAATCCTCCTGCATCACCCCCCCAATAGCTGAGATTACAGGCATGCACCACCATGACCAGTTAATTTTTGTATTTTTAGTAGAAACAGGGTTTCGTCGTGTTGGCCAGGCTGGCAGAAGACATTCTAACTAGGCAGAAATCTCTCCACATTAGCAAACATTTCATAATGCTTTCCACCACAAATGGAAAGGTAAAATCCAATAGCAATCTTATCAGTAGTTATTGCCAATAAATTCTTATCCTATCCCAGCTTTGCCAGAGAGAATGGAGGTTGTTCATAGCCCAAGGACTGCATGCAGTGAGGAAAGAGGTCCAAGCAGCAGGCCAGCTTGGGCCTGGCTCACCAGGAATACTTACCAGTCACATAGCAAGTCACTTCGCTTCCTGCTGCCTCAGGGTCCTCATCTATAAAACTGGGATGATAATCCTTATTCTGAAGTACAGATGTTGTGAGAATGCTTATGACTATGTGAATAAGCTTTGTAAAATGTAAAACACTCACAAAATGTAAAGCATTACTATTTGTTGGGAAGCAGAATGGGAAGGTGGGGCTTTAGATAACTCTCCAGGAATTATTTCTCTTAGATTCTTAAATGTTAGACTAACTTCCTATAAATGTATTCTAAGAACTAAAATCCTATGAGAACTCCCCGCCCCACAACTTTTTTTTGAAAAACGATCTTGCTCTTTCACCCAGGCTGGAGTACAGTCACCCAGTCATAGCTAACTGCAGCCTCAAACTCCTGGACTCAAGTGATCCTCCCTCCTCAGCCTCCAGAGTAGCTGGGACTACAGGTGCATGCCACCACACTCAGCTAATCTTTTTATTTTTTCTGTACAGCCGGGGTCTCATTATGTAACCCAGGCTGGTCTTGAACTCCTGGCCTTAAGCAATCCTCCCACTTCAGCCTTTCAAAATGCTAGGATAAGAGAAGCAAGCCACTGCCCTCAGCTAAGAAATCCCTTTTTTTAAAAAAAAAAAAAAAAAAAAAAAAAAGGAAATTGGAGGGGTTGGGGTGGGAGGGAACTCTGTGACCAAACCATTCAGGGGAATACTGCAAATGATATTCCTCTCTTAGAAATACTGCAGTCAATAAACCCAGAGCTCCCCAAACTTAGTGAACAAGAAAATCTTTTTTTTTCCCATATAATCCCCACTATCATCCAATCCCCACTAGGATCCCAGTGAATTTGTGTTGCACAATACAAAAACACATCAGAAAACTCTTAGAAAAACCTGTTATCAGGCGGTTAAAATAATTAAATGTTTATAAACTACAATGTGGCTTTTGGGAGGGCAGTGTATAAATAGAACAAAAACTGACATACCCAGCTGTTGCAGATTATTGAGAGAGCTAGGGTGGTTTCACTGGAGTAGAACCAAGACTCCCACTTCCCCACTGAGCCAGGCTGGGGCACGAAGGGGTTCTCGCACTGACTGTGTTTGTGTGCACGCAGAGAGCCTCAGCGGATCCTGGAAGGAGGGCGGCTGCGTGCCTTCCAGCACCAGCAGCAGCGGCTACTGGAGCTGGAGCGCCCCCAGCGACCAGTCCAACCCGTCCACGCCGTCGCCGCCGCTCTCGGCCGACAGCTTCAAGCCCTTCCGCAGCCCTGCGCAGCCAGACGACGGCATCGACGAGGCGGAGGCCAGCAACCTGCTCTTCGACGAGCCCATTCCCAGGAAAAGAAAGGTTGGTGACCAGCCACGTGGTCTTCTGCCTTCAGTTTCCTGAAGGTGCTTTCTGTCCCCTTTGAAGGGCCCCTTTGAGCTTAACTTTGGACCCACACCCCCTTTTCTGTGGAAAGAAGCAGCTTACATTCCTCTTTAATGTTCTTGAAGTTTAAATAGAAATTGTTATGGTGACAATTAAAAAATGACAAATACTGGTAAGTTTCCTGAAAGTATATATCCACGTGCTCTATCCTTAAGTTGTAAATTGCTGACCTGAGACTTACCAGTATTTCTAAATTGAACCTCAGGCTTGCTTCGGTATGAATTCATTCTCTTCTTGGGACTTATTTTTTTCATGTGTAAAATACAATTAATATATTTTTCTTTTTTCTGCTTCAGTCAGCCCTGAAGGGTTATTGTGAAGAATATTTCGTATCTCATTTTTATTTTTATTTTTTTGAGAAATCTCACAACTTCTCTCCACAGTGGCTGAACTAATAATTTATATTCCCACCCACGGTGTATAAGTAAGTGTCAAAAGTGATCTTTTTTTTTTTTTTTAAAGAAAGATAAAGAGAAAGGGGGAGAGAGAACAGGAATCTTGCTCTATTGCCCAGGCTGGAATGCAATCCAAAAATAGGTATTAAAAACCTCTTTTATGCCGATAATTGTGCTTAACAGCAGAGAAAAGAAGGAATAAAGGAAGAAAATAACAAACAGCCAACCAATATTTCATTTAAGTCTGTGAAATGCTATGCAAATGCTGAAGAGTGATTTACTTCCAATTATGCGGTCACTTTCAAAATAGGTGTAATGTGATACTGAGAAAAATGTATGTTCTGTGGACCTGGGGTGAAGAATTCTATAAATATTCACTGAGTTTACTTGTTCCAGGTCTGAGTTCCAGTCATAGATGTCCCTGTTAATTTTCTATCTCGTTGATCCATCGAATATTAACAATGTGGTGTCAAAGTCTCCCACTATTATTGTGCGGGAGTCCAAGTCTCTTTATAAGTCATTAAGAACTTGTCTTATGTATCTGGGTGTTCCTATATTGGGTGCATATATATTTATGATCTGTTGTTGCATTGATCCTTTTACCATTATGTAATGTCCTTGTTTCTTTTAGTCTTTGTTACTATTAAAGTCTATTTTGTCAGAGATGAAAGTTACAACTCCTGTTTTGTTTTGTTGGGTTTTTTTTGTTTGTTTGTTTGTTTGTTTGCCCTCCATTTTATTGGTAAGTCTTCCACCAACCCTTTGTTTTGAGTCTTTGTGTGTCCTTGCTTATGAGATGGATCTGGATACAGCGTACCGATGGGTTTTGACTTTTTATTCAATTTGCCTGTCTGTGTCTTTGATTGGGTCATTTAATTCATTTAAATTTAGGATTAATATTGATATTTGTGAGTTTAATATTGTCGTTTAATGCTAGCTGGCTATTTTGCCCATTAGTTGATATAGATTCTTCATTATGAAGATACTCTTTACCTTTTGGTAAGTTTTTGGGATGACTGATACTGGGCGTTCCTTTCTGTGTATAGTGCTTCTTTCAGAAGCTCTTGTAAAGCAGGCCTGGTGGTGATGAAAGCTCTGAGTGCTTGCTTGTTCATGAAAAAATTTATTTTTCCTTCATTTATGAAGCTTAGTTTGGCTGGATATGAGATTCTGGGTTGAAAATTCTTTTCTTTAAGGATATTGAATATTGACCCCCACTCTCTTCTAGTTTGTAGGGTTTCTGCTGAGATCTGCTGTGAGTCTGATAGGCTTCCCTTTATGGGTAACCTGAGCTGCCCTTAGAATTTTCTCCTTTATTTCAACCCTGGTGAATCTAATGATTATGTGTCTTGGGGTTGCTCTACTTGAGGAATATCTTTGTGGTGTTCTCTGTATTACCTGGAGTTGAGTATTGTCTTGCCTTACTAGGTTAGGAAAGTTTTCCTGAATAATATCCTGAAGATTATTTTCCATCTTGGATTCATCGTCTTCATGACATTCAGGTACACCTATCAAACATAAATTAGGCCTTTTCACATAGTCCCATATTTCTTGGAGACTTTGCTCATTCCTTTTTACTCTTTCTTCTCTAATCTTGTCTTCTCATTTCATTTCATTGAGTTGGTCTTCAACCTCTTATATCCTTTCTTCTGCTTGGTGAATTCGACTGTTAAAACCTGTGCATACTTCGCCGAGTTCTCGTATTGTATTCTTCAGTTCCATTAATTCATTTATATTCCTCTCTAAATTGTCTATTCTCAATAGGATTTCATCAAACCTTTTTTTAAGGTTCTTAGTTTCTTTACATTGGGCTAGAACATGTTCTTTTAACTCACAGAAGTTTCTTATTATCCATCTTCCGAAGCCTAATTCTGTTAATGGAACGCGCTGGTTCTCCATCAGGCCTTGTTCCCTTGTTGATGAGGAACTGTGATCCCCTGTAGAGGGAGAGGCATTCTGATTTGGGATATTCTCAGCCTTTTTATGCTGGTTTCTTCCCATCATTGTAAGTTTATCCACCTGTCATCTTTGTAATTACCGACTTTCAAATTAGGTCTCTGAGTGGACGTCCAACTTGTTGATTCCCAGAGCCGGAATCTGAGCAACCCACTGTGCGGGCTAAAACAGTGGCGTTAAGATTCATGGTGCTTTTCTGCCCGGGAATCTCCGGTCTGGCTTCCTTCTTGAGCCTCTTTTTCAATCAGCTGAATGGGCGACTCTGCCTTCCCGGAGCTCCAAATGTCGACCAAAAGGGGACCCAGTCCCGTTTACTCTGCACCAAGAACCGCCATGCTGAGGCACTGGCAAAACTGCCACACCAGCCACAAGAGTCACGCTGGCAACCTGTGGGGCTCCTCCGCTGGGAATCTCCTGGTCCATGAGCAACAGAAATTCATCTGAAAGTGTGGCATCCTGTAGTTCTCTGCGCTTTCACTGGGAGCTACCATCCCAAGCTGCCAGTAACCGGCCATCTTGGATCAAAATTCCATATCTCATTTGTATGCAATCATCTGTGAAATATCCATAAAGGCCGAGATATAAACAAACATCCGTTCTTACATCCTAAAAATTAGATATTAACTAAATAAAAAGTGAAAAAGGGCCAGGCACAGTGGCTTATATCTGTAATCCCACCGCTTTGGGAGACTGAGGCAGGAAGATTGCTTGAGACCAGGAGCTGGAGACCAGCCTATGCAACAGAACAAGACCCTGTCTCTACAAAAAAAATTTAAATTTAAAAAACATTAGCTCAGTGTAGTGACATGCACCTGCAGTCTCATCTACTCAGGAGGCTGAGGTGGGAGGATCACTTGAGTCCAAGAGTTCAAGGCTGCAGTGAGCTATGATCTGGCCACTGCACTCCAGTCTGGGCAACAGAGTGAGACCTTGTTGCTTAAAAAAAAAGTAGAAGGAAAAAAAGACATCTAATTAATTGATTTAACAAATTAATTAATTAGACATTTTATTAATGCAGCAGCACTGAGTGGTAAGTTTTTCACTTCCACTTTGATATGAGGAAACTAAGGATCAGGGCGATTTTTACATTTAATTGGCCCCTGTTAGGCAGGTTAGAAAGGGACAGAGCCATCATTCAAACCCAGATCTGCCTGAGCCTCAAGCTCATATTCTTTTCATTCTTTTCAGGTACATTTCAGTTATGTTCACTTATAATTTTTCAAAAACATTTTCATTTCATAGAATAAAGTAATACTACCACTATACTACCACTAAATCTAGAAGATATTTTGGCATTATTTTTTAAATCACCACATAAATGTTATATATGTTGGTTTTTAAATTTTGTATTGGTAGCTTCATTATTAATGGCTGTTCACAAAGATCCAGTATAAAGCCCTGAGGACTGCAGTGCAAACTTTTTCCTCCCCCAGTTCATTTCAAAGAGGAAAACAAAGAGATGGCATCGATCCAACAATGCCTTCCCTCCCTGCATCTCTCAGCATCATTCTACCTGTGTAACATGCAGAATAGAGGCGATACAGGCATTGTCTCTGGGTGTGCACATGTAAAAAAGGCTGACGTTTTTGTCCAGAAAAGAGGATATTAATGTCGTCCCCTGACCTTCCCAGAGGCAGTGGCCTGAAGAGTTGCCGTTTGATTCCCGTCTGTTATGCAAGGGGGCTGGAGTACTAGCACCCCGTGGGTCCCCAGGGACACTGAGTCTTCACATGACCAGTAGGGGAGAGAGGCCAGCACTTGTATCAGTGGGTACCTGCAGTCAGGACAGTGGTGGGGACCTGAAGTCTTTTCCTGTTGCTTCGAGCTTCATAGACTTTCTCCCTGGAGTTCTCTTAGTGTGTAGTCCAAACACTCAACAGGCATGGCCCAGTGTTGTGACAAGGACTCACAGCACAGGGAACCCCAGTGTTATTTAAGGCACATTGATGAAAGCCTGTCACAGCCTTCCATTTCTAATGCAGCCACTGAGCCAAAATTCACACTCTTACATCACAATTAGATGGCACTTGTTAGACTCATATGGAAGGTCTAAAGGCTTTAACTGAATTAGGGGATAGTCAAGTCACCAAACAAAAAGGAAAAAAACTTCCTTGTTTACATTTTTTATTTAAAAACTTTTTATATATATTTATTTTTGTTGGAAGAGCACAGGCCCACTCCACAAGAAGCTGGATACTAGGAAGGAACAAACAAATAAGAATCATGTTTATCCTTCTTTCTTTATGACTCCTTCCCTATGCAGACTTTAGATGTCCCCAAGGTGAGACCAGTAGGATGTGGACGGTAGCTACTAATGTTTAATGCATGGATTTTACACAGACCAAGTTGTTACCTTGGCCTTTTGAATTTAAAGTTACTTTGAATAGTGAAAATAAAAAGAAGGTGAGGCTGATGCTGTTCTTTTTTAAATTTATCAGGTGAACCAGTATTTACTGAGCACATATCAGGCAAAATGCTTATTGCCCTGAGAATAAGGCATAGTTTTTTCCTTTAAGGTGTCGAAAGTTGGGTGCCTGGAAATTGATGTGTAGAGAGGCAATAATTACAAGTGATAAATGCTGTGTTCGTGATGTGGCAAAACACAGTAACTGTAATACGGTTATTTTAGAGATTTTAAAAATTATGTTTCAAAAGATTTCTAAGAGTTAATTTGCTTAAACCAGACAATGTATTCTGTCTAGTTGGTAGAACTTTCTGCATTCATCTTATTTTCTTCTCTGTTCCCTCAGTTTCATAGTAGCTATTTAAAACCCATTGTGATAGTCACATGTTCTGTGGGTATTGTTTGAGAACCTTCTAGAAAAGTTTTTTCCAAACTGCACATCTGAATTCACTAGTGGGGTATGAATCAATTCAATGAGTCACTTTAATCAATAAAACAGAATAAAGTATACTGTCCATAATAAGGATAAGTATTGTTTCTTGATAATTTTGTTTCATTATATAGGTATGTGTATATGCTTTGCAAAATGTATTTCTTATGTGGCTCATCAAAAAGTTTGGAAGCTTCTGCTCTTTGTTATAAAGAGATAATATGATTTGTGGTAAATTAAGGTATCCTGATTGGAAATCAAAAGATCCACATTCTTAACTCTCCTACCCTGAGAACCTAAAAATATCGTTTCACCTCTCTGATCATCTGCTTCTTCATCTGTAAAACAGGCAAACAGGTATTAACATGCCCCTCTCAGGGCAGTCATGAAGATTAAATGTGATTATAAGTGCTGGAATGTGACAACCTTTTAATAGATATTTGAGGACCCTAAACAAAGGGGGACGGAGCATTGCCTATATCTGACCATGAAGCAATGATCCTGACCTTTCTCATTGTTTTGGAAGCTTCCTTATCTCTTCTCCCACCTCTCCCCAACACAGAGATGGCTCACTCCAACCTCTTGTGGAAATTCATGTTCCACTTATTTAGAAGATGACAGTGTGTGGTATACTGCATAGACAAGGCATTCTGTCTTACAATCAGTAGTGAGGAAGAACTATTTGCTGATAATCACTGTATTTGCATATTTTGTTACAGTTTACCAAATACTTTTAAATGTAGCATTTCGTGTAATCATCTCTCAAATCTTTGGTGTATTCTTATCCCCACTGTGCCAAGAAGCTCAATGAAGTTAATTGTCCAAGGTTGTGTAGCTTATAATGTGGCAGCGATCAGTTTAACTGAAATAGCAGAGGAAATGTTTGAGGCAAGTTATTTCAACAAATCCGTATTTCCTTCTGCCCACAGAGGAGAAAAACGTGGAGAGAAAATTATCAGACATAGCTACAGCTATGTGGCTGGGTGGGAGCAAGGGTGCAGAAAGTTCAGAAAGAAACGGAGAGCAGAGATAGGAACTCCAGGCTGTCTGCCAGAGAGCTTCCTTCCCACGTGAAGTATCATCACCCTTAAGGGACATGTAGCAAGGTAGATGAGAATGCGAGAAGGGAAATGAAAGACTTCTCTATCCTAGTTCTGGAGGTCATCCAGCCAACTTTGCCAAGCCCAGTTCTAGCAGAATTTTTCCTCTGGGATTTCAAGACAGACTGACAGAACTTCCAAGCTCAGAGGAAAAACCCTGGTTGTGTGAGCCAGGACTCTTGACTTTGGGGAGTTGCAATTTCTGTCATGACCACAAGGTGATGCAGTGACCCTAAATACAGCCATTCTAGGAGTTCCTGGGAGAAAATGAATTCTATGGAAGGTGGAAGAGTTAACCATCAATTCCACAAGACCCCTAGAAAAATCAAGACGCGCTGATTAGAAATGATTCTGTGCCCTTTTCCATGCCAGGTCCCTGATTCTGTCAGATTCTGGATTCTATGCATGCCAAAATTGGCATGGCAGCTTTAGGACTTATGTGGCCTTAAGCAGGTCACTTGGCCTCTCTCTGCATCAGTTTCCTCATCTGTAAAATATGGAAAATGGTGGCACCCACTGATGTGGCTGTTGTCAGGAATACACAAGAGGACCTGTGAAGAGCAATAAACGTTAGCTGATAAATCTTTGGGTTTTTTTGTTTTTTTGCCCCATTTGGCAACTGCCTGAATGGGAAATTTGAGAAGTCTGGGTGTGGAGAGAAGGGAGTGTTTGCCTCCACCCTCCACCCTGACCCACACAGACCGTGCCAATGCCACAGTGGCTCAGGATGACTCCGGACCTCTCAGCCACCCTGTGCTCATTTGGGCATGCATTGAGAAGCTCCCCTGCAATGCACTGGGTGAGTGTAGCAAAGACAGTAGCAGAAATTCGGGGCATACAGGGAAATCTGACTCAGGACTCTGTATTTCAGAACATTGGCAGCACCTCAGAGGCAATTTCTAAATTCCAGCCTTCACCATTTCTACTTATTTCACTGGCGTCTTGATGATGAACAGTTTTACCTGTCTATTAGGAAGAACCTCAAGTTAGAGAAGAAGGCACTGAGTTAATGTAAGATGCTTCAGTAATACTGGTACAGTAGTAAACAATTAATGATGTGCTCCACTCTGCATTTTTAATCTTTCAGAGCCAAAAAGCTGTGAATCACTTTAAAATGTGAATGGCTGCTCCAAGAAGAAAACAAACCCGTAAAGCCCTCACGAATAAGCATGTTGCCAGTCTCTCTGCTGACTTAATTCCTAACCCACTAATTTTGAGCAGAGAGAGTGCCTCTTGCAAAAGAGAACGGCTGCTCCAGAAATAGCTCCATCTGTTAAAACCGCTGGGGAGGGCGGTGCTAAGAACAGCAGCTTGGATAAACTGCATGGATTTTGTGGTGACAGTGCAGCCTCGTCAGCCAGGGCAGGGAGCAGCTGATTGGCCTCTTAGAGAAAATTCAGGGTAAAGGAGATATCTAGGCAACTTAATGACAGGATCTTAGCATAACCTGCCATGCAGTATATAGGCTCCGGGACATTGGAGTTCGAAGGACTTTAGAAATCTTCTAGCCCAGTCTCAATCTTTCCAAGTTAGAGGACTACTCAATACGTCTAGGAATGTCCAGACATCCCCAAAATGAGATGCACTTTTAGAATACGGATTGAGAAAACCGAGAATGACTAGGGATTTCTGTTAGTTAATTCAGGAATCTTTGTGTTGTTGTTGCTGTTATAGAAATCATTTTAAATCAACTTTACTTAGGTATAATTTTCACATAATGAAATGAACCCATTTTAAGTGTACCGTTCAGTGAGTTTTGACTGTCTCTAACTGAGTAATCCCTGCTGTAACCAAGGCCAGCACTACTCATGCACCACTTCGGTCAAAAGCACCACCAAGCTCCAAACAGGCAACCGCTGATAGAACTTTCATCACTATAGATTACTGCTGCCCGCTGCAGAATTTCAAGTAAGTCGAATTATACAGTGTGTTTGTTTGGTATACAGAATACCAAATGTTGGCAACAGGAACTCTCATTTATTGCTGATAGAAATGTAAAATGGTACAACCACTTTGTACAACAGTTCGGCAGTTCTTAGAAAGTTCAATATACACTTACCCTACGACCCAGCAATTCCACTCTTAGGTATGTATTTACCTAAGAGATAAGAAAACACATGTCCACAAAAAAGCTTGCAGACAAATGTTTATAGCAGCTTTATTCATTATCACCCCAAACTGGAAACAACCCAAATGCCCCTCAACGGTACCTGGATAAACAAATTGTGTGTAATCATACAACAGGATACTTCACCCCATAACCGGGGGCAGACTACTGACACACAAAACAGTGGGTGAATCAAAAAAACATTATGCAGAGGGGAAAAAAGCCAGGCACAAAAGAATACATTCTAGGTGATTCCATTTACAAAAACGTTTTTGATTTTTGTATTCACTTGTCACCACAGCATCTCTAAACAGCACATGGAGGTGGGAGGTGCTTCATCTATGCTTGGTATACACTGAATCCACCTGTTACCTTGTATTAACCCCACACACATTGAAGATCCAAAACCTCTACTCTCATTCAGTCCTCTCATTTTACAAGTAAAGAAATAAAGCCCCCAAGAGTAAGGCAACTTGTATACCATGTAACCATGAGGTAGCATGAGGTAACATAGCTGCTTTCCCAGTTAAGGAAACAACCAGAACCCCTACCAGCTTCTAGGCAGTTACTAATTTTTAAATCACTAGCGCATTTTCCGGTCTTTTGGCGCCTGCTGAGGATCTGTTTGGACCTTCTAACCTTGAAAGAGCCATTGGAGCTGCTGCCAAGGTGTGTGGGTTTTCACGAGACAGGCTGAGGAAGTTTGTATAATGCAGCCAACTCACCTGCACAGAATAACTCTACCCTCTCTGTCCGTCAAGGTCCCTCGTCCTCTCTGGAGAGGCTTTGATGTGTAAGCCACTGCCTCTGCCATTCCAGCCACAGACACACACACACACACACACTCACACACTAATCACCGTACAAAAATAAAATACCTGAAGATCCTCTCAAGCCACCTCAGTACATGACGTTAACCCCAGGCTGAGTAATGAAGTGATGTCCGTGCGCTTTCTGGAATGTAGCTTTAGTTGGACTTACATGTCATATGCATGTTATACTTCAAAATACTTCAAAAATGTTATGTAATACTTCCAAATCCAGCCGTGTTTCCACTCTTGAAACTAAAGGTGACCTTTAGCAGTCACCATATCAATCCTAAGTATCGGTCTAGGTTCTGTCAAGTAAATAGAAGCTACTTCATATATTCCAAGTATGAAACCATTTAAAAATAGGGTTCAGGCTTATGATAGGGCAAGCAGAGAGAAAATCAGGGAAACCTTGGCCAAAGTTCTTGGCCAGTAGACCCAAGGCAGTTGTTCTTAGAGACAGTTCAGAAGCTGCTGCAAAGGTGAAGCATCTCCAGGAAGTTCCCTCCAACCATTGCAGCCCACAGCATCAATGTTGAGGAATTCTCAAGAGTTTGCTGGAAGCTGCCATGCATCACACATCAGGCATATGTGAGATTGCAGGAGTCTGCTCAAGACTGCGTGGAGCGTCAGCTCCTCCTGGGGTTGTTGCGAGTATTAAATAAGGTAAACGTGGAAATTCCTAGCACAGGGCGAGGCACAGAGTGGTTCCCAATCAACAGTGGCCTGCCTCTGTTCCCTCTGCTTTATGCGAAGAAGACCATTTTGTTAGACTTGAGGTCTTCGCCGACGATGTTCTGCAGAAGTGCTTTCCATGGAGTGAATTTTCAGCAGTTCTCCATGAGCTGGTGGACATTCCAGCTTTGCAAACATCTGTTAGCTCTGTGAGGAGACGCCAGGATAGAAGCACAGATGGGACCGTTCAGACTTGGCCGCTGCAACTCTGCCAGCAGCTTTGCTTGGTTTGGCTTCCTTGGGCGAGCTTGGACCCATGCGGCAATCTGGGCGTTGTTTATTTAGCTATTTTTCCGTATTCTCCTCCTCCCATGGCTTGCTTTTCTTTAGTGTAACAGCAAGTAGTCTGTTTGTAGACAAAGGATTTGCTTCAACTGGATGTAGTTAGGGGACTTTGAAAAGTACTAGACTGCCATTTAAAGAGCCTCATGCTTTGATGCAAGAATATCTTTGGCCTATGTAGAGACAAGTCACTTTACAGAGGTGTAGACAGGGTTAGGAGAAATCTGTAGGGGGTGGTGCAGGACTCCAGGGCCTAACAACCATGGAAGGCCGTTATTAACTCTAACCCCTAGAGCCTGAAGAGGCTCTGCTCTACAAGGGAGGAATTTGTACAATCCAGAAGGTTACCAAAACTCTGGAAATGTACCTGTTTGAGAGGTTACTGAACAGAAAGGGTAGCATTTGGAGGAGAGATGTAGCCACTGCCCACCTGTGACCAGGCAGAAAGAGAGCCAGGAAGAATCAGCACCCTCCTGCTTTCCAGTCTCTCCTGCTTCCCAGCCTTCTGCCGGTGCCTCTCATTGGCCAAATCCAACCAGAAATGTATGGGCCAGAGGCCCTGTTAATGCAGCCTCCTGGGACCCTGAGCATTGTGCAGAAAAGACACGGTGTAGACCTGTCAGGTCAACTGGGACAGGTCATCAAGTCCCTTAATAGACACGCAACTTTTCTTTTCATATCAAAGAAGCTTTCTTACAACTTCATGTTTAAGGCTGTTTAATATTCAGTTATATGACATAATTTAACCAATCCCCCATTGTCAACCTTGAGGTTCTTTTATCTAGTCTAAAAATATGTGTGGTGAATATCTATATATCTTTGCAAACATTTTGAATTGCTGTCTTAGGATAGATTCCTGCAAATTGAATGACTCCAAATTATAGGTATTTCTTAAGTTCTATTGCCGAAGCTATATTGCCCTCAGATTTAAAGATGGCTCCTATCTGTGCATGCATAAACTATGAAGGCAGAGCTCTGACAGTCTGGATGAAAATGAGATAATAAATGTGAGATGTGATATTCAAAAGGAATATCAAAAGGAAGAAGTGGAAGAGAAAGCAGAACTTCGTTTTGGGAGTGTCCCCTCCCCTAAAACAGTTGATAGTCTTCCCACCATATGTAATTATGTTTGAGTCCACATTTTTAACTGCCTTGCAAATCCACAGGAATTTTCTGTATCTCTAAGATGCAACATTGCTTTCTAATCACTTTTACTAATGACCTGAGTCATTATAAATTAGTAGTTTTCCCTGCAGCACATTTTCCATTTGTTTTCTGATGAACTCAGACTTTCCTCAGATACCTACCAGTGTAGGGCATGCAAGATGAGAAAAGAAATGTATGATACAAAGGGAAGAGAAAACCCACCTTACAATTCAGTACTCGCAATGCAGGGCATCACCATCCCCTGAGAAGCTAATTTACAGCCAGGTAAGATAAGCAAGTGTTGATCATGCTGAGAAACATTAAATTCTACAGAACAAATCTTTTTGAAAACATTCTTTGAACACAGATGATTCACTAAGTAAATTTTACAAAGTGCTATTTAAATAAATTAAGATATCTCAAATGTGGCTCATCTCTGAGGGTCCCAAAACACAATCTCTCTGCGATCAAACATAACAAATATTTATTAAGCCAGACACTGAGGCACTGGAATAGAATATAGTCTATCCCCAAAGTGCCTCTTGAAAACCCAGCAAAAGAAAAAAGGGAAAGAGGAGACAAACTTTATCATGTTTCTTAATATCATTACTTAATTTTCTTTGGGCAGCAGATTTCTTTGGAACCCTTAGCAAGGGTTCAAGGAAGGTGTTTGTGTATGTGAGGAGGAGATAAACAATTGCTGTTGGTAGTTATCCTAATTAACGGAGGATAATGGTCAGCTTCCTTGCATTTTGGGTGTTTGATACCTCCAAAATGTATCGTCTACTTGAAGTAACAGGTGAAAACTATGGAAAGGAGTTAAACCAATGATACTTACTTTTCTATAATCAGGACCTAACTACTTGTCAATTTTAAAAAAAAATGCCTGACATATTATTGCAAGGACAAAGAACAGTAATCTTATAAATAGTACTTGTTATGGCACAAAAATACCACTGTGATTATCATATCCTAAAACAATCAGCAATTTGAGGCCTTAAAAAATCCCATGATGTAGGAGGAATTTGGCTTTATGTGTCATACAATACTATTATACTCATTATGAAAGCCTACATCCAACTCATTGCTAAGAGCCATCAGATGACACTGGATAAGTCTTGTAACTTTCTGGAATCTTGTTTCCCATCATGAATATCAGGAATATGGAAATAGTATCATATGCTTATCTGTTTCTTTCCCAGTCTCTAAGGCAGGGTCCCAGCTCCCTGGCCTGGGACCACTATCAGTCTGCACACAGCCTGTTAGGAACCCAGCCAAACAGCAGCCGGCGAGCCAGCTTTACCTCCCTAGCTCTGCCTCCTGTCAGGTCAGCAGCCACATTAGATTCTCATAGGAGCATGAACCCTATTGTGAACCAGATTGCACGCTTCTTATGACAGTCTTAACTAATGCCTGATGGAACAGTTTCATCCTGAAACCATCGTCTCCTATCCCATGCCACAGTCCATGGAAAAACTGCCTTCCATGAAACTGGTCCCTGGTGCCAAAAAGGTTGGGGACTGCTGCGGTAAGGCAACTATTTTATCCTTCTCAAGTATCCTCAAACTTCATACACGGCCTTCCTGCTTTGTCCTCAGTTCTGACTGCACTTCTTACCTCACTGAAAAATTTGAAACATTCAAAAAGGAGTGCCTTTTTTTTCCCCCTTCTCCATCAAATTAGCAAATTAACTGCATCTGGGCAGGCACCATCTGGTTTCCCTTTTTCCAGTGGAGAACCATTCTGTCTCGTTCAAGGCAGCCCCTCTCCCTGTTCCGTGGGTGTTGGTGCTGCTTTCCTGACCTTCAGAAGAACCTCAACCTGTAGGTAACACCTGCTTCTCTACTGCACCATCAGTTTCCCTAACTTTGTGGTCATTCCCATCAGCACAGAAACTGACCTTAGTATAACTCATCTTTATAAACCCTCCCTTGACTGACTGCTCATAGATCAGCAAAATTTCTAGAAAACCTTGGCAATTACTCGGTTTTCCTAAATTCCACTTATCCTCCAGTCCATGCCAATCTGACTTCCATCCACACCACTCTACGAGACTTATACTGCTATCTGGGCCACCAGCATCCTCCATATGCCAAATCCAAAGAATACTTCCCAGTCCTTGTTCAACACAGTTGGTCACATCTGCCTTCCTGAGACACTTTCTTCTCTTTGTGCTTTTAATATCATGATCTCCTGACTACTCCCCTCTCCGACTGTTCCTTCTCAATCTCCAACATAAAATGTTGGATGCTGCAGTGCACCCTGATCATCTCTAACTGCATTTTCCCCTAGCATCCACACCCAAGCTTTAACTGCTTCTTTATCTCCTGACCCCAAATTTATCACTATCCCTGATTCCAGGCTCACATATCCAGTGTCCTGCTTGCAATCTCCTTTTGATACATATAGTCATCTCAAAATTAACATATCCAGAACAGAACCACAACCCACCCAGTCATTCAAACCTAAAACATGGAAGCCATCTTTAACACCATCCCTTTTATCATTCCTCATATTCAATCCAACAGCAAGTAGTGTTGGATCTGTCTCCAGAATATCTTGAATGTGTCTATTTTTCTCCATCCTCTCTGCCCAAACCCTCTAAGCCACCGTTTCCTCTCACCTGCAATGACTTCATGCAGTGACTCCATGCTGGTGACTTCATTTGCTTTTTATCCCAAAACAGTAATATTTTTCCAAAAAAAAAAAAACAATTTAAGTCATGTAGTGTCACTTTCTTCCTTCAGTAACTTCTATTTTAGAAGAAAACCCAAATTCCATACCTTTATCTGCAGAATCCCACATGACCTGACCCTGCTTCTCTACGTTATCTCAAATCACTCCCTCCAACATTTCTTTCTAAACACACTGTCATTCTTTCTGGCCTGCAACAGCCAAGCTCTTTCTTATCTTCAGGCCTCTGCATCTAACTGCATTCACTATGCCTGGGAAACTCTAAATGTTAGTTGGCTGACTCCTCCAACCTTCAGGTTCTGGCTCAAAAGTCACTTTCTACAGGCCTCATGCTATATCTGAAATGGTCATCATGTGTTATAATTTATGTCTCTCCCCTACTAGAATTTCACTTTGAAAGAAGCCTTGTTTCTTTTTTTGTTCTCTATCCCCAGCACCTAGAATATTCCTTGCTAACTAAATATTTAGTTTAACGAATGAAAGAATGCCATCAGCAAAAAGTTAGGAATGAATCAAAAAGTGTTTTCATCTATCATGACTTCATTTCCAGACAAATACTTGGACTATCAGGTACCTGTATTTTTGCTTGAGTCACTGGTTCTCTTAAGTGGAATATATTTCCTCCAATATAGCTTCATCATTTGAAAATGGACATAAAGCATTCAGAATGTGAGCAGTTGTTCATTAACATTTGCCATAGTTGGATATGGTTCATTTACCTCCACCAAAATTTCATGTTGTAATTTGATCCTTGGTAGGGGTGTTGGGAGGTGGAGCCTCGTGGGAGGTATTTGGGTCATGGGGACAGATCCCTCTTGAATGGCATGGTGCCATTCTCACAATGGCGAGAGTTCTTGTTCTCCTGAGACTGGATTGGATTTTGAGAGAATGGATTCGTTCCCAGGAGAGTAGGTTGTTGCTCCTGCATCACCTTTGACCTCCACCATGATTTAACTCAACACAAAAACTCCCACCAGAACCTGAGCAGGTGCTGGCGCCGTGCTTCATATACAGCCTGCAGAACCGTGAGCTAAATCACCCTCTTTTCTTTATAACTAGCATCAGATATTCTTTTATGGCAACACAAAATGGACTGAGACAATACTGTTAAGTTATATGCTTTGAGTAAAATAATATTTTGAATTCTACAGAATTCCTTCTTGTGAACCTAGCAGGTTTGGAGGTGAGATTTAAACTGCCCCTTTGATGCATCTTATACTTCATATGTTTAGATCACTGGCCCAGGGAGGTCAGGGAAGCTGAAGTTTGTGAACTATCTCCTTGGAATAAACACAGACTCATGAGGATTATGTGCTTAAAGTCTCCTAATGATTCATTTGCTACTCCGCTTCTTCACACCCCTCAAAGAGCTTCAGCCCTAACTCCATATAGCTCTGGGTCCTATGCCTAGCACTGCACACTGCAGGGAGAACATCACAGAGCTGGGTATGTGTGCCCAGAAGCTGCAGAAGAAACAGCTAGGTTGCTGTGATGTGAATGCTGGCCACCCAGGTAGAAACTCTGGGGCACAGCGGGCCACTGGGCTCACAAAGCCCATGTGAACAGTGGACTCCTTCCATGGTCAGTAATCTGCTCTAGCAGACTGCAGCAGTGTGCTGCCATACTTTGTCCTCTGCTTGCCATGCTTAAGGTAACTATTCAGCAACACATGGACACTCTTCAATTCTGGAAGCTCCCAAGTGCCATGTTCAATTCAGAAACCAATGGAAAATCTTCAGTATGGGGTGTCCAGATAAATCATCTGGATACTGATCCCATCAGTAATAGAGATGAGTTGTCTTCTAAATGTGTGAATGATTGTTTCATAGAACCAAGAGTATGATGGTGTGAACCACAAGTACTGGATGGCAGATCTTCTAGCAGACACATAAATCAAGCTACATCAGTTCCATCAGTTCAGAGAAGATGTCGCCACTGCTGTATGTGTTGTCAGGGTGGGCTTACTGTTGGAACAACTCATTTTTCTCACATGTCAGTAGCTTAACACAATAAAGGTTTGTTTATTCTCATGTCACAGTCCAGTCAGTTCAGTGGGGGTTCTGAAGGGGGTGGATGTCTTTGCTCCAAACAGGCCTCTGGGGATCCAGTCTTCTTCCTTCTAGTGCAGGGGTTCTTAATGTGGACTCCACAGGTCCCCAAAGGGGTTCACAGAATCCAAGAGGTCGGCAAACCTGCATGGGGGGAAAAAGTGTATCTTTATTTTCACCAACCTTTTAACTATAATTTAACATTTCCTGTAATTATGATTTAAGGCATCAAGCCATAATAATGTTAGCACCACCTGTGACTTTAATACCAATCAAAATCATAGACATTTCATATCACATTACAATTTTAGTAGGTATCATTTATTAATAACACTACTTTAAAATCATGGTAGATATTAGGCCCACTTCAAGGTCTTATTATTTACTGCATTAATTAGAGAGCACATATATTGCCATATTGCAAAACACTTTTTAAATTCAAATTTACTTTAGATTCAAGGGGTACATGTGCAGGTTTGTTACACGGGTATATTGGGTGATGCTGGGGTTTGGGATACAACTGAGCCTGTCACCCAGGTAGTGAACATAATACCCAATAGGTCGTTTTTCAACACTTAGCCCCTCCCTACTTCCCTCCTCTAGTAGTCCCCAATGTCTGTTATTTCCATCTTTATGTCCATGTGTACCCATTGTTTAACTCCCACTTATAAGAGAGAACACGCAGTATTTCCTTTTCTGTTTCCACATTAATTCACCTAGGATAACGGCCTCCAGTTGCATCCATTTTGCTGCAAGGGACATAATTTCATTCTTTTTCTTGGCTATGCAATACTCCATGCTGTATGTGTACCACATTTTACCTGTTCATTCCACTGACACGTAGGTCAATTCCATGTCGTTGCTACTGTGAATGATGCTGCGATGAGCATGCAAGTGCATGGGTCTTTTTGGTAACATGATTTATTTTCCTTTGGGTATATACCCAGTAATGGGATTGCTGGGTAAATGGTAGTTCTATTTTTAGTTCTTTGAGAAATCTCCAAACTGTCTTCCACAATAGCTGAACTAATTTACACTCCCATCAACAGGGTATATCTCATTTCCTGCATCCATTATTTTTGACTTTTTGATAATAGCCATCTGACTAGTGTGAGATGATATCTCATTGTGGTTTTGATTTGCATTTCTCTGATGATTAGTGATATTGAGCATTTTTTCCTTTTTTCTTTTTTTGGCCACTTGTATGTCTTCTTTGAGAAGTGTCTGTTCATGTCCTTTGACCACTTTTTAATGGGATTAAAAAATATTTAATTTTTTTTCTAGCTGTCTTTATAATTTTATATATTTTAAACATTAAATAACACTATTCTGAGAAAGATTCATAGGTTTCGCCAGACTGCCAAAAGGGTTCATGGCAAACAAAAAATTAAGAACTCTGATCTAGTGGTTTTGCTGTCCCCTAATTAACCTTTGTGCCCTTTGCATCTAATCATCAGAGCAGGCTGGGGTGACACTGGGAAGCAGTTTATGGGAAAGGCTTAGAAGAAATGTGAGTCACTTCTCCTCCATCAGCCCTAATTCCGTGACATGATGCCACTTGACTGCAAGGGAGGCTGGGAAACAAGGTCTAGCTGTGTACCCAGCAGGAAAAGGAAATGGAGCTTGGTGAACACATGGAAGTGGCTGTCACTATACCCAAGAGAACAGTCAGCAAAGAGGTGGCATCCCAGTGACAAGGGACCTCCCTGGAGAAAACTCGCTTTCTATAAAATTTACTCTAGGAAGCATAATCATAATAATCCAGCAATAGCTGCTGTTGGTTGAATGATTATTCCTGTCAGCATTCTGTTAACCAATTCACTTCCATAATGTCATTTAATCCTCATAATAATGCTGTGAGACAGGTACTATTATTATTCCTATTTTATAAATAAGAGCACTGAGAACTTGTGAAATAAGCCCAAAGTCAGTGCTCTTAATCATGGTACTGAACTGTTTTGGAAAATACTGCCCCAGCCTGAGCAACATGACAAAACTCTGTCTTTACCAAAAATACAAAAAATTAGCTGGGCATGGTGGCACGTACCTGTTATCTCAACTACTTGGGAGGCTGAGGTGGGAGGATCGCTTGAGCCCAGGAGAGATGCAGGCTGCAGTGAGCCACAATTGCGCCACTGCACTTCAGCCCAAGTGACAGAGTCAGACCCCATGTCAAAAAAAAGGAAAAGAAAATACGGAGACCCTTGTTGAAGAAGGCGGAATCGTGTACTGGTGAGAGGATGCTTTCTGGAGCCAGAGTCCCTGGATTCATATTTCAACTTTGCCAGTAGCTGGTTCATTGACCAGATACTTTCTACTAGAGCTTTTTATGCATCTGTAAAATGGAGATTAATATTAGTATCTGTCTTTTAGGATTAAAAGAGATAAACACTTAAGACCGCACCTGGCACATAGTAAGTGCTCAGTGAATGTTATCTACATCCGGTTGTTTTGACAGCCGAAATGGCCCTGTGACTACCTTCATGAACATGATCTGAAATATTCCAGCAGAGCTCATTTCTCATGAAGGATATGAGGAAATAACTGAGGTCACCAAGATACTCACAAACCTGGGGGTACCTACAACAGTGTGTTGAGTTATAGTCAAGAGGCTGGGGGTGCTATTATTTTTCTAATGAAGGAAAAAATATGTTGGGATGACAGAAAATGTTGTTAGAAAATAGTTTCCATTTTACTATCACTCTTTCTTCCCTTTACAGAATTCCATGAAGGTGATGTTCAAATGCCTCTGGAAAAACTGTGGCAAGGTGCTGAGCACCGCGGCAGGTATCCAGAAACACATCCGGACCATCCATCTGGGGTAAGGCAGCCCTCTCTTCAAGAATGTGGCCTCTATCTGCTCAGTCTAGGGCTACCCACACTCAGAAATTGCACACCACACTGTGCCTTAAAGGCTCTGGACACTGGGCAGGCTTTGTCTTCCTAATCTCTAAAGAGATGGCCACTCCAGATGATCTAAGCCAGTGTGGCACAGTGGAAAGGACAAGGATTTAACAGCCTAGAGCCCAATTAGTTCACTTACTGAGTCACTTTAGGCAAGCTGCTACCCTGAGCCCCAGTTCCCTATGGAAATATATAATAATGTCAGCTCTTCAGGGTCAAGTGTGAGCACCAAAGATAAAATGTATGTGAGAGAGAACTGTAAAGTACAAAACACTAGGGTAACCTGAAATCTGCAATTAGACTTCAAGGGGTCCTTGAACCCACTGAAATTACCTGTGGAATCATTTATTTTCCAATGGAGAGTATTCATGACTTTAAGCATATATAGCCTAAAAAGGATGCAAGAATCATCACACCAATTGATGCCACTGTTCCTATTCTTATGATGCCTCACTATCTGGCTCAATCGCTTTCTATTGCTCAGATAAGTCCTTTGTAAAATCTATACTTTTCCTCATATTATATAACTACCTTCTAAAGGAAAAATAAAATGAAGGTTTAGGAGCCATAGCAGTTACAGGTCACCCCAGGGGGCAGTGGTATTCCATCAGTCTTGTGCTTTTTCCCTAAGTCTGTCTTGTCCAAGGATCTGGGATTTAGAAGGGACCTTGAGAGGCTGTAAGTCACAACCAGTGTTCATAAGGCAAACACAAATGCGTGGCCAGGCTCCCATGTGCTTGGACACAGATGAGTCCTTTCTATAAGATAAATGCAGAGAAATAAGTGCAACAATCACTTTACCCAGCAAGGGATACATTTAGAAAATGCATCATGCAGGCCGGGCGCGGTGGCTTACGCCTGCAATCTCAGCACTTTGGGAGGCCGAGGCGGGCGGATCACCTGAGGTCGGAAGTTCAAGATCAACCTGACCAACATGGAGAAACCTCATCTCTACTAAAAAAAAATACAAAATTAGCCGGGCGTGGAGGTGCATGCCTGTACTCCCAGCTACTTGGGAGGCTGAGGCTGGAGAATCACTTGAACCTGGGAGGCGGAGGTTGCAATGAGCAGAGATCGCGCCATTGAACTCCAGCCTGAGCAACAAGAGCGAAACTCCATCTCAGAAAACTAACAAAAAAAAAGAATATGCATCATGCCCAACAAGTGGTATAGGCAGAAGGTAAAAATAACTTCTAAGGTGATGTTGCTAATCTACAAGGGTGGCTCCACAGTGACCATGGAGAGAAACAGGGATCCAGCTCTCTAATCATCCAGGCTGATGTGTGGGGACACACCAGAGCCTTCCAAAGCATATTACCCATAGGTCACCAGGCACTGGGGAGATGGTCCAGCAAAGCTTCTCTGGCCAGAGTCTGCCTTACGTCTAAGAAATGCCAATCAAAATACCTGAGGGCAAAACACCCTCCTTCTGGTCCTCAAGCCTTCAGGGAAGGAAATCCTGCAGTGTCTCCCCTGAAATCTCATTGTCAAGACAATTCACAATATAAGCAGCTCAGTTTTTTAAAGTTTAGAAAGAAATTCTCAAAGCTAGAGGCAGGAGGTAGGGTATTTGTTTTAAAGTCTGTCTGCCCAGAAAATGGAGTCCTATTCAGCCCTGTCAGAAGCACATGCTGTATATCTGTAGTTATAGACCCTGGAAGTGGTATCACGTTAGTCCTGTGAGCTCCTGGGGTGCTCTCACAGTGGGTGGATTCCAAAATGCAGCCACTTTATTTGCTTTCCTAGGATCCCCTTTTTCCTAATGTGCTTTTAGAATTTCCCTGGTGAATTATGGTTGACAGCCTGCCAGGCACCACACAGGAATGGGCCTGCGTTAGCAGGACTCCAAGGCCAATCTATGTTTATGAAGCCTGGGGCCTGTGCTCTCTCATGCACTAGGGGAGAGAACACACCTTTGCCTTAATCCATGAGCTCAATGACATGGCTGTAGGATGATGGAGCATTTTTAATGAGTATTGGCTGGTGAGGAGATGAGGAGGGAAACATGTCTAAGCCGGAAGAAAATAGGTCCTCGCCTCTGATGTATCTGCGGTGCACACCATGCCTGTATAAAAAGCACACCACTTTTCTCTTCAGTCTCACTCCATTCTTGTACACCAGGGGCTGGTCCTGATTTATCCCCACGTGGGACATAATGTGCCCCAGGCCTGTGTGTCTATTAGGAGCACTTGGCAGCCAGCAGCAACTCAGTTTGCCTTTAACTGGAAAGGAAGTGGGGACAGGAATAGAACAGACACTTGTTCTTCTTCCCACTCTCTGGGGTCTTTAATGGTATGCTGGTCACAAGGCCAAGCCCAGACAGACCTGATACAGTGCAAAGACACCTCCCCAGGCATCTCAGCCTGGGAGCTCAGGGGAAATGGAGCTGGTCTGGGACAAGCCACTGATTTAAACAAACAGACCTGGGAAGAGGTGAGGTGTAGATTTTTATGTTAGGTCTCTGCAGAGCTTGTTAGTGGAGAAAAGGTATGTTCTGAGTCAGTGATCTGCTGCTGCAGTGAGGGGACACCCATTCCCTCTGCCCAGCCATCCTGGAAAACCAAGTTTCTAGAGAAAAGAAGCACCACTTCTCTACAAAGGCACAAATCATCGAATACACATTTTCTGACATTATGGAGAGTTATTTTATTTTACTCCAAAACTTTCTGTGGAAAAGTACAATGTTCTATGTTTCAGGGAGAGGAACTGTGAGAACACCTAAGAAGCTACTTTTCCTGGTGATGGTAAAAATTGAGACCTAACACAGTCTTTGTTTTTGTTTAATAAGCACTTTACGTAGTGTTTATATTGTGTCAGTTCCTCTTCTAAGCACCCTGTATTTATTAGCTTAATCGTCACAATAATCAAGTACTATAATTATCCCCATTTTATAAGTGGGGAAACTGAGGAACAGGGGCTACATGTAGGCTGCCAAAATCACGCACACAACTAGAATGTGTAGGAGTCAGGGTTTGAACCTAGGAAGTCTGACTCCAAAATCCGTTCTCTTAATCACTGTGCTGCAACCACCTCAGCTCCATTCATTCATTCATTCATTCAGGTAACATTTACTAGGTACCTACCCTCTGCCAAATACACCGATATGTGTGGAGTGACACAGGATGAACAAAACACATCCCTAGAGAATCAGTCATAGTGAGGCAACAAAGAGGTTTAAAAAAATGCAGACAGGTACCCAGTGATTAACAAAAGGAATGAGTAAACACACTTCAGAGGGAGCACAGACCACTAACAGTTAGGAGTGAAGTCCTAACTCCTAACCTTTAGAATACACCAGGGACTTAATGTCTCGGCCCTTGCACTGCTGGCCTGCCCTGCTCATCTGGAATATTGCTGACAACAGCTTCTCAGTGGCCTCTGCTTTTGCTCTTGTCTTTCTGTCCTCTATTTCTCAGACAGTCTACAGAGTGATCCTTTTTATATTAAGTTAGAGTTCTGAAAACCACCAATGGCTTCCACCACATTCGAATGCAAGCCAAAGCCATTGCTGTGGGCCACAGGCCCTGGATGACCTTGCCTCTGCCCTGTTCTGACTCTGCCCATCACTCCCTGGTGTCCCGAGCTCTAGCCTCTGGCCTGCCAGGCCTGCCCACCCGAGGGCTCTGCGTCACTCCTCCCTGGTCTGTTCTCCCCATGGGTGCCACCATAGTAGCTCCCCAACTTCATCCAGGCAGGTCTCTGCTCAGACAGCACCTCCTCAGAGAGGCTTCCTCTGGCCACTCTATTTAAAATAGCACCTGCCATCACTGATCCTGCTTAACAACTGTTATGCTGCTGAATTTTGCTTTCTAGGACTTAGTAACACCTGATATATTAAATATCTATTTCTTTTCTTAATTTTTTCTTAAATTTTTTCATCTCTTTTTATTTTCATAGATTGAAGGGTACAAGTGCGGTTTTGTTACCTGGCTGTGTTGCACCACAGGGGTGAAGTCTGGGCTTCTAGTCTAACCAACACCCAAATAGTCAACGTGGTACCCCGTAGGTCATTTCTCATCTCTGCCTCCCTCCCACTCTCCCCCTTTCGAAGTCTCTGATGTCTATTATTTCACTTTCTATGTCCGTGGATATACATTATTTAGCTCCCATTTATTAAATATCTATTTATTTATGGGTTTCTTGTCTACCTGTAAGTTCCCACTGTAAGTTCTGTCAGAGCAGTCTATATTTTCATTATATTTAATATATAATAAAATATAGATATTGTTATCAGGAGACCCTGAACGGTGCCCAAACATAGATTTTCAGTAAATCATTGATGAATAATTGATTGAATGAGTGATGAATGAATTAATGAATTGCTTTAAGACATCAAGGAAGGGTTCCCTGGAAGTAGACATTGGGAACTGAGTGCTGCAGGATAAGCAAGAGTTTGCAAGGCAGACAAGAGGGAAGAAAAGAATTCCAGACAGAGGGAAAAAGCATGTGCAAGATTTCAAGACAAGAAAACAGACTGGCTTAGTATGATTGTTTTACTCTCTTTTGCATTAGGCGTGTTGGGGATTCTGACTACAGTGATGGAGAAGAGGACTTTTACTACACTGAGATCAAGCTCAACACAGACTCAGTGGCAGACGGGCTGAGCAGCCTGGCCCCAGTCTCACCTTCCCAGTCCCTGGCTTCGCCTCCTACTTTCCCCATCCCAGACTCAAGCCGAACAGAAACTCCTTGTGCCAAAACGGAGACTAAGTTGATGACGCCCTTGAGCCGCTCAGCTCCCACCACCCTCTACCTCGTGCACACTGACCATGCTTACCAGGTGACTCGCAGGGGACTGTGAGAGCAATCACTTTGACCTTGACCAAAACCAGTGGCCATCTGGCCTATGAGTAAAAGATTACTTGGTGGAAAAACAAAATCACACACAGCAGTCTGGTAGCTGTGTTTTTTTTTTTTTCTCCCTTTAAAGCCAAGAACTCACACAGATGGGGTCCTATGGTCTAGTCTCAGATTGTTCAGTGCTGCCTGCAGATTCCATTCCATACAGGCGGTTATGATGATAAAAATCCCTAATGTTACAGAGCCCTCAAAATGGTACCTGGCACATTACATAATTACCTATTTTTTTAAAATAAGGCCAGGCACAGTGGCTCGTGCCTATAATCCCAGTGCTTTGGGAGGCCAAGGCAAGTGGATCACTTGAATTCAGGAGTTCTAGATCAGCCTGGGCAACATGGTGAGACCCCATATCTACAAAAAAACAAAAATTAGCCAGGCATAGTGGTATGTGCCTATAGTCCCAGCTATTTGAGAGGCTTAGGTGGGAGGATCACCTGAGCCCAGGGAGGTTGAAGCTGCAGTGAGCTGTGACCACTGCACTCCACTGCACTCCAGCCTGGGTGACAGAGTAAGAGCCTGTCTCAAAAAAATAAATAAAAAGTAAGCATTGGAAAGCTTTGGTACAATGGCAGAATCATATTCCAAATCTGGGACTTCATGCCCTGCCTTCTAAATGGATAATTAAGCACCTTAGATTAGAGTAGTGGTTCTCAATGTTCAGCAAATCAACAGTGCCATCATCATCTGGGAACTTGTTAGAAATGTAAATTCTTGGGACCACCCCTCACCCTCCTCTGCTCCCCCGCCCCCCCCACCAACCCTGCGTTCTGTTTTAACAGGCCCTCCAGGGAATCCTGAATCATGCTAAAGTCTGACAAGACCTTAGGAACAAGGCCTGCAAATTTAGGACATGGGTAAAACTCCTTTTTTCCCCCCAGAAATTACTTTTTTTTTTTACACGGGATCTTACACTTTCTCTCAGGCTGGAGTGCAGTTCACTGCAGTCTCCAATTCCTATGCTCAAGCAATTCTCCTGCCTCGGCCTTCCAAGTACCTGGGACTACAGGTGTGCACTACGACATCCAGCTAATTATTTAAATTTTTTTGTAGAGATGAGTTCTCACTATGTTTCCCAGGCTGGTCTCAAACTCCTGTCCTCAAGCAATCCTCAACACTGACCTCCCAAAGCGCTGATTATAGGCTTGAGACACCATACCTGGCCATTAACTCTTTTAAATGTTGATTCGTTTTTATACAATGTTAATACATTCAAGTTTAAAAAAAAATTTCCCATAATTCTCAACTACCTTATGGAACTTTTTAAAATCTCCTTTACATACTTATAATTATGTTCTCCCACCCTTGTTTTATAAAAACTCTCCATTTAACTAAATAATATTCAATTAAATTGAAACACCAAATTGTTTTAATCATTCTTGTTATTTACTTTTTAATCTATCCTATTTTTCATCATCATTAATAACTCCACTGTAAACATATCTGATCCTGTAGTGTTTATTTTTTCTTTAAATTCCCAGAAGAATAATTATTGAGTCAGAGGATGTAATATGAATGAACAGTTTATGGCTCTTACTATGTATTGCCAAAATGCTTTCCAGTGTACCAGTTGCAAACCCCCTGCCACTAGCAAATATATTTGTAATCAGAAAATTACACCTATAGAGGAAAAATTTAACCACTAATTTAGCAGACTTAAACTCAAGAGTAATGGAATAGAGCTAATGTTTGAATTAGTATAATAAATTTCATTCCTGACTCTTATTATATTGGTCAAAATGAATAATTAATTCATCTTTATTTATCACCATTGCACTTAGGTCAGAAAGCACGGGAACCAACTTAGTTAAATCATTTTGCTCATCTATATAATGAGAAAGTTAGAATACACACTAGTTGATCCAGAAGGTCCTTCCCAAAACCATAAACTTACAAATATTGAGACTTTTCTGTTTATAGAAATTATAAATGTTTAGCATAGAAAATATTAAACACAGTAAAGAGAGGAAAGTAATTCCTTATTCCATTGACCCGAGAGCCCTTTGGTTAATAGTTTTTCTATGCACTTTAAGACTTTGTGCTGTGTTTTTATATATACAGTTTTTAAAAGGGATCTGTTGCAGAACTGTTTTTACTATGTTTTTTTCTATTTAATATATCATGAACATTTTCCCATGCCAGTGAATCTTCTTCTTCAACAACAACATTTTTGATGCCTAATATTTATACATATTTGTGGGGCACACATAACATTTTGTTATATGCATAAGATATGTAATAATCAAATCAGGGTATTTTGATTATTAATCACTTTGTGCATTTATCATTTCTGTGAGTTGGGAACTTTTCCAGTCCTCTCTTCTAGCTATTTTGAAATATAAAAATACACTGTTGTTACCTATAGTCACCGTACTCTGCTATCAAACATTAGTTCTTATTTTTTCTATCTAACTGTATGTTTGTACCTACTTAACCAACGTCTCTTCCCACCTTGGCCCATCACACCCTCCCCCACCTCCCGTAACTATCATTTTATTCTCTACCTCCATGACATCAATTATTCTAGTTCCCACGTATGACTGAGAACATGTGATATTTGTCTTTATGTGCCTTGCTTAGGTCACCTACCATAATGACTTCTAGTTCCATTCATATGGCTGCAAATGATATGATATCATTGGTTTTCATGGCTGAGTAGTATTCCATTGTGTTCTTATCATATTTTGTTACTTCATCTGTTGATGGACTCTCAGGTTGATTCCATGTTATCTTTGCTATTGTGAATAGTGCCACAGTAAACTGAGAGTGCAGGTATCCCTTTGATACACTGATTTCCTTTCCTTTAGATAAATATCTAGGAGTGGGATTGCTAGATTATATGGTAGTTCCGTTTTTAGATTTGGGGAAATCTCCATACTGTTTTCCATAATAGGTGTATTAATTTATATTCTCACCAATAGTATATGAAAGATCCCTTTTCTCTGCTTCCTCACCAGCATCTGTTATTTTTCATCTTTTTAATTATAGCCAGTCTGACCAGGGTGAGATGATACCTCATTGTGGTTCTGATAAGCATTTTTCTGATATTATAGATGTTGAGCATTTTTCGATATATCTATTGGTCATTTGTATGTCTTCTTTTGAAAAAGTTTTATTCAGGTCCTTTGCCCACTTTTTAATGGAATTATTTGGTTTTGCTATTGAGTTGTTAGTAGTCTCTTGTCAGATGAATCGTTTATGAATATTTTCTCCCCTTCAATAGGTTGTCTCTTCACTCTATTGTTTCTTGTGTTGTGCAGAAGCTTTTTAGTTTAATATAGTCACATTTGTCTGTTTTTGTTTTTGTTTCCTATGCTTTTGAAGTCTTAGCCATAAAAATGTTCTGGAGTGTTTTTCTTGTGTTTTCTTCCAGTAGCTTTATAGTTTCAGGTCTTACATTTACGCCTTTAATCCATTTTGAGTTGATGTTTGTAAATGACAAGAGCTAGGGGTCTAGTTTCACGTGTTTGCATGTGGATATCCAGTTTTCCCAGCAGCATTTATTGCTGCTGGGAAGAGGTTGTCCTTTCCCAGTGTATGTTCTCATCACCTTGGTCAAAAAATCAGTTGGCTATAAATATGTGGACTTATTTCTTGGTTCCCTACTCTGTTCCACATTCTGTATATGTGTCTGTTTTTATGTCATTTTAACAACATTTGAATGACTCTGTAGGTATATCATTATTTATTTACCTACTTCCCTATTACTGGGCTTTTGTGTTGTTTCCAGTTTTTTGTTTGTTTTTGTTTTGAAACAAGGTTTCATTCTGTTGCCAGGCTGGAGTGCAGTGGCATGATCATAGTTCACTGCAACCCCGAACTCCCAGGCTCACATAATCTTCCTATCTCAGTCTCTCAAGTAGCTGGAACTACAGACACACACCACCAAACCTGGCTAATTTTTTTATTTTTAGTAGAGTCAGAGTCTCACTGTGTTGCCCTTGCTGGTCTCTAACTCTGGGCTCAAGCGATTCTCCTCCTTCTGACTCTCAAAGTGCTGGGATTACAGGCATAGGCTACCATGCCCAGCCCCAATTCTTTTTTATAATATATAGTTGTGCAACGAACATTCTTGTGTACATTTCTTTAGAGTGAATTCCTAGAAGTGGAATAGCTAACACCCAGCATGCTGAATTTTTATATATATTGCCAAATTACCTCCCAAGAACATTGTACCAGTTTACACCCACCCTCACAGTATACCACTATTTCCCAATTTTATAGTGAAAAATTGTATCTCACAGGTATCCCAAAATAGGTATATGTATATATAATAAAATTCATTTTCAGAAATCAACAGTCAAAAAACATCTCTTTTTACACCTTAGATAGCTTGCTAAGGTATATATACAAAGTTTATTTCTGGCTACTCCCTTTAACCTTGTTTAATCTCTTCCTGTTAGATAATTAGTCTAAGTTATTAATATAGACGAGACCATTTCTGAGGTCCTCCTTTGGTAATAAGAACTTAGGTCTCTGAAGGAAAATATTTCTTCATAACAGCTTTCTCTGTTTTTTATTTGACAGGCCACACCCCCTGTGACCATTCCAGGATCAGCCAAGTTCACCCCCAATGGCAGCAGCTTCAGCATTTCCTGGCAATCTCCTCCAGTCACTTTCACAGGCATTCCAGTAAGTAGAAAAAAAAAAAAAAGCCAAAAATCTGGTCAAAGCCAATATAGAATAAATCTAGAGAAGAAATAGTAGAGGCATGCAAGAAAAATACAAACATCAGAATGCCAGAAGTAGTATATTTCTTACATGATATTTGTAAACTCAACAGCAGGTATCACTTCTCTGCAAAAAGGTGTTTTGACTGGTGTTTCAGGAAACTAGAAGAGAGTTTTAATGATTCATAAACAACTTGTTGGAAATATATCAAGATTTTTTTATGTGTTGATAGTGTATTTGTTTCCAAAAGACTATAAAATTAATAGCTGAACTCAGATCTTGTATGGAAAAAATGGTGTTTATCATCATAAGTTAACTATAAAATGTATTACTTAGGAAAGACTGTTCTGTACGTATGTGCTTTTAAAGGCTCAAAAAATACATTAAAATCATTTCTTCTTTCAAAGTCTGAATAATCCATGCTGACGGATAATCTGGAAATAAATGAGTGCTGAAATATGCAATCGGAATTAAGTAGGACATAAGAATTGATTTGACGTACTAAATGATTCATGTCTGATAAATCACTGAATTAACTTGATTCCTAACCATTCATTTAAAAATATATTGGGTTTTTTATAGTTTATCACAAATAGCCATAGACATGCACACTGTTGATGCTCACAGTGGTGCATAACTCCTGATGAGGTTCAGGAAGTGGCTTATGATAACAGATATTAACCTTATTATTTCTTCTCCACCCCCTCCCCAAGGACCTCACAAAAGCTTCTTATTGTCAACCACTGGCAACTCCCAGAGGTTTCCAGCAAAATCTAAGCCTTCTGTGGAGCTGATAAAAATGAAAGTGGCTGAATGAATTATGCTGTGCTCTGTTGATGAATATTTATTAAATTCCATAGAGGAATAGCCAACAATAAAAAGCATACTGCTGGAAGCAATTTGGGAAATGGTGACTTCCAGAAAAGAATTTGGGAATGTGATTTGTAAACAATACCATGGTTCTGGAGTCATTTTCAAAGTTGTATTTTCATTGAATAGTGTGTCTTCTGGTAGCTCTGCAAGAGTGATCTTGTTAGTAGACATTAGAAGAGAGCAGCTTAGACATGTCAGTATTAGTTTTGCTTCTGGCAAGAACATGGATCCACTGATGTGGGTGTCAGAGGTTAACAATCTGTCTGTTTGGGGACTCTTTTTTTTTTTTTGGTAGACATAAAAAGACCCAGAGTGGCTCTTGATATCACTTTCGAGACAGCCTCTCTGTATTAACCTAAAATGGCAGCCACAGTTAAAGAATTATTGAGACCATCTATTCTGCATCTTATTAATTCGTGCCTTTGACTTGGGAAGAATTTTCCCTGATGTATGGGAAGCATACACCATGTTGCTCATCTGGTACTATAGCATGTAGATAAAACAGCCCAGTTCAGACCTCTTTCAGACTATCTGTGACCAAGCTGGAATGTTTTTCTCCTTGCTTTTCTAATTAAATTTTCTTCTGAAGTATAGGGAAATCACTCGAGGGGCTATTTACTAGCTGCATGTCCTCCATGGTTCTTATAGGTCTTACAAAGTAGAATACCAGCCAGGACACCTTATATCATTTGTTTTTCAACAATGGAATGTTAAAAATCTGCTATGTTTCTACCCTCATTTCAGTGCCCTTGATTTTTTACAGAATCCCTCATTTCCCTCTGTGTTGGTTACCTGGGACATTCTAGACAAAAGCTTTGACAGAAAGTATAGACATATGATATATAAAATATACCATAGCTGGATTAAATAGGTATTCCACCAAAATCCTATGTGAGCTGCTTTTTTTTTTCCTCCTGAGACAGGTTCTCAATCCATCACCCAGGCTAGAGCCCAGTGGTGCCATCATGGCTCACTGCAGCCTCAACCTCCCGGGGCTCAGGTCATCTTCCCCACTTCAGCCTCCTGAGTAGCTAGGACTACAGATGTACACTATCACACCTGGCTAATTTTTGTATTTTTAGTAGAGATGGGGTTTTCCCTTGTGGTCCAGGCTGGTCTTGAACTCCTGAGCTCAAGCAATCTGCCCACCTCAGCCTCCCAAAGTGCTGGGATTTTGGGCTTGAGCCACTACACCTGGCTGAAAGCTTCTAATTTATTTTTTCACCAGAGAATTCCCAATCTTGCTGATTCTGTAACCTGTTTCAGCAAAGACTTCAGATTGATTTTAGCAGTCTATTTAAAGATAAAATAAGAGTGGGGTGGAATTTTCAAAGGCTTATCTAGAAAGATAAGAAGGCTACAACTATCTTCAGGTGGGATAATCCTTACCTGTTCCTCCTTTGGAGGGCAGATAGAACATGATGATTGGAGTTGCATGAAACGTGATTAACGTCTCTGCGTAATCAGGACTTGCAACACCCTGATTGCTCCTGATTTAAAAAAAAAAAAAAAGGCTACAGCTAAGAATGTTCTTTATGTTGCTAAACTCTCTACCCATGCTTTAAAAATAATAATAAGCAGGTGCTTACTGTCCTCCTCCTTCTCCTGGTGGGCTAGCTCTCATGACACCTTCTCCATGCATCTCATGATGCAGGACTGTTGCACACCCATGAACAGGGTGCCAGCAACTGTCCCCGAATGCCCCAGGAGTGCCAGTCCGGCCCCTAGAAGATGGCAAGCCAGGTGGAATTTAAGAATATGTGAATTCTTACCCTCTAAATTGGTATAATAGGGTTTTCAGACCAAATCTCTAAAGTTGTAAATTATAATGAATTTGTATTCATGGTGGCTTCAATTGTGTCCAAACTGAAGAATAAAGAAGTTTGCATGTTTTAAAATGCTTTTCAAAAAAAAAATACCTTTTTCCTTATACTGTAAAAAACTACCCTGAGGTTGTCAACTGTTTAGAGTCTACTTTTCTCCCACATCTTTGAGACTTGGTATTGAAGATGGGTGCTTCTGTACACTTCCTAGAAAGTGGGAAAAATCCCTTTCTGAAAAATCCCAAGGGTTGCAGGATTTTATTTATTCATTTGCCTATGCTAGATTTCCTGAACATCGGGTTTTAATAAGTTCCCTGGGTAAGACCTCTTCCTGGAGGTATGTAGCGGAGAAAGCTGAACTGCATATTTAACAAATGTAACTGGAAGTTCAGTCTTTTGTAGCCTAAGGCTGTGGGGAGAAAGGTTGGAAAGAGAACATCCTTAATTACAACTTTCTTTGACATGTTTTTCCCTAATGACCTGCCTTTTCTCCTAATTATCTCCATTTCTTTCTCTCTTTTCATGACAGAAAACTAAGAGCTTTTGCCCCTTTATTAATCAGCTCAAGGCTGCCATAAAATACCATAGACTTGACAGCTTAAACAACAGAATTTTATTTCCTCACAGTTCTAGAGGCTAGAAGTCCAAATCAAGGTGTTGGTCAATTCAGTTCTGGTGAAGACTTCTTGCTTGTAGATGGCTGCCTTCTCACTGTGCATGCACGGTCAAGAGCGAGAGAGTGAGAGAGAGAGAAAAAAAAAGAGAGAGAGAGAGAGAGAAATTGAGAGAACAAGCACAAGTGCATTCCAGGACACTGGCAAGCCAGGGGAAGCGAGCATGGAGAAGGAGAGCACCAGCCTCTGATATCCCTTCTTATAAGGACACTAATCATGTTGGATCAGGGCCCCACCCTTGTGACCTCATTTAACCTTAATGACCTCCTTACAGGCCCTGTGTCCAGATACACCCACACTGGGGATTAGAGCTTCATCTCATGAATTTGAGGGACACAAAAATTCGATCTGTAACAGCCACTAAGCAAGCAAGTATGAGCTAGTCAACCTGCTATCCAAGAGCAGTTCTAGAAGGCTTCAGGCTGTCGGGGAGGGTGTCCAAAGATGAAACAGCAGAGCTTAATTGTCAAATGCTTAGCTGGTTTGAGATTTCTTTTTTAATGCCTTGAGGGAAGGTTCATAATTATTTGAGGTTAAAACCAAGCCAGAGGCCTTTTTTCTCCCCTCTTAAGAAAAAATTAGAAAAAAAAAGGAAATTTCCCCTGCATATTTACAGAAGGGCACAGCATCTCTAGCGTGAGACTTACTTGCAAATCCTGGCTCTGGCATTTGCGAATGCCATGTGACCCTTCCAAAGTAATATCCTCTACTAATATTACCTTACTGAGTTGTGTCATTCGCCCAGTGCCTGGCATGTGGCTGACATTGCAGATCTCTTACCATCATTGCTCCCTTTACTGTGTCTCAGCACTGTATAACAGGGGTCAGGGAAAGTGGCTCCTCCCCATTTAGAATTGATTCCTGTAACACAGATGTACTCAACACATGGGAAAGATTAGCCACAATTTTTATAGACTATAATTTAGAATTTTTCAGACTCTACTGAGGCCACACTTAACCAGTAGACAAACTATGGACATATAGCCCAATAATTTTATTTAATTAAAAGTATTATATTGTACTGTCCAAATACATTATATGCTTTATAAAATATGCCACAAAATAGAACTTAGAAATGGTTAAGAAATAAATTGAAATGCAGAGACCACTAGAAGACAGAGTACTTTATGGAGCTTTATTTTAGGACACATATCATTTCCACCAATGATGTGGCAGGATGGAAGAGTGCAAAAACCAGGGCTTTGGCGTCATTCAGAAGTGAGTCCAAGGCCAGCTATGTTCACGTCAGACAATGGTGTTCAAATCCTGAGTCCACCATTTACTAACTGTATAGCCTGAACAGTGCACTTAACTTCTCCATTTCCTCATCTATAAAATGAAACTGATGGCTATTACAGGGCAGTTGTGAAGACTAAATTAACATATGGAAGACACTTAGCTTATATAGCAGGCTCTCAGCAAATTACGTCTGCTACTTTTACCTCTGGGATGCTCTGCAGGCCACTTCCCTCCTCAAAACCTAAATTTCTGTATCTGTAAGATGTAGATATAGTTTACTTTGCAAGCTTGCTATGAGAATTAAGATATCTACTTGCCTGTCTTCCACATTTGCAAGCACTGAATAAATGGTAGGTGACTGCCCCAGTTACTCCTTTGGTTTCTCCACCCTCATCCTCAACTTAAATAAGCTGAAACATGACTGTCTTGCCATTAAAAGTCTCAAGAAAAACTCACATGTCATATTGAGCCTGCCATTGAACTAAGCCACATATGGAAGTTTGAAGTGGGTCCTGTGTCTTGCTATGTTGTACCCTGTAGAAACGCATGTACTGAACTCCAGAGTTCAGAGAGCCATTAGCAGGAGGAAGGCCTTTGGCGAGGGGTCATTCCTGCAGGAGATTCATATTGTGATTTGAAAGTGTCCCCCAAAGCTCCTGTGTTGGAAATTTAATCCCCAGTGCCACAGTATTACCAGAACCTGGTATACATCCTTGACTCCTCAATTCATCCTTGATTCATCTAAAGATGCCATTTCCTTTGTGCCCCATCCCAACCCGCAAGTCCTAGGCTGTACCTCTAAATGACAGGAATTCAGCCCTTCCCCATCACTGCCCCCATACCTAGTGTAAACCACCAGTATATTTTTGCCTGAAATACTGCAAAAGCCTCTTTTTTTTAAATATATATTTTATTGCATTTTAGGTTTTGGGGTACATGTGAAGAATATGTAAGATTGTTACATAGGTATATAGATGGCAATGTGGTTTGCTGCCTTCCTCCCCATCACCTATATCTGGCATTTCTCCCAATGTTATCCCTCCCCAACTCCCCACCACCTGCTGTCCCTCCCCTAGTTCTCTTCTACCGACCCCAGTGTGTGATGCTCCCCCTCCCTGTGTCCATGTGTTCTCATTGTTCATCAACCTCCTATGAGTGAGAACATGTGGTGTTTAATTTTCTGTTCTTGTGTCAGTTTGCTGAGAATGATGGTATCCAGGTTCATCTAGGTCCCTACAAAGGACACGAACTCACTATTTTTTATGGTTGCCTAGTATTCCATGGTGTATATGTGCCACATTTTCCCTGTCCAATCATCAGTGGGCATTTGGGTTGGTTTCAGGTCTTTGCTATTGTAAACAGTGCTGAAATGAACATTCGTGTGCATGTGTCCTTATAGTAGAACGATTTATAATCCTTTGGGTATATACCCAGTAATGGGATGGCTGGGTCAAATGGAATTTCTATTTCTAGGTCCTTGAGGAACCGCCACACTGTCTTCCACAATAGTTGAACTAATTTACATTTCCACCAACAGTGTAAAAGTGTTCCTGTTTCTCCACATCCTCTCCAACATCTGTTGTCTCCAGATTTTTTAATGATCTATTCTATCTGGTGTGAGATGGTATATCAATGTAGTTTTGATTTGCATTTTGATTTTTCATATGTTTGTTGGCCTCATATATGTCTTCTTTTGTAAAGTGTCTGTTCATGTCCTTCGCCCACTTCTTAATGGGTTTGTTTTTTTCTTGTAAATCTGTTTTAGTTCTTTGTGGATTCTGGATATTAGCCCTTTGTCAGATGGGTAGACTGTAAAAATTTTTTCCCATTCTGTTGGCTGCCGATTCACTCTAATGATTATTTCTTTTGCTGTGCAGAAACTCTGAAGTTTAATTAGGTCCCATTTGTCTATTTTGGCTTTTGTTGCCAATGCTTTTGGTGTTTTAGTCATGAAGTCCTTACCTATGCCTATGTCCTGAATGGTTTTGCCTAGGTTTTCTTCCAGGGTTTTTATGGTTAGGTCTTATGTTTAAGTCTTTAATCCATCTGGAGTTAATTTTAGTGTAAGGTGTCAGGAAGGGGTCCAGTTTCTGCTTTCTGCACATGGCTAGCCAGTTTTCCCAACACCATTTATTAAACAGGAATCCTTTCCGCATTGCTTGTTTTTGTCAGGTTTGTCAAAGATCAGATGGTTGTAGATGTGTGGTGTTGCCTCCGAGGCCTCTGTTCTGTTCCATTGGTCTATATCTCTGTTTTGATACCAGTACCATATTGTTTTGATTACTGTAGCCTTGTAGTATAGTTTGAAGTCCAGTAGTGTGATGCTTCCAGCTTTGTTCTTTTTGCTTAGAATTGATTTGGCTATGCAGGCCCTCTTTTAGTTCCATATGAAGTTTAAGGTGGTTTTTTCCAGTTCTGTGAAGAAAGTCACTGGTAGCTTGATGGGGATAGAGTTGAATTTATAAATTACTTTGGGCAGTATGGACATTTTCATGATACTGATTCTTCCTAACCATGAGCATGGAATGCTTCTCCCTCTGTTTGTGTCCTCTCTTATTTCATTGAGCAGTGGTTTGTAGTTCTCCTTGAAGAGGTCCTTTACGTTCTTTGTTAGTTGTATTCCTAGGTATTTTATTTTCTTTGTAGCAATTGTGAATGGCAGTTTGTTCTTGATTTGGCTCTCTTTAAGTCTGTTATTGGTGTATAGGAATGCCTGTGATTTTTGCACACTGATTTTTGTATCCTGAGACTTTGCTGAAGTTGCTTATCAGTTTCAGGAGATTTTGGGATGAGACAATGTGGTCTTCTAAATATACAATCATGTCATCTGCAAATAGAGACAATTTAACTTCCTCCTTTCCTAATTGAATACCCTTTATTTTTTCTTCTTGCCTGATTGCTCTGGCTAGAACTTCCAATACTATATTGAATAGGAGTAGAGCGAGAGCACATCCTAGTGCCACATTTCAAAGAGAATGCTTCCAGTTTTTGCCCATTCAGTATGATATTGGCTGTGGGTTTGTTGTAAATAGCTTTTATTATTTTGACATACATCCCATCAATACCTAGTTTATTGAGAGTTTTTAGCGTAAAGAGCTGTTGAATTTTGTCAAAGGCCTTCTCTGCATTTATTGAGATAATCATGTGGTTTTGTCTTTGGTTCTATTTATGTGGTGAATTACATTTATAGACTTGCGTATGTTGAACCAGCCTTACATGCCCGGGATGAAGCCTACTTGATCGTGATGGATAACCTTTTTGATGTGCTGTTGCAATTGGTTTGCCAGTATTTTATTGAAGATTTTTGCATCAATGTTCTTCATGGATATTGGCCTGTAGTTTTCTTTTTTAGTTTTGTCTCTGCCAGGTTTTGGTATCAGGATGATGTTGATCTCAGAGTTAGGGAGAATTCCCTCTTTTTGTATTCTTTGGAATAGTTTCAACAGGAATGGTACCAGCTCCTCTTTGTACATCTGGTAGAATTTGGCTGTGATCCCATCTGGACCTGGACTTTTTTTGGTTGGTAGGCTATTAATTGCTCCCTCAACTTCAGACCTTGTTATTGGTCTATTCAGGGTTCCAACTTCTTCCTGGCTTAGTCTTGGAAGTGTGCAAGTGTTGAGGAATTTATCAATTGCTTCCAGATTTACTGGTTTATGTGCATAGAGCTGTTTGTAGTAATCTCTGATGGTAGTTTGTATTTCTGAGGAATCGATGGTGATATCCCCTTTATCATTTTTTATTGCATCTATTCAATTCTTCCCTCTTATTAGTCTAGCTAGAGGTCTATTTTGTTGATCTTTTCAAAAAACCAACTCCTGGATTTATTGATTGTTTGAAGGGTTATTTTTGTGTCTCTACTCCTTCAGTTCTGCTTTGATCTATTTCTTGTCTTCTTGTTTTTGAGGTTTTTTGATCTTGCTTCTCTAGCTCTTTCAATTTTGATGATAGGGTGTCGATTTTAGATCTTTCCTTGCTTCCCATGTGGGCATTTATTGTGATAAATTTCTCTCTAGATACTGCTTTAAATGTGTCCCATGGATTCTGGCTGGTACGTTGTGTCTTAGTTCCTGTTGGTTTCGAAGAACATTTTTATTTCTGCCTTCGTTTCATTGTTTATCCATTCGTCATTCAGGAGCAAGTTGTTCAGTTTCCATGTGATTGTGCGGTTTGAGTGCTTTTCTTAATCCTGAGTTCTAATTTGATTGCATGGTGGTCTGACAGACTGTTTGTTATGATTTCCGTTCTTTTTCATTTGCTGAGGAGTGATTTACTTCCAATTATGTGGTCAATTTTAGAGTAATTGTGATGTGGTGCTGAGAAGACTGTGTATTCTGTGGATTTGGGGTGGAGTGTTCTATAAATGTCTATTTGGTCTGCCTGGTCTAGATCTGCATTCAAGTCCTGGATATCCTTGTTGACTTTCTGTCTCGTTGATCTGTCCAATATTGTCAGTGGAGTGTTAGTCTCCCACAGTTATTGTGTGGGAGTCTGAGAGTCTTTGTAGGTCGTTAAGAACTTGCTTTATGTATCTGGGTGCTCCTGTGTTGGAGGAATATATATTTAGGATAGTTAGCTCTTCTTGTTGCATTGATCCTTTTACCATTATGTAATGTCCTTCTTTGTCTCTTTTGATCTTTGTTGGTTTAAAGTCTGTTTTATCAAAGACTAGGATTGCTAACCCTGCTTTTCTTTGCTCTCCATTTGCTTGGTAAATCTTCTTCCGTCCCTTTATTTTGAGTCTATGTGAGTCTGCAAATGAGATGGGTTTCTTGAATACAGCACAGCAATGGGTCTTGACTTTTTATCCAGTTTGCCAGTCTGTGTCTTTTGATTGTGGCATTTAGGCCATTTACATTCAATGTTAATATTGTTATGTTTGAATTTGATCCTGCCATTTTGTTACTGGCTGGTTGTTTTGCCCATTAGTCGACACGGTTTCTTCATTGTGTCATTGTTCTTTACCATTTGGTATGTTTTTACAATGATTGGTACTAGTTGTTCCTTTCCATGTTTAATACTTCCTTCAGGAGCTCTTGCAAGGCAGGTCTTGTAGTGACGAAATCTCTCAGCAATTGCTTGTCTGTAAAGGATTTTATTTATTTCTCCTTCACTTATGAAGCTTACTTTGGCTGGGTATGAAATTCTACGTTGAAAGTTCTTTTCTTTAAGGATGTTGAATATCGGTCTGCACTCCCTTCTAGCTTGTAAGGTTTCTGCCGACAGATCCGCTGTGTGTCTGATGGTCTTTCCTTTGTTGGTGACTCGACCCTTCTCTCTGGCTTTCCTTAGGATTTTTTCCTTCATTTCAACCCTGGTGAATCAGACAATTATGTGCCTTGAGATTGCTCTTCTTGAGGAGTACCTTTGTGGTGGTCTCTGTATTTCCTGGATTTGAATGTTGGCCTGCCTTGTTAGGTTGGGGAAGTTCTCCTGGATAATATCCTGAAGAGTGTTTTTCAGCTTGGATTCATTCTCCCTGTCACATTCAGGTAAACTGATCAAGCATAGATTAGGTCTTTTCACGTAATCCCATAGTTCTTGGAGGCTTTATTTCTTTTCACTCTTTTTTCTCTAATCTTGCCTTGTTTTATTTCATTGATTTGATCTTCAATTTCTGATATCTTTTCTTCTGCTTGATCAATTCAGCTGTTGAAATTTGTGCATGCCTCGCAAAGTTCTCATGCTGTGTTTTTCAGCTCCATCAAGTCATTTATGTTCTTCTCTAAGCTGGTTATTCTAGTTAGCTTTTTGTCTAACCTTTTTTCAAGGTTCTTAGTTTTCTTACATTGGGTTAGAACATGGTCTTTTAACTCAGAGTAAGTTTGTTATTACCCACCTTCTGAAGCCTGCTTCTGTCAATTCATCAAACTCATTCTCTGTCTTGTTTTGTTCCCTTGATGGTGAGGAGTTGTGATATCTGGGAGGAGAAGAGGTATTCTGGTCTTTGATGGTTTCATCCTTTTTGCACTGGTTTCTTCCCATCTTCATGGATTTATCTCCCTTTGATCTTTGAAGTTGGTGATTTTGGGAGGAATCTGAGTGGACATCCTTTCTGTCAAGGTTGGAGCTGTATCTTTTTTGGCCTGTAGTGGCGCTGCTGGGCTGCCTCAGATTCAGTCAGGTTGCTGGGTGGGTGGTCTTCCCCGGGAGTTTGTTCATGCAGGTGAGATTAGCCCTGCCTTCCCAGTGGCATCTCTCCTTCCCCGAGCTCAGTCTTCCCAGTTGGCGTCAAACTGGTGTATTCGCTGCGAAGCTTTCTAACGTGTGGGCTCTAGTTTGAGTTTTGTGAGGGTGGAACCTGCCAGGCCTATGGCCTGTTTTGCTTTCAACTCTGCCTCTTTCTGTGGGATGGATCCATCCTGCTGGTGTTAGTCCATACTTCTGCCCAGGTCCACGCTGAAAACTTGCAGTACCGGGCAGGAGCCATCACTCAGATTTGTATGGATAACCCACAGTGCCCCACAGTCCAGCGGGGCTCTTGTGGACCATGGGTTGCAGGAGGGATGAGGGAAGCACAGGATCCAAATTGGAGCACCAAGTGGGTGAAGTCACTGACCCTCCGAGCTGGCTGCACGTTCCAGGTGGGGACACGCCCTGCCCTGTCTCAGTTCTCCCTCCCTGGGCTGCTCTTGCCCTGCTTTGGCTCACCCTTTCATGGGCTATTTTCAGTGTCCTACCAATCCCACCGAATCAAACCTAGCACCTCGCTTGGAATCATGAAGTCCTCTAACCCTCTGCATCTCATTTGCTGGGAGTTGCATTCCAGTGTTGCCTCCTCTTGGCCATCTTGGCACCCCAAAACTTTCATTTTTAAAAACTGTGAATGTTATCTCTGCTGGGCCTTGCTCCATCGAACCCTAGCATGAAGACCAGTGGTATAGAATAATTCAAACTCATGGCAATAGCGGTTCCAAATGCTAGATTTTTACTTACCTGTATAAACTTTTTTTTTTTTGAGATACATCTCACTGTGTTGCCCAGGCTAGAATGTAGTACCTCAGTCTTGGCTCACTGCTGCCTTGACCTCTCCACACTCAGGTAATCCTCCCACCTCAGTCTCTCAAGTAGCTGGGACTATAGGTGCATGTCACCACAGCTGGCTAATTTTTGTATTTTTAGTAGATACGGGGTTTCACCATGTTGCTCAGACTGGGCTCAAACTCCTAGACTCAAGTGATCCACTCACCTTGGCCTCCCAAAGCGCTAGGATTACAGGGGTCGGCCACCACTTCCGGCCCTACCTGTATAATGTTTTAAGTGTCTTAAGTTTTGTGCTGCTGTAACAGAATACCTTAGACTGCATAATTTATAATGAGCAGAAATGTACTAACAACCTGGAGGCTGGAAAGTCTAACTTCAACATGCCAGCCTCTGTGAGGGCCTTTATGCTGCATCATCACACGGCAGAAGGTGAAAGGGTGAGGGGGCCACACTGGCCCTTGTGTACACTAATCCCACCCATGGGAGCGGAGCCCTCATAGCCTAATCACCTCTTAAGGGCCCCACCTCTTAATACTATTACAATGACAAGTAAATTTCAACATGAGTTTTGGAAGGGACAGACATTCAGACCATAGCACTAAAATGAATGTCAGGGAAAGTAACACTCAAGATCTCTATTAGGCCATTCTTGCATTGCTGTAAATACCTGAGACAGGGTAAGTTATAAAGGAAAGAGGTTTCATTGGCTCTACAGACTGTATGGGAAGCACAGTGGCATCTGCTTCTGGGGAGGCTTCAGGGAGCTTTTACTCATGGTGTGGAAGGTGAAGCAGGAGCAGGTACATCATGTGTGAAAGCAGGAATGGGCATAAAACAATTACAGTCTTATGTAAACTCAAGAGTGAGAGCTCACATAATGGTCCAAGCCATTGATGAGGGATCCATCCCCATAACCCACACCCCTCCCACCAGGCCCCACCTCCAGCACTGGGGATTATGTTTCAACATGAGATTCAAGCAGGGTCACACATCCAAACTGTTTCACATACAAGGAAAGAGAAGATAAAGTACTAATACCTGTACTAGAGAAAAGCAGTTCTCTAAGTATGTCTCAGGAATGCTCCCATGACTTTTAATTGACAATGCTATTTCTATGACCACGTTGGCTCCCAGGTTTTTAAATTTATTAAATGTCTGCCCTCCCATATATGGCAATATTAATTACTTGAGACATTTTTTTTCTTTGTTAAAAAATTAATTTGTTGCAGCTTTTGAGAATTTCAAAAGCTGGGAAGATTGTTTAGTGTTACAAGAGCAGGTGATGCAAAGGGCTGAAGTGAGTAACCTGGGAGGGACAGAGGACAGCCCTCCTCCATGACCGAGTGACAGGATATCACTTTGTCACCCAGGCTGGAATGCAGTGGCACGATCTCGACTCACTGCAACCTCTGCCCCAGGGTTTAAGCAGTTTCCTGCCTCAGCCTCCCAAGTAGCTGGGATTACAGGCACGCATTCCCACACTTGGCTAATTTTTGTACATTTTGGTAGAGACAGGATTTCACCATGTTGGTCAGGCTAATTGAACTCCTGACCAAAAGTGATCCGCCCACCTCAGCCTCCCAAAGTGCTGGGATTACAGGTGTGAGCTACCACACCCAGCCTCATCTCTGCTTCTAATAGTCAAGGACCATCCTTCACATAGCAAAGGCTAACAATTGCATGGGTGGAGAACCTGCCCCATCAACTTTGTTTTCCATGTATTCACCAGGTATCACCCACACATCATCATCCAGTGGGCACCGGAGAGCAGAGACAGCATGCGCACACAGTCCTGTCCTCCCCACCCAGAGGCACGGTCAGCCTAAGGTATGACAGCTTAAAATTCTACGTACTTCACCTCAAGGGAATTAACTGTAAAATAGGACAGCAGAGTGAACCCTGAGAGATGGTCTTCTATAAAATTTCTCCACAACTGACAAAATTTTCTTTTTTTCCCATGGTTTTTCCCATTCATTACCTATTAATGAAGATTTGTTGTTTTAAAGGGTAATCATTTAAAGTAAGGCTTTTTTTTTTTTAACAGAATAGGTAATGGTGATTATTAGGTCTATTTGGAGCCATCTTGTATTAACCTATATATTAAATGAACTATGAGATACAATTTTTCTTACAGATCAAGGACGACCTCCCCGGAAGTTCCTTAACCAAAATACAGTAGTCCCCTTTTATCCACAGTTTTACTTTCTGCAGTTTCAGTTACCCAAGGTAAATTATGGTTCAAAAATATTAAATGGAAAGTTTCACAAATAATTCATAAGTTTTAAATTGCAAACCATTCTGAGTAGTGTAATAAAATTTTGTACATTCCAGCTCTGTCCTGCCTGGGATGAATATTATCCCTTTGTTCAGTGTATCCACACTGTCTACACTACTCGCCCATTAGATTGACTGTTATGGACTGTGCTTGTGTTCAACCAACCCTTCTTTTACTTAATAAAGGACCCAAAGTGCAAGAGTAGTGAGGCTGGAATTCAGATAGGCCAAAGACAACCCGTAAAATGCGTCAAGTGAAAAGGTGAAAGTTTTCAACTTAACAAGGAAAGAAAAAAAATTTTACACTGAGGTTGTGAAGCTCGACTGTAAGAATGAATCTTCAATCCATGAAACTGTAAAGAAAGGAAAAGAAAGTCATGCATAATATATATGGGCTTTGTACATCTTCAGTTTCAGGCACCCACTGGAGGCCTTGGGACATATCCCCCACCCTTACCAGGGACTAGTGTACTAGAAACTGAGAATGAGGGAGCATTTGAAAGTACCTAATTAAAAACTTGAAAGAGCAATTTGCTCTCTACTGGCATTTCTTGTGTTTACTTGTTCAATTCAGTTTTATGAAGATGGCCAAATTGACATATCCACAAATAGACAAATAGAAGCTTAAGGGATATGGTAGCAAATTTTAACAGTTGAATGTAGTGGCTGTGAAAACAACCAGCACATATTAGAATCAACCTAGAGAGAGGTCCCTTCGTCACCCAGGCTGGAGTGCAGTGGCATGATCTCAGCTCACTGCAACCTCCACCTCCCCGGGTTTAAGGGATTCTCCTACCTCAGCTTCCTGAGTAGCTGGGATTACAGGTGTGTGCCATCATACCCAGCTAATTTTTGTATGTTTTTAGTAGAGACAGGGTTTCACCATGTTGGCAGGCTAGTTTTTGTTGTTGTTTTGTTTTGTTTTGTTTTGTTTTGAGACAGAGTTTCGCTGTTGTTACCCAGACTGGAGTGCAATGGCACAATCTCAGCTCACCACAACCTCCGCCTCCTGGGTTCAAGCAATTCTCCTGCCTCAGCCTCCCAAGTAGCTGGGACTACAGGCACACACCACCATGCCCAGCTAATTTTTGTATTTTTAGTAGAGACGGGGTTTCACCTTGTTAACCAGGATGGTCTCAATCTCTTGGCCTTAGGATCCACCCGCCTCAGCCTCCCAAAGTGCTGGGCAGGCTAGTCTCAAACTCCTGAGCTTGTGACCCACCTGCCTTGGCCTCCCAAAGTGCTGGGATTACAGGCGTGAGCCACCACGGCCAGCTTTTTTTTTTCCTCAGTCTTTCGAGGGATTCTGAGCTCTCCATAGAATGCCCAATGAATCCCTCCCACTAAACTAATCTTCCTCATTTGTCTTACAGGAAGCCCAGGGGAGAGGGCAAAAAGTGTCGGAAGGTGTACGGGATGGAGAACCGAGACATGTGGTGTACCGCCTGCCGCTGGAAGAAGGCCTGCCAGAGGTTCCTCGACTGAGAGACCCCCAGGCAGAAGGGCTCTGAGCCCTGAGCCGCTCCTGGCCTGCTGCTGTAGATGTTGGAAAGAGCTTTTCCTGCTGAATACAACACAGTCGAAGCCAGGAAAACCTTTTCAGGAACCTTGGAGGAATAAGAGCAAAAACAAAAAAAATTTTTTTTAAGTCACCGCCTATGACAGAAGAAAGTTGCTCTTACTGAGAACCCAGTCTGGAGCAGCTATAACTGGTTTTTTTTTCCTTCAGAAGAAAAGTCAACTTTTTTTGCTGTATGTCTAGACTGAAAACTGTGGACTTCTGTAGCAATTGAACCAACAAAGCCCATTTTACCTAGAAAGTAGGCATATTTTGATAAGCTTTCTGAATTATGCCATTTCCAAGATTTTTTTGACACTTAAAAAACCAGCTACAGGTTATTAAGTAGCATTTGTACAAAAAACAATACCTACTTTTATTGTGAATAATCTTTTCCCTGTTTTTCCATTTGACTTCTAAGCGCAGTATACATCGGGATGTGTTGCAAGAAAGCGCAGCACTCTGGACACCTTTTCTATGTCTTTTTGTTTTTAAGAATGGCCCCAGCTGAACCATGGTGGAGCTATTAGCTTGCAGGGCCCCAGATGGCATAAATTTGAGAAGCAATTATCCATGGAAATCACCAGCAGACTTCGGCCCCACGCTGAGTTCAGGAAGTCCAGCTGTCACTGTTGGGAAACATCTAGGAGTCTTCCTTGGATCCGTAAGAAGCTCTTCCCTAGAGGCTGCACAGCTCACTCTACTGTCTGCCTGCCTCAACTCAGTCAAGAACTGGCACCTGCAGCCATCTGGGTAAGCCCTGATGCTTCTTTCAGGGATGTGCCACAGATGACAGCTTAGCGCGATTTGTTACTACTTGTCTGTCAAGATTGTAGCCAGGTAAGGGTCATTTTCCTTCTCTCCAAACGCCACCACTGACTGATTTCAGAAGAGGCAGTGAACTCCAAACTGTCCCAGCAGGTTTGCTTTAGACAACAAAGCACAGCCCACTTGGCCCCACCTGATCAGAAAGTCATGTTAGGCTGACAGACCACTTCCATTCTGAGTGCACTTCTACAGGTTTTATGCTTTAGCATGTCTGGGAGGTGAGTTAATTAACAACATAAGCATTATATGGGTAAATGGAAGGTCCAAATCTTAATTTTCTTATAAAAATATTGGAGCTATTCATTTAAGAATTCGCTCAAAGGGGAACATACAGAACACCAAAAGGAGAATGCATGTTGGTATAGGAATTTCTCAGTTTAGTAGGGCAAGGGCTTGCACTACGTTCCATTTACTGGGCTTTGTAATTTGCTTGCTTGCTTGTTTGGGAGGTAGTGGTGTAAGGAGATGGAAGTCATTGCCAAGCCCTATAAATAAGCTCATTTTCTGTCTACCCTACTCTTGATTGCCCAGCTAAAGAGTTATTTCTCCTATACCTATGCAAAGTAGGAAGAGCACCTTATAGGAAGCACTGTACAGAGAGAGGGGACATGGGATCTGCCATAGGAATGTTAAATGAAATTGCACAGAGGAGAGTTTAATATATGTCTAAAGATTGTACATACACTTTTTTAAGAGTAGATAGAAGTCATCTAGTAATGAGATATTCTTTTTATATATAAGCAAAGAAAGTATAAGAAGGTTCTACAGCGCGACATCCACAGTCTGTGCATTCACTTATTATGGTATTTTTCTTTTTTAAACTCTCATCTTTTTTTTTTTAAGAAATTATTCCTTGGAAGAGATCCTGTTTTTTTTTCTTAAAAACATTTAAGATTAAAAGAGCTTCATCTAATTTTGCATCTTGATTGCCAATCAGTACTACTAGTTACAGCACCAGCAATACTGTATGTTTTAGACTTACAAGGTCAGCCAGGAAATGGCATTTTTTTAAAACACAGAAATGTGTTTGTTTCTTCTACTCTCATGTCCTTTCTTCTCCTGTGGTGTCCTGTCACCTCCCCTGCAAGACCACTGATGTAAGATGATGCTCTGGCCTGGTCCAGGAAGCCCTGAGTGATGGGCAGATTGCCCAGTGGCCTAAATGACAGGGTACATTTTCTCTTCAGCAAAGCTCCCTGGCCCATGATTATTGGACTGTTACTAATAGAAAAAGATTCAAGTCATGGAGTATAAAATCCATCCCCCATCCCAGAACTTTGAAACCAAGGAGGGAGAGATCTTTGCTTTGGAACAGTCCTGGAGCAAAGGCTTGTGGCTTTTACCTCCAAATATATACCCCATAAGTAGAGCTGAGCCCAGCTCAGTCCTTACCTGGTGTTCAGCTAGTACACAGGTATAAGCAGAACTATAGAGCTGAATGTAGCTTCCCTGGGATCGCTTCTCCTTTCTAAAGCCCTTTTCACAAAGACAGCTTCATATCTCCTGCCCAAGTTGGGGCTCCTTTCTGCCTGCCAGCCCAGGGCTCTGTGTACTTTCTTTTCTGGCTCCAGGTGCACACAGACCCTCAGTACCTTCCTGGACACAGACACATATTCCCTGGACCAAGGCGTGAAATAACTAGTAGACCACCAAGCCACATGTGGCTGGCCTTGAAGAAAAGGTATTATACTCCTTACAGGTCACCCAGAAAACTATAAATTCTAATACACACTGCTGAACATGCAATTTAGTTAGGATTTTTTTTTACATGTAGCATTATTTTGTTATATTTTGGAACTAAATGAAGTGCCAAATTAGCCAGACATTCATTTGATGCCATCTCTGAGGAACCAAGTTCTCTGTGTTCTTTTGGCTGGGAAAAGGGGAAGGGCTGGACAGAGTGTTCCCACAGCAGGCTGGCGGTGGAACTGGAGCCCCAGCCACTGCAGGGAGCTCAGAGACCTGTCAAGCAAAAGGCAACACAATAGATTCTGGTCCCTAAATATTTCTAAGTAAGGCATGATGTAGCCTTTTGATATTTTTTTCCTGCTTTGACACCCCTGCCTTCAGAAAACGTTTCTCATCTCTCTCCAAAGAAGTCATTTCGTAGTGACTGACAGGACATTCTCCAGAGAGCGACAAAGCAGAGTGGCCAGCAGGCAGTGGTGTTAAGCCTTGGGCCTTCCCAGAAGATGCGTGCTGCATAGGTGGAGGCAGTGAACAACCTGGAGAAAAGACACGGGTAGCCAGGGAGTCAGGGAGGAAGTACAAGAGGCTCATGGACACCTGGCTCCCACTCATCTTCTTGGTGCTGATCAGCTAGTGGTCACTGTCACTGAGTACCTCCCAAGGATCTTCCATTTTCTCCTCTGGGAGCAGCTGCCTGAAGCAAGGGGAGAATGACCTGAAGGAAAGTACCTCCAGCCATGAGTGCAGGGCTGCTGTGCCCAGCCCAAGTGGGCATCTCTAGCAGACACGGACTTCTCTTCACCTCACTAGCTGAAAAGTGTCCTCCCTTGGTTGGCAAAAGCCAGTCAGGATAAAAGCCGTGGGTTTCTGAGCAAGAATGTGTGCGCTTAGCTGCAAAGTGCCCATCAGCAGCTCCAGGCACCAACAAGGTGCCCTTTTCTTAGACAATTCCTCACCCAAACATAACCATGTTGCAGATGCAAATTTTTAATAGAGAATGACACAATTCTTCACCTTTCTAAAAACTTTTCAAAGAGATAGTCACGTGTGTATATGTTGCAAAAGATTTTTGAAACTGAAATGTCCTCCATTAAATCTCAAGATCACTCAAGTTTCTTAAGTCTGCTGCTTCTGGTGTCACACTAAGCCACACTTTTGAAAGCAGCCCTGGGTTCTGAATTAGCTGGCACTGCTGAATCCACATCCCTGCTTCATCAGACTCCAAAGCGCAAAGGTTCAGAGAAAAGTGGCCAGAATTGTACATAGGAGAATCCCTTGAGAATAGTAGCAAAAGACTGTAAATAATATTCATTTCCTCAGGGAAAAATAAAGGGCATGCAAAAAATAGGTCTGGAGACTCCTAAAACTAGGAAGAATTTTGTTATCACTAAAGTCTTTTCTAGTCAGAACCATTTTTTTTTTTTCAAATGAACATGGTATCATTTCAAGACAGATTTATGTGAACTGAGCAGTACTGACATTTGTGAGGCATGGGGGAGTGCCCTGGGAAAATGAGCTGTTTCGCTTGTAGCTGACCTATAGCCTAAGGCTAACATTTGAACTACAGGTGCAATGCCTGGGGGGTATTCATAGACTCATGTAAGGCTTTTTCTGAATGTAATTGTGAATACAAAGCCTTGCTGATCCTTTTTATTATTACCCATTGGGTGACTGTTTATTAGCTATCAGCAGAATTCTGTAAGTGAAAGCAAGCCCTGAGCAATGTACATTTTGCTTTAATAGCATGTTAGCAAACAAACTTCCATGGACTCTTGTGGACAAGGTGCTGCTTTTTCTCATGACCCTGTAGAATTGCTATCGACCACTTCTTCTGTAGCATTGACCTGTGTGAACTCGGGGAAGAATTTGTGCATACAAATGAGTGGAAACAGAGCAGGATTCATGAATATGAATGAGATGCGGATCATTTTGGAGAATGCCCTGGGCACACGGGTCAACTGGAAATTTCATTTCTCTAAGTAGCCCTGCCGGCGGCACAGACTGTCCCTGTTCCCCCTACCTGTGGGGATTCCTCCATAGTGGAACTGTTTCTTGTGTCTTTTTTCCATTGTAACTAGCCAAACCTGAAGTCAGTAAATAAAATGAGATTAGCACTTTTAGGTACCAGTTGTATCACTGAGTAATGCACATCAATAGAGCAAGAAGGATAAAATGTATTTAAGACCAACTGGTTTGCTTATTATGACTGACTTTGAAAAAGCCCGTATCCAATGATATACATGCTTTAAAAGGTATATCTATTATAGGACCAGGAACCAAAATGGGAATTTTACTTCTGGTCCTGTTTTGTAAATAGTTCCTTTTTTTGAAGACAATCTCATGTTTTATAACTTTTGTTGTGGGTCTGAGAATCACAATGGTAATATGTTATGGCAAAATGTAATCTTTAAATACAAAAACAATTATAATTTAATTTTCCAAATAAAACAAGAAATATACTGGTTAGGCTTCTACAGTTCTAAGAGACATGACACTTTGGTCATAAGCATCAGTACTCAACTTCTCAAGTTAACTGGAAATATTTTACAAGATGCAGTGTTTTGTAATCACAGAGAACACAGACATTTTGTGAGAAATGACCTTGGTTTTATACATTGTAGCTTATTTTTTAAAATATAGTATTTTACCAGACAGGAAGTGTTAATATTATAAGTAATTCCTGCTCACCAAAGGGCTATGTCTCTTTTAAGCAAATGTTTTGATGCATATCTTCTTAATTAACCCTCTGCAGCAAGGGTAGAAATACAGATCAGATGGAATGGGTATAAGAGAATCAAGATAGCAGCAGCTACTCCTTTTATCATTACTAATGTGTTTGCAAAGTATGGAAAAAGATGCCTGAAGTGTCATTTTATATATTTTAAGTCTAAAAAAATGGTAACAGATATGCTTATAGGCCATGGGAGAAATATTCTTATAAATTTTTTAGTGTAAAATGATAAATTCTGTGTCACAAACACAAGTTTACCACTTGACCTACCAGAATCACAAATACTTGCATTTAACTAGCAAGTATCATTCGGTGGAAATTTCTAAATTCACAGTAGATAGGCCCAAAGATAGAATTCTTAGGTGATCAGCAGTGTTTAAAATAATTTTGTCCTCAGCACTAACTATAACTGTAATTTCCTCATAAGAACAAGTGCTTCCAAAATATAGTGGAGGGAAAAAAGAAAAAATAAATTAAATTAAATAAATAAATAAAAACAAGTGCTTGATTCTTCACTGTAAGAACTAGCAGGCACACGAGGTTGTGTTCAGAAAGTGACTGTGTTTCCAAGAACCAGGAAACAGAGGGGAGCTGTGGAGAGTTTATTAAAACTGCACAAATAATTCAGAGCTTTGCCAAAACCATTTCATAATGCCCTATGGTTTTTTCAAGCCCACCCACTGTTAAAACAAGAAAGCATCTTTTCTTTCTAAGATTTTAGTAATCCAAAAGCTAGCCTAATTAGCCAAGGATGCAGATAACATCGAAAGCAAAGCTGAGATAGAACAGCCATACACCCCCTGGGCAGCTCTTATGATGTGGTCAGAAGGTCACTCAGACCTTGGTTTCAAATGGGCTTTAGAATCTGCACACGTGAGGACGAGAAACGCACAGAGTTTGGGAAAACTGTGCACAGCCCTGGCTCCTGGTCTTTGAGATGAGGCGTCCTGCAAATCTCTGTTTTCACTCCTTGGAATGTCTCCATTATTAGCATTAAAGTCCCCAAGCAGTTTTTATTGCTGTACGGTTTTGAACCAAATGAGTCTCATTTCCTCCTTAAATAGAAGATTCGTAATTCTAAATAGGAGAGGTTGTAAATATCAGTGCCTCAGAAGGACCAGGCAAGTTCTGTAAATGATTGATGTGGATCAGGCAAAGAGGAACACAAGAATGGTGGGGACCGCATTGAACTGGAGAACACATGCCCTCTTTGATGGGGTGCCCACACTCAGCTCTAGACAATCAGAACCATGCAGAAATCAGGCCCAGGGCTGCTAGATCATCTGACTTGGAAATATGATATTACCTGACATAGAAGTGTTGACAGCTAATTCAAATTCTTGGCCAACACTGTGCAGACCAAAGAAAAGCTGTACACGGGCAGGTGCAGCCTGCAGCCCCTAGTTTCAACTATTGGGGAAAGTGGATTTCACATTCCATGGTTGTCAGGTTAGGTTCAGCCATCAGCCCCACAAACTGGCATGTTGGCACTATCTGGGCAACTAAAATTAAGAGGGGAAAGAGGTCATGTCTCCCCAGAAATCATTCTGATGGCAAATTTGAATATAGATATGCTGAGTTATCCAGCTCTCTCTCTCTCTGCCTCCTTTTGGCATGCCCAGGCTGTGCCCCCCAGAGCATCAAATCACTGTTTTCTTAATTTTCTGTTTTCTACCGTGGCCACTGTGATGAGGGGCTGGCAAAGAGCAGCCTTGTGCCTTCTGAGAAGGCGGCCAGGAGCCTCTGAAGCTTGACACGAGCACACGTTGCCTCGTTGTGCCAAAGCCCTCTGCCAGCCTCCCCACGCTCCTTCCCTCTCCATCCTGCCTCATGAGTCTTTGTTCCCGTGTAACATTACCACTGCTTCACCTCTGATACAGCGAAAAGCCTTGCTTCAGAACTGGTAGGCACTTAGGTTATTTTGGAGTGTCCACTAACCTCAAAAGGAGGTTTTTCCACATACAAAACCCTAGCATCTTCGAAGGCAAAAGCAAAATGAGAATAAATGTGTCATGAAAAAAATTAGAAGTTTCTTCCTTCATTTAGATGGACTAAGTTACATTAAACTGTGTCTTACATCGGAGCCCTGATGGTATTGGGATAATCACTGACCCTTTCACAACACCGTTTCATTTGATCCTTGTAAGAACCCAGTGTAGAATAGGAATAGTTAGATTCACCACTACCCACCTCCGAGGCCAACCCAGAATAGTCTTGAACCTGAATCAGCCTCAATATTGATTGCAAGGAAGAGGGAAAGGGCTCATTAAAGGCCTGGCTCAGACCTTAGTCTTCCAGACTGACTAGGGACTTAAGAAGACCCAGGGACCCCACCATGTTCTCAACCCGTCTTTTCAGTTCAGGCCTTTCAGCAGAGACATGAATAGCCCAGCCGTTACTTAATTCATGTTGCCAAGTGCAAACTGATTTATCCCCAAATGAATCCCTTTACTGTAACGAATCCCTAATTCCTAAATTCCAACCAATTTGATAGTTAATTATAGAAGCTTATTAGCTAAATGTATGTTCTGAGTAAAAATTTTGACTCCTTGGGGAAAATTTCTTTTGCTGCTAGCATACAATATTTGCTATGTATATAAACTTAAGTCAATGCCAGAAATTTTTTAACCAGCTCACATTTATAATCTGTAATGATCAAATCAAAACATACTGTAAACTCAGTTGGAAATGCCTGGTAATATGGTTAAGTTGTGTTTAAATGTGAATGCAATTTACATGACATTGGCAATGCCTGAGACTTCTTTCATTGTGAATGATTAAAAGGCAGTCCAATATACGAATGGCTTTCATCTTACCCATCTCCCATTGATTTACTAAGTATAACATCTTGAGTTTAGAGTAAAGTCATTCACAGGGAGTTTAGTCGTGGAGCTAGAAGGAACCTCAAAAAAACCGTTTTGGCCAGACTTCCATGTCATGAACAGGCTTTTTGATGAATGATACTTATTATTTGTTTCTAAAATAATGCAGTGTTGGAGAAGGAAACAGTCTAGTGCTTTCCTCTTCTGATGGAAGAGAATCAGCACCATTGCTATAATAGGAACAGGATATAAAAAGACCCATGAAGAAAGAAAGAGGAAGAAAGCTATGGTTCCAAAAGCAGGTACCGTAGGTTTTGAAAGAAGGTAGTGATGGTGATTAAACTGTAGTCCTTGTTTTCTAAAATGTTCTTTCATGTTAGGCACCATCCACATAGTTATTAACCACCGACTTCCAAAGAGAAGATCCCCTTGATTTATATGTGTTGTGAAAATACTAAAAATTAATTCTCAAGTCTAATTAACTATTACATTCTCTTACTAGGGCTATTTCCCTTAATTTTTAATTCAGAAAATTAATCAGTTGACCAGGTGCAGTGGCTCATGTCTATCATCCTAGTACTTTGGGAGGCCAACGCAGGTGGATCACTTGAGGTCAGTAGTTTGAGACCAGCCTGGCCAATAGGCAAAGAAAGAGTGAAAACAAGAAAAAACAGTGAAACCTTGTCTCTACTAAAAATACAAAAATTAGTCGGGTGTGGTGGTGCACACCTGTAATTCCAGCTATGCGGGAGGCTGAGGCAGGAGAATCCCTTGAACCCGGGAGGCAGAGGTTGCAGTGAGCCAAGATTGTGCCACTGCACCTGGGGGACAGAGTGAGACTATCAGTAAAGAAGGAAATGTCCTTTAAACAAACAAAAACAAACATGCCTGTCTGTTTCTTCTGAAGTCTCTCTACATCCTTAAGAGGAAAACCAGCACTCTAGGGAAGAAACTGAGCTTTACAAGAGAATAGTCCCCATTCTAGCTACCAGTCTTGCTTTCTCCCATTTTGGCAACCCCCAATGAATTTGCTACTGAAAAGGTTACTCTCCCCTTTGCCCTCATCTCCCTGAGCTAGAGGCCAGACTGTTGTTAATGGTTTTCAATTCCAAAGCCCCTGATGGACATTCTTGTTTCTGTGCTACTGCTTTCTCTCTCTTAAAGTGCAACGGGATAAATACTACTATGACTGGGATATTAGGCTCAGTGTGGCTATCCCCTTCCTTCAGGGGAAAAATTCCATCTGTCTGAACCGTTTTAGGTGATCATGAGTAGAGCAGCTTAGTCAGCAGCCAGCCAGCCACACTCATCACAAAAGATTTGTTCAAACTCACTGTAAAGAATGACAAGACAGACAGCTAATCCTTTCACTGTGCCTCGAAGCTCCCCTGTGCAAGTCACCAACCCTACCAGTCCCTTTCATATGCGAGGCTAACAGAGTGATCAGAACCACCTTAGGAGGGGACAGAGGGCAGAGCAAGAGGGCTCCACGTTTAATTACTCCAGGCTCTGACTTCTGCCCACAATTACAGAGCATGAAGGCAGAATTGGCCTTTAGTATGTGAAAAGGAAGTGATTCCTACAGGGTATCATTGTTATAGTTTCATATTTATGGAAAGAGAAAAGGACTCCAATTCACTCATGTTGTTAAGGGCTTGTCCCTCACTCCACTGGAGCCCCCTTTCTATGTTTTGGGCACAGATGGCTGGGACCAAGAGGAGGGAGGAAGAGCTCTTAGGGCCAGCAGCTGCCAGAGTGTGAATTACCCCTCAGGGATCTACAGCAGAGTTTAATGATAAACTACCCACACACCCCCAGAAAAGATTGAGGAGCAATGCATAACTTTGCAGATTACAAACCCTTGTTTTACTTTTTAGACCTTTTTTCCATACTCTGCTTCATTGGAACTCAATGGCTGTGATGTGACCAACACCTGTGATGATAGCAAAGCCCCTCCTTCCACAGTCTCCTGACTGTCGGGGACCTCCTTGGTCATTGATAGAAAGCTTTAGAAAACACTTAGATTTTTAGGGAAGAACTAAAAAGTCCCCAAAACATACTAGTCCATGACTTCAATAACTGAAAATGTCCTCGGTGTAAACTAACCCAGGAATCTGGATCATACATGTTTAAAAAAAATCCCATGAATCAATATTTTCCTATAACACACCCTAAAATTCCTATTTTTGTAATTAATGGTTGAACAGTGATCAGCCATTTAAACATAGGCTCTCTGGAATAACCAGACGCTAGAATAGTTTCCAAAGTGTTTTGTGTATCAAAATCCTATATACTTAGAAGAAGAACTCAGGATAAGAAAAAAATCGCTAGGTCCCAAAGTTCATGACTGTCATCAGATGCAACTGCGAGTGGCCTACGGTCATTTTTTCAAATGAGAAGGCTGGAGAGAGAGAACAACAGTAATCACAAAACCTCTGCTGCCCTTAGTCCATGACAATGTTTAAGGAAACTTTTTAAAATTAAGCCATCTTTTGAATTGTTTTCTATACCAAATCTAAAATATTAAAATGAAATTATTAAATATTTAAAATGGGGTATTTAGTGGAAATGCAATCAGTAGACAGCATTGCTTTTTAGTGCCTGCTGAACAAGGAGAAAGAATGAAGAGAAAACAGCTGTCCTACCTGTGTGACACTCGTGTGAAAATGACAGGTATTCACAGGTCATTGAGCACTAACTCAGAAGCTAGGCGGCAATGCCATCCAATGGTTAGAGATCTTTTGAAATATAATCTTACCACCATTCGGAGGTAAGTACTTGCTTACAAAGGTCTTTAATATTAGTAAATGAATGTATAAAATTATAAACTATGCATTTTCAAAGAGTAACATGTATTTTATATTAAATCCAAGTAAATTTTTTTTCATAGCTGCCTACCACAACTGCAAATTATTCAAAATAAACTTGGATACATATCCTTATAGGGATATGGGACACCCATCCATATTCTCCTACTTGATGTTTTTAAAGATTGAAACTTTTAAACATCAGGCTCTAAGAAATTCCATCAAGATGAATAAATGGGGAATGGTTTTTTACTTCTTAAGCATAAATGGGAAATGTTGGCTGTTAAAAAATGTGCCCAGTTCTTTAAAGGTGGATGTTCTAGTAACACTGGATTAACAAGCAAGCAAAACTGCATGAAGTGAACGAATATTTCATTGTATAAATATAGCACAGGTTTTATCTGTTGGATTTAATTCTAAATCTAAGAAAAAAATGTTCTTCAAGAGGTTTCAGTTATAGTTTCAAATAACAAAATATGAAAATATTGTTCAGCAAAGCAAATAATTGATCTTTTTTCAAAATTACTTATATTTTGGAAAGTCTATATAGAATATACACAAATTTCTTCAGCCCTCTTGATTTCATATTTTCATGAAACCTTTTCCCCTAATAATTTGTCTTTACTATTTAATCAGTGCTTTACTATATTACTCCACATGAAAAAATATCCTTTCCTTCATCTGACAATGTGGAAAAAAAGAACTCCATTTCTCTGCCATTCTGGTTCTCTTCAATGTCCATTGAGAAAGTTTCTCAACTGTTTGTAAAATGCGGGGAAAAAATGCATTTCTAAACCTGGTACTTAAGGTTATACTGGATTGTTTGCTACCTAATTAGAAGTTATTAGGGGAGGGGCAATGTATCTTTTTATATGATTTTTAGCCAAATCTAGATGTTCTGATACACATTTCTGAATACCTGTCTGACTGTAAATACAGCCTGCGGAGGTTCAGGTTGATAAACCTTTTACCTGACTGTTCCTCAGCCATGCTCCTTGCCAGCTTCTGGCACATTGTACATAGATTTGTCAAATGTTTAAATGATGTTGTTTTTCTAAATGCTGTTCTCTACAACAATTTTTTAATTTCTTTTGCTGTCCATTGTTTTGGACTTTGTGTGTTCGTTTAAAAAAAAATTCCTAAATATTTAACACCAGGAAAAATATTTTTAAATAAACTGGTGCTAATTGAAACAGAAGGAAATTTTCATATTGAAGATGTACAATATTAAATGTTCACACCAGTTAAACTGCACTTTCCCAAGGGGACAGCTGGCATCTACCTGAAATGGGCATCAAGAGACCACCAAATGTTTACAGTTTCTGTGGCCTATCTAAGTGTAAAATGCAGAAGTGACTCTGTCCCCCCAGAGTTGAGGATTTGCTACTCCGGTTCTCTGGAAGCATTTAAGTAGAAGAAAAGGTTTATAGTAAGAATCACTTTAGTAATCGTCTTCTGGTCCTTGGACTTTTCTGTTCTGTAATGCTTGTAACAATGAATATGGTGTTGCCAATCTAGTCTGATATCATCGTTGACTTGTACTTACTTTGTGGATGGTTCTATCTGGGGTTACACTGGCACAAACAGAGCCAGAACACTGGACTTTCAATAATACCATTTTGACTTCTACAATGTCCACACACATGAATTTAAATGCACTTGTAACTGGTTAATTACCATGAAGTAAGTCTAACTTCCACTTAATAAAAGTTTTTGTGTATCTGCTTCTATTTGGAGACCATTTATTTAAATTCAGGATAACTAATTTATACCAAGAAATGCTCATGGGGGCTTGGGGTTTTACCTAGAGTTGTAAAAATAGTTCAAAACCAAGGAGATGCTGTCATCATCAAGGCCATTTTTGGAAACATATGGAAGGCCTGTCTCCTCATATTCAGCCCTGCTAATGACAGTTTCAACCCATTCCCTTAGCAATGATTTTCCATATACGTCAGCTGCTGACCCTGTGCTGCTGACTCTGTTGTCCCAAGCAAGTAGACAACATGGCAACCAGAGGAAAAATAACCTATTTTGAAGCTAAGCCAGCCTGGAATTGTCATCCTCAGGCCTCAGGGTTCTCGAAGGTTGGTTTCTGCAAAGTTAAGTGCCCACATGTTTGCCAATGGAGGAGGGGTAGGCATTGCAACCTCCACAGACCATGCTCAGACTGTGCATGTGCCTGTCGCAAGCCCTCCGCTCCCAGGGTCCCAGAGGCTCTCCAGGTCTCAGTGACTGTGGGACACGGCTGAACCCTCAGGGGCAGGGCAGCAGAAAAAGGTATTAAGAATCTGGGCCATAGATGTTGTCCTGCAAAGTTGTGTGGAAAGCATACGTTTGCAAAATAAGTTTTTACTAAATACTAACTATACAAAGGGATGCTGTAGGAAACAGCTGATGACATAATGAACTGTTAGTGTAAAAATGTAAGCTACCTTCCTTTCAAAAAACACCCTGCAAGAATTTACATTTCCGAAGGGTGAAGACCACGTCCTACGTGTTGTACCCACCTGGTGGTGTACTCTACCAGGCATATAATAGATGATCAATTAATTTTTAATGAATGAATGAACAAATTGTTCAGATAGAGCATTTCTTCAGGCTTCAGATGTGCTTTCTGCCTTCAACCTACCACTGCCGGAACAAAGCAGAGGAAGGAAGTAAACATTTTAAAGACTTGGCAGAGACATTTATTTGAACTTTTTTTTAAAGTCCGCATTTTTAAAGTTTCTTTAAAATATATACATTCTCAAAATTGCTGACTCCAAATAACTACATTGATTACAAGCCAATACGGGACAAAGTGTGCAGTCACATGGTTACTGTTTTAAGTAGAAACGCCATGCACATGGCAAGAATTCAATAAACAAGTGAACAAAAATGAATGCTTCTAAAGGAAATAAATTATAACAGGTCTGTGCTATTACAAGCAAGCAGAGTAAATGGAATGAGACTACTAGGATTTGTGTCAGTAATAGGAGAGAGAATCTAGGCTGGCATTAAGGCATAATTGACACTTTTAGGAGGGGGATCTGGGTATTATAGTCATTGTATATTTGTTTGTATCTGTGTAATATGTGCACAGTAAAAAAAAAAAAAATCAGGGTAGGAAAAAGCTTAGAGTGAAAGCAGGTTCCTGCTGCTGTCCCCTTTTACCCTTTCGTTATGCTCCCAGAAGCAGCCACGTTCGACTTAACTGTTTCTTCTGGGACTTGATTCTATGTGTATCTTTTTATTTAATTATGTGCAAGTATGCCTGACAAACAACAGCCAACTCCAGCCAAGGCACCTACCGGTATCAAGAGCAGGAGGGACAGAGCACAGCACAAGGCTGGAAAGTGACACACAGGGACTGGCAAAGTGCCTGGCGCAGGGAAGTGCCCTGTGTTACGAGGGGCACCCCCTGTGCACGGTGGAAGCCTACTGCTCTGAACAACACAGGCATCTCCCTGGGCATTAAGATGCTGGCCTGTGGCTGATCCATGACTCTCTCACAAGTTTGCTGATTGTGGATTAATTCTCCAAAGCACAGTAAGCCTGAGCAACCTGAAAACAATCAAGTGTCCTCACCTCCAGATGAAACCTGCAAACTAGCCTCAGACCCCAGGCCAAAGCCTTCAGCCAGCCAGCTGGCTAGCGCATCTCTCACGATCTGCACAGCAATTCCTAGTTTGGGGTACATTCCTACTTTAGCTGATTTCACCGTAATGCCCAGATCATCCCAGAAAATCCTTTCATGTCAGATGTTGCAGAATGGCTCAGTGAAGGCAAAGTTGCTCACTGTTCACCTGGTGGCTACAGCCAGAGGTGCTGGAAACCAGCTACACCCATACTTTTTATGTGGTTGGCTGCAAGTAATAATCCCACTCAAAGCTGACTAAGCAAACACAAGTGGGGATTCACTGAAAGAACACATGGTGTTTCTGTGGGATCCCAGGTCAGATAATGTTGCCAGGCCACATAAAGGCCTGGAAGCAGGAGTGAGAAAGCCTTAGGTAAAAAGGCAACAACACTCTGCCCTTCCTGTCCCATCTGTCATCCAGTCTCCAGGGGGCAGTGGGATCAAGACTCCTCTCTTCTCTAGGGTCTCTTTCCTCCTCACTCTACATAGCTGCCTGTTTTCCTCCTCCAGCACATGGTGGAAAATGGCCAGCAGAGGCCTACATGACCTCCCAAGACATGCAGTCAAGAGGGGACTAGAATTTTAGAGCACCAATTTCAAACTCAATAGAGAATCTGATTGGCCTGGCAAGGGAGAGTCTGCTCCAACCAACCGGGCTGAGGTGAGAGTGTATTGTTTGGGCCACATGGAAGTTTCTCTAATATTACGTTTGTACCAATTTAATAATAAAGTGTGGGTGAAGGTGGGCAGATCACTTGAGCCCAGGAGTTTGAGACCAGCCTGGGCAACATGGTGAGACCCCATCTCTATAAAAAATATAAAAACTAGCCAGGCATAATAGCATGTGTCTATAGTCCCAGCTACTCAGGAGGCTGGCATGGGAGGATCACTTGAGCCAGGAAGGTTGAGGCTGCAGTGAGCTGTTTGTGCCACTGCACTTCAGCCTGGACAAGAGAGCAAGACATTGCCTTAAAAAAAAAAGTGTGAGGTTGGGAAGGAAATGATTGGTGGAAGAAATAATTTTACCATTTCTAGGACAGGATATAAAGGCCATTTTTCTTGCTAATAAATACAATAATAGGTTATTACACCCAGGAGGGGTCTGAAAGAACATCTAATTTAACTCTCATTTCACAGATGAGATTCATGACCCATGAATATCATTTGACATTTTAGTATTGTTTAATGCCAGTTTGTTTTCATAAGGTTTCATTGTTTACTTTTTTTCTGAAAGATAAGACTGTCTATGATCTAGGCCATTGAAAACCACCTATGAAAAACAATTTTTTTTTCCAAGATGGAGTCTTTCTCTGTTGCCTAGGCTGGAGTGCAGTGGTGCAATCTCCACTCACTGCAACCTCTGCCTCCTGGGTTCAAGCAATTCTCTTGCCTCAGCCTCCCAGAGTAGCAGGTATTATAGGCAAGCACCACCACACCCAGCTAATTGTTTGTGTTTTTAGTAGAAATGGGGTTTTACCATATTGGCCAGGCTGGTCTTGAACTCCTGACCTCATGATCCACCTGCCTCGGCCTCCCAAAGTGCTGAGATTACAGGCGTGAGCAACCGTGCCTGGTGAAAAAATTATTTTTAAAGTTAAAAAGGGGCCAGGCGTGTTGGCTCACACCTATAATCCCAGCACTTCGGGAAGCAGAAACAAGCAGATTACCTGAGGTCAGGAGTTGGAGACCAGCATAGGCAACGTGGCAAAACCCCATCTCTACCAAAAATACAAAAAGTGAGCCAGGTGTGGTGAGCGCCTGTGGTCACAGCTACCTGGAAGGCTAAGGGGCAAGAATCACTTGAGCCTGGGAGACAGAGGTGGCAGTGAGCTGAGATTGGCTACTGCACTCCAGCATGGGTGACAGAGTGAGGCCCTGTCTCAAAAATAAAGTTTAAAAAGGGTTGTCTTCTTATCTTAAACATAGCCATACCAAGCATAGAGGGTAGGAGAACTGGAGCCATACTGCCGAATTCAAATTCCAGTTTCACCATTTACTAGCTGTGTGACCATGGAGAAATTACTTAACCTCTCTATGCCTCAATTTCATGCTCCATAAAATGTGGATAATAATGTGAACTGTCTCATATGAGTATCATGAGTTCTAAATGAGTTAATACGTGTAAAGTGTTTAGTATGTTGCCCAGCACATATTGAGAGCCATGAAAGTATTTTTTTTTGCATTCCAAAGTATTTTTCTGAGTAATCAACAGTCTCATACTTTAAGTAGCTTGAGACAAATACATTAGTCCAAAAAAGCATCTTGAACCATTAGAACAGAAGCCATCAGTTAGCTGCAGTAAGCTAAAAGGACATATTTTTTTCTAACAAAGATTATTTTCTAATGTTTCCAATTTATAACTCTGTACTATAGAAGTACAGAAAAGTAGAAAGAAAATCAGATAACTACCACCCTCAAAAATAAGTGCTGGTAGATTGATACATTTTTCTCAAGCTATTTCCATGCATATTTATTTGCATAGTTGTGATCACACTGTATATAAAATTCAGCATGTTGCCTTTAGTCACTTAACATTATAGCATATGCAGCTTCCCATATCATTAAATATTTTCAAATGCCTCATTTCAATGGCTGTGTAATAGTACAGCATGTAGATTTCCTGAAATATTCTATTTGGAAAATGTATGTTGTTTCCAATTTTATACTCTTTTAAACTTTTACTACAGTTGCCAAATTACTATCCAAATGATTTGGCTCAATTTACTCTCCCAGCAGCAAACTGAATGAGTGTCTTTCTGTAGGCTCACCTGTAAGGAGTATTATCATTTTTTAAAATCTGTCCTAAGTTGATGAATATTAAAAGGCATGTCATCCTTGTTTTCATTTTTCCTGCCTTCCTTCCTCTCTCTCTTCCTTTTTCTTTCTCTTTCTTTCATCTTTCTTTCTTTTCTTTTGACAGAGTCTAGCTCTGTCGCCTTGACTGGATTGCAGTGGCACAATCATAGCTCACTGCTAACTTGAACTCCTAGGCTCAAGTGATCATCTTGCCTCAAACTTCCAAGTAGTTGGGACTACAGGCACATGCCACTGCAACCAGCTATGTTGTTTATGTTTCTGTAGGAATGGGGGTCTTACTGTGTTGCCCAGGCTGGTCTCCAACTCCTGGTCTCTAGCAATCCTCCTGCCTCAGCCTCCCAAAGTGCTGGGATTACAGGTGGGAGCCATCATGCCCAGACAATTTATAGTTCTTAAATACAAGCTAATTATGTTAAACAGTTTTCTCTGTCAGACATTTACAATTTCTATTTACAATATGTCAGTTCACATCTTTTGCCTATTCACCTTTTCGGATCTTAACCCTTCCTTATGTATTAGTAGGAGTTCTTTCTATTGTTAGGATTTAAACTTTTTAATGTCCATCTTACTTGCTATAATTGTTTTTGCAATGTATGCGCATTTTAAATTCAGGTATGACACATTTTTGCTTGCACATTTTAAAATCTTTATATCATTAAATCTGTCAGTTGTTTCCTTAAAAATTTCACAGCTCACCCACAGCTTAGACAGACCTCTCACATTTCAGGTGTCAGATAATATTTTCCTTATATTTTCTTTGCCTTTTATTTATATGAATTTTTTTCTTGTTATCTAGAATATTTTGGTGTAAGGTAAAGTTCAAAATGTGGTGGTGGTGTTTTTTTGGACAGAGTTTCACTCTGTTGCTCAGGCTGGAGTGCAGTAACGCCATCTGGGCTCACTGCAGCCTCCGCCTCGCGGGTTCAAGCAATTGTACTGCCTCAGCCTCCTGACATGCCTGGCTAATTTTTGTAGTATTAATAGAGATGGGATTTGCCAGGCTGGTCTTGAACTCCTGACCTCAAGTGATCCGCCTGCCTCGGCCTTCCAAAGTCCTGGGATTACAGGTATGAGCCACCACATCTGGCCTTCAAAATGTGTTTTTTCCAAATAGCTAGCTAGTGTCAGCTTCATTTATGACTAACCCAGCCATTCTGCAGATCTGTATGACCATTAGTCACTGAACTGTTACCAAGTTAGGATCTCCTCAAGGCTCTTTTGTTCCTGACTCAGTCAACTCAATTTCCCCATCCCCTTTTCCTATGGCCATTTCTGCATCATTGGGCAGGCAGTAGTGAGATTGATGGTATCTGACTCCCAAAAGTTATATACTGTTGTCCACTGGAGAGAAATCTGTTCCATGAGGTCCTTGGACTTCTGTCCCTACCATCCAACTCCCACTCAGTGTCATGGTCATGCTGCGGTCTCTGGGGGCACAGCCCACGTTACTCCCTCTAAGGACCCTTCCAGTCTCCCAGCTCTGCCTTAACCTGCCTGCCATTTTCCGGCCCTAGGAAAGTCAAGGCTTTCTTGAGCCATCTAGACCTTGCCATGCCACACTACCTCCCTTGCCCAGCCCCTCTTGCACCATGATGGCCTCTGTGGAGCATGCTCCGAAAAGCAGGGCACAGGTCACTCTACCTGGAAATCCCACTCAATGTACTAGGTGTTGCTCCCACTTCCCTCCCACATATCCCTTCAGTGAGACCACTCCAGAGGTTTGCTCCTGGGCTCATCTCTCGGACTCTCTGGAATTCTTTTCCTCCAAGTAGACTCCCTTGCCATGTCATGGGATCCTGTCACCCCACTGTCATCTTTGACACTACTCTCTCCTTCACTTCTTGCAGCAAATCCATTACCACGTCCAGTGGATTTTATCTCCTGTGTATCTTTTATATCAACTCAATGCTCTGTTTTCACTGCTCCCACCTGGGTGGAAGCCACCATCCTCTCATTGCCTGTACATTCTTAATGGCACCTAATGAGTCTCCCCCAATTACTAATGCATTCTTTCAATGCACTCTTCATGCGCCCTGAATCCTGCCAAAACTGGTTTGCATGGGTCCCTGCTCAATTCGGCCCTGTCTAACGGCATCCGCCCCGACCTTCCACCTGCCTAGAATGACACACACATCAAAATGTATCTGAAAGTTTGTTAAGAGAGGCTGGGTGTGGTGGCTCACACCTGTAATTCCAGCACCTTGGGAGGCCAAGATAGGCAGATTGCTTGAACTCAGGAATTCAAGACCAGCCTGGGAAACATAGTGAAATCCTGTCTCTACAAAAAATACAAAACTTGACTAGGCATGGTGGCACATACCTGTAGTCCCAGCTACTCAGGAGGCTGAGGTGGGAGGAACCTTTGAACTAGGAAGGCGGAGGTTGCAGTGAGCTGAGATCACACCACTGGACTCCAGCCTGGGCAATAGTGAGCCCCTGCCTCAAAAAGGAAGAAAGGCGCCGGGTGTGATGGCTCACGCATGCAATCCCAGCACTTTGGGAGGCCAAGGTGGGCCCCTCACTTGAGGTCAAGAGTTATAGACCAGCCTGGCCAACATAGTGAAACCCCGTCTCTACTAAAAATACAAAAAATTAGCTGGGCATGGTGGCACGTGCCTGTAATCCCAGCTACTCAGGAGGCTGAGGCAGTAGAATTGCCTGAACCCAGGAGGCGGAGGTTGCGGTGAGCAGAGATCGCGCCATTGCACTCCAGCCTGGGTAACAAGAGCGAAACTCCGTCTCAAAAAAAAAAAAAATCAGCCGGGTGTGGTGGCACATGCCTGTATTCCCAGCTCTGCAGTAGGCTGAGACAGGAGAATCGCTTGAACCCGGGAGGCAGAGGTTGCAGTGAGTGAGCCAAGATTACGCCACTGCACTCCAGCCTGCGCAAAACAGACTCCATCTCAATAAAGAAAAGTGTTTGTTAAATGAATAAATGAAATAAAAACTGCAAGACCACAACAGTCACATGGAGTCTGACCTTCCTGCAAAAGAATAAAAAATTATAAAATGGGATACACAAAGAGCGGCATCTCCCCCTTTAAGTGTTTGTCTGTCTGTCTGTCTGTCTGTCTGTTTTGAGGTGGTGGCAATGGAAGGAAGATGACTTTCTGAGAAAAATCCAGCAATAAATTTCTCAGTAGAAGCTTAAGTACTAGAACTTTTATAATCTGATGATAAATGGAAAAACTGATTAGAAATATACACCCTTGGCATTGCTTAGACAAAATGAATAATCTCTTCTTGAAAGCAAATGTTTACTGACTTCTGCAATGTAACTCCATTTTCTAGCATACCCCATAATATAAATTGTTCTTATGTAAGCCACAGCACCTTAGCATGAAATTATTTACTTTTAATAATAGAAGAGTTATTTTTGACTGCAAAAAAACATAACTCTGGCCTGGTTTGCTCCAGTTCATTTGTTTGGACAGCCATCTGGCAAATTATTCAACACAGACGGACTATTCCTCAGTACACGTCAAATATGTTCTATTTAAAAGCTGATGCTGTGCCTAAGGCTGAGCTGTAATTCTTTTCTCATTTTCTTCTCTTTGCTTTTTATGGCCAAATAAACAAAGGATTTGACTTAGAACTTCTTGTACTTCTTTATTCACCACATGATGATAAAGTAATAAAACTGCTTCCATGTGCCACAGTCGAAACCCAGTGTCATAATTTCAGAGAAACGAGAATGGACCATAGATACTTCTGCCTTCTGGGAGACTGTGATAATTCTTCCCAAGGCAGACAGGTCTTTGGTTTTTAGGAGAACACCTCAGAGAACACTGACACTTTTTTTTAGTGGAAAGAAAAGCAGCTCTTCGGATGCAGCCTGAATAGCCTATTTTTCTGCATAATAAACAAATGGAATTTGGACAGTCAGGCAGCATGAGTGGGGTGGGGGGCACAGGGCAGGGAGGATAAGAAACCCGGAACTAAGGAAGGAAGCAGGGAGATGTGAGAAGACAGTGCTGTCCATGGAACTTTCCGTGATGATGGAAGTGTCCCACATTCTGTACCATCTAATATGGCAGCCACTGAGCACTTGAAACGTGGCTGATGTGACTGAGAAAATGAATTTTTAACTTAAGTGAAAATGGCCAGCTACTCAGGAGGCTGAGGTAGGAGCCTCACACATGGTTATTTTGTCCTGGACAGTGCAAAGGACTTTTCTCACCACTCGCTCCCCACCTCCCTAAATATGAGCCACATGCAACAGGGAGAGGATTGGGAACCCAGAAGGCTCCTGAGGACCTCCCAGGGCAGGGACACTAAGGGGCTTTCAAGAAGGCCAGGCCGGGCATAGTGGCTCACATCTGTAATCCTAGCTCTTTTGGAGGCTGAAGTGGGAGGATCATCTGAGGTCAGGAGTTTGAGACCAGCCTGGCCAACATGACGAAACTCCATCTCTACTAAAAATACAAAAATTAGCTGGGTGTGATGGCGGGTGCCTGTAATTCCAGCTACTCAGGAGGCTGAGGCAGGAGAATCACTTGAGCCTGGAGGCAGAGGTTGCAGTGAGCCAAGATCACACCACTGCACTCCAGCCTGGGTTACACAACAAGACACTGTCTCAAGGAAAAAAAAAAAAAAAAAAAAAAAAAAAGGTCAGTTTTAAGTTGTTGCCTGCTCTGTTTCTTCTCTGTCATCCACAGTCCTTGAGTAAACATCTTTTTTACGAAGGTGGCCGTTCATCTCAGCTTGCTGGGACTGCCTCTTGTGCCTCGTGTCCTGGTGTAATTCAATCAGTTCAGCCTGTAGTCCCAGCTACTTAGGAGGATTACCTGAGCCCAGGAGTTCAAGACCAACCTAAGCAATATAGTGGAACTCTGCCTCTTCAAAAAAAGAAAAAAAAAAGGGTCCCCCTTGAACAAAATATCATCTTGACCCTTCTTCAGCACATGGCCTTGTATTTGTGCTGCTGTGGGGATTTAGGGACAAGAGCTTACAGAGACTCCTGGGCTCGGCCTTCCCCGCCTCTGCACTGCTTCACACCAGCTTTGTACAGGAGGTGGGACAGAGAAGAGAAGCAGAAGCGAGACCCAGCTGTCTTTCCCCACTTAAATCAGAGGAAGGAGATGGAGAGATGTGTGGAAAGCCAGATACAAAAATGGGAAAATGGGCTGGGTGTGGTGGCTCATGCCTGTAATCCCAGCACTCTGGGAGGCCAAAGCGGGCAGATCACTTGAGGTCAGGAGTTCGAGACCAGCCCATCTCTACTAAAAATATAAAAATTAGCTGAGTGTGGTGGCAGGCACCTGTAATCCCAGCATCCCAGCTACTCGGGAGGCTGAGGCACGAGAATCGCTAGAACCCAGGAGGTGGAGGTGGCAGTGAGCCCAGATAGTGCCACTGCACTCCAGCCTGGGCTAAGATATGAGACTCCATATCAAAAAAAGAAAAAGAGAGAGAGAGAAAAAAATAAAGTGTTTCTGGAACTTTCAGGCATTGTCAAGGAAATTGGGCAGATTAAGTGTCTTTCCACTCTCTCGTGCTTGATAGAATTCAGTATCAGTATGCAGCACACTCTAATGCAGTTAAACCTATAAGAACACTTATAAACTTCTTTAAGGCACAGACTTCAAAGTAAAATTATCCGAGATTTCCACCAGGATACAATAAAAGTAAACTTGCCATGTATGGTACAGTACAACCAAAAACTCTTATAGCCTGAGCTTTAACTAAAATATGGTATAATTTCTAACTTTAGGCCCAACATTTTGTTTATGCATGAACAAACAAAATCAGCACCCCACAAAACAGGCAACCAAAGCAAAAATGGACAAATGAGGCCACATCTAGTTAAAAAGCTTCCACACAGCAAAGGAAACAATCAACAGAGACAAACCACAAAATGGGAGAAAATATCTGCAAACTACCCATCTGACGATGGATTAATAACCAGAATATATAAGGAGCTCAAACAACTCTATAGGAAAAAATCTAATAATCTGGCACAAAAATGGACAAAAGACCTGAATAGACATTTCTCAAAAGAAGACCTACGAATGGTAAACAGGTATATAAAGAACTGTTCTGATAACCAGCATCATTGATTATCAGAGAAAAGCAAATCAAAACTACAAGTATCATCTCACCCCAGGTAAAATGGCTTTTATCCAAAAGACAGGCGGTAACAAATGCTGGTGAGGATGTGGAGAAAAGGGGACCCTCATACACTGCTGGTGGGAAAGCAAATGGGTACAACCACTGTGGAGAACAATTTGGAGGTTCCTCAAAAAACCAAAAATAGAGCCACCGTATACATGATCCCGCAATCCCACTGCCGGGTATATACCCAAAAGAAAGGAATCCGTATATTGAACAGATATCTGCACTCCCATGTTTACTGCCAAAATTTGAAAGCAATCTAAGTATCCATCAACAGATGAATGAATAAAGAAAATGTGACAAAGATGAACAATGGAGTACTATTCAGCCATTAAAAAAATTAGACCCTGTCAGTTGCAACAACATGGATGGAACTGGAAGTCATTATGTTAAGTGAAAGAAGCCAGGCACAGGAAGAAACTTTTTATGTTCTCTCTTATTCATGGGAGCTAAAAATTAAAAGAATTGAACTTGTGGAGATAGAGAGTAGAAAGATGGTTACTGGAGGCTATGGTGGAAGGGGGATGGTTAATGGGTACAAAAAAATAGCGAGAATGAGTAAGATCTAGTATTTGCTGGCACAACTGGGTGGCTATAGTCAAAAACAATTATACATTTAAAAATAACTAAAAGAGGCTGGGCGTGGTGGTTCACGCCTGTAATCCAAGCACTTTGGAGGCCAAGGCGGGTGGATCACCTGAGGTCAGGAGTTCAAGACCAGCCTGACGAACATGGTGAAACCCCATCTTTAAAAAAATAAAATAACTAAAAGAATATAACTGGATTGTAACACAAAGGACAAATACTTGAGGGGATAGACACCCCATTTATTTTGGTTACCCATTGCATGTCTGTATCTAAATATCTCCTGTAACCCATAAATATATATACCTACTATATACTCACAAAAATTACAAATTTTTTAAGTTCTACATGGAGAGGAACATTTTTGATTTCTCACTTAGCATATTTGTAAATGAGAACTAGACATTGTTACTACAACTATCCTAAATCCACTGTACATATGAAACATGTAAAGAATCATTTACTTTATTTCCACGTATATACAAGATGTGGCTTTGTTGCTTTTATGGCTCCAGCACATAAATTCCTAGGATACATTTCATAGGCCACCTAAATACCCGAGGTGAGGGCAGCAGGAAGCAGGATGGTGGAGAGTGGGCTCGCTCTGGAGTCAGGATTCCAGTTTTGAATACTGCTCCTACCAACTTAGTTTTCTTATCTGTAACATGGGGATAATTTTAGTACTTACCTCGTAGGGCTATCAGAGGATTCAACTAGATAATCCCAATAGGGCACTTAGCACAGTCCCTGGCAAGCAATATGTGCTGTCCAAGTGCTATGATGACGCCAATGCCGATGACAACAATTAGGAAAATTATGACCATGATGACAATTAGTGACTCACTGATAGGGAGACAGGAAAATCTGTAAATATAAATTTGAAAACAGTTAACAACGGCACACTTTATAAAATGGGTCCTGATTGAAGGTTCATTTTTGCTACTGTAAGACAATAATATCAACTGTGTGAGTCATTCATCATTCCCCTTTGCACACACTGTGACAAAATTCTGTTTTCTATCTAATAGAATGTGAATTCCTTGAGAAAAGGAGTATATTGTATATTGACATGAAATTGTATCCTGGAAACCAGCATAGTACTTGAAATGTGGAAAGTAATCAACAAATATTTATTGATCTTTTTTGTGGAACAATTATTGCCTGATCATCACCTGCTATGTGATTGGCACTGATGAGCTAGATGCTAAGGACACACACCTGGCTAACTGGAGGGGGTCAACAGAGGAAAAACATGATTACACACAGCCAGAATATTCTCTTTAATATGCTAGAACGGTAGAAATGTTGCCTGTCACATGTGAACAAATCTGACTTATTTCCTGCAGGGTCCACTCTTGGTAGCCTTAAGCTAAGCTAGGAGAATTTACAGACTCCAAGAAGCCTCACCCAATGCTGGCTTCACTTGAGGAATGGAGCAGGAAACAGCACACCAGGAGGAGCACTCCCAGCAATCCAGGGGTTAATTTTAAGGGTCTGAGTCACAGGTGAGAGACGAGGGCCTGAAAACAGACAGGTGGGTGCAGAAGCCTCCCTGGCCCCTACACATCAGGAACTATTTCTACCGAGCCACAGCTTTTGGGTCCCAGCAGGTGAAGTGCCCCATTATAAGTCAGGACACCCAAGAAGCCCAAACTGTGCTTCCTCCCCATACAGTCATATTCACTCCTGGTCCTCCCTGTCCAGATGCACCTTCCCAATCACAGCCCATTCTTAGCATCAGCAGTGTTGCCTGGTAACACAGCTAGCACTTCTAGCAGGTTGCAGGAAAACAGGGCTAAAAGTTAACCCAAGATCATTTTGTTCACAGAGAAAGAGAAAATGCTTTTGTTAACTTGTACTCCCATGGCCCCATTCCTGATCCCTCTGATAGCTTCCCATATCTTATCAGAAATCACCAATGAGAGGTCCCTGATGCACCCTAAACTCAGTGGGTATGAGACCCACATAATTCTCTCCTCTCTCCCTGCCTCTCTCTCCTCTTATGTTCCCTGCTTTGATGGAGATAATCATCATCCATCCAATCATCCCTTGCACAGACTCCTTGCATGGGCTTCCATTCCAAACAAGCTGATTGCATGACAATCAACTCTTCAGAACCTAAACGTAGTCTGCTCTAGCCGCTTCCACATGCAGCGAACCCTTTAGACACAGGCTATCTGTCAGCATCAATAGAAAATTCCCGCAGCCTTTGTTCAGATCTGGACTAGCCTTCCACTCCTGGCATCTGTCCAAATAAATCTTCAGACTCCTGAAAAACCAACTTGAGTGCCACCTCTGGGAAACCACAAATTAATCTCTGGTCATCACTGATCCCTCCCTCTTCTCCTGTAGCCCATGTGAGGCCTCCACTGCAGCACTGCCCACCTGGCTGTGGCCACCATTACCCACAGAGCTGCTGGCAGAGAGGAAACCATGTCTTATCCACACTGTTTCCCCAGAGCTATGGGCATATCTCTGCACACAGCGTACTATAGTCTACGAACTTCAATGAAAATGGTAGCATTGAAGCTGGACCTTAAGACATGGGTAGAACTTCAGACAGGCAAACAAGGGGGAAAAAAGGCCCGGAGGCAGAACAGTGAGGACACACTTGAGGAAGAGAGAGTCTAGTTTACTGACACATGGACCCTTGGAAGCAAATAAACATTCAAGATTTGCTGTGATCATGTCCCAACCTAAAACACTTAACCTTTATTCAGTAGAAAATGGTAATAACTCACTATTAAAACAATGCAAGGGACTTTCCAAATGTTTGAGAGGTTATAGCACAATGCAGTCCTCTAGGTATGATTATTTCTAAATGATAAAATGCATAGATATTTGAGTAACGAAAAAGGTTTTCACAAATCGAGGCTATAAATGCTCAACAAAGGACATAGTGTAAAACGTAGTAAGACTATTGTATGTGATTTCAAGTATCCTAATGCACAGCCTTTAAAATGAAGGAGAATTGTCAGGGCTGTGTAGTATATACCAATAGACCCATATGAATGTCATCTTCGGCTTCTGAAGCTCCCTTCAGGCCCTGTTATCACAGAGCATCCAGTCATTAATATGAGATTATGAAGACCTGGCCATCCAAAGGTCCAGCTCACCACTGAATGACAAATGAGAGGAGCCAGAGCAACCTACACACCAAAATAATACAAGCATTTGCTGTCAAGCTCGAACAGTTAGAGGCTAAGAAAAATATTAACAAGACCCGATATACTCCTTCCAATTCTCATTGTTTTGGAAATGAACAATAAATATTCTTGTATGCTTATAACCTTTCCTTCTTCCTTCTGCCACTTTGCCAGGAACAGACTGACATTGCAGCTAATCAACCCCAGAATCAGTTTTAAATACCCTCATATGTTAATAATATCTTCTCAGACACTGTGAGACAAAGAGGAAAAGAAAATATTTATAACAAAGTTCCTGCCATGGAGAAATATGTCTCACTGGAAATAAAATGAGAAAAGTTAAGAAATAAAATTGGGAAGATGTCCAAGATATATCATTGAACAAAAAAACAAGGTGCAAGCTGATGTCTACATAGTTTGCTCCTATCTGCATAAGAATGTCTATGGGATATACAAACATCTATATAGGCAAATTTCTATATGAAAATTTTCTGAAAGATATACAAAAATTGTTGCTGCCCAGCAGACATGATGGCACATGCCTGTAGTCCCAGCTACTCAAGAGGCTGGAGGATTGTTTGAGCCCAGGGGTTCTGGGCTCCAGTACGCCATGCCGGTCAGCGTGTCCACACTAAGTTCAGCAACAATATGGTGACTTCTGGGAAGCAGGTGACCACCAGGTTGCCTAAGGAAGGGTGAACCTGCCCAGGTCACAAATGAAGCAGGTTAAAATTCCTGTGCTGATTAGCAGTAGAATCACATCTGTGAATATCCGCTGTACTCCAGCCTGGGCAATATAGTAAGACCTGGTTTCAAAAAAAAAAAAAAAAATGTTGCAGATAGTTGTCTCTGGAGAGCAGGTCTGGTAGGTGCACTCAGGACACTTTAAATTCTTCACCACCTTAAACTGTTTGCTTATCTTGTACATGTGTTTCTTGAATTTTTTTTAATTGTAAATACAACAAACAAAAGCAACACCACAAAGTAACACATAATTACACAGCAAGTGAATAGGAGAGAAACCAGCATTCACTGGTGACCTTCTATGAGCCAGGCATAAGCCCCCCGGCGCCTCCCAATCACCACAGCCCCACAGGTGTGGTTAGGATGTTTCTGGCCCCTGGAAACCAGCCTGCAACCTCTCCTCATGCTGTCCTGCCTCCTTGGGCAAACAAACAGTTGGCTCTGGCTCTGAGCTTTTTCTAGCATATGGAATGTGGCCAAATTTGGATGGTTTCCCAGGGAGGGTAAATAGCGTGTTGGAGATTGAGTTGAAACAACCAAACTCCTTTTTAGCAAGCCAGTAGGATCAACCCATGGCTTGTAAAGTACTACCTAAGTCATTTTTACTTCCCTTGACTGCTTCTTTCATCTTGAAAGCTATGAAACAAACATACCCTTTACAACTTAGTGTATGCTGCTTTCAGCACTATTTACCCCAGATGGAAACCAAATATGCAGAGCTTCCTCACTTTATTTCTGTGGATGGAAGGAAGTGCTTTCTATTAATATCATTGTTAATAAAAACAAACGAAACATACGATTTCTGTGAATTACACTGTATATTTTTATCAAACCTTTATCAAATACTGCCCTCTGGTGGACTATTCAGTAAAATCTTGTGCTAAAAATAGATTTTTAAAAATTTTAAGTTGCCAAGATTAGAAAATTAAGTCTTAAGATGTGTTTTAAAAGAGAACAAAATAAATATAGGCACATCTTTTGAAATTAGACATTCATTCATGACTTAGCAATCATTTTCATTACCTCTATCTTCCATAAAACAGTGACTTTGACATTATTTTCTTAAATATTTACCTTGCTGGGAAAGTTTTACCTTAACACACAAATACGGTCTATTTTCCAAAGGAGACTTAAGTTAACCTCACAAAAACCCCAACAATTTTTTTAAATGTGTGCTCTTTCGTAAAAGTTCCATCTGGAGCTGTCTGGAGATGCGTAATCATTTTAAAATCATCAATCAACGGTTCTGAGTTTTAACATTGTTGAAGCAGAGCCTGAAAGCGCAGCTTTTACAGTGTAAGGGCATTTCAGCGAGAAAGCCGGAGGGGACCTGGGTTTGGTGTTCTTCTCTGGACTTATTGGCAGCCACTTAGAAACGCTTTTGCTTTTCTGCCTCATTGCCTGAAAGTTATTCATCACTTAGTCTAATTTAAACAGGGAGCCAAACATATACCCACAGCCAAGTTTTCTATGCTTTACAAATTATCATTTTCCAGCGGGATCCTACTGTGTGTTTACAGTATACTTTTACCATCCTCGCCCCCTGCCTCCACCCGAGAAGGCCAGATTACTTTGCCCAGACCTTCACAGAGCTATTCTTAACCCTACTGCCTACATGCGAGGGAAGAGGAAAGAGAGCCCACGGGAGTTGAGCAACCTTCCATCGCCTGGAACAGAACCCCTGCAGCTGATTCCAGCTCCCATTCCCATGCCTCATTCCCCCAGAAGGCTTCGACACCCTACCCGTGAAAAGACAGGCAGAAAAAATACATTTAAAATCTCAAAGAGCGTGCGTTTTGCACAGCAGGCTCTGCTCCACTTACCTTTCTAAGCTGCGGTGCTTGACGTGCTGTTGCCTCAAACAGAAGACCTCCTCGTGCGCTGACCCAGGTGGCTCAGATGTGCTCGGATGGCTCAGGTGAGGCCCGGGTGCTGGAGGAACTGCCTGACAGACAGCGCTACGGGGACCAGGCTCGCCTCTCCTTCCAGGCCAGCCCTGCTGCTTCCCAGGTCGTTTCTCCTCCCCGTAGGAGCTGCAGTCAAGGTGAAGGCACAGCTGAGCTCAGCCAGTGCCCCAAAGTGGCCTTTACAACCTTATAGCCAGCTCAGTCAGCCGGCCTCACACTCCAAATTCAGTCTTATTTACCCTGTCTCAGCCCACCGTCCCTGTCCTCCTTACAGTCCACATTTAAAATTGAAAAAGCACAGGTAAACACCACAGTGACACCTTTGTTTGAAAAGTGTGATTTTGACATCCAAGAAGGAAAGCAGAAATAACTTGGAGAGAATTCAGATTCCCATAGCACAGTTTTAGGAGCAATTAGTGGACCTGCCTGGGCCCCACCCACCAAGCTCCCTCAGTTTCCTGCAATGCAGCTGTTATCATCACCTCTATTATAAAACTCTCTTAACCTGCAATTATCACCCTTTTCATCTTTTCTGAGGGGGGTTCCCTTTGATCCAGAGGGTGGCTTCTCCCTTGCTGTGAGCCTGGAGACGCCTCAGCTGGTACTGCTGCCACACTTTCTTCAATTTTCCAAATATTTTATCTGTTGTATTCACTTTTTCTTGCTGGGAGAACTGCATGTGAACCGAGTTTATTGTTTTAAACACAAACACCTGTGATAAGATGGCATGGACTTTTAAAAATATAATGAATCAAATAATGCCTTGCACAGATTTTGCTTAAACCAGAAAGAGGAGAGGGAAGAGGGTGGAAGAGAAAGAAGGAGAGTGGGTGGGAGTAGGGGGGACAATGAGAAAGGGAGAGGGAGAAAGGAGAGAGAGAACCCTTCTCGAGTCAGGCCACAGAGGAATAAAAGCAGGAAGAAACCGCAATTCCTTTTTTTTTTTTTTTTTTTTTGAGATCGTCTCGCTCTGTTGCCAGGCTGGAGTGCAATGGCGAGATCTCCACTTACTGAAACCTCGGCCTCCTGGGTACAAGCAATTCTCCTGCCTCAGCCTCCAGAGTAACTGAGACTACAGGCATGTGCCACACACCCAGCTATTTTTTTTTTTAATATATTTTTAGTAGAAATGGGGTTTCACCATATTGGCCAGGATGATGTCAATCTCCTGACCTCGTAATCTACCCACCTTGGCCTCCCAAAGTGCTGGGATTACAGGTGTGAGCCACCGCGCCCAGCCAGTTCTCTTCTACATAATTTGTGGACCAGCTGTGTCTCAGGCAGGACCCAATACACAATGCAAATGAGCAACCTTTTTCAAATATGAGGAACAATTTCAAATGACAGGAGAGCATCAAACTAAGAACGAGTTCTTCTGAGTCCTATTCGGCTCTGCTGCACCAGTCCCACGCCCAGGAAGCCAGCCCTGCTTCCTACCAGAAATCAAAACAGCAGCCTTGCTGTACAAGCTACTATTTTTGGATTTTTTTTTCTCCAGCGTGGACAGCCCATTGAAGGTGACTGGCTTGTCCCGGTTTGCCTGGGACTATCCTAGGTTTAGCAGTGAAAAATCCCACATCCTGGTATTCCTCTTAGTCCCGGGCAGATCAAGACAGTTGGTCGCCATCCCCGGCTATATGGACCAGTTCCAATGACAAAGCTATCCTCTGACTTTCCACTGCTCTCAGCTTCATGTCAGAACCAGCAGTGGTTTTAGGCCAATCCCCATCTCTGCAGCTGGGTAGGAAGTTATTCCAAGTGCTCACAGATTTATTCCTGTATTTTTCATGTCCCCAGACAGAAGGCTGCTCAACTATGATCTTGACTGCTCATGTGTGTCCGAAGCAGGCTGAAAATGATGTTCACATGAAGCAGAACCTGTCAGACTTTCCTGTAACTCAACTTTAGGAAGAAAACTGCCTTCCAGGGGTTGGTGGTGATACATTTTACAATCTTTTTCAAGGTGTGATAATAGTCTAATGATTGTGTAAAATAATTTTTTTTTTTTTTTTTTTGAGATGGAGTCTTGCTCTGTCACCCAGGCTGGACTGCAATGGCACGATCTTGGCTCACTGCAACCTCCACCTCCCGAGTTCAAGCGATTCTCCTGCCTCAGCCTCCCGAGTAGCTGGGATTACAGGCACCCGCCACTACACCCAGCTAATTAATAGAGACAGGGTTTCACCATGTTAGTCAGGCTGGTCTCGAACTCCTGATCTCTAGTGATCTGCCCACCTCGGCCTCCTGAAGTGCTGGGATTACAGGTGTGAGCCACCATACCAAGCCAGTATTAGCTCTTAAAACAATCATGTGTTGTAGAATGCCTGTCTGTGAAACTATTTTTTAATTCATTAAAATGAACACAAAATATACCCATGTAAAACTAATGAACTGCCATTTTGTTCTGGAGGGACAATATAAGCTAAAACTTAAACATCACAGGCTCATTTATTGTTAAACATGACTGGAGCCTGGGCATAGTGGCTCATGTGTGTAATCCTAGTGCTTTGGGACCCCAAATTGGGAGTTCACTTGAGCCTAAGAGTTCAAGACTAGGCTAGGCAACACAGTGAGACTCCATCTCTATAGAAAAACGCCAGGCGTAGTAGCACACACCTGTAGTCCTAGCTACTCAGGAGGCTGAGATGAGAAGACTGTTAAACTTAGGAGTTTGAGTCTGCAGTGAGCCAGGATCCTAGATGCAGAGTGAGATCCTATCTTCTCTAAAATAATTTTTTTTAATATTAATTAATTGAGTACTCACCAAGCACTTTGTGGGCCTGGAGATATGTTGGTGAATGCAGTGCCATCTCTGCCTTGGAATTGCTTATAGTTATATTTCCATGTTCTTAGTCATGTACTAATGCTAAGATTAGTCCATTTCCTCCTTCCACAGTTACTCAGCCATGCTTGAGTTTCCTGCTGCTCCCTAATTCATAATTTCTTCTCACATAGTTAACAGTCAATACTTCAGTTAATGTTCTAGCATATTTTTCACTGAGAAAATAGTTGCCATTGGCCAGTCGCAGTGCCTCAACCCTGTAATCCCAGCACTTTGGGAGACCAAGGTGGGTGGATCACCTGAGGTCAAGAGTTTGAAACCAGCCTGGCCAACATGGAGAAACCCCATCTCTACTAAAAATACAAAAATTAGCCAGGCATAGTGGCACGTGCCTGTAATCCCAGCTACTTGGGAGGCTGAGGCAGGAGAATCACTTGAACCCAAGAGATGGAGGTTGCAGTGAGCCGAGATCATGCCATTGCACTTCAGCCTGGGCAACAAGAGCAAAACTCTGTAAAAAAAAAAAAAAAAGAAAATAGACGCCGTTGCCCAGAAGCTCCTGAAGCCTTCCAAAATCAAATGGACCAACCTACCTACCTTCATCCATTCCCAACTCTACTGGCCTCCTTCCTATAAGCCCCAATTCAGAGCCCAGTCCCATCACTGGGAGTCCAGTCCTCCTCCAGATACCGTGCAGTCTATCCCTTTTGTCTCCTGAAGGACTTACCTTCTATATCCAAACTACTTCTATATCCAAACTATTTTTTCTGTCGGTACAGAAAAAATAAGATGGTTGTCAAACTGTGGCCTCTAAACTGTCAGTATCAGCAACACCTGAGACTTGTTAGAAATACTAATATTTGGGCTTTGGTGGCTCACATCTGTAATCCCAGCACTTGGAGAAGCTGAGGCAGGAAAATTGCTTGATGCCAACCTGGGCAACAAGGCAAGACCCCATCTCCACAAAAGAAAGGAAATTAGCCAGGCATGGTGGTACATACCTGTAGTCCTGTCCTAGCTACTCAGGAGGCTGAGGCAGGAGTTCGAGGTTACAGTGAGCTATGATCACACCACTGCACTCTAGCCTGGGCAACAGAGTAAAAGCTTCTCTCTAAATAAAAAAATAAAAATTGGCCGGGCGTGGAGGCTCAAGCCTGTAATCCCAGCACTTTGGGAGGCCGAGGCGGGTGGATCACGAGGTCAGGAGATCAAGACCATCCTGGTCAACATGGTGAAACCCCATCTCTACTAAAAAAATATACAAAAAATTAGCTGGGCATGGTGGTGCGTGCCTGTAATCCCAGCTACTCAGGAGGCTGAGGCAGGAGAATTGCCTGAACCCAGGAGGCAGAGGTTGCCGTGAGCCGAGATCGCGCCATTGCACTCCAGCCTGGGTAACAAGCGTGAAACTCCGTCTCAAAATAAAAATTAAAATTAAATAAAAAAAACAAAAAGGCCCTCTGGTGTTTCTGATGCCTGCTAAAGCTTCACACCTATGGATCTATGGCTGAAACTCCTCAATTTCCTCCACACCACCTCTGATACCCAAGGCAAGGTGCACAGATCACCAGGACCCTAATGAGAGAGCTCTCTGGAGCAGGCTGGAGGCTGCTGTCCTCAGGCCTCTCCTGATCCTATTTTTATTAATGACTTGGATGGAAGTACAGAGGGCACGCTGATCTCATTAACAGATGACAGAGAGCTGGATCGGGTAAAGGAGATGTTGAATGATGACATCAGGGCCCAAAGACACAAAGTGACAGTCCAAATCTATCAAGATGAAACTTAATAGGGGATATTAGTTAGAATTAGATTCCGCTTTGAGTGACAGAAAATCCAAAATAGCACTGGCTCATTAAAATAGAAATTTATTGCTCATTCACATAAATGAACTCTGGAAGTATCAGGCCACAGTCAATGTGGTGGCTCTGTTCCCTGGAGTTCTGAGGATTCATGCTCCCCATCCAGCTCCCTTCTCCATCATTCCTAAGGCCTCTTCCTCAAGCTGAAGCTGGAGACACCCATGTTTCAGATAGCAAAATGGAGGAAGGATGGAGAATGGAGAACAGGCCCAATCTTGCTGTCTCTCTTTTTTTTTTTTTTTTTGAGGCAGAGTTTTGCTCTTGTTGCCTAGGCTGGAGTGCAATGGTGTGATCTCAGCTCACCGCAACCTCCACCTCCTAGGTTCAAGCAATTCTCTGCCTCCACCTCCCAAGTAGATGGGATTACAGGAATGTACTACCACGCCTGGCTAATTTTTTTGTATTTTTAGTAGAAACAGCATTTCTCCATGTTGGTCAGGCTGGTCTCAAACTCCTGACCTCAGGCGATCCACTCACCTCAAACTCCCAAAGCACTGGAATTACAGGCGTGAGCCACGGCTCCTAGCCCTTTGCTGTCTTTTAAGGGTTCCGCATGCTGCCTCTTATGCTTCTGCTTGCATCCTATTGGCACAGCGGGGATGGACACTGAGAATTGTAGTCTTTATTTTTCTAAGCAGCTCAGCTAAAAATGCTATTACATGGACAAAAGAAAGAACAAATATTGGGACACAATAATCAGTCTCTGCCAATCAAAGCAAAAATAAAACCCTTCAGGCAGGGTGTGGTGGTTCATGCCTCTAATCCCAGCACTGTGGAAGGCCACGGTGGGAGGATCACTAGAAGCCAGGAGTTCAAGAGCAGCCCGAACAACATAGCAAAACCCTGTCTCTACAAAAACAATAAAACTTAGCCAGGCGGCCGGGTGCGGGCCTGTAATCCCAGCATTCTGGGAGGCCGAGGTCAGCAGATCACGAGGTCAAGAGATCGAGACCATCTTGGCCAACATGGTGAAACCCTGTCTCTACTAAAAATACAAAAATTAGCTGGACGTGGTGGCACATGCCTGTAGTTCCAGCTTCTCGGGAGGCTGAGGCAGGAGAATCACTTGAATCCGGGAGGCAGAGGTTGCAGAGAGCCAAGATCATACCACTGCACTCCAGCCAGGTGACTGAGCGAGACTCCATCTCAAAAAAAAAAAAAAAAAAATAGCCAGGCACGGTGACATGCACCTGTAGTACCAGCTGCTCAGGAGGCTGAGGCAGGAGGATTTCTTGAGCCCAGGAGTTTAAGGCTGCAGTGAGCTATGATCATGCCACCGCACTCTAGCCTGGGCAACAGAGCAAGATCCTGTCTCAAAGTAATCTAAAGCCCTTTATACAGTCCCTAAAATGCAAACACCCCTCCAAGGTTTTGGTGCTAAAGAAGGAGGTAGGGAGTAATAACCACATAAGCAGTCCTCGGCTGTTTTCATATAAAGACAGAAAACACAAGCCATGCTGGGTTTTAAGTAAAAAGAGAAGATGTGGGATACATAACTGACATTTCCAGAAGGAGTAATAGCTTCAGGAATATCTCAAATGATGTCAGCGAGATGCGACTCTCTTCCTAGCTCAGCTTCACAGCCTCCTGTGCTAGTTTTATTCCTAGGCTATACATGGTGGCGAGATGTCCAGCAGCAGGTCCAGGCTCCTGCCTCCCAGACCTGAGGTGAGAGCAGGGAGAGAGCCAAGTTCACGCTCCCCAACTCTCACCTCCACTAGTTCTTCAGGTCAGCTTCCTCCAGCAAGATGATTCTCAACCCTGGCTATGCATTTTTAGATTCCTCATGCCCAGGATCCCCTCCCATCTGGTTTTATTGTTTCATGGTGGGGTACTGGTGCTTTGAACATCTCCCCAATCATCCGATTGCCAAAGTTGACTTTCTTTTATTGAAGGACTGGGGAAATTTTAAGTGGGAAATACCAGTAAGAAGAAAAATATTGGGGGCCATCTGCTCCTAGTCTATAATGGAAATTGAGGACTAAGACTTGAGGAATGCCAACAATAAAAACTCCATAGCAAGGATTAGCCAATCAAAGAAACTGTGAAGGATTAGCTAGAGAGGCCACAGGAAACCCACAAGAACACAGACTTCTGGGAGAAAACAGAGGCTGGAAATGATCAGAGACTAAGTAGCTTACTGCTCCGTTCTGCTGTCTAGTGACCCTTACCTGTCATCTACACTGGTGACTTCTTCTTTCAATGAAATATGAAATTCCAAATTTCACATGAAGCTCAAGTTACTACCATTTGGCCAGGCATGGTAGCTCACACCTGTAATCCCAGCACTCTGGGAGGTCAAGGTAGGAGGATTGCTTGAGCCCAGGAGTTCCAGACCTGCCTGGGCAACATAGCAAGACCCTGAATCAATTTTTTAAAAAGTTACTACCTTTTGACATGTTACAAGTAGATATATCTACATGTTATAAGTAGATTTTTCTACAATAAAACAGAGGCTCGTGAATGGCAAGGTCTCAAAAGATAGGGCTCCTCAAATCCCACAAATACTAAATCAGATGTCTGTGGTTCCCAAATTATGTGCTGAGATACCCTGGGTCATAGCAGTGAAGAAGATGGGCCCTGCAAGAGATTTTAAGTTTTTGAGGGAAACAAGGTGACATCTGCCAGGCACTGTACAAATGCTACCATTAAGTTATTTGGACCTTAATAAACCAAAATGTTATATATATATATGTATATAAATGTGTGTGTAAATCTTTTGGCCTAGGGCCCATGAATAAATTACTGAATTACTATAACTGTGAACTGAGAAAGCCTGGGAACCTCTAAAATGGGTAACTGATTGACCACAGCAGACCAATAGCTCTCTCTCTTCATCCTATTTACCATCATTGCAGCTGTCAGCCTAAAAACATACCCCGAGAGCACAAGCATTTTTTTTCCTTTTGTCAGCTCTTAGGGAATTATTCCTTTTCAGAAACTATAAACAACCTATGGGTTAAGAGAAATTAGCATTCACAATAGAAGCAATCTAAATAATATACTAAATTAAAATATTTTAGTTCAAACCATGACACATCTGAAGAAGTTGAATTTCCATTCAGAATATTTTCAGGTTTTATATCCTTTGCCTTCAGCCAAGCACTTCAGGGTAGGTGTTTTAAAATCAAACAAGGAAATAAAACCATGAGATTATAATTATAGGCTATATCCTGTTTACATCAATTACATTTGTTCAATCTCACAGCCAAAGAGCAAATGTCTAATTCGGGTTTTATATCTGTGTATGTCAGGATAGCCTTGACTGTGTTTCAGTAAGTCCCCAAAAGGGAAACTAAAATATAAGAGGCTGAACTGAAAACAAAAGCCTTATTTCTCACTTACATAAAGTCTGCTGTGGTTTAAATGTCTTTCTTCCATCCTGTAGCTATGTCAACTGAAACACCTGGCCTCCAAGGTCATGACTCAAGGAAAGAGAGAGATGCCAGAAGCATTACTAGCTCTTAATTGCCACAGCCTAGGAGTGACACAGGTTACTCCCACTCACAGTCCATTGGCCAGAACTTGTGATGTGGCTATACCCTCTCTACAAGGGATGCTGGGAAATGCAGGGGAGACTCGGAGAGCACTGTCTGTTCCTGCCACAATCCACTTGCAAAACACTGAGAGACAGTATGAATTCAATCATTCATTCATTCATGCACTAGATGATATTTACTGAGGGCCTGCTATATGTTGGATGCTGTGCCTGTGTTCTAATAGGGAACGATAGACAAGAAACAAGATAGCAAATAAACAAACAGGAAGATAATCAAGGATTCTGGTGTGCACTCTTCATTAAACTTTCAACTATAGCGACATTTTGTCAGTTTTTGGATTCCGTGTGGATGCTGATAAATCAACAGGAAGACTATTTGCTATTAACCATACCACCTCCCTTGCCATGACTGGCCCTCCGGGTTGGAATTCCATCAAATTTTATTTATTGACAAGCAAAGTTTCAACATATGTTAAACTAAATTTTAAATTGAGGTTAGAAAATGGTATGCACATAATAATTTCATCCCAAAAACTGGACTCTATGAGACAATATGGAAATCTACACATTACTAAGCTAACAGAGCAATTCCTGGCTGTTGAGATTATATGTAATTTTCTTTTCTTTTTTTCATTTACAGCAACTCATATATATTTTCTAACTCATCTGGAAGAAACATCGGTTATTAATATAATAATGAAAACTAAAATTTATAAAGACTGCCTATGTGAGTTAAAAGGCTAAGTAACTTAGAGGTTACACAAATTATCCCAGGAGAACAAAGGTGTAATTTTTTGAGTTTGCTATTGGGAAAGTCAAGAAAGCAGCCAAATTTGGAACCGTGGGGGTGTTCTCGGCGTTAGGATTGTCTTTCTCTTGTGGGATGGGAAAAGTGGGCTTTCTTGGAAGAGAGAAAAAAGAGCTAATAGTATGACGCTCTACGAAGAGGGAATATAGCTGTTCTGGAATAAACCTGAAAAGATTTTTTACTTGTAAGTGTATGCTGCATAACATCATCAGCCCACAGGAAGGGAGTGTGCCAGCCACCTGCATGACAATGCAATTCAGGGTAAGACCTAAAGATGCTGGAAGTCAGCACACTGTGAGGTACCAGGAGAATGAGGGAGCCCCATTTGCTGTGGCTCAAGCAATAAGCGTGAGAAAGCACAGGATGAGTCCAGAGTCACAGTTCATTTACCCAGTCAGGTCAACGAACACGGGAAGATGACAAGGCCGCCTGGACATTCTTCTGGGCATTAGAACCATAATAACCACAGTAAATGTGATGATGAGGATGTGCAGTTCTGGAGTCTTAATAGAATGCCAGGAAATGTACTACAGGTGTTATTTACAATATCCCATTCAATATATTGTTTACAGGTTCATTTATATCCATGTTATATATTCCATTATTTTAATATATTGGCCTGCTCTGTGGGAGCCTTGTCACAGGAGGGTGATGTATGGAAGAACACATCGACGTTCAGGCAGGTAACAATTCCCAGGTGCAGAGAGGAAGGAGCCTGGAAATCGTGGGCAGTGAGCCCGTGCAGCAGGCGGTATGGAGGTTGCATTAATAATAAATATATAAAGTGATTTACTATTTCTGGATGGGAAAAAGTTCTTGATGTGAAAGAAGTCTTTTTCTTACTTGGGAGTTCTCCACTGAATGCTAAGTGAAGGCAGAAGAATTAGAATCATAAAAGAAGGCATATGGGGAATGATCCAGAACGTGGCAAGTCATCCTTGTTCTTTTTCACTGCATTCCATTAAGCACTTGTTCCTTTCCCTTCCCGTCTTGGGGCATGATATTGGGACAGGGGAATCATCTTTAAGCCAAAAGTCAGGGTCAGGAAGGAAAACGTTAAGAAGTATCTCAAATGGCTGTTTCTCCAGGCACAGGCAGTAGAACATATCTGAAAGAGAGCCAAAAAACTGCTCATAATCAAACACATTAATATTTCCAAGCATGGCCGGGTGTGGTGGTTCACGCCTGTAATCCCAGCACTTTGGAAGGCCATGACAGGCAGATCACCTGAGGTCAGGAATTTGAGACCAGCCTGACCAACATGGTGAAATCCTGTCTCTCCTAAAAATGCAAAAATTAGCTGGAGGTTTTAGCACAAGCCTACAGTCCCAGCTACTTGGGAGGCTGAGGCAGGAGAATCTCATGAACCCAGGAAATGGACGTTGCAGTGAGCTGAGATCACACCACTGCACTCCAGCCAGGGTGACAGAGCGAGACTAAAAAACAATAACAACAATAAATATTTCCACAGCAACAAAATAAGAGCCTCATGTCTGTTCAGGCCATGTTTTATGAGTGTTTTGTAAAGTATCTGTTTATACCTAAAATTGCTAATTCTCCAGAGTTCTGGCTCTTTCTCATCTCTTCATCAGCGTGGCACATCCCATCAGCAGCTCCAAATAATGTGTGCTTTCCCTATACTTAAATTTTCTTTTTTAAGAAAACAGTTTTTTTAAAGTTTAGTTTTCAGAGTTTGAGGCTTTGGGAACTGTGATTAAGGAGTTGTAATAGGAATTTGTAATTAAAATTTTTACAATGTATATGTACCTTTTCAGCAAAAGTATTAGTGATTTCTAAACAATGTTTGTAAAACTAACTTAACAGGTAAAACTCCAGTTTCTGGCTATCTGATGGCCATGGCCTCTGAGTGTCTTTCATGTAGGCTATAAACGATCAAGCTTCAGTCCTTTAATTTAAATTTCTTTCTTCCAACACCTCCTTTATTTGTTTTTCTAGACAACACCCCCTTTATCTGTTTTTCCTTCCTGTTTTCCTGAAATGTCTTGAGTCTCTCCAGGGTGGGCAGATACATTAGCCTGGGCCTGCCTTGTGCCTGAGTCTCTGCCCTCACTTGTAAGAGGACCCATGTTTACAGTGACTAGCTACCCTTTGGGTCTGAGCTGCAGCAAGATATTCTATGGATTTTGGCAGTAGAGAGTGAGAAAGGAGGCTGCCAGCCTGTGTGCCTCCCATCACCTCTGCAGTTTCGAGAGAGTCAAAGAAGCCATCTGGAATCTGGTGTTAGGGGGTCTGTCCAGCATTTTCAGTGCCTTCACCTGCCCCCTGAACAGCCATCTCTGAATCTGTCTACTCCAGGAGTTCACAAAGGGACCTTACCAACAGTTTTCCATCAAGGCTCGAGGAGGAGAGGGATTCCACTTGCCAAATGAAACAAGTTTAGGGATTTAAGATAAGGCATCAATCACGGCAAGTAACAGAACACTTTCCTGGAAGTCTGTGCTCTTATGGGTAAAAGCAAACAAGTATTGCATGAGCAACCTGCTTTGGCCCTGGTTTCCTCAAGGACAAAATGGTCTCCAAGAGGCCAACATAAAAATTACATGATGCTTTAAATGAAAGTTGCTAGGAATTAATTTAATTTTTAAAAAAAGTACGCGATGCTGAAGAATTCTAGCTCTTGGCTTGCAGTAGTTCATGCCTGTAAGCCCAGCACTTTGGAAGGTCAAGGCAGGCAGATCACTTGAGCCCAGGAGTTTGAGATCAGCCTGAGCGACATAGCAAAACCTTATCTCTACAAAAAATAGAGGAAAAGTTAGCTGGGTGTAGTGGTGCACACCTGTAGTCCCAGCTATAGGGGACTGAAGTGGGAGGATCGCTTGAGCCCAGGGTGAGATAGTGCCACTGCATTCCAGCCTAGGTGACAGAGTGAGACCCTTTCAAAGGGAAGGGAAGGGGAAGGGGAAGAGGAAGGGAAAAATGGAAGGAAAGGAAAGAAGGAGAGAGAGAGAGAGAGGAAGGAAGGAAGGAAGGAAGGAAGGGAGGGAGGGAGGGAAAGAAGAAAGGAGGGAGAGAAGGGAAGAAATAGAAAAGGAGAATTCTCGGTCTTTATTTTATTTTTTATTTTTTTAAGTTCTTTGTTTAATTATTTTTTATTTTAGTTTAGTTTTAGTTTTTTTATTTTTATTTTTTTCATTTATCTTTGTTTTTATTTTTTGCTTTTCTTGAGTTCTCAGTCTTTTGAAGTCTTTTTGGCTGCACAGGAGTCTAGCATGCCCTTCAATTGTTTCAACTGCTGGACTTTATCCACACTTTATAATGCTTTTCTTTCTCTTAAGACAAAGGCTTTGAGACCAGGTGCAGTGGCTCATGTCTGTAATCCCAGCACTTTGGGAGGCCAAGGCAGGCAGATCACTTGAGGTCAGGAGTTTCAGACCAGCCTGGCCAACATGACGAAACCCTGTCTCTAATAAAAATTACAGGTGTGGTGGTGGGCACCTGTAATCCCAGCTACTTGGGAGGCTGAGGCAGGAGAATCACTTGAACCTGGGAGGTGGAGCTTGCAGTGAGCTGAGATCACACTACTGCACTCCAGCCTGGGAGACAGAGGGAGACTCCATCTCAAAAAAAAAAAAAAGACAAAGGCTCTGGAAGCTGACCTTTCTAAAACCATCTTTGGTGTTTTCTCCCTTAAAAGAAACTGCCTTTTGTCCATGCAAAAGGGACTTTCCAGCAAGTGATGTCAGAGCCTGAGAAGGATGCACAGAGCACCCACATGTGGGGGTGTCATGGCAGCTGTCAGAGGGTTTTAGAGCACAAGCAGGGTGGGGAGACTGTCTACCAGAGGGGTGGGGGTGGAGGCAGCTTGGAGGGTCAGAGGACTGATGGGCTTACGAGATATCCATGCTTGGGAGGAGGTAGCAGAGGGGGTTCGAGATTGGTTGCATGTAGAAATTTTGCTAAATTGGTAAATAAATTATGGGTAGTGGAACCAACTTGAACCCTGTGATGTCAGTGTGACCTTCTGGTTTTGGGGTTTTTGTTTTTTTTTTTGAGATGGGGCCTCACTATGTTGTTCAGGCTAGTCTTAAACTCCTGGGCTCATGGAATTCTCCTGCCTCAACCTGTTGAGTAGCTGGGATTACAGGCACTCACTACTGTGCCCAGTTTTTTTTATGGGTTTTGATAGGTAGGTAGGTAGGTAGATAGATAGATAGATGATAGATAGATACTTAGATACATAGATAGAGGTGATAGAGATGCGTAGATACAGAGATGATAGAGATGCTGAGTCTCTTAAAAGGGACTTTCTAGCAAGTGATGTCAGAGCCTGAGAAGGATGCACAGAGAACCCACATGTGGGGGTGTCATAGCAGCTGTCAGAGGGGTTTTAGAGTCCAAGCAAGGTGGGGAGACTGTCTATCAGAGTGGTGTCTGTGTGTGTGTGTGTGTGTGTGTGTGTGTGTGTGTGTGTGTTTCCTGGCACTGTCTACTGAAAGGGCCTAGGAGTAGTGAGCACAGCCCGACTGCAATGAGCACATGTAGCACCCAGATCTTGTTCTTAAATGTCATTCTCTCCAAAAGTAAACCCAGGCTTCTTGGAAAAATGGCTATTTCCAAGGCTGAAGCAGGAAAATTATAGGATGACCTGGAAGACCTTGTTCATCCAGATATCAAGGAAAACTCAAAGAATGATGAGGTGTGTCAAAGGGACACAGGATCCAGTCTGAAGGGGCCCTCAGAGGCCAAGTCTGAGACAATTAGAGTATCAAAATAAATCGTGATAACAACCTATTATAACCCATTGAATGAAACAGGAAACCATGAGTCCATATTTAGATAAATAAATTCAAAATTTGACAAGGAACCGGATATTTACAGTTTCAAAATGCCTCCCCACAAAACATTTATTAACTAAATAGTGATTATACGTGGCAGACAAGTAATTTTATAATGAAAAGCCTAGTACCACCTTAAATCAGGTGATCAAGTAAACAGCATAATAAATGGATAAATCAACACTGTGTGCTCCCTGATAGGAGGCAAAGAGGAAAACACTGCACTGCTTTCATCATAATAAAATAACTGTCTGTATTCTTCAAAAGTATCAAGGTTATGAAAGACTGTGGAAGCATTCCAGAGAGGAGACAAAAAGAGATGACAACTAAATGCAATGCTGGATTCCAAACTTGCTTTGTTTTGTTTTCTTTACTATTTAAAAGAGTTGGTAAATCTTGACTGGGTCTGAGGATTAGATGGTAGAAATGTATCAGTGTTAGTTTCCTGCGTTGGATGGGTGGGCTATGGTGATGTGACAGAACGTCCTTGTTCAAGAAAATGAAGACTCAAGTTTTCAGCGGGAGTGAGCATTCATTTGGCAACTTACCCTCAAATGGTTACCAAAAAGAAAGAGTTCTTTTTCTGTAGTTGCAACTTTTCAATCAACTCCTTCAAAATAAAATTTGTATTAAAAAGAAACTACCAGCCAGGGGCTGTGGCTTATACCTATAATCCCAGCATTTTGGAAGGTCGAAGTGGGAGGATCACTTGAGCCCAGAAGTTCAAGACCAGCCTGAGCAACGTGGGGAGACCTTGTCTCTTAAAAAAATACAAAAATTAGCTAGGCGTCATGGCACCTCAGGAGCCTGAGGTGGGAGGACCAGTTGAGCCCCGGAGTTCAAAGCTGCAGTGAGTTGTGATCACATCACTGTGCTCCACCCTGGGCAACAGAGTAAGACCTTGTCTCGAAAGAAAGAGAGAGAGAAAGAGAGACAGAGGAAGGAAAGAAGGAAGGAAGGAAGGAAGGAAGGAAGGAAGGAAGGAAGGAAGGAAGGAAGGAAGGAAGGAGGGGAGGGAGGGAGGGAGGGAGGGAGGGAGGGAGGGGGGGGGGAGGGAAGGAAGGAGGAGGGAGGGAGGGAGGGAGGGGGAAGGAAGGAAGGAAGGAAGGAAGGAAGGAAGGAAGGAAGGAAGGAAGGAAGGAAGGAAAGGAAGGAAGGAAGGGAGGAAGGAAGGAAGGAAAGATAGGGAAGAAAGATCAACTAAGGTAAACTGAGGTGTCTCTGTTGCTCAAAATCTAAAGTACCTAACAATCAAGATTGAGATCATTCCCTTGATCGCCCCTCCCAAAATATTACTTAATAATATTGCTCCTTTACACCATAACCTTAACTATTATTCCAAAGCTCTTACTGTATCCTTTATAAAACATGGTTGGCAAAATTAGGGCCCAGCACTTTTATTTTTCCTTGCCCTCCCTTGAATATCTTTGCTGTCATTTATTTTCCATTTAGAATTGAAGTTGTGCAGCCATAAACATAATCATCCCCTTTGACCTGGCAATTACATCCCTGAGAATTTTGTCGCAGAAAATAACTCAGAAGAAGACAAAACAAATGCAAATGATTTTCATGACCACATTACTCATGTAATCCCATAGTTTAACTCTATTCAAGCATAGCCCTACAAGAAATAAAGCCATCCTGTTACTGGCCCATCACAAAGGCAAATGGACCCCAGAAGATGGTGAACATGCCTCCTCAGTTTTCATCCAGACATTGTAGAGGGCAACCATTGCTTCTACCTGGCCAGTATTCATTCCCCTTTCTTCTGGTGATGACACCTTGACTTTGCTTTGAGCAATTACCCCTCTGCCATTGTACACAGGCTTCAAGTGACTATCCAGGAAGCCTGACTTCCTCTGGCCAAGCTCAGCTAAACCAGTGACTGAGGCTAATTTATCCTGTGGGCTTAATGCTGGAGAATGCTCATTAGTTCTTTCCCCCTGAGCTCTGAAACATCTCTGTATCTGCTCTCAGTCTAATTCATGCACTTATTTTTAAATCCTGTGACCTACCCATATTTTTTCTTTCCTTTTGTTGTTTTTGTTTTGTGTGTGCGTGTGAGTGTGTGTGTGTGTGTGTGTGTGTGGTGGAGGAGACAGGGTGTCACTTTGTCACCCAGGCTGGAGTACAGTGGTGCTATCTTAGCTCACAGCAGCCTCAGCCTCCTTGGGCTCAAGCAATCCTCCCACCTCAGCCTCCAGAGTACCTGGGACAACAGGCACAAGCCACTGTGCCTGGCTAATTTTTTTATTTTTTGTAGAGATGGGGTCTCACAATGTGAGCTGGTCTCAAACTCCTGGACTCAAGTGATTCTCCTGCCTTGGCCTCCCAAAGTGCTGATATTATACTGTAAGCCGCCATGCCTAGCCCCATATTTTTTCAATGCTTAAGTTATCTGTTTGTTTGTTTGTTTGTTTTTTGTTGTTGTTGTTGGTTTTTTTTTTGAGATGGAGTCTCGTTCTGTAACCCAGACTGGAGTGCAGTGGCACGATCTCGGCTCACTGCAGCCTTCACCTCCCAGGTCCCAGTTCAAGCAATTCTTTTACCTCAGCCTCCTAAGCAGCTGGGATTACAGGCACAAGCCACCATGCCCAGCTAATTTTTGTATTTTTCAGTAGAGATGGGGTTTCACCATGTTGGCCAGGCTGGTCTTGAACTCCTGACCTCATGATCTGCCTGCCTTGGCCTACCAAAGTACTGGGATTGCAGGCATGAGCCACCGCACCTGGCCTGTTTGTTTTTAAGACAGGGTCTCACTCTCTGCTGCCCAGGCTGGAATATGTGGTTGCCCAGGCATGATCTCAGCTCACTGCAGCCTCAAACTGCCAAGCTCAAGTGATCCTGCCACCTCAGCCTCCTGAGTAGCTGGGACTACAGTCATGCACCATCATGTCCGGGTAGTTTTTGTATTTTTTGTAGAGACAGTGGTCTCCCTACATTGCCCAGGCTGATCTTAAAGACTTGGACAAAAGTGATCCCTCCACCTAGGTCTCCAAAATGCTGGGATTATAGATGTGAGCCACCACGCCCAACCTAGTTTCTATTTTATGAAACTATAAAACGCTCACTGTCCATCCAGAATCTTCCATGGATACATTTTAAAAAATTTTTTCTGTTTTCCTTCCTTCTTTGTCTTTTTTTAAAAAATGTTGGCCGGGTGCGGTGGTTCAAGCCTGTAATCCCAGCACTTTGGGAGGCTGAGGCAGGTGGATCACGAGGTCAACAGATCGAGACCAACCTGGTCAACATGGTGAAACCCTGTCTCTACTAAAAATACAAAAAATTATCTGGGCATGGTGGTGCGTGCCTGTATTCCCAGCTACTCAGGAGGCTGAGGCAGGAGAATTGCCTGAACCCAGGAGACGGAGGTTGCGGTGAGCCAAGATCGTGCCATTGCACTCCAGCCTGGGTAACAAGAGCGAAACTCCATCTCAAAAAAAAAAAAGTTTCCACTTCCTTTCCTCCAGAGTACATGCTTCTTCTTGCATTACCCATAAAGTTAAAGCATCTCCAACCTGACAGAGGTAGAAAGTCTTTACCATGCTTCATGGGGAAAGCATTAGCCTTTGAGGTTCTTTAGAGGAGAACAACTCCTAGAAAAACAAGCCTTTCTCTTTCTGACATCAACAACCTCTCATAGCAAAATGTTAAAGTATTATCACACTAACAGTTTTCATCATGTCTATAAAATATCTTCGCTCACATAAGGTGAAAAAGGGAAGAAAAAATGGGTTTGAAGGTAAAAGAAAATCCCATCTTGCCACATTTGGAAGAGAGTAAATTAGAAACAATTTAAGTGTCCAAGAGATCAGTACAAGAACATCTACTTACTCAACAAAGTCATTAAAAATAATTATTATAGGGGGGAGGACTCAAGATGGCGCTGTGAGAACAACCCAGGATTGGAGCTCTCGTTGAATCCGTGGAGAGGTGAGTCGGAGCTGCCTTGCCAGACTGATCTTTGTCGCCCACAGAACGGGGAAATTCCCAAGTATAAAGGAGACGCGGGACGCCAGGCAGTACCTCTGCCTGGCAAAGCCGGCAGCCAGGGTGGCGGCGGCTGGCCCCACCCAGCACTCCCCACAGGGCGCCCTTGTCCGGGTGCCCTGTTGAACCGGCAACCTGAGACTTGAGAGGGCTGGACTTGAGACTGAACGAGACATGGACAGTGGCCCAGCCCAGGGGATTGCAGGAACAGAGTGTTTGGGACACCCAGTGGGACAAACAAAACCGCGATTTCAAACGATCCCGAGCAGACGGTCCGAGACGCTCTGTGGGGGAGGGGCGTCCACCATTACCGAGGCAACCTGCCCCAACTGATATACACGCCCACTGCTGAGGCAGCCAGCCGTTGCCGAGGCAACCCGCCCCAACTGAGATACACGCCCACTGCTGACACAGCCAGCCATTGCCGAGGCAACCCGTCCCTACTGAGATACACACCCACTGCTGACGCAGCCTGCCATTGCCGAGGCAACCTGCTACAACAGAGAGACTCCGCCGCAGGGCATGGCGGAGACCACAGCAGAACAGCAGAGCCTGCAGCAATAGGGCGAACCACACAACAGCAGGGTGGAGCCTCGGCAGGCAAACAGTGGCTAGTCTGCCTCCTAGCTGGGCAGGACACCTCAACAGACATCCAAAAATAAAGCCCGAACCCCCCAACACAGAGCATTTGAGAAAAAAAAAAAGGTTTTTTTAATGAGCTCTGTTGCAGCAGAATCAAACATAGCAGCCCTGAATGAACAACAGAGCTCACCGCTCAGCAATTGAGCTCCTATAAAGTACAGACTGTCTCCTCAAGCAGCTCCCTGACCCCTCTATATCCAAAAGACTGAAATTTGGCAGGCATCATCCTGGGACAAAGATAGCAGAAAAAGAAACTGGTAGCATCCCTCACTGTGCCACAGCTGCTAGAGGTGCACCCCAGACAAGCAGGGCCTGGAGTGGACCTCAGTAGTCGTACAGCAAAGGAGCTAGACTGGTAGAAGGAAAACCAAGTAACAGAAATACTTCATCATCAACAATCTGGGTGTCCACTCAGAGACCCAATCGAAAAGTCAGCAACTACGCAGACGACAAGCGGATAAATCCACAAATATGGGAAGAAACCAGCGAAAAAAGGAGGAAAACACCCGAAACTAGAACACCTCGCCTCCTAGAAAGGACCAAAACTCCTCACCAGCAAGGGAACAAAGCTGGACGGAGAATGACTGTGATGAAATGATGGAATTAGACTTCAGAAGGTGGATAATGAGAAACTTTTGTGAGCTAAAAGAACATGTATTAAATCAATGCAAAGAAACTAAGGAACTTGAAAAAAGATATGAGGAAATGATAACAAGAATGGATAACTTAGAGAGGAATATGAATGAATTAAAGGAGCTGAAAAACACAATATGAGAACTTCGCAAAGCATGCACAAGTTTCAATAGCCGAATTGACCAAGCAGAAGAAAGAATATCTGAAGTCGAAGACCAACTCAATTAAATAAAATGAGAAACCAAGATTAGGGAAAAAAGCGCAAAAAGGAATGAACAAAGTCTCCAAGAAATGTGGGACTATGTGAAAAGACCTAACCTACATTTGATAGGTGTACCAGAAGGGGAAGAAGAGAATGAATCCAAGCTGGAAAATACTCTTCAGGATATTATCCAGGAAAATTTCCTCCACCTAGCAAGACAGGCCAACACTCAAATGCAGGAAATACAGAGAACACCACAAAGATATTCTGCAAGAAGAGCAACCCCAAGGCACATAATCGTCAGATTCAACAAGGTTGAAATAAAGGAGAGAATACTAAGGGCAGCCAGAGAGAAAGGTCGGGTCACCCACAAAGGGAAGCCCATCAGACTCACAGCAGATCTCTCGGCAGAAACGCTACAAGCCAGAAGAGAGTGGGGGCCAATATTCAACATTCTTAAAGAAAAGAACTTTCAACCCAGAATTTCATATCCAGCCAAACTGAGCTTCATAAGTGAAGGAAAAATAAAATCCTTTGCAAACAAGCAAGTACTCAGAGATTTTGTCACCACCAGGCCTGCTTTATAAGAGCTCCTAAAAGAGGCACTACACATAGAAAGGAACAACCAGTACCAGCCATTCCAAAATCACACTAAATGCTAAAGAACATCAACATAATGAAGAATCTACAACAACTAACAGGCAAAACAGCCTCTTAGCATCAAAATGGCAGTATCAAATTCACACATAACAATATTAACCCTAAATGTAAATGGACTAAATGCACCAGTCAAAAGACACAGACTGGCAAATTGGATAAAAATTCAAAACCCATCAGTATGCTGTATCCAGGAAACCCATCTCACATGCAAGGATACACAAAGGCTCAAAATAAAGGGATGGAGGAAGATTTACCAAGCAAATGGAGAGCAAAAAAAAGCAGGAGTTGCAATTCTCATCTCTGATAAAATAGACTTTAAAGCAACAAAGATCAAAAGAGACAAAGAAGGCCATTCCATAATGGTAAAAGGATTGATACAACAAGAAGAGCTAACGATCCTGAACATATATGGACCCAATGCAGGAGCACCCAGATATATAAGGCAAGTTCTTAATGACTTACAAAGAGACTTAGATTCCCACACAATAATAGTGGGAGACTTTAACACTCCACTGTCAATATTAGACAGATCAACCAAACAGAAAATCAACAAGGATATCCAGGGCGTGAACTCAGACCTGGAGCAAGCAAACCTGATAGATATTTACAGAACTCTCCACCCCAAATCCACAGAATACACATTCTTCTCAGCACCACATCACACCTACTCTAAAATTGACCACATAATTGGAAGTAAAGCACTGCTCAACAAATGCAAAACAACTGAAATCATAACAAACAGCCTCTCAGACCATAGTGCAATCAAGTTAGAACTCAGAATACAGAAACCAACCCAGAACTGCACAGCTTCATGGAAACTGAACAACTGGCTCTTGAATGTTGACTGGGTAAACAATGAAATGAAGACAGAAATAAAGAAGTTCTTCGAAACCAATGAGAACGAAGACACAACATGCCAGAACCTCTGGGACACATTTAAAGCAGTCTCTAGAGGAAAGTATATAGCAATAAGTGCCCATATGAGGAGAATGGAGAGATCCAAAATTGACACCCTATCATCAAAATTGAAAGAGCTAGAGGAGCAAGATCAAAAAAACTCAAAACCCAGCAGAAGACAAGAAATAACTAAGATCAGAGCTGAACTGAAGGAGATTGAGACACGAAAAACCCTTCAAAAAATCAATAAATCCAAGAGCTGGTTTTTTGAAAAGATCAACAAAATAGACAGACCACTAGCCAGACTGATTAAAAAGAAAAGAGAGAACAACCAAATAGATGCAATAAAAAATGATAAAGGGGAAATCACCACAGATTCCACAGAAATTCAAACCATCATCAGAGAATATTACAAACAACTCTATGCACATAAACTAGTAAACCTGGAAGAAATGGATAAATTCCTGGACTCCTGTGTCCTCCCAAGCCTAAACCAGGAGGAAGCCAAAACTATGAATAGACCAATAACAAGGTCAGAAGTCGAGGAAGCAATTAAGAGCCTACCACTCAAAAAAAGCCCAGGTCCAGACGGATTCACAGCCGAATTCTACCAAACACACAAAGAGGAGCTGGTACAATTCCTTCTAAAACTATTTCAAACAATCCAAAAAGAGGGAATCCTTCCCAAATCATTTTACGAGACCAACATCATTCTGATACCAAAACCCGGCAGAGACCCAACAAGAAAAGAAAACTTCAGGCCAATATCCATGATGAACATAGATGCAAAAATCTTCAATAAAATATTGGCAAGCCGATTGCAACAGCAAATCAAAAAACTTATTCATCATGATCAAGTAGGATTCATCCCGGGGATGCAAGGCTGGTTCAACATATGCAAGTCTATCAACGTAATTCACCACATAAACAGAACCAAAAACAAAAACCACATGATTATCTCAATTGACGCAGAGAAGGCATTTGACAAAATTCAACAACCCTTTATGCTAAAAACCCTCAATAAACTCGGTATCGATGGAACGTATCTCAAAGTAATAAAAGCTATTTATGACAAACCAACAGCCAATATCATACTGAATGGGCAAAAACTGGAAGCATTCCCTTTGAAATCTGGCACTAGACAAGGATGCCCTCTCTCACCACTCCTATTCAATATAGTACTGGAAGTCCTAGCCAGAGCAATCAGGCAAGAAAAAGAAATAAAGGGTATTCAAATAGGAAAGGTGGAAGCCAAATTGTCTCTATTTGCAGACGACATGATAGCATACCTAGAAGACCCCATCGCCTCAGCCCAAAAACTCCTGAAACTGATAAGCAACTTCAGCAAAGTCTCAGGATATAAAATCAATGTGCAAAAATCACAAGCATTCGTCTACACCAATAACAGACTTAAAGAAAGCCAAATCAAGAACGAACTTCCATTCACAATTGCTACAAAAAGAATAAAATACCTTGTATTCACAAGGAACGTAAGGGACCTCTTCAAGGAGAACTATAAACCACTGCTCAACGAAATCAGAGAGGACACAAACAGATGGAGAAACATTCCATGTTCATGGTTAGGAAGAATTAATATCGTGAAAATGGCTATACTGCCCAAAGTAATTTACAGAATCAACGCTATCCCCATCAAGCTACCATTGACTTTCTTCACAGAACTGGAAAAAACCACCATGAACTTCATATGGAACCAAAAGAGAGCCCGCATAGCCAAGTCAATTCTAAGCAAGAAGAACACAGCGGGGGCATCACACTACCGGATTTAAAACTATACTACAAGGCTACAGTAATCAAAACAGCATGGTACTGGTACCAAAACAGAGATATAGACCAATGGAACAGAACAGAGGCAACAGAGGCAACACAACATATCTACAACTATACAATCTTTGATAAACCTGACAAAAACAAGCAAAGGGGAAAGGATTCCCTGTTTAACAAATGGTGTTGGAAAAACTGGCTAGCCATGTGCAGAAAGCAGAAACTGGACCCCTTCCTGACACCTTACACTAAAATTAACTCCAGATGGATTAAAGACTTAAACATAAGACCTGGCACGATAAAACCCCTAGAAGGAAATCTAGGCAAAACTATCCAGGACATAGGAGTAGGCAAGGACTTCATGAACAAAACACCAAAAGCATTGGCAACAAAAGCCAAAATAGACAAATGGGACCTAATGAAACTCCACAGCTTCTGCACGGCAAAAGAAACAGTCACTAGAGTGGATCGGCAACCAACAGAATGGGAAAAAATTTTTGCAGTTTACCCATCTGACAAAGGGCTGATATCCAGAATTTACAAAGAACTCAAACAGATTTACAGGAAAAAAACAAACAAGCCCATTCAAAAGTGGGCAAAGGATATGAACAGACACTTTACGAAAGAAGACATATATGAGGCCAACAATCATATGAAAAAATGCTCATCGTCACTGGTCATCAGAGAGATGCAAATCAAAACCACATTGAGATACCATCTCACGCCAGTTAGAATGGTGATCATTAAAAAATCTGGAGACAACAGATGCTGGAGAGGATGTGGAGAAAAAGGAACACTTTTACACTGTTGGTGGGGTTGTAAATTAGTTCAACCATTGTGGAAGACAGTGTGGCGATTCCTCAAGGCCTTAGAAATAGAAATTCCATTTGACCCAGCAATCCCATTACTGGGTATATATCCAAAAGACTATAAATCGTTCTACTATAAGGACATATGTACACGAATGTTCATTGCAGCACTGTTTACAATAGCAAAGACCTGGAATCAACCCAAATGCCCACTGATAATAGACTGGATTGGAAAAATGTGGCACATATACACCATGGAATATTATGCAGCAATCAGAAATGATGAGTTTGTGTCGTTTGTAGGGACATGGATGAATCTGGAGAACATCATTCTCAGCAAACTGACACAAGAACAGAAATTGAAACACCGCATATTCTCACTCATAGGCGGGTGATGAAAAATGAGAACACATGGACACAGAAAAGGGAGTACTAAACACTGGGGTCTACTGGGGGGAAAAGGGGAGGGCCAGTGGGAGGGGGAGGTGGGAAGGGATAGCCTGGGGAGAAATGCCAAACGTGGGTGAAAGGGAAAAGGAAAGCAAAGCGCACTGCCATGTGTGTACCTACGCAACTGTCTTGCATGCTCTGCTCATGTACCCCAAAACCTAAAATGCAATTAAAAAAAAATTTTTTTTTAATAATTATTATAAGGCCAAATGCGATGGCTAGAGCCTGTAATCCTAGCACTTTGGGAGGCCGGGGCAGGTGGATTACCTAAGGTCAGGAGTTCGAGACCAGCCTGGCCAACATGGTGAAACCCCATCTCTACTAAAAATACAAAAAATTAGCCAGGAGTGGTGGCGGGCGCCTGTAATCCCAGCTAATCAGGAGGCTGAGGCAGGAGAATCACTTGAACCCAGAAGGCGGAAGTTGCAGTGAACTGAGATTGGGCCACTGTACTCCAGCCTGGGCAATAAGAATAAAACTCCATCTCAAAATAAAAATAAAAATAAAAAATAATTGTACCATATGCCAGAGAATTATTACATCCTAACCAAACAGAACGCCAATGCATACCAAATAAACCACCTTGCTTTAACAGCAAGAGTTCCCCAAGGAGAAGAAATAAACACAAAATGGAGCACAAAGAATTGCCATAAGCAAAATGGCTGCCTTGGTGGCATACTACAAAAAACTAAAAACCTCTCACAGAAGGGCAAGAAGCTTCCTCATAGATTAATCGCTCTCTCTTTAATTGCCAAGAGAGCGATGATTAAAATCCATGAACAAGCAAATTCTTAGCTAAACCCTACTAGCTTTTGTTTTATATCTGCCCAGCCCAACCTTGTCCCCACTTTTTCTAGGAACACATTCATGCAAAGTAACTGACCTGGGCTGGAATCCTCACGGAACCCTCTTCCTACCTGCTGTGACTGTCTAGGGATGAGCTAGTAACTCAACTGAAGAGATGTTTCTTCTGGAGCCAACAGGAAATCCTGTTCCCTCTTTGATGTTAAGCTATGCTCATGTAACCTCAGCCTGGTCAGCAGCCATCCCCCCTTGTGGAAAAGTCTGAGAGAATGATCAGGGATAAGCCAATCCTAGGATGTAGGAGCCAGGCCCAAGTGTCTGCAGCTGCCCTCTGCGTGGCAACATAGCCGCTCTGTGATACCTTCCATCAAAGCCTCGTTTCTCCTAAAACTGGATGAGTTTCTGCCACAGGTGAGGGTCCCACCTGATACCATCATCCACCTAAACAAACAGTGGCCAAATGCATTTCTGGAATTACTGTCATTTCCAAAGTGTTTGCGTGACTTTTGATAGCCAGTAATTTCAACCATGGCGGAGATCTAAAGTGACTCACATGCATAGTTAAATCCCTTAGCTAAGCACAGCTAAGACACAACTAAGACACACACAAGCAAAAATCCAAGGAGCTTTCGGGGACACACTTAGAAATTCTCTTATAAATTAACCCCCTTTTCTCTCTTTGGGCCATGCAAAACCACAGTATCTTCAGAATCTCGCCTACACAAATGGCCTTCATACTAACACACAGAAATCATTTGCTGTGTTTAAAAAATAATGTACTGGTCAGGCGCAGTGGCTCACACTTGTGATCTCAGCCCTTTGGGAGGCCGAGGCAGGCAGATCACTTGAGTCTAGGAATTCAAGACCAGCCTGGCCAACATAGCAAAATCCCGTCTTTAGCTTAAAAAATACTAAAAATTAGCCGGGCATGGTGGTGCCGTGTCTGCAGTCCCAGCTACTTAAGGATCGCTGAAGGCAGGAGGCTGCAGCGAGCCTTGATCATGTGACTGCACTCCAGCCTGGGTGACAGAGTGAGACCATGTCTCAGTAATAATAATGCACTAAAGAAAAAAGCCTCAAAGTCAATCAAGATAGATAGCCTTCTATCTCCAGGACAGCTGACCCTTTTCTTTTGTGTGGTCTAGAGTTGTCATTCTGTATATCAAGGGCCACACCTAAATGGCCCTTATGAATGCAAAAGCCAAGGTCAACGAAGAGTGAGGAAAGTAGGCTGGTAATCTGAAAAGAGTAAAAATAACTTTTGACTGCTTCAAGCCTTGAACTGTGGGATCAGGCCAAGTTTACTTAAACCTTGAGGGCAACGTTTAAGATAAGATTTACTGTGTGTGTGTTTTAAGTTGTGACCGTCAAAAATTATTTACTTAATTCAAATTAGCTATTGAAAGTTATAATAGGGAACAAGCAGTTGTGACAGCTATCTGTAGCACCATAGGTTATCCTAAGAGTTTATATTGTCTGAACATGTTTTTCTTTTCTTTTCTTTTCCTTTTTTTTTTATGAGATGGAGTCTTGCTCTGTCACCCAGACCGGAGTGCAGTGGCGCAGTCTCAGCTCACTTCTCCCACCACCCCCGCAGATTCCAGCGATTCTCCTGCCTCAGCCTCCCAAGCAGCTGGGACTAATAGGCACGTGCCACAATGCCCAGCTAATTTTTCATATTTTTAGTAGAGTCAGCGTTTCACCATGTTGGCCAAGCTGGTCTCAAACTCCTGACTTCAGGTAATCTGCCCACCTTGGTCTCCCAAAGTGCTGAGATGACAAGAATGAGCCACCACACCCGGCCATATTGTCTAAACATAAGTTTAATGCAAGGTAAGAAATGAAAGGGAAAATAAAACAGAAAAAAACTCAAAGAGTTCAACTCCATCTAGAATGAGTAATAATGGATTTACTTTATGAATTGTCACCAGCTCTGATAATAGGCATATTTTATGACTTTCTAGAACATTCAAAAAATGTTTTATAAATCTACATATGTATATGTGTGTATGTGTATAGACAGAGTTAGTTTTCTGTGTCAGACTGGCTGTACTACAGCCTCAGTTGCTTGGTCAGACATCAGTCTGGATGGTTCTATGAAGGTGTTTTTTAGAAGTTATTAACTTTTAAATCAGTAGATTTGAACAAAGCAGATTACCCTCCATAATATGGGTGGGCCTCATCTAATCAGTTTAAAACCTTACGAGCAAAACACTGAGGTCCCCTAAGGAGAAGGAATTTTGCCTTCAGACTGGAGCTGCAACATCAACTCTCACTGGAATTTCCAGCCTGCTGCCCTGCCCTGCATATTTTAGACTTGCCAGTCCCCACAATTGCGTGAGCCAATTCCTTAAAATACCTCCCCACTGCCCTCCGCCTCCCTCTCTCTCTCTCTCTCTCTCTCTCTCTCTCTCTATATATATATATATATATATATATATATATATATATATATATAGTTCTGTTTCTGTGGAGAACCCTGACTAATAGATGTGTGTGTGTATGTGTGTGTGTGCGCGCGCCACAAATTTGTATTCCGAAGGTGTAAAGTCAGGCTCTGGAGTAGAATACGTAGACAGATTCTATATGGAATTAGGAAACTATAGAAAGAAAATAATAGAGGACAGAGGTTAGAACTTTACATGTAATTTTAGCCAGGCGTGGTGGCTCCCACCTGTAATTCCAGAATTTTGGGAGGCCGAGGCGGGCGGATCACTTTAGCTCAAGCGTTCCAGAGCAGCCTGGCCAACACGGAGAAACCCTGTCTCTACAAAATACACAAAACCCACCTGGATGTGGCAGTGCATGCCTGTAATATCAGTTACTAGGGAGGTTGAGGCAGGAGGATCCCTTGAACCCAGACGGCAAAGGTTGCAGTGAGCTGAGATCAAGCCACTGTACTCCAGCCTGGGCGACAGAGCAAGACTGTCTCAAAAAAAAAAACTTTACACCTAATTTTATTCGAATCTTTCTCTTCAACTTAATTAATATGGCAATGCAGGGATTTGTATAGTTCCAAGTGATTTGCTTCACAGTTTCTCTAGAATTAAAGCCACTTCTGTTCTTAAAGGGAGACATCGATTTTAGATTTTGCTTCTGGTTAAAGGAACTTACACTTGTTGGTTACACTTGTTGATAAGTGCAAAGTGGCATTTGTCTGCAGAATAAGCAGGGCTTCTCAAACTCTAGTGTGCATACAAATCACCTGAGTAGCCTCTTAAAACATAGATTCTAACTCCTTGGGTCTGAACTGGGGCCTGGGAGTCTGCATTTTTAACAAGCTTTCAGGTGGTGCCAGTGCTGTTGGTCTGGGGCCCATACCTTGAAAAACAGAGAACTAAGCAGTGGTTTTCCAGCTGGAGTGGATATCAGAATCACCTGCAGGGTTCATTCAATAGCTGATTGCTGGGTCCCACTCCAAGTTTCTGATACCCAGGTGCTGCCAATGCTGCTGGCCTGGGGGCCATACTTTAAGAAACATGAGCTAGTATTGTTTCCCATATCATGAGAATCACACTTTCAAAACTACAAATTCCCATGCTTCTCTCTTCGGGAGTCTGATTCAGTAAATTTAGGGCAAACCCAGGAATCTACGTTCTTAACAAGCACCCTAGATTGCTCGCTGAAAGGTAAAATCCTGAGCCAAAGTGTTGTCTCAATCCTGACAGTGTTCAAAATGTTGTGTTAATACAGAAGTGTTACACCCCCTGGACCCCCTAAATCCCACCTCTGGATGTGGGGCACAGGATCTATGAATACACACTTTTAACATGTGATTCTGACATATCAAAGAGCTGAGAGCCACTAAGCTGCAGCCACGGCCCCCAATTCTGGCTGCATATTAGAGATTTTTTAAGTCCTCATTCCCTTCAGTATCACCAGCTGCAGGTTCTCATTGAATTCGTCTGGGATGGGATCCTGGTTTTTTTTTTTAATACTCCCAGTAGATTTAAGGTCCAGTGACGGCTGAGAACACTGAATTGGAACTTCGGCCTCTGCTCAGCTTCAGGACAAATTAGCTGCTTTTTCCCTAAGGGCTCCTTCTCTCCTAAAACCCAGAGCAGACTGAGCAAAGCAGCCCATCCACTTCTCCCTCTTGTGCACACCCTGGATACACTTGGTCTTCTAGGGGAGGACATTTCTCCCGCAGGAAGCACCCTTGAACCCTGTCTGACCAGAGCATTTCAAAGTAAGTGAAAAAGGTGACCTCCTCCCTTTCAGAATCAGGCATAAATTCATTCATTTATTGATTCATTTACAATATTTGTTACGCTCCTATTACGATCCAAGCACCCAACTACAGGTTGCAAATATAACAAGTCCCTGTTTCTAAGGCACTGGCAATTTGGCAAAAAATTAAAGCAAATGAATACTCCTTTGACTCACATCAAAATTCCTATTTCCTGAAATTTAGGTGATGGAAGCGGGTACTCTGAACTTCCCTTCAGCATCAGGGTGATGAAAATAGGTGTGTGACTTACTGTGCCTTCTTCCAGGGGCAAGCCCCACCCACCACACCAGGAAGTAACTGTGTCATTTAATAACTCTGCTGACCAGATGTGACCTTTGATTGCTGTTCCAATGGAGATACATCTCCATTATAGAAATAGCTGGATAAACAGAGAGAGAGAGAGAGAGAGAGAATGAGAGAGAAGATGGAGACACACACACAGATGTAGCAGGACAGGAAGTTTATTCTAATTGGACATAAGCAGTTCTGTTTTCTGCCATTTTCCATAAACTGAAATGCCCACAGGAGGAACTGTTGCTGTATCCTAGAACATACGCCACCCTGGTGATAAGTCCAGAAAAGGCCACAATTCACCAAGGGGCCTGCCACTCTGAGCCAAAGTTTCCTCCCTATCACTGCTCTCTAAGCCACCTTTTCATCGTAGACATAGTCAGGAAATAACAGTATCTTGTAAGTGCGGGAATGGCCAGACTTAACTCATGAGCAATTGCTCACACAGTGACAGCATCTCGGGTTCCTGATATCAGAAGTCATCAATCAGTCAGCTGTTTGGTCATTTTTGATTAAAAGTACATAAAATATTTCCCAGTGCTTCTCTTCATCCTTCTTAATAGACATGTTTCTACTGATCACCCACAGCCATGTCGTCGAATGAGCCACAGCTGGCTGTTAACATCTGGAAGGGAGGATATTGGCAAGCAGAGCTTTAATTTACTTAAGAGTTTTCTTTAATGAATCTCATTTTGGCAGGAGGAAGTCAGCAGCAGGCATCATAACACCGTCTAATCTGCCGCAAGCTTTTTAAAGTTGCTGTTTTTCCCTTTCCTCAATCAAACCATTTATTCCTTTCAACATCTCCAAAGGGTCAAGACCCATAGCTAGAAAATAATCATATATTTTGTGGCTCGCTCCTCTTTCAATGAAAAATGTTTCCCATTGCTTTCTCTTAATTTACTGTTTTCCCCCCTCTAAACTGAACGGTTTGTGACTAGCTGAAGGAAGGGTCTAGCTTATCTGTAGTATTTAACACACACAGTCTTAAGGCTTTGCTGCAATGCAGATTAATTTTCTAGGAAAACTGACAAGATTAAGAAGTCTTCCCTGAAGCCAATTTCCAACGAGCAAAGTATAGCTAGCTCTCTTAGATGACCTCTCAACTTCTTCAGCTGATTTCTGGGTTGGATGAATTTTGATTTTATTGGTGGGAAACTTTTTCTTTTATAAAATGAGATTTCCTCTTGGACAAGAATAAAGTCAATGGTGTGAGTGGAGATATCACTCAGCTGCTTGCCTGCTGTAAAACCTGGACAACTGCCGGGCGCGGTGGCTCACGCTTGTAATCCCAGCACTTTGGGAGGCCGAGGCGGGTGGATCACGAGGTCAAGAGATGGAGACCAGCCTGGTCAACAAGGTGAAACCCTGTCTCTACTAAAAATACAAAAATTAGCTGGGCATGGTGGTGTGCGCCTGTAGTCCCAGCTACTCAGGAGGCTGAGGCAAGAGAATTGCTTGAACCCAGAAGGCGGAGGTTGCGGTGAGCTGAGATCGTGCCATTGCACTCCAGTCTGGGTAACAAGAGCGAAACTCCATCTCAAAAAAAAAACCCGGACAACTTACCTGGGCTCCATAAGCCTCAGTGCCTCGTCAGTCAAATAAAGCCAGGCTAGCACTGGCATCGCAGGCTTATACTGAGCAGTAAATGACATTGGCCGGACATGGGGCTGAGTGTCCTGCTTGGCTTGGCCCTAGAGTGAACATTCAGTAAATGGTTGCTGCTAATATTTTATTGCTGTTGTTTTTGGAACTAATAAGGTAGCATTTGGATGAAGTAATATACAGGCAACTATTTATTTGCTTTTCTTTTGATTAATATTTGTATCCTAAGCTGTCAGGTCACAGATATCTGCTGGTACATATGCTCTTTTCAGCAGCTAGTTCTTTTGGTGAATTTGTAAGGTGGTTCAGAGAGGCACAGGCTTGCTTTGCAATGTGAGAAAGAAAGACAGCCCTTTTTCAGGGAAATGTAGCAGTTCACGCATGAGAAGCACTCCATTGTACTTTACCTCAAAGTGGAAAATGTTTTCTTTCTTTTTTTTTTTTTTTTTGAGATGGAGTTTCGCTCTTGTTACCCAGGCTGGAATACAATGGCACGATCTCTGCTGACCACCACCTCCGCCTCCTGGGTTCAGGCAATTCTCCTGCCACAGCCTCCCAAGTAGCTGGGATTACAGGCACACGCCACCATGCCCAGCTAATTTTTTATATTTTTAGTAGAGACGGGGTTTCACCATGTTGACCAGGATGGTCTCGATCTCCTGACCTCGTGATCCACCCGCCTTGGCCTCCCAAAGTGCTGGGATTACAGACGTGAGCCACCGTGCCCGGTGGAAAATGTTTTCTTTACTGCTTTGGATAGAAGCAAAATAACAGTGTTGAAGCTTTAAAATATTGTATAAAATGTCACCTTTAATTATTTAACAATGAGTCCAGGCACGGTGGCTCAGGCCTATAATCCCAGAACTTTGGGAGGCTGAGGCTGGTGGATTACCTGAGGTCAGGAGTTTGAAACCAACCTGACCAACATGGTGAAACCCCATCTCTACTAAAAAATTATCCGGGCGTGGTGGTGCATACCTGTAATCCTAGCTACTCCGGAGGCTGAGGCAAGAGAATCGCTTGAACCCGGGAGGCAGAGGTTGCAGTGAGCTGAGATCACCATTGCACTCCAGCCTGGGCAATAAGAGTGAAACTCCATCTCAATAACAAAACAAACAAACAAGTAAATAATTAAAATAATTATTTAACAATAACCCTTAAATGAAGAAAAGGGAAGATGGCCAAAAAATGTGACATTCCGAGTGAGTTCCGTTTCTGTTACCTACCGGCAACCTTGAGCAAGATTGCTTCCTAGTCAATAAAGTGAGGAATAATAATATTTAATTGGACTTTACCATTTTGGGGTAAAAAAAAATTTCATTGGAAAGGGCTTTATACATTTTTTAAGTTATAATATTTTAAAGAAATGTAATAGTTACAAAAATAATTTGCCATTGACTATCCAAAGAAGAAATTCTATTTTGTATGTTGACATCGTTCTCCATTTTTACATGATTTTTCAAGAGGAAAATGGATGACTCTGCTGTGCACAGAACTGTGGTGCCCAGGGTTGCCGTAGCTATCGATCCTAGCAGATGGAAAAGAATTAATGGATTCTCAAAGCTGGGGTCACAAGCAGGTGTCACCAGGAAATTCTGTGCTGCTGCCTAAAGACAGAGGCAAAGATAATAAACTAGCGGAGAGAAAAAAGAGCAGTCAATCCTCTAAGGTGTCTTCAAGGGTCAGAGAGTCTAAGGTGAAGGTAAACTGTAAATAACATTTCCTGGGTAGCACAACTGAATTTGTGGGTTTGTGGCAGGGTGTGAGAATGAAAGCCTCCTGCAATTCAGTAAGTTTCATTATAACAAAAATGTTTCTATTCTTTTCTTTCATAACAGTTTATCTATTATTTCTTCCTTTCCAACATTCTTCACCCCTTAAAATCTACCTGGGGAGAGTTTGTGGCTTTCTTCGTCATTTCAAGCCAGTTGCAGTGGCTCATGCCTGTAATCCCAGCACTTTGGGAGGTAGAGGTTGGTGGATCACCTGAGGTCAGCAGTTTGAGACTATCCTGGCCAACATGGCAAAACTCCATCTCTACTAAAAATACAAAAATTAGCCGGGTGTAGTGGCAGGCGCCTGTAATCCCAGCTGCTTAGAAGGCTGAGGCAGGAGAATTGCTTGAACCTGGGAGGCAAGTGTCACAGTAAGCCAAAATCGCCCCATTGTACTCTAGCCTGGGGGAGAAACTGGTCTTGATTTAAAAAAAAAAAAAGTCATTTCATAGACAAGGTAAATATAGTTTGGCAAAACACCTCACAACTCTCTCCCAAAATGAAAATTATTTTATTCAAAAAAAAGAAAAATTGGTCCCATGATGAAGTCTAGAAATTATACCAGCTTTTTAATTAAACATTTTTGTTTTCTTCCCCACAAAATTAAAACTTGTACATTCAGTTTAACTGCTAAAGAAAATATACACTGATCCATACTGCCAGATAAAAGCAGTCCACATGGACCAATGACAGAGCATAAGGCAACAGTCAATCAGAAAGATCAATAGGTGTATATTGTCACAGGTTTGCAGGCATGCTCCAAGCACTGATGAACCAAAGCAGCTGAGTTATTATCTGACTCACTGTCCCCATACCTCCCAAGCCTATATATACACATAAGGTAACATTAATATTAATTCTAAATGACAGTGGCTCCTCGCACCTCCAGGGTAACACCAGGACCTTAGCCACTCTTCCCAAATCTCCCTTGGACATTTCTGGGAGTCTCCAGAGTGATGTCTCAGGCATGTCCTGTAACAAATCCAGCCATGTTTGCCTGCTCCTGCTGCCACTGCTGGCTGTCCACTGGGACTTCAGACTAGACTGAGGGCCCAGATGGAGGGTAGGTACATGCTATCTCCTTCCACTGTTCTTGGCCTTTCTATCCTCCTATTTCCTCAACAAAAGAAGCAAGAGAAACTAACAAAAACTTTCCCCTCAAGTTTAAAAAAAAAAAAAGGCTCAGCCAGGTGAGGTGGCTCATGCCTGTTATCCCATCACTTTGGGAGGACAAGTTAGGTGGATCACCTGAGGTCAGAAGTTCAAGACCAGCCTGTCTAATGTGGTGAAACCTCATTTCTACTAAAAATACAAAAAATTAGCCGGGCGTGGTGGCACATGCCTGTAATCCCATCTACTTGGGAGGCTGAGGCAGGAGTAATCCCAGCTTGAACCTGGGAGGCAGAGGTTGCAGTGAGCCGAGATTGCGCCATTGCACTCCAGCCTGGGCAACAAGAACAAAACTTCATCTCAAAAATAAAAATAAAATGCCTCATTGTTTCTTGGCCTTTTGGCTAAGATCAAGTATAGTATCTATTCTTATCTGAATATCTGATATGTCTTCTATCTAAGCACAATATACTAAATGGGTGTCTGGAGCTGGGAGATGGGATAAGGAGCTTGCTCTGTCCGCCCCACACATCAACCTGGTATTGTGGTAGTGCAGTACCTTCAGAAACAGTACACTCCTCCCACACAAAAAAAAAGGCTCTAGAATATCGAATGTATCAGTCAAAATAGGCCAAAATATTCAGCAGAAACAACTGGAAATCACAGCAGTGAAGCATAGCAAAAGATTTATTTCTTGTGTCTGCTATGTGTGTGATGCAGGTGCAAGGGGCTCTCTGCCCATCTGAGTCATCCAGGAAGCCAAACTGACAGAGGCTCCATCTCTAAATGCTCCATGGTCGGCTGGACATGGTGGCTCACGCCTATAATCTCAACACTTTGGGAAGCCGACTCAGGCAGTTCAAATCACTTGAGGTCAGCAGTTCAAGACCAGTCTGGCCAACGTAGTGAAACCTTGTCTCTACTAAAAATACAAAAATTAGCGGGGCATGGTGGCACACGCATGTAGTCCCAGCTACTTGGGAGGCTGAGGCAGGAGAATCACTTGAACCCGGGAGGCAGAGGTTGCAGTGAGCCAAGATCACACCGCTGCACTCCAGCCTAGATGACAGAGTGAGACTCCGTCTTAAAACAAAAAATGCTCCATGGCTTCTGTGGCCAGGCTCCTAACTAAAGGCTGCTTACATTTGACACAAATCACTTATAAACACATTTCATCAGCCAAAGGATATCCCATGGGTATGCCTAGCCTTAAGGGGACAAAAAGTAAAATCATACCACATGCTTGGAAGGAAAGAACCAGAATGTTTGTGGATAGCCCTGAGGATCACCAAAGGCACCCATTCTAATCAATGTTCGACCCCTATGAGGTGTGCACACAGCAAACTCTGAACCAGAGTCTGAGTTCAGCTACAGCTCTTGCTATACTTAGGAGATGGTAAAATCACTTACTTTGGGAATTGAATCTGTCATCCTAATTTTGTAGGTACCTGCTTTGTAGGCCTTACATAACCTCGTGGGACCAGGGGACACATGTAACTGAGAAGACAAATGCTGCCATATTCAAAATTTCATTTTCAGGACCCAAAGAATACACATACCTTGGAATTTGATCTCAAAAAAAATAAGTTTTTTTTTTTTTTGAGACGGAGTTTCCCTCTTGTTACCCAGGCTGGAGTGCAATGGCGCGATCTCGGCTCACGGCAATCTCTGCCTTCTGGGTTCAGGCAATTCTCCTGACTCAGCCTCCCGAGTAGCTGGGATTACAGGCATGTGCCACCATGCCCAGCTAATTTTTTGTATTTTTAGTAGAGACGGGGTTTCACCATGTTGACCAGGATGGTCCCGATCTGTTGACCTCGTGATCCACCCAAAGTGCTGGGATTACAGGCTTGAGCCACCGCACCCGGCCCCAGAAGTATTTTTTACTTTCTATTGCGTGTAGTGAAACAGCCACATCTACATTTAGCAGTTGTCACAGTTCCTGAGCATCTGAGATGACATTACCACACAGGCTTTAATTTTGTTGCCTCTTATCCTCACACCTGCTCGGTTAGAAAGATATCTCCAGTTTGTGAATGAGAATTGGGGTGATGAATAATTTGCTCCTGTGTGCCTTTTCCTGAACTTCAGTTTGACCTAACTGGCACATTGTCGTCACTGGTATATTTTGTTCTTCAATAGGCCCTATTGTCTTTCTCCTTTCTTTCTCCTTTGGTCTCCCTTTACTGTTGTTTGGAGAACAAATTTCGCAGCCAATCCTAAACCTCTGTCCTGATTGGCTTATTCTTCCCAGGTGTTACAAGTAAAATTTCAGTGCCGAAAAAGAAATAGGACTCGAAGATAAATCCGTTCAGCAAGGCAGTTTACTTCTATAGAAGGGTGCGGTGTACGGATGGAGCAATGGTGGCTTGCATGCTTGACAAGGGGGGAAGGGGTACTTATGCCTGACAGGGGTCGTCCCTCCTGCTGTGTCATTCCCCTCTTGGCTAGGGTTATACCGCACAAGCTAGACTAATCCCGATTGGCTATTTTAAAAAGAGCAGGAGTCTGACCTGGAGTGAAAGGGTGAGTGTTTTGGCAGGAAGGACAGTTACGGGCGCGTCAGAGCAGGCAGCCAGGGGTAACCTAGGTCAAAGAAGGTGACTGGAGCAGGTAACGGGGATGAATCAGGATGCAGCGGGGGGTGGGGGGGGCCAGGGAAACAGATGTGAACTACTGATTAAAACTGGTGGAGAAGGTTGTTTACTGGAATTACAAGGAAGTTAAACTTTAAAATAGAGAATTAAAGAATAAAAGAACTGAGCATACTGAGATACTGATTCTTTGAAGAGAAACTTGGGGTTCACTATAACACAGGCCTCAAGCATCTCCTGTCTGGCTCCACCTACCTTCATCCTGACACTACAGGTAGGCGTCTCCTTGACACCAGCTCCAGAGCCCAGGAGCTGTTCTGCCCAGGATCTACCAGGCTCCTTTCTGCCAACAGACCCAGTTGTGAATGCAGGTTAAATCCCTTACAAAGTGTAGAGCATTGAGACTGTATACCTTCAGCCTAACACAGGAATATTAGGGTCATAGGAAAGATACCTTGCCCTAGCCTGCAGGGAGGGCTAGTGTCAGGATGAGAGGAGAGAAAGAATGTAAAAGGACTTCTGCACATTGGAAGGCATCAAACAATGACTAATGTTAGTTTACTTTCCTTGCTTCCCGTGATGTCCCTAGGCACCTCTCCCTCTGAACTCTCACAGCACCCTTTTTCCAGTCTAGCCCTTATCCACCTGTGCTGAAATTGCCCCTTGACTTTTAAATCTTAAGGCACTTGTGAGTGTCTTAGGGCAAAGTGCTCTGTCTAATTGCACTTGGTGTATCCAGTAGACCCTCAATGAATGATTGCCGAATGAATGAACCAAAGACCCTCTCCAAACCCGCAGCTCAAAAAACTAAAGTTCAAATAAATGAATTAAACTCTTTGGAGGGTCTTAATAACAATAGGGCAAGTATGTTCATGTAAATTGGTAAATGAAAGCTTTCTGAGAAATGTTTACAACCTTTTAAATGTATAACTTGCAATACTCACTGTTTGTAGGGATTCTATTCAGTAGTCTGCAGAGAAAGGACTAGAATTCAGGGTGTGTCCAGGCCCCTAAATCTCCAGGTTTCCCTTTTATCCAAAATAATATATCCTCGTGGAACCCAGCTTTCAGGTGTAAAAGATGCCCAGCTGAGGAGTTAGTCACTTGGCATGCTGAAACTTCAGATACTCCAGCATTCAAGACTTGGGTATCTTGTCAGAGTCCCAAATTAGCCTGTTGCCAAGTATGGACATACACAAAGCTCCCCTTTATGTAATGGAGCATTAACGCCTACTTCATCTCCTCCCTCATCATCTGTCACAGTCAAAAAATGGCAGCACAAATTCAAATTCCAAGGGAATTTTAAAAAACATACATTGCATAGGAATTCCCTTTGAAAGCATGACCTGAAGAAAACTCCTTTGAGCTGTCTTCTGGATTAGGTAAAGTGGGACCGAGAGAGGACAGAAATAAATGAATTTCTGTGGACCCAAAAAGCCTTAAAAAAGTTATTTGGGTGAGTAATATCCTGTATCCCACATCTGTTTGAATAGCTCAAATCCAAAAAGTCTTGAGAATGTTTCAGATTCAAATTTGGAAAGCTTGAGATTATATTGGTATTATTTCCATATAGGAAGAAGCAATATATTCTCTGCCAAAATATGTATAAAATTCACCCTCTCCTGACTTCTAATTTTCTACCCATCAAACCAATCTACTTTTATATAGTATCTGTTTATATGTTCTAGGAAAATGTTAAACCATTTTGAAATCTAGACTTGTTTTAAGTTTAAGAAATGTTTATTCTTAGTAGCCAGAACTTTCTACAAATACGGGTAATAATCTTTAAATCAGAAATGTATACCAACACCCAGGCACAGTGGCTCATGCCTGTAATCCCAGCACTTTGGGAAGCCAAGGCAGGCAGATCACTTGAGGCCAGAAGTCCGAGACCAGCCTGGCCAACATGGTAAAATCCCATCTCTACTAAAAATATGTAATATAAAAATTGGCCAGGCATGGTGGCATGTGCCTGTAATCCCAGCTACTTGGGAGGCTGAAACAAGAGAATCACTAGAACCCAGAAATCAGAGGATGCAGTAACCCAAGATTGTGCCACTGCACTCCAGCCTGGGCAACAGAGTAAGACTCTCTGTCTCAAAAAAAAAAAAATTTATACGATCGATTTAGGATAAACTAACACTAATAAACTTACATTCCATCTTAAGGAGTGTTGGTTTCCTGCATAAGCCAAAATAATTAATGTAATCCTCCTAACTGATTCATTCCATATTTATTAAACATCTATAACATACTACTGTTCTGGGTGTTGGGGGTATAGCAATATCCTCAAAAGTCCCTACCAATAGGAAGTTTCGATTCTAGCAGCAAGAGAACAAACACAAGCAAAATGTGTAAGTTAGACGGCAAGTGCTGCAATTGATTGCATTAATGACCCTAACTCTTCATTCTCCCTCTCTTCATTCCCTTTTCTGCAGTGTTTTTCATGTTTTCTGCAGTGAGTGGGGCTTTTTCCCCTTTCCCTTGACTTTGAGCCTGTGACCTGCTTTCACCAACAGAATGAGGTAGAAATGACAGCATGCCTGTTCCTGGCTATTTATTCTAGAGAAACAAGAGGCCCTCATGATTCCAAGGCCTTTCTTGCTGTTCTGCCATTGCTGTGAGAAGAACATGTCCAGGTTGGTCTGCTGGTTCAATGAGATAAGAGATAAGGAGCAGAGCTTCTTCGGTGAAGCTTCCTCAGTCCCACTCAGAGCCCCAGGAGACTCTCAGATGCACATATGAGCCCAGCCAACAACACCAGAGCCAACCAATGTGCCCAGGCTAGATCTGCGGACCTACAGTGGACCCCAGATGCATAAGCTAAAATAATAAATGGTCGCGGCCGAGCGTGGTGGCTCACGCCTGTAATCCAAACACTTTGGAGGCCAAGGTGGGCAGATCACCTGACGCTGGGAGTTCAAGACCAGCCTGACCAACATGGTGAAACCCCATCTTAAAAAAAAAAAAAAAAATAGCCAGGCACAGTGGCTCACGCCTATAATCCCAGCACTTTGGGAGGCCGAGGCGGGTGGATCACAAAGTCAAGAGATCGAGACCATCCTGGTCAACAAGGTGAAACCCCGTCTCTACTAAAAATACAAAAAGTAGTTGGGCATGGTGGCGCGTGCCTGTAATCCCAGCTACTCAGGAGGCTGAGGCAGGGGAATTGCCTGAACCCAGGAGGCGGAGGTTGTGGTGAGCTGAGATCGCGCCATTGCACTCCAGTCTGGGTAACAACAGTAAAACTCTGTCTCAAAAAAATAAATAAACAAAATAATAAATGGTCATTGTGTGAGGTTGAGTTGGGGGCTGTTTGTTACACCTTGGTAGTTAACCAATACAAGTGCTTTTTTTTTTTTCTTTTTGAGATGGAGTCTCGCTCCCATTGTGCAGGCTGGAGTGCAGTGGCACAATCTTGGCTCAATGCAACCTTCACCTCCTGAATTCAAGTGATTCTTCTTCCTCAGCCTCCCAAGTAGTTGAGATTACAGGTGTGTGACACCACGCCCAGCTGTTTTGTATTTTTAGTAGAGACAGAGTTTCACCATGCTGGCCAGGCTGGTCTTGAACGCCTGACCTCAGGTGATCCACCTGCCTCAGCCTCCCAAAGTGCTGGGATTACAGGTGTGAGCCACCATGCCCGGCCACAATGCTTTAAAAAAAAAAAAAAAAAAAAAAAAAGCAGTGAAGGGGATGGAGTGTATTATGTGGTAGTGGTGATGCTGGGGTCAATTTCAAATACTTTCCTTGTATACAGTTATTTTAAAAATATAACACTTTAGGGCCAGGCACAGTGGCTTGCGCCTGTAATCCCAGCACTTTGGGAGGCCGAGGCAGGTGGATCACGAGGTCAAGATATCGAGACCATCCTGGTCAACATGGTGAAACCCTGTCTCTACTAAAAATACAAAAAATTAGCTGGGCATGGTGGCGCGCGCCTGTAATCCCAGCTACTCAGGAGGCTGAGGCAAGAGAATTGCCTGAACCCAGGAGGCTGAGGTTGCAGTCAGCCGAGATCGCACCATTGCACTCCAGCCTGGGTAACAAGAGCAAAACTCCGTCTCAAAAAAAAAAAAAAAAAAAAAAAAAAAATATATATATATATATATATATATATATATATATATATAACACTTTATTAGTGACTCTAATGATCCCTCTCTTTCCAATGATTGAGAGGTTCTTATGTTGATTACCCGGCATCTCCATTATATATTTGGTACTCTCATCCAGGTACTACATGGACCCAAACAAATATGAGGGAAAAAAAATACTTGCTAATGTGTTCTGGTGTGAGAAGCAGAACAGAAATCAACACCCTTCTCCAGTTCCAATCCAGCTACACATTTCTGTTCTTCCTCATTTTTGAAGTGCAGTGTGTAAACTCAAATATACTTTTCTTAACGTGGCATCCTGTGGTCACTACAGATCAATTAAAAGCTTCCCGAGGCAGTCTTTCCAAAATTATTGTAAACTCATTTAGGGTTTAAAGACAGGGGGTTTAGCCAATAGAAATCTATTGGGAAGTTTAGACAATAGAGTGCTTTCTTCTTAAATCTCTTGATGTAAAGAGACCATCTTTCAAAGATTCTTTTAAATTACTGTAAAGATAGATAGTGCTGTTGTTCTGGGGAGCTCCAATCCCTTCCCAGGTGAGCCACTGGGGTGGTGAGCACCTGTAGTCCCAGTTACTTGGGAGGCTGAGGCAAGAGGATCACTTGAGTCCAGGAATTCAAGGCTGTAATGAGCTCTGATCCCACCTTTGCTCTCTAGCCTGGGTGACAGAGTGAGACCCTGCCTAAAAAACAAACAAAAAAGCCTTTCCAAATTAACTACCCTACCCTCTGGTAAGTGAATGCAGATTCCATAATGTTCATTGTGTCCTCCTACCTAAAACTGGTGACTGAAAGGGTCCCAACCCAACTTCAATTTCCCGTTTTCTACAAATCCTAAACATATATTATACTTTCCATCTTTGTTACAAAATAATTGCTTCCATGGAAACAATGTCACTAATCCCAGTGCAGAGTTCTAGAAAATTTTAGTCACTAGAATTGGTTCCAATACAGTCTCAGCCAAAGGTGATAAAAATGTATAAAGATGCAGGGAAAAAAAGTCTTCTGGATCCCTTGTCTTCTAGGGAGTTACCTGTTGGTGGCTCCAGCGTACTGGAAGAAAGGTGCGAGAGTGGCTGCTGCTTTTTTTTTTTTCTTTTTTTTTTTTTTTTAATTCAAAATTCCCACCCCTTGCAGATCCAGAGCTTCCTGATAGAGGTATTTTCACAGGCTTCTAAAACTACTGTCTTTTCAAGTGTCCTCTATCTGTTATAGATTTGAACAGTTCAGAACATATTTCAGAGTTGTGTGATCTTGGGAAAATCACTTAACTTCTCTGAGCCTCAAATTTTTCACTAATAAAATAAGAAAGTTCCTCTCTGTTCTAACATTCTGCAATTTAAGTACACATGTTTAAGCTACTGATTTCAAACTAAACAAATGATAACTTTCAGCATATTACAGGCTATCGTTCTGGACACAAACCAGCTGAGTCAAAGTAGTTCAATAAAATGAATTAGATTCGATCTTTCATCATTATCTTTAAGTCTTAGCAATCCTCCTTAAACAGTTTTTATGTTCAGCCTCACAACTTTTACAAGCAACGACCAAACTGTAAATAGTAAGGATTTCAAAGTCCTCTTCAGACCCAAACAATCTGGCTTTTTAGATTTCTGAATACAGTGATAAGCTAACAGGTCTGTAGGAGAGCATCAGAAGTCTTCAACAGGACTTTTCTCGTCGAGGCTCTTATTCGGTGACCCGGCTGATAAACTTTCCTCTGTGAACGCTTAGTATCTCCAAGCCAGACCTAGTAGCTACTGGTTCCCTATCAGTTGCTATTCACACTCACACATCTGCACACATAAAGCCACTTTAAACATCGTGCTGTGGGGTCCTGACATGAGGACAGAGCCACCAGCTGTCGGGGCACTGCACTGAATTGGGGACACAAACCCCATTTTCCTATGTAAATTGGCCTGGACGCTGCTTCGGCCCCCAACAAAAGGGATAGTCCCGTTAAATGGGGCCATCTGGCCGTCCCCCGGCCCCAGTGACACCTCTGGGATGGGGCGAGTAGGAGTGATCTTCGGGGGGCTGGGAATGTAGCGCAGCTGTCACCCCGGCCCCAGGGGTCCTGCCCACAGAGGTTGGGGGCGAGCAGATTCGCGGTGGTCTTAAGCCTCGGGGCCCGGGACGCCTGAGGGTCTCACAGCGCACTCCCGGGGTGGGGGAGGGCGCGCTTTGTTCCTGGGCCCCTAGGGGGCGAGGCGCCCGAGCCTTGGTCGGAGTCCCTGCTCCGTCCCCGGGGCCCCAGAGCCGTTCCTGCCTGGCCGCGAACTGCCGCGGGCGCCTCCATAGCAACAGCGTGGGAGCTCCGCAAACTGGAAAGAGGAGCGGGGGAGGACGGGAAGAAGGGAGGAGGGGAGGAGGGGAGGAGGGGAGGAGGGGAGGAGGGGAGGAGGGGAGCAGGGAGGAGGGGCGCAGGGGAGGAGCTGGGGCAGGAAGAAAGGCCAGGGGGCGGCGGTCTGCGTGGGGGGCAGGGAGAAGGAACGCCGGAGGGGGAGCGAGAGGAGCAGAGGCGGGGAGCGCCGGCGGGAGCGGGAAGGAGTGGGGGAGCCGGAGCGGGGAGGGGCGCGGGACGGGGAGCCGGGTAGGAGCCGGGATGAGGGCGCGGCCCCGGGCGAACCCGTCCAGCCCTCCAGGGCCGGGTGCCCGGGCCAGATTCTCCAGCCGAATTCCTGCCCCAGCTGCCTGGGGGAGAGAGGCGCGGGAGCCGGAGCGGGCGGGGACCGCGGCGGGCCCGTGGGACACCGGGCGCTGGGAGGAGGCGCGGGCGCGCGGGCGCGCGGGCGGCCGGGAGGGGGCGAGGTCCCGCCGCCGCTGCCGCCCACCCCAGGCCCGGAGGAGCAGCGCCTCCGGAGCGGGCCTAGGGCTTTCTCCCTCGGTGAAGGTGCCCCTCGGCAGCGGCACCCACCTTCCCATCCTCACGCAGAGCAGCCCTCAGTCGCCCGGGGACGTACAGACCCTAGTCCCCACGGGCTGCGAGCCTCCCCGGAGGGAATTCCGAGCTAAGCAAGGCTCTCTTTCGCCTGGAATGCTTTCACCAGAGATATTTTCCGTTACACAACTACTGGAAAGGTGATGTGGGTTTTCGTTTTCAGTCCACCCCTCACCCCAAATCTGGGACCTCGTGGGGAAACCATATTACTAATGCTAAGCTTGGAATTTTAAACAGTGTTTTCTGATAACCAGCTGAAAATTTTTGGGAGAAGCCGAGTCACAAACAGATCATCATTCTTAAGTACTGTTTGTTAAGCGCCAGCTTGCACAAGACATTTCACAAAGCTGGCCAACCGGACGCGATCCTTGTTCTCCTAGAGTTTGCCACAGAAATGGACAACAATTACATTCAGAAAGGCATTTTTGAATAGCTCGTATGACGTGGTGTTAAAGGTGTGGGAAAAAAAAATAAGCTTATTTCAGACATAAGTATTTCCAGAGAAAATCTATAGATAAGTGCTGCACATTTTATTTTAAAAAACATTATAAAAAGCAAAGAGAAGAAAAATAAACTTTTGGAAGTTCTCAGCTAACATGGCCTATGGGAAAATGAAAATAAACCTAATTGAAAAAACAGCGCTCACCATAAATAGGTTTAGCTTTCAGGCAGGGAACAGGGTAAAAAAAAAAAAAAAAAAAGAAGAAGAAAAGAAAAAAAAAGCACCAGCAGAAAATTCACCAATCAAATGAAAGGCTGTCCATGTTTCCTAAAGCAAAGGTCAAAGAATCCTCGGAAGCCCTAAAGAGCACTGTTTCTGTGGATAAAGCCGGGGCTTTTGTTTTGCTGTTTGTTTAGAAAATCCAAATCGGTAACCCCTGTTTTCAGGTATTATCCAAAGGAACATTTTTTTTTGGTTTCTTCTACCCACATACACCCAAATTAGGCACCTACCTTAAAGTAACAGGAAAACTCGTGGGTTTGTAATTGTGTGATATCCCATCTGGTTTCAACTCTGTCGTTGACCAAAAAGAAAAAATGAGAATTGTAAGCAGACTCTTACATTTTTCTGTAAACTGTTAATGTATCTATAAAACTCTAAATGTTCACTTATTTTGACATGACATACATGACTTCTAGTCTTAGATTCCCAACTAGTCGATACATAGCATTTTGTGAGAGTTCGCTGCATTCCAGGCACTATTCTAAGCAATTTCTAGACATTTGCATTTTACTGAATTCTCTTAAACTTAGAAGACGGGAACGATTATTATTCCATTTGATGGATGAGGACACTGAAGTTTCGAAAGGGCATAAAATCTGCCCAGATTTGTACAATAGTAGTCGACAGGGTTGGGTTGAAGACCCCAAACCTACCATCTCTGAGCAGTTAGTTTGTTCCCAACTACACATTTCACAAGAGCAGAACCTCCCTCAAATCTCATCTAGCATAATATGGACTATAACTGCAGCAAAAAAATACTTATGGATTAATTGAATTTCTCACTTTTGTCCATTTTTTCTGGCAATAGACAGACATGTAAATTCAAGAATCATTATTTTTTAATGATTATTTTTTTAGGTGTTCCTCAGCTGTTATTTCCAAGCCTTTTTCATTTAAGGAGTCAAAAAGCTGTGTCATAGCAGTATTATAAAAAGCCTTTGAAAGATAATCATTACATTGATTTTGATATAGCAAAATGGCAGAGATAAGAGTACATTTGTTTTAAGAAATCAAGCAAGTGGACCAGCCTGGGTAACATGGTGAAACTCCATCTCTACTAAAAAATACAAAAATTAGCTGGGCGTGGCAGTGAGCGCCTGTAATTCCAGCTACTTAGGAGGCTGAAGCTCGAGAATCACTTGCACCCAGGAGGAGGAGGTTGCAGTGAGCCAAGATGGAGACACTGCACTCCCGGCTGGGCGACAGAGTGAGACTTTTGTCTCAAAAAAACGAAAAGAAAGAAATGAAGCAAGTTAAAAAGTCTTTAAATAAAGACACGGGATACTGCCTTCCCCTACATTAATACTATCACTGATTCTTTGCACTGATTTTTAGTGTAGCTTCACATGATTATTTAGAACTGTAACAATATTTAAAATACATATTCTGAATTCGCTCATAAGCCATCTTTTTAGAATTTGGTTATATCCTGTTGGATAACATTGACTTCTTTTTTTAGAGATGGGGTTTCACCTTGTTGGCCAGTCTGGTCTCGAACTCCTGACATTGTGATCCGCCAGCCTCAGCCTCCCAAAGTCCTGGGATTACAGGCTTGAGCCACCCCGCCCAGCCAACATTGACTTGTTTCTTTATTTTCCATCAAAGGTCTGACCACAACCTTAAATTCTTAGGCAACTACAAATTGGGAGGAATAGACTAAGCATCATTTGATGTTTGTCTGCACATTCAGTCAAGTAGGGGTTGAGAGTCATCTGCTGAATTTGGCCTCTGTAAATGGATAATGCGAATATATCCACCCTTAAAATTGTTTGCTTTTGCATCTTTTCTTCTGTCTCAGTCAGTCCTGTGACCCTTTCCTGGCCTGGGCTAAGGGAACAACACATCAGTGGCTGATTGAGGAAAGCGAGCATGAGAGAAACAAAATGGGAACATTTGAGACAGAGGTGGCCAAAAGACTCTGCTCAGGCTTCTCCCTGAGCAGAGTCACCAAGGCCAGGAGCTCATCAAGGGCTGGGCTGATGAGGGCAAGATAGGGAGACGAAGTGAAAACTGAAAGGAAGAAGTTTTTTTAGGCGTGGCTCAGGAGCCAGCTTGAATTTCAGTTGACTTGACTGGGGGTGGGGTAAAACCCCGGCAAGGTAAGCAAGTTCAAGAGGCCAGGCCCCCAGGAAGTTTTAGAGCAGGACTTACTCTGCTCTCTTCCTGCCACTGACAATCTGAAGGGGGAAAAGGGGTGTTTGCCTGCAGACAGAGCCATTCTCCCCGGTGGCCCTGTGCGACGGTCCGGAGGGAGGGAGCCAGGGAAGAAGGGGGCCGACATGCCTTCTGGCCCACCCCTCCTTCTGCTAGAACTGATTGCAGTTTTACATCTTTTTGTTTCTTCTAATTTTCTAAGAAGGTTTTCACCTTAGGAAAATATTCCCTCATTAATGTTAGTCCAAAAAGTGACTTTTTTCCCTTTCTCAGAATTTAGAAGGGAAAATACCCTGTGACTATTTTTAACACATGTGAGAGAGAAGAAGTTCTTTTTTTCTGTGCTTAAATATTCTGATATTCCCATCATTGGTAACTGACATTTCCCAAAACTAAAAGTGAAATTTCCCAGGAGGGTCTCCAGTCTAAATAAGATTTATTAGAAAATAGGTATGAAGAGATTGGAGAGGGAGGGAGAGAGAGAGAGACTAAACATTTTTCAAGGGATTTCAGTTTTTAATTCAGCAAAAGTTCCTTTTAATTGAATTCATAAGCAGCATTTTGCAGTAATATTATTGTTTGACTCTTTTTTTCTTTTTATACCTATAGACTGATTTTTAGATATGAAATTTGAAGGAATACAACGGAATGATTTTTCCCCCTTCCTGAGGAGGTCAAACAAAAAGAAGACAATTTAATCAATATAGAGTTTAAATCAATCAACTCAAAGTGACTAGATGAAAGCCTAGAATTAAAACATTAAACATCTACTGAACAGAATACCTAATTAGTATTGATCACCGAATAATTCTAAGCATATGTGCTGTTTACATAGAAAGGAAGCAATGTATTTTCTTAGAAAAAGAAAAAGCAACAATATTATATCTGGACCTGATTAGCATGAGGTAAAGAAAAAAGGGCCTTATAAAAAGAGACCCATGACACCACCACATGAGAAAATAACTTCACTGGGCAGGACACGTTATTTATCAGAAACGGTGATAGTGTCAAGGGATGGAAGACAGGACTTAGGGGTGAGAGCTATCCCCAGCAGAGAAGTCTGAACAGGGACATGAGTGACAGGCTGCAACAGCCAACTGGATTTTTCTGACCTGATAGAACAACTGGCATTTTTTTGAGCAAGATGCAGGGCATGGTTCCTTTGTGTGAATGTGGGTGGTGAAGTTACACATACGACCTGCAGTCCTCACATTGAGCCTCTGACACCCATCTGTACACTGTATTCTAACCCTTTCACGGGGAGGAGATTGAGGATTAGGGATGCCCAGTAATGAACCTAAAGACACTCAGATTGTCAGTGGCAAAGGTGGAACTCCGTCTGGGTTCTCCCTCTTCATCTTCCCAAGGTAATGATTAATTAGTGGGGGGTACAGGGGAGCCTTCCCAAACATCCAAGGAAAAGTACAGTTGGACAAGCACATTTAGCCATTCAGCTAGAGCTGCCTTCACCTACTTTGTGTTTCTGGTGTCATTGGAAGAAGGCTCACAGCTGGGGGCTTTGAGTTCAAAGAAAGTTGCTCACTTTCTTTGTAGAGTGAAGTTTTAGATAATACCATCTCCTTTTCCCTTAGTTTGGTGGAAAGCAGAGGCTGTCTCTCAGGCATCCAGACATGCTGAGACATATCCAGAGGCTGACTGCATCTCTTGGTTTTGAACCAGAAATTTTGGCTAATTCATCTTGAGAGAGTGACCATTGGTAAGAAGGTAAGTAGAAGGAGAATAGAAGACAAAAATCCTTAGCCAATTGATTAGTTGAAACTTGAAATAAAGATGGAGGATAATGTCAATACTATTACTTTTTTTTTTTTTTTTTTTTTGAGATGGAGTTTCCCTCTTGTTGCCCAGGCTGGAGTGCAGTGGCATGGTCTTGGCTCACTGCAACCTCCAAGCAGTTCTCCTGCCTCAGCCTCCTAAGTAGCTGAGATTACAAGCATGTGCCACCACATCTGACTAATTTTGTATTTTTAGTAGAGATGGGGGTTTCTCCATGTTGGTCAAGCTGGTCTCGAACTCCCAACCTCCGGTGATCTGCCCAGCTAGGCCTCCCAAAGTGCTGGGATTATAGGCGTAAACCACTGCGCCTGGCCAATACTGTTATTATTATGTAATTGAAGAATTGTCTTTTTGTAGAATTTACTAATTTGGAAATCAATGGCCTCTTTGTTTATGGCCTGAGGGAAAGTCGGGGTTAGAGAGACAGTAACTGGGTAGGGAAGGCTTCCCTGAGGAAGTGACTTTTCAACTGCTTGTTCTTGTGTTAGGGGCCAATCTTGAGAAGCACTGAGGAGAAAGAGGGTTCTTGGAGGGGCGGAGCAGCTTGGCTGGTGCAAGGACCTGTGAGGCCCACACATTCAATTTCACTGGAATTTGCCCATTTTTCTCTTTTCTAAGAACCATACTTCTTAGAAAACTCATCTTGCCCATTAGCCTACACTAGACAAGCATATTCCTGCCCCTTTTTATTTGATGCCTTTAACGGGGGAGTTTATTTTTGGGATTCAGGGACATAGGCATTCTTCATCATGCCCAAGGGCAAGTGCATCCTGGTCTCAGAAGGAACTAGGTGAAATCCCCAAAGCTAGCAGGAAACAGGCAGAACACCTTCCCCACTTCTGCTTTTTGTCTGTTTTTTTTTCTCTTCATGAAGCTTCTCAACTTTCCACCTCTGCAGACCAACTTTGCGTTCCTCTGAACACATGATCAATTGTGATCACAGAAAAGAATAGTTTCTATCACCTCATTTCTGGGTATGCCACTAACTGGCCATCCTGACTCTCATTTCCAAATATGTGGGCAAAAAAGTTTGACTGATTCCACCTCAGTCAAGTGTACACCTCTGAGCCAATCATCTGTAGTCAAGAATGTTGATTTTTAGATAGCTGATTTTGAATAGGGAGAAGGGGTTTCTCCTTACACTAGGTAATCAGGCAGTCTCCAAAGACTCCCCATGACTTTCATGACTTTCCACATCATGTTTTGGCTCTTCATACCTTGACTTCCAGATTTTCTCTCTCTCTCTCTCTCTCTCTCTCTCTCTCTCTATCTCTCTCTCTCTCTCTCTCTCTCTCTCAAGACAGAGTTTCACTATGTTGGCCAGGCTGGGCTTGAACACCTAACCTCAGGTAATCCACCCACCTTGGCCTCCCAAAGTGCTGAGATTACAGGCGTGAGCCACCATGCCCGGCCCAACTTCCAGATTCTCTAAAATATATCCTTGTTCCATGTTAACTGCTACTCACTACCATGACTTTAAAAATAATAATAGGCCAGGCACAGTGGCCCAGGCACTTTGGTAAACTGAGGCGGGTGGATTGGGAGTTCTAGACCAGCTTGGCCAGCATGGTGAAATCCTGCCTTTACTGAAAATATAAAAATTAGCCAGGCGTGGTGACTTGTGCCTGTAATCCCAGCTACTCAGGAGACTGAGGCAGGAGAATCTCTTGAACCTGGGAACCAGAGGTTGCAGGGAGCCAAGATTGTACCACTGCACTCCAGCCCCAGCAACAAAGTGAGACTCTGTCTCAAAATAATAATAATACAAAATGTGTTCTCTGCTTTCCCCAGCCCCAGTTCTACAACTCTTTTGTTCTGCTGTGGAATGTAACATTGTTCTTCCATCAACCCCTGCTCTAGTCATCTTGCTTCTAGATTAAGAAACAGGAAGAAAGGATGAATTATTCCAATGCAATCAAGTACAGCATATTATTTTTAAAATAAAAGCGAAGGTTGGGCATGGTGCCTTATGCCTGAAATCCAGGCACTTAGGGAGGCTGAGGTGGGAGGATGGCTGGAGGCCATGAGTTCGAGACCAGCCTGTACAAAATTGCAAGACACCATCTCTACAAAAAAAACTTTATTAAAAAAATTAGCTAGGTGTGGTGGCATACACCTGCAGTCCCAGCTTCTTAGAAGGCTGAGACAAAAGGATCACTTGAGTCCAGAATTTGAGGCTGCAGTGAACTATGATTGTGTCACTGCACTCCAGCCTGGGCAACAGACTCGGTCTCAAATAAATAAATAGGCCAGGTGTGATGGCTCACCTGTCACCGTAGCACTTTGGGAGGCCAAGGCAGGCAGATAACCTGAGATCAGGAGTTCAAGACCAGCCTGGCCAACATGGTGAAACCCCATCTCTACTAAAAATATAAAAATTAGCCGAGCATGGTGGCAGGTATCTGTGGTCCCAGCTACTCGGGAGGCTGAGGCAGGAGAATCACTTTGAACCTAGGAGTGATTCAATCACTTGAGTGGTTCAATCACTTGAACCACTGCACTCCAGCCTAAGCCACAGAGCAAGACTCCGTCTCAAAAATAAATAAATAAGATAAATACAAATAGAAGGGAAAAATTAGTCTCCTTTTAGGATTCAATGAAACCTCTGTTTTCCGCCCCCCCCCCTTAATTTATCTTAGAGATCATCTAATTCACTCTATTACAAACCAGAGATGTTAAGTGACTTATCTGGGGTCATACATTTGTGGCAGAACCCTCGGTAAAGGGTTTTATGGGGGGTTGTAAAGTGCTGCCTCCTACCAAAGTGGGTTTCTGGGACCCCAGGACAATATAAGGAAAGACATAGCAGGAATCTCACCTAACCTATGTCTCAGTTCAGAGGTGAAAAGCTTCATAGATGGGATCAGTCTGGCATGAGCACACCACTGAACAGATGTTTCCAGGGGACAGGGCTTTGGATGACCAGGTCTTAGAAAAAAGACTTAGCTAACTCTGTGCATTCTGGCAAGGCCTTGCTCACCAGAAAGCCCAATGGTGGTGTTCAGCTGCTGCCCACCTTGAGGGCACAATGAACTTATTCTGCTGGAAGAGCTGTTCCATCAAAGAAATTGGATCTTTCTTTCTTTTTTTTTTTTTAATTTTATTATTTTATTTTTTTTTTTTGAGACGGAGTTTCGCTCTTGTTACCCAGGCTGGAGTGCAATGGCGTGATCTTGGCTCACCGCAACCTCCGCCTCCTGGGTTCAGGCAATTCTCCTGCCTCAGCCTCCTGAGTAGCTGGGATTACAGGCGTGCGCCACCATGCCCAGCTAATTTTTTTGTATTTTCAGTAGAGATGGGGTTTCACCATGTTGACCAGGATGGTCTCGATCTCTTGACCTTGTGATCCACCCGCCTCAGCCTCCCAAAGTGCTGGGATTACAGGCTTGAGCCCCCACGCCCAGTAAAAACGGGATCTTTCTCAGAAGTCTCATGCAAATATTAATTCATTCAGACAAAAGCAAATGAGCAGACACCGGGTGACCTTGAACACTATTCAACTGACTCTGAGCCGCCATTATCAAATAAAATGGTTGAGCAAGAACTAAGCCACTTCCATCATGGCTCATAGCTTTGAAATCTCACAATTCCATAAGTAAATAGAAATAACAGAAGAAATTCATCAGACAATAAACTCCAAACAGACAATAAGTCCTCAGGCTAAATGCAATTTTTAAAATTCAGGCATTTTTTAAAAAAAACCCAAATAATTAAAGGCTTAAAAATTTTTAAGAAAACGATCTTACAACCACTGCATGAAACACTATCAACAATAAATTGTTTTTTAAATTATGAAAATAAAACTCTACATATTAAACTTTTAGGACACAGCCAAGTGATTCCCTTCTGCCTCCTATGACACTTTATTTTTATTATTTTTTTTTGAGACAGAGTCTCACTCTGTCACTCAGGCTGGAGTGCAGTGGCGTGATCTCAGCTCACTACAACCTCTGCCTCCCAAGTTCAAGCAATTCTCTGTCTCAGCCTCCCGAATAGCTGAGATTACAGGCATGTGCCACCATGCCTGGCTAATTTTAAATATTTTTAGTAGAGACAGGTTTTCACCATATTGGCCAGGCTGGTCTTATACTCCTGATCTCGTGATACACCAGCCTCGGCCTCCCAAAGTGCTGGGATTACAGTCATGAGCCACCATGCCTAGCCTCCTATGACACCCTTAAACATGGATTACCTCATGGTAACAATACTGTGCTGGGGCAGAAAAATACCCGTCTTACATATGAAGACATTGAAATCCAAAGAAATGCATCTCAGGTGAAATACCATGCTCATGAGACCATAACCTAAGGTTTCAAGCAGTAGACAAAATTGGAATGTTTTGAAATCAAGGGAAGCTTTCTGTATCCAATAATACTTTCATTTGATTTTTAAAAAGCTAATGATAAAAAATTAAAACACAAAAATGCAAAAAAAGCTAATGATGAAACTGCAAATTTAATGTAGTTAAATATTAAGACAGTAAAATAGTGTGTGGTGGCTCACATCTATAATCCCAGCACTTTGGGAGGCCGAGGCAGGCAGATTATTTGAGGTCAGGAGTTCAAGATCAGCCTGGCCAACCATGATGAAACCCGTCTCTATTAAAAATACAAAAATTAGCCAGGCATGGTGGTACGCACCTGTAATCCTAGCTACTTGGGAGGCTGAGGCAGAAGAATCACTTGAACCCAGGAGGTGAAGGTTGCAGTGAGCTGAGATGGTGCCACTGTACTCCATCCAGCCTGGGTCTGGGTGACAAGAGTGAAATTCCATCTCAAAAAAATTAATTAATTATATTAAAGATTATATCAAATTATTTAATTATGCAGTTTAAGCTTACATCTTTGAAAATATGAGTACACATATTTCCCTCAAAAATGCCAAAACTGCTATCAAATAGACTCATCTATTTTTAGGAAGGTTGGAAGTATAAAAGTTGAAAATTTTTCTTCCTGTTTGCCAATTTGAAAAACATCCTGTTCAAGAATTGTGTCCCTGTGTGTGTGTGTGTGTGTGTGAACTGTTCCTCGGTGTGTGAATGTGTCTGTATAACTGTGCTGATGGGGCTAAGTGTGATCACCACATGGAGTAATGAAGAAAGACCTGTGTTTCACTATGTAAGAAAAAATATCTCACTTTTTCAAAAAAGAGAAAATCTCTATTTACTTACTTCCTCATGAAGGACTCCTTCAGAAGGAGCCATGAGGTATGAAAAGGGTGTTATTTCTAGGCAGTGTTTCCAAAAGTGTAGTAGGGTAGATAATTTTATGTGGCATATGAATAAACATTTTTATTTGAATAATTATGCTTTGATTTTTATCATTCCTCCACACTCTCTCCTTCAACACGGACAGCCTTGGTACCACCGTCTGCCTGGGATCACTGGTTCTATTCACAGCCTCTATTTGGGTCCTCATGTCTGCCACCACCCACCAGGCCCTGAAGGTCACACCACACGGCCTGCTCACCACACAACTCCACATCATCTCTTCTGACCTTATATCCCTATATTCTCTAACTAGAGGACCCTTACCTGTGCCCTCTGCAACTCAATAAACGGTCAGCCAAAACTCAATCTAGAGAACCAAGTTTAACTGTCTTTCCAGTAAAGCAAAGCCATTCCCTGTTAACCAAGAGTTCTAAGTGACAGTGAATGGTTTGCTCTCTATTTCAATTATTTATTGCTGTGTAACAAATGCCCCAAACGTAGTGGCTTAAAACAACAACCACTTTGTTTGCTATCTAGCTTCTGTGGATTAATAGCTAAGCTGGCAGTTCTCAGTGTCTTTCAAAAGAGGCTTGGAAATAGAGGCAGCAGGAAGCCCCACCAGGAGGCCAGCCTCCTGCCTCTCAATGCAGGGCATGTGGTCTCTCTGAGTGGTAGTTTGGGGGTATGGAAAATGGAAACTTCCAGGCCTTCTCAGGGCATAAGGCAAGAACTGCCGAAGTGTCACTTCTGCCACCTTCTATTCATTAAGCAGTCTCAAAGCCAGGCCATATTCAAGGAGAGAAGAAATAAATTCCACCTCTGAGGGGTCGGGGGGTGGTGATGAGGTATTTGCAGGGTGGGCACGGTAGCTCACACCTGTGATCCCAGCACTTTGGGAGGCTGAGGTGGCAGATCACCTGAGGTCGGGAGTTTGAGACCAGCCTGACCAACATGGAGAAACCCAGTCTCTACTAAAAATATAAAAAATTAGCCAAGCATGGTGGCGAATGCCTGTAGTCCCAGCTATTCGAGAGGCTGAGGCAGGAGAATTGCTTGAGGCAGGAGAATTGCTTGAACCTGGGAGGCAGAGGTTGCAGTGAGCCGAGATTGCACCACTGCACTACAGCCTGAGAAACGAGCAAAACTGTGTCTCAAAAATAATAATAATAATAATAATTGCAGTCTTTTTAAATCATTCCCAATGATTAAACAGGAGAGTTCTCAAACAGGAGAGTTCCTTTAATTTTCTTTTCTTTTTTTTTTTTTTTAAGACGGAGTTTGGCTCTTGTTACCCAGGCTGGAGTGCAATGGCGCGATCTCGGCTCACCGCAACCTCCGCCTCCTGGGTTCAGGCAATTCTCCTGCCTCAGCCTCCCGAGTAGCTGGGATTACAGGCACGCACCACCATGCCCAGCTAATTTTTTGTATTTTTAGTAGAGACGGGGTTTCACCATGTTGACCACGATGGTCTCGATCTCTTGACCTCGTGATCCACCCGCCAGCCTCCCACAGTGCTGGGATTACAGGCTGAGCCACCGCGCCCGGCAGTCTTTTTAGTTTTCTATGCAGAACACTTTGAGAGTTTCAAAATCTATTTACTATTCTTTGGGATAAACTTCAGTTCCTTGGGTAGAAAAAATGTGACGTTTCCCCAGAGCAGTAAAACACTGAGGTCAGGAGCTGGTTCAGACACACTGTAAGTGATTATAAAATTATGTACACATGAGTACATATAAATACTACTTGCCTTTCAAACAACACTCTGAAATCCAAGTTTCACAAACATGAGCCTCACTTGAAGGCACTCTCACATTCTCTACTTTCTTAGAAATTAAAATTTATTTTTCAGTCCAAGCTGTGGCAGTCACCGAGGAAGGAGGCAAGCTCAGCTTGGCAGTGCCAGGGACAGGCCTGGGAGGACACCCCACACAGACTGTGAGATCCTTCAGCAGTGATTTTGTCTTATTCTTCTTCACGTCTATGCATGCCCTTGCCTGACACATAACAGACACTCAGCACTGGGTCAAGGAGTAGGCTGAGCATATTCAACTGGAAGAAAACCAAACAGGTCAGGTGCGTTGGTTCACGCCTGTAATCCCAGCACTTTGGGAGGTCGAGGAGGGCAGATCACAAGGTCAGAAGTTTGAGACCAGCCTGGCCATACAAAATTTTAGTATTTTGTACTAAAAATACAAAAATTAGCCAGGCATGGTGGCGGGTGCCCGTAATCCCAGCTACTCGAAAGGCTAAGGCAGGAGAATCGCTTGAATCAGGAGGCAGAGGTTGCAGGGACCCGAGACCATGCCATTTCACTCCAGCCTGGAGGACAGAGCAAGACTCCATTTCAAAAAAAAAAAAAAGAAGAAAAGAAAGCAAACACGAAGTCATCATGGCCTCAATGTCTATTCATGGAAACCAAGAAAAATGTCCCATTTACCACCACCAAGCAAGCAGAGCCTGCTGCTTTATCCAAAATCAAAACTGCACATCCACAGAGGAGAGATTTTAAACATTATAAGAGGATGTCAAGAAGAAAGTTTCTGCAAGAGTGCTCTGCCTTTTCTCCTGTATGCACGCTTGTCACCCAGAGACTAGTCTGCCAAGGTTATTTAGCAGCTAATCCAAGATTTGGATCACTGCCTAAAATTACACTTGTTAGTATCTTGGGATTTGGCCTTGGAAAGGTATCCTACATAAGAGTATGCCAGAGTAAATTCCATTTCTTTGAAGATCAGCTCCTTGGGGCTGCTTTTGGTCCACAGCAGAACAAGCATTGATTGCTTACCTGTGAAGAATGCAAAATAAAACATGGATTTGGTGAGAAGGGATGTTCACAGCCTTTGGCTTCCTAAACCCTGTGTCTACAATTTTTGAAGGTTTTTTATCCTCTGGATTGTACACATTTGAAATTTCAAGTGTAGTTTTAAATATTTTATTTTAAATATTTATTTTTAAGTATTTTGTTTTAAATATTTATTTTAAATATTTTGTTCCACTAGATGTATTTTACTTCTAGTATTTACTAGAAACATTGTTCCACTTCCAGTGGAATAAAAAATTATTTTCTAATCTGTAGAAGCATTTCTTTCCACATTTTTAAAAGTTAAAATTATCAATTATCAATTGATTCACCCCAAATAAATGTAAGCAAATAAAGGACATCGCGTAAACTAACCTAGTATGGGAACTCTTCCTGCTTTCATTTAATCTCACCTCCCTCTGTAAAATTTCCTAGAGTACTATACTTTCAGGATCTGTGACTCCATTTCATTTCATTTTCATTTCATTTCCCCATCTACTCCTTCTCCTTTTTATTTAAACTTACAAACTTATTTCAGGTAATTAAAGTCAATCTATAGGAGGGAAGCCATGGTGTGGACAATTCAAAAATCACTCGTTGGATGTGGTAAATATATTGGCACTTACAGTTGGGTGGCTGCATGATGTTTTTCAAATCAAATCTTTTTGCTCTGTGGGGAAAATTGCCGATTTTGCTCAGTTGCTCCTGGGCAGTCACTCCCTGCAATTCCACCTCTACTAGAAGTAGATGCCAAAAGATGTGCCTTCCCTCTGGCAAATTCTGTGACTTCTCAGGGACTGGGGTCGACAAATGTTTGGGTTCAAAGGGCTTTTCTCTTTGCAAAGTAAACAGAAGGAACTGAGATGTGAAGAGTGTGAGTAATTGAGTAGGAATATATTGTCAGTTACCTGGAAGGTACTTTACAGATTGTCAAGTAAATAATGATACCTCCATCATCATTCATTGGTGATATTTGTTAATGCATGTGCAATGTGCAGCATTGAGGTAAACAAACTAAAAAACAGCTTAATGGTTATTTAGGTGATGTGAGAGTTCCATCAGCCCAGACACTCATCTACAAAAAAACAGCAGTTCTTCAAATCAGAGCTTTATAAAGAGAACATAAGGAGTAACCATGTGATAATGATTGACCTTATACTGCAGAATAAGAACTCCCTGCATTTTACAATGTCAGATTTACATACGACTCCAAATATATTAATTGCCAGTCCCTCTTTATTCTCCTAAGAATCGTAGCTGAGTGTGTCATCTCCAATTCCCATCCTTGATTGTAGTCTCCTTCCCAGATTATCCAAGCTCTCCTGGCCCTTACAGGGGAACCTGCTCCCACGGAACCCCTGGGAGGCAGCTTTTTTAGTTCAGTTTGGAGCAGATGACTTTGGGGAGGAGACTCTCCCAGACTTTGATACTCCTGGGAAAGATATGCAAATTCCTGCCCCTCATTTCTTGTTCCCGTCTGCACCAGGCTCTGCATGATCAGCCTTCTACCACGACGAGTTCTCAAACTGCCCAGCTGCGTCAAATTCCCCAGCTGAGGGGAATTTTGTTTTCTCCTTAAACAGAACTGGGGGCCCACTGACATGAGAGTTCCCCAGGGTAGAAACATGGGTGCCCTGGTATTTGTGTGGCGTCCCGGGCCCCGTCACACAGCGAGGCCCGGAGGTGGAAGTGGAACCGATGCCCCAGCCCGCCCCGGCGCGCCTGGGGGCTGGGAGGGCAGAGGCTGTCACTGTTTAACTTGAGGCCACCATCGCAGAGCACCTCTACTTCACTCGGGGCCACCCTCGCATAGCACCTCCTTCGACGCCAGCTTCTGCTGGTGACCGTAACATACAATAGGAGGAAAGAAGAGAACACCCACGCAGGCCACGGTAAACTAAAGGCCTCTAAAAACAAAATCTGTAAACTGCTCCCTAAGGAAGTAGCCTGGAAGCTTCCAAGTAGCCTGGGGGGTTGGGGTGGGGGGAGATCTTAAAATGCTGAGCAAATACCAAGCAAGGTTTCAGGTGACAAAGAAAAACTACCATACAACTTTCCCAAATTAGCTAATTGGTAAAATCCATTTGCGAAAAGAGATTTAAACTAAAATGAACATTTACATTACCTAAAAAGTATGGTGGGAAGGCGGCGCGGTGGGTCACGCCTGTAATCCCAGCAATTTGGGAGGCCGAGGTGGGCGGATCACGAGGTCGAGAGATCAAGACCGTCCTGGCCAACACGGTAAAACCCCGTCTCAAAACACTAAATCACTAGCAGGTGGAGGCATAGTTAGAAAATCAGCATGTTGGTCAGGGTAGCTGAATGTACTTTAGAGGACCTCGGTAGAACGCCTCTTTGCTTGTCTTCCACTGTCATTTTCTGTGCGGTTCTAGAAGCTTAGCAGTTCACTGGGGTGGGCCGCTTGCGTTGGTCATTGTAGAGGACTGATGGCACTTGCAATCTCCCTCTCTAGATTTATGATGCTGCAATCTCCCCGTCGAAGTAGTTGTCCATTTTTTTTCTTGTTGTTGGCTTTTGTCTGTTTTTGTTGTTGTTCTGCAGATAAATGCAAACTAATAAAGAGATACTAATTCTACTTTTTCACCTTTTTTTTTTTTTTTTTTTTGTGAAATGGAGTCTCCCTTGTTGCCTAGTCTGGAGTGCAGTGGTGCGATCACAGCTCACTGCAACCTCTACCTCCCAGGTTCAAGTGATTCTCCTGTCTCAGCCTCCCAAGTAGGTGAGACTACAGGCACACACCACCATGCCCAGCTAATTTTTATATTTGTAGTAGAGACGGGGTTTCACTGTGTTGGCCAGGCTGGTCTCGAACTCCTGACCTCAGGCGATTGGCCTGCCTTAGCCTCCTAAAGTGCGAGAATTACAGGCATGAGCTACCGTGTCCGGCCTTACTTTTTCACTTTTACTTTTTGTACTAAGTTCTTCTGTTTGTCGTAGAAATATAATGCAAAAGTGATAGTACTGTCATTTTGACAAAGCCAAATTTAAGTGATTAATCCAACATTTTGCATTATATTTGGTTAAATAAAAACATGACTGACTTTAAAATTCAGAAGCTAAAAAAACATTAAAACAAGACCTACTTGTTTTAAATAGGAAAAGGAAAAACTGTATCTTCAGTATGTGTGTATATTTAAAAAGAAAAAACTGTATCTCCAATATGTGTGTATGTATGTATGTAATTGTGTGCGTGTATACAGCGTGTGTGAAAAAAGTGTATGCAAATGGGTCTTATTCAACTGTAACACTGATATTAACTCCAGTCATATATCATGATCAAGCAAGATGCATTGCCCTAAAAATGTAAAAGATACAATTGCAAAATTGTTCATACTTCCAAATTTGCATCCATTAACTTTCCAAAATTGCGTACATTTTTGCATAGTGAGATATCTTTGCAATAAGGAGACTAAAAGAAATTGCCTTTGGTTTTGCAGTTCAAATACAACAGTTAGCCTCCTAAAGTCTAAACGAAATTGCAGTAAAAGTTTGAGCCCTGAGGGCCAGGCACGCTGACTCACTCCTGTAATCCCAGCACTTTGGGAGGCCAAGGCAGGTGGATCACAAGGTCAGGCATTTGATACCGTCTTGGCCAACACGGTGAAACCCTGACTCTACTAAAAATACAAAAATTAGCCGGCCTGGTTGTGCTCGCCTGTAATCCCAGCTACTCAGGAGGCTGAGGCAGGAGAATTGCTTGAACCTGGGAGTCGGAGGTCGAAGTGAGCCAAGATCATGCCACTGCCTGGGCGACAGAGGGAGACTCCGTCTCAAAAAAAAAGTTAGAGCCCTGAATAATTTAGAAAAGGATGAGAACAATTTAGCTTCCCTAAAGCTTGTTCTGTGAACCTTAATAAGTGAAAGTCTGTGTTTTTTATTTTAGGAAAAAAGGTTGGGGGAGGGAGTAGGATTCCTTGTTAAAAACATTTTGGGAAACATTTTATATCCTCCCTGTTGGAGATTCACAACATACATTAACATATTAAAGACTCTTAAATTTATGCTTAATTGATTTTCAACAAAGGTGCCATGGTAAAAGGATAGTCTTTTCAACAAATGGTGCTAGGACAATTCAATAGCCACATGCAAAAAGATATATTTAAATCTTTGCCTCCCACATCATATTCAAAATTTAACTCCAAATGAATCATAGATCTAAATGTAAGAGCTAAAACTGTAAAACTCTTAAAAGATAACACAGGCCTAAATCTTTGTGACCTTTGTAGATACAACAAAATGCACAAGCACTAAAAAAAAAATTGATAAATTGGACTTAGTCAAAACTAAAAACTTTTGTGCTTCAGAAGACACCATTAAGAAAGTGAAGAGAAAAACCACAGACCAAGAAAATACGTGCAAATCATATCTGATTAAGGCCTTGTATCTAGAATATAGAAGGAACTCTTACGACTTAATAATAAGAAAGTTACCCAATTTTAAAATGAGCAAAAATTTTAATAAACCTTTGGGCAAAGAAGCTATATAAATGGTCAATAAACACATGAAAAGATGCTTATTGTTGGTCATCAAGGAATGCAAATAGAAACCACAATGAGATACCACTACAAACCCCCTAGGATGGTTAGAATCAAAAGACAATGACAAATGGTGGTAAGGACTTGGAGAAATTGGGACTCTCATACACTGTTAGTAGAAATGCAAATGGTGCAACCACTTTGGAAAACAGTGTGGAATTTTCTTTAAAAGTTTAACTTAAGTTGGCCAGGTGCAGTGGCTCACGCCTGTAATCCCAGCACCTTGGGAGGCCAAAGCAGGTAAATCACAAGGTCACGAGTTCAAGACCAGCCTGACCAACATGGTGAAACCCCCATCTCTACTAAAAAGACAAAAATTAGCTGGGCGTGGTGGTACATGCCTGTAATCCCAGCTACTTGGAAGGCTGAGGCAGGAAAATGGCTTGAACTCGGATGTGGAGGTTGCAGTGAGCAGTGATCGTGCCACTGCACTCCAGCCTGGGTGACAGACAGAAAAAAGTTTAGCATAAGTTTACCATATGATTTGGCAATTCCATTCCTAAGTATATACCTAATGGAAATATAAAAACGCATGTCCACACTAAGACTTGTTCTCAAATGTTACTCACAGTACCACAAAGTAAAAACCATCCAAATGTCCATAAACTGATGAATGGATAACCTAAATGTAGTATACCTATATAGAATACTATTTGGCAATAAAAAGCAATTAAGTATTGATACATGCTAGAAAATGGATGACCCTCAAAAACATTATGCTAAGTGTCGGGGCAGAGTGGCTCACGCCTGTAATCCCAGCACCTTGGGAGGCCAAGATGAGAGGATCGATTGAGCCCAGAAGTTCCAACTTGAAGCGGGCTGTGATTGCACCACTGCACTCCAGCCTGGGTGACAGAGCAAGACCTATTGTATGAGTTCATTTATATAAAATTTCTAGAAAAGAGAACTCTATAAACACAGAAAGTAGATTAGTGGTTTCCTGGGGCTGGAGTGGGGAATCACGAGTGATAGCAAATAGAAACAAATTTTTTTTGAGGTGGTGAAAATGTTTTAAACTTGGATTTCAGTGCTCGTCGAATAAGTGTAAATACCCTAAAAATCATTTAATTGTCCCTTTTTAGACAAGTGAAGTTAACAGCACATAAATTATACCTCAATAAAGTTGCTATTTGTTTAAAAAGAAAGGGTGTTCTCTTTTCAAAAGAGTTTAGGAAACATTTTATATCCCACTTCTTGGAAAGTCACAACAAATATTAACATATTAAAGGCCAAACTTGGTGGCTCACGCGTGTAATCCTGGCGCTTTGGGATGGGCTAAGGTGGGTGGATCACGAGGTCAGGAGTTCAAAACCAGCCTGGCCAACATAGTGAAACCATGTCTCTACTAAAAATATAAAAAATTAGCTGGGCATGGTGGCAAGCGCCTGTAGTCCCAGCTACTCCCAAGGTTGAGGCAGGAGAATCGCTTGAACACAGGAGCTGGAGGTTGCAGTGAGCAAAGATCATGCCATTGCACTCCAGCCTGGGTGACAGAGTGAGACTTCATCTCAAAAAAAAAAAAAAGAACAAGCAACTCTATAATAAAGAAACTTATTAAATTTTAAATCCAACATAAACCAAATTTATGTGACCACAAGAATTTTTTTAAATTATGCCTATTATACCCCTTGAGAATGAGTGTTAAGGGAAAAATAATCAGGAGCTGCTGAACTTAGTTTCTTTCACTCTGTCCCTTAACTTCTCTAAGCCCTTAGGTCCAAGAAAATGATATACACTTTACTAATCCCTGAGTTTTGTTTTGTTTTGTTTTGTTTTGCAAAAATAAATGTAATTTATATAATTAGTGAGTCCATACATATCAGCACATTGGAGAGCTCTTCCCACCCACCTGTCACTGCCATTGTTTATGTACAGGATTTCTGCTGGGGTGTCAGGCTGGGAGGCTGAGATTAAAAAGTAATTGTCATTGAAGTTGAATGTAATTAATTACATAATTTGGAGTTGTTCAAGATTAATTCCACTAAAAATTACATCATAAAATCAGGGCATTAACAAGGATTACTGTCAAAAGAAAAGTAGGTGTGACTCAAGCACCTGACATATATGACTCATACCCAAAGCACTCTGGGTTCATATTTAAATCATATGTAACAGTTGAATGACAAACATGTACTCACTAGATGTTATTAGGGAAATAACTGATGCAAACCCTACACTACAGAATTCTCATCATGGGAACCACTGTTGGAAAAACCTGGAAGCCTCCTGGGTTCCAGCGATTCTCCTGCCTCAGCCTTCCTTAACTGGGATTACAGGTGCCCACCACCATGCCCGGCTAATTTTTGTACTTTCAGTAGAGACCGGGTTTCACCATGTTGGCCAAGCTGGTCTGGAACTCCTGATCTCAGGTGATCCGCCCACCTCGGCCTCCCAAAGTGCTGGGATTATAGGCATGAGCCATGGCACCCTGAGAGAAGCAGTAAAGATGCATTAACAAGTAAGATGTGTTCTGCAAACAACTCTCCTATACTTTTTTTGTCAGAGAGGAATGATTCTGGGATGAGAAATGGATAACTGATTTATTATATCCAACTGATTTTTTTTTAGTGGATTTTTTTTTTAGAGGATTTTCTGGTCACTGGGAAACTTGCTAGATGAATTCTAAAGGAGCTATAAGACTTCTGATTGTTTTAATGTGAATAATTTATTTTAACAATATTAACAAAGAACTATTACAGTCACATATAAGGACTATAAGACGGATTTGTTAATAAAATGATACTTTTAATGATACTTTTGGGGAAAAAATTGGCTTCAATGAAGACACAGATGCTGTTATTTGCCCCCTGTCTTTATTCCAAATATATGCAAATAATGATACTGATATGCCCAAAAGATGCCGGCCAGAATTTCAAGATACTGGTTTTCATATTTGAGAAAGAAATATAAATTTTTGATGAAATTATTTGGATGCATGCTGGGTAGAAGGCAAAAAGAACATTATAAGACACCATTTCAGGCTGGGCACAGTGATGCATCCCTGTAATCCTAGCACTTTAGGAGGCCGAGGCAGGCAGATCACAAGGTCAGGAGATAGAGACTATTCTGTTAAACATGGTGAAACCCCGTCTCTACTAAAAATGCAAAAACTAGCTGGGTGTGGTGGCGCGTGCCTGTAGTCCCTCCCAGCTACTCAGGCAGCTGAGGCAGGAGAATCTCTTGAACCCGGGCGGCGGAGGTTGCAGTAAGCTGAGATCAAGCCACTGCACTCCAGCCTGGCGACAGAGCGAGACTCTGTCTCAAAAAAAAAAAGACACCATTTTAAATAAATTTGGCATCAACCTATTAGTAGTTACTTGTAACTAGAATAATCTTTTAAATGAAAGTGTGTATAGAAGAAAGCCAGTATCATCCAGGGTTATACTTGTCAAAGCAAGGTGAGAAAAAGAAGAACTTTTGGATACTCTCTAAAATCTGAATTTGTGTTTCGAGTACAAATGTAAATTACAACTTAATAATGGCTGGGCTCAGTAGCTTATGCCTGTCATCCCAGCACTTTGGGAGGCCGAGGAAGACAGATCACCTGAGGCCAGGAGTTTGAGACCAGCCTGGCCCAACATGATGAAACCTGGTCTCTACTAAAAATACAAAAAAATTAGCCAGGCGTGGTGGCACAAGCCTGTAATCCCAGCTACTTGGGAGGCCGAGGCAGGAGAATCGCTTGAACCTGAGAGTTGGAGGTTGCAGTGAGCCAAGATCGTGCCACCTGCACTCCAGCCTGGGCAACAAAGCAAGACTCTGTCTCAGAAAAAAAAAATTATAGCCTAATAACATGCTTATGGCAGAAGAGCAAGCCAAAAGGGCTGCAGGTATGGAACTCCAGACCACTCTGAAAACCCAAAATGATTTAGAAAATCAAGGTAACTTACCCAACACCTTCCTGCTAGGCATCCCCATCCAGATTCATCAATTTTTTATTCACAATCTAACTTTTGTTCTATACCACACTTTTCTGTAAAGTTTGTGGTTCAATTACTTCTATTTTGCAAATTTTATTTCCCCTTCTTACTGGTCTTTCTTCCCTAGTCTTAAGCTTTTCCCTGCAAAACCAGGGTTACCTCACCTCTGATGGCATCCCATCTTTGTATATTCTTCACAACTCTTCATGTAAACTGGATGCTTGTTTTCTCAAAAACAAGTTTGCAATTCCTGATGTGAATTTGCTATCTTTTTTTTTTTTTTTTGAGACAGAGTCTCTGTCTCACCAGGCTGGAGTGCAGTGGTGTGATCTCGGTTCACTGCAACCTCCACCTTCTGGGTTCAAGTGATTCTCCTGCCTCAGCCTCCCAAGTAGCTGGGATTATAGGTGTGCACCACCACACCCAGCTAATTTTTGTATCTTTAGTAGAGACAGTGTTTCATGATGTTGGCCAGGATGGTTTCAATCTCTTGACCTCGTGATCTGCTTGCCTCCCAAAGTGCTGAAATGGCAGGTGTGAGCCACTACACCCGGCCTTGCTATCTTATAAATAAAAAAGTAAAATATTATTCGCTTCTACTTATACACAAATATTTTTTATTAACTCCAGATTGAGTGAATAGTTGAGGATTTGAAGAAGTTAGATGGAGAACTCAGGCAAAGGGTCTTTTTATGAAAAACAGGAATGGGAGTAGAGCTTGTTTGTGAGGGGGCTGTGTCCACCCAGACACCACGTCTTCTGTCTGCATAGATATGGTGAAGGAGAGACCCCCCCATCAAGACTTTCTCCATATTTATGTGTCATTTCCTTTCAGCCTATAGCTCAAAATGATCTCTGTTCTCTACTGCTAGATTCAAGCATCATTAAGTACCTAGTAATTGTTTAATTACCTAGTAATTGTTTTAAATAATTTTGAATAATAATATAATCACCTGTATAGAACATAGAGAAAAATGAGAAAAGAAAAGAAAATCACCCTTTATTCTGCTACCCTAAAGCAAACTTTGTTAGGGTTTTAATACATTTCATTCCTTTTTCTGTCAACTTAAATATCTCCCCTGTTGCCAAATGTTTTTCATAATCATAATTTATAAGCTATGCATAATCCAATATTTTTGAAATATTTAATTTTTTGACATTTTAAAATCACAACACTGTGATGAATATCTTTCTGCATATACTTTATCAATATTTGGTGTTTAATAATTTTCTTTAATGAATCTTAGCCCTCCAGGACTCAAGCAATAGGACAAGGCTAGTCTTGACGTCCATTTATTCCAACTTTGTATCGGAGGGTGCCCCACTGTCGGAAAGCAGGTAGAAATGCTAGCATTTGTTGATTTGGCTATCTAAAGGAATACACTCTTCTTAGTCTAAGCCAAAGACTATTTCGAACTTGACCGATGTCATTTTTAAAGAAACAATAGGTAGTTTGGCTTAAAAGGGGATAAGTGGGTAACTCGCATCTAATAGCCTTTTGCTCTTAATTAAAAAATATTTTACATTTAATCTTCATTAAAGAACCAAGACAATGTTATTCAAGGTTATATGCTGCAGTGTTTTCATAGATTGAAAGGGTTGATAGCTCACAGTTGGTTTCTTCAATCTCATTTTTCATTGTTTCCTCCCAAATAATGTATTTCATTGTTAATATAAAAGTGCACTGTTGTGCTCGCAAAAGAACTTGGCAGTTCATAAAGAATGGGAAAAAAATATGCAAATCTTTGCCAATCTCCTAGTCCCTTAAGGTTAATTTAACTGTCGCAAGTAATTTTCCAAGAAAGAAAGCAGCCTGTGTCCACAAACCAGCCAGTTAACTCATCTACACTTGCAGTGTGCATTTTACTCCTGCATAATTTTTTCATCACAGTATGACTTGCTGTGTCAAAAGCATTGTTAAGGGTGGTAACCACATTCTGTTCACACCGATTATTTGGGCAAATCTTTAGGCAAATTTTGAAATCATTCTGCAGCAGGTAATTGGTCCTTCATCACAAATTCACAAATCACCAGCATTAGATAATTACACTTCCCATCCTTGATTATTTTGTTCTATGGCACATCCATATAACCACCACACTTGATTCTAAACACATTAATAAGATATTAGGGATGCATACAGTGGCTCATGCCTGTAATCCCAGCACTTTGGGGGCCAAGGCAGGTGGATCACTTGAGGTCAGGAGCTGGAGACCAGCCAGGCCAACATAGTGAAACCCCATCTCTACTAAAAATACAAAAATTAGCCAGGCGTGGTGGCGTGCACCTGTAATCCCAGCTACTCAGGAAGCTGAGGCATGAGAATCGCTTGAACCCAAGAGGCAGTGGTTGCAGTGAGCTGAGATCATGCCACTGCACTCTAGCCTGGGGTAACAGAGACAGTCTCTCTCCTCTCTCTCTCTCTCTCTCTGTATATATATGTGTGTGTGTGTGTGTGTGTGAAGAGTAAAAGTGTTTGCCACAATCATTCTGTAATCACTTAAAAGATTTTTTCTGCCTCCTCAAAAATAAACTGCCTCCTCAAAAAATTAAACTCTGTGCATCACAAATACATTTTTAATGTTTCTGTTTTAAATTAGCAGGTTCTAATGAATTTTTCAGGGTCCATTTGGGGTCCTTCTTCTTGCTCTAATCCTGTTTCTATCTGATCACGTTGCTTCTCACTCCACCAGGATTAAGGAACAGGAAATAGAATGAATGACTCTGGGCCCCTAGCCCTTCCCTCCATTGCCACTGGCATGTGAACTCACAGTGACCTGTTCTGGTTATCTCTTGCTGCATGGTAAGCTACCTAAACTTGGTGGCTTAAACAACCATCATTTATTTTGCACATGCATCTGCAATTTAGGCAGGGCTCTGCAGGGACAGCCTATTACTTTCTGTGCAGTGTCAGCTGGTGACTCAACTGCTAGGGCTGCAACCATCTGAGTCCCTCACATATCTAGTAGTTGATGCTGGCGAATGGCTAGGACTTCGTCTGAGGCTGTTGGCTGGAACACCTGCATGTGGCCCTTCCATATGGGAGCTTGTCTTCCTTATATAGTGTGTGGATCCCAAGAATGTCTCTCAAGAGGATAAGGCAGAATCTATGGCATTTTTTTCTTTTTTTGAGACGGAGTCTTGCTGTGTCACCCAGGCTGTAGTGCAGTGGCACAATCTTGGCTCACAGCATCCTCCACTGCCTGGGTTCAAGCAATTCCCCTGCCTTGGCCTCCTGAGTAGCTGAGACTACAGATGTGCACCACGATGCCGGCCTAATTTTTTTTTTCTTAGAAAGGAAAGAAGAAAAGAAAGAGAAAAAAGGAATGAAGGAGAGGAAGAAAGAGGAAGAAAAAGAGGGAGAGAGAATGGGAATATTGCTTTATTCTAAAAGTGGGTATTAATAATGGCAGATCAATATTTTGCGTATTTAAAGTGGAGAATGTATATTTTGTGTATTTAAAATGGAGAGCTCTATAAATATTTATTAAGTTTACTTGTTCCAGATCTGAGTTCAAGTCCTGGTTGTCCTCATCAATTTTCAGTCTCATTGAGTCTAAATCTCTTTATGGGTCTTATGTATCTGGGTGTTAGGGTCGTTAGCTCTTATTGTTGCATTGATCCTTTTACCACTATATCTTTGTTGCTTTGAAATCTATTTTATCAGATGTGAGAATTGCAACTCCTGCTATTTATTTATTTTTGCTCTCCATTTGGTTGGTAAGTCTTTCTCCATCCCTTTGTTTTGAGTCTTTGTGTATCTTTGGATGTGAAATGGGTCTGGATGCAGCATACCATTAGGTTTCGGCTGTATCTTTTGATTGGGGGGTTTAGTCTACTTAAATTTAGGGTTACTGTCATTTGATGTTAACTGGCTATTTTATACATTTGTTGATATAAATTCTTCTTTATGTTGATGCTCTTTACTTTTTGGTATATTTTTAGAAAGGCTAATACTGGTTGTTTCTTTCTATGTGTAATGCTTCCCTCAGAAGCTTTTGCAAAGCAGGCCTGGTGGTAATAAAATCTCTGAGTACTTGCTTGTTCATAAAAGATTTTATTTTTCCTTCAATCGTGAAGCTTAGTTAGGCAGGATATGAAATTCTGGGCCGAAAGTTCTGTTCTTTAAGGATGTTGAATATCGGCTCCCACTCTCTTCTGACTTGTAGGGTTTCTGCTGAGAGATCTGCTGTAAGTCTGATAGGCTTGCCTTTGTGGGTAACCTGACCTTTCTCTCTGGCTGCCCTTAGTATTTTCTCCTTCATTTCAACCCTGGTGAATCTAACGATTATGTGCCTTGGGGTTGCTCTTCTTGAGGAATATCTTTGTGGTGTTTTCTGTATTACCTGGGGTTGAATATTGTCCTGCTTTGCTAGGTTGGGAAAGTTTTCCTGAATAATATCCTGAAGAGTATTTTCCAGCTTGGATTCATTCTCTTCGTCGTATTCAGGTACACCTATCAAACGTAAATTAGGTCTTTTCACATAGTCCCATATTTCTTAGAGACTTTGCTCATTCCTTTTTATCCTTTTTTCTCTATTCTTGTCTTCTCATTTTATTTCATTAAATTGGTCTTCGACCTCTGATATCCTTTCTTCTGCTTGATCAATTCGAGTGTTTAAACCTGTGCATACTTCGTGGCGTTCCCATATTGTATTCTTCAGTTCCATTAATTCACTTATATTCCTCTCTAAATTGTCTATTCTCATTAGAATTTCATCAAACCTTTTTTAAAAGTTCTTGGTTTCTTTACATTGGGCTACAACATGTTCTTAACTCACAGAAGTTTCTTATTATCCACCTTCTGAAGCCTGATTCCGTCAATGGAATGCATTCATTCTCCATCAAGCCTTGTTCCCTTGTTGATGAGGAACTGTGATCCTCTTTAGAGGGAGAGGCATTCTGATTTTGAGTATTCTCAGCCTTTTTACGCTGGTTTCTTACCATCATTGTAAATTTATCCACCTGTCGTCTTTGTAATTACCAACTTTCAAATTAAGTCTCTGAGTGGACGTCCAAGTTGTTAATTCCCATGGCCGAAATCTGAACAACCCACTGCGCCAGCCAAAACAGCGGCATTAAGACTGATGGTGCTTTTCTGCCTGGGAATCTCCAGTCTGGCTTCCTTCTTGAGTCGGTAATAGGCGACTCTGCCTTCCCGGAGCTCCAAACGTTGGTCAGAAGGGGAACCAGTCCCGTTTACTCTGTACCAAGAGCTGCCGCACGGAGGTGCTGGCAAAACTGCTGCGCCGGCCACAAGAGTCACACTGGTGACCCACGGGGCTCCTCCACTGGGAATCTTCTGGTCCGTGAGTGACAAAAATTTGTCTGAAAGTGTGGCATCCTCTCATTTTCTGCGCTTTCACTGGGAGCTGCAATCCCGGGATGTTAGCGATCAGCCATCTTGGATCATTCTGAGGCTAATTTTTTTGTATTTTAGTAGAGACGGGGTTTCACCACGTTGGCCAGGATGGTCTTGGTCTCCTGACCTTGTCAAAGTGCTGGGATTACAGGCATGAGCCACCGCGCCTGGCCTTGATGGCATTTTTATTACCTATCTTTGGAAGTCATATGACATCACTTCCAACTATACACTGTTGGTCAAGGCAGTTACAGAGACCTGCCCAGGTTTAAGCAGAGGGGATATAAGCCACACTACTTGATGGGAGGGTTGTCACCTCATTGTACAAGTAGCATGTGGAATGAAATATATTATGGTGGCCAATTTTTGAAAAATAAAACCTGGCCGGGTGTGGTGGCTCACGCCTGTAATCCAAGCACTTTGGAGGCCAAGGCAGGCAGATAACCTGAGGTCAGGAGTTCAAGACCAGCCTGACCAACATGGTGAAACCCTGTCTTAAAAAAAAAAAGAAAAGAAAAGAAAAAGAAAACCTACAGTTGCTAAATAAATCAGTCAGATGGAAAATATTCATTGAAAAAGACTTGCTTTTGAAAGTATTTGTTTACCTAGATATTTAGATATTACCATTGGTATCTACATACCATTATACAAACCTTGCAGTATCTCAGGGATAGTACTCATATGTGTTGAATACTATGCTAGGCACTAGGGTCCAAAAATAAAAGGCATTAGCTTTGCCCTTAAGAAGTGTATAATCTATTGGAAGAGACCCTTCAGTAAATAGTTACAATTCTATATATGATAGGCCAGGTGCAGTGGCTCACTCCTCTTATCCCAGTACTTTGGGAGGCCAAGGCAGGTGGATCACTTGAGGTCTGGAGTTGGAGACCAGCCTGGCCAATGTGGTGAAACCCCATCTCTATTAAAAATACAAAAAATTAGCCAGGCATGGTGGTGCACCCTGTAATCCCAGCTACTTGGGAGCTGAGGCAAGAGAACCGCTTGAATCCAGAAGGCAGAGGTTGCAGTGAGCCGAGATTGCACCACTTAACTCCCGCTTGGGAGATAGAGTGAGACTCAGTCTCAAAAAATTTTTAAAAATAAAAAAAATTACATGTGATAAATGCAATAAGGTGGATAAGTATTGACATATATTTGAAAAGAAAGCTGCATCTCATTCTGAGTGAAACATAAATGCTGTCATAGAATAGGACTCCTTTATGCCGGCTCTTTCAAATTCTGGTAATAAAAAAGGGGAGAAATCATTTATATTGTAGGAACAGGATACTTCACAGCCATATTTCCAACACAGACACCAACTTCAAGGCAATTGGAAATAAATGACCCTCCACTTGGAATATTCTCGTTGCATCTTGAGTTCAAATTCTGATGTATCTCAGTAAGTCATGCTTGATTCAGTGACCCTTTAATGTCTCACAAAAGAGAATCACTCATTAAAAATGATAAATTAGTATGTAATAGGAAATATTATAAACATGGTAATTCTAAATACCTGACAGATTTCCAGGAGACAACTGGGTATTGGTTTCCAAACAATTGTTTACCAATAAATATGCATTGAATGAATGGTTATTTGCCATTGTTCTCAAAATGCTTGGCTCTCAAATACAAAATGCTTCTTAATTGCTCCTAAAACAAACTTAACCCATGTCTATGTGAGACCAAAAGAGATGTATTTGGATAAAAAGTAAACATCCAAATCCTTTTTCATCTATGTATTTTAAACACAGATGAGATCATTTTATAAATGTTGTTCTGAATCTTTTTCTTTTTTTGTTTTTTGTAAGGTAAACTTTGTATATCCAAGTGATTCTGAATCTTTTTAACTTACAAATTGGTGATGGGTATCTTCCCATGTCAGTTCACATAGTTCCACTTGATCCTTTTTAACATGTCATGATGCTATGTTTGTATCATAACCCAACCATTCCCTACTTATGGATGTTAAAACGTTTCCATTTTTTCACTATTACAAATAATGCCATAAGGTCCATGCATATGCATTCAATAAATCATCTAATCAATAAGAAATACAAAAAGGAAATATACAGTAATATTAACAATGATGTCACTGGGCAATGGACTGTGGGTTGTTTTGACTTTTCTGTATTTTCCAAAATTTTATTTTGCAAGTAATATGAAAAATAGATTCGGGTTTTAAAAAAAATATCAATGCATCAGGCTGGATGCAGTGGCTCATGCCTGTAATCCCAGCACTTTGAGAGGCCAAGGCAGGTAGATCACCTGAGGTCCAGAGCTCAAGACCAGCCTGGCCAATGTGGCAAAACCCTGTCTCTACTTTAAAAATGCAAAAATTAGCCAAGATTGCACCACTGCACTCCAGCTTGGGTGATGGTGAGACCCCATCTCAAAAAAATAATAAATAAAAAGAAAAAATAAAAAGATATCAATGCATCAGATGCATGATAGACAGAAACAGGTTGCTTATTATATAAATTGGTTCACATTTGGTTTTAATTCTACTTCCCATTTCATTTCAAAATGTTTGTTCCAAAGGGGAGTCTTCCAGACAGAAGTCTCCTGATTGGCCTATTCTTCACTCTGCTTTTACTCCAACTGGGCAAACAATATGGGAGTGATAGAAATATTTTGAGTAAACAGCTAAGAACAGGTTGAAAATGCCTTCCTTGTTTGAACAGCTTTTAAAGAAATACCTTCTTGCTTGTGGATTTATCTAGTGGAAAGCTTATTTTCTCTTATAAAAGTACACCCTTTTTTAGAAGTCAGCTTAGCAGTTACCCTTGGATGGGGAAAGGGTTCCTGGGAATGATGGGCTTCCAGAATGCTGTAATGTTCTGTTTCATTGTGTAAATGTAGACTTTACATACAGATGTGCTCGCTTCATGAAAATTCATCAAACTGTACAAGTTTGATGCTTGCGTTTTTTAATATATATACTCTTCTTCCATTACAAGTTAGGAAAAAAAGGGGGGCCATGGGACAAAAGATGCTGTAGTTTTAGAAACAAAGGGATGAAGCAAGAGGACATGTAATTTAGGGAGTAGTTTCCGGACAAAATGTAGGTTGCAGTGAGCCGAGATCATGCCACTGCACTCCCACCTGGGAGACAGAGCGAAGCTCCGTTTCAAAAAAAAAAAAAAGCGCATTTGCCTCCTTTCTCACTCCACCACTGCACTGCCTCCCTTGGTGTTTAGGTCTCTTCTGATCCTAAGACAGCCCTCTGCTGTGCACCCAATAGGGGAGGAAGTTTGGTAACTTTAAAAAAGTTGGTTAGTCCTGTAAACGTTGGACAAGTAGAAACGACATTTCTCCTGCTCACCCGTATTCCCACTGACTGGCCAAGTTGACTCATGGCAGATGCTTCACAGGTATTCCTCTAATAAGTGAAATGAAGAATGAATGAATGAATGAAAAAGGAGTATAGAAACTGAATATGAAGTAGATTAGCAAAGGTTCTTGGGCTGGTGAAGAGAGGACATCTCTAGCTTTCACCTTTTGCCACACTTTAGATTAGAGCAACGTTTTTCAAACTACTCATTAAGACTGATTAGTAAGTTGAAACAATTTTGTGAGTCACAATTGAGAATGAAAAATGAAATACAGTGGCTAACACCTGTAATCCCAGCACTTTGGGAGGCCGAAGCAGGAGGATTGCTTGAGCCCAGCATGGGCAACATATGGAGACCAGACCTCCCTCACCACCAAAAAAGAAAAAAAAAAAAAGCTAGGAGTGGTAACAATTACCTGTGGTCCCAGTGGCTCAATGAGGCAGAGGTGGGAAGATCACATGAGTCCAGGAATTTGGGGCTGCAGTTAGCCAAAATCATGCCAGCAGACTGCAGCCTGGGCGACAGAGTAAGACCCTGCCTCAATCAATCAATAAAAGTTAAACATTATTAAAAAAAAATACAATAGGATAAAACAAAACAAACAGAGGAATAGAACAGCATTTCAGAGAGAAAAAGAATGGAATGAAAAAGGAAAGAAAATATCAGTAAATTGCAAGTGGTAAGAGAAAGAAATATTTAATGAAACTTTTTCTTAGTTGTATGGATACCAACTGTCTGTTCTAGATTTCTGTTTGCAGTATTTCTTATGTGTGTCAGCGTCAAGAAAACTGGAAAGCTACTGCCCTAGAAGCCTGTGAGGGATAGAGTTAATGGAGCTTCAAAAGGCAGACAACCAGGAGAGAATTAGCTTATCATAAAGATCAGCAAAGTTTTAGCTGCTTATTTCTTTATTATTTTTTGTTATCTTTTGGTATTTTTGGCAGCACAAAGTCTTCTAAACAAGTTAATCTTCAACTCAAAGTCACAGTTCACTTTGAAATGTCCAGAAATCTTTCTTGAAAGAGTGGAAGATAAATCATCAGTCTAGAATGTGTTACAGTACCAATTGTGGCAAAAACAAATCACACAGGGCTCAGTGCAGAAATAGCATGCACTGTTTCTTTCTCTTCGTCAAAAAGTTGAGTTTTAATATATTTCAGAAACATATACATGGAATTTGATAAAGTTTTGCAATATTTTTGCTTGTTTCTCAATTCTTTCAACATGTTTCTCAGGGTTGGGGCTGCCTTTACATTTTCTTAATTCATTAGCAGTTTTGTAAAGAAATATCACTTGCTTATATTTTTATTTTATTTTATTTTTAAAGTTTCTTTTTTTTTTTCTTTTTCTGAGGCAGAGTCTTGCTCTGTCGCCGAGGCTGAAGTGCAGTGGCACCATCTCCACTCACTGCAACCTCTGCCTCCTGGGTTAAGCGATTTCCCTACCTCAGCCTCCTGAGTAGCTGGGATTACAGGTGTGCACCACCATGCCTGGCTAATTTTTCTTTTGTATTTTTAGTAGACAGGGTTTCACTGTGTTGGCCAGGCTGGTCTTGAACTCCTGGCCTCAAATGATATGCCCACCTTGACCTCCCAAAGTGCTGGGATCACAGGCATGAGCCACCAAGCCCAGCCTGGTTTTATGTTACATCATTTATCTAATTTCATAGACTTCTTTCCAATCAGATTGGGTGGGTGACCTTTATTATGATCTGTTCACTTTCTCTTTGACCATCACTTTGATTCTCTTTGACCATGCTATGCTTTAGTTGAAAGTTACATTATGAACCTGCGATTGGATCTTTCTCTGGATGCCATATCTGGCAAGAGGCAATTCCCAGAGCCCTAGCTAGAGATGAGGGATTACATCATCAGCAAGGTAGGAGTACAGTGTACTCTGAACATTCTTGGATGACATGCTTGCCTGCAAAGGCAGGGGTGGGTTAGAATGGGAGGAAGGATGACATCAAAGAGATCTTGAAAAAATAAAGAAAACAAAGGTATCTCCCTAGTAGACTTACTGGCTTTCACGGTCTGTCTTACAGCAAGCTGTTTGAGTCCAGGAGTATGAGACCAGCCTGAGCAACATAGGAAGACCCCATCTGTACAGAAAAAGTAAAAAAATTAGCTAGGCTTGGTGGTGCACACCTATAGTCCCATTTACTCTGGATATTGAGGTAGGAGGATTGCTTGAGCCCAGGAGTTCAAGACTGCAGTGAGCCACGATCCTATCACTGCACTGCAGCCTGGGGGACAGAGACCCATCTCTTAAAAGAAGAAAGAAAGCAGCTTGAAGCAGAAAAGACATGGAATCAGACCAGACAGGAAACTCTAAATGCTTTCAAGTACCTAAGAGATCAGTTTATTAAAATTTTCTTACGACCTGTAGTAATCATAAAGGGAAGATGATGAGGGAACATTGGCCTCAGGTGCAGTGATAGGCCCATCATTGGAGGTAGTTAAGTGTAGGCCACGTGATCATTATCTGCGCTGTGAGCGGGAGGATGCTGGTATTGGGGGTCGGGGAGGAGCCCACAGCTGTATGGCCTTTTAATCTCCTAGAGCTCATGTCTAGAAGTCCTCCCAACACATACAAACAAGCAAAAGGCATGCTGCTATGGCTTGAATGTGTCCCCCAAAGTTCATGTGTTGGAAACTTAATCCCCAATGCAACAGCCTTTAGCGGTGGGACACTTAAGCAGTGATTAGAGGCCAGGCGCGGTAGCTCATGCCTGTAATCCCAGCACTTTGGGAGGCTGAAGTGAGTGGATCACTTGAGGTCAGGAGTTTGAGACCAGCTTGACCAATATGGTGAGACACTAAAATTACATAAATTAGCTAGGTGGAGTGCTGCACGCCTATAATCCCAGCTACTTGGGAGGCTGAGGCAGCAGAATTGCTGGAACCTGGGAGGCAGAGGTTGCACTGAGCCGAAATCATAGCACTGCTCTCCAGCCTGGGCAACAGAGTTAGACTTTGGCTCAAAGAAAAAAAATAAGATATGATTAGGCCATGAGAACTCTGCCCTCATGGACGGATGAATGTTGCCATCACAGGAGTGGCTTGTTATCAAAAGAGGGGGCTTGTAGTAAAAGCCAGTTTGACGTCCCTGCTCTCTCTCAACATGTGATGCCCTCTATGTGCTGTGATGCAGAAGGCCCTGTAGGTGCTGGTCACTCAGCCTTGGACTTCTCAGCCTCCAGAACTGTGAGAAACACATTTCTTCTCTTTATAAATTATCCAGTGTCTGGTATACAGCACAAAACAGACTAAGATACATTCTGACTCCCTGGTACCACTCAGGGCCAGAGTCATCTGTTAAAGGCCTGACGCTACTAGGGGAGCTTTCTGACAGCCAGTAATTTTGACAGCAGGATAGGGTAAAATGCCTCATAGGAAAACACAGACACCAATTCTTTTTGGCCTTATTGTTTTCTTCTTGTGCTTTCAGAGAACTCTTCGAGGAAAAGGATTGAACTCTGCAAACATTGTCCACAGAAGCCTTACAAAGATATTTCAAGGAGATGGAAAAAGGAAGTCGCTGTACAAGAGGGACGGTTTCACATTCACAGGAAGAAAAAGTTCTAGAGATCTCTTTCTCAGAGATGTGAATATACTTAATATTACTAAACTGCACACTTAAAAATGGTAAAGTGGCCAGGTGCAGTGACTCATGCCTGTAATCCCAGCACTTTGGGAGACTGAGGTGGGCAGATCACCTGAGGTTGGGAGTTCAAGATCAGCCTGACCAACATGGAGAAACTCCGTCTCCACTAAAAATACAAAATGAGCCAAATATGATGGTGCATGCCTATAATTCCAGCTACTCAGGAGGCTGAAACAGGAGAATCACTTGAACCTGGGAGGTGAAGTCTCCAGTGAGCTGAGATTGCACCATTGCACTCCAGCCTAGACAACAAGAGCAAAACTCAGTCTCAAAAAAAAAAAAAAGTTAAGGTGGTAAATTTTAGGGTATGTGGTTTTTTTTTTTAACTACAGTAAAACAATTTTGTGTGTTTTTAAAAATACTATTTCAGCAAGAAAGCTGGATAAACTATCCCTTAATAACTCTTCAACACTCCCTAGTTGCAACAAGGGATTACAAATCAAACTGAGTGTTTCAAATTTCTGGGCCATGTGGTTAATCCTAATAATAGTAATAGTTATAAGAACGCAGGCACATAGGAGCTGTGATGGTCTTATCCAAGTTGCTGCCTGGGTACAAAGCATAATTATTAACCTCACCTAATAAACATTTGGAGATGCACATAGCCCATCGGTTAGGATGCAATGTTAATGCTCAATATTAAACAATAAAGAGCTTTGAACTGGAAAGGAAACTTGGTCAATTTTATAAAATATAGAAGGATATGGCATAGTTAGTGATAATTTGATGGTCTCTTTGGCCCACTGTAACCTCCACCTCCCGGGTTCAAGTGATTCTCGTGCCTCAGCCCCCCGAGTAGTTGGGTTTACAGGCGTGCACCAACATGCCCTGTGATTTCTGTATTTTTAGTAGAAATGGGGTTTCACCATGTTGGCCAGGCTGGTCTCGAACTCCTGGCCTCAGGTGATCTGTCCAACTCAGCCTCCCAAAGTGCTGGGATTACAGGTGTGAGCTACCATGCCAGTCTTTTTTTTTTTTTTTCTTTTTTCTTGATTCTCACATATATATATATATTTAATTGCATTTTAGGTTCTGGGGTACATGTAAAGAACATGCAGGATTGTTGCATAAGTACGTACATGGCAATGTGGTTTGCTGCCTCCATCCCCATCACCTATATGTGGCATTTCTCCCTATGTTATCCCTCCCCAACTCCCTCCCCCCAGCCCCACTGTCCCTTCCTGATTCTCAATTTTTAAAGTCTCAGATTAAAAAAAAAAAAAGACAGCATCAGCCATTATTTAGGCCCAATATTACAAGCACTCCCTCTGTGAACATACACATTCTATAGAAATATTAGTAAATAGGCACTGGCAAGTTATTAAAGAATCCACATATATCAATTATTTGCCCACACTATGACAAATTGGGGAAGAAGTGCATAAACCCTGAGGAAGCTTCTCCAGCTTTCTAGAAAGTTTCCCACAAGCCTGAGGCTAGGGACAAAGGATTCTACAGTCATGTTTAACCACAAAGGTTATCTCCCTTTTCCTCTGCATCATTTACTTGGTAATTAATCAGGAATTAATTATAGTCTTACAATTAAAAGCATGATGAATTCTTGTCTTACAATGCTTTACCTACTAAATCTCCTATTGTTACTTTTGCTGGCACCTGACTGTAAGGAGAAGCTCCCTTGGCTTCTTGTATGTTTTTCTCCCCTAGGATTCTGCATACATGGTTAGAACTCAACAACAATAAAAAAGAGAGACTTCTCAACAGGTGAACTTATGGTAGAGATATTATGTGTGGTATAGAGATATGAGAGGATGTCTGTTGCAAGCTTAGGGCAGTGGCTCTTAGACTTGAGCACACTGGAATCCCTTGGAGGGCCTACTGCAACACAGACTGCTGGGGCCCTGCCCGGACCCATTACCAGTGGGTCCGGTAGGTCTGGGTGTGGCTCAAGGATGTGCATTTGTAATACGTTTCAGGTGATGCTGATGCACTCTTTGAAAATCACGGGTTTAGGGTAATTCAATTTAGCTGTCATTTAATCCAGAGGGGAAAAAGAAGACATTCACCTTGTTTAGCTGCCGCAGCTGACTCACATATCCAGGAACTCAGAAATCCAACTTAGAGATGACAGGTCAACCTCTGCAAAGCTTGCGGCTTCTCTTTACCAGCTGGGAGAAACACCTCAACTACTGTCCTTCCTTGTCACAATATTGTTCAGGGATTAACTCACCAACACCAACTACACCACCTAAGTTCTCTCCTCCTTTCATGCAAAGGGGCCCTGGGAAGGACACTGATTGGCTGTGCTTCAGATACATACCCACCAATCTGGAGTGCAGGAAATGAGCTGCTGTGATTGGCCAGACCCAAAGGTGGGAGTAGGGAGGAAATATTTTGGGGAACCAAACACCGTGGCTACCACTGTGCATTGCAAAAAGACAGCAGCAGGGTTGCGATGGGATTTTTTTCTTTCAAGTAAACTTTTTAATTGGAGTATAACAGGCATACAGAAAAATACACAAGAGTTTGATAAATATTTACAAAGTGAACAGACGCATGTAACTATCACCAAGATCAGGAAATCATCGTGTTTGGATTTTATTTATTTTTTTTTTTTGAGAAGGAGTTACACTACTGTTACCCAGACTGGAGTGCGATGGCATGATCTCGGCCCACCGCAACCTCCGCCTCCTGGGTTCAAGCAATTCTCCTGCCTCAGCCTCCGGAGTAGCTTGGACTACAGGTGTGCACCACCATGCCCAGCTAATTTTTGTATTTTTAGTAGGGACGGGGTTTCACCTTGTTGACCAGGATGGTCTCGATCTCTTGACCTCGTGATCCACCTGCCTCAGCCTCTGGGATTATAGGCGTGAGGGCTGGATTTAATTTTTAAAAAGTACACTTTGGTCTTAATGGCTTCATTTCAGTCCCTTTCAGAGCAGTTTTCTACACGTGCTAACTCATTTCCACAAAATAGATAAAATATAACTACCAGTGCTTGTAATCAAAGAGTAAATTCATTGGGAGGCCGAGGCGGGTGGATCACGAGGTCAACAGATCGAGACCATCCTGGTCAACATGGTGAAACCCCGTCTCTACTAAAAATTACAAAAAGTTAGCTGGGCACGGTGGCGCGTGCCTGTAATCCCAGCTACTCAGGAGGCTGAGGCAGGAGAATTGCCTGAACCCAGGGGGCGGAGGTTGCGGTGAGCCGAGATTGCGCCATTGCACTCCAGCCTGGGTAACAAGAGCGAAACTCCGTCTCAAAAAAAAAAAAAAAAAAAAAAAAGAGTAAATTCAGTCCTCTAAATAGTGAATTAAATGCAGAAACCTTTTGGTTTTCATGACTCTTCTCTCATTCGAACATAGCTTTTCTTTCAAAAGGGAAAGGATGTCAAACAGTCCTCAGAACCTGTGTCTTCTCACCATTCTTCAATCAGTTGTCAGCTTTCTGTTCCCACATTCTGGGATCTTCATCTTCTGATTCTATGCTGTGCTTACACAGTGCTATAGAATAAGCCAATGGCTTTATGGTAATATTTTGCAGTCTTAATTATGTTTTTCACTTAGAAATAGTTACTATATCAAATGATGTTAATTCCAGTAAGTTTTCATAAAAGGGAAATAGGTGAATGTTTGTCCCCAAATATTTTGTAATTATGTAAAAGTAATCGAGCTCATTGTTGAAAGTTTGAAAATAACCAAAATACAAAGAAACTGAAAATTATCCCCGATCCCACCACTCAGGAATAATCACTGCAAACATTATGATCTGTCCAGATTCCTTTCGGTGAATATATATTTCTCTTCTTTTTCACAAAATGTATAATGTCTGTCAATTTTATACACTGTTTTTTCTAACCACTTACCTTTAAAATCTTGTGGCTTTACATTTCTAATCAGAAAAACACAGAGCAAGAAATGTAAGTGAGTGTAAATTCACAAGCTACTCTGTAGAAAAGCAGAAAAGAAAGGCTGCAGACCAAAATATCTCTGTGGAATCAGAGAGAAAATATTTTTTTAAAGGTATTATTAAGTTATAATGGCCAACTCCCAGCTGTAAACCAATAGAGCTCATTTGGTAGACTATAAATCTCAATTATATGACCAGATAAAAAATTTATTTAGTGAGTCTTCGAGGAGATTGAAATTTTAGCCAGTTGCTTCACAAAGCAACATATGGGTCATCCATTTGTGGGTCACAAGTGTGCAGATAGGCTACACAACAAGCAATTTCTAAATTAAATTATCTGTCTCATGGGGAATTAATAAGAGACCATTTAAGAAATCATTTATGATGGTGAGCTAGTTATTTAGATAGTAATACCGGCCTAATCCATAGGAATAGCTTTCTTCTACAGCTTATGGGCTTCTCTGCAATTAATAAACATGATACACAGTTTCATAGGTAACTGCATCTGTTGAAAAATGGGGTTAAGTACGAACATGGTAAATTCTGAATTCAAGACTTGTAAAGGAGAAGATAATGTCATAGTAAAATTATTTAACTTTTTGGTACTGAAGTCAAAGCAAAAGCATATTAAATTTGGATCCTCTGACATGGATTTCTTCTTCTTCTTCTTTTTTTTTAAGACGGGGTTTCACCATGTTGGTCAGGCTGGTCTTGAACTCCCGACCTCAGGTGATCTGCACGCCTTGGCCTCCAAAGTGCGTGAATTACAGGCATGAGCCACCACGCCCAGCCTTGGATTTCTTCTGAATAAACTGCCAAACAATCTTACAAACAGCTTATAGACTGGTTTACTTCAAAGGAAAATAGGTGACCATTTTAATAATTGTGAATTGGGGAAGTCTTTTCTATAAGAGACACCAAAAGCAGAAACCATAAAGAAAACAAAAATGATTTGACTATGTAAAACACTAACCTATGCAGCAGAAAGTAAGTAGATTAAAAAAAAAAAAAAAAAAACTCTGTCTATTGCAGGGTTTTTTTTTTTTTAAACATAATTAGGTTGGGGCTTAATTCATTCTGAGCCTTTAATCATGCTGGCCAACGAATTTGTAATTAGTTTTTGAATGGGAGATGGATATTGTTGAGACAAGCCTTTGCAATTACATCAAAATACATTTCACAAGGTTTTTATTGAATACCAAAAACTGCGCTTCCTCGGAATGGCCAATCACAGAGAAGCAGGCTAGCACTGTTCAAGAGCATTGGTGTTCTTTGAAGACTCACAAATCTAGGTTTGACTTTCCATCCTCGGCTGAGAGAGATGCGGTGGCTCATGCCTGTAATCCCAGCACTTTGGGAGGCCGAGGTGAGTGGATCACTTGAGGTCAGGAGTTCAAGACCAGCCTGACCAACATGGCGAAAACCCATCTCTACTAAAAATACAAAAATTAGCCAGGGATGATGGTGGGCGCCTATAATCCCAGCTACTCGGGAGTCTGAGGCAGGAGAATCACTTGAACCTGGGAGGCGGAGGTTGCAGTAAGCTGTGATTGTGCCACTGTACTCCAGTCTTGGTGACATAGCAAAACTCCATCTCAAAAATAAAATAACAGGATGAAAATGAGTATTAAGAAAATAAAATAAAATAAAAAATTCCATCCTGCACTTGCCAGCTGAGTGATCTTAGGCAGGTTATTTACCTTTCTGACTCATAGATTGTTTTATAAACTAAGATAAATATAAGTACCTACCACACAAGGCTGACATGGATATCTACATGAATTAATGCACATTGGGCCTTTAGAAGAATATTTGATACTCATTACTCCTTGGTGGCAGTCAATTAAGAAAAAAACCTGCAGTACTTAAGCAGTACAAATTACTATTTTTTTAAAAAAAGAGTAGGCCAGTGTGGTGGCTCATCCCTGTAATCCCAGCATTTTGGTATGCAGATCACCTGAGGTCAGGAGTTCAAGACGTGGCCTGGCCAACACAAAAATTAGCCGGCATGATGGTAGGTGCCTGTAATCCCAGCTACTATGGAGGCTGAGGTGGGAGAATTGCTTGAACCTGGGAGGCCAAGGTTGCAGTGAGCTGAGATCACGCCATTGTTTTCCACCCTGGGCAACTGAGCAAGACTCCGTGTCCAAACAAAAACAGCAAAAAAGAGTATATGATGCAGCTTGGAAATATGGCTTCCACAGGGTAACAGTAAGAGAAGTCTCTCTCTTCAATATTAAGGCAATGTTTTCTTAGTAAAAGTATAAAAGCAATGAGAAACTTTTACAAGAAAAGAAAGGAAAAACTGAATTTGTAAAATATATCTGTGCTTTCAATAAACATGCTCAAATGGCTGTGTTTTCTAAAATAGAAATGAAGTTGTTCCTTCTCCCAACCTCTGAATTTTATCCTCTTACGGTTTGGATTGGAGACGTGTGACAAAAACACAAGCTAAGTCAGAGGTGTGATTTTTCACTTTACAACCCAGGGCATCTCTGTACCATCAAAAGAACATATCCAAGAAGGTTAGCATCCAACTGAAAGAAACTTAGGTGTTCACTGAGAGACTTCCTGGCAGGAGATGAAAGCTTTGAAGGAAAGCATTCTGCTAGAGGGGTCAGCAAACTCTGGCCTGAGAGCCAAGCGCAACCTGCCACTTGTTTTGGTATAACTGGTGAGCTAAGAAGGTAGAAAATGAGTTTATACTTTTAAATGAAAAAAAAACAAAAGATACTTCATAACATGTAAAATTGTATGGAACTCAAATTTCAGCGTGCATAAGTTTAAGGATTGTGTAGGTATTGGTTGTGTATGGCTGCTTTGTACTAAAATGGCAGAATCGAATAGTTATGATGGAGACTGTATGGCCCACAAAGCCAAAAATATGTACTGTCTGGCCCTTTACAGAATAAGTTTGCTGACCACTTAGATAGAGATAAGCTTAACTGGAAAGTAATATATTTGACTATTTTAGTAATTTTAAAATGAAGAAGTCTTTCCTAAGCACACCAATTCAATGCAGTTATTAAAAATGAAGTAGACTCATATTTACTAACATCGAAAGATGTTACCGCATTGTTAAATGAAAATTTAACAGATTACACAACAGAGCACATAGTATGTGGTCACATTTTTGTTTTTTGAGACAGAGTCTTGCTCTGTTGCTGAGGCTGGAGTGCAGTGGTTCGGTCTTGGCTCACTGCAACCTCTGTCTCCCAGGTTCCAGCGATTCTCCTGCCTCAGCCTCTCGAGTAGCTGGGACTACAGGCTTGCACCACCATGCCCAGATAATTTTTATATTTTTAGTAGAAACAGGGTTCACCATGTTGGCCAGGCTGGTCTCAAACTCCTGATCTTGTGATTTGCCCACCTCGGCCTCCCAAAGTGCTGGGGTTATAGGCGTAAGCCACCGCGCCTGGCCAATGGCCACATTTTTAAAAGTATAAAAATAGATCGATCAATAGGTTGATAGGAAAAGAGTGATAGTTAACATATTTTACCAACAGTAAGAAAAGCCACTGAAAAACCAGAACAGTTGCTGATTATAAATACCCGACATGGCAGGGTGCAGTGGCACATGCCTGGAACCCCAGCACTTTGGGAGGCTGAGGCAGGAGGATCACTTAGGTCAGGGGTTTGAGGCCAGCCTGGCCAATATGGCAGAACCCTGTCTCTACCAAAAATACAAAAATTAGCTGGGTGTGGTGGCACACTCCTGTAATCCCAGCTACTTGGGAGGCTGAGGCAGGAGAATTGCTTGAACCCAGGAGGTCGAGGTTGCAGTTAGCTGAGATAGCAGCAGTGCACTCCAGACTGGACAACAGAGTGAGACTCTGTCTCAAAAAAAACCCCAAAATAAATAAAAATTAAAAATAGAAATAAATGACCTGACACAGTTACTTATCAGTGTGATTGAAAACCAGTCCTGCATAGAGCTACACATGCATACAATTATTTGCGAGAATACACAACAAAATGTTAACAATTACTATCTCTGAGTGGTGAGATTATGTCTCACACTGTCACCGAGGCTGGAGTGCAATGGTATGATCTCGGCTCACTGCAACCTCTGCCTCCCGGGTTCAGGTGATTCTACCGCCTCAGCCTCCCAAGTAGCCAGGATTACCGGTATGCGCCACCATGCCCAGCTAATTTTTGTATTTTTAATTCACTTTTTTTTTTTTTGAGATGGAGTCTCACTCTGTTGCCCAGGCTGGGAGTACAGTGGTGCAAACTCAGCTCACTACAACCTCTGCCTCCTGGCTCAAGCAATTCTCCTGCCTCAGCCTCCCAGGTAGCTGGGACTAAGGCTCGCTCCACCATGCCTGGCTAATTTTTGTATTTTTGGTAGAGACGGGGTTTCAGCATGTTGGCCAGGCTGGTCTTGAACTTCTGACCTCGTGATCTACCTGCCTCAGCCTCCCAAAGTGCTGGGATTACAGGTATGAGCCACCACGCCCGGCCAGTTTTTGTATTTTAAGTAGAGACAGAGTTTCACCATGTTGGCCAGGTTGGTCTTGAACTCCTGACTTCAAGTGATCTGTCTGAACCTGGGAGGTTGAGGCTGCAGTTAGCTGCAATCATGCCACTGCACTCCAGCCTGAGGGACAGAGGAAGACTCTGTCTCAAAAGAAAACAGAACAAAAAAGCGCACGCACACACGCACTAAAGAAACTTAGCTGGGCATGACAGTATGTGCCTATGGTTCCAGCCACTCACAGGCTAAGGCTGAAGGATCACTTGAGCTCAGGAGTTTGAGATTGCAGTGAGCTGTGATTGAGCCACTGCACTATAGTCTAGACAACAGAGTGAGACCCTGTCTCTTAAAAAAAAACAAAAAACAAAAAAAAAAAACCACTCTAACTTTTATGCTTAGGCTTAGATGCTTTAATAAACAGTGACTTAGAATTATCATGGGAACAGGGCCGGGTATGGCGGGTCATGCTTGTAAACCCAGCACTTTGGGAGGCCAAGACAGGCAGATCCCGAGGTCAGGAGTTCAAGACCAGCCTGGTCAACATAGTGAAACCCCTTCTTCACTAACACCACAAAAATTAGCCAGGCACGGCAGCAGGCACCTGTAGTCCCAACTACTTGGGAGGCTGAGGCAGGAGAATCGCTTGAACCCAGAAGGTGGAGGCTGCAGTGAGCTGAGATCATACCACTGTACTCTAGCCTGGGCGACACAGTGCGACTGTCTCAAAAAGAAAAAGAGAAAAAAAGAAATATCAGAACAAACTTTTGAAAGACACATAAGTGAACTTTTCTCATCAAACCTTAACAGCTAACAATCACCATTACTATAAAACTGGTATCATCTCCAATCTTAAGGGTTCTTTTTTTAGATTTCTGGAAATTTTACCTTAGAATCACTAGTTCTTTGGTTGGCCTTTCTATTTCTACTTCATGTGGGCTACTAATCCAGTTGAAACTCTTACACCTACGTAATTGAATCAATGGCTTTGATAGTCTTTTAGGAAGCCCTGATCAACTAGGAATACAACCACTTACAATTGGCTACTCTCTTTTCTCTTAATCAACAAAAGCAAAAACAGGAGGCATGTGGAGCTGACCTTACACAGCAACCATAGGACTTTCCAACATTCTCATTGGTAGGAGTTGGTGCTTTAAACTCTCTTAAAAGAATTTCATATTTAGTAGCATTATCCAAGTGTCATTGAACCCAATCACTAGGATTATTCTTCTTAGCACTGTCCGACAATCTCTAATTTTACAAAAATACTCAAAAGAATGTATTAGAGGCTGGGCACGGTGGCTCATGCCTGTAATCCCAGCACTTTGGGAGGCTGAGGCAGGCGGGGGCGGACCACCTGAGGTCGGGAGTTCAAGACCAGCCTGACCAACAAGGAGAAACCCCATTGCTACTGAAACTACAAAACTAGCCAGGTGTGGTGGCACATGCCTGTAATCACAGCTACTCGGGAGGCCAAGGCAGGAGAATCGCCTGAATCCGGGAGGTGGAAGTTGCGGTGAGCTGAGATCGCACCACTGCACTCCAGCCTGGGCAACAAGAGAAAAACTCAGACTCAAAAACAGAACAAAACAAAATACACACACAAATAAGAGTGCATCAGAAAAAACTTTTAGGAAGATCCTTTTTATTCATATAGAGAACATTTTAAGACATATTCAATTTTTTTTAAAACAAGAATTTAATGGGTTCCATGATAATGGTCACATGAGCGTCATTCCAATATAGTCATGTGTATGCCGAATGGGTGTTAAATCATTTCAAAATGGAAGGAATGTCCATCCATTTAAGAAAATCTTCAATACCAGTTTACAACAACCAAAGATGACAACAAAAGCCATTTCATGTATTTAAAATTACTTGCTACTAACTCTCAACGTATACTATATTGGAAAAATTGGTTGGAACTGACAGGCAATTTCACAGTAAGTTCCTAAATATAGCCTTGGGCCTCTTTGACACGTCTTGAGCTGGAACTATGATGAGTCATTCAAAAAGTCTTGCACCCAACAGGAAAAACTAATTGCACCCAGATCTCCCTGGTAAGAATGGGCACAGCCCAAGAACTACTGGTTCCCTCCTGGCAAGAGCAGTTGAAAAAAATCAGCTGGGGGGTTGGTTGTGTGTACTTCTTTTTAAAAATGTTTGGGCATTCACCCAGCCTGTGGCTATGACATTCTTGGGCAGGGCATGCTGGTAGTGGAAACAGTGAAGGTTATTCAAACCACTAAATTCCCAGCTATAAGGAAACTGGCTGACTTACCCCAAGCATGAGTTCTCCACCTTCTCCCTCACCACCTCCACCCCACAGCTAAAATATTAGGTCTCAGAATATAAATTACTTTAGGTCTTTATTCCAGTAGGCTACTCGAAGTGAATATTTTCTTTCTAAACCCCTAATGATCTTGATTATGAAGATTGTATGGTGTTCATAATTATCAATGTATAAATTATTCAAATTATAAATATATAAATACAGAAACAAAGCTTCTCTATTAGAAGTTGGTCAGAATGAAGATGATACAGTGAGGGATTTTAATTCATAGAATAACTTCATTATGAAAAAGTACATCTAGGATCAAAGAAAAGTTGGTGTTTTTCTACTATTAATATCAAAACAATCAATTGGCAAACACTTTGAGCTGAAGAGACCTCCTAATTGGAAGTGTGGGGCCACAAATATCTCGCCTTAAAGCAGGGGAAGTAAACAGGCCTCACTTAATGCCAACACCAATAGATTTGGAGTGAGGGCCCATAGCACCTTGCTGAGAAAGATTCTAAGGCCGTGTTGGTGATAAGTGAAAAAGGCTGTTTTCAGCCATTAGTCCTGTTTGCCTCAGGAGTGGGAATAAGGGCAAGGGCACACTTATCCTGTATTTGTCATTCCTAGGTTAAACTAATACAGTAATTAATTGAGACACCGAAATTTGAATGCAAAATCTGTCACTTAGTAGCTATGATGCTGTGGGCAAATTGCTTATTTCCTTAAGTCTCAGTTTCTTAATGTGTAAAACAGGGATGATGAAAGTACTTAATTTTACAGGGCTTTTTAAAAAGAATGTTCCAAAATATTTCAAGTGGGGTCTGGGACAGATATGTGCTCTATAAACAAAAGATACTATTATTATCATTCATGAATGATAATAAGCTTGTATCAGAGCCCTTCTGCTAAGTCATTAAGAAAAAAATAACTGTATTTAAATTAAGTTAATGGTTAAAACAATTTTTTTAAAGCACTAAACCCTGGAAGCCTAACAAGATAAAAGTGAAGCTGTTGTAGCTGAGGTTTAGCGGAAGCCCAAGGCCCACCTACTCTGCTCCAGACAGCCCAGAGAGGCATCTTCAAAGAGCCCCTAGGACCCCAGAGCACAGTTTGAAAATCCCTGAAGAAGGTTATTTAAAAGTGAAAACAATGCTCTTCTTTTGAGGTTCGCTCTGCATTTGTTAGCCACTTAAGCTTAAATAAGAAAGGTCATAGTCAGGGCAAAATGGCCAAATTTAAGGCAGAGGAAAATACACTATGAAGAAACTATTCCTGGAAGTAAAGTATTCAAAATCTGGCAGTAAATCTGTACGGTTAACATTAGAATAACAATGTCAACATCGAGATGATTTTTAGCAAATAAAATAGGATTCCAATTTATTTTAGGTTATCTTGAAGATACAGTGAGTCTTTCAGCTTTGTCTTTATATCTAAAACATAGCTAGATTTAGTTAAAAAAATTTAGCCAGAAAAATAACTTCCAAAAATCAGAAGAAAGGAAGCTAAAGGACTAAGTAGGAACTCAGAGATGAAGGCAAAGAATATATGGAACACTCATCAAGCACAAACACAAAAAGGAAAAATAAAAAGCTCCCACAATGCGTTCACTTTTAAAATTCACATTATAAATAATTAACTAGATTATTTAGATAACTCTCTATTGAAGAAAAAACAAAACGTTTCTAATAGAGCCAAATAAATATACATGATCTGAATGATACCAATATAGTGTTCTGGAGATACTAAAGAAAAAAGTATCCAATTATTCACCAACTTTACCTGCTCAAAGAAGTAAGGCCAGTTCATATGAAGCTGTAGTTTATTCTGCAACCGTTCTAAATCACATCTACAAATCAGGACAACTTTTGCTTCAGAAGTCTTTTCCATCTACTGTGCCTCATGAGAATCCCCTACATTCCCTCTCCAATGTCCATGATAGTCACGTTCATGAGCTATAACTACAACTTCTCAGAAGTCTTTAAAAGCTTTCGTCTCTGAAACTGAAATACAAAGGCCTTAAATATATGCCATGTTCTAATTATAAATTCCACAATAAAAATGCTTTAAACATACTTAAATTATTATGATGGGACTCAGTTACACAGTACACCAATCTTTAGCTTCAATTGCTTGTGATTTTTCTTTAATGGTACAATTAGGTTTTCTTTCTATGAGTGGATGTGGTTAAAAAATAAAACTGAGTAGGCCGGGCGTGGTGGCTCAAGTCTATAATACCAGCACTTTTGGAGGCTGAGGCGGAGGATGAGAGTTCAAGACCAGCCTGACCAACATGGAGAAACCCCATCTCTACAAAAAATGCAAAATTAGCCAAGCATGGTGGTGCATGCCTGTAATCCCAGCTACTCGGGAGGCTGAGGCAGGAGAATCGCTTGAACCTGGGAGGTGGAGGTTGCAGTGAGCTGAGATCGCGCCACTGCACTCCAGCCTGGGCAACAAGAGTGGAACTCCATCCCCATCTCAAAAAATAAAAATAAAAAATAAAAAAATAAAATGAGTCTCTTTCTAGCATATATAAATGCCACATCCTGCATTTGCAATTACCTCATCAGTCATCTCCAACAATGAAATATGGTGATAAAGTAGGTACTACTTTTAAAAATATACCACTAAAAGGACATTAATTACAGTATAATATATTGGAAACATTCTCAAATCTGATTTTTCAAGTTATTTACATCATAAATGCAGAAAAGAAGCTTCTAGAGTGGCAAACCAGCTAATGCAAATTTATAAATTTTCTGCTTGCAAAAAATATTGCATGTCTGTATCATCTGCACTTAGTTTCCCAACCATTAGAAGTCTTGAGTCATACTGATACTATAAGGAAATGGCTTACATTAAACATAAAACTTACAGCAAATTGGCATGATGCTACTGAGTGATAAATGCTTAAGGAGTAAAAACATTCCTTTGTCACGAGTATCAATCAATTGCTGAAAATGGCAATAAAATGAATCACCTAGACAGGCAGGATGGTCTCAGGATTCTCAGCTCTCTTATATTCATAGTAGATTTTACACCAGTAGAATAATGACATATATGGTGGTAGCTTTCAAACAGCACACAATAAGCCTTATAAAATGCATTTGGCGGCCAGGCTCGATGGCTCAAGCCTGTAATCCCAGCACTTTGGGAGCGGCAGGTGGGTCACCTGAGGTCAGGAGTTTGAGACCAGCCTGATCAACATTGAGAAACCCTGTCTCTGCTAAAAATACAAAATTAGCTGGGCATGGTGGCACATGCCTGTAATCTCAGCTACCTGAGAGGCTGAAGTAGGAGACCACTTGAACCCAGGAGGCAGAGGTTGTAGTGAGAAGAGATCGCGACATTGCACTCCAGCCCAGGCAACAGTGCAAGCCTCCGTCTCGGGGGGAAAAAAAAAAAAAAAAAAAAGGCATGTGCATGTTTATTATTAGGGAATTTCCTGACTCATATTTTAAGTTCAAAAATGTGCTAATAAGCATTAATAACTTTTAGGATGTAAATTAGCTAATGACAATATTCAAATTCTTCCATCTTAGTGACATAAATGCACTCGACATATACTCATGTTTTTCAAAATAAGGACAGTATAAAAATAAGAAAGTATCTATAATTATGAAACTATCCTGCTTTAGCTAAAGAGGACAAATGATGGGCTTGAGGGACTTTAAGTTTCATAATAAATAAATATTGAAATATTCCTCATTTCTTTTAGACTATAATCTAAAATGCAATTAAAGAAAAGCCTCTCATTTTCCATGTAATACATTTTCTAAAGGAATTGCATAATTAAATGTATGAATGTTAAAATTACACTGCCTTAAGTCAACTATGAAATTCTTGAAAGGCTGAGATTAGCAACATTTAAATTTTTATATCAAACTACAAACTTAATCTTAACATAGGATTATACTTGCTTCTCCAAGATAAGTGTTATACCAGTGCCAACAAATTAATATCCTAGTATATAAAAAATAATTCTACTTGCCTCTCTCTAAAATATTTTTGGACATCAATTTTTCACATCAAATATTCAATTCTTAGTCTTAAAATGGAAAGTAGGCTGGGCTCTGTGGCTCATGCATGTAATCCCAGCACTTTGAAAGGCCGAGGTGGGCGAATCACCTGAGGTCTGAAGTTCGAGACTAGCCTGACCAACATGGAGAAACCCCGTCTCTACTAAAAATACACAATTAGCTGGGTGTGGTGGTGACTGCCTGTAATCCCAGCTACTTGGGAGGCTGAGGCAACAGAATGGCTTGAACCTGGGAGGCAGAGGTTGCAGTGAGCCAAGATGACAACATTGCACTCCAGCCTGGGCAACAGGAGTAAACCTCTGACTCAAAAAAAAAAAAAAAGTAAAGCATTCAACTGAAAAAGGGTTAACAGCATGGGGTTCTCACATTATTCTTACTGGGTGTGGTGGCTCACACCTGCACTTGGGAGGCCAAGGCAGGAGGACTGCATGAGGTCAGGAGTTGGACATCAGCCTGGACAACACAGTGTAACTTTGTCACTACAAGAAAAAAAAAACAAAAAAACAAATTAACTGGGAGTGCTGGTGCATGCCTGCAGTTCCAGCTACTCAGGAGGCTGTGGCAAAAGGATCACTTGAACTTAAGAGTTCAAGGCTACAGTGAGCTACAATCCGAGCCACTGCACTTTAACTTGGGCAACAAAGCAAGATCCTCTTAAAAGAAAGAAAACCTAGAGTATTGTCTTTTAAAGGCATGGAAAAATTTTAAGATCCTAAGCACTTCTCTCTTCCTATCTCCACTGTTACATAAAACCATTATGTGGTAGGCTCACACTTAATCTTCGTGGCTTCAGGGGATGGAATGATTATCGAGTGGAAGTTGTAGAGAGGCAGATTTCCACCTTCCTCAATGTAGGGAAGAATAGGACCACAAGATAATATAACCTGTTAGATGAGGTAGTAAGTGGCAGGTGAACATTTACTGCATGAGTTCAAGCAGAGGCTGGATAAAGTACAGAGTATTTGTTTCTAACATTCCTTCTGCTCTAAGACTCTATTGATCTTAGTTAACAGAGACACATACATGTTGGTGAGATGACGAAGTCAGCTGGACATCACCTCATCAAAGTGTTCACATGGCTGGCATGCATTAAATGTCTTCAGAAAAACAGAGGTTATAATTTTTCTAAAAGTGACGTTACTATGCAACATCAGCCCATGGTGAGACTCCCTACAGTTAAATGTAAATCTAAAGACCTTGAGGACCTCTAACAAAAACTAAAGAACTGGGACCCAAGTTAGGATTGTGACTGAATATCCATCATGCACCAAGCAACAGTGCATAGTATCATTTACATGTTTGCAAGCTCCAAAGAGATCAGGGATAAAATTACCAGAGTTTGAGCCACTGTGATCAATGAAACGGAATAACACCAATGGAAAGAACAATGGGAAAGAGTGTCTAGCCAGGAGGATCACTTGAGCCTAAGAGGTGATGGCTGCAGTGAGCTGAGATCACTGCACTCCAGCCTGGGTGACAGAGTGAGACCCTATCTCAAAAAAAACACAAAGAATGCCCAACAAAGAAATAGGGGAATACCAATGCTTTCAGGGTCAAATAGGAGGGTTATCTCAAGGAAACTAGTCATTAATAATGCTAAATGATGCAGAGTGGGGTGTGGACTTGACGATTAGCCACTAAGGGCCTTTTGGAGGGTAGTTTTACTAAAATATTGAAGACAGAATCTAGACTGTGTGTTATGGGTTGGACAGTGTATGGAATGCCCACATCTTAAGTGGTTATGTTTTCCTCAGAGTTATGTATCTTTCCTGATTATATTTGACATTCCTGATGGGACAGGATCTCATTAAACAGGAAGAACAGAACTTTTTCTACAACCCTTATAATCAAACTACTTCTGATTAATATTAGCCTTAATATTATGGGAAAACTCTTGAACCATTTAGATCAATGTTGAACTTGTGTTTTAAATAGAAATGTTCTGACTCTAAAGAGTTGTGCTCAGCACTGAATTTGTACATTTGGCATGTACTTACTGAGAGTCTACTGTTGCACGCGAGTGGGCAACACAAAGACTACAAGATGGTCCTCAATTAGGGCTTACAATGGGCAATCAGTGTGTCTGAAACAATGACTTAAAGGTTTATTATTCAGTTTGGTCTTTAGTCTTGGGAGCTTATTGGGGGCTTGATGAAAAGCATTTTTCAGGTCAGCTATTTTAACTCACAAACAGCATTTTCAAGCTATGGCCAAGATGACTGACAAATCTTATTTACTGACCTTTATTCATGAATGTAGATATGAATCAAAGATACCCAAGTTTTGAAAGGCTATAGAATGTCTATATTAGGCCAGGCGTGGTGTCTCAAGCCTGTAATCCCAACACTTTGGGAGGCCGAGGCGGGTGGATCACAAGGTCAAGAGATCGTGACCATCCTGGTCAACATGGTGAAACCCCGTCTCTACTAAAAATACAAAAATTTAGCTGGGCATGGTGGCGGCGTGCCTGTAATCCCAGCTACTCAGGAGGTTGAGGCAGGAGAATTGCCTGAACCCAGGAGGCGGAGGTTGAGGTGAGCCGAGATCGCACAATTGCACTCCAGCCTGGGTAACCAGAGCGAAACTCCATTTCAAAAAAAAAAAAAAGTCTATGTTATAGTGCTCAAGGTTGAAGCATGATTCAAAGAGCAAGACTCTTTTAACATAGTATGGCAACAACAGGGTCTAAATTAGCCAATAATTTTTATCAGCAAGTGAAAGTCTCCTCTCATGAAGTTCTGCATGTTATTTCTGAGTAAGATGTATTATTTCTTTCATCTAGGAACCAGGGTGTCATGGAGGGGGTGGTGCAGGGAGAAATGCCTTGGGTATTGAGATATGGTGTAACTAAATTCCTATTAAGATCTTACTGTTTAATTCCAGCTGAAATGGTGAGGTATCCTTTGCAGCTAAAATTTTGCCATTAAAGTCTCTGCAACTCAAGATTTGTAACTCTGGAAAGGAATAATTCCTTGATGTTAGGAAGGCACATCATTTTTCATTGTATGTATTACAGGGACAAAGTGTGGGGGAAGGGGAACCTATAGATCGGGTGTCAGCAAACTGTGGCTTGCTGCCTAATTTTGTAAATAAACATTACAATGAAACCTTACAATCCACTTCCATATTGTCTATGGCTGCTTTTGTGCCACAACAGCAGAGTTAAAACAGTTGTCATAGAAACCTTATGGCTCGCCAAACCAAAAGTATCTGGTCCCTTACAGAAAGTTTGGTAATTCCTATGTACATCAAATAATTCTAAAAAGCAAAATACACCATATATTTGATAGGCAATAGAAATATATCCAGAATTATATATTCCAAACAGTGAGACATTGGAATTTTAAACACTTATTAAACATTTGATACGTTAGGAGATTCATTTTGGATGGTGTAAATATGCTATGCTTTTTTAAATTAAAAAAACACATTAAGGCTGCGTGTGGTGGCTCACGCCTCTAATCCTAGCACTTTGGGAGGCCAAGGCGGTAGGATCATTTGAGGTCAGGAGTTTGAGATCAGCCTGGCTAACATGGTGAAACCACGTCTCCACTAAAAATAAAAAATTAGCCGGGCACGGTGGTGCATGCATGTAATCCCAGCTACTTGGGAGGCTGAGGCAGGAGAATCGCTTGAACCCGGAAGGTGGAGGTTGCAGTGGGCAGAGATCATGCCACTGCACTCCAGCCGGGGGGACGAAAACAAAACAAAAACACATTAAAATTTAATACAGGAAAAAAAATTGAATACAGATACTTAGGCTATCACTTTCCTTGAAAATATAGATGCTTATAATTTCATCCTGTAAGGTGATTTTTCTCTACTCCCCTGAAAAAAAGTGTGAAATGAGCATTAACCATTAAGTACCTGCAATTTTAGTGAACTGCCTTATTGGACAGGAAAACCCTTAAGTCTTTAAACACTCTCCGTTATCTACGCCCCTAAAATGGTAGGTAGACTGTATTGTGTCACTTTCCCTGAGTACACACCAAGTCTTCTAAGAGCTTTTCTAGTTCTACACTTATCCAATATCGCTGACAGAAACAAGAAGCACTTAAGAAATATATTCTTATCCTAGAAAAAGACGTAACTGTCAAACATTAACATCTTTCTATGCTTACCAATTAATATCAAAACCTCAAGCACATGCCAAAATTAACAGTTAACATCTTTTTCCCAAAAGGATGTAGTGCATTTTTAAGGTAAAATTATTTCCTTTTATTATGTTGAAGGGGGACAATGTAAAGTGCTGTCTGTAGGCATTCTTAACTTAATCTGCACTATTTTATATTAATCTTTATCCTGCTACCTGTCACCCCTCCCACACACTCCTGCTTGTAAAAATACCTGATACAAGGCCCGGTGCTTGAAACCTGGGAGGCAGGGGTTGCGGTGAACCGAGATTACACCATTGCACTCCAGCCTGGGCAACAAGAGCAAAACTCCATCTCAAAAAAAAAAAGCTGATACAAAGGGCCTTTTTGGTATAATTTCCTATTTGTCTAATTTTTCACCTTTCCCCATCCCAACTGACTTGCAGTACAGTAATAATTGAGACCATTATATACCCTATAGTCTCATTATCCATCAAAGGGCCTAGCCATTTTCTCACAAGTGGGTATTCAATGTGTATCTGTGGAAGAGTCCACAGAATGAAACAGGAGCTCACATTTGGGCGTGGTACGAGTCACCAGGAGCAATGAAAGACCAGCACAGAACAGGGTGCCGGAGAGGCAACCACCTTCAAAAGGCAAATACAGGATATAAATTTAGAATGAATCCTGGCTCTAAAACACTGCCTTCAGTCTAATGTAAGATTTTAGTAAAAACATCTTTATGCCTATGAGATCATTAAACCTATTATTTTTAGGCAAATATACGACTACCAAAACCATACCTACATATGTAAAATTTTAGACTTCACCGTAGGTAAAGTTTTAAAATACTTTCTTCAAATTTCCTACTCTGGGATGCTCTTTCAATTCCTACATTTGCTATTATTTGGAATGGGCACGTTTTAATAATGATTTAGGTGACAACTACTTGAAAAACTAGTGTGGCAAGATCTACTTTGGAGAATTACCCATGTCTGTACATAAATGCCACCATCCCAGTTTAGAAACCCAGATGCCACAAATATCCAAGATTACTTGAAAACGAAACAGGTGGACAGATACTAGCTTCACATACCTTTTACATGAATACATCTTTCATATGGCAAAACATAAATGCCAAAACCCAGGATCTCTTCACAAAAATCATATTGGCAATTGAAATATCGGGTCATTTTAAAATATCTTTATTGATATATCGTTGCACTCTACATCAACTCAGTAAATACTTTTGAGCACAAGCTATGTGCTAAATACTATTTGAGTGTACTTTGGAATCTTCTGATTCCAAACTTTTCCCTAATCTCAAATATTTAGAGTTTGGTACAGGAAAAATACTGAAATGGAAGTTCAGGAGTCCCCTGGGTCCTAAAACTGACTGGAATCACTGTAGCAGCCTCTCTGGGTATGTATGCTTCATTAGTCTCTTACAACCTCTTTCAACCTAAGTAGTTCTACAATAATCTTGAAACGATTTTCCGTATTATCTCACCAACTGTTAGGACCTGTGCCAAGAAGACTGTCTTGTTTAGCTTCCACTAAGATTCTAATACATACCTAATTACACTTGGAAGATTAGCTTTTTTCTTATAGCCAAATTTAAGACTGGTCGTGGTGGGAAAAAATAATCTGGCTGACAGTAAGAAGGCAGTATTAATAGCAGTTATCCAATCTGTAATATTTCACTCACTTTATAATTAGCTGAATAGATTTCCTATAGTTCACTTTCTTTAAACTTCAGAAAGACAGTTATGTCACAGCCTAAATTCTGAAGTACCTTTAATTTTCTTACCTAAACATAGATCCAGTAATTCGATTTCCTACACCTGTTCCCAAACAATGGTCTGTGGTTATTTGTGGTGAAAAAGTAGCTCAGGTAGTGATTTTTCGATTAAGCTAAACTTGGTATCTAAATTCTTGATTTCCTCAATTATGTCCTTTTTAGTGTCAAAACATCCTTCATCCAGTACTTATAAACACAAAATTTTATCATTTTAGAATTTTGTTGACTAAGCAACAAAAAGTAACTACAAGGGTCGCAAGACCTAAAGAAACTAAACAAAAACCCAACTGTAAAACAGGAATGTTTGGTCAATACTGCCGTAGCCAAAACGATTAAGTAATCTCTTTCACTTTATGTAGAGAGTGGCAAACCATTTTCTGAAGCAGCCCCATTTCATCTTTGGATAATTAAAAACCAGTTTTAAATCTTGAGCCAATGGTCCCAATCATGACCTCTTAGAAACACAGAGAAAGTACTCTCACTTACTCATGCCTCATGACAGCTCTTCCCATTTTTAAAGATACTAGGTATTATAATGCCGTGTGGGCTCCCTTTATTGTGCCCTTCCCCAAACAAAATCAAGGAACTCCTATTTTTCTAAGTAAAGTCTGAATATCTGGCCACTTCCAATTTCCTTTGCTCTAACTTTGAAATAACCTAAAAAGCTATGTTTTCTCTACATTAATAAAGTTTCAAAGACTTTATAATATCACAGAATTACTTGCAGTCATCAGTCCGCAAATATACAACATGGGATGAAGCAGTTTACCTTTGCTTTTCAACCCATTTCCAAGATTATGCACAAATGTAAATTACAGGGGAATTTTTAATATTTCCTAAAACTTGTAGAGAATCTTAAAAGATACTGACTACAAATCACCACTATTAATTAAAGCAGGATTACTTGGAGGTAGTTTATCATTTACACATTTTCATATAAAAACATACAAATAACAAAAAAACCCTTATTCTATAATTCAAACTTGTAAGCCTGAAGTACAAAGATAACTGAATTTTACATAAGTCAAAGTTCATCAAGTTGTTCCCCTCACCCCAGTTAGTCTAAATTAGTACCCTTGCAAAGAAATCTGAATTAAATATCAGTCAATAAAATTCACAAAGCCAGAAGCAGTTTAGTGCTCACAAGTTTATATTTTTAGGTTTGATAAAGATTCTTGTGTATTTTCTAAATACACAAACAAAACAGCTTCGGAAGTTTACATACATGTCTTAGGACACTTATATTAGGTAGGTAATTTACATTTTAAAAAGTTGGTCTTCGTAAAAGATCTTCCCAAAGAGCTTTTACAACAGCAGGCAGAAGTGTTCTTTTATGTTTACAGTGTTCAAAATGCTGATTCTCCCACTACATAGTGGCCTCAACCATTGCTCTCAACCCAAAATACTGTTCTCAATAGCTAGTGTACTTCAAATTTAAGTACCCAATGTCATAAAATTCAGGGCTAGAAAACGTCTTTTGAAGTGTGCTTATCCCTAACACATTTTAAAATATCTAGAATTCTTCAACTTCAGTTGAAAGCAGGGATACAGCAGGAAAAAAAAACTTTCCATTTTAAGTCCTAAAGTGACTAAACACCTGTTAGTTCTAAGTGTGGAAATTATGTACCGTAGTTAAGTTTAAGGATCTGGGTGACTGAACGGCACAAAAACTGGGGTTTATATCTAGTTCTTCAGATAAAAAACCATCCTTTTATAAAATTAAAATGCCACAGCCGGTTAAGAGCATGTGCTACACTGATGTGTCTTAATATAGTCAAAGTGACAAAACAACTGCTTTATGAGGAAAGAGTAGTAGTAAGGAAATTTGTTGGGGGAGGAAAGACACTCAAAATTCTAAACACAGCTGTCTTATAAGAAATATATAAATCCACAGACAGACTCCTTTAAAAGCTGGAATTCTACAAGAGTTGTTTATAATGAGGCAGCAATAGAGCCTCCTTGAAAGAGTACGGGCTTCAGAATCAGACGTGGATTGCTTCTTGGCCTTTTGGCTAAGATCAAGTGCAGAATCACACGTGGTCAAATCCCAGCTCTATCACAGCTGTGTTAAATTAGCCAAGTTTCTGAATTTCTCTGAGTCTTTCCTCTATAAAATGGAGACAATTAGCACCTACCTTATAGAAAATTACGGTAAAATCATGTATACAGCACAATGGCAAGTGTGGCACTCAAAAGAAAAAAAAAAAGACTGGTAATTTTTTGAATCATTTTTCAGAAAAATGAATCCAAACCCTTCATGCTATGTTCAGAAAATCCTAAAAAATATAAATAATGCTTAAGTTTCAAAATTTAAGATTTTTAAAAACATATTTTCCATCACACATTCCCCCATGAGATACTACTACTCCAGTCATATTTAGGCCGTTTATACCATTTTCTATTCATATTAATGCCCAAGTCCTAATCGTTTCATTTCCCATTTTCTCCTTCCTTCCCCCCCCCCTTTTTTTTTTAATTATTTCTTTTTCCTCTTGGTTCTTATTAAACAACTTTAAGATGTGTTATGTACCTATTATGTACCAGTGTTCTAAGCACTTTACATGAATTAACTCATTTAGCTCACTCTTCTCCATTATTAGGAGGGCTGTGACTAACCCAGCTAGTGTTTTCCCCCAATTTCAGAGCTACTCATTACTGCTCAGTTTCCCCTTCCTATGTTTCTTTTTAAAACTCTTAATTCCTAGTGTGCTAATTAGCAAAATATCTAGTCAGTGACAAAAATGAACAGGGGTCCATATGGAAGTATCTGTCTCTGAGAACTAAGAAATAATGCACAATCTTGATTTATAAGATGGTCTGTAATTACAGAGTTAATATGAAAGAAAGTTTTATACTCCTTCATTAAAATTAAAAGCTCTAAAATACTTTCATTTAAAATATGAATTACAAGAGACAACTTTGCCAAATGTTAACATAATTCTGCCAGAGATCCACAGACAAAATTATGAGTATTCCATTGTTACCTCTGAGACCAATTTTAAGTTCTTGGTATCTATCAACTTCCTGAAATTGTACTGTAAGTCAGAAAAAGAATATACTTAAAAAAATAGAAATGTCCAGTAGTATACCTTAGTACTAAAACTATTTTTTAAAAAGATCTAGATGGGAAAAGGCAGTCCCTCAAGATCATGAAACGAAATAAGTTAAGCAGTCAGCAAGTAGAAAAATCTGTCAATTCTGTTTCTGGTAAAATGTTTACTTCAAAGAAATTTAATAGGCTGAGGCTAATATATTCAAGAGTATAAACACTTTTCCTTTGGATTACCTAAAAAACAAACTTTTAAAGTATCATATTTCAATTGACTAAAAATATAGCCAAATCTGTCACAACACAACATAAAAGGTAATGGACAATTATAGAATATTTTAAATTAACAGTAACAAGCCATCTACATCAAACCTTATTTCCAACTAAAACCAAACAAAAGCACAACAATCCCGTAGTGTACCAAGTGTGTATTTCAATTTACTGTATGCAATCTAACAAAAATTTGGTCATAATTTACCAGATATACATAAATGATTTAAGTAGTAAAAGAAATTCAGCTTCAAGAGAGTAAGTTCATATTCTGAGGAAAAGTAAAAGTACATTAAGAATATAAAGCCAAGTCCAGTTTCTATGCAATAAGTGAACTGTAGTCTAATAAAGCAGATTTAGGTGATTTTTAGATATATATCTTTTTTTCTTTAATATATATTTATATATAGACAGATCTACCAATTGTAAACTAGTTTATTTAAAGGAAGGGGATAAATGGGATGAAAGAAGTCTTTATACTATACTTACATATTCACAAAGAACATTTTACGTTTAAAATACTTTTTCATTCATAGTATCTTTGCCCAACTAATTTCTACCAGAAATACATTTTACTCATTTGTCTAGAACATTAAGATGTACTCATCCATTTTAAACAAAAATCAAACCAAAACTATTTGTATCTGTCAGGTTTACAGTTGTGTAGAAACTACAATACAGATGACAAAAGCTGCATCTAACCATGTAACTGTAATTTATCTTTGATTTATCTAAGCAGAAACATCATTGTCTAACAAACCATTATTCTACTGAAATCAGAGACAATGATAGGGCTTGTCTCTTAAAAAACATCAACTTTTCAACTTTGATCAGATGGAGCACCAAAGGGATTATATATCTGTCAAAGTATCTTTGCAATTTTTTTCCCACATAACTAGCATAATTTAGTTACCTGATATAAAATAGGAAAATATACTCAATTTTTATTTAAAAGAAAGCTGAAAATATGACATCCCTCAATCTTATATAATATACAGTATGCTCATAATGTCATACATGTTAATATGTGAAATGCTGCTGAGAGTTCCACAAACAGCTAATTCATGTCACCAGGCTAAGTAAATCTGACAATTTCATCTCAATGTCACCCTTTTGTACCCTGAAGAATTTAGAGAATAAAGCTTCTCAGTATATGATTTCTGAGACTGTTGAAACATGGTGACTACTATAACGACTGTATCAAGGTGAGTGACTTCAAAGAACAGAAAAAAATAAGTTATTGATCATAATTTCCAAATAATATCCCAGTAAGTATAAAACAATAAGAGAATGCTCATTTTGTGTTAATTTTAATGACAAAAAAGACACAGGGGCAAAAACCTGATATTTCACTCATATTGCATAACAAGCTAACCAAACTGGACATGGTGGATAGATTATAAAACAAATCATCTTAATTATCTCTATGATTTTTCTTTTAATTAGGCCTTTCAAATACGACTGAGGTATAGTACACTGGCAAAAATAAAGAGGCAAACAAGAATAGTGACAAAGTAACAGATACCCAAAACCGAATACCATGTCAGCAAACATTATAGTAACCATTTATCAGATTAGAGCAGCAGAAGAAAGTTACTTCTAAATCATAATCATTTTAGTGGTATTTGTCAACTTCGCCACGGTAACTTCGCAACATCATTCTTCACTTGTGAAGTAGTAAAATTCATGTCAGAAAGGAAGGGGGGATATGGAGGAAGTCAGTTAATTCATTCCAATAAATTACCTCTCCAGTTCTTATAAACATGCCCATCAGCACAAAATTGAGAAATAATACCTAAGACTAGAAGAGACTTGGTTTAAGTTATGAAGCAAATTAAAATGGAAAAATACAAGAAAATAGAACCAATGGGGTTGAAAAAGCCCCACACTGAAAATCTGTATTAAAAAAAATAAAATTAATAAAAATAAAAATAGAAACAAAACTCTACTAGTACAAACTAGCCTGAGTGGTTTGATGGACAAAGTGATTGGGTCAATTGTCACCGTACTTCCATAAATGGATTTTCTCCACTCATGTTAAAGTAGCACATGAATGTAAGCTCTTTAAGGATTATTTTCATAGGACCCAAATAGTTACTGTATATTGTATAAATAAAAAATATTTTACTTTGATAACTGACTGAGTATGTGGGGACTCCATATAATCCAACCACATGGTTGTCTGCTGTATAGTCCTGTGCAAATATTAAAAAAAATTTTTTTTTGCTATAAGGCTTTGACCCTACAGTTTTCACAGCAACATAACTACTATCCAGCATGTACCATTATTTTGCAAGCCTTCAAGTTCAACAATCCAAATTGTCGCTTCATATTAGGTCCAAATGCAGCATCCTTGAGGAGTATAGTAGGTCAGTTAATCATCTAGAGACATACAAACTTCTCCTGATTCATCCCATCGAGAGGGATCATTCTGATCTTCTCCATCATCAACTAGCTCTTCATCAGCTTCTCCTACTTCATTCTCCTCGTATTCTTCATCCCGAGGGAATTCTGTATCCTGTCCCTGATCTACACCTTCTTGCCCTCCTGGTTGTGATTTATCTGCACAGTCTACACAAACACCGTAACGTCGAGATCCATGTCTTATTCCAACACTGGCTGCTAACATGAAGATCTTCTTACACACCATACATTTGTATTTTTTATCCTTTTTATGCACCTAATTGAAGGGGGGGGAAAATCCAATATAAGGCTATTATATATAATAGAATGCATTTGACCCACTCAAACCACACATTTAATGAGTAAATACCACTGTTTCTCTGTTAAAAGCTCATTATCAGTTCCTAAGTCAAACTCTTTGTCTAAAGCAATTTAAGAGACAATCTTCCTTATATTCACAATTAACTGTTTAAATCCCTTTAAACTTCACTGACATCAATATAGTTTATCTCAAAAATCAGGTGTATTTAAAGTTACCTACCAGGGAATGTCTTTTTACATGTTCTCTTCGAGTAAACAGTTTTCCACAAATATCACAGCTAAATGATCTCACTCCTGTGTGAATGAGCAAGTGCCTTTTTAGTGTTCGTCTGTATTTGGCTACATAGCTACAGTGAGGGCATTTTAACTTGTTCATGATTAGAGATGATTCACCTATGAGAATTAACAAAAAAACAAAGTGCTTATTACACATTAAATAGAAAACTCGCTATCAAAACTTATTTCTACCCCTGAGAACAGCAATTGACATGGAGCTACTGCTATTTGGTTTTTTAAAAATGCACAATATGCAAGCTTTTAATTGTTAACAGTTATTTAACAAGTAATTCTGTACTTGTTTAGTTGACTAATACTTGCCATTTTCCCAAGTTTCTTGTTTTGGCCAAGATTCTGGCAATAATCCATACTTGAAATCATTTGAAGCACCTGGTATCAATCCATACTTGAAATCATTTGAAGTACCCGGTATCAATCCATACTTGAAATCATTTGAAGGACCAGGCATCAAACCATACTTGAAATCATGTGAAGTACCTAGTACAAGTAAGAATTCTGAATTAATAATGGTAATAAGTATCTGTCTCTTCATTAGAGTCAAAAAAACATATATCCTATGAGCATTATAACTTCATAATGAGTTAAATAAAACTGTATTTTAGTCTAACATTGAGAAGTCTTCCTACTTTATTATCACAATAAAACAAAATACTATTCAACTACAGAAGAAATTCAGTTAAAAAACAAATCCTGGACCAATCACAGTGGCTCATGCATGTAATCCCAGCACTTTGGGAGGCTGAGGCAGAAGGATCGCTTGAGCCCAGGAGACTGCAACCAGCCTGGGCGACAATGGCGAGAAACTCCATCTCCATCTATACAAATTTTTTTTTTTAAAGTAGCTGGATATGGTGGTGTGCTAAGTCCCAGCTACTTTAGACAATCATTTGAGCCCAGCGGTTGCAGTGATTCAAGATCACGACTGCCCTTCCGGCTGGGTGACACAGTGGCACCCTGTCTCAAAAAAATTAAAAGTAGGGGGAGAGAAAGAAAATAACATGAATATCATTTAATCACGTAGATGCCACAAGAAATTACCCTTTTAAAGGATAGGTACATTTATACCATAACTCCTAAGAGTTGCTTTTTCTAACTACTACTCTATCACTCAAGATTGTATCACCCTGAAGACCAGCTGTCAAATAGGATATTCTCCTTATTACAAACCCAGGACAGGCACATAATTTTAAGATGAACTGGTTCAGAAAAACAGACTGAGAATAAAGCATACATACAGGATAATTACAAATTTAAGTTCTATTACTAGATCTTTGTTGTTTCAGACATATTAGGGCAAGGTAACTGAATGCTTTCAGGATTCGGTGAAATTTCTTTCTTTCTAACTCAATCCTTATATAAAATAATGTGCAGAAAATAGAAGGAAAACAGAATAATAGATGTCCCTAAGATCTTCAGATTAGCAAGGGCAGGAATTATATCCACTGAATTTAACTCCATCTTTAATGTAATTTGTTGGACCAGGAATGTTTTGGCAACAGGAATATGTCCAGACTCCTCCACAACTATTGCCACCCTGATCCAATCAATCATGTGCTCTACCCCCTGGACTGTTTTCAGTAGCCATCACCAACTTGTCTCCCTGCTCTGTTTTCAGCAGAAGTCATAGATTCTTTTAAAACACTACCTTAAGGCAGGTTACCACTCAGCTTACAAGGCTACAAATACTACCCACCTCGAAGTAAAAGCTGGAAGACTTTCAATATCCTCCAAAGCCTTACCTGGTGGAACTATGACTTCCAATCAATCACCTTTTCAGTCACTCCATTCCAACCATACTGACCTCTGCGCTAGTCCTCCATGATAAACATGCTCCCAATTCAAAGCATTTATGTTTTCCTCTGCCTGAAACACTCCTTGCCAGGATATATGCATAGTTCACTCAAGCAGCAATAATCCACTTTTCCTCCCATGGGCATCACGGTTTTAAAAGTAAAAGAATGTTTACCCAAATGGATTTCCTAAGAATCATTTCACATATATGTTCCCAGACAAGTTGTCCCTCTTAAAAATTAAGATTCCTGCCAGGCACAGTGGCTCACACCTGTAATTCCTGCACTTTGGGAGGCTGAGGGTGGCAGACCACAAGGTCAAGAGATCAAGACCATCCTGGCCAACATGGTGATACCCCCATCTCTATTAAAAATACAAAAATTACCTGGGCATGGTGTTGCACGCCTGTTGTCCCAGCTACTGGGGAGGCTGAAGCAGGAGAACGGCTTGAACCTGGGAGGCGGAGTTTGCAGTGAGCGCAGATCACACCACTGTACTCCAGCCTGGTGACAGAGCAAGACTCCGTCTCAAAAAAAGATTCTGGCTGGTCCGATGGTAGTGGGTTATCAGAACTTATTAACATTAGTGTCACTAAAGTTGGTATGCAATCCCCCACTGCTAAATTCAACTGGCTTAAAAATAAAAAAGATTCCTTTTTGGTGAAAGTCTTAATACCCAGCAAAGTAAAAATGTCTCTGAAGTATTTTAAAACTGCCCATCAGAGGCTGGGCACCGTGGCTCATGCCTGTAATCCCAGCAACAAGGTGGGTGGGTCACCTGAGGTTGGGAGTTTAAGACCAGTCTGAACAACATGGAGAAACCGTCTCTAATACAAAAAATACAAAATTAGCTGGGCATGGTGGCACATGCCTGTAATCCTAGCTACTCGGGAGGCTGCGGCAGAATGGCTTGAGCCCGGGAGGCAGAGGCTGGGGTGCGCCAAGATGGTGCCACTGTACTCAACTCCAGCCTGGGCAACAAGACCAAAACTCCATTTTTAGAAAAAAGCACATCATTACTATTACTGTAAACGGTATTGTACTTGGAATACCTTCACCAGTTTCTGATGTAAAGAAAGCCTCCTGAACCCACAGTTACATATAATTCAACTACAACTCATTATTATAGTTGCACCTAGTTAGTGTTTGGGAATAAGTACTAAGAATCCTAAAGTGAGGCATTTCTGTGTGTGGGATAAAGAATGGGATGGAGGTGGTAGCCTGTGGAGGTCAACCTACTTTTAGTTTCACAATTCTAAATAAAGTTACAACTTTATGATTCATATTTCTTGCCTAAATCAGTACAAAGCTAAACTCCAAGAGAGCAAGAACTGTGCCTATCTTCCTCGCTTCTGTTTTTCTATTGTCTAAGACATATATGCTGCTCTCCAATTACTTGTGGAATAAATGTTATCTAGAAAATGCCAATATGTACTTCTGACTTGCTCAAAATACTTAGAAAACAAGTATCAAAAGACATGTCAGATGTTCTAATATCTACAATTAAATATTATTCACAACATCTAAGAGTAAGGAAATAGGCCAGGCACAGTGGCTCATGCCTATCATCCCAGTACTTTTAGAGGCTGAGGTGGGAGGATAGCTTGAGCCCATGAGATTCAGACCAGCCTGGGTGACAGAGCGAAGCCCCATCTCAACAGAAAAAGGAAACAGAATATCCCTAAAACAATTCATAAACTGAAAATCCAAGATTTACCAACCAAATGGAGAGCAAAAATAAATAAATAAATAAATGGCAGGAGTTGCAATTCTCGTATCGGATAAAATAGATTTTAAAGCAACAAAGATATAGTGGTAAAAGGATCAATGCAACAACAAGAGCTAACGATCCTAACACCCAGATACATAGAGACTTAGATTCAATGAGACAGAAAATTAATAAGGATATCAAGGACTCAAACTCAGATCCGGAATAAGTAAACTTAATAAATATTTATAAAGCTCTCCACTTCAAATACATAAAATACACATTCTTGTCAATACCACATCACACCTACTTATAGGTTTAAATGAAACATTGATTGGCCATTATCAATACCCTTTTTTTTTTCAGAATAAAGCAATATTTCCATTCATCCTCCCTCTTTCTCTTCCTTTCTTCCTCTCCTTTACTCATTTTTTTCCTTCTCTCAAAAAAAAAGAAAAAAAAATTAAAAAAAAAATCTTTTTGCAAACCTAATAGTTTCTAATCCTTTGCCTCTAACCTCTGAGAAGACTTAATCAAGTTCTCAGCTGACAGAATATACAAAGTAATTTCCAATGACAGAAAGCTATTAAAAAGAAAAGAAAAGAAAATCCAAGATTCAACATCCATCATACCAAAGAATGAATGGATGGAATTCATGCCACTCTATCTGGAATACAAAATGGTAATTCAAATTAAATAAACCTTGCCCCAAATTTCACCTCTCCTAATTCTTTTAACAGAGAATGCTTGTAAGAATTACAAGAGTGGCCTGAATAAAGGTACTATCATTGTGACTCAATACACTTAAGAATCATTAAGGTCATTATAGATCTACTTCAAAATGGAGCTTACTGATTGATCAATAATATCCTTCTTGGGTACATTATTCCATAATAGCAAACTCAGGAAAAAGCAATGTAGGTTTTTAACATCAAAGTCATAAAGCAAAAGCTGATCTCAGATGCAAAAATACTAATAGATAAAAACGTCCCCTTTAAGATAAATAACTCTCTATCAAAGGTTTACAAATTTAAATTTTTACATTTTAATTCACACACCCCGAATTAATCCCATTCTTGGACTAGATTTCTAAACTGAGAAAGCAAGTACATCAGCAATTTTCTGTGCAAGCAAAAATCTTTAAAATTCGGGTCCAGCCTGGTGGCTCACGCCTATAATCTTAGCATTCAGGGGAGGCGGGCGGATCACCTGAAGTCAGGAGTTCAAGACCAACCTGGCCAACATGGTGAAACCCTTATTTAAAAATAAATAAATAAATAAAAGTAAAATCTTTAAAATTCAACACATCTGATGTACAAACTGCTAATTTCAAAACTTGTTTTGTAAATTCTTGTAAACAGTCAGGGGCAAGCACAGTTACTTCAGAAATGGCTTTATTTTAGTCAGTACATACTGAATTCAGAGCCCATGAATACTTTTTTTAAGAAACGCCTTCTCTGTTCTCATCAACTTTGGAAAGAATTCCAGAGCTAATAAAATTGAAACAATCAATAAATATCCATATCTATCTTCAAACACTAGTTTTCTCACCTTTTTATGTATACACATACATGCTTTCTACGCACTATTTGAAAACATGCACACTCATAACTTCAAGCCTAAACGCATCTTCTAGAACATGCTGCTAGATAACCACAGTACAACTGATTATCACTTAACACATACTATAATTTCCAGCTGTCCCCAAAATGTCTCCTTTAATCATTTTTTGATCCCATGATCTCCATGCTGCACTTTATTTACTTGATCTCCTTTATCTAGTGTTTTCCCCACTTGTCTATTACCATTAACATTTCAGAGTTGGGACAGGTTTGGTCTACCTGTTGTATACATCCATGTCTGGATTTTCCTTTGTCATTAGACACAGGCTAAACAGTTTCTCAAGAATACTGCATAGGAAATGCTGTGTGCCAGGCAGTACATCAAATAAGCCAGCCTTTAATTTTAGTTTGTTCTATTATTATTGATGCTAAGTTTAATCACTTGGTTATAACAATCTTCCTCAGATCTCTTTATTGTAAATTTACCTTTTCCCCTTTGCACGTGGAAATCATCTATGGGAATGCTAATTTGAGACCATGTAAATATGATATTCCCCAACAACTTTTCACCCAATCATAGCAGGACAAGCCCATTAATAGTGGCTTAACATCCACTGATGATTTTGAATTATTTCCTGTGGGGGTTGCAAAATAGGCATTTTTCCAATTCTATCATTCTTCTTCAGCTTGGCATTCTTTCGTAAAGAATGACTTCCTCTCTTTTACTCTATTTTATTCATAAGATATTCATGAATTCTTTTTGTTTATAGTCATCAAGCTTCCTCTAATATACTGCTGATATCACATAGAACTAATCAACATTTCTATAGCCATTAACTACATCATCATTTTGCGTAAGAACTAATTAAAATAAATTCAACCATTATCGTAATTACCATTTCCATGCCATATCTATGTATCAGCAGGAAGCCATAAGATGTATTAACTCAGTTACTTTTTGTAAGAGTTTTTAAACCTAAACAAATGACTCTCTCAAACATGCAAAACCAGAAACATCATTTACATTTACCAATTTTCCAAAGTCATCATAAACATAGATTGAAATTATTTATATATAATAGAATCTTCTTAAGGGAGAGAAATTACAGTAGGCTACAGATAAGATGTAACACTTCCCAATCTTTAGTGCACTGTTGTTAAAATCTTACTGTACCTACCAGCATCACCTCCATCTTGACTAGTGCCAGCTTCAGCCAATAAATTTGCATTCACATTCCTATCAACATCTGGCCCCGAGAGTAGAGCACCATCTAAATCTGAAAAGAAGACAGAAAAATTGATCTACAAACCACACCATAGCCACCACCCAAAACACCACTCTTTCTTGGAATTTTTTAAATTTAATTGAGACGAGGTTTCACCATATTGGCCAGGCCAGGATTGTCTCGAACTGCTGACCTTGTGATCCACCTACCTTGGCCTCCCAAAGTGCTTAGACTACAGGCGTGAGCCACCATGCCTGGTCTTGAAAGTGTTTCTTTAATAAAAAGCACCATCTGTAAGTACTGAATTATCTACTGTGTTCAATACAACAAGGCTCACAGAAGCCTAAGACATGTACAGTGAGTATAGTGTACTGGTTAGGAATGGGCTGTAGAACCAGGGTGAATTAGGTGCCACTCCTATTTGTTACAGGCTATATGACCATGTGCCTTAGTTTCTCCCTAATTTACATCCACTGATATCATAGATGTGATCTAGGAATCTAATTGGGATAATATAAAAAGCCAAGTGTTACAATTATGGTACTTGACACTCATACAATACTATTAGAACTAACTAGTATTAGAGATATAAAACACATTGTTGGTTTATCTGTATTGGTTCAGAAGTGGAGAAGACCAATTAAAGCTAGAATTGCTAGGCTGGAAGTGGTAGTTCACACCTATAATCCCAGCACTTTGGGCAGCTGAGGTAGGCAGATCACTTGAGGCCAGGAGTTCCAGATCAGCCTGGCTGACATGAAAAAACCACATCTCTAAAAAAAAAAAAAAATACAAAACTCAGCCAGGTGTGGTGGTACACACCTGTAGTCTCAGCTACTCGGGAGGCTTAGATGGGAGGATTCACCTGAGTCTGGGAGGCAGATGCTACAGTGAGCTGAAAGCCACACCACTTCACTCCAGCCTGGGGCAACAGAATGAGACCCAGTCTCAAAAAACAAGTTTGAATGTCAGAATACAGAATATAGATGGCAAATAAAACCATGGGGGTGAACGGATGTGACAGTGAGAAAAGACTAAGTATACTGAAGAATCCTAGCATTTAATGAGCTACAAAAAAAACACGAAAAACACTTTTAAGGGAAAAGTAGTCCACTTTGTCAATGCTGGCTACCCAGCTGTGTTCACTGTTAAAACTCATCAAGCTGTATATCTGGTTGGTGCACTTTGGCAATTCAAGATGAGAGCTAAAAATGGACAACAGTTTCCATTCAATAAGCACCTAGGACTATCACCAGTAATCTTACTAAACAATGCAGGTGAGGAGGTAGGGCAAGCAGGAACAGTAAGAGTGGTCAGTGTTGTGAAGAGATGATCAATTAAGAAAAGAATCTTTGAGAAATCTAGCTTAAAGAAGGGAAGTATGAGAAATAGGGTAACGATTTTTTTAAAGAAAGTGAAAGTTCCTTATTTTTGAGGCAGGGTCTCCCTCTGTCAGCCAGGCTGGAGTCCAGTGGCACAATCACAGCTCACTGCAACCTCTGCCTCCCAAGTTCAACCAATCCTCCTACATCAGCCTCCCAAACAGCTGGTGCTACAGGTGCACACCACCACACCTGGCTAATCTGTCTTTTTTTTTTTTTTTTTTTTTTTTGGTAGAGACAGGGTCTCACCATGTTGCCCATGCTAGTCTTGAATGCCTGAGCTCAAACAATCCTCCTGCCTTGGGTTCCCAAAGTGCTGGGATTATAGGCATGAACCACAACACCCGGCCAAAAGTTACATATTTAAATACTGACAGGAAGGAATCATTAAAGGAGAAGTTAAAGACACTGAAGATATTGCAGCGAAGAGAAGAAATTATCCATTGTGTAAGATTCCTAAGGTTTCTTGAGGTCCAGGGAGCACAAGTACTTAAGAGAGATAGCAGAAACCATCAGTGTAGAGTGCTAAAGCCAGAACTTAAGGATATTATACCAGGCTGTTGTCTTCTCTTTTCTATATAAGGTAAAATTAGTAGAATGTGGCATTATTGCTTACGGTAAATGGGTTGGAAGTCAGGAGAATGGGCAAGTATTTAATGAGGAAAGAACAGTAAATAGATATAGAACTCCTTTGCACACAATCCTTGAGAACGGGATACTGCTTAGGTTTATTTTCCCAGTGTTTATCATAATGAATGATAAATAAAGGCTTTTAAAAATATTGTTTACCAGCCATAATGGCTCAAGCCTGTAATCCCAGCACTTTGGGTTTTTTATATATATATATATGTATATATATATGTATTTAACTAAAAATTTAATGTTTTCTTAAAGTTAAATGTATTTCAACAGTCAAAAAATAAAACTGGCTGGACATGCATTAATCCTAGCTACTGATGCAGCTAGGACGAGAGGATGGTTGGAGACCAGAATCCAAGGCTGCAGTGAGCTACAACTGCACCACTACACTCCAGCCTGGGCAAGAGTGAGACCCTCTCTCAACAAAATTGAAATAAAAAGTAAGGCTGGGTGCAGTGGCTCATGCCTGTAATCCCAGCACTTTGGGAGGCCAAGGCAGGTGGATCACCTGAGGTCAGGAGTTCAAGACCAGCCTGGCCAACATGATGAAATCCTATCCCTACCAAAAATACAAAAATCAGCCAGGCGCAGTGGCATGCACCTATAATCCCAGCTACTTGGGAGGCTGAGACAAGAGAATCGCTTGAACCCAGGAGGTGGAGATTGCAGTGAGCCGAGATCACTGCACTCCAGCCTGGGCAACAGAGCACGACTCCGGCTCCAAAAAAAAAAAAAAAAAAAAAAAGGTTAAGAAAAAATACAATTATTCAATTTCACTAGATTTCTCAATGTTTTTTAAAAAGTCATTCTGAAATGCAGTCTGTTCAAAGAACATTTCTTACAATTCTGCCAAGTGGGTTTTCAAATACAGGTTTCTCTTTATGCAAAATTCTATATAGTGAATTGTCAAAAGCTTTCCTCAGCCAGTTCTTAAAAGGCATTTCTTATCTCCTACCCTACCCCTTAAGTATATTAGAACTTGTGATTTCTAATTCTACATGAACAAGTATAGACCTCCTCAGCCAAAATCTTACAAAATAAATAGCAAGTATATTTGTCTTGTGTCTCTTGAAAGGCACCAACTACTTAGTTCTTTATATCAAAAACAAATCTCAAAACAGGTGAAGATTGTCCAAGTTGACAATCTTCTGACAATAGTGTGCTTAACTTCCAGGAAGCAATGTATTATGTCACTGCTTATCTTATTCAGAACCAGCCAAACCACCTAGCAAATCAGTTGATGTGAATGGAATAGAAGCCAATCAACCATTTACTCAACACAAATGAATTCTGCTTCATTAGGAAGCATGATAGCAACTCTTGGTAGTCATCATTTTCTCTAAAACTAAGATTACGAAATAAACTCTAATACACCTGCTTTTGTGATATTCAGTATCTTCCTATGGGAATCTTATGCTTTATTTAAAGGCAGCAAAAAATGACTAAGATTTCTTTCCAAACAGCACAAAACCTTTCTGAAGACTGATTCAAACATTAGTTTCCTTTCCCCTCTTCTCATTACTGTGTTTGACTGAAGAGGGGAAAAAAAAAAAAAAAAAAGAAAAAAAGAACCAAACACACGAACATCACACTGGTTTCACAAGGTGACAGCTATTTTTCTGACTGGTAGCAGGTACATGTGTGGTATATAATATTCAAATAACCAGAGCTAAATGATAAACCATGTAGGATTTCTTTTTATTTTTTTTTTCTTTGAGACGGAGTCTCGCTCTGTCACCACACTGGAGTGTAGTGGCGCGATCCTGGCTCACTACAACCTTCGTCTCCCTGGTTCAAGCGATTCTCCTGCCTCAATACAGGCATGTGCCACCACGCTCAGCTAAATTTTGTATTTTTAGTAGAGATGGGGTTTCACCATGTTGGCCAAGATGGTCTTGATCTTTTGACCTCGTGATCTGCCCCCTCGGCCTCCCAAAGTGCTGGGATTACAGGTGTGAGCCACCATACCTGGCCTAGGATTTCTTCTATTTTTAAAAATGTCTTCTCAGTAAACAGATAATAGCAACCCCTATAACAAACACAAATTTTACACATTCAGCAGTGAGATCTTTCCATTTTTTATCAATAAGGAAAAAGGCTGAAGAAGGTTAAATAACGAGCTAGTGGCAGAGGTCTGGACTGTTTAGTAACTGTATTAAATTGCTTCCTGATAATCTATTGCAAGTGCCAAGCCTCAGGGCCTGGCACATAAGCAGGCAATCAAAAACTACAATTTGCAATACCGGGAACATGAGTGCAGAAGTATATTCACATGTACTTTGCTACTGATACTTGACATGCTCTTTTTGTGAGATGAACAAAAATAAACATTAATGCCACTGTGTTAAACCAGCATCCATTTTATTACATTCCTTTTACCTAACACTACCATCTCCTTCCTTCAGTGAAGTAAAAAAAAAAAAGAGAAAAAAATACCATCTTCACAATCTTTTTTTTCTTTATTTTTTTTTTTTTATATAATTAAAGATGGGGTTTCACCATGTTGGTCTGGCTGGTCTTGAACTCCTGACCTCAGGTGATCCACCCACCCTGGCCTCCAAAGTGCTTGGATTACAGGCGTGAGCTACCACGCCCGGCTGCCATCTCTAAAATCTGAAGGATACCAAGGTACTGGCTATCATTGCTCTTTACAGTTACACTTTGTCTACTTTAAAGCAATCTCTTACTTAGAATTCACATTTATATACTTCTCTAATTAACCATGTATTGCAATTTTAGTTAGCATCTTCATGAGAGGTATTATTCATGAAAGGACGGTACAGTGGCTCATGCCTGTGATCCCAGCACTCTGGGAGGAAGCCAAGGTAGGAGAATCCCTTGAGCCCACTTGAGTTCAAGGCTGCAGCGAGCTATGATCACACCACTGCACTCCCTCCATGGGTGAAAGAGCAAGACCCTATCTCCTAGAAAAAATGAAAATATTACCATAGATTTAAAAAAATCTGATTAACAAGCAGTGGAAAAAGAATGAGATGGGATTAAAGATCAGTCTAAATCTCGGTCTCTACCTCCCAAAAATGTGCCAGTGACCAATGATATTAGTAAATGAAAATACTGAGCAAAGTACAAGACAAAGTATCGTTAAAGTAAAACTAATCTTCATGCCTTGGTCATGATAGCCATCTCTTGGACCCAGTGGGCTAGCAACCCTTCCAAATCACGTGGGAAGTGATTAGTACAGCACCTGGTGTGAATGCTATATTAAACAAGATTGAGTTGGAAAGGTTTCCCTGGCCATTTGCTTGTGGTCCTCAATATTCCAACCATTAGGCAAGTGCAGACTAATCCAGATTTTCTTAGAACACAAATACTCTTGAAAAGATATGAGAAAAGACACTGGGAAAGAAGTCTTAAAGAAACAGCTAAACTAGTTGTATAAACTCAGATCTATTCAACTTTCACTTTCGTAGAAATACTTATTAGCACAAGTTTCTCTTATGGTGACAGTTTCAGAACTAAAAGCAAATGTATCCATTTCCCCGCCACTCCATAAACAGGTAGAGATTTTTTCTCCTTAATTTTCTCCTTTCAGTGGAGAGTAAATTCAGTTGCAAACATACTATATAAACCACCATTACATTTCCTGTAGTGGTCTTTTAAACTCAAAATAGCTTCCCTTTCACTCCCAAACTCATTGACAAGTGACTGTCCCAACTGTTTCTTCCTCGCACTATTCAAATGTCCTGTTATTTTTCCCTAATAGGTCCTCCCAGTACACACCCGACTCCAATCCATGAAAAATGCTTAATCTTAAATTCAATAAGCAGATCAAATCTCTAGATATAAACCACTCATTGCTTCAGAGTCTTAAAAGAAGTCACAATTTATTACAACATAAAAATAGTCATACCTATAGACAAGGTGGCAGGAAATCGGAGATGTCCCCACAACACTTCCCTCTCCATTCTTCTACACACTTACTCCAATTCTTTGCCACCTTGCACGTCAATGAACACTCTTCTTCCCCTCCTAACAAACTTCTATATAACAAAATATCCAACTCACACTGCCTTCTCTATGAAGCTTTCTCCAACTCTTCTGGGCAGTTAGGACTGTCCCATTGCACCCTGTTCATGCTTCTTAAATAATTTTAACATTTATCACATGGCACTGGGTATGTTTCTACCCCACAGTCACCTATTGTGAGTAAGTTCCATATAAAGGACTCCTCAATCTTAACATTATGTGGCCTAATGCTTGGTTTCTTTAGATTTTAAATAAAAACATTTCCAAATGTCCTACTGTATGTGGAAAGCTATTTGAGTTCCCAGAAAGTTATAACACTTCTGAAGAGTAAAGCTTTCAATGAAAATTTATACTATCTGGTCACCCTGCTATATTAAGGCTGCATCAGAAACCAAAATTCAGTTTAAAAAAAACTTTCAGGGACTCACATTGATATGGTTGAGACAACTTAACACCTTCAGCAGGAAGTGTCACAAAAATGCATAAGGCTTCCTCAGCTCTGCGTTTTACTCTGACCACTTAAGAGTTTGACTTACAGGTAATAATCACCAGTGTAGTCATTTCTTGGGTCAAGAATAGTACAGGGAAGGAAAACAACACTAAGCAGAGCAAAAGAGGAAAAAATGGCAGACTACTATTTCCACTACCATATGTTTGCCTACTATCACCTTTTAAAATTAAATACCGAAGACTCTTATGCATTAGTATACCATATAGCTCATTAACTCTTATTTATTTTTAAAAATAAGCATCAGGGCTGAATATGGTGGCTCTTGCCTGCAACCCCAGCACTATGGGAGGCTGAGGCAGGAGGACAGTGGAGACCAGAGTGGGCAACATAATGAGATCCTGTCTCCATTTTTAAAATTAAAAAGTAAAATTAGCCAAGCAAGGTAGCCTGTGCCTGTAGGTGTGCCCAGGTACTCAGGAGGCTGAGGCAAGAAGATTGGATCATTTGAGCCCAGGAGTTTGAGGCCACAGTGAGCTATGATCAGTGCACTCCAACATGGGTGACAGAGGGAGACCTTGTCTCTTAAAAACATAAAGTAAATAAGCATTGGGCCTTCAATACCTCTCCCCAATTATTAGAAACCCCAAAATCACTAATGAAAAATTCTTAAATTCTGACTTCTAGCTCATCCTTCATAGCGTACTCCATACCAAAGGATACCTGAAAGGTTTAGCAAAACATCTGGAATCTCCTAAGAGAATAAAAACTAATCCAGGTCCATAAATCTGCTATGTTGAGACCCTTGGGGTAAGACTTACACAATGCAGAATTTTTCAGATTTTATAGCTATGGCTGTTAACACCCCATATGGGGTCTGGAGTAGCACCCTATAATGAAAACATGAATATTTCCACAAAACATGAATACTTGCCAGGCGCAGTGGTTCACACCTGTAATACCAGCACTTTTGGAGTCCGAGGTGGGTGCATTACCCTGAGGACAGGAGTTCGAGACCAGCCTGACCAGTATGGAGAAGCCCTGTCTCTACTAAAAACATAAAAGTAGCCTGGTGTGGTGGTGCATGCCTGTAATCCCAGCTACTCAGGAGCCTGAGGCAGGAAAATTGCTTGAAGCTGGGAGGCAGAGGCTGCAGTGAGCTGAGATAGTACCATTGCAACAAGAGCAAAACTCCGTCTCACAAAAACAAAACAAAACATGAATATTCAAATTTTAGGAGTAGAAAAATATAAATAGCTGATTTGTCACCAAAATGATTAAGAAAAAGCTTTTGAGTCTTCAGAACTCACAATTATTATAAGGTTGAAATTTCACTTCTTTCCCATTAGGGTGGCTATCTGGGATACACTCAAGGCTAGTGAAGTCGCAGAACTGAATCTAAAGCCCAAGTCCTCTTTCACCAAAGCCACATCCCATGGTTTTACAGCATATTTTAGACTGGACACAGTGGCTCAAGCCTGTAATCTCAGCAGTTTCGGAGGCCAGGCTACAGGATCCCTTGAGCCTGAGACCAGCCTCCTGGGCAACAAAGTGAGACTTCATCCTTACTAAAAATAAAAATAAATTAGCCAGGCATGGTAGCACATGCCTACCTGTCGTCCCAAGTACTGTGGGGCTCATTAGGGGAGAGTGAGGTGGGATGATAGCCCAGGAGGTTGAGGTTTCCATAAGCCATGATCATGCCCCTGCACTGACACACTGACACACTGACACACACACACACGTAAAACAAAATGAATGTTAAATAAATTATCACACAAAACTGAGGAACAGAAATTCTGGTTAGCAGATAACTAATTATAGAATTTACTGTGATTTAATAATCCATTATTTCAAATATATGCCTTATTTGGATTTCTTTTTTTTTTTTTTTTGAGACAGAGTTTCGCTCTTGTTACCCAGGTTGGAGTGCAATGGTGAGATCCTGGTTCACTGCAACCTCTGCCTCCTGGGTTCAGGCAATTCTCCTGCCTCAGCCTCCTGAGTAGCTGGGATTACAGGCACGCGCCACTGTGCCCAGCTAATTTTTTGTATTTTTAGTAGAGATGGGGTTTCACCATGTTGACCAGGATGGTCTCGATCTCTTGACCTCGTGATCCACCCTCAAAGTGCTGGGATTACAGGCGTGAGCCACCACACCCAGCCCCTTATTGGGATTTCTTAAATCTATCTAGTTTGAATATTCTTTTCTAGAAATAGTATTCTAAGCACCAAATAATATGCTTTTTATTTAACCAAAAAAGCAATTACCCAATAAAAAATGCAAAGCTTCAACATGACTTCAACTTAACTTGTAAGAATACAAACCTACAAATGCTGCAAAACTATTTTTTCATCAATAGTCTAGGTGAGAGAAAGAAACTTCCAGGTTATTTAAAAGAAATCTAAATTTTATCTTCTGATCAACTAAAATTACCTTTGGGTATTCATATGGCATTAAGGGAAAAAATCATTGACACACAACTACATCAGTTTTTGGAAAAGATTTCAAAAATCGACTGTGGCATTTACTAGAAAATACCTGAAGAAACTGTCCATTATATCACTTGGTGTCAACCACATAAAACCAAACTCCACTGAAGAAATCACTTTTCAGAAGTCAGTCCCAGGAACTTTGTCATCCTGTAGAACTGGTGTATTTTTCTCTTTTGAGTAAGGCTGTTTATTATCTTAGGGCAAATTAAAGGCTTAATTAGGGCAACCACGTTTATATCCATGATGAGCATTCTTAACTTCTTTGCCAATTTTACTTTATTTTGCTAATTTATTTCTGTCATTTCAAAATACAGTATGTATGCATGCAACACAGAATGAGAGTAGAGTAAAACTATTTATAATAGGAAGAAGTTGCTAGTATGACTGGTATAAACTTAAAAATCTAGGCTCAGAAAACCAGGTTCCATGAGCCCACAGAATAAAGAAATTTTAAAAAATGAGATTAATGCCTGACTTATTCTAATTAAATGGGACATAACATGGGTGAATATACATTGTTAAGACAAATTTAAGCACTAGTTATCTGTACTTCTACAATTCCATATCTAATCTCAGGTTATCTACCTTATTTGGCTAAAATTTAGTGTTTCCTCGTTGCAAATTAGCAAGACAAGGATTTTGAGATTTTTACATTATCAGAGCAATTCATTCATGACATCATTTTTACCCTTATTTGATTACCCAGATTTTAGTTGTGCTGTCAGTTTTCATTATTATTCCATAGTCCCAGTATGTGCGTATTCTATTAGGACAGAAGTTTCTATCTTTTGTGAGTTACCTTGAGTCTTCCTTCAAGTATTCTCTTATATCAGTAATAATCTGAAGTGGATCCCAGTAGTGAGTCAAACAAATGTTAACTTCAAGATTTTAAAAAATCTGAATAAAAATCCTGCAGCTATGGGTATACTTTCTTATCACAATTTTTAAAAGGCACCCCAACAAAAGCTTCAACATCCTACCAGAAGACTGTGTTATTAGGGCTGTATCTTACAAACTGTGGACTGAAGACCTGGGGGAAGTCACAATTGCAACAACAGACCCACAAATCCACACATGCCAAGCACTGCAGGTTGAACAATTCACTAAGACTTTTCAGATGTTTGTTATATAACTTTAAATTTATTTAAAGGCATTTATTTTACGGAAAACTTTGTTTTCTCAATAAATAGAAATTAAAGCATAATGATGAAGGGGATCATAAAAATATTTTAAAGCTAAAAGACACTAATGTTTTAAAAAGACAGGAATCTACTATTTTAGTGGTTAATTGCAAGGTTTTAATAATGCAGGGTAATCCTAAATACGAAATCTACCTCTTTCTACTTTTATTAGCTGAATGACCTTGGGAAGGCCTTAAGCTTGGCAAACACAGGCCTACTGTGTTGTGTATTGGTCAGATCTTCCCTGGAAAGTTAAGAGTGAATTCTGTGTATTCATCACAAGGTGGGCCGAAGAGCACCTAACCTGCAAAAAAACAGGACTCTGGGGGTAATTCTTGAAATGTCTAACATTTAAAGGGTTATCAGGTAGATGAGTGGAAATTAGGTTAGGTTTAAATTATACTACTCCAGGTAGCGAGCAGTGGCTCACACCTGTCATCACAGCACTTTAAGAGGCCGAGGCAGGCAATCACCTGAGGTCAGGAGTTCGAGACCAGTCTGGCCAACATACAGTAAAACCCTGTCTTTACTAAAAACACAAAAATTAGCTGGGTGTAGTGGTGCACGCATGTAGTGCCAGCTACCAACTTGAGGCAAGAGAATCACTTGAATCTGGGAGGCAGAGGTTGCAGTGGGCCAACAGAGGGAGACCCCGTCTCTTAAAAGTAAATAAATAAATTTTACAAGAAATAAATTATACTATTCCCCACAACAGAATTAGGAAGTTACAGAAAAGCAAACTTTGGCTACATTTAAAATGACTACCTAATAATCAGCCTACACCGGAAACTGCTTAATTAAGGATGTCTTTACAAGCAGTCAAACAAAAAAATCAAACTAAGACTAAGATCATCTATCTGGCATTTAGTAGAAAGTACACAGCACTGGAAAACTGATATGAATAACCTCAATAGTGTTTTCTAATTTTAAGAATTGCTGTGACTAACAGAGTTATCTCATTATTTGTCATTTCATTTTCATAATAATCCTATAAAATCAACACAATATTTTAATGAGAAAACTGAAAAGCTTAATTTGATCATGGATACAGTGGGTAGGTGGCATAGCTTATTTTAAAATTCATTATGTTTGACTCAATTTGCGCTTTTTCCAATAATTAATATTTGCTGATCTCAACCTTGACTCACAGAATTACTTGTAGAAATTAAAAAAAAAAAATTCCACATCTGGCCAGGTGCTGTGGCTCCCACCTGTAACCCCAGCACTTTGGGAGGCTGAGGCAGGTAGATCACAAGGTCAGAAGTTCAAGACCAGCCTGATCAACATGCTGAAAGCCCCTCTACTTAAAAAGAAAGACAAAAATATAGCCAGGCATTGTGGTACACACCTGTAATTCCAATTACTCAGGAGGCTGAGGCAGAAGATTCGCTTTAACCCAGGCGGCAGAGGTTACAGTGAGCCAAGATGGTGCCACTGCACTCATCTGGATGACAGAAGCAGGACTCAATCCCCGCCCCCACCAAAAAAAAATCCACATCCAAACCACATTGCAGACCAGCTAAATTGGAATTCACAGTTAAGAGAGACCTCTTATGGTCTATAATGCTCTCAAGTGATCCCAAGGGATCCCAAGGTGCATAGCCATGATTAAGAGCCACAGCTATATACCAAGGGGTGGAAATGGTTCACTGGAACACACCTTCATTTGTTTACATATCATAAATGATTGCTTTCGTGTCACAAGTGGCAGACTGATTTTTACGGCCAACAAAACTGAAAGCCTTTTATTTACACTGTTTTGGCCCTTTACAGTAAAAATTTGTCAGTCCTTGGCTATATTTCATATTATGCCCTAACCATAAGGCTCTTTTAAGACCCACCGTCTCCTGCCTTTTTTTTTTTTTGGACAGCAAATAACATTGGTGGCACTGATAGAACCAAATTTGTGAGTTAAGCAAGGTTCAGATACCAAAGTGGTATTAACAACATGAAAATAATCCTTTTTAAGATACAAGAGATGGCTGGGCACAGTGGCTCACACATGTAATCCCAACACTTTGGGAAGCCGAGGTGGGTGGATATGAGGTCAGGAGTTCGAGACCAGCTTGGCCAACATGGTGAGACCCTGTCTCTACTAAAAATACAAAAATTAGCCAGGTGTGGTGGCATGCGCCTGTAATCCTAGCTACTTGGGAGGCTGAGATAGGAGAATCACTTGAACCCAGGAAGCAGTGGTTGCAGTGAGTCGAGATTGTGCCACTGCACTCCAGCCTGGGCAACAGATGAAAGTCCATTTTTAAAAAAAAAAAAACAGATGTACGTAAGAGACGAAGCATATTAGACCACCACCAATTAATTTATGATAAACCTAGTCCATTGATACAACCATGGCTAGGAGATATCTGATAAAAATTGCTAGCAATATTATTTTTGAAAGTATGCATTGTGGTTCATCATTAATGGTTTTCTTTAAAACATTCCAATTATATGTAGCATTAGTTTTTTAAATGGGGTTACTGCTGATTAGTTGCCACCAAACAACTGCTACACCCAAAAGATCTTATTTCTTCAAGGAAAAGTGTGTGTGTGTCTGTGTGTGCACGCTCACATGCATGAGTGTATATTTAAAAACACTACAGGGGAGGGTCAGGCTGGTGGCTCATGCCAGTAATCCCAGCACTTTGGGAGGCTTAGGTGGGCAGACCACCTAAGCTCGGGAATTCGAGACCAGCCTGACCTACATGGAAAAACCACATCTCTACTAAAAATACAAAAATAGCTGGGCGTGGTGGCACATGCATGTAATCCCAGCTACTCAGCAGACTGAGGTAGGAGAACTGCTTGAACCCGGGAGGCGGAGGCTGCAGTGAGCCAAAGTCGTGCCACTGCACTCCAGCCTGGGCAACAAGAGCAAAACTGTCTCAAAAAAACAAATAAATTCAGGGTTCCCACCATACTGTTAAATAGGAATAATCCATGCAGCGGAAAGATAATGTATCTCCGATGAGAAATTTGTTAAGGTCTTCACTATTAAGACAAAACAAAGTGCTAAGGAGTCTATCTACCCTTAATACTTTAAATTGTCTCAGGGATTTTATTATTAAAACTTGATATAAAGTACAAGAAAGAAAGATCAGCAAATAGTATCTATTATACACACCTGACAATTTTCACATAGTAAAAATTAAAAAAAAAAAAATCCATCCACTGAAAACTAACCCAAATCTAAAAAGCCAGAGGAACATTTCATAGGATTACTATGGCATTTTGCCCTCTGGCAACTAAAAACAGTGATTCTTTTCACAGAAAATACTCCATCCTCAGATGACCATGATTGTATAAATCAGACGCTGAACGGTTACAGTGCTTAGAGCATTAAATCATTTTTGACAGTGGTGGACAAGCCTCAGGTATGCATAGGAAACCTCAAACCCACTGAGTGTGCATCTTCAATAAAGATATGCACAACCAGATTAAAGACTTAACAATGGTCTTCTTTTATAAAATCCCCACCATCGAGTGATTCTCTAAGATTCCTGTATAACTTTTGGAGGGAAATATATTGAAGAGACAAGCCTCAGAGGCTTTGCAATGAATGCAAAGATGAATGAAAATCAGGTGACAGTGGGCAAACAAAATATTCCAACTTCTATGGTGAGAACAGAACAGTAGCTATAGGCCAGGTGTGGTGGCTCACATCTGTAATCCCAGCACTTTGGGAGGCTGAGGCAGGCAGCACACCTGAGGTCAGGAGTTCAAGACCAGCCTAGCCAACATGGTGAAACCCTATCTTTACTAAAAATATAAATATTAACTGGGTGTAGTACCCTATCTTTACTAAAAATATAAATATTAACTGGGTATTGTGGCACGTCCCAGCTACTTGGGAGGTTAAAGCAGGAGAATCACTTGACCACAGAAAGTGGAGGTTGCAGTGAGACTCTATCCTGGGTGACAGAGACTCTGACTCAAAAACAAGAACAGTAGCCCTAAACAAATTAGAATACCATAATCTCATAAATGGCAAAATTCTTTGAAACACTTTAATGTTTCAACAACCAAAAACAAATAATGTATCTGAAATGTGATTATATATTGCAACTAAAGAGTCTCTCTTTTCCAGCACTAGGTATAAAATAGTGAGTACAGAGGCTAAAGATGAGGAAAAGTCAAAGACGCGTACATTAAGCAGAGTCCACGTTCCTTAACAATATATTCAATGCCTGGCTATTAACACATCTTCTGATAAACCCACATACATGTGCACTGAAAAAAGACAAAGAAAATATACCAAATGTTATACATTTGAATGATGTCCCCTCTTCTATTATAAACAAATTTAGTATTACTTTAAAATAATTTAACTAAAAATATACTTCAAGATTATCCAACTAGAATTAGGATGAACACAGAAGCATCCTTGTATATACAATATTTACCTGGCTCTTCCTTGATGAGTAGTGTATTTTCTTCCGGATAGGCAACAGGTGGCTGCATCACTGAGCAATCTTCTAAATTCGTTTCATTATTAGGTGGAATATTATAAATAAATCTTTTTGTTGTTTGGTTTTTCCTCCTCGTTTTGCCAGTCTCTTGAATTCCCTGGGAGCCCATATTATTCCAAATAAACACTTTTGTTTGACCTTCAGATTCATTTTCAGCCATTTCAGGAGATCCATCCTGGACCCAACTACTTTCATTCATTTGGTAGTTTTCTATTTGGCCCTCATCGACATTACAACCATCATTTTCAATCTTTACATTACTTGCCAAATTGGTAAGATTCCGTGTTGCCCAAAAACTGGCAATTTTTTGATCCCGTGATGAAGACAGACCATCTCTATTAACTGGTTTTCTATTATTATAGTCCACAACTACAGACTCTGGAGCTTCTGATTTAATGCTTATATTTAAGGCATCTTTAATGAAATTTCGGCAAGTTTGAACAACTTCACTCATTTGAAGATAGCTGGCCACTGTCATAACTTCAATGGCATTTTGGCTTGTGAGCACCAGGTTACCAGAATACAAGAAGTCCAAGATGACTGAAAAACCTTGAACTGCAGCAATATCTAAATGGGTAGTATTGTTTTGCTTAGGTTTTTCTTTGTCTGAAGCACAATATAAAGTCTTAAAGAAACGGCTGCCTGCAACCAGGATGTTCTTATGAGCTTTGAAGATTTTTCCGCTTACCACAATGCTAACATCACAAAGAATATCTTGCTTTCTCTGTTCATCTAGTTGTCGCAGAAGTTGATAGCAGTAAGAGTTTTCATGTGGCCTACTATTAAAGTCACAGTAACCCTCCTCTGATTCCTGTAATTGAATAGAAAAAATTAATAATATTAAACTTCCAAACCAAGGAAAACAAATGTCAAGTTTTACAAAAGCAATAACCAAATATACTAATTAGTGAGTAATCAAGAAATGAAGTGTACAGTGGTTGTGCAACCCATTGCTATTATATATATAAAATAAAAAATCAGCGGGACACAGTGGCTCGCGCCTGTCATCCCAGCACTTTGGGAGGCCAAGGTGAGTGGATCACAAGGTCAAGAGATTGAGACCACCCTGGCCAACCTTGGGAAACCTCGTCTCTATTAAAAATACAAAAATTAGCTGGGCATGGTGATGTGTGCCTGTAGTCCCAGCTACTCAGGAGGCTGAGGCAGGAGAATCCCTTGAACCCCGGAGGCAAAGGCTGCCGTGAGCTAAGATCGTGCCACTTCACTCCAGCCTGGTGACAGATAAACTCCCTTCTCAAAAAAAAAAAAAAAAAAAAAAAAAACCACATCTGAAGATCAGCAGGATTTCATTTAAAAAATAATATCATGTTGTATGTTTCAAATACAAGCTAAGAACAGGAATTGAGAATTTCTTAAAATTAAAAAGAGCAATTTTCTTAAGGAAAGAAAATTTCATTTGTAGGAATTAAATGAATTTGCTTTATCTCTAATAGGAAAGCAGCAGTCTTCCCTGATTGAACTTAAAATATCTGAGTTATATTTTATGCTGGGCATATCACTCTATCTACCATTAATAAAAAGGTAAATTTTAAGTCTTAGAAAACATTAAAATCAAACAGTTTCTAGGTCAGTGAAGTTAATTAAATCTAACTAGAGATAAAGGTAAGGCCCTAAGGAGAAAATTTGCTTCAACTATAGAAATATCTAGTTATATGATTTCCTATCAACTTTCAAAACGATTTCCCTCTTTAGGGTCATAAATGCTGCAAGGTAAATTAAAATTCTTACATTCACAATTTTTAATGTTTACAAATTTTGCTTATCATACCATTATATTCTTTATAGTTCTACTTGGTGTCACAATTAAGATCATCGTGTGATACGGCTGGGTGTGGTGGCTCACGCCTGTAATGCCAGCACTTTGGGAGGCCAAGGTGGGTGGATCACGAGGTCAAGACATCGAGACCATCCTGGTCAACAAGGTGAAACCCTGTCTCTACTAAAAATAGAAAAATTAGCTGGGCATGGTGGTGCTCTCCTGTAGTCCCAGCTACTTGGGAGGCTGAGGCAGGAGAATTGCTTGAACCCAGGAGGCGGAGGTTGCGGTGAGCCGAGATTGTGCCATTGTACTCCAGTCTGGGTAACAACAATGAAACTACGTCTCAAAAAAAAAAAAATCATGTGATATAACCCTAAGAATAAGGTTAGGGTTATGATCTAGAATTCAGAATGCTGTCTGTACCAGCTAGTAACTGTGCGTCCTTGGAAAGTCACTATCCCTGACACTTCTCCTTAAACTATAAATCAGTATTACAAATACTGGTTATAATTTTATGACTTTCCTCATATAGTGGGCTGCTAGGGGGGGTAAGCTCCCTCAAGGCAGAGCTGACTATCCCTCCAGCACCTTGATTAGTGCCTGGCACACTTTGCTAAACAACTGAAGTAATCATCTCTTTCCCAAGAGAAAAACTACTTAGAGACCATTTCTAGTAGAAAAGATAACTGAAAAACTGACCTTATTCAAGGGTCAATTCTTTGGCACAAAACATTAAGTTAAACATAGGTCATTTCTATGAAATAATAAAATACACACATACATGATCTATGATTTTATAAGCATGGAGAAAAACATGGAGAGATTCATACTAGAGTGTTAAGAGGCTCAAAGGACTGACATGCTAAGAAAAAGTGGTGTAGAGATGACAGGACAGCAAAAGAAGTCTCACAAACAATATCTTAAATGGTGGATCTCTAAACAATCACAAAATGTGACAATACAATCATGTGCATGGCTAAATCATAAAATGTTAGCTTCACTTGCATCCATGTCACAGGAGGCCACACACATTGTCATCTCAATTCTCTGAAACTAACCCAGTCCATCTAAAAATCTTAAGTGCTGCTTTCAGGTATGAGAGGTCAACTGAAAGAACCAAAATATTAATATTCCAGGACACGGCCAGGCATTGTGGCTCATGTTTGTAATCCCAGCACTTTGGGAGGCTGAGGTGGCTGGATCACTTTAAGGTCAGGAATTCAAGACCAGCCTGGTCAACATGGTGAAACTCCATCTCTACTAAAAATACAAAAATTAGCTGCGGTAGTGGTTCACGCCTGCAATCCCAACTACTCCGGAGGCTGAGCCTGGAGAATCACTTGAGCCTGGGAGGCTGAGGCTGCAGTGAGCTGAGATCACACACTGCACTCCAGACTGGGTGAGACCCGTCTGAAAAAAAAAAAAAAAAAGATTCCAGGACAGGCTTCAACTATTTCACTGTGAAAATGGAATAGTGTGGAAAACCCTCCAAATCAGGAGTGTATGATCACTACAGAATCTAGCATGAAAAGTAGAGAAATCTCCTAATTCAACTGATCCTTGGCAGCCTCCCTGTTCCCTTCTAGTGCCAAGTGCATAACGCCCTTATGCTAAAGATCTCCCACCCATGGTCCCCCTACCATATCATAATGTTCCACGGTCTAAATTAGATATATTCTCCTACCAAAACACCCAATTCTGCAAAAACTTAAGTCACGGATCAAGTAATCAAAACAAATCCATTCATGAGTAACACCCTTATTTTTGTTTTTGGGTAACAGGACAAAGTAAGTAAGGTAATAATGAGACTTATTCAACCTAAGCTCTTGCATATATATATATTTTTTGAGATGGAGTTTTGCTCTTGTTGCCCAGGCTGGAGTGCAGTGACACAATCTTGGCTCACTACAACCTCCGCCTCCCAGGTTCAATGGATTCTCCTGCCTCAGCCTCCTGAGTAGCTGGGATTACAGGCATACACCACCATGCCCGGCTAATTTTGTATTTTAAGTAAAGATCGAACTCCTGACCTCAAGTGATCCATCCACCTTGGCCTCCCAAGGTGCTGGGATTACAGGCATGAGCCATTGCTCCCGGCCAAGCTCTTGTATTAAACCAGTATGTTAAAAATAAATATAAAAATAAATAAACTAGTATGTTGTATTGGATTGTTGCAAGTATTTGATTAAAAGAAAAAAGTATGTTGTGAAATCTTAAATCATTTAGCAAAGGGTAATGAAACTATTTAGGACTTGTGTGAAAAATCTAAGGAAAAATACTAAAAACACCTATAACAATTACTTGTGAGGTATAACTTTCTACAAAAGAATCATTGTTTACTTGGTTTCCCTTGAAACTGAGTAAATTTTATCAATTTGCCTATGCTTGCTACAGAAATTCCTAATGAGGAAGACTCTTGCTCTGGTGCAGACCCAATAATAAGCTTTGTTACACATGCTGTACCTGAACCCAAGTTCATTTGTTTCAATGTTCTATCTAACAGATATTGCAGTAAAAGAATATTAAAATTTTGAAAAAGACAAAATTTTCAACTACTATCTGGCAGCATATATCCATGAAGTATTTGTGGAAACATGTACAAGTCAAGAACTGCCTAAAGTTCATATATTAAGCAGTTGAAAACATTTTAGGAGGTGGCTATGCCTACTGTAGCAGTCATCTTAGGCTATCACTGCATCCTGAATTTTCTGCCTTTATCATACCAAATGTCCTAATTTTTAACTAAGACGAAAGCCTATCCAAATTATGTTTCTACTTTACACAACCTACAAATTAAACAGTATTTGACCATTTTTTTTTCTAATTACTATGGTATAAGAACATTAAAATTCCTTGCTTTTATAGCCAACAACAGCAATTTCTTTTTCACCACTGATTAAAGCACTACTCCGTATGTTTGCAGCAGCTATTAAATATGCCCTTCAAAAAAAACTCAAATAAATATGCCTTTTGAAAAAATGAATCATTTCAAAGAGTATGTGTACTCTCCAAGGAGATTATTATTAGAAGATCTGGGTAAAAGAGCTAAATAAGCACAAAGCACTAAAATAAACTTCCAGTATTATTTGCTGAACTCAACAAATTAATAAATTCTTAGTGCCTGACACAAAATCTTAAAGCAGGTTCCTAATAACTCCAGGCATCTTTGCCTCTTTGGTTCCTTCTTTAACTTTCTATGTCCACTTTTAGTATACCAACAACATCAGATATCACTAGTAAGTCATATTAAAAAAAATTACTATTTCCACAACTGGTCTTTTCTAATGTAGTGACCTTTTCTAACCTCTCTCCAAAAAAGGCAAACATAATTAGCTCAGACATTAGTCTAAACCGGCTAAACAAGGAGATTTTAAAGAAACAGACATTCAGAGCTAAATATGAAATCTTGAATTTTTTTATTTGAAGATGCCCTTTTAAGTAAAACTTGTCTAGATGAGACCTCAATATAAAGTCTTCCATAGAAAACACAGATAAGAGTCCACTAGTTAAAATCCTTATAACCTATTAACTAGATGTTCATTATTTCCAGACAAGGGCTACAAAACAGTAAATATTTTACTCAAAGGAAGACACTTGAAAAGTCCTAACTTTACTCATTTATTTAATAAGCATTAAATGAATGCCTACTTTGGCCAGGATCTATACTGGGAACCCAAGTGCTTTAGTTGCTAACTTGAAGTTACTGCTAGTGGGCAAGAGTCTTGTTGTTAAGAGCAGAAAGCAGGTGTACCGAATCCAGTTTTTTTTTTTTTTTTTTTTTTGAAAGCGTACTTTTTGGAAGAAACAAGCCCTGAGCAGAGCTTAAGGATCCAAGCATTAAAAAACAAAAACAAAATAAAAAAAACTATAGCATCCTCAGAAGTTCAGATTTGGAAAAGAACTTAAATGTGATTTTTTAAAAAGTCCTATGGAATGCAAACATGCACTTAGGCACATTTCACAGTTAAATGTCCACCCATTTTGACTAGATTATAAAAGAGGGCCATGTAACTCATTTGGAAGGTGAGAGGACAGCTGGTAGCAATGAGTTCAAGACCAGCCTGGTCAACACAACGAGACTATCTCTTAAAATAATAATAATAATAAAAAAAGACATGAACTGCCTTCCCCCTTCCAAATATTAGAACTATTGCCATAGACACCTCACCTCAGAAGCAGTGTTTGAAATAACAAACAGAAGAGATGACTATTGCAGCAAGGTGGAGATTTATTATCAGGGAATGAAGACTGCAAATACTGTGACCAGTTGGAAAGCTACTACTACCTTTTTTTTGGGTGATAGAGACTGTGTCACTCTATCACCCAAGCTGGAGTACAGTGGTTCGATTGTGGCTAATTGTAGCCTTGACCTCCTGGATTCAAGGGATCCACCTCCTGTCTCAGCCTCCCAAGTAGCTGGGACTACAAGGTTTGTGCCACCATGCCCAGCTATTTATTTTTTTAAGTGTTTTGTAGAGATGGAGTCTCCCTGTGTTGCCCAGGCTGCTCTCGAACTCCTGGGCTCAAGCAATCCTCCTGCTTTGGCTCCGAAAATGCTAGCAATACAGGTATGAGTCACATACCCTCTGGAAACCTACTATTAACAGGGCAAGAAAAAAAGACTTTTATTAGGGAAGAGAGATATCAATGAGGTGTGAAGCAGAGCTTAGAAAAAGAGTCTAAAAATCATCAGAACTTGCATGTAAAATAGATGTAATTAAGGAGTGGAGGGAGAGCATCACAGGGTCATCAGTATTCTCTATAATGCCACCAACTTATAGAGAATACAAGATCATCACCCAGTCTCCTATACTTTCATGGGTGTAGAAGGAGAGGCTAACTTCAGTTTCAAGTAATAGAAATGTCAAACAGCACACCTGTAGTCAATCCATTAATGACAGGAAAATGCTATTCAGTTCAAAAACAAGCACTTAGTATTACTCCCCTACTCAATTACAGCCCTTTTCCAATAATTTAATTAGTAGAAAGGACATTTCCGACACAAACATTAAAGTGTAAACTAAAAGCATTAAAAACATCAAAATCTTTATTCCTTTGCAACAACCCACTGGAATATACCAAAGGAACAAAAACAGTAATTTCTACTTCCAAATCCAAATTTTAGAACAAATTCATTTTACAGAAGGAAGATACGGCCATAGTAAATGTGATGTCAAACAAATACATGCTAGTGACAATGACAAATTATAATACTTGGTAGAGAAAAAGACAAGAAGGTCTCTTTTGCAGTTTTCTAATCACCTCTGATAGCTGAGTGACAGCATCCTCTCTAGTAGCTTAAGTACTATCCTCAGAAATTCAAATCCTTTAAGTGTTAGGGAGCAGAGAGACGATGGTTATTAGGGTTATTACAACATCCTGCCAACCAGTTCTCTCCTCAAACTCTAAAGCCACATACACCCCACCTCTCAATAGCAACACAAACACATTTGGTCATAATTCTTTCCCACTTAAAACTGGTATTATTGCCCTTTTTTTTTTTTCTTTTTATTTTTTTAAAGATGGGGTTTCACCATGATGACCAGGCTGGTCTTGAACTCCTGACCTCAGGTGATTCACCCACCTTGGCCTCTCAAAGTGCTAGGATTACAGGCGTGAGCGACCATGCCCAGCCTATTGCCCATTTTTTAAGAGAATAAAATTTAATGTTTTTAGCATGACAGGAGATCCTTTATGACCTCAAGCCTATGTATTCAAACTTAATTTTTCATCGGGTACAGCACCAAACTGCCTTCTCTAAGATACCATTCTCCACTTCCCTCAGGCTGTTTTTTAACCCCCCTGAGGCACAGTCTCATTGCTCGCCCAGCCTGGAGGGCAGTGGGGCACCTCCCAGGTTCAAGCGATTCTCCCGTCTCTCAACCCGTCTCTCAACCTCCGGAGTAGCTGGGATTACAGGTGTGGGCCAAGACACCCAGCCAATTTTTGTATTTTTAGTAGACAGAATTTCACCATGTTGTTCAGGCTGGTCTCAAACTCTTGACCTCAAGTGATCCGCCTGCCTCAGACTACCAAAGTGCTGGGATAACAGGTGTGAGTCTAATTGCATTGACTAAATGCCCTCCCCACCCTGGTCACATCTATTCCTTTAATGCAATTAAAATTCAAGAGTCTGTTGTACAAGTTTCTTCCAACCTTTGCATGTAGAACTGATCGTTCCCTTCCTTAATCTTCAGGTCAGGCATGGTGGCTCACACCTATAACCCCAGCACTTTGGGAGGCCAACCAAGGCAGGTGAATTACTAGGTCAGGAGATCGAGACCATCCTGGACAACAAGGTGAAACCCCATCTCTACTAAAAATGCAAAAATTAGCCAGGTGTGGTGGTGTGCAGCTGTAGTCCTAGCTATTCAGGAGGCTGAGGCAGCAGGAGAATCGCTTGAATCCAGGAGGTGAAGGTTCCAGTGAGCCGAGACAGTGCCACTGCACTCCAGCCTAGGCAACAGAGGGAGACCTTGTCTCAAAAAAAGAAAGAAAAGAAAAGAAAAAAAATCTTCAATGTACCCTGATTATATTGCCACCCTGATACCTGCATCTTTTCAGTCATGTCTGTCTCTCCTTACCAAACTAAAAGTTCCTTGAGGGCAGAAGTCTTATATATGGATTTTTCTCTCTAGTGCCGTGCATCAACCTAATACAGGTAAATTTAAGATGGAAAAGAAAGCTAATCCTAGGTACACAATAAGATGTAGTCAGACACTGCTACCAAAAGTTTGAAAAGCATAAAGGATATGAACTGTTACTGAATAAAACACAAAGAATAAATAAGTAATGTAAAATATATAAATAATAACCAATGGAATTCAATGGGCCACAGGCTTAACTCTAACTTAATTGATTTCTCCTCGGTGAAAGGTCTTTCAGATTTTCCTCCTCAGGTGTTAAAAATCAACTTACCAACCAACCAACCAATCAACCTTCAGGCCTTATTTCTGCCAAAAACAAATTAGGCTGGTTAGATCTGCCTTGCATTCTCTGTTTGCTCAGCTACTGACATCAATATATTCCAACTGGAAATTTCAATCAGATCACTGGTCTGAAAATTATTTAATTTCTGTAAAGGTTAACTAAATTTACAACAATAAATTTCGGTGCATGTTTCTCCTGGGAAGTTTTCAGGATGTGTGATTTAGGCTATGAAAATTTCACAACTGGGTAGAAAGTGATCTAAACCAAGAATAAGTGGTAATCACTGTTATTAAGGTAATTTGAAAGTTTTTTGGTTCAAATGGTCAGATACTGAATGAGCTAGTAATCACTGAGCTGACTCTGACGATGTAGTCAATTGTTACTCAAAATAAAACTATTAATTCTCCCTCATATCTTTATAATACAGGAATACCTCTGAATTAGAAGGCTCAAAACAAACTCGGAAAGCATGTTTTAAATGACTCTCCCATGAAAACTCCATAATAACCAAGGTCCAACTAACAGAAGAATTAAATTTTCGGTTAACTACCAAGGGATTAACAAAAAAAGGGACTTTTCTTAAACTAAGAAAAGTAATCTTTCACAACATAGTCCATTCATCACTTAACAACAGGGATATGATCTGAGACATGCATCGATTTTGTCACTGTGCAAATGTCATACTGTACACAAACCTAGATGGTATAACCTCCTACACACCTAGGTTATATGGTCAGGACTATTGCTCCCAGGCTACAAACCTGTATACTCTGTTACTGTAATGAATACTTCAGGCAATTCTAACACAGAAGCATGTCTATCTATCTATCTAAACATGAAAAAAGTAAAGTAAAAATATGGTACACCTTACAGGGCACTCAGTATGAACTGGAAGCTGCTCTGGGTGTGTCAGTGAATGAAAGGCCTGAGACATTACTATACACTGCCGTAGACTTTATGAGCACTGTACACTTAAGCTACAATGAATTTTAAAAAACAAAGTGTGCTACAACTTTACAGTATCACTAGGTGTTAGTAATTTTTCAGCTCCACTATAATCGTATGGGACAATTATCATATATGCACTCCACCCTCATTATGCAGTACATGACTGTGTTAAGATATGGTCAAATTCCTCTCAGAAATGGGACTCTCTAAGAGAGAAATAATGGGGAAAATAGTTGAGTACTCCTAGCCTCAAACTGATTTCTTGCCTAAGAATTCTAGACCTCTCATTTTTATGTTTTTAAGACAAGATATTCAAGACTGTCTTTGCGAAGCTGAGAAAAATTGCATGTATGAGAAATAGGCTCGGAATGTTCAAAGAACCTGATGGCCACAAAATCTCTGAAGGTATAAATAGGAGAATTGATTGGTGACCAAAATAAATAATAATGGCCAGGCTCCACCATTTACTCGTGTAATCCCAGCATTTAGGAGGTCAAGGTGGGAGAGTCCTTGAGCCCAGATGCTTGAGACCAGCCTGGGTAACAGAAACCCCCACACCCAACAAAAAATTTTGTTTAAATAGCCAGGCATGGTGGCACACACCTGTAATTCTAGCTACTCGGGAAGATGCCTGAGCCCAGGAGGCTGCGGTGAGCCTTGATCACACCACTGCACTCCAGCCTGGGCAACAGAGTCACTGTCTCAAAACAAAACAAAACAAAATAAAAAGGTAATTATGATAATAATGGCACTAAGTGGTTATTTGCTGGCACATATACTTTGCATACATAAGGAAACTAGAAGTTAACTAATTTGCTTTCCCAAAAAGTAGAGATTTAAGAGCAGAGTCCCCTGACCTTAAGCCCAAGTAGGCGCTTACATTACATGTTGTGTTATACTGCCTCCTACAGGTAATTGGACACTGCAGAAGAACGAAAAAAATGATTGTACTCTGACCAAAGGAATAAAGCAGACTTGGAACCTGTCACTCATGTTAAGACAAAGAGATACATATAGGTGGTACCTGGCGTTGATAAAAAGATATCCCCTCAAGATTAGTTATAATGAAACTAAGAAATGAATAGCATCAATTCAAAGTGCAAACACCCAAAATCCAATCAAGGTGACTAACATATAACCTCAGGACTCACAGGACTTACTAAAACTGTAGTCCTTAATATATGTGTATCGTATAGAATGTCCCAAAGGAGATGGCCTGCAGATTGCACTGACGGAGAAATTTAAAGAAGTGAAGAGGAAAAGAGTCACAGTTCAGGTCAAGTTTAGAAAGGTTTTTCCTAGGAATTTCAAGATGCAGATATATGCCCAGAGGAGAATACACCCAAGCTGAGGCTACATCGTTATCCAACTAATCCCCTTTCTTCTGATTTCAGGTTCACTTAAGGAGCTAATTATAATTTGCATTCCCATTCAAATCTGCCTACAGGGAGAGACTACGGTGATAAGGAGTGACTGGTCCGCAGCAGATTCTTAAATTTTCTTACATTCATTCCATTTAAAATTTTCTAAGTAAACAACCTAGCCCTATTTGGAAAATTAAACTTCCATTTTCACAATTCTCTCAAATCTCCATCATCTTGCTAGATAACTTCAGGAATGTTACTTAACCCTTTAAGGCTTTAGATTCCTCTTTTGTAAAATAGGAACAAAAATACTTTGCAAAATAAATGTGTTTGGCACACGAAGATAAGGAACTGTTAGTTCTATCTCACTCTATTGCCCAAGCTCACAAAGCTAGTAATGGCAGAAAGCTGGGATCTGAACCCAGACTTACTTCAAATCCATTCTTTTTCCATTACGACATTCCTTACAGGCTCTAGTCTCAGTTTTGTCACCCTAGACTCTCTGAAGACTTAGAACAATTTACTTAACCTTTCTGGGCCTTACATATTTAAGTGACCTTCCTTCTAGGGCTTAGGCAACTAAAATGTGTGCAAAACAACAACAACCCTACTACTTAAAGTCCACAGGGACGCGGAGGGCGGCCGGGGCGGGGGGGGGCGGCCGGGGGCGGAGGAAATCACCCTGTGCTTTAAAGTTAAAGCCCTAACTTCTGAGAAACTGGGGTGCTGTGTCTGTGAGGTTACTGGTGTGCCTAATTAACTCCAGAGTAAGCATGCTGAACGGCAGAATCATTCCAATCAACAGACTACCATCCGAGAGCTAACTTTATAAGATCAACGACTAGCTGGCTACCAATACAAAAGAATGAATTCCATCCACCGCCATAGGTTGCCCTAAAGTCAAAAAGGGAGAACCGATCAACATCTGTAAATAGTAATGCTTACTATCTTTGGACTGGAAATGTTAAAACAAGGACTAAGAACTAACGTACAACTTACTTGTTTTGTAAGCACTTTCATGGTGTTTGGTAAATAAACTCCCTACTAATCTAAATCCACTACTTGATACAAATAACTTCACACTAAATATTTCTAGTGCTAAATTTAAAAGTGCTTACTGGTAAACTGCATTTGAAAAACTTTTTGAAAAGGAACAGTATAAAAAAAATCAGTGCAAAAATCTGAGTAAAAGAAAACAAGTAAAAACTACAATGATTTACCAAAACCAGGCTTTGGAAAGAAAGTTCAATAGAGGTTAATTTAGTAAAATTAAATTCTTCACAAGAGCAAGACGCTCCAAATAGCATTCGCTACATTTACATACTGCTCTTTTATTTCACATTATCTTGATCTCATACTCTCAATTTTTTCGGCTGGACGTTTTCCTGAAAGGGGTAGCCTTAAAAGTAATGGAAAACTGTTTAATCCACTCTTCAAAGAGTTGCCCCTTCGACCAGCACACTAAACGGCTATAAGCACAGAGCAGCTTCTTTAAAATCACAGCTAATAAAATTCGTTACCGCAAGTCAGGCTTTTAGGTTAAAACCTTCAACCTCACTTTCTTTTTGATTCAATCTGATAAGCAAAGAAATCTGAGTCATAAAAAAGGAATATCCAGCGCTACGATAAGACAATTGTCATTCCATCCCCTTCCCCCCACAACACACACAGAACTTTTCAAAACTCGTTCCCAGGTTTTCTAAGCCCCCGCGCGTAAGCTCCCCGCACCTTTCAACTGGAACGAAGTCTTCACGCAGGAAAATGGTTTTGAGATTTTTTTGGGGGGGGGGAGGGAATGATAAATCTTTCCCTACTAAGATCTCAAGAAAGTAGGGCCAGGATGTACCGTACCTGGGCGTTGGCGTTGAGTTTGTGCTCGTTAGAAACGTGGTGCCTCAGGAGAAGGGTTTTCTTGTAGTTGCGGGTCCCTCGCGAAAGCTCATCATGCCCCACTTGGGGAAGGTCCACGCTTCCCCCATCTGCAGGGGTCTTTTGGCACCAGCCGCAAGACATAAGGCCAGTATCCCTGGAATAGCGCAGCCAGGGAAAGTCCTTGAGCCAGGAGGCCTGGAAGGAGGACTGAAGCTTCTGCATTAGAGACTTGGGCCGCGCGAGCGGGAAGTGCTGGACAGTCTCTCCTTCGCCAGCTCCCATACCGCTGCCCTCCACTTCGTCCCCGCCATCGCCGCCCGACCGCCTGCTGCTGCTGCAGCTGCCGCCTTCCGCCCCGCTGCCGTCGCCCAGGCTCGCCCCCTCCTCCTCGTCCTCGGTGCTGTCGCTCAGGGACGCGCCGTCCTGCATCAACTCCTTCCTCTCCAGCGTGTCCAGCTCCAGATCTACAGCAGCCGGCCCTCGCCCATTGAAATGCCTCAGGGGCCACGCCGAGGTCCCCGGGCGGCCGCGTATACTGCCATTGTTGCCGAGACCCCCGCCGCCGCCGCCTCCTCGGAAGGCCAGAGTCCGACGGTTCCTTTCCGCTAGCAGGGGGCCCCCAGCGCCACCGCCGCCCAGAGAGGTGGGGCCGCCCGCGTCTTGGGGGAGCAACTCCTTGGCTTCCTCGGCGACGCCGGCGGCCGCCCCAGCAGAGGCCTCCAGGTCTTGGGGCTCCAGGCCCTCCAATTCCACTTCCTCGTCGGCCCCCCGCCCATTAGGCTGCTGAAGCGCGGGCGGCGCTGGCGGCGGGGGTTGTCTCGGCTGCGGCTGCGGAGGCCAAGCTGAGGCCTCCCCGCCAGCGTTATTGTTCGTGGAGCCGCTGCCGCTGGCGGTGACCAACCCGCCTCCTCGGAACGCCAGCGTCCTGCGGTTCATTTCACTGAACGACATGGCGCGCGCCGCCGCCGCCCGGTGCCCCGGCTCGCGCACGGCCTCGGGCCGCGTCCCGCGCGCTCCCCGCGGCTCCCCCTTCGTCTCGCCCCCGCCCCGGCGTTCCGGTCTCGCGGGGCTCGGCCTCGCCCTCCCGCCCGGCAGCCCGGCTCGCGCTCGCTCCCGGGGCTGCCGCACGCGTCCGCTACCGCTGCCGGGCCGCCGCCTCCGGCCGCTCTCTCGTTCTCCACCCCCGCCCCGCCGCGCTATGGGCAGCGTCCCGCGCGGAGAAGGGGGCGGGCGGCGGAGAGGTGAGGAGCTAGCCGGGGGCGCGCGAGGCCTTCGAAGTTGAGCGGCGGAGTGCGGGGAGACCCTTCGCTGCCCCCTCTTTAAAGCCGCGCGCACACACCGACCCTCCACACAGATATCCTTCCTCCGCGCGCCGAGTTCCGACGCTGCCGCCGGCTTCGCAGGCGCTGAGAGGCACGCTAAGCTGCTCGGCTCCGCCACATAACGAAGCGACAATAAAGCCGGCGGAGCGTTTCCGTCCGACCAGGCCCTGGCGGAGGTCGAATGGCAAATGAACAACGGACCGTGCGCCCACAATGCACCGGGGTAGCAGTAACCGCTGGAGGGGGAAAGGGTGGGGGCGGGCTGGGGGAGGGGGGCTGGGCTTGGGGCTGGGCTGGGGTGGGGTGGGGGCGCCAGGGGACCGGGAAAGGGGTTGGGCCGCGCCTCCGGCCTGGGGGCGGGGGTGCGGCCGCAGGGAAGGAAGTCGGCCGAGGGGCGGGGGACAAAAGGCCGGGCGGCGGGCTGGGGGTCTCAGGGAGGGGGCGGGTGTGTGCGGCCGGGGCCGGGCTACGCGGAGGACAAACAGCTGGCGAGTGTCAGGATCTGGCCGCCTCCCCGCTGCCCACACGCACCTACCCGCGCCCGGGACGCGCATTTCCTTCTCTCGCCACGAGTTCACCTGGGACTTTGCAAATAACTGTGCGGTGGGAGCTGCGCTCCAGCCTTGTCATTTGCTGAGGGTGGGTGTCGGTGCCCAAGGAAGTGAACTTATTTTGTTCCTTCACAAAGACTGGACCAGGCGTTGCCTTACACGCGAGGAGGTTACGACCACGGACACCACCTCCTCTGATGCATTGTGCGAGGCAGCACCTCGGGCCCAGGGCAATAATCATTTCACAGAAAATGCACCGCCCCGAGTGTCTTATTGCTGTGATGAAATGGAAATTTAAATAAAAGGTCGAACACGTGCGTTCACTGGGAAGTATTGACATGGGTGTTACATCACCAGCAGCCAATCAGATAACTCCAGTCATGTTTATACTTCTACAACCACCTTGTGAGTATTACAGTATGTCATAACGTTATAAATATTAGGCAGGGTTTTCCCCGGGAGCGGGGAGGAGTCTGCTTCTACGGATGCTGTGAGCGGCTCCGAAGATTATGTGTTTAAAGACAACAGTTCGTTTTTAAGATTTTTTTCGGACTGTTTACATTACATGGAATTCAGATTGATTCCAGCAGAACGAACTGGAAATGAAGTCCCACAAATATAGTAGTTTTTTCCAATTTAAGGCCCTTATACTCCTTGAAAAAAATTTTGATATGCTAAATTTAGCAAATACTAAAGTGTTTAGACTCATCTCCTGACTTTAGAGTTTAAGCCTATTTCAGGTTAAAAAAAGATGCTTTGAAGTTATGGAAAGTTGTGGAGGGGCCTTTTACTCTTAAGTAACATATATTAGAAGTTGAATCACAAACTAATAAAATGCTCGAGATAATTATTCACCAGAAACGAATATATGGCAGGGCAAATTTTTAAATTAATAATACATATGTGCATAAAATGAGAAATATACATGAACTCTTTAGGGTTATAGATTATCTATCTAATGGGAAGGTTTATGTTAGAGGCTTGAACCTCCTACATAATATATTAGTGTAAATAAAGTTATATATGTTTTATAAAGAGCAGGTTATATATGTTTTATAAAGAGCAGGTGTTACAATTTTTAGACCCTCTAGTTATGATTCTTGTTCTCTTCAATTTGGGAGGCCGAGGCGGGTGGATCACGAGGTCAAGAGATCGAGACCATCCCGGTCAACATGGTGAAACCCCGTCTCTACTAAAAATACAAAAAATTAGCTGGGCACGGTGGCGCGTGCCTGTAATCCCAGCTACTCAGGAGGCTGAGGCAGGAGAATTGCCTGAACCCAGGAGGCGGAGGTTGCGGTGAGCCGAGATCGCGCCATTGCACTCCAGCCGGGGTAACAAGAGCGAAACTCCGTCTCAAAAAAAAAAAAAAAAAAAAAAAATTTTTTAGATTTCCAAACTAAGAGCAATATGTAAAGCTTTGTATAATGTAGAATATGTTGTGTTTTTTAAGGTTACTTTAAAAAGCAAGCTTTGGCTGGTCCCGAGGTAGTAAATTTTCTCAACCGGTTATTCACAGTTGGTTACCCTTTGTACCACTCTTTCCCCACTTCCGCTTGACTAGTCTTTTAAAAATAACTAAATATTGGCTGGACGTGGTGGCTCACGCCTGTAATCCTAGCACTTTGGGAGGCCGAGGTAGGTGGATCACCTGAGGTCAGGAGTTCAAGACCAGCCTGGCCATCATGGTGAAATCCCATCTTTTAAAAAAAAAAAAAAAAAAAAAAGTTAAAAAAAAATCTAAATATTTAAATAAATGAGTCTTCTCAAACGTATTATAAAATACCATTTGTCTTCATTTTTTTTTTTTTTTTTGAGACGGAGTTTCACTCTTGTTACCCAGGCTGGAGTGCAATGGCTCGATCTCGGCTCACCGCAACCTCCGCCTCCTGGGTTCAGGCAATTCTCCTGCCTCAGCCTCCTGGGTAGCTGGGATTACAGGCATGCGCCACCATGCCCAGCTAATTTTTTTTTGTATTTTTAGTAGAGACGGGGTTTCACCATGTTGACCAGGATGGTCTCGATCTCTCGACCTTGTGATCCACCCGCCTCGGCCTCCCAAAGTGCTGGGATTACAGGCGTGAGCCACCGCACCCAACTGTCTTCATATTTTTTAAGTGAACTAAACACATAAATCTACATCCAGACTCATATATTGATTGTATGGGTTTTTTCAAAGCAACATTCACTTGATTAACTTTACACAGGTAATTTTAATACCTGTGTAAATGAGCAGTGTTGTATATCAAACAAAAAACATTGGTTCTATTTTACAGATTAAATGTAATTTTAATGTAAAGAATACTACTGGCCTTTTACAAAAGGATTTTGTTTTTGAGTTATTTTTCCAGTAGTAAACATATTGTCGCTAGGCCACCAGTGATCAAGAGCTTGAAATTCTGATACAGTTCCTCAGGTGGGTGTAGTTGTAGGGTGTTTGTTTGTTTGTTTGTTTGTTTGTTTTTGTTTTGTCCTGCTTTATTTTAGTTGCTGGGAAGTTTTAAGACAGAGTCTGTGATCTTGACCTAATTTGTACCCTTAAGAAATAAGACCTCTGCCTAGTATGGCTGTATATAATATGTGCCACATATGGAAGAATGCCATTTGTTTTTAATGCATGTTTTTTTAATTCTAGGCATTTTGAAAATAAATACATGTATTATATTTTAACCACTACAGCCTCCACCCCCCAAAAAGAGGGAAGAGTTACTGAAGTTAATTACTTACCTAGGAAAAAGGTGATGGGAAGTGAAAAATGGACTTAAGAATTTTTATTTCAATTCTAAAGCCTGCTTTCATTCCAAATCTGTTGAATTCAAATCTTTGCTGCTTCTCATGTCGTATCCCTGGTACGTAATAGGCACTATATAAGTTTATGTTAATATTTTTGCTTTCTAGTAGTGCCAGAGTCAACCAAAAACGTTTAAATTCGTAATTGTGTTGTGTCAGAACTACCTTTTTCTCAAACATATATCTTACCTTATGTTTTATAAAATCCACATTGTCTTCTGTCTGAAGTTATGTTTAAACATGGACTAATTAGGAATGAATGACTCTAGATTCAAGTGTTACAAATAAATGACTTAAATTCTAGGACCACTGAACTTACAAATAGTATCAGTGTGTGTGATTGAGTATGTATGCCAGTGTGTGTGTGTGTGTGTGTGTGTGTGTGTGTGTGTATATATATATATATACGTATGTGTTCAATTGTCTTCCTCTAAACTCAGAAACAAAGCTCAAAGGGATAGTAATCACAAATATCTCATGATACTCCGTAAGAAGGGAACTTTGAGTAACAGAAGGGGATCTCCTATGCTGTGAATGGAGTTTTTAGGAATTCCCCAAGCCCTTCCAGTCTCCAACAAGCAGGGATGTGTTCTCCCCCTCTAACTCCTATACTTATTGTTAGGGTACTACCATATTCAAGGAAATTCCCCCTTATGCTTACCAGGGGAACCCCTTAAGAATGGGGCATCCCCAACCAATTTGTTCCCTAATTTCACCTTACCCCACATAAAACAGTTGTAGGTTGGCCGGGCGTGGTGGCTCACGCCTGTAATCCCAGCACTTTGGGAGGCTGAGGCAGGTAGATCACGAGGTCAAGAGATCAAGACCATCCTGGTCAACATGGTGAAACCCCATCTCTATTAAAAATACAAAAAATTAGCTGGGCATGGTGGCACGTGCTTATAATCCCAGCTACTCAGGAGGCTGAGGCAGGAGAATTGCCTGAACCCAGGAGGCAGAGGTAGCGGTGAGCCGAGATCGCCCCATTGCACTCCAGCCTGGGTAACGAGCAAAACTCCGTCTCAAAAAAAAAAAAACAGTTGTAGGTTACACTTGATACTGGCTCACTATATCTCTGTAATGGGGCTTAGCTTCTATACTTGGTCCAACTGATCTTTGAGGGTCAAACTTGACTGTCCTTCACTGCCTTGGTAGAGGTACTTTGCCTCTTAGGTTCTAGGGACAGTAGCCTTTCTGTCTGTGGGATTTACATGAGTCATCCACCAAAATGAAGCACATGAGGACCGAGACTGTCTTTCACCTCCATCCCATCCCCACCAGCACATAGTAGGCAAGTAGTGTTTGTTGAATAATTTATTATGTCTTCCCTTGCAGTCAAATTTGGTAGACAACCTTTTCTTCTGTTTTCTTTGTTTTGTTTTGTTTGGCTTAGCACAAAAATATTCTTCTTAAAGGTATTTAGTGGCCAGGCATGGTGGCTCACACCTCTAATCTCAGCACTTTGGGAGGCCAAGGCGGTGGGATCATGTGAGGTCGGGAGTTCGAGACCAGCCTGGGCAATATGGTGAAGCCTTGTCTCTACTAAAAATACAAAAATTAGCTGGGCATGGTGGTGTGTGTACCATCACCTACTTGGGAGGCTGAGGCAGGAGAATCACTTGAATCTGGGTTGGGGAGGTTGCAGTGAACCGAGATTGTGCCACTGCACTCCAGCCTAGGCAACAGAGCAAGACTCTGTCTCAAAAAATAAAATAAAAATTAAAAACTTTTTAAAAGATTAAAAAATGATTAACCAGTGTTCTACTGTTGAATATTTCATTGTTTACAGGTGGGTTTTGTGGGATTTTCTTTCTTGTTTTTTTTTTTTTTTTGCCGTTATAAACAGTTCTTCAGTGAACATCCTTGAAAATAAAACTTTGTCAATATTATTACTTCAGGGTGAATTCTAAAAAGGGGAATTTGTGGCAAAGGGAATGAACTTTTTTTTTCTTTTTCTTTTTGATAATTCAGAAGGAGGGAATGAACATTTTATAAACAAAGGATTTTTTAAGTGGTAGGCAAAAGAAATCTGGGATATAGGTGATAGACAAAGGCTTAATGTCACTGATATACACAGAGCTCTAATAAATCAATTTTAAAAACACAAAGATAGTGGAAGAAAAAAATGTGCAGAGGACCTGTATTAGAAAACCTTATACAAGTTCTGCAGTCTGAAATACAAGTGCCATGGCCTGAACATTTGTGTTCTCCTCAAAATTTATATGCTGAAACCTAAGCCCCATGGTAATGGTATTAAGAAGAAGAGAGGTGATTAGGTCATGAGGACAGAGCCCTCACGAATGGGATTAGAGCCCTTATAATAGAGGCTTGTGGAAGAGCTTGTTTGCTCTTCCACTATGTACAGTGACAAGGTGCCGTCTATGAGGAACAGGCAGGCCTCTTCCAGACACTGAATCTGCTTGTGCCTTGATCTTGGACTTCCCAGCTTCCAGAACTGGGAAACACATTTCTGTTGTTTTTAAAGTACCCAGTTTGTGGTGTTGTTATAGCAGTCCAAACAGATTTAAGACAAGTGACTAGAAAACATGAAACGATGTGCAGTCTTTCCGGTAATCAGAAATTTACATAAAAGTCACCATTGATAAGTAGTTTTTTTAACTTATCCACGGTATAGGAAAATGATCATAGTGGGAATATAGGTAGGAACAAGTTTTCTGCTAGGTTGCTTGTATGTATCAACATATAAAATGTGTAGATAACTTTTTACCCAGCAGTTTGAGCACTAAGAATTTATCCTAGATAGATGTATTAAGATGTCCGTTCAAGGCCAGGTGCGATGGCTCACGGCTGTAATCCCAGCACTTTGGGAGGCCAAGGCAGGCAGATCACAAGGTTAAGAGTTCAAGACCAGCCTGGCCAATATGGTAAAAATACAGAAATTAGCTGGGCATGATGGCAGGCACCTGTAGTCCCAGCTACTTGGGAGGCTGAGGCAGGAGAATCGCTTGAACCTGAGAGGCAGAGGTTTCAGTGAGCTGAGATCGTGTCACTGCACTCCAGCCTGGGTGACAGAGCAAGACTGTCTCAAACAACAATAACAAAATGATGTCTCTGCAAAGATGTTTATTGCAGCACTGTTTATAAGCCTAAAAAACAGGATCAAGATGCCTTGACCTTCTATTTATTCTATTCCATTTTATTCTAGTTATATATGTTATGGTACATTGCTATAATACATTATTGACCAGCCATTAAAAGATTAATCTTAGAGTCTTGCTTTGTCATCCAGGCCAGAGTGCAATGGCACAATCTCAGCTCACTGCAACCTCTACCTCCCTGGTTCAAGTAATCCTCCTGCCTCAGCCTCCCAAGTAGCTGGAATTACAAGTGCATGCCACTATGCCCAACTAATTTTTGTATTCTGGTAGAGAAAGGGTTTTGCCATATTGGTCAGGCTGATCTGGAATTCCCTGACCTCAGGTGATTGGTCTGCCTCAGCCTCCCAAAGTGCTGGGATTATAGGCATGGGTCACCAAGCCCAGCCAAAAAGATCAATCTTGTCTGGGCGTGGTGGCTCATGCCTGTAATCCTAGGTTTTTGGGAGGCTAAGGCAGGCAGATCCCTAAGGTCAGGAGTTGGAGACCAGCCTGGCCAACAGGCAATATCCCATCTCTATTAAAAATATAAAAATCTGGCCGAGCCCAGTGGCTCATGCCTGTAATCCTAGCACTTTGGGAGGCCAAGGTGGGCCTGAGGTCAGGAGTTTAAGACCAGCCTGGCCATCATGGTGAAATCCCATCTTTAAAAATATATATATAAATTTTATGCTGGTTATTCTAGTTAGAAAATAAGAGAGAAAAAAAAAGAAAAAAATACAAAAATTAGTCATGTATGGTGGCACATGCCTGTAGTCCCAGCTACTCTGGAGGCTGAGGCACTAGAATTGCTGGAACCTGGGAGGTGGAGGTTACAGAGAGCTGAGATTGCACCACTGCACTCCAGCCTAAGTGGCAGAGCGAGATTCCACCTCAAAAAAAAAAAAGATCAAGCTTATGTTGAGTGAAAAAAAGCAACATACTAACATATAGGAATAATTATTCAATTAGTATTTATTGAGCATCTATGTCATTAAGCCCTGGGCATATATTCTTTGCTTAACAAAACAGCCTTTAGTTATACATTAAATCCATATATGAACAGAAACACGGAGAGAACTTTAAACTGTTCACCGGAATGGAAGCAATAATCTCAGAAGGGGAATTTTAGGTTTTTTTTGTTTTGTTTTGTTTTTTTAACTGAGACAGTCTCTCTGTTGCCTAGCTGGAGTGCAGTGGCACAATCTCGGCTCACTGCAACCTCCACCTCCCAGATTCAACTGATTCTCCTGCCTCAGCTGGGTGTGGTGGTGGCTCACACCTATAGTCCCAGCTACTCGGGGAGGTAGAGATGGGAGGATCCCTTGAGCCCAGGAGTTTGAGGCTGCAGTGAGCTATGATCACATGGCTGCACCCTAGGCAAGAGGGGAAGACCTTGTCTCAAAGAAACAAACAAACAAAATCAGTGATGTGATTTTCCCCAGGATTTTGAGGGAAAAGTACTGTTCATTCTTCTTTTTCTCCACTTATGAATCAATTTTGGCCTGCCCCCCAAAATAAACACAAAAGATTCAAAAGATAAAAACCATGGTATTTCTTTTCTTAGAAAATTTCAATCTCTTTAAAACATTATTTATTTTACAAGAGCTTAAATTTACATGCATATTTTCAGAGAAGCATCTGTCACAATAAGCCATACATTCTGGCCCTGCCCTCCTATCCATTCTCTACAGAAGCCAGTAATCTTTTCAAAATGCAAATCTGATCCTATCACCCCACCCACACTCATGATTCTTGATCCCTTTATGCCTAAAACCCTTCAAGGTTTCAGGGATTTTATGTTGGTCTACTACGTATATGAAGACACTTTTAAAATGCCTACTGAGCCCAGCAAGGTTTGGTGGCCATCTACTGCTCCAGCCTCATTTTCCCAACACTCTTCTCCTCTCCTTCACATTTGCTTTGAGAACTTTCTGTCTGGCCTTTGCACAAGTCGGTGTTCTCTGCTGTAAAACTCTTCCCTCCCTTCTCCTAATTGACACATATTCACCCTTAGATTACTTCCTTAGGGCAGCTTTCTCTGACCACCCACAGCCCCAGATATTCAAATATCTCAATACAGATTATCCTAGCACTCTTTAACTCTTCCTCCCGGCCCTTGTCACAATTGCACTTTTTACACTTGTATAATTATTTCCTTAGGACATTGATTATTGCATTAAACTGATAATTCTGTGAGGGTAGAGTCCATTGCTGGTTTTGCTCAATATTGTGTTTTTAGAAGCTTGAAACTGTGACATAGTGGACAACCAGTAAAGATTTGTTGAATGAAGAAATATATAAATATGCAAATTTGTGGGCACTATAGGTACCAAGAACCTTGAACTTTAAATAAAAGACTAAAACATAGATCAGAATTTTACTGAATAAGCCAGTAGAACAGAAACATTGTAGATTTTAAATGTTGGTAATACTTACATTGCATTTTTTAAAATGTATTTATTTTGAGATAAGAGTCTCGCATTGTTGCCCTGGCTGGAGTGCAGTGGCATAATATCGGCTCAGTGCATCCTCCACCTCCTAGGTTCAAGCAACTCTGCTGCCTCAGTGTCCTGAGTAGCTGGGATTACAGGTGTGTACCCCCACCCCCGGCTAATTTTTGTATTTTTAGTAGAGATAGAATTTTACCATGTTGGCCAGGCTGGTCTTGAACTCCTGACCTCAGGTAATCTGCCTGCCTCGGCCTCCCAAAGTCTAGGATTACACGCTTGAGTCACCGTGCCCGGCCGAAACAGATTGTTTTTACAATGTGGATTTTGATATGGTCTGCAAAAAATGGGAACAATAAAATACAGGTTGATATTTATTTGTATTGTAAGTAATAATATACAACAAAGCCACAGCTCATATGAAGAAAAAAAAGTAATAATAAAACCACATTACTGATTCTGCTCATTAGGAAACGTATCCCAAATATTTATTTCACAGATGCTATTTGGTTCACAGACTCATTTCTCCATTAAATCAGTTACCTTGACTCTGTTTGGTAGCTACAGATTTCATACTAATCCACTTCTTCCAAGTTTACAATGCACACCAGTTACCTTCAGAAGGATCAAGTGAGAAAATGTGGAAGAGAGGCCGGCGCGGTGCCTCACACCTGTAATCCCAGCCCTTTGGGAGGCCGAGGCGGGAGGATCACAAGGTCAAGAGATTGAGACCATCCTGGTCAACATGGTGAAACCCCATCTCTACTAAAAATACAAAAAATTAGCTGGGTATAGTGGTGCGTGCCTGTAATCCCAGCTACTCAGGAGGCTGAGGCAGAAGAATTGCCTGAACCCAGGAGGCGGAGGTTGCAGTGAGCCGAGATCGAGCCATTGCACTCCAGCCTGGGTAATAAGAGCGAAACTCCGTCGCAAAAAAAAAAAAAATGTGGAAGAGAGAAAGATGCCAAGGCCATAGTGGTATAGCGCTATGAAGAAATACTATAAAGAGAGCTTTCTACACAACTTTATGCAAAATCTTCATAGAAGGCTTTAGGTACAAATAGGGTGACTTCCATCCCCCAGATCTTGGAGATAATGTCCAGGTGAGAAAATACCACACTTTGAAAACTAAAGATAATAGAATCAGCATAAATCATGAGATCAGTCTTTACAAAAGAACTCTGCCATCCCAAAGATGTGACTGGGGTGACTGTCATCTTTTTAAGACTGAGAGCAATCCCAGGATTGGAATGTAACTTCTTCAAAGAAAGCTCAGATACTTCCAGGTCTAGTCCAATGTTCTTCAGACTGGAGTGTGCTTAGCTCTGGAGGTACACAAAGAATTTTTAAGGAGTATGTGAGCACATGAACTGTGAGAATTGATTCTCAAGCTTTCCACGTTGAAATGGCCTTTTTTTCCCCAAAACTAAACTGTTGGAGAATGCTCCTGTCTAGCTGTTTTTCCTTTTCCACCTCTCCTTCCACAATCACTCTTCTCCCATTCTACCGAAAAAGTCATACTTTCACCATATAGGCATGCCATCCCTAGTCTTACTGTGATACATTGTCCGAGGCTGGAAAAGGAACACCAGGGACAAATAGAGCAACTAAATGTCCCTAATCACTTGGTAGCAACACTTTTGCAACTCTGATGGTTTCCAGCTTTTACTTTGAACTAGCTGAAGAAGGACCTTATTGAAGTGTCAGTTGATCATTAGAAATGATTTTAAAGGGTTTTATTTGCACAGAGCTTGAAAGGAGTTTAAAGAATTTTGTGACATAGCTCAAACAAAACTCCTTCTATTCCTGTCGTGCATAATTTTTTGTGAACAAATGTTAGCACATACGCAAAAGAACAGAAAAGCGAATAAAATATATGACAAACCCTGTTTAGCAAACACATCTTTGGCACAATCAGTTGGAAAAAAATCACCTATGAAATGCATTTTCAATAAATGTGTATGTCTTATGTTTAATATCAATATTTATTGATATATTTTTGTTGTTTTGATCAAACATGCACCAACAATTTTTTTTTTTTAAAGATGGGGTTTCACCATGATGGCCAGGCTGGTCTTGAACTCCTAACCTCAGGTGATCCACCCACCTCAGCCTCCCAAAGTGCTAGGATTACAGGCGTGAGCCACCGTGCCCAGCTATGCACTAACAATTATAACGATTACTCGGTATGAGATTTTTTTTAACATTTATAGTCATAATTTTTTTTTTTTTTTTGGACAAGGTCTTACTGTGTTGCCCAGGCTAGAGTGGAATGGCACTATCACAACTCACTGCAGCCTCAATTCCCAAGCTCGAATGATCCTCCTACCTCACCCACCTAAGTAAGTGGGACTACAGGTGAGTGCCACCAAGTCTGGCTAATTTTTTAAAATATTTTGAGGAGACAAGATGTCAGTATGTTGCCCAGGCTGTTTTCAAACTCTTGGGCTCAAGGGATCTTCCAGCCTTAGCCTCCCAAAGTGTTGAGATTATAGGCTTGAGCCACACACCTGACCAGAAATTTTTTAAATTAAAGTTGATTGATACTAGACTTTAGAGTATAAATATATTATGACATGTTGTAGGGGAGTAGAATGGAAATAAAAGAACAATGAAATTTTCCATTTGTTAATAATTTTTAAATTAATAGTGGTTGCTATCAAATGATTATAGTATATAGAGATTGCATCAAGTGGATTTTCTAAGATGACATAGTTTTATTTTGTAGTGTTTACAACCTGCTAGAAATGACATTCATTACAACAATTTGAACATACCATGAAATATCGCAGATACTAACTTAAGAATGTATACAAACATAGAGTTTTTCAATATTGTTTTAGGGAAGATGCTAGTCTAGTTCAGTAATTTCCAGATCCTATCTTTTACTAATTAGTGGTGAAATGAAAAATAAAGAAAATCTAGATTTTTTTTAAAAGGTGAATTTGTTCAATTTAAAAGGCTGCCCCATTCTGAAATTATATACTCTCTGATATATTTAGACTTAATATATGTTTTTTGAAATTATGATGTTAATGGATTATAGTTTTAATATTCTTTGTTGCTCTCCAAAATGTTTTGGAATTCTTCTAAGCACAAAATTCAAAACTGTGAAAGAACCACTGATCTAAAGGACTATAAAGGGAGATATTAAAAGAAAAAAATAATTAAAAAAAAGAAAAAGGGAAAAAAATAAATAAAGGGAAATATTTTTTATTTATTTATTTATTTATTTATTTATTTAGACAGAGTCTTGCTCTGTTGCCAGTCTGGAGTACAGTGGTGCGATCTCAGCTTACTGCAACCTCTGCCTGCCAGGTTCAAGTGTTTCCCCTGCCTCAGCCTCCTGAGTAGCTGGGACTACAGGAGCACACCACTGCACCCAGCTAATTTTTTTGTATTTTAGTAGAGACAGGGTTTCACTGTGTTGGCCAGGTTGGTCTCGATCTCCTGACCTCATGGTCTGCCCACGTTGGCCTCCCAAAGTGCTGGGATTACAGGTGTGAGCCACCGCAGCCGGTGGGAATATTGAATAATACAGAATGTTGTGGCCAGGTGTGGTGGCTCATGCTTGTAATCCCAGCACTTTGGGAGGCCAAGGCAGATCACCTGAGGTCAGGAGTTCAACACCAGCCTGGTCAACCTGGTGAAACCCCATCTGTACTAAAATTACAAAAATTGTCTGGGCACGGTGGTGCATGCCTGTAATCCCAGCTACTCAGGAGGCTGAAGCAGGAAACTCTCTTGAACTCAGAAGGCAGAGGTGGTGGTGAGCAGAGATCATCCCACTGCACTCCAACCTGGGAAACATAGTGAGATTCTGTCTCAAAATTTAAAAAAAAGAATGTTGTGTAATAATTGAATCATGGAGACAGCCAGTTTACCACTTAGTTTATGGACATACCAGGCAATTGGAAGACATTTTTTGAGTTTCTACTGTTTGCCCAAAATTAGTGTTTGATAAATAGGATTGTCCCAACTTTAAAGAAACTCAACTTTCACTCAGGGAGAGCTTTTATATTGGTAACTACAACAGTTAACTGTCGATAGAGGTATGTACAAATAGCTATAGAAACATGGAGAATAAGAAAAACAAAACAAAAACAAAGAAACATGCAGAATAGAATGACTGTTGCTTGTTTGGAAAATCAAATTGAAACAAACAAAAAACAACAACAAAAAAATCAAATTGAATTGCGAGGGAAGATAGATCCTGAAGCAGGGTTTTAAGATACAAATGTGAATTTCGCCAAAATAAAAGGAAATTTATTTCAAAAGTAAGGAAATAGTAAGTAGCTCAGTGTGTTGAGACTAGAGGAACAATGCTTGAGGTGAAGTTTGAAAAGAAAGGAGAGGTGCCACGGGCAGTGGCTCATGCCCATAATACCAGCACTTTGGGAGACTGAGGCTGGTGGATCACCTGAAGTCAGGAGTTTGAGACCAGCCTTGCCAACATGGCAAAAACCCATGTCTACAAAAAATACAAAAATTTAGCCAGGTGTGTGCCCCAGGCTTGTAGTCCCAACTACTTGGGAGGCTGAGGGATGAGAACCCAGGAGATGGAGTTTGCAGTGAGCTGAGATCATGCTGTTGCACTCTAGCCTGGGCAACAAAGTGAGACTCTTGGATTTATCCCCAGAGCCATGGGAAGACTGAAAGGTTTTTATGCAAGGAAGTGACTAAATCAGATATTTATTAATAATATCAGTTTCCTTTGTTTTAGTTATATACTTATCAAACAATCTGATCTTTAATTTGACCTCCTATGTAGATTATCCCCTAGGAAGAAATTTTCTTCGTAAACAAGTAGGTTACCTTGCCAGATACATATTCTATTGAAAAATGATGAATTGGATCATGTGTGGTGGCTCACACCTGCATTCCCAGTGCTTTGGGAGGCCAGGGCAGGAGGCTCACTGAAGGTTGGGAGTTTGAGACCAGCCTTGGCAACATAGTGAGACCCTGTCTCTCCGAAAAGAAATTTTATTTATAATTAGACTGCAGTGGTAGTGCATATCTGTAGTGCCAGCTACTTGGGAGGCTGAGGCAGGAAGATCTCTTGAGCCCAGGAGTTCGAGGTTAGAGTGAGCTCTGATTGCACCACTACACTCCAGCCTGGGTGACAGAGTGAGACCCTGTCTCAGGAAAAAAAACAAAGAATTGGCAGTTTCTTCTGAATTTTGATGATTTAAGGTAGTGTTTAAGAATCCAATATATTTTAAGTATAGTAATCAAGCCTAGTTTTGGTATGCCAATACTTAACTTGAGATTTAGAGAGATGTGGCAGTTATTTTCACCTCTTGAAGTCCTGCTTCAGGAACTTCTACTAGTACTTCAAGAAGCTACTAGAATTTCTAACAATTTTATTGTACCCACTAGGTTACATATTTATCAACCTGCCACCCCTACACTGAGAATTCCATAGTCATGATAGCAATTTCGTAAAAGATGGCAATAATACTTTAAAAATCCTTAACAAAAACTTCCAGAAATGAAGATTAAGCTCTTCCAAACATTTGTGATCAACCAACATAAAATTTCCCTCAAATCCCGAAATACTACTCCTGCTGCAAGAGCCATAAAAATGACTATGTCGGCCGGGCGCGGTAGCTCACCCCTGTAATCCAAGCACTTTGGAGGCCAAGGCGGGCGGATCACCTGAGGTTGGGAGTTCAAGACCAGCCTGACCAACATGGTGAAACCCCGTCTTAAAAAAAAAAAGACTGTGTCATCATTCTCTGTTCACAAGAGGGGTTGGGTCAGATAATGTGGCTGGAGAAGAAGAAATGTACAAATTCCTTTGGATAAACTGCTCAAAGTAGTTGCACTACTTATAGTGGGTCAGTAATTTTTTTAAATTCTTTTTGTTTCGTTTTGTTTTCTTTTTTTTTTTTACCTTTTTCCTCAGAAATTCTTGTTCTGAGGGTCAGTAGTAGTATCTGCACATAGGAAGATGGTCAACACAAGTGAGGTAGGCAAGTTGTTCTCCTATTGGTGAAATGAGAATCAGGTCATTATTTTGGCTTGGTAAGTTTTTTGACTGAGGTATATTTTCCCAGGCCAGTCACATTCAGTGTTGCACATTGCAAAGTTATTATGCCTCACTGGTCAGTGGAAGAGTTAGGCTCATTGAACAAGTACAATTCAGGTACAGCCTGCTTTTTTCTTCTATTTAAGTAACCTGACCTAACAGCCATGGGATTCTGTTGTTGACTCTTAAACATTTCAGGATTTTCAGGTTTGCTCAAGAGACGTAAATGATCAATTTGTGATTCAGAGATCTCTTCCTTCTCACATGCTCCATGTTACTTTGGTTAGTAGATTGATATCTCCAAGTAAGAAAACCAGGATAATAGAGATACGAAATAATTTGCTCAAGGCCTCACAACATAAATACTGAAGTCCTCTATGGTAAAATTATGTATGACTGGTGCCCCTTATTTGTGGATGTCTATAGAGACAAAATTGCTCTGTCACCCAGGCTGGAGTGCAATGGCATAATCTTGGCTCACTGTAACCGCCACCTCCCGGGTTTAGGTGATTCTCCTGCCTCAGCCTCCCAAGGAGCTGGGATTACAGGGGTATGCCACCATGCCTGCTAATTTTTGTATTTTTAGTAGAGATGGGGTTTCACCATGTTGACCAGGCTGATCTCAAACTCCTGACCTCGGGTGATCTATCCACCTCAGCCTCCCAAAGTGCTGGGGTTACAGGCGTGAGTCACTGCGCCCATCCTGGAAAGGCTTTTATCAATACTAACTACAGTATTATTCAAGAGAAGTTTTGATGGAAATTCGTTAACAACTATTGGGGGTCATTAGACCAGCTTGGTAAGGTCAGAAAAAAATTCCTGGAACTAGAGAGTAGAGGATCACCACAGAAAAAAAGTGGAAAGGTGTGTTCTACCAGGAGTGAAGAGTACAGAGACCCTAAAAAAACACAGAGACATAAACACATGGCTGTGAAGTGAAATCATCTTGGAATTAACATTTGGGGAGTGACAGATGATATTGGATAAGCAGGGGCCAAATGATGGAGAACAAGTAAGTGGTGGGAACCGATTGAAAGATTTTAAGCAAGGAAGTGACATGATTAGACTTCTTTTTAGATAGAAAGGTTCCTGCCATCATGTAAACCAGAGAATGGAATTGAAGACTAGAGAGGCAGCAGTATCAGTTATGATGTTATTGCAGTAGAACAGGTAAGAAATGAAAGCTTAAAAGTCCAGCACACATTTAGAGAACAGTCTGGTTTGGAGATATTTAGATATATATTTGGGAATTATCCATTTATAAGAGGTTAAGTAAAATCAGAGTAAGCAAAATGAACTATAGAGACCACACAACATGAGAAGAGATAGAGAACTTAGAATTCTGTGACAACTGGGTGCGATGGTTCATGCCTGTAATCCCAGCACTTTGGGAGGCCGAGGCAGGTAGATAACTTGAGTCCAGGAGTTCAAGACCAGCCTGGCCAAAATGGTGAAAACTCACCTCTACTAAAAATACAAAAATTAGCCAGGCGTGGTGGCACATTCCTGTAATCCCAGATACTTGAAAGGCTGAGGCATGAGAATTGCTTAAACCTGGGAGGAGAAGGTTGCAGGGAGCCGAGATCATGTCAGTGCACTCCAGACTGGGCAACAGAGCAAGACTCTGTCTCAAAAAACAAACAAAAATAAGAAAAAGAATTCTGTGACAAAGTATCCTTTTTTTTTTTCTTATAAAACTATTTCTCTGAGAAAGCATCATTTAAGGAGCAGATGCAAGGAGGGGATCCTAAGGAGATCTCACATCTAATAATCCTCATTTCTTTTTTTTTTTAGTTGGCCCAGCCCAGCCAAATTCAATTCAGGCTAGGCTAGGCTAGGCTAGGCCCCATAATCCTCATTTTCAAAAGTTCTTTTTTATATATCCAACTTAGGTCTTTCATGCTTTAATCAAAGTCTGTTTCTTCTGTTCACTCTCCAGTTGAGATAGAAAGCAGCTGTTCATCATTTTGTATATAACAACCCTTCCTGTGCTTAAATACTGTTATTAAGAAACCTAGTAGTCTTCTCTAAATTGGGCTAAATAATTTCTAGCTCCTATTTTTCCAACCCTTTAATCATCTCTGTGACTGTCTGTTGAATCCCTTCCACTTTCTCCACATCCCTCTTTAAGTTGTGGAGTCTGTTGCTGGACATTGTATTTTCAAGATTCACTGTGAGGCTCATGAGATAAGTTTCTTAAATTTCTTATGTAATAACCTAATATATCTCAGTGCTGTGCTGGGACTGCTCCATGTTTACTAGGATTTTTCATAAGCCAATTTATTTTGGTTTGCCTAACTGGCTAAAGTAAGTTTTTGTATTTATTGTTAACTTTAAATCTTTGTTGTGGCATTTCAAGGAGATAATTTTCTTTTTCTTTTTCTTTCTTTTTTTTTTTTGAGATGGAGTCTGGCTCTGTTGCCTAGTCCAGAGTCAGTGGTGCATCTTGGCTCACGCAACCTCCACCTCCCAGGTTCAAGAGATTCTCCTGCCTCAGCCTCCCAAATAGTTGGGGGACTACAGGTGCACACAACCACACCCAGCTAGTGTTTGTATTTTTAGTAGAGACGGGGTTTCACCATATTGGCCAGGCTAGTCTCGAACTCCTGAGCTTGTGATCCACCCACCTCAGCATCCCAAAGTGCTAGGATTACAGGTGTGAGCCACCACGTCCAGCCAAGGAGATAATTTTCAATACCTTCATGCGGTTGAATGAAATTAGTTGGTCTGATCCTGTTCTCATAGATATCAGTTGGGGTAGGAGGTAAAAGCTTTGCATGGACTCCAGGTATGTACATAGATGACATAGACTGTGGTATTTTTCTTCTTCTGTTATTGTTTAACCTATAAAATCAGATTCAAGTGTAAATGTGAAGTAATCTCCCTTATTTCCTGTACCTCACTGCTCACTGTATTGCTCATTGACTGCTCGCATGTCTATCTCTCTTATTCCACTTTGAGCTTCTTGAAGAAGGAGCACAATCCTGGTTGTCTTATATTCCCAGTCCACGTTTTATCTCAAGGAGAGTCACATTGGATGCCTGTCTCAAGTGTGGAAAGGAAGATCTTGACCAGCAACGGCACTAGAGTTTCATCTTGCTTGTTGGCTCCAGTTGAATAGCACTAACTTAGTTATTGCTGAGTAATATGATGTTAAGGATTCTGAAGAGATTACTGGCTCATCAAAAAAATACTATGGCAAATTGGCATTGTTGGGAATTGGAATTGTGAATTGTGGTGGCAAATTGTTTACTGTGGACAAGGAATATAAAAGAGAAGGTATAAGCAGCCCATATTTGTCATAAACAACAACAGAAATTATATCTTCATTCCTAAAAGATGCTTTTGTCCCTCCCAGCTAGTTGCAGACTATCCTGATGAGAAAGAAAATAGCACTTTGTTCAGTTTATAGACCATAGCAAAGACAAGAGAAAATCTTAGAGGTCACAGCCCTACTAAGATAGCCACCCACCTACTCATTTGCCCAATTACACAAGGTCTGTTTTTGGTAGCTCTTAGAATTTGGGTGAGTACTAATCTGCATGGTTGTCACACATGGTTCTGAAATGTTACTGCAAGAGTTTTTTTTGTGGTTCTTTCTTGAAGTCCCTCAGGAAATGGTTTTAGTTTGACTTAAAAGCAAACAAAAATCTCTGTGATAGAGATTTTTTTGTTATTTGGGGGATTTTGGGGAAATTAAAGAATTCAGCTGCCACTTTAAAAGTTCCACAAGAGATATGATAATATAGATAAATTGTTATGTTGACAGCATATTGTCAAATGATATATTAATAAAGAAACAGGCCAGGTGCTGTGGTTCATGCCTGTAATCCCAGCACTTTGGGAGGCCAAGGCGGGTAGATCACCTAAGGTCAGGAGTATAAGATCAACCTGGCCAACACAGTGAAACCCGGTCTCTACTAAAAATACAAAACTTAGTGGGGCATGGTGGTATGTGCCTGTAATCCCAGCTACTCGGGAGGCTGAGGCAGGAGAATCGCTTAAACCTGGGAAGTGGGGGTTTCAGTAAGCTGGGATCACACCACTGCACTCCAGCCTGGGTGACAGAATGAGACTGTCTCAAAAAAAGAAAGAAAGAAAGAGAAAGAAAGAAAGAAAGGAAAGAAAGAAAGAAAAGAAAGAAAGAGAGAGAGAAAGGCAATAGAACAATAAAAATATTGTGACATGTTTGCGAGACAGGTTGACTTTGGCATAAAACCTGAACTAAGAGGTAGAACAAACTGAAGAATTAGTATGTTGGGGGTATTGCTGAACCCCTGGAATATAGCAAATAGTACTGAAGAACTGTCAGTATATTCGATCTTAGATACTTTTATGTATTTGCTTGTATTTTGTTGCTGTTCTGTGCTTCTTCACTTAACACGAGCCTCCGTGTCTAGACTTTGGAGAACAACTTTAAAGATACATAAATCAAAAACAAACAAACAAACAAACAAAAAGATACATAAATCAGTGGTAAATCTCATGGGTGGACCCTTTATGATGGGTACTGCATCTAAGGTCCACAACTAATGGCAGAGAGAAGCTCTATAAAAGTACAACTTCACTGTGGGTTGCGAGAAAATTCTCTCAGCCTACATTCTTTCTGAGTTACTTCACCTATTTGTTTTCATTATCACAAATATAGTAATAACACCAAGTCTACAGCTGCACCCCAAACCTTTCACAAGAGGTGCTATCTGCTACACGTATGCTCCACTTACCTCTTAAACTCAACTAGCCTAAAATCACTGACGTTACAATTTCCCTTCAAACCTACTCCTTCTCTGGTATTCTTTATTGCAGTTAGTGTTGATGCTATGCCTCACAATAGTCTTGCACTCTTCCATTTTCCATATTTCCCACATTCATCCAACCACCAAGTCCTGTCAGTTATACCTCCTACTTAGCTCTTAAATCCTTTTCCTACTCTCTGTGTCTGCTGTTACTGCCCTGGTTTGGCCTATCATCCTGTCCTATTCCAAATACTTCAGCAAACCTATTTACTAGTCTCTTCTAATCTCTGGTCTGCCATACATAAGGCAGACAGACCTATATAGGTAAGGACCTATATGTTTTAATTTTGTTTCCATATTTTATTTGTTTGGATTTTTTTTTAAGAGATGAGGTCTCACTATGTTGCCCTGGCTGGTCTTGAACTTCTGGGCTCAAGTGATACTCTCACCTCTGCCTCCCAACACATTAGGATTACAGGCTTGAGCCACTGTGCCCAGCCAGTTTCCCTATTTTAAAAGTTCATTGACTCCTCATTGCTTGTAAGATAAAGTTTAAGCTTGTTGACATGGAATTCTGTGATTTGCCCCCATCTAACATTATATTTTAATCTCTCATCCTCTTCCACTTCTTGTCTTTTGACTTGTTCTCTAATAATGGTGCTGTTTCTCCACTGTTCCTGTTTGAAACACTCTACCCTGGCCCTTTCTACACTCTTCATCATTTAGCTAGTTCCTAATTGTTCTTTTATAAAACCTATCTTAGTTTTACTATCTCTTCCTAGAAAGTCTTCCTTCCTACCTACCTACATACATACACCTTTGTGCCTTTATAATACCCAGGATTCATGCCTCTCTTTGCCCTTCCCAAATTATTTTAACATGTGTATACACATATTTGTCTGCACTGCCGTGCTGTGAATTCTCTAGAGGGATATCGTGTCATAGCTACCTCTGTATCCACAACACACTAGCATAGTGCTCTACAGTGGCAATCTTGTTTTTTGTTTGTTTTTGTTTTTGTTTTTGAGACAGAATCTTACTCTCTTGCCCAGGTTGGAGTTCAGTGGCATGATCTCAGCTCACTGTAACTTCCACCTCCCAGGTCCAAGTGATTCACCTGCCTCAGCCTCCCAAGTAGCTGGGATTACAGATGTGTGCCACCACACCCAGCTAATTTTTGTAGTTTTAGTAGAGACAGGGTTTTGCCATGTTGGCCAGGCTGATCTTGAACTCCTGACCTCTGGTGATCCACCCATCTAGGCCTCCCTAAGTGCTGTGATTACAGGCAGGAGCCACTGCACCTGGCCTACACTGGTAATCTTTATTGTTGTTGTTGTTTTAGAGACAGAGTCTCCCTGTGTTGCCCAGGCTTGTCTTGGGCTCCTGAGCTCAAGAGGCCTCCCATCTTTGCCTCTCAAAATGCTGGGATTACAGACATGAGACTATTAGAATAATCAGTGTAAAAAGAAGAAAATTACAAGTCATACCCCATTCTTTCCATAATTGACAGTCTTCAATAAAATAGATCATCTAAGTTCAAAAAATTTACATTTTTCTTTCTGTAGTACTAAAACTATTTCCATTTTGAATGAAAAAAAAATTTTTTTAAAAGATGGGGTTTCACCATGTTGGCCAGGCTGGTCTTGAACTCCTGACCTCAGGTGATCCACCCGCCTCGGCCTCCCAAAGTGCTGAGATTACAGGCGTGAGCCACCGTGCCCGGCCCTTGAATGAAAATTTTTAAATATAGTTTATAGTATTTCCATTTTTCCTAAATTATCTCCTAGTCTCCCCAAAAAATTGATAACCAAGACTCTAATAAAAGGAATTAACAAGATGAAAGTTTTTCATCTGCAGATCTTGGAATCTCTGTCTCCCTTTGCTTAGCAACTTTCCCTGTTTAGTCTCCAGGTTAATCAATTATTTTCCCAGCTACTACGTTTTATGTTTGTGTTTGTTAAACTGTTTGCAAATGTACTTATGGAAGGATTTTATTGAAAAACCATAAACATAATAAGACAACTATAGTTTTTAACCATCCAATTTTAAACCTTTATTGATATTTTTGGTTTTAAAAAGGAAGTCATAGAAATACTTCTTTGCTTATTTTGGAGTACATGGTGAATTTAAACAATTCATTCTTTGAATATTTTGGTTATTGTGCATTATATTTTTACTAGAAGACAGGTTTTTCATATTTTGCTCACTAAAAATTGGAGTGAGCTCTCCTTTAATACAAGCATGTGACCATTCCTAAAATACCTACCTGCCAGGCTGGAATTGATTCATGGGGTGTTGGATCAGTGTTAGTGCTTTCGGAGAGTTCAGTAAGTGAGAGAATGCTAAGAAATCAAAGAGACCACAGTTGCTCTGTTAGAGCTCTCTGTTGTTCCATTTAATTTTTGCCATAGACAAATTTAAAATGAGATTGTTTAATGTAAAATTTACTTTTCATGGCTAAGGGACAACCTGAGTTAAAATGTGCCTCTTTCTTGAAATCACATGAGACAAAAAGATGTTCTCTGTCTTTTAAAATACATGTAATCATGCCTTCTGTGCCACTTCCTACGGGATTTTTTTCACATTCATTCTCTTGCATTTTGATAAAGTAAAAAATCTTTAAAGATTCAAGAATTTTACATAAGTTTATACTTCTTTTAACTAATTTATATAGTCAGAATAATAGTCCTATGAATATCATTCATTCATTCATTTTTTTTCTTGAGATAGAGTCTCACTGTTTTGCCCAAGCTGGAGTACAGTGACTCAGTCTCACTCACTGCCACCTTCACCTCCTGGGTTCAAGCTATTCTCCTGCCTCAGCCTCCCAGGTAGCTGGGATTACAGGCATGCACCACCACACCTGGCTAATTTTTATATTTTTAGTAGAAATGGTGTTTCACCATATTGGCCAGGATGCTCTCAAACTCCTGACCTCAAGTAATTCACTCACCTTGGCCTGCCAAAGTGCTGGGATTACAAGTGTGAGCCACCACTCTGGGCCATTCATTCTTGATAGATAGGTATGAAATGAGTAAACAAAGCAACCAATCAATGACATGAGAAAGATGATATGTCTTAAAATTTCTGTGTAATATTTTAAATATGTTATAGTGTGCACCTATGGTTTTAATCTATCAAGTGCTTGTTCTGAGAATTGCCCATCCCCAGTTTTTTTTTTCACTTTCATTTTCTTTTTTATTTATTTTTATTTTTTAATAAAGACGGGGTTTTGCCTTGTTGAACAGGCTGGTTTCGAAATCCTGACCTCAAGTGATCCACCCGCCTCAGCCTCCCAAAATGCTGGGATTACAGGCGTGAGCCACCGTGCCCGGCCAACTTTCATTCTCAAAAGATATGATCCCTCTCTGATTCTTAATAGAGCTGCCAATTCTCCCATGACACTGCTGGTCACAGGGGTGGGCACTTGAAACAAGCTGGCCTGGTGAATCGTAGACTTTTGATCCAGAAAATAGGGTCATATGATGACACCATCATTATGGAAAGAAAAAGCAACATAGTCAGTCTCTTTTAATGGCTGACATTATAAGATGTAAGTCTGAATGGTATTGGTGGTACTGTAGCAGTTTAAAGTGTAAGTTATGAACTTAAAGAGGCTTCTACTGGCCAAAGATAGGATAATTTGAGCATCAATAAAAATATGAGCACCCAAAGCAGGTGAGTCACTTGAGCCTAGGAATTTGAGATTAGCCTGGGCAACATGGCAAAACCCCATCTCAGCTATGGAGACAAAAGATTAGCAGGGCATGTTGGCACACGCCTTGTAGTCCCAGCTACTCAGGAGGCTGAGGTAGAAGGATCACTTGAGCCCAGGAAGTTGAGGCTGCCGTGAGCCATAATTATGCCACTACACTTCAGCTTGGGCAAATGAAGTCAGACCCTGTCTCAACTCATTAACTCATTATTTTGAGCACTAGTTGGTAAAGGAAAAGAATTAAGGATTTGGCCAGGCATGGTGGCTCACGCCTATAATCCCAGCACTTTGGGAGGCCGAGGCGGGTGGATCACGAGGTCAAGAGATCGAGACCATCCTGGTCAATAAGGTGAAACCCCGTCTCTACTAAAAATACAAAAATTAGCTGGGCATGGTGGTGCACACCTGTAGTCCCAGCTACTCGGGAGGCTGAGGCAGGAGAATTGCTTGAACCCGAGAGGCAGAGGTTGCGGTGAGCTGAGATTATGCCATTGCACCCCAGTCTGGGTAACAAGAGCAAAACTCCGTCTCAAAAAAAAAAAAAAGAATTAAGGATTTATCCTGCCTTCCTTGTATTTACTGTACATTAGAGTAACTAAATAGTTTTTTTTTTTAAAATAGACTCGGGGTCTTGCTATATTGCTCAGGCTGGTCTCAAACTCCTGAGCTCAAACAGTCTTCCCACCTCAGCCTCCCAAATTGCTGGGATTACAGGAGGGAGCCACTGTGCCCAGCTACTAAGTAGTTAATGAAGAAAGTTCTTTCTTGATAGAGGTATTCTACCTAATAAAGGAAGAGCGAATGATAGACTAGATTACCCTTTTTTACAGACTCCTGATGAAACAATGGATGACCTGAACTGTCCAATACAATAACTACTAGTTGTACATGGCTTTGAGTGCTTGAAATGCTGCTGGTCTAAATTGAAATGTGTTCTAAGCAGTGGCAGGCGCAAATGTTTAATGGCTGACTCTCTGAAAGGAAGAGAACCGTGATTTGTGTTGTTCGTCATGGTATAAATACTCCCACCATATCCAATTTTGAGCTACCAACAAGATGTCATTGTATGTAGAGTTGAGATAAAATGCTTACAATAGGTGGCTCCGGCACCCACTGGCTGTGAGTGAAAAAAATCACATCAGACTTTGGAAATTAAATATGAAAAAAAAGAATATAAAATATCTCTTTAATAATCTTTATCTTGGCTGGGTGCAGTGGCTCACCCCTGTAATCCCAGCACTGTGGGAGGCCACAGTGGGAGGATCACATGAGCCCCCCCAAAAAAAGAAAAGAAGGGAAAATTGATTAACATAAAAGAAAGTGAGGCCGGGCATAGTGGCTCACGTCTGTAATCCAAGCACTTTGGAGGCCAAGGCAGGCAGATCACCTGAGGTTGGGAGTTCAAGACCAGCCTGACCAACATGGTGAAACCCCATCTTTTAAAAAGAAAAAAAAAAAGAAAGTGGCTCATGCTTATAATCCCAGCACTTTCAGAAGCTGAGGTGGGAGGATCATTTGATGCCAGGAGTTCAAGACTCACCTGGGCAACATAGCAAGACTATATCTCTAGTTTATAATAATAATAATTATAAAAAAGAAAAAAAGGAAGTGGAAGTTGATATGCAAAGAAACAGAGACTTGAAACTGTGGGAACTGATGTGATTCAGGTCCCTGGGGCCAGTTCCCCAAGATTCACATGTACTCCAGTATCCTCCTAATTAATATCTCTTTTTGCTTAAGCTGGTTCACACTGCATCTTTTGTGAAGTGCAAATCACACAGTTTGAACTAATAGATAAACATATACTCTCACCCTAATATCCCATTGGATATTTGAAGCTTTTTTGTGTGTTCTGGGACCAGCCAGTCTTTGGTTAGTTTTCTGGAGTTGGTACTTGGGCTCTAGGTTGGTTGCCTCCCAATTTGAATAAGTTACTCCACATTTAGCTTAAAATTTAGAAGCTTGCCTTCATTGTATTGACTGATTATTAATCTTAAAAAGGCTAACTTGCCTTCTTCATGATTTAAATTAATAAATTTAAGGTGTTATAACTTCCAGTAGTTATACATCTAAAATAACAGTACTTCTTTTTTTTAAATCCTCTAGACTAGTTATCTTCAAAGTGTCATGATCTATTGGAAAACATGAAGACACAGATGCCACTTTTATTTCTATTTATTTTATCCATACAATAATCAATGCTGATATTTAATATAGAGATTGACAATATATTATAATTTATAAATATTATTTATGGGGCCACTTACTAAATTTTTTTACTCATAGGCATGAGAAATCCAAATAGTTTAGAGATTACTGTTGTCAGCCAATTAGTTTTGAACCTTCCTTTATCACAACTGGCTGATATTCCAGGCCCAACCTCATTCTTCCAACAGCTTACTTCTTCAAACTGAATTTATGATACTAACTCCCATACTCTTCTGACTCCATCTGGGTTTCTAATTCCATTAACTAACACCAGCTTGTTATTTACATTAGAGATATGATCAGTAATTCCAGAAACCTTCTATCCCTTAAACTATTATCTAATCAATCACCAAATACTGTCTGATCTACCGCCTACATGTTTCTTGAATCCTCAGGTTCTCTCTACCTATGGGATACATCATCAAGTCTCACCCCCTTATTGTAATAACTCTTCCTAAGAAGTCTTTCTGCATTCAGATTGCTTTCTCTCTAATTTGTCCTCTACCATGAAGACATATGATCTTTTTAAAACATAAATCTGGTCTTGTCCCTCAGGTTTAAGCCTCTCAATCAATGTCTACTGATTGCTCTAAAAGCTCAAAATCTTTAAGTTCTTGCATGATTGCCCTCACCTCCACTTCTCCACTCTTTTCCTCGCATTCTATCCAAGGCGTTCCCCTTCCAGTTCTTCCAACACCATACTGCTTTCTGCCTTGAGATGCATGGATGCTCATAACTTCCTTCCTTGCTTAACAAACTCCTATTTACCTTTCATGTTCCCACTTAAATATCAGTCGCCAAGGATGCTCCAGAGGAGCTCAGGTCCCAACTTTCAAAACAGGCTGTGTTTTTCTTTCAGAGCATGTATGTATTAATATTTACCTGTTCCACCAGGTTGTAAGGTTCAGAAGAGCAGAATTAATATCCACAATGCCAAGCACAGCATCTGACACAGAGTAGGTAGTAATGAGTATTTGTTGCATTAGTGAACGGACAAATATCTTTAACTGTGGTTATTTCCTTTCTCTTTCTGTTTCCCTAAATGATTACTTTATGTGTAAATTATCCTATTTATTTTTGTTTATTCATTTATTCTCCAAATAGTTGTTCCAGGTGCTGCTCTCTTTCAACTGATTTGTAGTTCTTGCTTATATTGCTTATATTTCTCAGGATATCATTTGTAACCAAATAATTCATAAGGTTAGAAGGTTCGTACCTAGACAAACTTGAGTCACTGCTCTACCACTTACTTGTGATGGGGACTTTAGGCAAGTCAATTAATTAGAAGGTTAGTTTGAGGTTCTATAATAGATGGTAAATAAAACACTCAGTACAGTTCATAGCACCTTGTTGGAGCTCCATGAACCAATGTTCTTTTCTGTCCAACCTCAAGGTTGAAGGAAAAGGGCTCAGTCCTTGCTCCCTCCAAGATATGGTATAATTTCTTCTCCATAAACTGTAATCAGAAAGGTCTCAGAGCCAAATTTCAAAGAGATCTCTCCCATTTTAATCCCTTAGTAACTAAATGAGTCATTAAGTTTTCTATCTGGTGAGTAAAAATTAGATCTGAATTCTATAATTTAGGCTGTATGTTTAACAAAGGAGAAAATTACAATTTTCCACAGGACTTACCTCCTCCTTTTCACAACAATCAAATAGAAGATCGGTCTAGCAGCAGGATATGGAGTAGATTCAGGAGTCCGGAAGCCCACCTAGTAAGCTGTTGTAATAATTAATGTAGGCATGAGATGGCAAAGGCCTGTTGGCAAGGGAACTAGAAAGGAAGGGAGAGAGGGGAAAAATCCTAAAGGGAGAACTTTTCTGATGATCAGTCTGAAGTGGCCACTCTACTTACCATTTTTTTGTTTTGAGACAGAGTCTTACTCTGTTGCCCAGGCTGGAGTGCAGTGGTGCTATCTTGGCTCACTGCAAACTCCACCTCCTGGCTTTAAGCATTCATTTCTGGTGCCTCAGCCTCCTAAGTAGCTGGGATAACAGGCACCCACCACCACGCCTGGCTAATTCTTGTATTTTTGTAGACACAGGGTTTCACCATGTTGGCCAGACTGGTCTTGAACTCCTAACCTCAGGTGATCCACCCACTTGGCCTCCCGAAGTACTGGGATTACAGATGTGATAAAAATTTTTTAAAGAAAGAAAATGTTGGCTGGGCATGGCGAGTCATGCCCATAATCCTAGCACTTTGAGAGGCTAAGGCAGGGGAATCACCTGGGCCCAGAAGTTCAAGACCAGCCTGAGCAACATGGTGAAACCTTGTCTCTACAAAAAATATAAAAATTTGCTGGGCATGGTGGTGTGAGCATGTGGTCCAAGCATGTGGTCCCACCTACTTGGGAGGCTGAGACAGTAGGATCACTTGAGCCTGGGAGGTCAGGCTGCAGTGAGCTATGATCATGTCATTGCACTCCAGCCTGGGCAACAGATCAAAACTGTGTCTCAAAAAAAAAAAAAAAAAAAAATAGAAAAAGAATGTTAATCATGGCTGTCTCAGAATGTTGGGGTCATGTGTGATTTTCATATATATATATATTTTTTTTTTTTTTTTATTCTGGGAATGTGTGATTTTCATTTCATCCTTCATGCTTTTCTGAAATTTCAAGGTTGTAGAAATAAGGAACTATAAAATATTAAAATAAGAAAAATGCATCATATAATCATAGATTTCATTCACTCATTTATGAATTTGTTTACTAAATATGTAATGTGTTTAGTATTTAGTCTACGCTTAACACTTTCCTCAGTGCTAGAATTAGAAGCTTAAGCCAGGCATGGTAGCACATACTTGTAGTCCCAGCTACTCAGGAGGCTGAGGTGAGAGGATTGCTTGAGCCCAGGAGTTCAAGACCAGCCTGGACAACATAGTCAGATCCCATCTCAAAAAAAAAATAGAATTAGAAGTTTAGAGGTTAAATATAAACCATTTCATTGGGAGGCTGGAAAAACTCAGAGAGGTTTTGAGACAACCTTAGGTAGTTAGTGACAGGACTAGAAGAGATCACTCTTTCTGCTTCTAGACTTTCCTCTTTTTTTAAAAAATCATTGTAACACCTTGTACAATAAGGACATGATTTATCCAACCATATAATCAAGCAGTATGTTTCCTTAGTGGACGTTTTTCCATTTCCCTTTGATATACCACCCTCACATTCTTTATTCCAGAGTTCAGTTGTGTACATACCATTTCTCAGTTCAGAAACCTCCAGAATAAAATTTAGACTCTTTACCTTGACTTTCAAGGCCTTCCCCAGTCTGGCTTTTACATACTATCATCCCTCTGTATTCGTGGGTTCTACATCATGGATTCAACCAAACTTGGGATAAAATTTTAAAATTTTTATTTTTATTTTTTTGAGACAGAGCCCCACTCTGTTGCCTAGGCTGAAGTGCACTGGTGCAATCTTTGCTCACTACAAACTCTGCCTCCTGGGTTCAAGCAGTTCTCCTGCCTCAGCTTCCCGAGCAGCTGGGACTACAGGCATGCACCACTATACCCAGCTAGTTTTTGTATTTTTAGTAGAGATGGGGTTTTGCCATGTTGGCCAAGCTGGTCTTGAACTCCTGACCTCAAGTGATTTGCCTGCCTTGGCCTCCCAAAGTGCTGGGATTACAGGCGTGAGCCACTGCGCTCAGCTAAAAAAAAATATTTTTTTTTTAATTTCATCTATACCGAACATGTATGCTTTTTTCTTTCTTTTATTTTAGTTTTCTTTTTTGAGGGGGACAGGGTCTCCCTATGGTTGCCGAGGCTGGTCTCAAACTTCTGAGCTCAAGCAATCCTCCCACCTTGGCCTCCCAAAAGTACTGGATTTACAGATGTAAGCCAACTTACCTGGCCTCCACTTTTTTCTTGTCATTATGCCCTAAACAATACAGTATAACAAATATTTACATAGCATTTACATTGTGTTAGGTATTATACATAGCATTTACATTGTGTTAGGTATAATCTAGACTACTAGATTTAAAGTACACAGAAGGATGTGCATAGGTTTTATGCAAATACTACACCATACTATATAAGGGTCTTGAACATCCATGGATTTTTGTATTCATGGGGGTCTTGGAACCAATCCCCCGTGGATATTGAGGAGTGACTCTACTTCTCAGCTATCATATTTGGTCTGCTCATTGTTCATGTGTAGGACATAACAAATTTATCTATTGTTTGTGCCCTTCATGTTTCATGCCTTTTTTTTTTTTAGATTTGTTCCTATTATTAAGTAATTTTCTCAACAGAGGTGAGTGGCCGGAGTGGGAGATAGCCAGATAGCCAACCAGTGAGTAAAACTGAACCTTGATCATCAGTCACAAGGGCTTAACTTCTGTTTGGTTCACCACTTAATAGGTATACTATCATTAGTAAATAACATTGACCCCCTTTGAAAAACCTGTGCACTTCACAAGGTTATTGTTCTTCATTTACTAATTCCCATGTAATAAGATAGATTAGATAGATAGATAGATAGATGGATTATGGACAGGATCTTACTCTGTTACCCAGGCTAAAGTGCAGTGATGCCAGCATAGCTCACTGAAGCCTCCAACTTCTGGATCAAGCAATCCTCCCACCTCTGCCTCCAGAATAGTTAGGACTGTAGGTGCTTGCCACCACACCTAGCTAACTTCTTAATTTTTATAGAGATGAGGTCTCACTCTGTTGCCCAGGGTGATCCTGAGCTCCTGGCCTCAAGCAATCCTCCCGCCTTGGCCTCCCAAAGTGTTGGAATTACAAGAGTCAGCCACTGCACCTGGCTCCCATGTAATGAGTTTTTATTGCATATTTACTACTCAGCAGAGTCTGTGTTAGATACTAAGCATTCATCAGTGAACAAGATCAATATCGTCTCTATACTCATGGATCTAGGAGGAAAACAGAAAAAAAAGTCAATTGAAAACAAAGCAATTACAGATTGTGACAAATGTTATGAAAAAACAAATGAAAGCAGAAAAGAGAAACTTTTTATTTTATTTTTTGAAACGGTCTCACCCTGTCACCGAGGCTATAGTACAGTGGTGGTGCAAACAAGGCTCACTGCAGCCTTGACCTTTTGGGTTCAAGCCATCTTCCTACCTCAGCCTCTCAAATAGGTGAGACCACAGGTGTCCAACACCATGCCCAGTTAATTTTTTTTTAATTGTGTAGAGACAGGATCTTGCCATGTTGCCCATGGCGGATGAAAGAAAAGCTTTGGATAAGAATGAGTATGATATTTAGGCAGGGAATGCATTTTTAAAATAGAATAGTATATATAAAGACCGAGAGATGGAAAAGACTATAATATTGGAGGAGTTGAAAGAAGATGCTTGCCAGGGTGAAGTGGATAATTGAGGAGAATGAAGTGAGATGATGTTAGAGAAAAGGCAGAGCCAGATCTGTAGGGCCCCACAGCCATAGTAAGATACAAGGAGATTATTCTAAGGGTTGTGGGACAGTGAGAGGGTTGTGACATGGTGTGATTTTCTTTTTTGTGTGGTGTTTTTTTTTTTTTTTTGAGACGAAGTCTCGCTCTGTCACCAGGCTGGAGTGCAGTGGCATGATCTTAGCTCACTGCAACCCCTGCCTCCCGGGTTCAAGTGATTCTCCTGCCTCAGCCTGCCGAGTAGCTGGGACTGTAGGCGCAAATCACCACACCTAGCTAATTTTTGTATTTTTAGTGGAGACGGGGTTACACCATGTTGGCCAGGATAGTCTAGATCTCTTGACCTCGTGATCTGCCCGCCTCGGCTCTCAAAATGATGGGATTACAGGTGTGAGCCACTGAGCCTGGCTGGTCTGGTTTTCACTTTGAGAAGTTATTCTACCGCTAGGCGCGGTGGTTCACGCCTGTAATCCCAGCACTTTGGGAGGCCGAGGCGGACGGATCACGAGGTCAAGAGATCGAGACCATTCTGGCCAATACGGTGAAACCCCGTCTCTATTAAAAATACAAAAAAAATTAGCCGGGCGTGGTGGCATGCGCCTGTGGTCCCAGCTACTAGGGAGGCTGAGGCGGAAGAATTGTTTGAACCCAGGAGGCGGAGGTTGCAGTGAGCAAAGATTGCGCCACTGCACTCCAGACTGGTGACAGAGCAAGACTCCATGTCAAAAAAAAAAAAAAAAAAGTTATTCTACCATTTGTATAGAGAATGGAATAAAGTAAAAGCCACTGAGTGTAGCCCAGGGTAGCAATGTTGAAGGCATGGACTAAGGAATGCAGTGTCAGTAGAGGGGAGTAGACATAGTTAAGGGATATTTTGGAGACAAATTATGAAGACTATATGAAATAATGAATTTAACAAGCTCAGTAAATATAAAATGCTTGTATATTTTGAATTTTAGTGTCATACCTCTGAGTCTTATTGAACCAGAAGGATTGTATAATATTAAGTTATTCTGCTACCAGTACACTTAATTATATCTGCTTTTTTTATCTGTATTGTATTGCCTGTCTTATCTAACTAAATCTGCTCTTTTAAAAAATGTACCTTGTTCTTAAATTCTCAATATAAGAATTCATTTATTCAACAAATATTCATTAAACCAAAAATATGGGACTTTTAACATAAATGTATTTAGATAGCAGATTTTAATATAATTTGATGAAAACATAATTTATATATTATTTACATTTAAAGATATACAATAGTTGCTCTGCACAGCTCTTAAAATACAAAAGAAGTTCCTTTATTAAACTGTGAGAATTGTGTGCTAGCACAATGCAAAGATTGTTGGTGGAAAAAAACAGAACAAAATGATAATTTCGACTGGAACTTAAGGTTATACAGGCTTGCAGCATTTTCATGTCTAAATAAATAATGACAAATTACCTGAGTAAAGAATATTATGAATTACCAAACAACATACATGACTATGTCTTTGATTTTAAAATCTTCTACTAATAAAATATAGTGTAGTAAATGGATATTAGTGAATTTTCCTATACTTTAATAAAGCCAAATGTGCTTCTTCTTATAGAACTTCTACCTGCCAAAATAAAATTCAAAACAAAATGAAAAAATGCTTATTTTGCCCCAAGTTAAACCTAATATTCTTTGAGGAGTTTCTGAATTTCAAATAGATCCTATCACCCACAAATGGTGACAAATTATATCCTGTCTATTTAAATGCCTAGCCTTTGTTTAAAGTAAGTAGATTAACATTTTTATTGTTAAGATATACTTCTCCAATCTAGGTTTGATAGATTATCAGCAATTTTTTAAAACCCACTACAACAGTCCTTGCTGTTTCTGCCCACTCCTCTCTCCCCCTGACAAGAACCCCTTTCTTTCCTTCCCACAGTAAGATTCTATGACTCATCACTTTTGAATGCAGGCAATAGTCTAGCACTTTCCTTTCATCACCCGGTTGCAAAAGTTTTTTGTTATTGAACAGCTTTTGATAAATGCTTGTCTTATTATTATTTAGAGACAGGGGTCGAGGTACATGATGGCACTGTGGGAGGTCAAGGCAGGATAACTTGAACTCAGGAGTTTGAGACCAGCCTGGACAACATGATGAAACTCATCCCTACTAAAAATGCAAAAATTAGCTGGGCATGGTGGCATGCACCTGTAGTCAAAGCTGCTGGAGAGGCTGAGGTCAGGGGATCACTTGAGCCTGGGAGGCAGAGGTTGCGGTGAGCCTAGATTAAGCCACTGCATGCCAGCTGGTGACAGAGTGAGATCCTGTCTCAAAAAAACAAAATAAAAAAGAAAGAAAGATGGGAGGGTGGGGGCAGTGCTCTGTCACTCAGGCTGGAGAGGAGTGGCACAATTATGGCTCGCTGTAGGCTTGAACTCCTGGGCTCTAGAGATCCTCCTGCCCCAGCCTCCCGAGTAGCTGAGACTACAGGCATAAACCACTGTGACCCACCCTAACATTATTTTTAAGTCCAGGTGTTCCTGTAAACATTTTTTTTTTTTTTTTTGAGATGGAGTCTTGCTCTGCCGCCCAGACTGGAGTGCAGTGTCACAATCTCGGCTTCTGCAACCTCTGCCTCGGGGGTTCAAGCAATTCTCCTGTCTCAGCCTCCGGAGTAGCTGGGACTACAGGCGCCTGCCACCATGCCTGGCTGATTTTTTAATTTTTGGTAGAGAGGGGTTTGGTCAGTCTGGTCTCAAACTCCTGACCTCGTGATCAGCCTGCCTCAGCCTCCCAAAGTGCTGGGATTACAGGTGTGAGCTACCATGCCTGGCCCCTGTAAACATTTTTAACATGAAGAGTAAATTATTTGCCTCTGCTCTTTCCTCATCACTTTTTTCAGAGCATTTATAGTACTAGGCAGCCCAAGGCAAAGTGTTCAGGAGTTTATACATTTAAGCACCCTGAGGGATACCTAAATGGTCCCCTCAGCACTTCACTTCTGAAGCTGCGGCCAGGATTTATGGGCATCCATGTTCTCCTGTGTAATCTTTTTCACTGATGATTAGCTGGATTGGCCCCAAAGGATAAAATAACCCAAGGCTGTTTAACACGTCCACACACATCATTCAGGAATAGGAAGGAAGGTTCCCTGCCATGTGCAGAGCTTGCCGTCATGGCACTTTTCTTCCAAACATATAGATACATGTTTGACAGGCCATTCCGATTGCAACCATGAATATCATGGCTTCTTGTGTTATGCCTCCGTTTTTAAATTTTACTTTTCATTTCTTCCCTATCTCACCAAGTGTGTATTTTCCACCTCTTAAAGTTTCCTATACACTGACATTTATAGGATACATAATTTCATTGTCTTATCAATAATGGAACACTGAAAAATATTTACGGAAGATATTGATCTATTTTTTTGATGATAATATACAAGGTAAAGTTATTTTTGTTTTGTTTTTAAAGAAGGCCTATTCAGTTTAAGAGGAAATCATTATTACATACACATAGGTATAAAGTATAGAAATATCTTCCCTAACATGCAAAATGTTTCCCTTTATTCCTGACTCCATTTCCCCACTCCCTTCTGACCCGGTCTCATTTATATCAGCTATTAGCGTAGCAACCATTTCTGACAAGAGAAGGCACATCAATGTTTTTTTTTTTTTTGACACAAAGTCTTGCTGTGTCACCCATGCTGGAGTGCAATGGCACAATCTTGGCTCACTGCAACTTCTGTCTCCTGGGTTCAAGTGATTGTTGGGCCTTAGCCTCCTGAGTAGCTGGGACTATATGGGCATGCCACCATACCCAACTAATTTTTGTATTTTTAATAGAGACGGGATTTCACTATGCTGGCCAGGCAGGTCTCAAACTCCTGACCTCCCGTGATCCTCCTGCCTTGGCCTCCCAAAGTGCTGGGATTACAGGCATGAGCCACTGTGCCTGGCCAAGGAGGCACATCTAAATTCTGACAAAAACAGCTTTAGGGATGGCACTGCTGAACTAAATCCCTAACTTTCCATGGTCTTCTCTTTGTAGCAATGCCAGAGCCTAAACTTTAAACATGGAGATATTTGGAACTTTGGAACCTCTGAGAGTCTAATGCATCAGAACTAGCACAGAAGAGGAATCTTAGAAACCAGTTTCTTCTCAACCTGAGCTTCAACCCTACCAGCTAGAGATCCCAAGTAAGGCATTTAGCTTCTCTGAGCCTTTGTTTCCTCTTCAGTAAAATAGAAAGAATCCCTTACTGGTTCAATTGTATACCATAGTATTTATAAAGTGATATCCTAATATTAGTTGTGGCTCTCATTTAAAAGGAAAGGCAGAGACTATAACCAAACAAACAAAAGTAGGAATTTAAAGGATCTAACTCTGGAAGCCCCAGTCTAAAACTGCCCTGTCCTAACCTGAATTTACCCCTTTTCTATTACTCAATTGTACAACATTCCTTCCCGCACGTCATACATGTTTGAAATAATATATATTCCCTGTTTTTTTTAAATAGCTCTGTAAATATTCAGAATTCATTAGTCATTCACATATGGTGCTCAATGCTTTAATGGGAAGTTGAGATAACTACATTGAGGACATCAAAGTTTTATTAGGGAAGAAAAAAGCAATCATTAGAAAATATGACATTATTTAGGAGTTGGAAGAGGCCCAAATGGAGGGAAGCAGCACTGCCCTGGGCCAGGGCAGAGGCCCTGGAGAAACACCAGCAGGAGAGAGAAACATGAAGAAAAGGGTAGAGATAACAAGACAGGCTTCACATTTTTCTAGAATGTTCCTCTTTACATAGAAAATGGAAATAAAGCTCTCTCTCTTCCACTCTCCTCAGTAATCCTTCTAGAACCCAGAATTCAAATGAGTAGTATACATCCAAAGTTGACCAGGTTTTTGTGCACTCGCTTGGGAACTCAACCATCACAATGTTTCTGAAAAAAAAAGTATTCCAGTTTCCAGAGTGCCAACCCTGAAATGCATTTTTGGAATGCAATCTGTTTGAAAATGAAATAACAAGGCAGCCTGTATAAGTTAGCTTTCAAAAAAAGTTTGGGGTTAGAAACATATCAACTACTATGAAAAACTGGTTTCTAATGGGGACTCCATTTTTCTGAGCTATCTTGGATACTTTTTGGAAGGAGGTGGGCTACAAACATACCATTGAGATTTCTAGATAAAAAAAAATTTACGTGGATTTTAAGACTTTAAGATGGAGCTATAGAACAGTCTCACCAGTTCAGAGATCCTGGAAATCTTTCTCATAGCCCTGGAATCAACTATTCACTTTAAAATAGAGCTTCATCCAATTTGGAGTAAAGCCCAATTATATCCTAAGAATAATCTCTTCTGCATTAAATCACATCTATGTGAAAAGAAAAAACAAAGCTCTGTAAAAAATATACACTACTGTAGCCATGGCCATAGTTTATTACACCTCTTTATAGTATTTACAATCACTAATACTCACAATTTAAAAAATGAAGTGACAGATTAGGGTGAAATAATTTCCTTTTTTCCCTTTTGTTTAATGCGATAGTACTTTATTAAATAATTTCCAAAGTTCAGTAACTTTTTTCAATCAGAATAGATGTAACTTAGAATTTCTACCACAGTAATTTCACTCAGATAAATTATATGAATTATGGATTATTCATTACTAAATTTTTTTACCCAACTCATCTCTTTCACACATTACCTTATAGTTGCAACCCCAGTAAAATTTGTATTCAAGAAAAGAGCTAGGCTGGGCATAATGTAATCCCAGCACTTTGAGAGTCCCAACAGGAAGGATTGCTTGAGCCCAGGAGTTCAAGACCAGCCTGGGCAACAAAGTAAGACCCCAACTCTGCAAAAAATAAAATTAGCAAAGTTTGGTGGTATGCCTGTAGTCCCAGCTGCTTGGGAGGCTGAGGCAGGAGGATCACTTGAACCCAGGAAATCAAGGCTGCAGTAAGCTATGATGGCACCATCACACTCCAGCTTGGGTGACAAAAGTGAGACCCTGTCTCTAAAAATAGTACTTTTTTTTTTAATTTAACAATTTAAAAATAAGAGAATAACTAACAGTTTTCTCTCTAAGGGCAGTCACCCATATAAGTAGGTGACTATAATTTATCATCCAACCTGGACACTGTTCTCCAGAAAAATGATAAACCAGATGAGACATCAGTAGGTACAGAACAGGACTACCTTAGGAAATCATGACTGTCGTACTCAATTCATAGTTGCTCTTTGGCTGCGCAGACTTCCCTCTCACCAGAGCATGACCTGCAGTAGAGGGGAAGGAGCATGGCCTAATGCAAAGAACACTATATCAGCTCTCATGGGTGCCATCCTACCTAGGGAACAGACACATCATCTACCTCTTTTGGTTTTTTTTGAGACAGAGTCTCACCCTGTTGCCCAGGCTGGAGTGCGATGGTGCATTCTTGGCTCACTGTAACCTCCACCTTCCGGGTTCAAGCGATTCTCCTGCCTTAGCCTCCCGAGTAGCTGGGATTACAGGCAGGTGCCACCATACCCAACTAATTTTTTGTACCTTTAGCAGAGATGGGGTTTCACCATGTTGGCCAGGCTGGTCTTGAACTCCTGACCCCATGATCCACCCTCCTCAGTCTCCCAAAGTGCTGGGATTACAGATGTGAGCCACTGCACCCTGCCATCTACCTCCTCTTTAAACCAGAAACCTAGAAGAACACTGGACTCCTCATTCTCCCTCCTTCCCTTCTTCCAAACACATATCAAGTCTTACTAATTTCACTTCCTAATTCCATCCATTTCCACCCACTCCACCAGCACTAGCTTAGTTCAGTTCATTACTATCCATCATCATCATTATTACAACATTCTCTGACTGGGCTCCTGTTTTACTTCCTGAGCCCTCCAATCCATTCTTCACACTGACACCCAGTTGATATTTCTCAACTGATCATTCTCCTTAAAACGCTTATTGGGTCCCCCTTATCCTCAGCTAAATCTTGAGCTTGTCCTTCATAATTGGTTGCACACCTTTAGCCTCCTCTCAGTCACCCCTCCCCACCACTTGCACACTGTTTCAAATTACATCCAGTTCCTTCATTAACATTATGTTGCATGAAAGCTTCTCCTCCATGCTCCACACACTAGCGCACCTCACTTCTTCCCCATCCCACTCCCAGTACCTGAAATTCCATCTCCATGATTTAGATCTCAGCTTAGAAAAGACTTCTTCCAGGAAGCCTTTCTTCCCAAATCCTTCCCATATTCTACCATTGCCATAATCTCTACTTCCATTGTCAGAGCACTTAGCAAACTTAGGGGTCCTTTCTTAGTCTAAACCCCACCTCAGTGCAGGCCAGCTCTTCAAACCAGACTTTCCTGGCCTTGACCTTCTCTTTTTTCTCTTCTTTTTTCTTTATCTGCCATTTGAATTCCATGGCCTTGACCTTCTAGCAACCTGTTTTGTACAACAATTCAAGAAAACCTCCTCACTTTCTGGAATGGCAGCCTGAATTTGTGCCCGTTCTTAATCCCCAGCCTCTATCCTCCCACCTCAGCCTCCCAAAGTGCTGGGATTACAGGCATGAGCCACCATGCTGTACCTCCCATTTTTATACCTTTCTGCATATCATAGTAAATAATTACACAGTCCTGTGTCATTCATTTTTCCCCTATGCTGTAAGCCATCTCCTGCAGTGGAAATGAATCCCATGTACCTTATAAAAGTGCTCCAGGGGGCTGGGCGTGGAGGCTTGTGCCTGTTATCCAAGCACTTTGGAGGCCAAGGTGGGTGGATCACCTGAGGTCGGGAGTTCAAGACCAGCCTGACCAACATGGTGAAACCCCGTCTTTAAAAAAAAAAAAAAAGTGTTCCAGGGATTGAGACTATCCTAGCCATGGTAAAACCTCATCTCTAATAAAACACAAAAAATTAGCCTGGCATGGTGGCAAGTACCTGTAGTCCCAGCTACTCAGGAGGCTGAGGCAGGGGAATCACTTGAATCTAGGAGATGGAGGTTGCAGTGAGCCAAGATCATGCCACTGCACTCCAGCCTGGCGAAAGAGCGAGACTCTGTCTCGAAATAAATAAATAAATAAATAAAGTGCTCCAGGACAAACAATGTATGGAAAGGAAAATTGGCTTATTGCCAGCAAAAATACTAACTCAGCAGATTTTCCTTTCCTCCTAAGTTTAACCCAATAAAGAAAAGTGCTTACATCACCAAGGCTTCAGGACCTCAGGGAAATCGCTGACATCTGACTTCTCAGCCTCTCTTAGAGCACAGTAAAGGGCAAATGCCTCAAGTTATAGGAACTGTGCATTCACAAACCATAAAATACTACATAGATATTCATTAGTATTGTGTGCTTATGATCACTATATTCTTTTTAAAAAAATAGTTGACACATTGTAATAGTACATATTTTGATGAATATCTATTTGTATAATGATCTAGTCAGGGTAGTTAGGGCATCTATCACCCTATGCATTTATTGTTTCTTTGTTGCGAAAACATTCAAAGCCCTCTCCTTTAGCTATTTTATAATGTACATATTTTAGCATTAACCATCACCCAACTGTGCAGTATTTGTTTTTTATTTAATTGTAACTTTGTTCCCATTTACCAACTTGTTCCCATACCGCCATTTTTCTTCCCCTCTCCAGTCTCTGGTAACCACTGTTCTCTGCTTCTGATATAAACTTTCTTTTTTTTAGATTCCATGTATGAGTGAGATCATTCAGTATTTGCCTTTCTGTGTCTGGCTTATGTGATCTCTATATTCTCATGAGTTTAAGACTGTTCTTCAAACACAAAAGGATATAGAAACAAAGCCTACTTCTCATTTGGGAGAATACTTTCGAGGCACAAAAATTCAGCTTATGCAAGAATAAACAATGACAATAAAAGAGCTAGCAGCAGAATGCTCTTCCAGAAATGTAGTATGAGAAAAGCAACATTCATCCCTAGCTAAAAGCATCTGCTTCCTCCCCCAGCTCGATCTCAGGTCATATTCCTTTGGAATTTCATGGCCAGGACAATAACCTGCTGGAGATAATGTTGCTTTTTGGAACCAGTGTGCCTAGAATTAAAGAGAAAAAATTTTAGGCCAGGGATGGTGGCTCACACCTGTAATCCCAGTGCTTTGGGATACTGAGGCAGGAAGATTGCTTGAGTTCAAGACCAGCCTAGGTAAGATGAGGAGAGTCAGTCTCTACAAAAATAAAATAGCCAGGCATGGTGGCATGTATCAGTAGTCCCAGTTACTTGGAAGGCTGAGGTGGGAGGATGGCTTGAGCCCAAGTGTTTGGGGATGCAATGAGCTATGGTCATGCCACTGTACTCCAGCCTGGGCAACAGAACGGGACCCTGTCTCTCTGAGAAAAAAAAAAAAAATGAGAGACAGAAAATTTTGCTTTCTGGATCCTTTTTCTCTGTGAATATCCATTTAAGGTTGGATGAGAGGGCGCCATGAAGGGCCAAGCTTCTGTGAGTATGCAGTTGACTAGATCTACTAAAATAAATATTCATGCTGGGCGCGGTGGCTCACGTCTGTAATCCCAGCACTTTGGGAGGCTGAGGCGGGTGGATCATGAGATCAAGAGATCAAGACCATCCTGGTCAACATGGTGAAACCCCATCTCTACTAAAAATACAAAAAAAAAAAAAAAATAGCTGGGCATGGTGGCGCGTGCCTGTAATCCCAGCTATTCGGGAGGCTGAGGCAGGAGAATTGCCTGAAGCCAGGAGGCGGAGGTTGCGGTCAGCTGAGGTCACGCCATTGCACTCCAGCCTGGGTAACAAAAGCGAAACTCCGTCTCAAAAAAAGAAAAAAACTAAATAAACGTTCATATTCTGAGGAAATGTTGAGTATGACTATTCTATTCTGTATTCTGAAAAATAAATAATTTCATAAATATTATGTGAGTATCTGATAAAATTAGGTGATTATTTAAATGCAACATAAGTCAGAATTACATGAAGTAATTTAGATACGGTGACTGGCCTACCCCGTCCACATTTTTCATACTGTGACTAGAAGGAAATCCCTTCTAATGGCCCACATGCTCTGCATGATCTGGTCTTGACCAGCATGCTGTATCCATCCACATTGGCTCTATTTCAGTTCCTCAAACATATGAGGTTCTTGTTTTTAAATAGAGACAGGGTCTCCCCATGTTGCCCAGGCTGGTCTTGAACTCCTGGGCTGAAGCAATCCTCCTGCTTCAGCCTTTCAAAGTGCTGGGATTTCAGGTGTGAGCCATTGCACCCAACCATGTTATTGTAGTTGTTGAAGACGGGTTCACTCTGTTGCCCAGGCTGGAGTGCAGTGGCTCAGTGTTGGCTCACTGCAACCTCTACCTCCCAGGTTCAAGAGATCCTCCTGCCTCAGCCCCTCAAGTAGCTGGGACTACAGGTGCTCACCACCATGACTGGCTATTTTTTTTTTTTTTTTTTTTGTATTTTTAGTAGAGACGGGGTTTTGCTGTGTTGCCCATCAGGTCTCAAACTCCTGAACTCAAGCAATCCAGCTGCCTTGGCCTCCCAAAATGCTGGGATTATAGGTATGAGTCATTATACCCAGCCCAGCCTTGTTGGTAAGAGACAGAGTCTCACTGTTTTGCCCAGGTTTGTCTTGAAATCCTGGCCTGACACAGCCTCCCAATTAGCTGGATTTCAGCACAAGTCACCATACCTGACTATGTGGCTCTTTCTTTTTTTTTGAGACGGAGTTTCACTCGTTACCCAGGCTGGAGTGCAATGGCGCAATCTCGGCTCACCGCAACCTCCGCCTCCTGGGTTCAGGCAATTCTCCTGCCTCAGCCTCCTGAGTAGCTGGGATTACAGGCACGCGCCACCATGCCCGACTTTTTTGTATTTTTTAGTAGAGGCGGGGTTTCACCATGTTGACCAGTATGGTTTCGATCTCTCGACTTTGTGATCCACCCACCTCAGTCTCCCAAAGTGCTGGGATTACAGGCTTGAGCCACCGCGCCCGGCCCGTGGCTCTTTCTTAACTAGGCCTTTGCGTATGCTGATCCCTCTCTCTAGAATGCTACTCCCCCACCTCTTTCTGTGCTGGTTGCTTCTTAGACCTTAGATCTTTATCTAAAACTTACTTTTCTGGAAGGGCCTTATTTGAATACCTGTTTCCTTTTCTTCTATTTTATTCTAACATATTTTCCAGATTTTTTTTTTATTCACAGGAGTCACCCCATTTATTATTACCTGTTTGTTTATTGTCTGTCTCTCCTTCTAGACTATAAGCACCTTGAAGACAGGAACTACATCTAGCTTGTTCACTATTGAGTACCCAGTACCTGCACAGGGCCTGGCATAAACTGGCTTCTCAAGAGATACTTGTTAAATGAATGTTTGAATTTGCAGATTGTGATAGTATATAATGACATCAGTTCTGTGGATTAAGCATTCCTTTAAATAGATTTATATTTTGTTAATCTCAAATATCTATATACATTTAAAAAGTATGCAACATCTTCTTTTTTTTTTAAAGATGGGGTTTCACTCTGATGGTCTTGAACTCCTGACCTCAGGTGATCCACCCACCTCAGCCTCCCAGAGTGCTAGGATTTACAGGCATGAGCCCGTGCCCGGCCTTTTTTGTTGTTTTTTGAGACAGAGTCTTGCTCTGTAACCCAGGCTGGAATGCAGTGGTACGATATTGGCTCACTGAAACTTTGCCTCCTGGGTTCAAGAGATTCTCCTGCCTCAGCCTCCTAAGTAGCTGGGACTACAGGTGTATACTACCACATCTGACTAATCTTTGTATTTTTTAGTAGAGACAAGGTTTCACCACGTTGGCCAGGCTGGTCTTGAACTCTTGGCCTCAACTGATCCTCCCACCTTGACCTCCCAAAGATCTGGGATTGCAGGTGTGAGCCACTATGGCAGCTGAAGGATCTCCTTAAAATTAATGAAAGAATGAGTGAGGCCAGGCACAGTGGCTCATGCCTGCAGTCCCAACACTTTGGGAGGCCAAGGTGGGTGGATCACTTGAGATCAGGAGTACAAGACCAGTCTGGCCAACATGGTGAAACTCTGTTTCTACTAAAAATACAAAAATTACCCAGACATGGTGGCACATGCCTGCAATCCCAGCTACTCGGGAGGCTGAGGCAGGAGAATCACATGAATCCAGGAGGCAGAAGTTGCAATGAGCTGAAGTTGCACCACTGCATTGCAGCCTGGGCAGCAGATCAAGACTGTTGCAACAAAAGAGATCCTTGGTGAAAGCAAAAAGAAATACTGAGACCTTTTTTTTTTGAGATGGAGTTTCGCTGTTATTACCCAGACTGGAGTGCAATGGCAGGATCTCCAGTCATCGCAACCTCTGCCTCCTGGGTTCAAGCAATTCTCCTGCCCCAGCCTCCCAAGTAGCTGGGACTACAGGCACGCACCACCATGCCCAGCTAATTTTTTGTATTTTTAGTAGAGACGGGGTTTCACCATGTTGACCAGGATGGTCTCCATCTCTTGACCTTGTGATCCACCTGCCTTGGCCTCCCAAAGTGATGGGATTATAGGCGTGAGCCACCGCGCGGGGCTATACTGAGACTTTTTAAAAACATAAAGTGTAGGCTATGATTGCACTACTGCCCTCTAGCCTGGGCTACAGAGCAAGATCCACCCTTTATTAAAAAAATTAATAAAGGATTTGCATAATAAAAGTAAATCACCAAAAAGCAGTGGGTGCGGTGGCTCACGCCTCACTGCAGTCCAGCCAGGGTGACAGTGCAAGACTCTGTCTTAAAAAAAAAATTTCAGTAAATTTACTTGATACTAGTTAACTGAGGTTTTTCTTGCACCTGGTAATAATCACTGAAGTCCAACCTTTGCTTTTTGGTGATTTACTTTTATTATGCAAATCCTTTATTAATTTTTTTAATAAAGGGTGGATCTTGCTCTGTAGCCCAGGCTAGAGGGCAGTGGTGCAATCATAGCTCACTGCAGCCTTGAACTCCTGGGTTCAAGTGACCCTCCCACCTCAGCCTCTATAGTAGCTGGGACTACAGGCACACCAGTGCACCTGGCTCTTTCTTTTCTTTTCTTTTCTTTTTTTTGAGATGGAGTTAAGCTCTTGTTGCCCAGGCTGGAGTGCAATGGCAGGTTCAAGCAATTATCCCAGGTTCAAGCAATTATCCTGCCTTAGCCTCCTAGTACCTGGGATTACAGGCATGTGCCACTACGCCCAACTAATTCTGTATTTTTAGTAGAGACAGGGTTTCTTCATGTTGGTCAGGCTGGTCTTGAACTCCCGACCTCAGGTGATCTGCCCACCTTGGCCTCCCAAAGTGATGGGATTACAGGTGTGAGCCACCACACCCAGCCAGCTCTTTTAACTTTTCTTTAACTCCTACTAGATGCTGTGGAGGCAAAGATGAGCTCCTTTTAGTAGTCCATGGCCCACTGGGAAACATGCCTAAACAGTTGGTTATAATTCATTGTAGCTCAGGGAGGAAGTTAAGTTCTAAGGACTACCTCACCCAACTTGAGGACATCAGAGACATTTTCTGAAAGGAAGTAGCCCATGAACTGAAACTTGTAGATTGCATAGGACTGAACTGAGAGAAGTGGAAAGGGCACAGTATGCAGAAAGACATGGAAACAAAAAACATTCCATTGTGTTTCAGGAATTACAAGCAACTCAGTGTTCCTGGAGCATAAACTTTGAGAAGGGAGTGGCAGCCGTTGACACTTGGGAGGTAGGCAGGACCAGATGCAGGAAAGGGAGCTTGTACCTTATTAGGGACACTTGGACTTTGCACCCGCAGCCATGAGGATCCACCAGTGTTTTGTGGGAATTGTTAATAGTTAAGCTCTAAGAACATGTGAATTGAAAAATTTTATGCAAATTACATTCCATTTTTACACTACTAGCAGTTGGAAGAGATAGATCATAAACAAAAACTTCAAAGGATTTACAATCCGGCACTCTTTTAATTGTATTTATGCCAAACACTCTCCACATCAAAATGGATGTTTAAAATGAATAACTTTGATATTGTGAGGTAGCCCCCATCTTTAGTCCTGATGTTATTAAATAGAAAGTCTTAAACTCATCCAATTATTCTTGGAAAATGCACATGAATGTGTGGTATTTGGAACTCTATTTTAGAACCCAAATGTCATAGACATCTGGACACAAAAATTATGCAAGAGAGACCTTTAGAAATGTGTTACTAATTATTGACTCTCTCCTGCAACAGCACAACTGAGCCTTTGTTACAGGCACTGTGTGCAGTACTGCTGTAGACTGGCTTTTTTCACATGTGATGGTTGATTTTCATAAGATAGTTTTCATAGCTAGAATCACAAAGCACTTTACAGAGTTAATAAGAAGGCTAATAAGCCTCAGAAATAAATGAATTATGGTAGCCATGATGAATGGACAAAACAATAGCTTAAAACTTATCTAGGGAAAGAAGAGAAATATGATCAAGCTAGCTGAAGAATTAGGGGAAGAATTCAGGGCAACTAGCTAACTAGCTGTAATGGAGTAGCTGTGTGAAGTTATGAAATTAGAACTGGATTCTAGTACTTGTCTTTCACTTGCCAAATATGTCATTTAACCTCTCTGTGCTCTCATTTTTATTCTCTCTAACAGAAAGGTCAGACTTAATATTCTTTAAGGCCTTCTTTAAATTCTAAAATATGGGTTATAGGAGTTTAAAATACCAAGAACTCAACTCCTATTAACTGTTATGTGTACCAGGTACAACTCTAAACGATAGTGTCTAAGAACAAGGCAAGATCCTTGTTTGCATTGAGCTGAAATTCTAGTGGGAAGGGAAGACAATAGCTTTAAATAGATAAAATAGTTGTAGTTAGTAACCCGTGCTACAAAGGAAGTAAGACAGGAGAGTAATCTAGAGAAGGATTGGGTGGTCTGGGGGATGACAGCACACAGATAGGCAGAGACCGCTGAGACCTGAAGAAAGGCAGCTTCCAGATTTGGGAAAGCTGGAAGTCAGGCACTCCTAATGAAGACTTCAAGTGCCAAAGAACTAGGCAGGGAACAAATTGGCCTTCCTTGAGGAACACAAAGAAGCCAGTGGTGCTGAAATACAGAAATGAGGGGGAAGAACAACAAAAAAAGAAGTAAGCTAAGTCATGCAGAGCCTCACTGGCTGTGGTAAAAAGTTTGAATTTTATTTTAAGTGCGGTAGTCAGTACTTAATGGAATTTAAGCTGAAAAGGGACAGAATCTAATTTATTTCAAAGCATCTCTTTGACTACTGTGTTGAGATTTAATTGCAGATGGCAGACTAGAAATAGAGACCAGTTTCAGAAGCTATTGTAAAATGCCAATTAAGAGATTATAATAGGCAGGGAGTGGTGGTTCACACCTTTAATCCCAGCACTTTTGGAGACCAAGGCAGGTGGATCACCTAAGGTCAGGAGTTCGAGACCAGCTTGGCCAACATGGCAAAACCCCATCTCTACTAAAAATACAAAGAAGTAGCCTGGCATGGTGGTGGCTGCCTGTAGTCCCAGCTACTTGGGAGGCTGAGGTAGGAGAATCACTTGAATCCAGGAGGCAGAGGTTGCAGTGAGCTGACATCACGCCACTGCACTCCAGCCTGGGCAACAGAGTGAGATTCTGCCTCTAAATAAATAGATAGATAGATAGATAGATAGATAGATAGATAGATAGATAGATAGATAATAGATAATAGTATCTGGCACCAAGATGGCATAAATGGAGAGAAAAAGCCTAAAACAAGGTGTTACTTTTGTTCTGAATCCTTGTATTTAAATGTTTTCTGTGTTAATGTGGTATTTTAGAAACTGACTTACATTAACTCACAAATCTAGTAATCTTAATATAAATTGAATGAAAAATGAAGGAGGCCAGTTAGGAAAAGAGTAATGCCATATAAATGCTACTTGCCCAGATAATTTTTGTACTGAATTTGGTACTATGCATATTTGGAGAGTTTCATTTAGAGTTACAAATAATTTCAGGAGAAATAGTATATTTAGAAAGAGAAATCAAGCAACTTTTAGGATAGGTTGATAACTATCAAGGATTACCCATAGACATTGCTGTACAGTTCTATTTTTAAAATATGTGAATTTATTCAACAATCTATTTTGTGAAGATTAGATATTTTCAGCAAATAGACTCTGTACTTTGAATAATTCCTCTAAACCAGTTTTAGACAATTAAACAACTGAAACTATCCTTAGAAAATATAAAATATACCTATTTCTACTGCTTTTTCATTAAATATTTACAGTGATACAAAAAACTTCTGGTCAATAACAGTAGAAAATCAAGACATATACCCAATTTGGAGAGAGCTAAGGAATAAAGGATATTATTATAATTGCCTGTTCCTAATGTAAAGATATTAGCATGTGATATTAATATATTTAATATAGACACAGGCACTTCCTAAGTTTAAAACATTTCATTTATATACTGCTTATTTAAAATTCAAGAATCATAAACCCAGCACTTTGGGAGGTGGATCATGTGAGCCCAGGAGTTTGAGACCAGCCTGGGCAACATTGCAAAATCCTGTCTTTACAAAAATTAGCTAGGTGTGGTGGCACACACCTGTAGTCCCAGCTACTCAGGAGGGTGAGGTGGGAGGATCGCCTGAACCCAGGAAGGTAAAAGCTGCACTGACCCAGGATCACACCACTGCACTCCAGCCTTGGCTACTGCCAAAAGTATTTATTGTGTCATTTAAAAGTTAGGAAAGCAATCTGATTAAACCGCACATTAAACTGTAAATGGCTGGCAGATAAGTAAACTTCTGAAACATGTGCATCTTTAAAAATCCACAGCTGCCTATTAACCTAAATGAATCCATAATTAGTGTAAATTTAGGCAATGTAATAAAAATGAAAGCGAGTGGAGCCGTATTATTTTTCTTATTTTCTTTGCTTCCAGATCCCCAGATTCTATCACGGTTCCCATGTACACATTCCTTTATGCATTTTACCCCAGTTAATCTTTATCACTGTTCTGCAGCTGAGTAATACTCTCAGTTTCAGAAGAAAGTGAAATCTCCTCTTCTCAGGCAGTTTTGATTAAAATCCCTTACTTCTGGTGAGCTTGTTCCCCAAGCAGAGCTAAGTACCAATCCTTCACCTCATCTAAAAGTCACCTTTTCTCTGCCACTCAAAGAGCCCTTGACATCTTTCATGTTGCCTATAAAGTTTTCTGAAGCCATTCAGAAAACAGTATTTTTTTTTTCTATTCCATGAACACTCTACCACAGAAAGAGAACAGTAATTGTTGACATGATGTCACTCTGTCTGAACCTGGGAATGCCTATGGGTGTCCTTCCTACCTCAGCCTCCTGAGCAGCTGGGACTACAGGTGCACACCACCACACCCAAATAATTTTTTGTATTTTTAGTAGAGACAGGGTTTCTCTAAGGTGGCCAAACTGGTCTCAAACTCCTGACCTCATGATCTGCCCTCCTTGGCCTCCCAAAGTGATGGGATTACAGGCGTGAGCCTTCGCACCTGCCCTAAAGTGAAGATTATTAACCCAGTTTTACAGATGAGGAAATGGAGGCTTAGATCATAAATGCCCAGGGTTCAAAGGACATAGTTCCTTAACTAATGGTACAAGGAGTCACCCGCAAAGCTGGAAGAAGAGCCCTGGCCTGTCTGGTCCCTTCGCCACTCTCTTCACCACTGGATTACACTGCTCCCCATTCTACACGTGGAAGTCAGTGCAATCTGCCTCATCTATTTTTATTAGCCCTCAAGCTACTTATCCGTAATATAGACATCCTGAATCTAATTTAGTAATCTTATGGTGACATTCCACTTATTTGGCTGTTCATATGTTACATGTCAGTATACTTTGTGAAACTGTAAACTTTTTGACAATAAGGCCCACTTCCTTACATTGTCCTCTGTATGGTCCCCTGCACAGAAGTACAAACAGTCTACCTGAGTATGATGAGAAGGAAAAAAAATCGGGAATCCAGATGTCGGGGTTGAGTAAATCTATTGAAAAGAATCCACAAGGCCGGGCGCAATGGCTCACTCCTGTAATCCCAACACTTTGGGAGGTTAAAGCAGGTGGATCACTTGAAGTCAGGAGTTTGAGACCAATCTGGCCAACATCGTGAAACCCTCTCTCTGCTAAAAATACAAAAACTAGCCAGGCATGGTGGCAGGCGCTATAGTCCCAGCTACTTAGGAGTCTGAGGCAGGAGAATCACTTGAACCCAGGAGACAGAGGTTGCAGTGAGCTAAGATCACGCCACTGCACTCCAGCCTGGGCGACAGAGCGAGACTCTGTCTAAAAAAAAAATAGAAAAATCCGCAAAACAAAAGATCCTTACAGGAGTAACTGAGAGTTTTCTTTAATTCTTCTAAGTGGCCAGCTATAATATAGTTAAGCACCAGAATATGCTGATATTATGTAAAGATGATTTTAAAAGTTGTATGTGGGTAGAAAAAAGTTGTGAGTCATACACTGAAAGAGGATTAGCTTTTTTTTGTATTATATAAATAATTAGAATCACATTTCAGAAATGTGCCCAGAGCTCACCAGCCAGAATTTTAAAACCTTAAAAAATATGTTGAATAATTTCTTTCTTTTTAGGAGCTGAAATTGGTTTATATGTGTACAGTAGATCAAGACCAAGCATCTTTTTATATTCCTGTTTACAGTTGTGAGAGATAATCACAAGTTATGCTCTTCAAGGTCATGAATAATTATGAGCAACCTTGGACAAAAGATCAGGCATCCTATGAGTAGAAAAAAAAAAAGGATGTCACCTCTTGAACAACACAGACAATGCCTGTATATACATTCTCTCCCAAGCCTCTGCAACCATGGAAAATAATTGCAGGAAAATGATATGAACAGAGCTCTTTTTCTAGCCTCTGGAAGGGAGTGAGTCTTCTACTCAATATAACCTTACAAGGATCATCTCTCATCTTCAGCTTTTTTTTTTTTGAGACAGAGTCTTGCTCTGTTACCTGGGCTAGAGTGCAAAAGCATAATCTTGGCTCATTGCAGCTTCTGCCTCCTAGTTTCAAGTTTCAAGTGATCCTTCTACCTCAGCCTCCCAAGTAGCCGGGATTACAGGTGCCTGCCACCATGCCCGGCTAATTTTGTATTTTTAGTAGAGACAGGGTTTCCTCACGTCGGCTAGGCTGGTCTTGAACTCCTGGCCTCATGTGATCTACCCATCCCTCCCAGGATGCTGGAATTATAGGCCTGAGCCACCGCACCCAGCCCCATCTTCAGCTTTTGAGTGAAGGCAGAAGGGGAAGTGTTTTGAAGAGTCAGTATAAGAAAGATTCAGTTCATCATGCCTAATTTTTCCTCTTCCTTTAAAAAAAAATATCTTGGGACAGCAGTAGTTGTCAAGACCATCATGTTAAGTATAGTCAGTATCTAGAGAACTACTGTTAGGTACTCCCAGAATGTTATTCTCTAAGAAGAAAGCCAGAAAGGGTAAAAATATTGAAGATGGGACCTGTCTTCTACAGATGAGACAGACCATAATTGAATGCCTGAAAAAACTGCAACCATCCGAATGTTATCACTATGACTGCCTTATTGCCTGGTGTGCCTGTAAGGTGATGGAGAAGAAAATCATAACTAGGGTACCAAGGGCAGGACAGGACAAAAAGGTCAAGTTGCAAAGGTGGTTAGGAAAGTTAGGAGTAAAAGGGGGTGAATTCTGAGGTTACTGTTTATGACGTGCTGTCTGGATTTAAAAAAAAAAAAAGCAAAAGGCCAGAACCTAGAACCTAGGCAATGGAGATGACAAAATCCATCTCTCCTAGAAAGAAATTTAGTAATGCTTCTCCTGTACTGTCCAGGAGAAAGAGTCATTCACTCTACCACACAGTGCATCTAGGCCCTGGAGAGTAAGTGTGCCCTGTTACAGTGAGGACAGGAGTAGTTCACCTGGCTCTTCTCTGGGCTGGAAGGAATGTCTCATAAGACTAGTCATTTCTACAGAAGAAGCTTGATTGAAATAAAATTAAATTTAAAAAGACTTTCCTTTGCTCCAAGTCTACACTCAGCACGTAACCATCTGATTTCTAACTTACCTCTTGCTTGGGCATGAGTGTATAGGAATAGCAAAATCTTTGCGTGGGTCTTTATCTTTTATTGTCAGTTAATACATTGGCATTTTGTTTTACACCTCGAGCTTGTATACTTTGAAATTTGACTTTTGTTTGAGTTTTGTTTGTTTGTTGAGACAGAGTCTGACTCTGTCACCCAGGCCGGAGTGCAGTGACACAATCTTGGCCCACAGCAACCTCCCAGGTTCAAGCAATTCTCGTGCCTCAGCCTCTCGAGTAGCTGGGATTATAGTCATGCACCACTATGGCCTGGCTAATTTTTGTATTTTTAGAAGAGACAGGGTTTTGCCATGTTGGCCAGGCTGGTCTCAAACTCCTAGCATCAAGTGATCTACCCCTCCCCTCTGCCTCCCAAAGTGCTGAGATTACAGGCATGAACCACCCTGCCTGGCCTGTTTGTTTATTTGATACAGGGTCTCACCCTGTCATCCAGGCTGGAGTACTGCGGTGCAATCATGGTTCACTGCAGCCTCTACCTCCTGGGCTCAAGAAATCCTCCCACCTCAGCCTCCTGAGTAGCTGGGCCTGTAGGCATGTGCCACCATGCTGGCTAATTTTTCTTTTAATTTTTTGAAGAGAGAGAGTTTACCCTGGCTGGTCTCAAACTCCTGGTTTCAAGCAATGCTCTCACCTTGGCCTTCCAAAGTGCTGGGATTACAGGCATGGGCCGCCACACCCGTGCTATACTTTGACTTTTGAGGCTAGTGGTTATGCCTAATAATCTAGTCAGTTCAAGTGCATCTTCAAAATCAAATTTCTTAGCTATACCTAGACATACCAGGGTTAGACACCCCAAAACATGTAATTAGAATAAGGCAACATTAGGTGCTCAGCTGGCTTTTCTATATGATTCCTTTATGTCATACAGATATAATTTTAGGAATAAGATTTTTGTGGTAGTTAAAACAAATTTTTCTCTTACTCTGTAATTAAAGACAAGACTGAGCAACTGCTACAGGTGACAGGTGGTAACGCTGTATCATTCAACTTTCCAGTATCTGGTTCTTGAGAACATTTGCATGAGAGGCAAAACTTTTCCAATTACATCATGTCTAATGTCATTGATCATACTATCTATTGATTAATGCAATTATTTCTTAAATTATATGTGCCTGTTTTGCATCAGGCCTTGTGTGGAAATGTCTGGAAATTCACACTAAACAAGACATATAAAAAATGATTACATGATGAGCTGGGAATGGTGGCTTATTGCCTATAATCCCAACACTTTGGGAGGTTGAGGTGGGCAGATCACTTGAGATCAGGAGTTCAAAACTAGCCTGGCCAACATGGTGAAACCCTGTCTCTACTAAAAATACAAAAATTAGCCAGGTGTGGTGGCCGGTGCTGTAACCCCAGCTACTCAGGAGGCTGAGGCAGGAGAATCACTTGAACCTTGGAGGCGGAGGTTGCAGTGAGCCAAGATTGCATCACTGCACTTCAGCCTGGGGGACAGAGCAAGTCTCTGTCTCAAAAAAAAAATTGTTAAAAATAATAATTATCACTATGTGATGGATTATGAGATTCTGTACAAGGCACAGGGATGGCAAGGGATGGAAAAATTCCTGGTCATGGAACCAGGAAGGCACCAGAGGAGGTGGCCTTTGAGCTGGGTGTTGAAGAAAATATAATGTATTTCCCTCTTGGCATAGGAAAAGAAAGGGAATTCCAGGCAGAGGAAATGGCTGGAAAGCAAAGCCTAGAAGGTATGAAACAGATTGGCTTGTGCAGCAAATTGCTAGAATATTGATTGAGCAACAAGATGAGGTAGGAGGTATGCCTGCTAATGACTTAATCAGGTGGGTGTTGGCGACATTTAAAATTGGGAAGCGATATGATATTAAGAAGAGTTTTTGTAGTTGTCATGACAATGAAGCAAAAGGGAACAAGGGAAAGGAAGTCCAATTAAGAGTCTAGGTCCTAAATTAAGACAGTTGTAATGAGAATGGAAAGGATAAAACAGGTTTGAGAATGGTTTGGCAGCTAGAATCAGTAGGGCTTGGTGACAGATTGTGTTTGGGGGCGAGAGAGGGAGGAACTAGCATAACTCCCACATTACTTGCTTTGGAACATGGGGATCTTTTATTAAATCTTTCTGTAAACCATTATACATTATTCATTGTGAGATTAAAGATGTGCCTGCGTTGTGAAGCATCATTAGCTTCCGACTAAGGGAATCCCGAGATTAGAAGTCAACTCCCACCCACCTCCAACCCTGCACTTCCTGACCATTTTGTGCCTTTTGCCGGAAGCTGTGAGACCTGGCTTCAGGTGGAAAAAAATGTGTAGCTAAAACAGACCTATTGTCCTAGAAAAAAAGAAATATGAAAGCCAAAAGATACAATTAAACACATTTGGAATACTTGAAGGAAGTGTCCATGGCTTTATCAGGGACTGTAGCTGCACTCTATGTGTGCAGCTTTGCCTGGTTTTCATTAAGCAAAGAAACTGGCTTTCAACAGCCAAAATGTGAAAACTTGTTTAGTTACAGGGTAACCAGAAACTTGTGCTTGAAAATTTAGATGTATATTCATAAAATTACATCTTGGCCTTTTGAACTGGATAAAAACAATGAAGCAAATGTGTATTATCATAAATAGATTCTGTTTTCTCAGATTACAGATGTTTGAGGGTTAAAAAGTTTATGTGACTAGTTGTTCCTTGAGTTTTGCACAGGGTTTCCTTATTGCTTTTGTGTCTTGCTTTTGTGCGGCCTTTAGGGGAACGTTCTAGCATAGCAATTAGGAGTCTTAGCTCTGGAGTTCAAACACTATGTCTTTGGGCATACCATCAATTGCCCCTGTTATTTTGTCACTCACATACACATGAAATTAATAATGTCAGCATGATCTTTGAGTGGAACCCAATTTCAACACAGAAATACTAGATGGGATTTGACTTCAAGAAACGTCTAATTCAGTGGTTTTCACACATTATAGTGCATTATAGTCACCTGGAGGGCTTGTTAAGCCACAGATTGCTGGGCCCTAACCCAGGGTTTCTCATTTAGTAGAAGATCTGCAGTGGTTCCCAAGAATTTGCATTTCTGACAAGTTCCAGATGATTGTCTGGGCCCCATACTTTGAGGAAGGTGAATCTAATTGGAAAAGGAATTAATTTAAGGGGAGAGGGTGGAGGGTGGAGGGCAGAGAAGCACTTAGAAAACAGGTGTACATGGTTTGCTGTTGTTTTAATGAGAGGGAGTCTTGCTGTGTTGCCCAGGCTGGTCTTGAACACCTGGGCTCAAGAAATCCTCCTGCCTGAGCCTCTTGGTTCCTGGGACTACAGGTGCTCTCTGCCATGTCTTATTACTGATTTTGTTTAGGAAGCTGAACCACACACAATAAGAACTCCAGTGATTGATGAGCCATTCATTTAACTGAGAATAATTTTATTACTAGGATGACATTAAGTTTCTACCATCCTAGGAATATATCCCCATAATTAGAGTGTGCATTTGTCCCTCTCAGGGAAACAAATATATTCCAACTGACCTTTTCCACAATGTCAGGGTTTTATACTTAACCTGAACCAAACCAAACCAAACCATGAACCATTTAATTGGAATACACCAGGCTAATTGGTTATGCTCCAAAACTAAACTGAATCTAAAATATCTTTTCCCTGAAGTGTAAACCAAATAAAAGATCTTTTGTTTATTTTTTTTTAAAGTTAACTCGTTCAAGTTAGAAACAAACATTTTGGTTTTTTAAACTATTGAAAAGCAAAATTATATTCCCTGACATACTGATTCATTAAAAAAAAAATAAGTTACCATTATACTAAGTAACAAGTAGCTGACTGAAATACTAAAATACAAAGTCCCTAAAAAGTCAGGGTCGTAGCAAGACAGAGTATTCCCCTCAAAGGGGTCAAACCAAGATACTTTAATGAAGGAACTACTTCCTAGCTGTGGTAAGGGACTTAAGGGAACTAGAGGGGAGTGATTAGGTACCAAGAAACTAGCAATAGCAGGAAGCTTTACCACCGTGGGCCTAAAGAAGCAAAAGGAGGATATAGTGTTTACTGAGTCCAATTAGAAGAAGAGCTATGTTTCCAGGCTGTCTGACAAGAGATCTAGTCTTAGGGATCTCTCCCTCCCTCCTCAAATGCACACATTAGAATACATTTGCTAGCTCAGGGAGAGGACATATCTCCGCCTCTCTCTCCTTGAAACTTCTAATCTCCTATTGGTGCCTTCCTCTGTCTGAATCCAACTGAAAGTCAGATGTCAAGGAAGCCCAAGAAACCTATTTGCAGGGGTTAGCTTCCTGGCAGAGAAGGGCCAGTGGTGGATGGCAAATGGAGACTGACAGCTCAATCCTCTTTTACTAAATTAATGCTAGGCATTATAGAAAGTATCAGTAAGTGAGTTAATATATATAAAATTCTTGGAAAATTCCTTGGCACGTAGGAAGCATTATATCCTAACCATTAGCTATTATTGTTACTATAATTAGCCCTATTTTACTGATAAGAAACTAAATTTCATAGACTTTAAGCAGCTTCTCCTTGGTTAATGATTAGTAACAGAACCTACACTCAAATCCAGATTTTTAGATGCCAATCTTTTTTTTTTTTAATTATTATTTTGTAGAGATAGGGTTTTACCATCTTGGGCAGGCTGGTCTCGAACTCCTGACCCTCAGCCTCCCAAAGTTCTGGCATTACAGTCATGAGCTACCGCACCCAGCCTAGATGCCAATCTTGTACAAATTTATCCGTGTTTACAATAGCATCATAAAATATTAGGCATTGCATACATATTTAATTTTATGATTTATTGCAGAATAAAGCATCTTTACTCTTGATCCAAGAAATCTGTAACCAACTTGACACTTTTTGAGATATATAGAAATAAAATAAATGGAACTTTTTTTTTTTTTTAAGAGATGGGGGTCTCGCCATGTCGGCCAGGCTGGAGTGCAGTGGCTATTCACAGGCACGATCCCACTACTGATCAACACAGGAGTTTTGACCTGCTCCATTTCTGACCTGGGCCAGTTCATCCAACCTGATAGTCCGCAGCTCCCGGAAGGTCACCATATTGATGCCAAACTTAGTGCGGACACCCGATCGGCATAGCACACTACAGCCCAGAAATCCTGGGCTCAAGCGATCCTCCCACCTCAGCCTCCCGAGTAGCTGGGGCTACAGGCATGCACCACTGTGCATAAATGACACTATTATTTCAAAGGCAACTCTATCTGGTCAATAATATTATTAATAGTCATGGTAATGTTGGTGTTAGTAGTGGTAGTAGTAATAACAATTGTTACAATTCTTGAATGTTTATTATATGTCCAGCACTGTGCCATTTTTTAAGGTATTGTAATAATGTAACCACTAATCCATGGCACCCATTTTTAATTTCCTGTTGTTTCTTTTAATTTTTTTAAACTTAGAAATAAGTCACTTGGGGCCAGGCGTGGTGGCTCACGCCTGTAATCCAAGCACTTTGGAGGCCAAGGCAGGCGGATCACCTGAGGTCAGGAGTTCAAGAGCAGCCTGACCAACATGGTGAAACCCTGTCTTTAAAAAAAATGTTTTAATTAACAAAAAAAGAAATAATTCACTTGGATATTTTTGCTGGCTCTTGTTTGACTACTTAAGGTCGTATAAAATAATTTTAAATGTGAGGTATATGTTATCTCCTTCAAAAACTCCCAGATAACATTATTTTTCCCTGTAATTGTTGGATAATTTATTCCTCCCATTATACTGTCATGATACAAAATTAGCCCTAAGGCAAGAGACATGACTAGCCATGCATTCCAGATTTGATTACATGAAATAAGACATTTGAACATAAACATAGTTTGTTTCTTATTTGTGTCAGGTCAGCTTTTTTTGGCAACAGATTTTAGATAGTGAGCTAGCCTTTTACCCTTAGTCTTTGCATTTTAGGTTTTCAGAGTTTCAATTCAGAGGGCATAATCAATAAGCCGAGACATCATATGTACACTTCTAGTCAGCTAAAGAAACAAACAAGGAATGTTTTTCCTGTGGGGTTGATTTCCATCCTGTCACACTATCTGTCAACTCTTTTCTGATGATTGGAGCAATTATCAGACAAGGGCACTGTAACCAATGGCTCATCACAATTGAGTTTCTTTCTTAGCAGTTAAGTTACAGAGTTGTCATTAAGAAAGTCAGTGAAGCAGTAGCATTATAGAGGCAGTGCTACACTGAAAACCAACCACGTGAAAGAAAAAAAATCCTACACTGACACCATTTGCATTCTCCTTCATTGTCTAGTTACTGCATAGGGTGACCCTTAAGAAATTCCTTAATTACAATAGAGACTGAACTATATAAAATTGCCAATATTTGATCAATAATTGACCAGTTTGGCCTATGAAAATGGAAGTTTCATGTGGTTTATCCTAATAATTCTGATTCTGATTTAAGCAGTCCATGGAGCTGAAAACATTTTATTTATAGATCGTTTTACAGTCCTCCCCATTGGTACACATTTTTCTTTTGCACATTCTACAAATGAAAGTCACCACTGATTTTTTCCCTCTTGCTGAGGATTTAATTAAATTTTAACATCCAGAAATGTGTGTTGGCCCGGCTCACACCTGTAATCTCAGCACTTTGGGAGACTGAGGCGGGCAGATCAGTTGAGGTCAATTGTTTGAGACCAGCCTGGCCAAGATGGGGAATCCCTGTCTCTTCTAAAAATACAAAAATTAGCTGGGTGTGGTAGCGCATACCTGTAGTCCCAGCTACTTGGAAGGCTGAGGCACGAGAATTGCTTGAACCTGGGAGGCAGAGGTTGCAATGAGCTGAGATGGCACCACGGCACTCCAGCCTGGGCAACACAGCAAGACTGTCTCAAAAAAAAAAAAACCAAAAAACAGAAATGTGTGAAATTGAGATTTTAAGGTGTTTATAAATAGTTATATGTATAAAGTACCTAACCAAATTCTGGGCACACAGTAGGTACTCACAAGGATTAAGTAAAATAGGTATCACCCATAATAGTTACCAGTATGAACCTGTATGATCATAAGAGCACATTGTGATAAGGTCTTTGATGGTTACACATTCTATTATACACATTATTTCACTTTGAGTCAAATTACCTAAAAAACAATTCCTAACACATTCAACTGACAGGTAAAATCATATTGCAAGTATACAAGAGGTAATATTGCAGTATTATATAAACATTCTTTTTTTTTTTTTTTTTTTTTTTAAGATGAGGTTTCACCCTGATGGCCAGGCTGGTTTTGAACTCCTGACCTCAGGTGATCCACCCACCTCGGCCTCCCAAAGTGCTAGGATTACAGGCGTGAGCCACCGCGCCCAGCCTATAAACACTCTTCTAACAGAAATGTAAGAACAAAGAAAAGGAAAACAGCACACAGGTCTGAGATTTTTAAAAAGGTACAAAGAGAAGAGGAAGAGATTTTCTATGCATTTGTATAAACCACACATTAAAAAATGTCATAGTTAATGATTTTTTTCTTTGTGAGAGGGGGAAATGATTTCTCACATGTAGATGTCTGTCTTGTGGTGAGTTTGAGGAACAGACTTATGCAATTAAGATGGAAACATCATATTTAAAACACAAAGAGTTTTGAGAATAAGATATTCATTTTATAATTATGCTATCTTCCCAAATTCTTGCTTATTTTATAACTTCATGTAAATTCTTAAAATTTGACATGTTTATTAAAACTTCTATTAGTAATTTTCTCTTTGATGTTGTTATCGCTGCTCTTAAATACAGAGAAAAATGTGTGATTCAACTGAGGGCTGCATCGGGCAGATGAGTCAGCAGCTATGGCCCAGCTGTATGCATGGTCCACAAGTGTCCTTTGCCTTGGGTAGACTTTACAGGCAGAGTTTTTTAAAGGGTCTCATGCAAACTTTACAAATGTATTTCTTCTGTACTCCTTTGGAGTAACCACATCTACAAAACACACCCTAAATACTAGAAGCTGTCTGGGCACAGTGACTCACACCTGTTATCCCAGCACTTTGGGAAACTGAGGTGGGTGGGGTGAATCTCTTGAGCCAAGGAGTTCAAGACCAGCCTTGGCAACATGGCAAGACGCCCATCCCTACAAAAGTACAAAAAATTAACTGAGTCCCAGCAACTTGAGAGGCTGAGGTGAGAGGATCTCTTGAGCCTGAGAAGTTGAGGCTGCAGTAAACTGAGACTGTGCCACTGCATGCCAGCATGGGTGACAGAATAAGACCCCATCTCAAAAAAAAAAAAAAAATTCTAGAAGCATTAATGACCAGAATATAGGAAGTTTGATTTCCTCAACAGTATGACACTATGTCAGAGACCAGGGTTTAACAGGTGCAGGTTTATGGCGCATATTGGATTCAGCAGGCCTGCCGTCTTGAGCACCACATTTTTACCACACTTCTAGGGGATTGCATGCTGCTGCTCTGCTGACTGCACTTTAGCAAGGAACTCAATAGTTCCCCTTTCATGACCTACTAGCATCTTACAGGCTTACCGTCCCCCTCCCCAAACCAGTCTTCCTCTTGAGTTCTCATTGATTTTTGCCACTATTCATTCTCCACGCAACCACAGAGTAGTGAGTCTCCTAATCTCTCCCACACTCACATCCAAATCACTGATGAAGTTCTGCTGACTCTCCCCAATGTTTCACATCACTTTTTTTGTTTTTGGACAGGGTCTCTCTCTGTTGCTGCCCAGGCTGGAGTGCACTGGCATGAACACAGCTCACTGTAGCCTTGACTTCAGGGGCTCAAAGGGTCCTCCCACCTCAGCCTACGGAATGGCTGGGACTACAGGCAGGTATTACAATTCCTGGCTAATTTTTAAAATTTATATATATATATGGGCCGGTGCGGTGGCTCAAGCCTGTAATCCCAGCACTTTGGGAGGCCAAGGCGGGTGGATCATGAGGTCAAGAGATGGAGACCATCCTGGTCAACATGGTGAAACCCCGTCTCTACTAAAAATACAAAAAATTAGCTGGGCATGGTGACGCGTGCCTGTAATCCCACCTACTCGGGAGGCTGAGGCAGGAGAATTCCCTGAACCCAGGAGGCAGAGGTTGCGGTGAGCGGAGATCGTGCCATTGCACTCCAGCCTGGGTAACAAGAGCGAAACTCCGTCTCAAAAAAAAAAAAAATTTATATATATATTTTAAAGATGGGGTTTCACCATGATGGACAGGCTGGTCTTAAAACTCCTGACCTCAGGTGATCCACCCACCTCAGCCTCCCAAAGTGCTAGGATTACAGGTGTGAGCCACTGCACCCCGCTGAAGGTTTTTATTTTTATTTTTTATTTATTTATTCTTTTTTTTTTTAAGACGGAGTTTCACCATGTTGGTCAGGCTGGCCTTGAACTCCCGACCTCAGGTGATCCGCCCGTGCTTGGATTAGAGGCGTGAGCCACTACACCCGGCCAAATTTTTTATTTTTTATATTTTTTGTTGTATTTTACAGACAGGGTGTCCCTATGTTGTCCAGTCTGGTCTTGAATTCCTGGGATTACGAGATCCTCCTGCCTTGGCCTCCCAAAGTGCTGGGAACACCTGGCCTGAGACACTGCCTGGTCAGTTTTTTTTTCTGTAGAGACAGGGGTCTCATTGTGTTGCCTAGGCTGTCAAATCATTTTTCATTCCATTGCTGCCACCAGGACCCAGGCCTCAATGACCTCTTATTCCTGATTGTCCTTCCAGCTCTCCCAGTCTCTGCCCTGCCTATTCCATATCTATGCACCACTGCCATTCTAGAGCAGTGCTTATTTATGCAGATAATCCACTGAAACACCATGTGGAACAGAGTCTAGAGTCCTTGACCTGGAACTTCAGGTCCCACACTCCCACCCTGGTTTTCCATTCTTACCTCCTAACGTGCTCATATGTGAACCTTATGGATTACTTGCCATGACCTGAATACGTGTGTGTGTGTGTGTGTGTGTGTGTGTGTGACAGAGTCTCACTCTGTTGCCAGGGCTGCAGTGCAGTGGTGCAATCTTGACTCACCGCAACCTCCGCATCCTGGGTTCAAGCAATTATCATGCCTCAGCCTCCCAAGTAGCTGGGACTTACAGGCATTCAGCACCATGCCCAGCTAATTTTTGTATTTTTAGTAGAGATGGAGCTTCACCATGTTGACCAGGCTGGTCTCAAACTCCTGACCTCAAGTGATTTGCCTGCCACCCAAAGTGCTAGGATTATATGCATGAGACACCATACACAGGATCTGAATACCTTTGATGCTTTCACTTTCTTCAAAGATCCCAAGTTCCTATGTCACTTAAAGTGTCATATGAGTGCTAGGAAGTGTTAATAAACATCCAAAAGAGCCTGGGATAAACAGCTTCATGACATCCTCTTGAGCAGCTGGGACTACAGGCACATGCCACCACACCCGGCTAATTTTTATATTTTCAGTAGAGATGGGGTTTCACTATGTTGGTCAGGCTAGTCTCAAACTCCCCTCGTGATCCACCCGCCTCGACCTCCCAAAGTGCTGGGATTTCAGGTGTGAGCCACTATGCCCGGCTGGTAATAAAGCATTCTATAGAGATTATTGTTTCTACCTCTCTGTATTATTGAACTTGTTTAAAGGGCATTTATGATTTAGTAAAAAAAAAATCTAATAAATTAAGCATGTTAATAAATAAACAAAAACAACAAAAAAGAATCTTTTGGGCCTCTGTTTTTATTACACAATCCACAACCAAAGAAGTACAAATACCATTGTAATTTTTTTCTTTTTTGAGTCAGAGTCTCACCGTTTCCCAGGCTGGAATGCAGCCCTGATCTCGCAGGCTCACTGTAATCTCCACCTCCCAGGTTCAAGAGATTCTTGTGCTTCAGCTTCCCGAGTACCTGGGACTACAGGCGCATGCCGCCACACCCAGCTAATTTTTTTTATTTTGTAGAGACTAGGTTTCACTGTGTTGCCCAGGCTGGTTTCAAACTCCTGAGCTCAAGCAATCCACCCGCCTTGGCCTCCCAAAGTGCTAGGATTACAGGCATGAGCCACTGTGCCTGGCCCTGGTTATATCTTTGTTTACCGTTGGTCTAGGCAGCCTACCAGAGGCTGGGTTTTCATCTATGTAGGCTCTTGTAAATGCTGCTACCAATTGTAAAGACCATTCCATTTCCCACTAGGTCTTTAGATTCTAGGTCTGCAAAAAGCCATATGACAAGAGAACCACTCCTCCCGGTAGCTTCCTACAAGCTTATCACACTACCTCTAGAAAACTAAGCTTAGTGGGACACCCAGCCCCCTCCTCCTCTCCACTGCCAGTTTGCCCCACCTCTTTCCTTTCTACTGCCCTCAAGCTAAGTCAGACTTGTCATCCCTGAGTGCCTTTGTTTACTTCATTGCCTCTAGATTGTTTTCACTCGAATACCTTCCCAGGCCGGGTGGAGTAATGGTTTGAATCACAACTCTGTATCATGGACACAACCTCTTTTCAAACCTCAATTTCTTTTTTTTTTAAACCTCAGTTTCTTCATCTGTAAAATGTAGGTACTAATTATAATTACCACTCTAGTGAGCATCTCATAGTAGGTCTTCAATGAATGGCAATCATCATTGTTTTGTTATTATTTTCCTTCTTTCAGGCTTCACCTTTTTGGCTTATCTCAAGTAACTTTATAATTATTAATAATTTTAAAAATAACTTCAAAATTATGTTGCATTTGTAAGTTTTGCTTCTTGAGCTAGGTTTAAGCTCTTTGAAGGCAAATCTTCTACTGTTAAATATTTACATACTCCACTAAAGGTGCCTCCCATCTAAAGCAGTGATTATTAATAATACAATTAATCCATATCACTCGGGGTGGTTGCTTAAGGAAGGATAAAGTATTTCTCTTGCTCTCCTTGTCTGTGGTTATTCGGCTTTTGTTGTCTGTATAATGAAACATAAAGTGCCTCGTCTAGATTTGAGACCTTCTAGCTTTCCCCAGCAAATATAGGAAAGGGAGAAGACTTTTACGTATCTGCTCTCTGTAAGACTTTTTCCAATTTTTAATCATATAACTTATTAACTTCAAAATGTGCTTGGAGTTTCAGGATGTTAATGACATGTTGCTGCTAAGTATGCAATCAGTGCACGCAGATGACAGTGAGGTGACCCTGAGACTGGAAGCAAGATGACCTTAAGACGACTAAGCCAGGAACAGTGAATCTGTAGAGTGGGTGATAGGATTAACCCACCCTAAAAGATGACCTGTGAATATGAAGTTGAGGGGATTAGGGAGTAGTCAGATTTCATTAAAGGGCAGCTAAGGTGGAGTCTTGAAAGCTGTTGTTTAATCTATTATATTACACCCTAACAAAGAAAGAATTATGTTAATTAAGAACTGGCAGATGGTGAGTAATGGAATCTTAAAGAAAAAAAAAGCCAGTAAGATTTTGGGCAGTTAATCAAATATTCTCTTGGGAAGAGAGATCATGCATACTGAATTGGTCACACACAGGAACTATAGATACACTTTGAAGCTGGTTGTGAATAGCTCTGAAATTTACATGGGTGTTCCTGCGCTAAGCAAGATCATCCCGTCTCTCCTGGCTTTCTGAGCAATCCAAGCAACATGTTGAAGGTTAATGCTACCTCCTAGCATTTCAATACCCATGGAGACTTACTCTCTAGAAAATTACCTACTCCACTGGAAATCGGCACTTTTATTTAATCTTCGGTGCCTTGCAGGGGCATATCCAGGGGCTGTGTTGCCCGAATATTTTTTTTTTAATTAGGGAGGATGTCTTTAAGAAAAACACAGGCTGGGCATCTTGGCTCACGCCTGTTATCTCAGCACTTTGGGAGGCCAAGGTGGGTGGATCGCCTGAGCTCAGGAGTTCCAGGCCAGCCTGGATGACATGGCGAGATCCCATCTCTACAAAAAATTTCAAGAAGTTAGTTGGGTGTGTCAGCACAGGCCTATAGTCCTAGCTACTACGGGGCTGAGATGGAAGAATTGCTTGAGCCCCAGGAGGTAGAGGCTACAGTGAGCCATGATTGTGCCACTGCACTCCAGCCTGGACAACAGAGCAAGACTCTGTCTCAAAAAAAAAGAAAAGAAAAAGAACACAAACTGGCAAATATGAAATTGCTCCCAGGGCATCGGAAAGGACCAGCGCAAGTGAATGAATTAGAAGCGTAAGATTTGCTGGCATCATGGTGGAGGCTTAGAAGTTGGGTTGGTGTCAGTTCCCTGTCAGCCCTAGGTGCCCCATCCTGCAGAGCCAAGGCCCACACCCAAGGAGACTTCAGCAGCAGCCTTGTCATGCTTTCCCACAGCACTTGCATCTTCACAATACAAATACAACCAGAGTCAAATTCCAAACTGCTTCTTACAATAATTTTGGCACTTAAACTTTTATGATTATTTCTACCTGTATTACCATCATGCTGTTCAAAAATGCAGAAACTCTCCTTCCATTTGTTAGCACTTTGCAGATTCAATCTAGCTTTCTGAATTCCAGATACATTGCACCTTTAAAGTACAGAAATAAAAAGGTATAAAGTTATAGCTGTTCCCAAAACAAAATGTAAATGGCTATGGGCCAGAAAGAGGAGAAAACTTAGAGCAGTGGACAGTGAAGTTTTTAGCCTGACATGCTTTGGGTCTGGGAGAAAGCAGGCCTGGCCAGAGTGTGGTTTTTGCAGGGTCATGAGGAAGAAAGGTGCCCCATCTGATGCAGCGGAAGACCCACAACTTAAAGCCAGAGGCTGGGACGAGGCTCCACTGTTCCTCAGAGGAGGCTGACAAAATCTGTAACCTGGGCCATGATTTATATTAAAATGTATACCTAGGCCGATCGTGGTGGCTTATGCCTGTAATCCCAGCACTTTGGGAAGCTGAGGCGGGCGGATCACCTGAGGTCGGGAGTTCAAGACCAGACTGACCAACATGGAGAAATCTTTTCTCTACTAAAAATACAAAATTAGTCAGGCGTGGTGGCATATGTCTGTAGTTCCAGCTACTTGGGAGGCTGAGGTAGGAGAATCGCTTGAGCCTGGGAGGCGGAGGTTGCAGTGAACCAAGATCACACCACTGCACTCCATCCTGGGCAACAAGAGTGAAATGCCTTCTCAAAAAAAAAAAAATGTATGCCTAGAAAGATAGAGCTCACACATAGCCTACAGACTAGGAATTGAGCCACGCTCTGTCCTCACTCAATTACAAGATCTAGAGTATCACTTCCTCCAGCTGCCCATAGAAGTTCTGGTTCTGGGTTAGGGGGCCCAGTCAGGGAATTACTAAAATACTACCTACACGGACTAGCATAGTAGTTACTAGCCTTATGTGGCTAGATATATTTAAATTTATATGCATTAAGATTAAAGAAAATTTGAAATCCAGTTTCTCAGTCTCACTAGCTGTCTTCCAGGTACTCCGTAGCCGCATGTGGGCTAGTGCTGCTATACTGGATAGCACAGATACAAAATACTTCCGTCATTGCAGACAGTTCTATTGGACAGAGCTGACCTAAACAGAAAAAGAAGAGTATAGGGAGAGATAGAAGAAGGAAAGGAGAGAGACAAATAAATGTTCCACTCTAGAATTGCCTACACATAAAAATTATAAATATAAGCACAGTGGCTCATACCTGTAATTGCAGCAACTCGGAAGGCTATGACAGAATTGCCTGAGGCCAGGAGTTTAAGACTAGTCTGGGCAACATAGCGAGACCCTGTCTCTCAAAAATGTATTTATTTAAAATGTTGGCCAGGATGGTCTCGATCTCCCGACCTTGTGATCTGCCCACCTCAGCCTCCCAAAGTGCTGGGATTACAGGTGTGAGCCACCACACCCAGACTAAAAAATTTCTTAAAATTAGGTAGGCATGAGGCTGGGTGCAGTGGCTAATGCCTGTAATCCTAGCACTTTGGGAGGCTGAGGTGGAAAAATCCCTTGAGGTCAGGAATTCGAGACCAGCCTAGCCAACTTGGAGAAACCTCATCTCTACTAAAAATACAAAAAATTAGTTGGGCATGGTGGTGGGCACCATAATCCCAGCTACTTCGGAGGCTGAGGTTGCAATGAGCCGAGATTGCTCCACTGCACTCCAGCGTGGGCAACAGAGCAAGACTCCGTCTCAAAAAAATAAAATTAGATGGGCATGGTGGCTTACCCCTATAGTCCCAGCTACTCATATGTGGGAGGCTGAGGCAGGAGGAGGGCTCTAGCAAGGAATTGCAGGCTGCAGTGAGTTATGATCACACCACTTTGCTCCAAGCTGGGCAACAGAGAGGAGACCCCATCTCTAAAAATAAAAAAAAAATTCTAAACACATAAAGAAAATACTAAGATATAGTAAGTATTCAATAAATATTTTTTGGATGAATTAAATTGACAAAGCCAACTTTTTGAACAGCTCAAATACATTTCTAATGAAATAAAGGTAATTAGAACAGTTTGAGAAATATTTCCAAATGTGAATGCTAAGAATTGTCAATGATAACATCCATAAAAAGAGCAAGAACTGAGAAAGTGAAACCAACTAGAATGGAAACAAGCTTGATCTGATAAAGACCCAAATAGAAAACCTAACAATGGGCCGGGCGCGTTGGCTCAAGCCTGTAATCCCAGCACTTTGGGAGGCCGAGGCGGGTGGATCACGAGGTCAACAGATCGAGACCATCCTGGTCAACATGGTGAAACCCCGTCTCTGCTAAAAATACAAAAAATTAGCTGGGCATGGTGGCACGTGCCTGTAATCCCAGCTACTCAGGAGGCTGAGGCAGGAGAATTGCCTGAACCCAGGAGGTGGAGGTTGTGGTGAGCCGAGATCTCACCGTTGCACTCCAGCCTGGGTAACAAGAGCGAAACTCCATCTCAAAAAAAAAAAAAAAGAAAAAAGAAAACCTAACAATGAAAAATAAAATCAACAGCTGACAAAACCCAACAGATGAGCTTTGGTGCTCAGACCCACTGTGGAGAGCATAACTCACAGGGCAGCCACTGCCCCTCAAGACCCCAATTGTGTTTCTATCATGCAGGGCACTAATGCAGGCCAGTCCTGGAAGACTTGAGATGCCTTTAATGAATGACTTCAGCTGACTGGCTTGAGGATTCTCCACTGGTCTGGCCAAAACTTTCTTGGAACTGAGCTATGGTCAGAGACTCAGATTGTCATCCTGAGGCTGGGCACTAGCTAAAGAAGATTCTAGAGTATTTTCTAGAAACAGGCATAGGAGTGATGATAAAACCGTAAGTGAGACCAGCATTGCCTTTTTCTGGAACTTTGTCACGGGCCTTGCAAATCATGTGACCAGAAGAACTAATGATTGTGATGACTTAGTTTCAACCCTATGGGGTACTTTTTTTTGTTTGGATTCCTTTTATTCAACATATTTTTTCAAGCTAGAGCTATTGAGTAAGCTGTGTGACAGGCTCTGTAGTAACCTTCGAAATACAAAGATAAAAAGAAGGCCCTTATGGTTCTCAGCTGTAACATGGGAGGGGTCACATGAGGAACAAATCTCTCCTGTCTAATGGAGAATTGAGGCAGAGGTATCTTAGGAAGACTTCTCAATGAAAGGGTGTGTACATATAGAGTGAAATGATAAGGCTACTTAATCTTTTACCAAAGGTTTAGAAAGATATGATATTAACTATCATCCTTTGGGATCCATAGGGGATAGGTACCCGGATTCCCTGCAATTAAAATCCGAGGATGCTCAGGTTCCCTAAACAGCCCTATGAGATGTTTAAAGTCAATTCGCAGGTTTCACATCCTGCGAATACTGTTCTTTTTGTTCTTGAGACCTAGTCTCACTCTTGATGTCACCCAGGCTGGAGTGTAGTGGCGTGATCTTGGCTTACTGCAACCTCTGCCTCCCAGGTTCAAGCATTTGTCCTGCCTCATCCACCTGAGTAGCTGCGACTACAGGCATACCCCCACCCTGACCTCCCAGCTAATTTTGTGTTTTTAGTAGAGACAGGGTTTCACCATGGTCTGGAAATCCTGATCTCAGGTGACCCACCTGCCTTGGCTTTCCAAAGTGCTGGGATTACAAGCATGAGTGGCATCGCCTGGCCTTTTTTTTTTTTCCTTTTTTTTAAGAGATAGGGTCTGTCTATGGAATTTTGTTTTGGAAGCTCAAAAAGAAAAAAAAAGAGATAGGGTCTCTATGCTTTGGTTTCTCTTCATAATGAATAAATCTTTCGCCTTTTACTAACAATTTAAAAAAGAGAGATGGAGTCTCACCGTGTTGCTGCACCCAGCCTTCTTTTTCTTTTTGTTATTTTTTTTTTTTTTTTGAGAGATGGGTTCTCACAGTTGCCCAGGCTGGTCCCAAACTCCTAGACTCAAGCAGTCCTCCCTGTTCAGCCTCCCAATGTGCTGAGTTTACAGGGGTGATCCACCGCTCCTGGCCAAATACTGTCCTATTTTACCTCTGCAGTTGGTGGAACCTGGGAGTATGGAGGGCTAAATTATTTTGTTTTCTGTGAACAAAGAGACCAAAGAGGAAGAGGAAAGGGAGGAAGCAGCCGCAGCCCTCAGTAAGGCACCTAAGCAGTGAAAAGGTTTCATCCACATATATGTTACAAAGTAATCTTTTTTAAAGTACATTTTTCAAGAGGTAGAGAAGTAGACAAAATGGTGAGTTGTCATGAAACAAATAGATGGGTCTCTTTTCTTTTTTAGAACTTTATCTTGCATTTTTCAGGTGCCCAGTATGATTTTATTTTATTTTTATTTTCATTTTTAGTTCTAGTCATTCTCCCCCAGGATTCTCATTCCTGGTAGTTCCATCACCTCCCACACCATCCCAAATGTGATTTTTCATCCCACTCTGAATCTGGATACTTGACTCATTTCTGAACTTTCATTTTAGTTGCAAATCTCCCAAAACTGTAAGTTAGCTATCAGCCATTTGAGGTTGATTGTGGGGTGTCAGTGAAACTTGCCTCCTGATTTCATCAGGACTTGATTATCCTATAACTGGTGTCTTCTGTGCGGGATCTCTAGGGAATGAGGGAGAGGTCACTGGGAAGGGGCCACTTCTGGGCCTCCTCATCTCCCTCCTCTGACCTGCTATTGGAAAGCCACAGTGTCAGTTACAAAGGGCCAGATGTCCAGTACTTCCCTGGAAATTCAAGTCACTGTGAACCAGTGATACGAACACAGTAACAATCTATAATATTTTACAGCTACAAGGCTTGGTTCTCTTCATTCTTAATGATTTTTTTGGGGTGAGGGGAGAGGGTTTCACTCTATGTCCACACTGGAGTGCAGTGGTGTGGTTATTGGCTCACTACAACCTCTGCCTCCAGGCTCAAGCAATCCTCCCACCTCAGCCTCCCAAGCAGCTGGGGCCTTAGACATGTGCCACCACACCCAGTTAATTTTTTATTTTTTGGTAGAGACAAGGTTTCATCATGTTGCCCTAGCCTGGGTGTGAGTCAACTCCTGGACTCAAGCAATTTGTCCACCTCAGCTTCCCAGAATGCTGGGCTTACAGGCATGAGCCACCAAGCCTAGCCCATTCTTAGTGATTTTAGTATTATACATGTAGGTAGATGTTGTGTCTTCTGTATGTTATCATCATTTATCTCCTTTTCACATTTGCGTCAGAATTATTCCTTACTTGCTCTGAATTGTCTTCTATTTTCTGGGCTAGGACTTTGTTTAGTTCTTAAATCATTGTTTGTGATTCTGAAGGCCTTTTTAGGGAGAAGTCATTTGATCTCACCCAGAGAAAAACACTGCAGGCATGGGTGGGAAGTGGGTGTGGCGTGCATTTCCAGGGAGCCTGGGGAAGTGGGAAGCAAATCCGCTCAGCCATCTTCCCTATCCCCCTTGCTATTCGAAGTAACAATGAAGGGAAGGGTCCAGGCTGCTGCTGTGGGCTTGTGTATTACTGGATTGCTAAGTATGGGGCCAGCGGTGAGGCCTGCTACCAGATTCCATTTACAAGAAGTAGGAGGGGAGAGGGAAAGCAGTGAAGGTGAGACTCCACAAGACTCTCCAGGGCCCAGAATCCACTTGTACTTTGACTTTGTTATTGTTTTTGTATCACTGTGACTAAAGGAAGGGGAATATTGATGAACTTTTCATTATAAATCATTGATATTGATATTTTTATTACATGTTATCATGGTTCTTGCAAATTTGGGCTTTTGGGAAGCTCTCTGGCAAAATTCTTTTCAAGTGTTTAAGGTCTAGGCTCTAGAGCTCGCATCAACCCTAGTTCTCTTCCTCCCCATCGTGATTCTCCCCACAGCCCCCGTGGTCTCAGTCATCATTTGGTGTCTCCATGGCAGCCGCCTCCTCACTGGTCTCCCTCCTTTCAGTCTAACTTCCCTCAAGCTCAACTCCCATCCATTCTCTTTTTTAAAAATTTTTTGTTATTTTTTCTTTTTTACCAAGCAATCACACCAAACTCTCATCCATTCTCTTCAGAGATTTTTTCTTCTCTTTTCTTTTGATTCTTTTTTTTTTGTATTTCTTTTATATATTTTTTGGCATTCTTTTTATTATCATTTTCTCATCCCTTTTTATCAGTTTTTTATATAAAAATTGAAAATTTGAGATAATTATAGATTCACATGCAATTGTAAGAAATAATACAGAGCCTATGTACAATGTTACCCAGCTTCGCCCAATAATAATATCTTGTGAAAGTACGTTATGCCATCACAATCAGGATCTCCACTTTGGGCTGGGTATGGTGGTCACTCCATAATCCCATCACTTGGTGGGGCTAAGGCAGAGGGACCTTTTGGGGAATTGGCTCTCCGCCTCCCAGATTCATTCAGGGTTTTGCATAAACTATCAATTATTCCTCTCATGGTTAAGTAGTATTCCCTGCTACTTATATACCATAATAAATACTCATCAGTGTATGAGTGATTCCGTTTCTCTGCATTCTTCTTGACAGCACTTGCTATTGTCACCACTTTTTACTTTAAATACCCTAATAGATGGGTAGTGATACCTCATTTTGATTTAATTTGCATTTCCCTGATGGTTAATGATTTTGAACATCTTTTCATGTGTGCTTACTTGTCATCTGTATACCTTCTTCAGCACAATATCTTTTGTTCATTTTTTTTTTTTTTAAGACGGGGTTTCACCATGCTGGTCGGGCTGGTCTTGAACTCCCGACCTCAGGTGATCCGCCCGCCTTGGCCTCCAAAGTGCTTGGATTACAGGCGTGAGCCACCACGCCCGGCCGATTTTCTTTCTTCCTTTTTTTTCCTCCAGAGGAAGTTTTCCTTCTGTTGCCCAAGCTAGAGTGCAATGGCTCGAGTGCAGAGGCCCACTGCAACCTCCACCTCCCAGGTTCAAGAGATTCTCCTGCCTCAGCCTCTCAAGTAGCTGAGTCTACAGGTGCCCACCACCACACCTGGCTAATTTTTTGTACATTTAGTAGAGTTGGGGTTTCACTATGTTGGTAGGCTGGTCTCGAACTCCTGAACTCAGGTGATCTACTCACCTCGGCCTCCCAAAGTGCTGGGATTGCAGGTGTGAGCCACCGTGCCTGGATTTTGTTCATTTTCTAATTGGACTGTTTGTTTTTTGGTTTGATGGTTTTGTGTTTTTTGTTTGTTTTGTTTTGTTTTTACTGTTGCATTTTGAAAACTCTTTATATATTCTAGATACCAGACTCCTTTGTCAGATAGATGATTTTGCAAATATTTTATCCCAGTTTGTAGCTTTTCTTTTCTTTGAGACAGTCTCCCTCTGTTGCCCAGGCTGGAGTGCAGTGGCATGACCTCGGCTCACTGCAAACTCCACCTCCTGGGTTCAAGCTACTCTTCTGCCTCAGCCTCCCGAATAGCTGGGACTACAGGCGTGTGCCACCATGGCTGGCTAAGTTTTGTATTTTTAGTAGAGACAGGATGTCACCATGCTGGCCAGGCTGATCTCAAATTCCTGACCTCATGATCTGCCCACCTCGGCCTCCCAAAGTGCTGGGATTATAGGCATGAGCCACTGTACCCAGCCTTGTAGCTCTTGTAGCTTTTCTTTTCATCGTCTTCAGAGGGACTTTTGCAAAAGGGAAGATTTTCATTTGGATGAAGTTCAATTTAGCAATTTTTCCTTTTTTTTTTTTTTTTATTAAGGAGTTTCACTCTTACTGCCCATGCTGGAGTGTAATGGCACAATCTCGACTCACCTCAACCTCTGCCTCCCCAGCTCAAGCAATTCTCCTGCCTCAGCCTCTTGAGTAGCTGAGATTACCGGCATGTGCCACCACGCCTGGCTAATTTTTGTGTTTTTAGTAGAGACGAGGTTTCTCCATGTTGGTCAGGCTGGCCTTGAACTCCCGACCTCAGTTGATCCACCCACTTCGGCCTCCCAAAGTGCTGGGATTACAAGCATTAGCCACCATGGGAAGCCACAGTTTTTCCTTTTAAAGATTTGATCTCAAATCTAAGAACTCTTCACCTACCTCTGATACCAAAATTTGTCTCCTACTCTTTACTTATCTTTAAAAATATACATTGGACTGGGCGCAGTGGCTCACACCTATAATCCCAGAACTTTGGGAGGCCGAGGCACGTGGATCACCTGAGGTCATGAGTTCAATACCAGCCTGGACAACACAGTGAAACCCATCTCTACTAAAAACACAAATATTAGCCAGGCATGTTGCTGGGCATTTGTAATCCCAGCTACTTAGGAGGCTGAGGCAGGAGAATCACTTGAGCCCAGGAGGTTAAGGTTGCAGTGAACCATGAGCCAAGATCATTCCACTGCACTCCAGCCTGAGGAACAGAGACTCCTTGTAAGAAAAAAAAGAATACACCCACACACACACGTATATATATTACATGTATATACGTGTATATTATATATGTAATATATGCATACGTAATATATATAACATGTATATATTATATATATTATATACATGTAATATATAATATCTACATGTAATTATATTACATGTAATGTATATATTATATATTATATACATGTGATATATATTATGTGTGCACATATTATATATATATAATATACATGCACACACACACACATTGGATCGTGTCCATCCCTGAAGAAAACTTTTATCAAGCTTCCGATTTCATTTAGAATCAAATCCTAACTTTCTATACAAGGGGGTCAGCCTCTGCTTGCTGTTCCAGCCTCTCCTCCTATGCCCCCTCCCACTTTTTCCAGGTGGCAATCACAAGGGTGTTCTTTTTTTTTTAATTTTTTTTTTTTTTAATGAAGACAGGGGTTTCACCATGTTGGTCAGGCTGGTCTTGAACTCCTGACCTCAGGTAATCTGCCCGCCTTGGCCTCCAAAGTGCTTGGTTTACAGGCGTAAGCCACCACGCCCCACCTTTTTTGAAATTTCTTTTCTCTCTTCTTTTTTCTTTTTTGCCCACCTGTGACTGTCTTGATCAAGTTATAGAGGGTGTTCTTTCTATTACTATTTCTCCAAGTTTTTTTTTGCACATGGGGACCTTGTGCATCCCCTTTGCTCTGCCCAGAATGATATAGGTTTCTTTGCACACCCTAGGACTCCACTTATGTCACTATGTCTGTGAGGCCATCTGATATGGCTTGGCCATGTGTCCCCTCTCAAATCTCATCTTGAATTGTAATCCCCATGCGTCAGAGGAGGGGCCTGGTGGGAGGTGACTGAATCATGGGGGTGGACTCCCCCCTTGCTGTTCTCGATAGTGGGTAACCTCTCACAAGATCTGATGATTTTTTTTTTTCTTTTCTTAAGATGGGGTTTCACCATGTTGGTCAGGCTGGTCTTGAACTCCTGACCTCAGGTCATCTGCCCGCCTTGGCCTCCAAAGTGGTTGGATTACAGGCGTGAGCCACTACGCCTGGCCAGTCTGATGGTTTTTAAGTGTGGCACTTTCTCCCTCATACTCTTTCTCTTCCCACCATGTAAGACGGGCCTTGCTTCCCCTCCACCTTCTGCCATGATTGTAAGATGCAGAACTGTGAGTCAATTAAACCTATCCTTTTTTTCAAGATAAGTGACCCAGTCTCAGGTATGTCTTTATAGTAGTATGAGAACAGACTAATATGCCATCTCAGACCACCCCATCTACACAGGCTCTACTGTGATTTTCTTTTTTTTTTTTCTTTTTGGTGACAGAGTCTCCCTCTATTGCCCAGGCTGGAGTGCAGTGGTGTAATCTCAGCTCACTGCAACTTCCAATTCCTAGGTTTAATCGATTCTCCTGCCTCAGCCTCCTAAGTAGCTGGGGACTACAGGCATGTGCCCCCACACCCAGCTAATTTTTTGTATCTTTTTTTTTTTTTTTTTTTTTTTTTTGTAGAGATGGGGTTTCACCGTATTGGCCAGGCTGGTCTCAAACTCCTGACCTCATGATCCGCCTGCCTCAGCCTCCCAAAGGGATTATAGGGATTATAGGCGTGAGCCACCGCACCCGGCATCAGCACCCAGCCTTTATCAATTAACTGCTGATTCATATTCCAGGCTTTTTGTTTTTTACCATTCAGTATTGAATTTCTCACTAGATTCTAAATTCTGCAAGGACAAAGACTTGGCCTCAACCCTTCATGCTGTCACCCAGTGCTTATTTCAGGGCTTAGCAAACAGTAGGCCCTCAGTAAATATTTGCTGAGAAAACTAACTAATGAGGACATTTTAAGAAAACTTTCACCCTGCTTACAGTATTTTCTGAGTAATTTCAGGAAGATGAAAGTTTTATTTGGGATCCCCAGTACTTTGGACAAAATTCCTTTTAGATAAACTTTTCCTGTCCAGACCATCTTTAGTTTATTTATTTTGTCTCCATAATTTAAACCAGAAAGGAGATTTCAATAAAATTGTGCAATAGAAAAAAAGTATAGGCAGCAAAATTGTGCTTATGTATTCTGCTCTCACGGGACTCCTGCAGCTGCCCTGGCATCAAGGACACCGTTCCTCTACTCAAGAACCTTACAGTCCAGTGAGGGGGCGTGTGGGCGAACAGGCACCTAAATCCACCATGTGAAACATCGTGGGAAGGACCCCTGATTGTTTCCTTTCTTCAAGGGAGGCACCGCTTGGGCTGAGTCTCAAAGGATGCAGTGAAGTCAGCCAGGCAGAAACGGAAAGGAAAGGGACTGAAGCCCTGGGGACCCTGTGGAAGAAGAACAGGACCTGCAGCTGCAGGTTATCAATTAACTGCTGATTCATATTCCAGCCTTTTTGGTTTTTACTGGATTTTGTGAGCCTTGAGTGTCACACCACAGAGAGGGCTCTGAAGGGTCAGGGAAGCCTCGTGACCAGATCATATTCGGGAACAACTGCGCTGGCCTCACTGTAGACCAGGGACAGGAGGATTGAGAGGAAGCAGAGGCGGTTACAAAGAAAGCCCTGGACCCAGGTAGTATCAGGGGAAGGAGAAAGAGGGGGCAGTTTTGATTGATACGAGGTAGCTTGTATCAATAGCATTTGTTGACCAAATGGTCAGCAGGATGGACCAGGGGGCTGAAGCCCAGGAATAGAGAGGGAAGATATTTGGTTTGGTTTTCTTGATTCTCAGATGGTGCTGCCCACCTCTAAAGAAAAGTCAGGAAGAGGAGCCACTTTATGTGAAAGATATTTAATATAAGGTACCTAAGGGTCAGGAATTCCAATAAAAATGTATCTACATCTGGAATTCAGATTGCACATCATTTTCAAAATCATTGTCCCACTGGCTGGGCACAGTGGCTCATGCCTGTAATCCCAGCACTTTGGGAGGCCGTAGCGGGTGGATCCCTAGGTCAGGAGTTCAAGACCAGCGTGGCCAACATGGTGAAACCCTGTCTCTACTAAAAATACAAAAATTAGCCGGGCGTGGTAGCAGGTGCCTGTAATCCCAGCTACTCGGATGGCTGAGGCAGATAATTGCTTGAATCCAGTGGGCAGATGTTGCAGTGAGCCGAGATTGCACCACTGCACTCCAGCCTGGGAGACAGAGCAAGACTCCATCTCAAAAAAATCATTTTCCCTATGCAAATAGCTTTTAGACAAGGTAATTTTACCCCCAGAAAAATTGAAGGCATTGAGATGCCCAAGATAACTTTTCACTGCAGGCTCGTATTTGAAATCATGATCATTAGGGGACCCTTTGCATCCTTGATCCAGTGCTATGGACTATGGAACATACTTAAACTATGAACCCATAACATCTAAGGAGATCCTGATACAAGACTAGACTACTTTTCAGTGAAAACACAGAACTGTAATAAACTACGGAATTCTACTTCATGGGCAACTGAGGGTGATCTCAGTGCAACTCCTTCATTTCATTCTTGCCGGAAAAGTTCATTTATTTGTCTAAGATAACATGGTAAGGTAAATTCTTTTTCTTTTTTTTTTGAGATGGAGTTTCGCTCTTGTTGTCCAGGCTAAAGTGTAATGGTGCAAACTTGTCTCACTGCAACCTCTGCCTCCCAGGTTCAAGTGATTCTCTTGCCTCAGCCTCCATCACAGGTGTTCACCACCACACCTGGCTAATTTTTATATTTTTAGTAGAGACAGAGTTTCACCATGTTGGCCAGGCTGGTCTTGAACTCCTTACCTCATGTATCCACCTGCTTTGGCCTCCCAAAGTGCTGGGATTACAGGCGTGAGCCACCATGCCCGGCCTAGATAGAAATTTGAACCTTTAAGCATTTTTGTCTTTCCAACATGGAGAAAGTGAGCATGTGTTTTGAAAGTCTGAGTGTAATGGAGTGTAACGCTGGGGTCTAGGTGGGCTGAGGGTAAATGTCCTAGGTATCCTTTTGAGCAATTCCATCACCTTCTCCTGTGAGCTAATGCACAGAACCTGGCAGCCAGTATTGCAACCTGGAGCACGATAATTCATTGGCATTAACATAACTCACAGTTTTACTGGGCAAACCACACATGAAGAGTGGCCCACCATAGGATACAGGTCAGCTGCTGTTTGACATTCACAAGGAAGAGGAATAACCCGAGGATTCACTGGAGCCTGGAGCAGTATGGCAAGCCTGCAGCTCACTAGGAACGTGCAGCTGCTCCCAGGCCAGCCGCACATGGAATGATGAGGAAGGGAAGGCTGTTCTTTTTGGCAAAGAATATGCTATGTCTTGCAAAGTCTAAGAGGCAGGGATGCAAATAGCAACTGGGCTTTCCAATAGCTCCATGCAGCTGAGAAGGATAATGAACACATAGAATCCAAAACCATCTCTGTAGGCTGCACTTAATATGTTAGAATAAAACAAGGATAATCCAAGCATGGTGGTGAGCACCTATAGTCCCAGCTACTCAGGACGCTAAGGCAGGAGGATCACTTGAGCCCAGGAGTTCAAGGCTGAAGTATGTTACGATTATACCTGTGGATAGCCTCTGCACTCCAGCCTGGGCAACAAAACAAGACTCCATCTCAAAAAAAGAAAATCAAATAAGGATAAATTATTAATAAAAACCCACTGCAGCTGTACATGGTGGCTCATGCCTGTAATCCCAGCACTTTGGGAGGCTGAGGCAAGAGGATCGCTTGAGCCCTGGAGTTCAAGACCAACCTGTGCAACACAGCAAGACCCTGTCTCAAAAGAAAAAGAAGAAAGAAAAAAAACCACCGTAACAATAACAACAGCAAAACAAACTCACAAAAACAAACTGCACAACTACAGATGAGAGTATGTGGTAACTAGAAGCATATGTAAAACAGCCCTAGGAGTTCTGATTATTTCAGTATGAGTCAGCTGTGTATGATGAGGGTGCTGAGAAAGCTAATAGGGATTTAAGTTTCATTAAAAATATTCTGCTGATCAGGATTAGGGAGGTGGCAGTTCTTTCTTTCCCTGTGCTGATAAAAGTGGGATTCTATGTTTCAATTACATACGTGGCTAACATTTACTAAATATTTAATATGTCAGGTGACGGCCTAAACGCTTCACACAATCCCACTTAATCCACACAACAAGTCTCAGGTCGTGTCCTGTTAGTGCCTTGATTTTATACAGAAGGACACTGTCACTCAATGAGGCTGGACCCCCAGTACATGCCAATCCAGGGGGAGACTTCGGTCTGTCTGACCAAACTCTTAGCTGGGAATGGGATTCTCAAAAGATAACTATTGAAAAACTGGTGACCTAAAGAATTGGGGGCTGGGTTGGGAGGATCTAGAAAACCTAACATACCAGGAATGCTGGAGGAACAAAAACTCTTCAACAAGGAAGAGAGAAAAATCCTTGAAGCCCCTGAAGTCTCAGAGAAAAGGAATGAGACTATGCAGGATGGCTGCAGAGGGTTGCTAGAACCAGCTGATTAAAGGAACAGGGAGGTCGAGAACAAGATTACTTAAAGACCAATTTGCTGTATGAAACAATAATGGGGCTAGGCACTGGTAACTCATGCCTGTAACCCAAGCAATTTAGGAAGCCAAGGCAGGAGGACCCCTTGAGCCCAGGTGTTCAAGACCAGCCTGGGCAACATGGCAAGACCCTGTTTCTACAAAACAACTTAAAATTAGCTAGGATTGAGGTTGGACCAGTACATGCCAGTCCAGGGGCAGACCTTGGTCTGTTAGCCAGGCATGATGGTGCATGCCTTTTGAGTGTGAGGCAGGAAGATTGCTTGAGCCTAGAGTTCAAGGCTGCAACGAGTTATGATTGTGCCACTGAACTGTGCTCTGGATGACAGAGTGAGACCCTGTCTCGAAAACAAACGAACAATAATTGGAGCCCCAAAATGGAACTGGCTGCCTTTGGAGGCACTGGGTTCCCACCTCAGCAGGGATTTCAGCCGGGAATAAATGAAAGAGGCCCATGGACTCTCAGTGCAGAAGCAGATGTGGATCTGCAATTATTTTTTTTTTTTCTGCCCTCACAGAGCATCTTTTTTTTTTTTTTTGAGATGGAGTTTCACTCTTATTGCCCAGGCTGGAGTGCAATGGCACGATCTCAGCTCACTGCAACCTCCACCTCCCATGTTCAAGCGATTCTCCTGCCTCAGCCTCCCGACTAGCTGGGATTACAGGCATGTACCACCAAGCCCGGCTAATTTTTTAGTGTTTTTAGTAGAGACGGGGTTTCTCCATGTTGGTCAGGCTTGTCTCGAACTCCTGACCTCAGGTGATCTACCTGCCTTGGCCTCCCAAAGTGCTGTGATTAGAGGCATGAGCCACTGATCCTGGCGTGCATAATTTATTAAACAACAAAAATATATATACCAGACAATATTCTGTAATTTGGCACTTTAGATGGTGAAGAGAAAGCTCAGGTTGGGTCTTAAAAACCTGGAAGTACTGACTCATGCCCGGCCTGAGAAATGAAAACAGTAATTTCTGTACAGAGGAAATCAGAAAATTAGCATCTGAGGTTTATAGCATCTACATGAAGATTTTGTACCTCTTTTGTTGCCTTGATAAAAAAATATAAGTTGCCTGGGCTCAGTGGCTCACGCCTCCAGCACTTTGGGAGGCTGAGGCGTGCTGATCACAAGGTCAGGAGTTCAAGACCAGCCTGACCAACATGGGGAAACCCCATCTCTACTAAAAATAGAAAAATTAAAAAAAAAATTAGCTGGGCATGGTGGCGTGTGCCTATAATCCCAGCTACTCCGGAGGCTGAGGTTGCAGTGAGCCAAGATCGCACCACTGCACTCCAGCCTGGGTGACAGAGCGAGACTCCATCTCAAAATATATATGTATTTTATTATACAATGTCAAAATAAATTTCTGACATTATATAATAGTGTTTAAAAGCAAAGTTAAACACGGGACTTTGGCATCTTTTAAAAAGATCTAGCAGAGCCTTTATCTAATGATATATTAGGATAACATATAATAGTACACAGATTCTACAACCGGCCTTTTGTTCTCTTTACCTTACTAATCCCAGAGCAAACAAAAGCCTCATGGCTAGTAGTAGCATTTCTACCTTTCAGCAAACCTTCCTGAAAGAACAGATATTGATAAGAGTAGCAATTAACCATTTTACTGCACATTACATGTTAACAAAAGTAAGTTAGCAATTAAAACCCCAAATTATTCGTTGTTAGATTCATTCTTTTTTTTCCTAAGAGAATGAAATGTCATTTTTAATTTGATGAGGAGGTTGTTTTTATAAACTACACCCCTTCCCATCTATTTAGTCAACTGTGATGGTTTTAAAGACAGATTCACAAATTCCTCAAAACTCCTCCCTTCAAGATGTGGAGCTATTTTCTTTCCTCTTGAGTGTGGGCTAGGCTTGGTAAGTTTCTTACAGAGAATAGAATTTGACAGAAGTGATGGATTGTCACTCTTGTGATCAGGTTTTTATGAGATGGTGGCACACCTCTTTGTTCTCTCTCCCTCTTTCTCTCTGGGGGAAACTGTGTCATGAGTAGGCTTATTGAGAAACCCACTTGGTAAGAAGCTAATGCCTTCTGCCAGCAGCCTGTGCTTAGAAGGGAAACCTCCAGCCCCAGGCAAGTTTTCCAAATACTGTAACCTCAGCCAATAGATTCACATGTCCTGAGCCAGAGAAAGCTAGTTAAGTTCCTCCAAGATTCTTTGCTCTCAGATATGGTGTGAGATCATTCATATTTTTATTTTTCATTTTTTAAATTTAATTTTTAGGGACAGGGTCTTGCTCTGTCACCCAGGCTGGTCTTGAACTCCTAGCCTCAAGTGATGTTCCTGCCTCAGCCTCCCGAAGTGTTGGGATTACAGGCTCCTGCAGCAGGTCATGTTTATTATTTTAAGCTGCTAAATTTTAAGGTAATATGTCATGCAGCTGTGGATTACCAATACACCATGGAAGAATCTCTTCTAAAATGAAAAGAAAAGCATCCTAGATGGCCAGGTGGGGCGAGTAGCAAGTAGAAATTAAACAAATGGGCCAAGTCTGGTGGCTCACGCCTGTAATCCCAGCACTTTGGGAGGCCAAGGCTGGTGGATCACCTGAGGTCAGGAGTTCAAGACCAGCCTGACCAACATGATGAAACCCTGTCTCTACTAAAATATAAAAATTAGCGGAGCATGATGGTGGCCTGTATCCCAGCTACTCAGGAGGCTAAGGCAGGAGAATCTCTTGAGCCCAGGAGGTAGAGGTTGCAATGAGCCAAGATTGCGCCATTACACTCCAGCCTGGGCGACAAGAACGAGACTCCCTCTCAAAAAACAAACACAAAACCCAGCAAATATTAACTGCGCTATATTGTGTGGTGACAAGAAGACTTGTAATGAATCAATTACAGTCATCCCTCCTTATCTTAGGTTTTGCTTTCAGCAATCAATTGCTGCCCAAAAAATGTTAAATGGAAAATCCCAGAAATGAGCAATTGGTAAGTTTTAAATTGCACATCATTGTGAGTAGAGCGATATGATCTCGTGCTGTACCGCTTCATCCCACCTGGAACGAGAATCCTCCGCTTGTCCAGCATATTCACGCTGTCTACACCCCTTGCCTCTGAGCCACTTAGTAGCCCCCAGGTTATCAGATGGGCCATCACAGTATCACACTACTTGTGTTAAAGTAACCCTTATTTTATTTTATAATGGCCCCAATGTGCAAGAGTAGTGAGGCTTGCATATTGTTGTAATTGTTCTTTTATTATTAGTTTCTATTGTTAATCTCATACTGCGCTTAATTTAGAAATTAAACTTTATCATAGGAATACCTATCATAGATATAGGCCAGGCGCGGTGGCTCACGCCTGTAATCCCAGCACTTTAGGAGGCTGAGGTGGGCGGATCACCTGAGGTCAGGAGTTCCAGACCTGCCTGGCCAACATGGAGAAACCCCATCTCTATATTTTTTTATTATTTATTTTTAAAAAAAGAAAGGAATATAGATATAGGGAAAAAACATACTGTATATAGAGTGTTCATTTCTATTCACTGTCTCAGGCAACCGCTGGGTGTTTCAGGACATATCCCCCAGAGACAAAGGGGACTATTGTACTAGAATGACAGAATTTCAGAACTAGAAGAAACCTGAGTTCATGCCTTTCATTTTACAGAAAGGGGAGCCCAGAGCTTGACCTGCCTAAGACTGCACAGCTTGTTGACAGAGCCAACACTAGAATTTTACTCGCTGGATTCTGAGGCCACTACTTTTAATAAAAATATCAGAGAAAACCTGTCAGCCAAACTGGTTGAGAATGACAGCTGGGTAGGAGGCTGACAGCTAAGAAATGTTCCAACTTAAAGAGAACTCGGCCACGCATCATGTTTCACACCTCTAATCCCAGCACTTTGGGAGGCTTAGGTGGAAGGATTGCTTGAGACCAGGAGTTCGAGACCAACCTGGGCAACATAATGAGACCCTGTCTCTATTCAATATAAAAAATACTTTTAAAAAAGAGAACTTGGGACAGGCATGGTGGCTCACACCTGTAATCCTAGTATTTTGGGAGGCCGAGGCAGGTGGATCGCTTAAGCTCAGGAGTTCAAGACCAGTCTGGGCAACATGGTGAAACCCCACCTCTACAAAAAAATACAAAAATTAGCCAGGCATAGTGGTGTGCACCTGTGGTCCCAGCTACTCAGGAGGCTGAAGTGGGAGGACCACTTGAGCCTGGGAGGCAGAGGTTGCAGTGAGCCACAATTGCACCATTGAACTCCAACCTGGGTGACAGAGTGAGATCCCATCTCAGAAAAACAAACAAACAAACTCATCTCTCTTCTCCAAAGATGGGTGACATCAGGAAAGTTTTGAGGCACAAATGAGTTTCAGTTTCCAATTTCTCATTTTATAAAGTAGAATAAAGTTTAATTTTCTTAAATATATGTTTGCCATTCCACCCCACAGGCTGACCTCCTTAGGAGTCAGGACCCCTGCCTGCCTTTCCAGCATGAATCCCTCACAACCTCCTACTCACAGGCGGCATGTGACCTTGACACCACAGAGACAGCTTATAAAGCATCCACTCTGGGCACTTGCTGGAGAGTATCCAATCTTCCTGGACTTGTGTACCCCCAGACAAGTCCACAAAACACAATGCTGAGTTGGGTGAAGTTCGTCTTTGGGTGCCCCCTTTCTTTTTGACAGCGTTCACGGGGTCGGATTAAGTGTACAGTGGTGACTAGAGACCAGTTACTGACCTCATGGAGCTAGTTCACTGTCCATGGAGGACACAGACTCGCTATGGGACAGTCTCAGCACAGCGAAGCACAGGGTGCAGTGCTAAACACAGGGAATTCTAAACCAGACTCGGGTTAGGGGAGACTTCCTGGAGGTGCTTACATGTACCATCCTTGTGTAGACAAATTCCCACTCTTAATGTCTTTTTTTTTTCTTTTGAGGCAGGGTCTCACTCCCGTTGCCCATTCCGGAGTGCTGTGGTATGATCTTGGCTCACTGCAGCCTGAACAGCCCAGGTTCAAGTGATCCTCCCACCTCAGCCTTCTAAGTAGCTGGAACTACAGGCATGCACTGCGATGCCTGGCTACTTTTTGTATTTTTTGTAGAGACAGGGTCTCACTGTGTTGCCCAGGCTGGTCTTGAACTCCTAGACTCAAGCAATCCGCTCACCTCGGCCTCCCTAAGTGCTGGGATCACAGGGTGAGCCATCATGTCAGGCCCTCACTCTTTATTTTCAACCCAGACTTATCCTCTAATTCCAAACCCCAAGCCAATTGCCCTCCTGGTGATTTCACTTGCATGTCTCACAAGCATCTCAAAATTAACAGGTCCAAAATGGTCTTTTGGTTTTAAGCCCGCCCTTCTTCCAGCCCTTCTCAAGAAATCCTGGGACTTTCGGCCAGAATCCAAAAGTCAGCCTTTATTCCTCCCTTTCCAGAATGCCCACATGCAAGTCATTGGGGGTGAGGGGGCGTCATACCAGTTCCACCCCTAAAATGGACCCAGATCATTTCAGCAACATTCCCTTCGTCGCCACCACTCTCGTCTATGCTGCCACTTGTGGTTAGACCACTGCAGTTTCCTCCTAACTAGCTTCCTTGCTTCTGTTCTCAGTTTCCCCATCCCCCTAAACCCAGAGCAGCCAGGGATATCTACTTAAATAACAGTGGAGTCCCATTTCTTCTTCCCTGAACCTTCCCCTGAGACAGAGTTTCGCTCTGTCCCCCAGCCTAGAGTGCAATGACACAATCTCGGCTCACTGCAACCTCCACTTCCCAGGTTCAAGCAATTCTCCTGCCTCAGGCTCCCAAGTAGCTGGGACTACAGGTGCCCACCACCACGTCTGGCTAATTTTTTATATTTTTAGTAGAGACAGGGTTTCACCATGTTGGCCAGGCTGGTCCTGAACTCCTAACCTTGTGATCCACCCTCCTCAGCCTCCCAAAGTGCTGGGATTACAGGCGTTAGCCACCATGCCCAGCCCGTTTCTTTTAGGATAGAATCCAAATTCTATCCCAAGGGCTAGAACTGCAAACCTCAGCTGGTGCCACTTTTCCTTTCTGTTCATCTTCCCCCAGCCACATAGACTTTTCTCTTGTTCTTGATTGTGCCCTAGTTGGGGCCTTTAGAATGGTTCATCACCCAGTTTCTCTTTACCTAAAGGAGCCCCAGTGGTCACAGCCTCCAACGGTGTTTACAAGTTGTTATAGCAACTTGTAAACGACTGTATTTGTTGATTTGTTTCACCCACTGTCTCTCCTGCTAAGAGGTAATCAGGATGCACAAAGGCCATCCATGTTGAAGAGAAGGGGCTGGACCCCAAGGGAAATGCACAGCTAGTGAAATATTTTAAGCAAAGGAAAGAAACAGGAAGGAAATTATACATGCACTATCTCTGTGACAGAACAGTTTCAAGTGCAAAGAATTTGGGGAGCTACGAGAGAGGAGACCCAGGAGGCTGTTGCAGTAGCGTCAGCTGTGAAAGGTAGTGGTGTGAAGGATTCTGTCGTGTTGCCAGGAGAGAGGGGTGGAGAGATTTGAGAGATATTTAGGAAGTTTCATCAGTAGATTTAGTGATTTTATGTGAGGAGAGAGGAAAAAGGAGAGATCTGGATAATACCAGTTTCTGGCTTAGCCAACTGACTGGATGGATGATGTCGATTTTGCTGCCCTAAGGACACAGTACAATGAGCACCCTTGAGGCTAGGTACAAAGTGTGCTTAAGATGTATTGAGTTTGCTCATTGTGAGTGGGAAGACAGCCATTTGAGAGTCAGAATCCTCTAAGCTAGGTCCATCCTGCAGATAAAGATACTTTTTCTATACATATCCAAAAAAGGGTATAAACTAATACTATTTTAAAATTAACTTGAATTTAATTTTATTTTTTGAGACGGAGTTTTGCTCTTGTTGCCCAGGCTGGAGTGCAATGGCATGATCTCAGCCCACTGCAACCTCCACCTCCAGGTTCAAGAGATTCTCCTGTCTCAGATTCCTAAGTAGCTGGAATTACAGGTGCGCACCACCATGCCCGGATAATTTTTTTTTTATTTAGTAGAGATGGGGTTTCACCATGTTGATCAGGCTGGTCTCAAACTCCTGACCTCAGGTGATCTGACTCGGCTTCCCAAAGTGCTGGGATAATAGGCATGAGCTACCACACCCAGCCTAAAATTAACTTTAATATTAACAAATACTTCATTTCTCTGGGCCATCTCGGGAAGCAGGAGGGCATAGTGGTTAAGAGGTGTGCTCTGTTGTCAGAAAAAAGACAGTAAGAGTCCCAGCCCTGCCCTCCTTAGTTGTGCTCCCTGCAACAAGTAGCTCAGCTTTGTGGAATGTCAGTTTTTCTATCTCAAAAATGGAATCATTCTACCTACTTCTGTGGTACATAGTAAATGTAATGATATATGCAAGGTGCTTCATGGATGCAAAGTGTCCCATGATGTTCACTGCCATCACTGTCACCATCACTCATCACCTTTCACCTTTTATTTATTTATTCATTTATTTTAAGACAGAGTCTTGCTCTTGTTGCCCAGGCTGGAGTTCAATGGCATGATCTTGGCTCACTGCAACCTCCACCTCCTGGGTTCAAGTGATTCTCCTGTCTTAGCCTCCCAAGTAGCTGGGATTACATGCACCCACCATCACACCTAGCTAATTTTTGTATTTTTAGTAGAGATGGGGTTTCACCTTGTTGGCCAGGCTGGTCTCGAACTCCTGACTTCAGGTGATCCACCCCCCCCCCACCAGCTTCCCAAAGTGCTGGGATTATAGGCATGAGCCACTGCGCCCGGCCTTATTTATTTTTGAAACTTGAGTTTAATTGCCATGCCACATGGGAGATGGAGTTATTACTCCAATTAGTCTCCACCTTTCACCTTGTAAAGCATCATCCTGTATTTTACATGAAAAACTACAAGCCTACCTCATTATCCAATGATTATTAATTGCTTTTAAAGCTGATTCCAGTTCAGATATATAAAATTATGTCAAGTGAGGACTAATTTAATTCAGTCATATTTTTCTGATAATTTTTTTAACTGAATCCCCAATGTGATATTACTGATAATTTTTTTTTTTATAAAACTTTACTTGGGATTAGAACGATAAGCATTGTGGGAGGTTGAGGCAGAAGAATCACCTGAACCTAGGAGGTGGAGGTTGCAGTGAGCAGAGATGGAGCCACTGCCCTCCAGCCTGGGCAACACAGCGAGACTCCATCTCAAAAAATAAAAAATAAAAGAATAAGCATTGTAACTACACTTACACAGACTTCCACAAAAGGCTAAATCACCAAATCACCCCCAAGTAAAAGGATATTCGGATGAGCTGCCGTTGCTGCACATGCACACTTCATAACAGCTGAGAAACAATACAGGGCAAAAAATGTAGTGTTAAAAACATTAGACACCTGTTTAAACTATAAAGTGTTCAGAGGCTTCTGGTTTTTTTGAGATGAAATCTCACACTCTTGCCCAGGCTGGAGTACAGTGGGGTGATTTTGGCTCACTATAACCTCCGCCTCCCAGGTTCAGGCGATTCTCCTGCCTCAGCCTCCCAAGTAGCTGGGATTACAGGCACCTGCCACCATGCCCAGCTAATTATTTTTGTATTTTTAGTAGAGACAGGGTTTCACTATGTTGGCCAGGCTGGTCTCAAACTCCTGACCTTGTAATCCACTCACCACCTCAGCTCCCAAAGTGCTGGGATTACAGGCGGGAGCCACTATGCCTGGCCGTTCAGAGGCTTCTTTCTAATGGGTTCGCGGTACTAAATGAATGGGTGAAGATGACGTACACCAGCTCTTCCTACAGTGCCACCAAACGGAATATTCTGCATCAAAGCAAATACACTCTACAAACATTTGTGGAGGCAACAGATGCCACTTATTCTAAGAAAAGCTTCCCATTTTGTAGCTTTATGCTATTGAAACACTCTGTGAGTTACAGTGAACTATCTAATGTTCTACTTAGTCTCTTACTCCTTGTGATATTCTACCCTTCATCCCTGTTTTCCCAGAAATTCTGTTTTAGATATTCTTGTTCTGGATATAGACTATCCTTTCCTTTTCCTGGGCCTGGATATAGACTGTGCTTTTCCTGGGCATAAAATAAATAGCAGGAGGGAGCTTATATTTTATTGAGAAAATGTAACAGATTTGAGAAGTAATTTTGATATTAATTTTGTCTCTAGAATTGTTCTGATAGTTGCAAAAATTTGAAAGTTCACATATATGACTACCAGGAAGCAGTTAAATTCTTCTCCATTTGTTCAGGCAAGAAGAGTGGTTATCCAGTAAGTGGCAGCAAACAGCTTATAGATTCATCTTTTCTGATTTTTCTAACTCTCAGATTCTTGTGAATGAAGCAAAATCATTGATTGAGCAACTGGAAATGAATGCAAAAGTAGAAGATGCACATTGTGAATCTCCTAGGAAGCAAATATGAATCCATTCTTTCCTCCTCTCCAAGAAATTTCTCAGGGCCATAGAGTCTACTGATGCATAAGCACTCAAAAGACACCATAAGGCATTTTCTGCATGACTTAATTCTTTTTTGGACACAGCAGATTTTGATGACTTACTATGATCATTTTAAATTCAGAACACTGCATCACCCGCATTTAGGAATTTCAGACTACTTGTCTAAAGGAAAGTGAGAAGTGAAAAATGCGAAATGATTGTCATGGTCACCATACATCCAAGATTTTCTGGGACAGTCCCAATTTCAAAGATTTTACCTTGTTATTCCTTTAATTATACTCTTCCTTATTGGACCAACTAGTCAAGTTTGGAAAAATTATGTTTAAAGGGCCACTGTTATTCATAGGTGTATGTTAATTAATATTTTACAAAATCAAAGTCTTTTTAGAATATTACATGAATATTCCATTATTTCTTTTCTTTCCTTTTTTAGAGATGAAGTCTTGCTCTGTCACCCAGGCTGGAGTGCAGTGGTGCCACCATAGCTCACTATAGCTTCAAACTGGTGGGCTCAAGCAACCTCCTGCCTTGGTCTCCCAGAGTGCTGGGATTATAGGAGTGAGGCACCACACCTGGCCCACATGAATGTTTTCTTAATTATCCTAGGAAAAGTAAATTTCTTTATTACAGATTATGGGAAAACACCCTGAACAGTGTAGCTCTTGGCATTATATTGATGACTGCTTTAGCAATTTTTATGTTATTGTAATGGTACTTGTACACTGGAATTTAATCATTGCCAATTACATGAGCACAGCATGCAGATACACCAAAATATTTTTTCTTCTTCTTTTTTTTTTTGAGACAGAGTCTAGCTCTGTCACCCAGGCTGGAGTGCAGTCATGCAATCTCAGCTTACTATAACCTCTTCCTCCTGGGTTCTGGGTTCAAGCAATTCTCCTGTCTCAGCCTCCTGAATAGCTGGGATTATAGGCATGTACCATCATGCCCAGCTAATTTCTGTATTTTATTTTATTTTAATTAATTAATTTATTTATTTTTAAAGATGGGGTTTCACCATCATGGCCAGGCTGGTCTTGAACTCCTGACCTCAGGTGATCCACCCACCTTGGCCTCCCAAAGTGCTAGGATTACAGGCGTGAGCCACCACACCTGGCCTATAGGTCCCTTTTAAATCTCAGGCACAGCATTTAAAAGGCACCTATAGGCCAGGTGTGGTGGCCTATGCAACACATCCAGGAAGTTAACATTTGTTATATCACCAAAGAGGACACAGTGTTCACTTGTCTGTAACCAAACAATAATTATGTGACCTCCAGTGTCAGGAAGCACTTAGAGCTCTAAGAGACCCACACATTTGCAAATTTAATAATGTTAGACTCTTCCAGAAGGCCATCACAAATAAATTTGTAAGGGCACATGTATTTTCAAAATTAATTTTTAGGTCAGAGGGAGAGAAAATAGGTCTAAAGTGTTGACACGCAAGAATTTACTGTATCTGTTTTCAGGGCATCATCTAACCCAGTTAGTGTCTCCTCTAATAATTAATTGTATTCCTGGGAGGATCTGAAAATCCTAATGAGTGTGTATGCCTGCTTCCAATCTAGAGATTGGTTTGCTAGTGAGAGGATTTATTGGATTTAAAATATTTTCCTTTTTGTGATTTTGCTGACCCAGAAATATGCCTTTTATTTCATCAGCTCTCTTAAAACAGCTGAATAAATGACAGTTCCCAAACAATCACCATTAACTATAAATCAAAACGTTATGTTTCCTCAGTTATGCTATGATTCTTCAGTTTGTTTTCCTTCTATTACAAATGAAGTATAATCCACCACCAGAATGATGATTAAAGGCATTCTACCAAAAATATTTACTCTATTCTTCGGCAAACGCTTGTCATCTCTAACTTAAGTTGAACAGCCCTTATTTAACTCAATGCTACTATGCCCAACATGAAATAGAGGCATCTGGAATTTATTCTCTTATTTTCTTTCTAATTATAGCTTAATTTATCAACCACACATTTTAAGATGGTTATTCCTGGTAGGTTTCTCTATTACAAAACACACTAGAGTTATTTATTTCAAAACAATAATGTTTTTATTCTTTTGAGGGGTGGATATCATAGTGTCTGTGTTTTTTTTTTTCCTGTGTATATTTAGTTGAATAACCCCAAAAGATCTCTGTTATCTAGAATCACCTCCCTATCCCCAACAGCCAATGACCTCAATCAAAAACCTCATCTTCTTAGTGACACTCTCTCATCTACATGACAGACCACTGGTCATGACCTTTGGAACTGGAAGGAACCTTGGAGATTGTCTAGTCATGGTTGTCAACTTTACAGCAACATAAGACTCTCCTTGCATGCCTGTTTTAAAAGCAGAGTCAGGGACTTCAGCCTGAGAGATTCTGATTCAATAGTTCAGGAGTAGAGGCTAGATACTTACATAGTTTAAAAGCACCTACAAATAATTCTTAGCCGCTGGATCATGCATGGGAAACTCCTGAATTACTACAAACTCTTTCTTCCATAGGTAAGGAGACAGAGGGTAGAAGGTGTTACTTGCTCATGGTCATTGGTGATCTAATTCATGCAACTGTCATCAGCACATTTCCACAGCTGTTCTTGACATCCTTCACTTATATTCTAAAAGAAGAGTCAGCACATGGCTGTCTTCTTATGAAAAGCCCTAAGGAAGGACAAGGAAATTTGTGGAAAAAAAATGTAGAAGTCAGTGGCCAGCATGGTGGCTCAGGCCTGTAATCCCAGAACTTTGAGAGGCCGACATGGGTGGATCATGAGGTCAGGAGTTCAAGACTAGCCTGGCCAACTGGTGAAATCCTGTCTCTACTAAAAGTGAAAAAAAAGAAAAAAGAAAAACTAGCCAGGTGTGGTGGTGCATGCCTGTAATCTCAGCACTTTGGGAGGCCAAGGCAGGCAGATCACAAGGTCAGGAGTTAGAGACCAGCCTGACCAAAATGGAGAAACCCTGACTCTATTAAAAATACAAAATTAGCCAGGCATGGTGGCACCTGCCTGTAATCCCATCTACTTGGGAGAGTGAGACAGGAGAATTGCTTGAACCTGGAATGCGGAGGTTGCAGTGAACTGAGATTGCGCCACTGCACTCCAGCCTGGGCAACAGAGAAAGATTCTGTCTTGGGGGGAAAAAAAAGGCTTTACAAGCCAATGCTCTACAAAGTTGAGTAATCAGGTGTTGGCATCATCAAAATCAAAAACCTTAGAAGTCTATATAATGTTTTCATAGGTCGTCTATCAATATTGGTGAACAGAAAGTAGACACTGAATAAATAAATGAGGATATGGTAAATAAATGAATGAGTGAGTCAGTAAGTTCTGCCCAAATCAGGAGGGAAGAGGCTGAGACTGGGTGATGACTGTCTCAGGGCAGGCACCTGAAAAAGTCCCCATGTGGGTAGTATCTAATAACCAAGGCCTTCCTCAGGTAGCAGAAGAAGGAGAAACTCACCTTTAGAAGAGGTAAAACTTCTAGGGTAAGTGAGTATAATTTTAGTGGTTTCTTCTCACACCATGTAAATAGGTGAAATGTACCTGCAGCTTTTAGTAGTTTAGGTTCAACACTGGGTTATAATTTGATTGTTCAGAAAAGAGTTTCTCTTCCTTTTCATTTTTCATTTTTCTTTTCTTACCTTCATTTGAATTTGAGAGGGTACCAGCGTGGGAGGGTTTAACTCTGACTTTAACTACTTGACTTCTGCTGATGAAGAGGTTACTTCGTTTGGTTTGGCTTCTTGATCTATGATGTTATTCATCTGTAGTTTTGTTTCTAGTCAAAATGAAAAGCAACTGTAGCTTGTCATCCTTTAATACCGGGAGCTGACAGGAAGCTGGGTTTTATTTGTTTTCCCCTTTGAAGTGATACAGCTGAGTGAGCAGACGTAAGACTTTCATTTTAACCAGAAGTTTTGCTTAACCTCATAGAAACGGCTACCTCACTGAGGACCTGTGGCTCAGTGGACTTGGCTTCTGTAGAATTATCAGAGGAAGAGATGGATTGGTGATGAGAGATTCCAGAAAATTCTGGAAGAGACATAAAAGTAACTCCAGAAATTCATACATTTCCTGGTCCCATACATATAAAACACAACAGGCCTAACCAAAATATGCCCTGTGAACCATATGGGGCCTGTGGCCTCCATCATATCTTTCATTCTAATTTAGATTCTCTACAACTATAAATGAAAGAGCCAACTCTGGCAAAAATAAAGTAGCCTCTCAGAGACTTTATGAAGACTGTTGCAGGTAACATCGTGCCAGAAACTCAACATCTATGAGAACAACGTGGGGGTCAGTGACCAAGCAGGATAGAGGGAGCTGCCACAAAATGAAAAGGGTGGGCCATAGCTTACCACAATCTGTGTTTTTATATAAAATCTCTATTTTTAATGCTGACTCAATTTTTTTCTAAGACTTCCGGATTGTAACTAAAACTACATCTCTGAAGGCAAAGCCTTTTCTTTCTGAAGGCTGGAGTCTAATCCATTCCATAAATAAATGAAATTCTGGGTCTCTTGGTTGATTTCCACATCCTACAGGATACATTTATGAAAACAATTTTGATATAGGGATGCTTATCTTTTATTCAGCTTTCTATAAAACAAGGTCATAAGAAATAGATCTCTTGGGATAAAATGGGGAGAGAAAAAAAAGTCCAAGTTATCATTTGTGTGCTATGTGAAGCCTAACAACAAAGGGACTGCAAAATTTTATTGATGATGTTGACAAAAAAAAGAAATGAGTACTGGAAAAGGTAAATTCTTCCTTCATATTAAGCATCTGAAGACCCTTTCTAAAATGCACACCTATAGATCCATCCCACTTCTTGCCCTTCAACAGCTCCCTAATGCTTTTAGAGCCAGGTTCAGCCTCTTTAGCACAGTGTACCAGGCCCTTCACGTACTAGCACCGCTGTCCCTGCCCACCTTTCCAGCCTCATCTGTGGTGCTCTTATTTATTTTCCCTTATCTAATTGAGCTAATACTTACATGTAATAAAATGCAAAGATCTTCAGTGTATAATTCAATGAGCCTTTTAAACGTGTGACCAACCTCCCAGCGGAGAGAGAACCTCGCATCATCCACAAAGTTTCCCATAAGTCCTCTTCCAGTTGAGGCCCACTCCACATGCTCTAACTTCCAACTCCATCGATTACTTTTGCCTGTTCTTGAACTTCATATAAATGAAATCATACACTGTGCACCCGTTTGTACCTGGCTTTCATGTTATCCTGTGTATCAATAGTTGATTTTTTTTTAATTGCTGAATAGTGTCATATTGTATAAATGTCACCATTTGTTTAAAGATTTAAATTTGTTTTCCTGTTTTTGGCTATTATAAGTAAAGCTGCTGCCAGGGACATTCTTATTCAAGTCTTTTAGTCCATATTTGTTTCTATTTCCTCTGGGTAAATACCTAGAAGTTGAATTTCTAGTGTAAAAAATTTGCCAAATAGTTTACTGTACCAAGTATTTGTACCATTTTACACCCATGAGCAATGTCTGTCTGAGAGTTCCAGTTATTCTACGACTTCACCAGCATTTAGTGTTGTCAGTTTAGTTATTCTTTTTTTTTTTTTTTTGAGGAGTCTTGCTCTGTCAACCAGGCTGGAGTACAGTGGCATGATCTCAGCTCACTGCAACCTCCACCTCCAGGGTTCAAGTGATTCTCCTACCTCTGCCTCCTGAGCAGCTGGGACTACAGGCATGCACCACCATGCCCTGCTAATTGTTGTATTTTTAGTAGAGACAGGGTTTCACCATGTTCACCAGGCTGGTCTCAAACTCCTGACCTCAGGTGATCCACTTGCCTCGGCCTCCCAAAGTGCTGGATTACGGGCATGAGCCATGGCAGCCAGCCATGTTTAGTTATTCTAACAGGTGGGAAATATCACTGATTTCATTTTGCATCTCCCTAATGACTAACGATGTTGACCATGTTTTCATATTCTTATTGACATTTGTGTCTTCTTGTGTGATGTTCTTACTCAAATCTTGCTCATTTATTTATTGGGTTGCTGATCTTTTTATTATCTATAATTCTTTATTATATGTTCTGGATGCAAGAATGGACAGTTTTTAATTGGTTGCCTTTTCATTTACTTAATGGTATATTCCAATAAGGAAGATTTTTAAATTTTGAATTTTGATAATGTTGGGAGGCCAAGGCAGGAGAATCGCTTGAGGCCAGGAGTTTGAGACCAGCTTGGGCAACATAGTGAGACCCCCATCTCTACCAAAAAACAAACAAACAAAAAACCTATAATCCTAGCACTTTGGGATGCTTAGGTGTGTGGGTTACTTGAGTCTAGGAGTTTGAGACCAACCTGGGCAACATGGCAAAACCCTGTCTCTTCAGAAAATGCAAAAATTAGCCAGTCATGGTGGTGCACACCTATAGTTCCAGCTACTTGGGAGGCTGAGGTGGGAGGATCACCTGAGCCTGGTGAGGTGGACACTGCAGTGAGCTGTGATTGTACCACTGCACTCCAGCCTGGGTGACAGAGTGAGACCCTGTCTCAAAAAATAAATAGATAAAAATAAAAATAAATTTTCATAATATTAATCAGTTTTTCTTTGATGTTTAGTGCTTTTCTTGTACCTGTCTAAGAAATTTGCCCACCCAAGTTTGTAAAAATATTCTCCTATATTTTCTTCTGCAAACTTTAAAATTTTAGCTTTTATATTTGGGTCTAGGATCCATCTTGAATTAATTTTAGTGTGTGGTGTGACACAGGAACCAGGGTCCAATTTTTCCACACATATATTCAGTTACTCCAGCACCATTTGTTGAAAAGATTTTTCTTTTTCCATTCAATAGCTTTGGCACATCTATAAAAATCAATTGACTATATATGTTTGGGTCTATTTCTAGACTCCATTCTGTTCCATTGATCTGCATATCTATCCTTGCCTATGCCAATATCACACTGTCTTAACTACTGTAGCCCTATATTAAATCTTGAAATACAGTTACAAGTTCTCTCACTTAGCATTTCATTTTCAAGATTGTTTTGGTCGCTTCTTTTGCATTTCTACTTAAATTTTAGAGCAAATTTGTCAATTTCTACACTATATCCTATTGGGATTATGACTGGGATTATGCGGATTCTGTGGATCAGTTTGGGGATAATGACATATGTAGCATGTTGAGTCATTTAATTCACAAACAGTTTATTTTTTTATTTATTTAGATCTTTAACATCTCTCAGCAATGTTTTGTAGTTTTTAGTATACAGGTCATGTTCATAGTTTATTAAATTTCTCTTTAAAAATTTAATATTCTTTCATACCATTATATAATTTAATGCTTTTATAAATTTGATGTTAAAATTACATTTAAAAAGTTTAAATTTCCAGTTGTCCAAACTGGTGTATAGAAACACAATTTATTTTTGTGTATTGGCCTTATTTCCTGCAGACTTGGTAAAATTATTCCTTAGTTTTAACAGTTTTTGGTAAATTCCTTAGGATAATCTGTGTGTGTGTGATCATATTATCTATGATAAAGACAGTTTTATTGCTTCCTTTTCAATATGTATTTGTTTCTTTTTCTTGTATTATTGCACTTGCTAGGATATAATATTGAGTAGAAGTGGTGAGACTGAACATCCTTGTCTTCTTCCTAATCTTAGGGGGAAATAATTCAGTTTTTAAAATATTAAGTATGATAGAAGCTGAGGATGTCCTCTATGAGATTAAGAAAATTCCCTTCTGTGGTTGGGCGCAGTGCCTCACGCCTGTAATCCCAGCACTTTGGGAGGCCGAGGACGTTGGATTACAAGGTCAAGAGATGGAGACCATCTTAGCCAACGTGGTAAAACCCTGTCTCTACTAAAAATGCAAAAATTAGCTGGGCAGCACCTCTACTGGTGGTGAGCACCTGTAGTTTCAGCTACTCAGGAGGCGGAGGCAGGAGAATCGCTTGAACCTGGGAGGCAGAGGCTGCAGAGAGCCGAGATCATGCCATTGCACTCCAGCCTGGCATGCACTCCAGCCTGGTGAGACTCTGTCTCAAAAAAAGAAAAGAAAAGAAAAGAAAATTCCCTTCTGTTCGTAGTTTGCTGAGAATTTTTACCTTGAATGTATGCTGAATTTTGTATCATTTTTCTTCTTCTTCTTCTTTTTTGAAACAGAGTCTTACTCTGTTGCCCAGGCTGGAGTGCAGTGGCACAATCACAGCTCACTGCAATCTCTGCCTCCAGGGTTCAAGCGATTCTCCTGCCTCAGCCTCCCAAGTAGCTGGGATTACAGGCGCACATCACCATGCCTGGCTAAGTTTTGTATTTTCAGTAGAGACAGATTGTGTTTCACCATGTTGGCCAGGCTGGTCTCAAACTCCTGGCCTTAAGTGAGCCTCCCACCTCGGCCTCCCACAGTGCTGGGATTATAGGCATGAGCCATCACACTTGGCCAGTTTTTTATTCTGTTAATATAGTAGATTATATTGACTTTCAAATGCAGTTGTAACCTTAAATTTCTGTAGCAAACCCTACTTGGTCATAATGTCACATCTTTTTTTTTTTTTTTTTTTTTTGAGTTTTGCTCTTGTTGCCCAAGCTGGAGTGCAATAGTGTGATCTCAGCTCACTGCAACCTCTGCCTCCTGGGTTCAAGTGATTCTCCTACGTCAGCCTCCTGAGTAGCTGGGATTACAGGCATGCTCCACTATGCCCATATAATTTTGTATTTTTAGTAGAGATGGGGTTTCTCCATGTTGGTCAGGCTGGTCTTGAACTTCCGACCTCAGGTGATCTACCTGTATCGGCCTCCCAATGTGCTGGGATTACAGGCATGAGCCACCAAGCTCAGCTTGAGTCTGATCTTTTTTTATATATTTCAAGATTAGATTTACTACTATTTTATTAAGAATTTTTACCTCTAGGCTCACAGGGACTATAGGTTTGTCATTTTCTTTTCTTGTAAATTCCATGGCTTTGCAGAGTAATGTTGACCTCATAAATTGAGTTGGTAAATCTTCCCTCACCCACTGTTTTTCTGAGACTTTGTGTGAATTGAGATAATTTTTCCCGAAATGATTGATAAAATTAACCAGAAACCACTGGGGCCTTGAGTTTCTTTTGCTTATTTAAATTTTTATTGCAATGAAATTCATGTGGGAAGGTTTTAATAATAAGATTTATTTAATAACTATAGAGAGATTCTTATTTTTTTTCATTTCTCCTGTGTCAGACTTCATAAATTGTGTTTTTCAATGAAGGTGTCCTTTTATCTAAACTGTTGATTTATTAGAACTGCAGTGATATGTCCTCTTGTATAACTGATATTGGCAATTTTTTTTCTCCTTTTTTTCTTGCTTAATCTTTCTAGGTGTCTATGAATTTTATTAATCTTTTCAAAGAACCAACTTTTGGGGTTTTTTAATTTTTAAAATTTTTGTTTACTATTTCTTTGGTTTCTGCTTTTATATTATTTCCTTTTTTCTACCTATCTTTCTTTTGTTTCTTTATTTCTTAGTGTGAAAACTTAGATCTATGATTTAAATATTCTTTTCAAATGTGAGCATTTCAAGCTACACTTTTTTTCTTTGACACGGAGTCTTACTGTCATTCAGGCTGGAATGCAGTGGTGAGATCTTGGCTCACTGCAACCTCTGCCTCCCAGATTCAAGTGATTCTCCTGCCTCAGCTTGAGAGTAGCTGGGATTACAGGTGTCTACCACCACACCTGGCTAAATTTTTTGTATTTTTAGTAGAGGTGGGGTTTCACCAAGTTGGCCAGGTTGGTCTCAAGATCCCAACTTCAAGTAATCCACCTGCCTCAGCCTCCCAAAGTGCTAGGATTACAGGCATATGAGCTACCATGCCCAGCACAAGCTACACATTTTGTTTTAAACACTACTTTACCTATATAACACCAACTTTGTTATCTTATGTTTTTATTATCATCCCATTCAGAAGAGTCTCTAATATGCTTTGTGATTTTTTTTGACCCAGTTGTTATTTGGAAATGTGCTGTTTAGGTGGAGCGCTGAGGTTCATGCCTGTAATCCCAGCACTTCAGGAGGCCAAGGTGCCAGATCATTAGAGATCAGGAGTTCGAGACCAACCTGGCCAACATGATGAAACCCTGTATCTACTAAAAAACACAAAAATTAGCCAGGCATGGTTGTGGGCGCCTGTAATCCCAGCTACCTGGGAGGCTGAGGCAGGAGAATTGCTTGAGCCTGGGAGGCAGAGGTTGCAATGAGCTGTGATGGTGCCACTGCACTCCAGCCTGGGCGACAGAGAAAGACTCTGTCTCAAAAAAAAAAAAAAAAAAAAAAGCGTGTTGTTTCATTTCTGCATATTTGGAACTCCCCTGGCTTTCTCATTGTTATGGATTTTTAACTCAACTTTTTTGTCATTAGAAAACATATCATGATGGATTGTAATTTTTTTGAATTAATTAAGACTTTTTCATGGCCCAGCATATGATCAATTTTGGTTCATTCTCTACCTACCCTTGGAGAAAAATGTATTCTATAGCTATTGTATGTACTGGCGTATTCATGTCAATTTGGTTAAAAAGATTAATAGTATTGTTAAGATTTCCTATATCTTTACCAATTTTTGTCCAGCCTGTAATGCAGTGGCATGATCTTGGCTCACCTCAATCTCTGCCTCCTGGATTCAAGAAATTCTCAGGTCTCAGCTTCCCAAGTAGCTTGAATTACAGGCATAGGGCACCATGCCCAGATAATTGTATTTTTAGTGGAGATGGGGTTTCACCTTGTTGGCCAGACTGGTCTTGAACAGCTGTCCTCAAGTGATCCTCCCGCCTCAGCCTCCCAAAGTGCTGAAATTATAGGTGCAAGCCACCACAACTGGCCTCTTTACTAATATTTTTGTTTATTGTTCTATCAATTATGAGAGGGTGTTGGTAAAATCTCCAACTATCACAGTTTATCTGTATCTTCCTTTAGTTTATGTATACTAAAAGTTAGTATACATAATATGTTATTAGGTGATACATAATTATTACAGTGTGTTATTAGATGATAAATATTAATGTATCTTTCTAATGTCTAATGTCTTTCCTAACATCTTTCAATAAATTGACTTGTTTTCATTTTGAGATGACCTTTTTAATTTCTAGCTTTACTCTTTGTCTTTCAGCCTACTAAATTGATAATCTTGTTGTTACAAAGATAACCACACCAATTTTCTTATGCTTACAGTTTGATGGAATACTTATTTTCATTTTACTTTTTTTTTTTTTTTTTAATAGAGACAAGGTTTTACCATGTTGGCCAGGCTGGTTTCAAACTGACCTTGTGATCCACCTACCTCGGCCTCCCAAAGTGCTGGGATTACAGGCGTAAGTCACCACACCCAGCCCATCCTTTTACGTTCAACCTATCTATGCCTTTAAAGTGCATCTTTTATAAACAGCATATGGTTGGGTCTTTGGTTTTTAATCCAGTCTGTAACTATCTTTCTGTTAATTAAATGATCTCATCAATTTACAAAAATGTTATTATTGATAATGCTGAGTTTAGGTTTACAGTTCTGTCATTTTGTTTCTATTTGTTCCATTTGATTTTGTTTCTCTGTTTCTTCTTTTCTGTCTTCTTGGGTGTTAATTGGTTAATTTTTAGTATATCATTTCTCTGTTGGATGAATTATCTGTTCATTTTTTAGTTGTTGGATTACAAGTTGTATCCTTACTTTATTAGAGTTCTACGTTGAGTTAAAATTGTACCACTTGATTTAAAATATAAGTTTATGGAAACAGTATAGTACCTCTCAAGCTCATCTTTGCACTGATTTGCATCACTATATATTATTAATCTATACATGTTATAAACACAAAACAGCATAATTTTTGCTTTAAACAATCATGTCTTGAAGAAATTGAGAGAGAAAAAACATGATCTTTTTATTTACCTGCATAATTGCCATTTTTAGTGCTCTTAATTTCTTTCTGAGATCCAAATTTTCTTCTGATAACATTTTTCTCCAGCTTGAAGAGCTTCCTTAAGCATTATTTTGTAATACACGTCTGAATTTGAGTGGTATTTATACATAGATTGGGGGAGCCTCCTTTCTCTATGTCTCTCTCATTTCTGAGATAACATTGATAATTTCCAGCCACTTTAGCAGCTCTGAACCCTGTCCTCTGACACCTCAAGTCAGTTAAGCTGACCTTTTGCTTGAATTGCAGGCTGGGAAGTGTCCTCAGTGGAAAAGTCATATAAACTTGAGTCTCACATAGCATGGTTCCATCTTTCAGTGGTCTAACTCCTTTCAGTGTCTGCCCACTTTTAGTTGCTGTCCAGTGCCTTCGAATAGTTGGCTTTTATATTTCATTGAGAGTTTATAAATGTTATTTGTGGAAAGGCTAGTTTAGTGCGAGCTGCTCTGCCATTAGAGGAACCAGAATTTACCTTTCACTTCTTACTCTCATACCAGTTGGCAAACTTTTCCTGTAAATGACCAGATAGTAAATATTTTAGGCTTTGCAGGCCAAAAGGCAAAATTGAAAATATTGCGTGGATATTTATATAAGGAGAGAGAAAATACATTTTCACAAAATTTTTATTGATCATTGGGTTTTTGTCTTATTGATTCCTGACAATATCTTTATATATTATGGAAATTAGCTCTTTGTGATACAAGTTGCGAATATTTTTTCCACCTTGTCATTTGTCTTTTGACTTTGTGTAGGTCGTTTTATGCCATGCAGACTTTTAAAATTTTTGTTATGAAGTCAAATGATCTGTTTTTTTTTTCCTCTCATGACTTGTAGAGATTGAGTTATATGTAGCAAAATGACAGGGATATTCTTAGCCATTTACATATATTATATTATTTGATGGTTTTATTTGTATAATTTCAGCTAGGGATAATTTAACAGGATAAAAGTATTACCATCCCATCAAGTGTTTTAAAATATACAGTTAGCCTAAGTCAATCTATGGCTATCTAAGAATAGAAATTTACCCATGTTTATCAGTTTTATGGGTCCTTTTTTAAAAAAAACAAAAAAATTGGAATCTTTGCTTTTGTGTTTTCACAAACCCCGTGGATGATTCTTGCATACATCAAAAGTTAAAAACCACTTATTGACTGGGCAGGGTAGCTCATGCCTGTAATCCTATACTTTGGGAGGCCAAGGCTTGAAGATCATTTGAAGCCAGGAGTTTGAGACCAGCCTTGCCAACATGGCAAAACCCCATCTCTACTAAAAATATAAAAATTAGCCAGGCGTGGTGGTGCATGCCTGTAATCCCAGCTACTCAGGAAGCTGAAGTGGAGAATCGCTTGAACCCAGGATGCAGAGGTTTCAGTGAGCCGAGATCGCGCCATTGTACTCCAGCCTGGGTGACGGAGTAAGACTCTGTCTAATAAAAAGAAAAGAAAAGAAAAGAAAACCACTTCTTCACCATATCATCTCTTGTCTCTCTCCATCTCATATAGAAAGTCCCATTAAGCCTGAAAGATCCACTATTAGCACCTCTGTGGTCTTTGTATTTTCCTGTAAGACGACCTGGTGCAGCATTAGGAAAATCCCCATTCTTACGGAGATATACATATGTATATATATATTTTTTATTGCACTTCAGCTTCTGGGGTACATGTGCAGAACATGCAGGATTATTGTATAGGATCCTACATGGCAATGTGGTTTGCTGCCTCCATTCCCCCGTCACCTATACCTGGCACTTCTCCCCATGTTATCCGTCCGCAACCTCCCCGCACCCTGCTGTCCCTCCGCTATTCCCCCTCAACCAGACCCCAGTGTATGATGCTCCCCTCCCTGTGTCCATGTGTTCTCATTGTTCGACACCTGCCTATGAGTGAAAACATGCGGTGTTTGATTTTCTGTTCTTGTGTCAGATGGCTGAGAATGATGGTTTCCAGATTCATCCATGACCCTCCTACTGACAATGTTACTTAGACAAGGGATGTCACTTGTCTGGGGAACTGGATTGAGACCGTATAACTGGATATGTTTGAAAGGCATCTTCATACTTACGATCTTGTGAGGTTATTTGATGTATGAGAACTTTCGTTCCTCTTCTGTAAAATGCTATTATGATACAAAGTGGATAGTAGAGTGCCTAACACACGTGAGCAGGCAGTAAATGGCTGTTGGTGAGAGCAACGTGGGCCAGCAGTCATGAATCTGTCTTCCATCCCACACTGTAGCAGGAGAGGAGATCAACGCAGTTGGAAATAACAGGTGGCATCAGTGGAAAGGAAATAGGCTGGCCAATCCCTAGGGCTCAGAGAAGAAAGGAAAGAGGGCTTTTGGGAGCTGGCTGAAGCCCCGGAATGTCCTCCGGGTTTTGTACTGGCAAGAGGCCCAGGCCTCCCGCCGTTGCTCACCTACCAACTCCCTGGAATTTTAGAATTCAGGCACAAGATGATTTATATGGTTGCTTGAGAGAGGTGAATAATGAAGGGAGAAAGTGTCCATAAAAGGACCAATTTAGTACAACTTCTGGTTTTTCTTTCTTTGCTGGCAGGGCTCTGCCAAGACCTCCATCCAAAGTTGGCTGGCGGCTCCCCTGCACTGTGAACCAGAGCTGCCGGGCGGGCGAGGTCACAGCCAGTTATTATCCCCTCCCACGCTGCTTATCAAGCTTGGCCCTTTTCTCCTCCAGTGTGAATGCTTGGGGCTCTTCGCTATGCAATGAAAATAAACAGCAATGTAAATGGTCTCCTGGCTACTTGATCCAAACCAATACGGAAAACCTGCTTTACAAGCTTCCACTGAAACTTCTGGTAGAATAAGCAACTGATAGATAATTCTACACCAAATGTCTGGCATTTAGCCAGAACCAACAACTGTTCCCTTTTTTTGTAAGCCACATTCTGGTGACCATGGAAAGCCAAAATAGTTATTTTGATTCTAGAGCATTTTCTAAAGGAAGGTGAAATCACAGTGCCATTATGCAAACTAACCATAGGTTCAGGATGAGGGAAAAATTAGCGTAAAGACTTTATCTTACTCCTAAAAATCTCAAATTAAAAATTTTTAACTTGAAAGAAATTGGTAGACTGCCAATAAAATTTTTTTTTAAAAACAGAGCTCACCAAATTATTACTGTTTTTTCAAATTGCTGGTACACATTGCTGTTTGATTAGGGTTGCCAGATTTAGCAACTAAAAATACAGGATAGTCAGTTAAATTTGAATTTCCAATAAACAGTGAATAAATTGTTAGTATAATTATGTCCCAAATCTTGCATGTCTGAAATACTACATGGGGGCATACTTATAATAAAAAAATTCATTGTTTGTTGGAAATTCAAATCTAAGTAGATGTTGTCTATTTTATCTGGCTGCCTTAATTGAGACGCATTTCACTATGATGCCAGGAAAAGTAAGAAGGGGACAGTAATATTTTAACATTTTGATGAGATAGTTAAACCTATTTGCTGGCTCAAAAGAGAATACCAACCTTTCTTTTTGCCATTTGCCCTCTATTAAATTGATTTTATATTTTCTACCCAGCTTCAGAGTTACAGCTTTCCCTATTCTTTGAAAATATATGCAAGGGAAAGAATTAGTAAATACTTCATGTCAAACATTTTTGTAGCCATTTTAAATGTTATTTTACTTTTGGAGGCGGGGTCTTGCTCTGTTGCCCAGGCTGGAGTGCAGTGGCAGGATCTCAGCTCAATGTAACCTCCCTCTCCCGGGTTCAAGCCATTCTCCTGCCTCAGCCTCCCAAGTAGCTGGGACTACAGGCAACCACCACCACGCCCAACTAATTTTTATAGAAGGTATTCTAGGTATTATATTACTTAATCATTTTCCTGTATAATTTTAGTTTGAAAGTGCTCAGAGGAAAAAATTATTATCATCTCAATGGATCTTGGAAATATATAAAAAGTGGCTAGGACAATATTTTTTGTTTTGTTTTTTTGAGATGGAATCTCACTCTGTCACCAGGCTGGAGTGCAATGGCGCAATCTCAGCTCACTGCAACCTCCACCTCCCGAGTTCAAGCAATTCTCCTACCTCAGCATCCTGAGTAGCTGGGACTATAGGTGCACGTGCCACCATGCCCAGCCTATTTTTGTATTTTTAGTAGAGATGGGGTTTCACCATATTGGTCAGGATAGTCTCCATCTCTTGACCTCATAATCTGCCTGCCTTGGCCTCTGAAAGTGCTGGGATTACAGGCATAACCCAACGAGCCCGGACCATCAATTTATGTTAATAAAAAGTTCTGAACCCAAGATGAGTCAGGTATTGTAGTAAACCACAGCCCTAAGGAACAATAATATTTATTCATTTACTTTGAGTAAAAAAAAATCTTTAACTCAAGCAATAATGTCCTTATTAGCAGCAAAACATATTAATTAAAGCTTGAGAAGAAAAGAATAAATGGATATTAACCAATTTGCTAATTACTCTTTTCTGGATATAACTGTGTATTCAACAAATATTTTTAAATTATTTTCGTTGACAAAAAAGTTTGCATATTTATCATGTACACAGGATGCTTTGAAATGAGTATACATGGTAGAATGTCTACATCAAGGTAAATAACATACACATAAACTCACACACTTATTTTTTGTGGTGAGAACACTAAAAATCTACTCTTAGATTTTTCATTCAACAAACATTTATTGAATGGAGATAAGTACTAGGCAAAGAGGCTGAGGCTACAGTCCCTACACTCATGTGTTTTTTTGTTTGTTTCTTTTTGAGACAGTGTCTCACTCTGTTGCCCAGGCTGGAGTGCCGTGGCACGATCTCAGCTCACTGCAACCTCTGCCTCCAGTGTTCAAGCAATTCTCCTGCCTCAACTCCCTAGTAGCTGGGATTACAGGCATGCTCCACCACACCCAGCTAATTTTTGTATTTTAGTAGAGATAGGTTTTCAACATGTTGGTCTCGAACTCATGAACTCAAGTGATCCACCTGCCTCAGCCTCCCAATGTGCTGAGATTACAGGCATGAGCCATTGTGCCCAGTCATGAATTCATTTTGAGTAGGGTCCAGTGGGAGAGACACTTGCTATCACACATGGATGAGTATGACCTTGATTGCAAATGTTTCCCTAGGGTGCAAGCCCAATTATGCAGTCAAAAAAGAATCCCACGGGCACTCAACAGCATGAAAATGCCTCAGAGTCTCTGTACAGTCACCGCATGGATTCAGATGACTCTATCTGAGACGATCTGGAAATCCTCAAGGATTATAATGGAAAGCAAGTAAATGGAATTCTGTATGAGTTGGAGTAAACGTGACTTAGAAGAATTGCCTTAGTGAGTGGTGCAGGACTGTGATGTAGGGCCATAGTGTACCAATTGGCCTGACAATACCATTAGTAGTTGGTAGGTGAGGTCTACCTGATTATAATTTCAATTCTAATAGTCTATCATAGGCAGACGGAATACTCTATGGTGATAAGTATAATGTGATTGGTTTTCTCCATGAAGACATTTTATGAGCATTCTTGTGATAACTGCATTAGTTTGACTTGGCAGTCTTGACAACAAAGCACATTTTCTAAAGATGCAAATCTCAAATGTTTATTTATGGTGAACACACACACACACACACACACACACACACACACACCCTTACAGATAACCACAGAGCTTTTCAGAGATTCAATGCACCTGGGACGACCTCACACCTGCAATTGCTTAGTAAGATGCAGGGGTGTCTTAAAGTCAGCATTGACCTACTAACAGTGACTGGTATTCGTCTTCTCAAGGTCAGCATCCTGTGGGTGCTGGAGATACTGAGTAAGGCTGAAACCAGGCATGTAGCAGAAGAGAAATCATTGACACCATCCTCCATGTCATTTAAATTAAAAAAAATTTTTTTTAACTTTAGATAATTGAGTTAACATGTTTGGAGGCATCATTTATTCAGATCCCACAATTACTTGATTTTTCCTCTTTTCTTTTTTCTGTTTTGGAGATGGAGTCTCGCTGTGTCGCCTAGGCTGGAGTGCAGTGGCGTGATCTCGGCTCACTGCAACCTCTGCCTCCTGGGTTGAAATGATTTCTCCTGCCTCAGCCTACCGAGAAGCTGGGACTACAGGTGCATCTGCCATGCCCAGCTAACTTTTTTGTATTTTTAGTAGAGACGGGTTTCACCTTGTCATTCAGGATGATCTTGAACTCCTGACCTTGTGATCTGCCTGCCGCGGCCTCCCAGAGTGCTGGGATTACAGGCCTGAGCCACGGCACCCAGCCTGATTTTTCCTCTTTTCACCCTTTCTCTTTAAAGACAAAATTTAAGAGTATGAGAATTTTATTGTTGAGGACATTTAAACTTTAATCAGCCAGGGTGTCAACATGGTTAATCCTCCAGTGAATTTACTCTTAATGTTCGGCACCAATTCCCGCAGTTTTCTTCCACTTCAATTGGAAAGAGGGAGACCTGGGACAAATTCCATGGAGTATCTGGGTTGTCCCATGCCGACTCCTAACATATTTAGAAAGAGGAAGCATGGTTAAGTGAACAGCCAAGAAGTCACCAAAGGCCAGCATGGAGAGCAGGCAATTCGCAATCAGAAGGAAGAATTCCTACCAGTTCTGCTTTGATGATAAAGGAGGGTGAGATAAATTACAAACTTGGGGGTTGGTCCTTTTTATTCACCAGGGGCCTTCTATCCTTCTTAAATATCTGCAATGAATTCTACCCCAATTTGCTATACTTTTTTTTTTTTTTTTTTTTTTTGAGGCAAAGTTTCCCTCTTGTTGCCCAGGTTGTAGTGCAATGGCACAATCTTGGCTTACTGAAATCTTCCCCTCCCAGGTTCAAGAGATTCTCCTGCCTCAGGCTCCCAGGTAGCTGGGATTACAGGCATGCCCCACCACGCCCAGTAATTTTGTATTTTCAGTAGAGACAGGGTTTCTCCATGTTGGTCAGGCTGGTCTCCCGACCTCAGGTGATCCGCCTGCCTTGGCCTCCCCAAAGTGCTGGGATTACAGGCCTGAGCCACCACACCAGGCCTAATTGCTATACTTTAACTCAGTTGTCCAGTTTGTGTAGAATGAGCTCAAACTTTAATATTTATTTCATCAATCTGGTTATATTATCTTTGAAGCCAAATATAATATAATAGATTTTATTACCATTCAATCTTTTCACAATCATCAAATTAAGGATAATTAGGAGCAAAATCATTACCAGTCATCCTACCACAGAGGAATTTCCTCTTTTCAGTTATCTATACGGAGCTTCAATTTATTTTTTTTACAAAGTAATTAATCTAGTTTTCCATTTTTTCTGTCCCCTTTTTTCCCCCTCTTTTTACTAATGCCGATTAAACATCTCAGGATGTTCCTTTTTAATTTAACTCAGCAAATGTGTATGGAGAGCCTGCTTTGTGCTAGGCATCGTGTGTGAGTAGTGTTCAAACAGGTAAATTAGTCTTACAGCCTGAAAATTTTGTAGCTTACACCTGGCCCTGTTCCTCATCTTACAGATGATGAAACTTCTTGATAAATTAAAAAATTTCATACATAGAAAGGGCGTTAAGATCAGGTTACCTATCCTAAATTACAACTTATCATTTATTCTCTTCCTCTCTTTCAAAGTGCTGTGTGTACTTATTTAATTAGTTATTTATTTATTAGAGTTGGTCTCACTCTATTGCCCAGGCTGGACTGCAGTGGTGCAATCTCGGCTCACTACAGCCTCAGCCTTCCCGGCTCAAACAGTCCTCCGCCTTTCCAGTAGGCGGAACTACAGATGTGTGCCTTCATGCTCAGATAATTTTTTTTTTTTTTTGAGAAGGAATTTTCTCTGTCACCCAGGCTGGAGTGCAGTGACACGATCTCAGCTCACTGTAGCCTCTGCCTCCTGGGTTCAAGCGATTCTCCTGCCTCAGCTTCCTGAATAGCTGGGATTACAGGCACCTGCCACCATGCTCGGCTAATTTTTTGTATGTTTAGTAGAGACTGAGTTTCACCATGTTAGCCAGGTTGGTCTCGATCTCCTGACCTCAGGTGTTGCCCACTGCAGCCTCCCAAAGTGCTGGGATTACAGGTGTGATCCACCGTGCTATGCCGATAATTTTTTTATGTTTTGTATGTTGTATTAATGTTTCTTATTTTTTTAAAAAATTTATTTATATTTTGTAGAGTTGGGGTTTCACCATGTTGCCCAGGCTGGTCCCAAACTCTAGGGCTCAAGCAATCCGCCAACTTCAAAGTCCTAAAGTCCTAGGATTACAGGTGTGAGCAATCAAAACTAGCCTTATTTATTTTTTAATAATAAAGGTGAGATCTCACTATGTTGTCCAAGCTAGTTGCAAACTCCTGGCCTCCAATAATTCTTTTTTTAAAAATAAAATTTATTACTATTTTTTAAAGATGGGCTTTCACCATGATGGCCAGGCAGGTCTTGAACTCCTGACCTCAGGTGATCCACCCACCTCGGCCTCCCAAAGTGCTAGGATTACAGGCGTGAGTCACCATGCCCTGTCAAATGTGGTTTTTAAATTTTATCTACTTTTTTTTTTTTTGAGACTGAGTTTCGCTCTTGTTACCCAGGCTGGAGTGCAATGGCGCGATCTCGGATCACGGCAACCTCTTCCTCCTGGGTTCAGGCAATTCTCCTGCCTCAGCCTTCTGAGTAGCTGGGATTACAGGCACGCGCCACCATGCCCAGCTAATTTTTTGTATTTTTAGTAGAGATGGAGTTTCACCATGTTGACCAGGATGGTCTCGATCTCTTGACCTTGTGATCCACCTGCCTTGGCCTCCCAAAGTGCTGGGATTACAGGCTTGAGCCACCGTGCCCGGCCCCTTACTTTTTTTTTTTAGAGATGTGGTCTCAGTATGTTGCCCTGCCTGATTTTTTTTTTTTTTTTTTGGGGGGGGACGGAGTTTCACTCTTGTTACCCAGGCTGGAGTGCAATGGCGTGATCTCAACTCACCGCAACCTCTGCCTCCTGGGTTCAAGCAACTCTCCTGCCTCAGCCTCCTGAGTAGCTGGGACTACAGGCATGCACCACCATGCCCAGCTAATTTTTGTATTTTTAGTAGAGACAGGGTTTCACCATGTTGAGCAGGATGGTCTCGATCTCTTGACCTTGTGATCCACCCGCCTCGGCCTCCCAAAGTACTGGGATTATAGGCATGAGCCACCGCGCCCGGCTGTGCCTCCAATAATTCTCTGGTCTCAGCCTCGAAAAATGCTGGAACTAGCCACTGTGCCTGACCACTGTGTGGTCTTTACATGTAAGACTGACTTCATTCCAAAAGAGCTTTCCAAGGGAATGAGAAGAGAAAGGGGGTAGAATTTGGGATTCAAAATAATGGTATTGCCCCCTTTTCTCCTCCTTAGGAAGGAACCTCCCCGACCCAGAGGAAGGTGAAATGCTTTCCTCCAGAGGTATTTGCAGATGAGTTTCTCCTGCTGCTAGACATCTCTGGGTTCAAGCAATTCTCCTGCCCCAGCTTCCTGAGTAGCTGGGATTATAGGCATGCACACTGTGCCCAGCTAATTTTTTGTATTTTTAGTAGAGATGAGTCACCATGTTGGCCGGGGTGGTCTCGAACTCCTGACCTCAGGTGATCTGCCCAACTTGGGCTCCCAAAGTGCTGAGACTACAGGCATGAGCCACTGCACCCGGCCAACCTTTTGCTTATTTCTTTTTTTGTTGTTTGCTTTTTTTAGATGGAGTTTCACTCTATTTTTTTGTAGAGACGGGGTTTCACTATGTTGACCAGGATGGTCTCGATCTCTTGACCTGGTGATCCACCCGCCTCGGCCTCTCAAAGTGCTGGGATTATAGGCGTGAGCCACCGCGCCTGGCCAGAGTTTCACTCTCTTGCACAAGCTGGAGTGCAATGGCGAAATCTCTGCTCACTGCAACCTCCGCTTTCTGGTTTCAAGCAGTTCTCCTGCCTCAGCCTCCTAGTAGCTGGGATTACAGGCGCCCGCCACCATGCCCAGCTAATTTTTGTATTTTTAGTGGAGACGGGGTTTCACCATGTTGGCCAGGCTGGTCTTGAACCTTTGTCCTTGTGATCCACCCACCTTGGCCTCCCAAAGTGCTGGGATTACAGACATGAGCCACTGCACTGGCCCCTTTTGCTTATTTCTATGATTATTTTCCTTTTTCTTTTGAGATGGAGTTTCGCTCTTGTTACCCAGGCTGGAGTGCAGTGGCGTGATCTCAACTCACCGCAGCCTCCACCTCCTGGGTTCAGGCAATTCTCCTGCCTCACCCTCCTGAGTAGCTGGGATTATAGGCACACGCCACCATGCCCAGCTAATTTTTTGTATTTTTAGTAGGGATGGAGTTTCACCATGTTGACCAGGATGGTCTCGATCTCTTGACCTCGTGATCCACCCGCCTCGGCCTCCCAAAGTGCTAGGATTACAGGCATGAGCCACCGCTCCCGGCAATTATTTTTAATGAATACATTAATCAGAAGAAAAATGTTTAAGTCTTTTTATTTATTTATTTTACTCTGTCGCTCAGGCTGGAGTGCAGTGGTGCAATCTCGGCTCACTGTAACCTCAACTTCCCAGGCTAAAGCAATCCTCCCACCTCAGCCTCCTGAGTTGCTGGGACTACAGGCCTGTGACACCATGCTTAGCTAATTTTGGTATTTTGGGTAGGGATGGGATTTCACCATGTTGCCCAGGCTGGTCTCAAGCTTCTGGGCTCAGCCATCTGTCTGTCTCCGCCTCCAAGTGCTGGGACTACAGGCATGAGGCACTGCACCCAGCCCTTAAATCATGTTTTTTAATCTCTTAAGTGCACACAGATGTGAATACAAAAATAAACATGTTCTTTGTGCAGTGTTTAGTATAAAGACAAAAACAACCTAAATGGCTACTAAAAAAGTCAAAGACAGTGGAATACTGACTTTGACTCCAACATTATTGATAAGGCTATTGGTAAGGATTGGTCAAATCCATTAGAAGACTATGAGCCTATAAGAAAGGATGTTGTGTATCTGCACATATTTCATGGGGAAAATGTCCATGATAAATGTTTACAAACTTGATTCATACCATGAACCCATTTGTATTAGAAAGCACTTAGTGTATATATGTATTAAGCTCTTAAAACAGTTTTGTTTCATCCTAAAGGTGGGATTGTAAGTGCAATGCTGCTTTCCTATTTATATATCCTATAGTTTGTTAGGGCTTCATTAATAAAATAGCACTGACTAGGTAGGTGGCTTAAGCAGCAGACATTTATTTCTCACAATTCTGGAGGCTAGAAATCCAAGATTAAGACATCAGTAGATTTGGATTTTTCAAAGTCCCTTCTTGGCTTGCTGATTCTCCCTCTGTGTCCTCACAAAGTCATCTTTCTTTCTGTGTGTTATCTGTGTCCTAATCTCCTCTTCTTGTAAGGACACCATTCAGATTGGATTAGGGTCCACCCAGGTGACCTCATTTTAATATAATCACCTCTTTGAAGTTCTTATCTCCAAGACTGTCACATTCTGGGGTCCTGGGTTTAGGACTTCAACTAACAAATTTGGGGGAGGATACAAGTCTGCTCATAACATGAAGCTTGGTATTTTAAAATTTTTTTTGTAAACTTTTATTAGTTTTATAACCAGCAAGCAACTTAGTCAACTGGGGGAATAGACTACAAAAAAAAGTAAATATTGTATGTCTGTCTTCCAGGACGAAATGGTGCCCAGATGATGGGTCTTTTTTTTTGTTTTTGGAGACAGCGTCTTGCTCTGTTGCCCAGGCTGCAGTGCGATGGTGTGATCTCGGTTCACGGCAACCTCTGCCTCCCAGGTCCAAGCAATTCTCCCACCTCAGCTTCCCAAGTAGCTGGGATTACAGGTGCCCGCCATGACACCTGGCTCATTTTTTGTATTTTTAGTAGAGATGGGGTTCCGTCATGTTAGCTGGGCTGGTCTTGAACACCTGACCTCAGGTGATCTGCCCGCCTCGGCCTCTCAAAGTGCTGGGATTACAGGCGTCAGCCACCGGATGATGGCTTTTATCTGTGCTAGTATATTCCAATGGTTCAGCTTATGATTTTATTTAATTTTATAATTATTACTATTATACATGTTCTTTACATATAGGTTCTTAAAGATTCATTTTCCTAAATATTACATTCCAGCATGACTACTGAAAGGGAATACAGATGGAATGGCCTTGGCTAAATGACCTTAGAAAAAGGGTATGACTTTCTTACCCTGGAGCTTATGACATTGTCATGAGGGTGATAAACTCACATCTATAATAACTTAAATTTGACTATATCTGTTTTGTTTTGATTTGGTTTTTGTTCTAGTAGAGACAGGGTTTTGCCATGTTGCCCAGACTGGTCTTGAACTCCTGAGCTCAAACTATCCTCCTGCCTCAGCTTCCCAAAGTGCTGGGATTACAGGACTCAGTCACCATGCTTGGCCTGCATCTATTTTAGTGCCATTGATGAATATGAAAAAAGATAGGTAAAATATTTAAGTTTGATTATTAAACCTATAAATTGTAATCTTTATTTTATTTTATTTTATTTATTTATTTTTATTTTTATTTTTTTTGAGGCAGAGTTTTGCTCTTGTTACCCAGGCTGGAGTGCAATGGCGCGATCTCGGCTCACCGCAACCTCCGCCTCCTGGGATCAGGCAATTCTCCTGCCTCAGCCTCCTGAGTAGCTGGGATTACAGGCACGTGCCACCACACTCAGCTAATTTTTTTGTATTTTTAGGAGAGACGGGGTTTCACCATGTTGACCAGGATGGTCTCAATCTCTTGACCTCGTGATGCACATGCCTCGGCCTCCCAAAGTGCTGAGATTACAGACATGAGCCACTGTGCCCTGCCCATTTATTTATTTTTTAAAGCCAGTCAAATTTAGCGGTGGGGGGTCATATACCAACTTTAGTGACACTAACATTACTAAGTTCTGATAACCCACTACCAGCGGACCAGCCTAAACTGTAGTTTTTCCTAAGTTTTATTATTGATGTAACTGATACGCATTGGATAAACAGGAAAACTATTTCATTGAGCAGAGAAAGAAAAGCATAATTTCTTTTAAAATATTGTAAAAATCTACTGTAACAGATTTTGAATATTAAATTTTTCAGCATATAATCTCAATTTTCTATCCCATAAACTGAGTATTTATGGATGTATTTATACAAGTTCAGCCCTGTACAGTGAATGAGAAAAGAAAAAGCTACAGATTTCATTGTCAACAAGTTTGCAATCTAGTTGAGGAGGAATAGTTAACAAAAATAAAACTAACACAAGGCAAAAATAAATAATTGTAAATTATGACTGATGTAGTAGGTCTGAGGAAACATAAATCACTGTGGGTTCAAATAACCTGGGTTCATATTGGGAAGGAGGTGCGACTACATCCAGGCCTTGGAGGAGGCAAAAAACTGACAGAGGGAGGAAGGTAAAACATCCCAGACAAGATGAGAACATGGGGACGAGAGAGGGACAAGGACAATGCAATGATGCACTTTGAGAACAATTAGTGAATCCACCTGATGGGACTGAGAGCATCTGAGAGTAAAACGTGGAAAACAAAGCTGACGAGGCTGGGCGCAGTGGCTCACGCCTGTAATCCCAGCACTTTGGGAGGCCAAGGCAGGCAGATCACATGAGGTCAGGAGTTCGAGACCAGCCTGGCCAACATGGTGAAACCCCGTCTCTACTAAAAATACAAATAATTAGCTGGGCATGGTGGTGGGTGCCTGTAATCCCAGCTACTGGGGAGGCTGAGGCAGGAGAGTCGCTCAAACCTGGGAGGTGGAGGTTGCAGTGACCTGAGATCGTGCCACTGCACTCCAGCCTGGGTGACAGCGTGAAACTCTGTCTCAAAAAAAAAAAACCCTCACCTAATAATAAAAAATAATTGCTTGCTCTGACTTCAGAGAATGTCCAGGTCCCTAATGATAAGAGCTCTGATTACATATGGAGTCTCCACTGTTGAACTCCACCCAATAAGGGAGTCAATTTCATAAGAGGCCATGAATACTACCTTAGTCCTCATCCCAAATGACCCTTATATCCTCCTAGAGAGCATGATGCCTCTGTCAGCAACATGGTGATGTGGGTAACTCCTAGTATAGGATGACAATTCCTCATCCCCCAGAAGAGCTCCAGTCAGGGAGAGCTTCTCATCTGTGTCAGCAATTCTCAACCCTAGCCACACCTTAGAATCACTTGAGGAACATGTAAAAATATACCACTGACTACGCTCCACCCTATTTAACTCAAAGGATAAATGCTTGAGGGGATGGATACCCTATTTTCCAAGATGTGCTTATTTCACATTGCATGTCTGTATCAAAACATCTCATGGACCCCATAAATATATACACTTACTATGTACCCACAAAAACTTTTTAAATTTTTCCCCTCCCGCCTACCCCCAACTTTTTAAAATTTTGAAATAAAATAAATAATACTTTTTATGCCTTAACTCCCTTTATTTCACACAGTTATGCCAATTGTGAGGCCAAGGATATGACTGCAAACAATTAGTTTACATGAATAGCTGGGTGCGGCGGCTATGCCTGTAATCCCAGCACTTTGGGATTACCTGAGGTCAGGAGTTCAAGACCAACCTAGCCAACATGGTAAAACCCCTTCTCTACTAAAAATACAAAAAACTAGCCGGGCGTGTTGGCACTTGCTGTAATCCCAGCTACTTGGGAGGTGGAGGCAGGAGAATTGCTCGAATTCAGGAGGCGGAAGTTGCAGTGAGCTGACGCGCCATTGCACTCCAGCCTGGGTGACAGAGTGACACTCTGTCTCCCAAAAAAAAAAAAAAAAGATTACATAAATAAGCTTTCTTCCCCATGAAAATAATATGTGCCACTCTGCGCTTGGTCTAACACACACAAAATTCCCACCCTATCTGGCACACATACACTCAACATGCAACATTAACTACAATTTTCATTTCATTTTTCTCCAGAGAAGAGTCCGTCTTCAGTCTTTAAGAACTCAGCACCTTACACAGGCTTTGGTGGGGGTCGTGGGGCAGAACCCGCAGGTCAAAATCAGGTGGGGTGCTGGGTCCTTGCAGGCTTCACAAGATCGATTCCTGACTACTTTGCTGTGAACTGCACAACTCACACAGTAAGGTAGCTTCGCATACCGCTCAGGAAGCACATAGGCATCAAAGATGCTCGCTTCAGAAATGTCCCTGACTGCTGCAGCCTCCACTGTTTTCAATGATGAATTTCTCAATGGCCTTGTCCTTGGGCACGCGTCAGTTAATAGGCTGCATGTGGCCGCGACCCTTTTTGGCATGAGTGTTGTTCCTTCTTTTCTTTGTCATCTTGGAGGCATGGACCTGAGAGAGCATAAATAAATAATTTTTAAAAATCAGGATCTCTGGGAGTTTGGCCCAACAGTCTAAGCAGTCAAGGTCTTTCATACCTAGATTTCTACCCAGGAAAAGAAAACAGAACCAGTGTAGTAACTCTTAGTTGATATGGAATCTAAAAGACCCCAGTGTTCAGGAAAGCACTGGCATAGTAACCACTGCCTGGAAGCTTTCTTTGGTCTGCCATCAGAGTTGCTTGTACTGGCACCATGATTCTTGTCGACTATTATATCCATGAATGATATAATAGCCTATGTGACCTTAAGTCCTACAACTGTAATTTATGCTAATTTGCTTGCCACTGCTAATGGCTAGACAACCACACACACACACATACACACACACACACACACACACACACACACTTTGTCTCTTTCTCTTTCACCTGGGTTTTGAAGAAAACTATTGAATTATACACTGTTGGGTTTGTTTTTCCCTAATATGAACTTTTCTTTGGATCTTATGTGTTCTGCGTATAATTACATTTTGTCATGTCTGTTTCAGCCCAGAATCACTACTCCACGGAGAACATTGTTCTCTTCTACTGACTCCAAAATGAGTTTAACCAATCTGTACACTTAGACATTGTCATCACTTTCTCACCTTTAACTTCATCAATATTAGTAACACTGTTACACAATACTGGGAAAGTAGAAAACAAAACGTCCAGGCCCAGTGGTGCACGCCTGTAATCCCAACACTTTGGGACGCCGGGGCAGGTGGATTGCTTGAGCCCAGGAGTTCGAGACCAGCCTGGGCAACATGGCAAAACCCTGTCATTACAAAAAAGAAAAAAGCCCGATACAGTGGCATGCACCTGTAGTCTCAACTACTCAAGAGGTTGAGGTAGGAAGATCGCTTGAGCCCAGGAGAACAAGGCAGTGAGCCATGTTCACACCACTGCACTCCAGCATGGGTGACACAATGAGACCCTGTCTAAAAAAAATAAATAAATACAATTAAATACATCTTTATAGAACTCATTTAAATTCTACAATTAAATGCATCTTTATAGAACTCATTTAAATTCTCAACCCTTTTAAAACAAGTTCTTAATTATTTTACCCATTGGAATCTTTTGCCTCATCTCTGCAAAATGTCAACTAATTCTCTTTATGAAATTCCAGAGGTGAATACAGGTTTTTCTATGCAAGAAGAAAAAAGAGGGGAGTCTCTTATTCTCAGTAGATCTCAATTTCTTCATCTTTGCAATGAAGGGGTTGGACAAGATAATGAAACCCTCTAGTTATTTTACTTTCTTTTTTTTTTTTGACTAATTCTTACAACTCATTTATTCCCTAATCCCAAAGAACCAATCCTAAATAATACAGATTTGGTAAATTTTTTTTAGCAAAACATATTTACTCATGAGACATGATACATTCTTAAAATGAACTTGCCTGTTTCTTTTTTTTGAGGCAGAGTCTCACTCCGTCACCAGGCACCAGGCTGGAGTGCAGTGGCGCGACCTCGGCTCACTGCAACCTCCGCCTCCCGGGTTCAAGCAATTCTCCTGCCTCAGCCTCCCGAGTAGCTGGGACAAATGTTTTTTTTTTTTTTTTTGAGAAGGAGTCTTGCTCTGTCGCGAGGCTGGAGTGCAGTGGCGTGATCTCGGCTCACTGCAACCTCCGCCTCGTGGGTTCAAGCGATTCTTCTGACTCAGCCTCCCGAGTAGCTGGGACCACAGGTGCGTGCCATCACGCCCGGCTAATTTTTTTTTTTTGTATTTTTAGTAGAGAGAGGGGCTTCCCCATGTTGGCCAGGATGACCTCGATCTCTTGACCTCGTGATCCACCCACCTCGGCCTCCCACAGTGCTGGGATTACAGGTGTGAGCCACCGCGCCTGGCCGCCGGTTTCTAATAAAGCCTAAAAAGCTTGTTTCAAGTCCAAATTCATTTACTAAGAACCCATATAACCTTATGCAGGGTGACAAGGGTTCTCAGCCTCCGCATTTGCTATTGTTGAAACTACTACCATTTATCTAAAAACATGTTTTAAAATTGAATTACTTGTGAATATAATGATAAAATGTCTGGAATGTGTTTCAAAATAGTCTGGGGGTTAGACAAGGTGAGAATAATTCGAATAGAAGAAACAAGACAGGCTATTGCTGAAAATTGCTGAAATTGGGGTTTTTATTATACTATTAAGTGGATATAAGGATAAAATAAGATGAAATGACCAAAATCTTCTAAAAGTTTTAGTTTTTATTTTTAGTATATATTAGTAAATATATACTATGAATAGACATATGTATGTATTTGAGACGAGTCACTCTTGCCTAGGCTAGAGTGCAGTGGCATGATATGGCTCACTGCAGCCTCAACCTCCTGGGCTTTAGGAATTCTCCTACTTCAGCCTCCTGAATAGCTGGGACCACAGGCATACACCACCACACCTGGATAATTTTTTTAATCTTTTGTAGAGAACAGGGTCTCCCTATGTTGCCCAGGCTGATCTCAAACTCACAGGCCCCAGCAATCTTTCCACCCCAGTCTCCCAGATTGCTGGGATTACAGCCATGAGCCACCATGCCTGAAAAGTTTTCTTTAAAAAACTTAAAAATATATAACAAAGTGAGATCTTTTTAGCAAATCTTGATTGACATGTGGGTGAGCTAATATGCACATTTTCATTTTCCATGGCTTCCTGAAATTAAGACCTAGCTAAATACATAAGGTGATTTGTTTTCAATGCAAATTCTAAATTGAACTACCATTTAGTCCAGCAATCCCATCACTGGGTATACACCCAAAGGAACATAAATCATTCTGCCAAAAAGATATGCTCATTCATATGCTCATTGCCATGCTACACACAGTAACAAAAACATGCAATCAATCCAGTTGCCTGTTAATGGTAGACTGGATAAAGAAAATGTAGTATATATACCCCCCGTGGAATACTACACAGCCTTGAAAAAGGATGAAATCCTATCTTTTGCAGCAACATGGATGCAGTTGGAGGTCACAATCTAAGGCAAATTAACGCAGGAATAGAAAACCAAATATCACATATTCTCACTTATAAATGGGAGCTCAACATTAAGCACACATGGACATATATATGGGAGCCATAGACACTGTGGACTATTGGAGAGAGGATGGAGAGAGGGGAATGGGTTACAGAAAACTACTGATTGGGTTCTACGTTCACTATGTGTCACTACCTAGGTGATGAGATCTGTACCCATAACCTCAGCATCACAAAGTATTTCCGTGTAATAAAACTCCACACATACTCCCATTTCAATAATGTAAGTTTTTGTTTTTTTATTTAGATGGAGTCTTGCTCTTGTTGTCAGGCTGGAGTGCAATGGCATGATCTCCACTCACTGCAACCTCTGCTTCCCAGGTTCAAGCGATTCTCCTGCCTCAGCCTCCCAAGTAGCTGGGATTACAGGCATGTACCACCACCCCCGGCTAATTTTTTGTATTTAGTAGAGATGGATTTTCACCATATTGGCCAGGCAGGTGGTCCTGAACTCCTGACCTCAGGTGATCCACCCACTGCAGACTCTCAAAGTGCCAGGATTACAGGCCACTCACTTGGCCCTAAAAGTTAACTTTTTTATTTTATTTTATCTTTTTGAGACACAGTCTTGCTCTGTCACCCAGACTAGAATGAAGTGGCACAATCTTGGCTCACTGCAACCTCTGCCTCCCAATTTAAGCGATTCTCCTGCCTCAGTCTCTCCAGTAGCCGGGACTACAGGTGTGGCACCACCACGCCTAGCTAATTTTTGTATTTTTAGTAGAGATAGGGTTTCACCTTATTGGCCAGGCTGGTCTCAAACACATGAATTCAGGTGATCCACCTGCCTCAGCCTCCCAAATGCTGGGATTACAGGTGTGAGCCACCGTGCCTCCCGGTTTACATTTATTAAAAACAAAATAATTTCAGTTCTGTAAAATAAGTAAAAATTTATACACTGAGATGAATATTTGGAATTGTGGAAATAGAAATAGTGAAAATTTCTCATTTCTCAATATTTTAGTGACTTAAATAATTTACCTTTTTAAACGTCTTTTTTGTTATAAATAAACTCACTTAATTTTAAACAGGTCAATGTGCTTTTTTGCTTTTTCAAAGACAAAAAAGTAGTAAAAATGTCAGGTGTTACATTTGTATCAGCTAAAACTAATAATGTTTTCAGTTGTCTAGATGTAATAATTTTTAAACATACAAATTCAACATGTAGTAGGAAAATGCATTTAACAATATAAGGAATTATGCCAGATAAAAAATATAAATGCACCTGTATTAATTGTATGAATATTGGAAACTAAATATTCTGATTTAAAAATAGGTTCTATAAAATTTCAGAGCAGTAGACGTTTGCTTTCGTAGATGTGTAAATAAGAAATCTTTCATAATTAAACAGAAATATCAGTATATTATAGCAAAAAAATGTAGTACATAATGGAAAGGCAGGCATTCTTCTGTATTCAAGCTTTCAAGTTTGATTTCCATTAAAATGTTTTCTACAGCTTGTAAGAACCACACACAAAAGCAAAAAGATAAAGTAAGTCTCTTATACACTGAGGAAAGTACTTAAAACTTAATACTCAGATATCCCCATGCCTAGACTCTGCTTTAGAAGGTCTTCCATAATTACAATGAAGATGACATATATCCAAACCACACAATAAACCGCAGTTTTCTTGGTCTTCTGGGTAGGCAATGATGTTCTTTCTTGTTATTATAAAACAATCATGGCTAAGTTTTGCCAACAATATTGCTCCAGTGTGGGCTTACGTGAGGGACCACACTACAATAAGAGCAGCTATGATGCCATTCAAAATCGCCATGCTATGGCCCATGTGGAAAGAATGTCCAGTCAGTTTCTTGAACCTGGCAGGTGAACACGGAGCAGGAGGAAACATTCCTGGTTCAAAAGAATCGAAGTAAGTCGCTGTCCAAGAAAAGCTGCAACCGGAAAATCCAGCAGTCAGGGATATTATAAGCAGAGTCTAGACCAGTCCTAATAGCCCAGTGTCTGCATCATCTTCATTTTTCAAATTCTCAGCATGCAACTGTGTAAACACAAAGAGGGCCACAGCTTCCCTCCCCGCCTCCTTCCCCTTAATTTATAGTTTCTAACATGACCTGAATCAAATCTTTGATATAAATGGCAGATGTTTGTGATCCTATTTTTCAGATGAGAAAACTGAGTCTGATGTTTCAGAATAGCTTCTTAATTCCTCCATGTTTACTGTGTTTACCAAGATCTTGGAAGAGATAAGTTTTTTTTCAGTTTTAATCTAGAAGCTCAGAATCATTAATCTGATTTTAAAGTGTACTGCATTACTACATATTTTGTCCACACCTATGGCAGTTGTAAACTGCATTATGATTATGTTTAAGAAATGTTCCAGAAAACCCCATAGGCTTTTCTTGCTACTGGGGAAGAAGGTCTGAATCCATGCCAAACCGGAAAATCATGTTATGACCATACCAACTTGTCTGAAATCTAACTTGAGAAAAGGTTAGTTGTAAATACTCCAATGGAATTTTGTCCTGAAAAAAAAGTGAAAGAATGGACCTAAACATCAGGCCACACCTTTTTAGGAAGGCATTCTGTGGCCAGTAAAGACAGCAGGGAGAGAGAGTCCTGAGGGCCAGGGAATTTCCAGGGTGATGACTGACCCACGTCCTCTTCCCCTTCCCACAGAATAAAAATGGGGATTTCTTCCATTGCTGACCAGTCCTTAGGACTTCCCCAGGCTCCATAAGAGAAGATACCAAAGTGGGGATCCCCACTCTTGGGGACTCCTAAAGCTTCCTTTAGGCGGGGGGTTCTCAACCCTGACTACCTTTGAGAAACACTGGAAGATTTTACAAAAATACTGATCCCTGAGCCCCACCCCAGATCAATTGAATCTGCCTGGCTGGAGATGAGAAGAGGCTCATCTGCCTAGGCTTCAGTAGTTTGAGAACCTTCTGGGTGATGCTAATGTACAGTAGAGGCTGAGGACCACTGCTTTAGCCTGTCTGCTAATAACCACAAAGGCCTCTGCATTCCACTTCCATCATGCCTGTAATCCCAGCACTTTGGGAGGCCAAGGTGGGCAGACCACTTGAGCTCAGGAGTTTGAGACAAGCTTGGCCAACAAAACCCCAACTCTACAAAAAATAGAAAAATTCCCCGGGCATGGTGGCATGTGCCTGTAGACCCAGCTATTCAGGAGGCTGAGGTGGGAGAATTGCTTGAGTCTGGGAGGCGGAGGTTGCAGTGAGCTAAGATTGCACCAGTGCACTCCAGCCTGGGTGACAGAGCCAGACTCTGTCTAAAGAAAGAAACAAACAACTGGGAGTGTGAAGATTTGTGATTTGGCACCTTTCCGCCTTGCCTATCTTTCAGTATGGCCCTCGCCACCCCTCCTTGCCCACCTCACATACTCAGTGCTCTTCTTTTCCATTTGGTTCTGCCTCCCCCCGTATCTCCTCTCCTATAAATATCAGTACACAGGAAACAGGAAACTATTCACATTAAAGTATGTAAAACTCTCAGGGCACAGTGGCTCACACCTGTAATCCCAGCACTTTGGGAGGCTGAGGCAGGAGGATTGCTTGAAGCCAAGAGTTTGAGACCAGCCTGGGCAACACAGCAAGATGCCATCACTGAAAAAAATACAAAAATTAGCCAGGCATGTTGGCGCATGCCTGCAATTCCAGCTATTCAGGAGCTGAGGTGAGATGATCACCTGAGCCCAGGAGGTTGAGGCTACAGGGAGCTGGATTACACCACTGCACTCTAGCCGGGGCAATAGCGTAAGACCATGTCTTAAAATATATGTATAAACCGATAACCTAAAGCAACCACCATCATAGGACCACACACTCATCTCTACTGTAGAATAAAACCAGGCTGTAATTCACCAAGGGCAATAGGCTTCAGCAGAACCCAGCACCCACCACCAGCACCATGCCCATGCTTAGGAAATGTAGCACCTGTTTGGGCCAGAAGAAGCTTCCTCTGCCCCAACTAGTCGTAACTCTGAGAGCTTCACTAGATACACTTGTGCCTTAGCCAAGTGTCCCAGGAACAGCCTCTTGCAAACCCCAAAAAGCAGCAGAAAAACAGAAGGAAACACACATTGACACCCATAGACATTCTGTGCAATTGGAAGTGTGCTCAGAAAGAGGAATCATTCTGTTAAGAACCAGCTTTCCTATCTCTGAAGAAGAAATAGTATACCCCAAGGAAACATGGAGAGATGGCATGTAATTCAGGGGTAAGGAAGCAAATAAACATTTGCTAAATTCCACTTAACTATATGACAAATCATCAAAACCAAACTGTAAGTATCTTGTGTGGTTTGAATAGAAGCCAATAGATCAGTGAGAGTGCAACGGGTGAGTCATTTTATGCTTTCAGGATGTTTCACTGAGAATGAGCTCCACTGCCCCAGCAGTGCAGGTTTCAAATCACACAAACAGCAGAAGCCCCTAAGTCACTACAGCCTAGTTACACCAAATTCAAGTTATACTGTGTTTACATCCTCCGGGAAAGTCACCACAGAATACATCATGAGACTTTCGTGCATACAGTTTAGCAATTATCGGAAGGAGCCAAAAAGCTGCCCTTTGTGACTGGCTGGTTTCATGTATCTATACTAAAGGCAACCAGTGTCTGAGCCCTGATTGCTTATTACATATTTAGTCCAGCATTCTATATTTTTTCTTTACTTTTTTTGTTTTTCTTGAGACAGAGTCTCCCTCTGTCACCCAAGCTGGAGTGCAGTGGTGTGATCTCGTCTCACTGTAGCTACTGCCTGCTGGGTTCAAGTAATTCCCCTGCCTCAGCCTCCCAAGTAGTTGGGATTATAGGCACTTGCCACCATACCCAGCTCATTTTTGTATTTTCAGTAGAGACAGAATGTTACCATGTTGGCCAGGCTGATCTCAAACTCCTGACCTCAAGTGATCCTCCCGCCTTGGCCTTCCAAGTGCTGGGATTACAGGCATGAGCCACTGAGCCCAGCCTAGCCAGCATCCTAAAATGACAAGCTAATGCAGTTATAAACCAATATACAAATAATGTGGGAGAAAAAGTTATCCCACGAACTTGCCTGAAAGTTCTCTGAGCCAGAAATTACAAAATTTTTGTTAATATAGACGTTGCCAGAGAAGGTGAGTGGAAAAGAAAGGCCGCAGGTAAATCTCGATTTGTCCTAAGACCTAGCACAAGGCTGATGAGTACTTGTCATTGTCAAGGATAAGAAGAAAACAAACAAGCAATTGCTACAAATGCGTTAAACTTAAAAAACCTCTTCCAGACCTGACTTTGTGAAACAGAAGCAGCACCAGCCAAGAAACATTTTTTAGGTGGTCCTTTTGTGGCAAAAATAACTTGAGGTTAGTCTATTCTTAGAAGTTTGGAAGAAATCTGTTGACACATGGATGTAACAAATTATCAACACCCCTAAATTTTGTTTCAAAAACATGCTGCCAACTGTGAAATGTGTGGCTCATTACTTTTTGGGAGATGCTCCTGTAATAATTTAATAATAATCACAGCAGTAGTTCTAAATTTCTAAATTTTGACTATTTTATAAATACTAATCACCATACCCTGTTGGCTAAGTTGGCACTGGCAGCTTGGAATTTACAATAATAATAAAAGCATCTAAAACTCATTCAACCTTGTCCATTTGCCCAGGGTTGGGACATAGGCTTTGTGTCATAAACTCATCATTGTTTCCATTTTGCCTAAGAAGAAAGAGGCTCAGTGGGGTTAAGGGACTTTCCCAAACAAGACTGCGAGGCACAAGCTGCAGATTTCGGCCCCGGGTCTGTCTGTTTTGGATGCCGTATTGTCTCTCTGAAGAAGCACATCAGCAAACTAAGAAAAGACAGACTAGTTAAGCTATAAATTAGAAAGTGTGGACATAACCAGTTGGGTTCTACTCAGTTTCCTCTAGCATTGTGTTGTATTTCTTATTTTGTGGGAGACAAAACAAAGTAAGCAAAATATATGTTATGTTATAGGAGAATATCTTCACAACTTTGAGGTAAGGAAAGATCTCTTAGGACATAGAAAGTTCTAATGACAAAAGAAATAATTGATAAGTTGGACTTCCTCAACATTTTTTAAATGTATGTTTTTCAAAAGATGCCATTAAGCAAATGAAAAGTAATCTACATACAGGGAAAAAATATTTATAATACAAATATCTGATTAAGGACTTCTGTCCAGAATATATAAAGGACTCTTACAACTCAACAGAAAAAAAAATAATGCAAGTAAATATTTGTGGAGGGATTTGAACTGATATTTTTTGAACAAAAATACATGAATGACTATAAGCACATGACGAGATTGTTACTAGCCTTCGTCATAGGAAAAGGCAAATTAAAACCGCAATGAGATGCCACTATACACCCACTAGAATAGCTGAAAATTCTAAAGACTCATCCAAAAAGCTCCTGGAGGCCAGGCGCGGTGGCTCAAGCCTGTAATCCCAGCACTTTGGGAGGCCGAGATGGGTGGATCACGAGGTGAAGAGATCGAGACCGTCCTGGTCAACATGGTGAAACCCTGTCTCTACTAAAAGTACAAAAAATTAGCTGGGCGTGGTGGTGCATGCCTGTAATCCCAGCTACTCAGGAGGCTGAGGTGGGAGAATTGCTTGAACCCAGGAGGCGGAGGTTGCAGTGATCCGAGATCGTGCCATTGCACTCCAGCCTGGGTAACAAGAGTAGAACTCCATCTCAAAAAAAAAAAAAGCTCCTGGAACTGGTAAATGAATTCAGCAAAATTTTAGGATGCAAAATTAATATACACAAATCAGACAGCGACCAAGCTGAGAATCAAATCACGAATGCTACCCTTTTACAATAGATACAAAAAATTAGGAATATACTTAACCAAGGAGGTGAAAGACCTCTACAAGGAAAACTACACAACACCGCTGAAAGAAATCGTAGATGATACAAAGAAATGGAAGCACATCCCATGCTCATGGATGGGTAGAATCAATATTGTGAAAATGACCATACTGCCAAAAGTAATCTACTAATTCAGTGTGATTCTCATAAAAATACCACCTTCATTCTTCACAGAACTAGGAAAAACAATCCTAAAATTCATATGGAACCAAAAAACAGCCGCACAGCCAAAGCAAGACTAAGCAAAAAGAACAAATCTGGAGGCATTACATAACACACTTCAAACTCTATTATCAGGCCATAGTCACCAAGAGAGCATGGTACTGGTATAAAAATAGGCATATAGACCAACGGACCAGAATAGAGAATCCAGAAATAAAGCCAAATACTTATTGACTTTGGACAAAGCAAATAAAAATGTAAAATGGGAAAATGATACTCTATTCAACAAATGGTGCTGAGATAATTGGCAAGCTACATGTAGGAGAATGAAACTGGATCCTCATCTCTCACCTTATACAAACATCAACTCAAGATGAATCAAAGACTTATATCTAAGACCTGAAACCATAAAAATTCTAGAAGATAACATTGGAAAAACCCTTCTAGACATTGGCTTAGGCAAAGACTTCATGACCAAGAATCCAAAAACAAACACAACAAAAAGAAAGATAAATAGATGGGACTTAATTAAACTAAAAAGCTGCTGCATAGCAAAAGAAATAATCAGCAAAGTAACCAGACACCACACAGAGTGGGAGAAAATCTTTGCAATCTATACATCTGACAAAGGATTAGTATCCAGAATCTACAAGGAACTCGAACTCAGCAAGAAAAAAAAAAATCCCATCAAAAAGTGAGCTAGGAACATGAATAGAAAATTCTCAGAAGATATGTGAAAGACCAACAAACATATGAAAAACTGCTCAACATCACTAATTATCAGGGAAATGCAAATCAAAACCACAATGTGATGCTACCTAATTCCTGCAAATATAGCCATAATCAAAAAAAGTAAAAAAAAATAGATGTTGGCATGGATGGGGTGCAAAGAGAACACTTTTACATTGCTGGTAGGAATGTAAACTAGTACAGCTACTATGAAAAACTATGTGGAGATTCCTTAAAGAACTAAAAGAACTACCATTTAATCCAGCAATCCCACTTCTGGGTGTCTACCCAGAGGAAAATAAGTCATTATACAAAACGATACTTCCACACACATGTTTATTGCAGCACAATTGACAAATGCAAAAATATGAAACCAGCACAAATGCCCATCAATCAACAAGAGGATAAAGAAAATGTGGTAAATATATACCACGGAATCCTCCTTAGCCATAAAAAGGAAAGAAAGAATGGCATTTGCAGCAATCTAATGGAGACCATTAGTCTAAGTGAAGTAATTCAGGAATGGAAAACCAAACATTGTATGTTCTCATTCATAAGTGGGAGTTAAGCTATGAGGATGCAAAGGCATAAGAATAATACAATGGGGCCAGGTATAGTGGCTCCTGCCTGTAATCCCAGCAGGCGGCGGAGGCAGGCAGATCATTTGAGGTCAGGAGTTCAAGATCAGCCCAGCTAACGTGGTGAAACCCCATCTCTACCAAAAATACAAAAATTAGCCAGGCGTGGCAGTGGGTGCCTGTAATCCCAGCTCCTAGGGAGACTGAGGCAGGAGAATCACTTGAACCAGGGAGGCAGAGGGTACAGTGGGCCAAGATGGAGCCACTGCACTGCAACCTTGGCCATAGAGTGATACTTGGTCTCAAAAAAATAAAACCAAAACAACAACAACAAAAAAAGAATGATACAATGGACTTCGGGGACTCAGGGGAAAGGGTGGGAGGGAGGTAAGGGATAAAAGACTACACATTGGGTACAGTTTACACAGCTTGGAGGATGGGTGCGCCGAAACCTCAGAAATCATCACTAAGGAACCCATCCATGTGACCCAACACCACCTGTTTCCCAAAAAACTATTGAAATTAAAAAAGCAAAACAAAACTAAACTAAAAGTGTCAGTGGCATGGAGGTTGTAGAGCAACTAGAAACTGCATACATTGCTAGAGGGTATATTAAAAGGTACAACCACTGTAGAAAACAGTTGGCAGTTTCCTATGAAATTAAATGCTGGCCGAGCGTGGTGGCTCGCTCCTGTAATCCCAGCACTTTGGGAGGCCGAGGCAGGTGGATCATCTGGGGTCAGGAGTTCCAGACCAGCCTCACCAACATGGTGAAACCCCATCTGTAAAAGAAAAAAAAAAAGAAAGAAAGAAATTAAATGCTACCCTATGGCCCATAAATTCTAAGTATTTACCCAAGACAAGTGAAAACATCCATGCAAAGATTTGTACACAAATGTTTTATTCATACTTATTCAGCTTTATTCATGAGTCCCAACTTGGAAACTACCCAAATGACCACTGACTGGCAAATTAAGAAACAAGTTGTATACATCCTTAAAATGGAATACTACTCAGAACTTCAAAAGGACTGAAATACCAACACATGCAACATCATGGGTGAATCTCACAAACATTATGATGAATGAGACACCAGATAGAAAAGAGCACGTATGTAATGATTTCATTTAGATGAAATTCTAGAAAAGGAAAGTTCATAATGATCTGCATCATTTATTTTTCTTGTCTGCTAGATCATTCCCATTAATAGAAAACATATTCTTTCTCTCACTCCCACTCCCATTGTTAAAAAGCACATCAGTTGTTGCCTGGAGCCAGGGATGGAGAGAGAATTCACTGCAAAGAATGGGACAAAAGGAAACTTTTTGACAGAATGGAAATGTTCTATGCCTTGATTGTGGTAGTAGTTAAATGTGTATAAATTTGTCAGACTCATCAAAGTGCACACTTAAAGTGGGTCTATTGAGTCATAGATAAACTATACCTCAATAAAGGTGATAAAATGTATACTTTATATATGTATTAAGAGGCAGTAAATGGGTTAGAGAAAAACAAAGGAAAGGAGAAGGATAGGGAGTCCCTGGGAATGAGGTGTTGGTGTCATTTTTAAACAGGTAGAAGCAAGAAGCCCAAATAAAAGGTTATTGCAATAACCCAGAAAAGAGATGATGATGAGTTAGACACACTCTCATAACGAGATAAGTGAACAGTGGTCAGATTGCAACATAGCAAGACCCCATCTCAAACTAAAAAAGAAAGTGGTAGCAGGGAGTAAAGCATGAGTCCAAGATTCATTAAGCAGGCCTGTGCCACTGGGAGGATAGCACTGACACGGGGACAGAGTGCAGGGAGAAGTTTTTAGGGAAAAAATCAGAAATTCGTTTGGGGACATGCTATGTTAGACATCCAAGTAAAAATGTCGTGTGGACAGAAATCTACATTTGAGGAAAGAGTCCTTGGCTGGAAATTTAAGTTTGGAAGTCAGTAGCATATAAATGATTTTTAAAGCCACAAGACTGGATGAATTCACAAAAGAATAGACAGAGAAAAGAAAAGCACTCCTAGGATTGAACCCCTAGTATTCCAATGTCAAGAAGCCAGAAAGATGAAGAAGAACCAGCACAGAGACTCAGAAGGAGGGACCAGTTAACAAGGAGGAAAGTCGTAGTGTGGATTTCCCTAGAAGCTATGCTGTAGAGAGCAGGTGGCAGACAGAGCATTTTTGAGGGAGTGAAGAGCTGCACTAAATGCTGCTGATAGATCAAGTAAATCGTGGACTGAGAACTGATGGTCCATGGTAATCCTGACAAGAGCAATTTTGACAACCAATGGAACAAAAGCCTGATTGGTTAAACTGAGAGTGTGAGGACAGTAATTGGAGACAGCAGTACAGAAAACTTTTCAAGGAGTTCTAAAAGGAGAGGTGAAATGATACAAGAGCCGTAGGGAGAAGGGGAGATAGAGAAACGATTAGGTGCAATAGAAGAAATCAAGAGGGTTGATGCTGATGGGAATGATCCAGCAGTAGTGAAATTGGACAATTCTGGGAGAAAAGGGATGACTTCTGGAACAATGTTTTTGGCAAGGCAAGAGGGAATAGGAGTGAGTAGCACGTAGACCATACTATGAGAAACAAAACAGAAAGGACCTTCAGGCTGGGCAAGGTGGCGAGGCCTGTAATCCCAACACTTTGGGAGGCTGAGGCAGGAGGATCACTTGAGGCTAGGAGATTGAGACAAACCTGGGTAACTAAGTGAGATCCTGTCTCCTCTACAAAAAGTATTTTTTAAAAGTAGCTGGATGTGGTGGCACATGCCTGTAGTCCCAGCTACTCAAGAGGCTGAGGTGGGAGGATTGCTTGAGCTAGGAGTTGGAGGCTGCAGTGAGCTATGATCTCACCATTGCACTCCCGCCTAGACAACAGAGCGAGGCCCTGTCTCTAAAACAAAAAGAGAAGAGCCCTTTAATCGGACTTCCCAATGACACATATGTTGTGATTCTCTGAGTGCTCCCAATGCAGCTCTGACTCCATATCTTCCAGATGTGAACCATTTGTAGATAAAGAAAAACCTTGACTTGCACAGCTAAATGTGTGGGGACTGCTTGCTCTGACCTCTCACCTCATGATGACCCTGGATCTTCATGCCACAAACTCTATTGCCAACATTCTTCTCCAATTGATGAGATGTGAATTTTCCTTACAAGTGGCAAATACATTTCTTTTTCTCCTAATTTTGACATTTTCACATTTGATGGATGTTGAATTATTCTCCCAGATAATCGTTTCTGGCAGGATGAAACCAAGGGAGCTTATTTTAGCTCCCTCTCTTGTTTTTCCTGTGGCATTTTCACTCATGCCAACCCAGCTAAGGAATGAGGCATGGTGGTGAGTAGCTGCTGTGGAACCAGTAGCTGTGTTCCTAATCCAGGAGGTAGGTCAGGGAGCAGTCCTGCGGAGTCCACAAAAACCACAAAGTTAAAAAAAAGTAAACAAAGCCACTAAGAAAACAACAAGGGTTACATAAAGGCTTGCCAGCCAGTTAGATCATCTGAGTTGGACTGAAAAAAGTTTTGAGCCAAAAAGCCCAAGGACTCATATGGTAGGATGAAGCCCCAGTCCCTACGCCTTATCAGTTTACTCACTAGAGTTATGCCTTGACTGCCAGGAACATAAATATTTTGAAAGTCTTTGTCATTTTTATTATTTTAAGAGTGTGTTTCTAGTTTCCAAGTGATAGAATTGAGTTTCATACTGCTATAATTGCCTTCACATTTCTGGTTACTCTGCATGAAAAAAAAAAGGTATGTGAAGTCATTCAAAAACCCTCAATAACAGAATGTGCTAGGCATTGTGCTAGCTAGTGAGAGCTTCAAAATGATGAAGACATGGTCTTTGCTTTTAAGGATCTCACTGATTGGTGAGACAAACAAAAAGAGAATTGCACTGGACACAGTGGTTCATGCCTGTAATCCCAGCACTTTGGGAGGCCAAGGTGGGCGGATCACCTGAGGTCAGGAGTTCGAGACCAGCTTGACCAACATGGTGAAACCCCGTCTCTACCGTAAATACAGAATTAATCAGGCATGGTAGTGCATGCATGTAATCCCAGCTACTTGGGAGGCTGAGGCAGGAGAATCGCTTGAACCTGGGAAGCGGAGATTGCAGTGAGCCGAGATCTCACCATTGTACTCCAGCCTAGGCAACAAGAGTAAAAAAAGAGAGAGAATTGCAATGTAATGTGGTAAAGGCAATAGAGGTGAGTGGATAGATTATCAGAAGAGGACAAAAGAGGAACCTTGCCCTATTTAGAGAAGCTATGGAGGCTGAGGGACTGCTAAAAATTTCATAGATAATGGGAACATCAGAGACCAAGCGGATGGCAGAAAGGTGAATGGGGAACCATAGCTGTTTGATGTTACTGCACTATAGAATGGGAAAGTGGGTTTGGTGAGCCTTGAGACTGGAGAGATGGACAAACACCAGAGAACACCAATGATGGGCAGCCTCCGATGCCTTAAGAAAGCAACAAGTAGGTGATCAGCTTTGGCAAGAGAAATCTAAATAAATCTAAAGTCGATCTTTAGATTTATTTCTGGTGAAGGAACCTTAGGGATAAGTGTAAATTAGGTAATCTCAGGAGCACATCCTGAGCAAAAGATTTGAATCAAAGTCTTTTTTTTGTTTTGAGATGGAGTCTCACTCTGTTGCCCAGACTGGAGTGCAGTGGTGTGATCTCAGCACACTGCAACCTCCGCCTCCTGGGTTCAGGCGATTCTCCCACCTCACCCTCCTGAATAGCTGGGACTACAGACATGTGTCACCACACCCGGCTAATTTTTTGTATTTTTGGTAGAGACAGGGTTTCACCATGTTAGCCAGGATGGTCTCCATTGCCTGACCTAGTGATCCACCCGCCTCAGCCTCCCAAAGTGCTTCAATTACAGGTGTGAGCCACCGCACCCAGCTGAGTCAAAGACATCTTTAAACAACACGATCTTAAAAAAAACTAGTAAGAAAGTGGGAGAAGCAGACTAGGGAAAGGGAAAGGGAAGAAGCCAAGCAATGGAGCAGTCTCAAGAGAAGTTCTAGACTCAGTCTGATCCTGTTTGGAACTCTGGAGTGAAATTTACACCTCAAAGTTTGTCCGCCTAAGGCAAGTATTTGGGCTTTTGTATCTGCACTCCAGTCAGTTGTCACCTACTGGCCATCCTGGAGTTGACTCTTGGCAGGTCTTGTTGTCCCTATGGGCTAGGCAGTTCCATTGCAAAAGACAGTCCTCTTTCAGTGACAGGTACCAGCAAAGATGCAAGAGCTGGGGGTGGACAGACAGACAGCTGGTGACAGAGATGGAAGGAATTTGGGCAAGGTACCAACAGTATCCACAGGGAAGACTTAATTAGAGTAAAATGGGACTTTTAAATACTACTTTTAAAACAAGGAATATGTTCAGGCACAGTGGCTCATGCCTGTAATCCCAGCACTTTGAGAGACAAAGGCTGGTGCATCACCTGAGGTCAGGAGTTCAAGACTAGCCTGGCCAACATGGTGAAACCCTGTCTCTACTAAAAATACAAAAATTAGCCAGGCGTGGTAGCAGGCATCTGTAATCCCAGCTATTCGAGAGGCTGAGGCAGGAGAATCACTTGAACCTGGGAGGCAGAGGTTGCAATGAGCTGAGATTGTGCCACTGCACTCCTGCCTGGGAGACAGAGCAAGACTTCATCTCTATAAATAAATAAATAAGGGACATGTGCAAGAAATAGCTGTAACCCCTACCCCACCCTTTGATCTTTTCCCTTCTCTGACTGCCGTTTCCCTTCTGAGTGAGTAATGACAGAGTTCCTATCTTTGGGCTCACCTGAGGATAAAGGACAAGGTAGTAATCATGAAAAAGGTGAGGATAACTAGAATACACATTCGCCGGCCATGAAAAACACATATTTTTCTTTAATAGAATCATAGCTGACTAAAAGATTCTCTTAAAACTAAGACAAGTTTATTTCCAACACCAATGTTTCCAAGTAAAAGAGTACATATAAAAATGTCACTTACGTGGATTGAGATGGGAAACTGGGTAGGAGGATACTGGAGTATCCAGATGAGGGAGGATGATGGACTGAACTGGGAAATAGGTGGTAGGAAGGAAGAGCACAAAGGATTCAAGAAATATCTAGCATCTTAAAGAGGCAGGATTGATTATTGATTAAATGTTAGCATTGAGTCAAGGAAGATACTCTTGTTTTTAGCCTGGGTGTCAGGGTAGATGGAAATATTAAATGAGACAGAAAAACATAAGAAAAAGAATGAGTTTGGGTGGGGAGAGGATGATGATCTTGTTGTATCTTATTCTTATACATTTTTGTATTTTCAGATTGAGACCCAGAACCATCTATGTCCACACAATTGGCTATGTACCTTAATAGGACTTCACTCTTCAACTGCCTACATTAATATAATTTGGCTATTCCAAGAAAGTTGCCCATAAAAATGTGGCAGATAGCTTTACTGTTGTAAGAATTCCAAAATCTAGGCCTGGCACAGTAGCTCACGCCTGTAATCCCAGCACTTTGGGAGCCTGGGGCAGGTGTATCACGAGGTTAGGAATTTAAGACCAGTCTGGCCAACATGGTGAAACCCCGTCTCTATTAAAAATACTAAAATTAGCTGGTCATGGTGGTGCGTGCCTGTAATCCCGGCTACTCGGGAGGCTGAGGCACGAAAACCTCTTGAACCCGGGAGGTAGAGGTTGCAGTGAGCCAAGATCACGCCACTGCAATCCAGCCTGGGCGACAAGAGTGAAAATTCCGTATCCAGAAAAAAAAACAAAAACAAAGAAGTACTCCAAAATGTATCCAAACTACAGGCTACTCAACTAACCCTCAGTAAACATCCCCTTCTTGAGCAACAGGTAGATATTTTATAAATGACTATTTACTCTGCAAGGTTCACTTTGAAACTCCTTCCTTGCTGTGTTCCCCAATCTTATTTTTTAAAATCCTAAACTATTATGTCATAAGTTTTAGCCTAATTCCAATTAGACCTCCACATTGAACGACCCACCCATAACTAGTCCCCCAAAACATCATAAATATCCTACCTTTGTCCTCTAGCCTCTCAGGCACTATTAAGACACTGTTAGGATAATGGTTACTTTTACTACAATAAACAACAGAATAGTTTTATTTTTTTATTTTTTATTTTTTTGAGATGGAGTTTCGCTGTTGTTACCCAGACTGGAGTGCAATGGCACGATCTCGGCTCATCGCAACCTCCGCCTTCTGGGTTCAAGCAATTCTCCTGCCTCAGCTTCCCGAGTAGCTGGGACTACAGGCATGCACCACCATGCCCAGCTAATTTTTGTATTTTTAGTAGAGATGGGGTTTCATCTTGTTGACCAGGATGGTCTCGATCTCTTGACCTCATGATCCACCTGCCTCGGCCTCCCAAAATGCTGGGATTATAGGCGTGAGCCACCGCGCCCGGCCAGAATAGTTTTAAATAAAATTCTACTTTATCAACAGGCCATTTCTGTGGTATTCTGAGGGAGGAAGGATTTGAGAAAATCCAAGATCATTTATGACTACCTTTTACTGAGCAGCAGCTTAAGCTAATTTTACTTTTTATACATTCTCCCTTTTCTTTCTTTCATTCCTTTCTTTTTTCTTCTTACTTTTACCATTATTGATTTTTCATAATTTTATTTATTTTTTAAATTGACAATAATTATACATATTTATGAGGTACGTTGTGATGTTTCGATACCTATAATGTACAGTGGTCAGATCCAGTTCAAAAAAAAATTTTTTTTTTTGGACAGGGTTTGGCTTTGTCATCCAGTCTGGAATTCAGTGGCATGATTTCAGCTCACTGCAACCTCGGTCTCCTGGGTCAAGCCATCCTTCCACTTCAGCCTTGCAAATAGCTGGGACTACAGGTGTTGTGCTACCAAATCTGTTTAATTTTTATATTTTTTGTAGAGATGGGGTTTTGCCATGTTGCCCAAGCTCAAGCTTCTGAGCTCAAACAATTCACCCACCTTGACCTCCCAAAGTGCTGGTATTACAGACGTGAGCCACCGTGCCAGGCCCACATTTTCTGTTAGTGAGTTTTCTTAGCTCTTCATGTACATGCAACTGGAAGCAAACATTATTTTTCTGAGCCACTCTCCTTCCTCACACACGTTAAACAAATAGACTCTCAAAGGCCTTATTTTCAACTACTTGACCTTTTAAAGATTTAGAAACATAATTGTAAAAGACTTGAGAATATTTCCAAGGTTTCTCCCTGAAGAGTAAACCTGGGCTATTTTGGACATGGTGTGTACTATCATTTAAGTTTAAAGAAAAAAAAAATTCTGTGAAAACTCTTGAAGTGTGGAGAAATATATGTGAAGGTCCTGTTATCATACAGGGATCATCAGACATGTCCTTGGAAAGCCAGCTGGGTAAGCTCTGCCTTTGGGTGGAGTATAGAACCTTAATGCCTTTTATTTTACGGATAATGTCCATATCTCCAGAATAAGGGTGCTCTGGACTGGCTGAGTTGCCACAGATAATAATTATATCTCTTCAGAGCTTCTGGCCCTTAAATCTTGGATGGTGTGGACAGTATCTAAAGAAACAAGATTCCTTCATCAAGGATTTACATCTCTGTCAATCCAGAGCTATGCCTGATTTAGCTTTTAGTTTCATGTTCGTTTCAAGTCATTATCTGAGATAAAAATTAAAATTGATTCTAGATCAATGGTTCTCAATGGAGGCAGGCAATTTCGCCCCTTGAGGGACACTTGGCAATACTTCCAGAACTTTGGGTTGTCACAACTGGGGGACTGGAACACAGTGTGCTACTAGTATCTAGTGATAGAGACGAGAGACGCTGCTAAGCATTGGACAATGCGCAGGAGCATCAGCCTCTACAAATAATTATGGGTCCAAAATATCCAAATGTAACAAGGTTATAAAACACTGATTTTGATAGTTTTGTGGAAAATAGTGCAGGCATCTCCAAGTACTCAAGTGACAGATCTTTTTCCCTACAACCCCTCTGCTTGTCAGCTTGTTCCACCTAATCTGCTCCTCCTCATCCTTCGAGGTGCATCTGGAATGCCATCCCCTCAAATGCAAGCCTTCCCTTCCTTGCATCCCTGTTGTGCTGTTGGCCTCGCCCTTATGACACTACCATACTTTACCACGTGCAGTGTCTTTTGGAACTTGTCTCATTTCCTCCTCCATGATGGAAAGCCACACAAGGGTCTCAGCGTTGGCATTCCATGGCTAAACACAGAATATTCTCTCCATTTTTTGTGTTGTTGTTATTGAATCAAATTGAAATGTATTAAATTGAATAGTGTGCTCAGCTTATATCTAGCAATGGAATGAGTTGTGGTAGACAATGATGCTTACTTTAGTCTTCTGGTCTGTCATTTTCTTTTTCTTCTTTTTTTCTGAGACAGAGTCTCACTCTGTAGCGCAGGCTGGAGTGCAGTGGTGCAATCTTGCAATGTCTGCCTCCTGGATTCAAGCGATTCTCCTGCCTCAGCCTCTCGAGTAGCTGGGATTACAGGCATGTGCCACCACACTGGGCTAATTTTTTTATTTTTAGTAGAGATGGGGTTTCACCATGTTGGCCAGGTTGGTCTCGAACTCCTGACCTCAAGTGATCAGCCTGCCTCGGGCTCCCAAAGCGCTGGGATTACAGGCGTGAGCCACTGTGCCCAGCTCCTGTCTGCCATTTTCAGTCTTCTCCCTGGAGTGTTTCAGTGAACTCAGAGGAACTGGATGATCCCCATCCATTTCCTGTTTTTCAACTGCCAATTCCCTTGTAAGGGGTGGCCCCCACTGTGGAATTCTTAGGAAAACAGGTCCGGAACTCTAGTGAATAGACAATCAGTATAAATATTGGAAAAGAGAATACGCCAAACTTCACAATATTTAGATGAGTAAGAGGGCGTGGTGGGCAGAATAATGGGCTGACAGTAATATCCACATTCTAATTCCTGGAACCTGTGAATATGTTACATTGCATGGCAAAGGGTAATCAGACTAACAGACGGAATTTAGGTTGCTAATTAGCTGATCTTGTGGTAGGAAGATTAGCCTGGATTATCCAGGTGGGCCCAGTGTAATCACAAGTCTAATTACACACAGGTACTTAAATGTGGAAGAGGGAGACAGAAGAATCAGTGAGTGACTGCGGGAAAGACTAGAGCGGCCCTTGCTAATTTTCAAGATGGAGGAAGAGACTGAGTCAGGCAATGCCTTGCCGGCAGCCTCTACAATTTGGAAAATAAAATGGATACTCCCTTAGAAGCTCCAGATGGAATGTAGCCCTGCCGAATTTTTTTATCTCAGCTCACTGGGTCCCATTTTGGAGCTCTGACCTCCACAACTGTAAGAAAATAAATATATGTTGTTTTATGCCACTAAGTTGGTGGTGATTCACTATAGGAGCAGTAAGAAATGAATAAAGATGGAGAACTTCTCTGTTGTCCAGACAAACCAAGTAACACTTTTGTGTAGCAACTTACTAAAATCGCTACCTGCTGTATAATTTTTTATAAAGTTCCTTCCTGATCAGAATCTTCTCACAAGTAGTTCCTAAGACAAGGGGGAAGAAAATTGGAAACATTTTGAGACAAAGATAAGCGGAATCTCATCAAGCTTTTAATGACAGAAGTAAGAAAAATGGGGTAAGATGGCCTTATTAGCCAGGTGTTGTTTTTTGAGACTCTCAAATATCTCATATTTGGAAAAGGAATGGGAATTTAAAAACCTTTAAAATACCTGTGCTTCGCTGGGCGCCATGGCGCGTGCCTATAGCCCCAGCTACTCGGGAGACTGAGGTGGGAGGATCCCTCCAGCCCACGAGTTCTGGGCTGTAGTGCGCTATGCCTATCGGATGTCCACACTAAGTTTGGCATCGATATGGTGACCTCCCGGGAGCGGGGGACCACCAGGTTGCCTAAGGAGGAGTGAACAGGCCCAGGTCGGAAACGGAGTAGGTCAAAACTCCCGTGCTGATCAGTAGGGGAATCGCGCCTGTGAATAACCACTGCACTCCAGCCTGGGCAACATAGCGAGACCCCATCTCTTAAAAAAAAAAAAAAAAAAAAAAGCTTGTGCTTTTCCAGCAGGCAAATTGCTTCATTCGAACAAGGTCATAAGAAGCAGGGAGGGAAGTACAAGGACAGGAATAAGATGAAGAGGTGGGGGTGAGTGTGGTGGCTCACACCTGTAATCTCAGCACTTTAGGGGGCTGAGGCAGGCTTGCTTGAGTCACTCCAGCTTGGGTGACAGATCAGCCTGGGCAATATAGTAAGACTTGTCTCTTTAAAAAAAAAAAAGGCCAAACACAATTGCTCACACCTGTAATCCCAGCACTTTGGGAGGCTAAGGTGGACAGATCACCTGAGGTCAGCAGTTCGAGACCAGCCTGGCCAAAATGGTGAAACACTGTCTCTACTAAAAATGCAAAAATTAGCTGGGTGGCAGTCGCCTGTAATCTCAGCTACTCAGGTGGTGGAGGCAGGAGAATCACTTGAACCTGAGATTGCACCAGCCTGGGGGACAAGAGTGAGACTTTGTCTCAAAAAATATACATATATATATACATATATATACATATGTATACACGTATACATATACATATATACACATATATACATATATATACACACATATATACATATATATATATAAATTAGCCAAGCATGGTGGTGCATGCCTGTAGTCCCAGCTACTCTGGAGGCTGAGGTGGGAGGATACTAGGAGGCAGAGGTTGCAGTAAGCCACTGTGCTCCAGCCTGGGCCACAGAGTGAGACCTTGTCTCAAAAAAAGAAAATAAATATTAAAAGGTGGACTAGTTGGCAATTATTTAGGTGTCAAACTTTTAAGGGTACAAAAATGTTACTGAGTATTAAAACATCACTGGAATGGACAGGCGCAGTGACTGGCTCATGCCTGTAATCCCAGCACTTTGGGAGGCTGAGGTGGGTGGATCACAAACTCAGGAGTTCAAGACCAGCCTGACCAATGTGGTGAAACCCCGTCTGTACTATAAATACCAAAAAAATAGCCAGGTGTGGTGGCGCATGCCTGTAATCACAGCTACTTGGGAGGCTGAGGTAGGAGAATTGCTTGAACCTGAGAGGCAGAGGTTGTGGTGAGCCAACATCGCGCCATTGCACTCCAGCCTGGGTGACAGAGTTAGACTCCATCTCAAAAATAAAATAAAACATCACTGGAAGTATAAATAGAGAAAATTGTATTTACCGCACATGAGCTATTGTATCTGGCTTACAGACTTCTCCCTTATAGAGATACGGTTAGAGAGCTATTCTGCTGAGCAACTTGAGGTAGGGATCCCCTGCCTTTTAAGGAAAATGGGTGTCACTGAATCCAGAGTAATGTTCTGATGGATATGCAAGCTTGGGATCATAGCCGGACTACCTAAAGCAGTAAGGTGAGACTCAGTATACCTTCTTGTGGTCCACCTTTCTACCGTTTTCTTATTCTACATTTCCCCAAAGTGAATGGTAAGTAGATATTTGCAGAGTATGTCTTTTAAAGGGTTGTAACCTGTTAACCTATCTCAGCTTGGCCCTGGTGATTGTGATGTGTCACAAGATTCATCAACAGCAGGGGTGTCCAATCTTTTGGCTTCCCTGGGCCATATTGGAAGAAGAATTCTTTCCGGCCACACATAAAATATGCTAACACTAACCATAGCTGATGAGCTTTAAAAACTGCAAAAAAAAATCTCATAATGTTTTAAAACTTTACAAATTTATGTTGGGCTGCATTTAAATTTGTGGGCTGCATTTAAACTTTACAAATTTGCATTGGGCTGTCCTTGGCCACATGTGGCCCATGGGCCATGGGTTGGACAAGCGTGATCTGCAGTGATGTCCAAGGTCATTTTTCTACACTATCCTGAGGTCTGAAAGTAATCTCTGACTTTTGGGAGCCTAAGGATATTATCTCCTTAGTTTTTTTATAACCAAGGTCTCAGAGGTGACAAGTTGTTTGGTTGACATGGCCAGAATAGAGATTTCTGGCATTTTAAATTGCCAGAAATGGTTCTGAATCCCTTAGCATTCTAGTGTTTACATAGTGTAGTAAAACAACTTATGAAAAATATAAATAGAGTGGCTCAAAAAAAAAAGCCCCCACATCTACACTAATTTTTGTGGCGCTTTATAATATGTACATTTTATAAGTTTGGTGTAGAGACATTGAAATTAGAACATAGTATTTTAGATTTTTGTAATAGTATTTTAGATTTAAATATGGCACACACCTGTAGTCCTAGTTGTTCGCGAAACTAAGTTGGGAGAATTGCGTGAGCCCAAGAATTTGAGGTTCCAATAGGCTATGCTCACCCACTGCACTTCAGCCTGCGTGACAAGAGCAAGGCTCTGTCTTTAAAAATAAATATATGCCACTTCCTGTGGAAGAGAAAAATTAAATAAATAAAAATAAATATATAGCTGGACGAGGTGGCTCATGTCTGTAATCCCAGCACTTTGGTGGGAGGCCAAGGCAGGTAGATCACCTGAGGTCAGGAGTTCAAGACCAGCCTGGCCAACATTATGAAATCCCATCTCTACTAAAAATACAAAAATTAGTCAGGTGTGGTGGCACACACCTGTAATCCCAGCTACTCGGGAGGCTGAGACAGGAGAATCGCTTGAACCCAGGAGGCAGAGGTTGCAGTGAGCCGAGATCGTGTCACTGCACACCACCCTGGGCAACAAAAGCAAGACCCTATCTTAAAAAACAAAAAAACAAATAAAAATTTAAAAATAAATAAAATGAGAAAACATTGAATTAGTAAAATGCATGCTATTCAGTTTCTTTGGTGGTTGAATTAGATTGTGGAAGATAATACACATGAGATTACATCCTAAGGGACTATTTTAACCGCTTTAAAGGACTGACAATGATACAGAAACAAAGCTAAGCTTTAATTATTCAACAGAAAAGAAAATGCTTTTCAGTTATACACTATAAATCAACAGAGTTTGAAATACAGATGTTTACATTTAGGTAAGGTTGACAGGTATAAATTCAAATTCTCCTTCTGGTTTCACTAAGAAAAATGTATTACACTGTCTGGGCGCAGTGGCTCACGCCTGTAATCCCAGCACTTTGGAGGGCCGAGGCGGGCGGGTCACGAGGTCAAGAGATCGAGACCATCCTGGCCATGGTGAAACCCCGTCTCTACTAAAAATACAAAAATTAGCCGGGCGTGGTGGCACGCGCCTGTGGTCCCAGCTACTCGGGAGGCTGAGGCGGAAGAATTGCTTAAACCCTGGCGGAGGTTGCAGTGAGCCGAGATTGCGCCACTGCACTCCAGCATGGCGACAGAGTAAGACTCCGTCTCAAAAAAAAAAAAAAAAAAAAAAAAAGAAAAGAAAAAAGAAAAATGTATTACACAAGGTAGGTGAAGAAGATCAATAAGGAATACAATTTTTCAAAGACCCAGTTTCCTTCCCACCAATGGCAGCTCCAGGGGTCCTTTGGTGGGACTTTAGTTTCCTATAATCGCCCCTTCCCCAGAGCCACACACCCAAACCAAACACGCCTGCAAGTCAAACCTGTGCTTGCTTAGCCAACGCAGCTGCAAGTTCTCTCGTCCACTGAACTCCACCGCTGTCCCTAACCCCTTACATTACGGAAATTCAGGAGTCTGTACTGCTTCTCCCTCGAGGACTCAGTAGGAGGGGGCTGCAACACATTAACACCTTGTTATGAAGAATCATCTCTTTGACCTTGATATTTTTTTTCCAAAAAAGCCAATTATTTATTTTCACCTATATGCACATATGCTGCCCAGAAGCCACCCATTTATCTGATATGTTTTATTAAGGATACCAGATGTTCCTACATAAGTTTTAGGTATCACATGTTCTGACAAGAGTGTCTAGAGGAAAAGCAGACGTTCAAGTAAATGTATACAGAGACTGCATGACTCCCTGAATTAAATTTTCAGAGATGTTAGCATACAGAGGCTGACAATTGCCCAGATATACCTCCTAAAATCTAATTACCATTAATTTATTGACGGACCTTCCCTGCCATCTTCCCACCTTCCCAGTCCCCTCCTCCCTGCAAACCCAGGGGTTACTGAAAGACAAAACCTGGGGTTTTACTGTCTCTGTATCTGTGAAGTCAGGCTTTTGGATAATAGGTTACTTTGGTTCCCCGGATGTCTACACAGGCCAAGGTAATTAGTCATTAGCATTTATGTGCTGCTAATTACCACTAGTGAGAAGTGCCTGGGAAACGCCAACACAGAGTGTCATAGCAATTTGTTCTGTGGGTTGGAGAGGTGGTTTGATTCCATGCCCTATTATATCCTCAGTATAGACTAGGCTAAGTGGAGTTGTAGATTTGGAGTGGCATTTGACTTTCAGCAGAGGATATCCTTCCTCTCATTTGGACATTTTCGTGCTCAAACAGCCCACTTGTCGAATCGCTTAGCTATTGTGCTGACAGATGTTACGTGATACACAGCTAGGTAAAAAGCTGGTATCTGACATCTTTGAGCTGCACGGGCACACATGTCAATGTGCCGTAAAATGCAGACACTCCCCCTCACAATCTGGATAAATACTTCTTGCTGAGCGTTTACTGTATCAATTTGGAACAGATGGGTTGCTGCTTTTCTGATGTATTATGACAAGCAGCAGCAACTACTAATCATAGCGCCAAGAACTGTTGGTGTCTAATGCTGTTCTTTTTCTATGTCACCCATGAAGTCATTGTTCTGCTCTCAACAGGGAAGGGGAAGGGAAGGGAAGGGGAAGGGAAGGGAAGGGAAGGGGAAGGGGAAGGGGAAGAAGAAACATCAGTTGATCGTCCTTAGGGAGAGTGAGAGAGTCTTTGGGCCCAAGAATTTTTCTCCTTCTCTCTTGCTTTGAGGGCTGGGTCTGCATCTTGCTGTCTGTACTGAATTCTGGAAGTTTTCCTAGGTCTCAGACTCTGAAATCAGGTATCTGGGCAGTGTCTTAAGGAGGCAGGCACGGGGAGAAGGGCTGATTTAACCAGTGCCCAGTAGGATCTGAAGCTCCCATCAGAACAATCAGCCTTTAATATCCTTCACTCTTACCACCTGGAACTATGGTTGGTCTCTCTCTCCCCAGGCTGCCACCTGAAGGCTCTGCAGATGGAATTTAGCCTGATTTTATTTACACGAAGACCTCAGGGGGTAGACTGGGGGAGATCTCTCTTGTGTATTACCCGTTCCCCAATCCCGTGGTCTGTCCTGGGTTATGCATGCCCTGCAGACATCCCTGGCACCCTGAGTCAAGCATATCAAATCACTGGTGAGTTTCATCATCTGATTAGGTGGTAGACGATGGTTTCAGGAACCAGGGTGCCAGAAAAAGGGATCAAAGTGAGCTTAAAATGCCCCAGTGAACTTCCAAAAGAAATACTGCCTTTCCTTCTCACAAAGTCCACTTTCATAGCGAGGGGGCCTGCCTTTGCGCCCAGGCTCACTGTGGAGACTCACAGCGCTGTCCAGGTTTGTTTACTTTAGAAAGAGAGTGTAAAATTACTTCGTTCCTTTAGTGACAGTTACACTCCTTACAAGCTGGCTGATATATACTGAATTCACTGAGTGTGAAACGGGCCTCTGTGGGTCAATGGGGCAAAGGAAAACCACAAAGTGATTGATTGCCCTGAACGCTCTATTCACAGATAACAGGGAGGAGGGTGCTTGTTCCAGACCCAAGAGGGATGGCCTTCTGTCTCACAACTAGGTAGTGCAAAACCAAAACAACTTAGCCAGTCCTTCTACGACATCTACATTTTTTAATACCCATGATGCAAATTTCCATCTGGAATTTTAAAATTGTGTCCTGTCAATAGATGCAAAATACGAGTGTAGTGGTCAATGATATGGAATCTGGAGTCAAACATTCATACCCTGGCCAACCGTGTCATTTGCTTGCTGTGTGATCTCGGGAAAAAAAAAAAAAATACGTAGATGTGGCTTCCTCCTCTATAAAGTTAGGATAACAATAGTATCTATTTTGCAGGGTTGTTGTGAGGATCAGATGAAATATTGCGTGCAGCTCATATATACAATCTATCTGTAAGTTTGCTAGCTTGCCAGCTTCATTAGCTTCATGTAGAAAAATAACACAAAACTGGCCAGGCGAGGTGGCTCACACCTGAAATCCAGCACTTTGGGAGGTTGAAGTGGGTGGATCATGAGGTAAGAAATTCAAGACCAGCCTGGGCCAAGATGGTGAAACCCTGTCTCTACCAAAAATACAAAAATTAGCTGGGCACGTTGGCAGGCGCCTGTAATCCTAGCTACTCAGGAGGCTGAGGCAGGAGAATTCCTTGAACCTGGGTGGCAGAGGTTGCAGTGAGCCGAGATCATGCCACTGCACTCCAGCCTGGGCAATAGAGTGAGACTCCATCTCAAGAAAAAAGAAAAAGAAAAAGAAAAGAAAAAAGAAAAATAATGCAAAACAAGAAGGGAAAACTACAAACAATAAGTCACATTTCTTGAGTTCTTACTCTGTCAAACACTTTACATTGTACCATTGTACCATAATCTTCACACGAGCACTGTAAAGTGGGATCACTTACCACCCCACTTTACAGTTGAAGTAACAAAGGATTTTGAGAGGTGAAAAGTAACTTACTCCCATCACATAGTTACTGAGTGGCAGATCAGTATTTTAAACCTAATTTTGAACCCAGTGTGCTTCACCACTGTTTATTGTACTGCCTGAAAACATGATATGGGGCCTTGTAAGTCCAGCTGAAAGAAAGAAAGAAACATCATAAGGTTCAAAATTGGCCAGTGTGACACTATGAAGGCCCTATCTCCAACTGCCAAAAGAACTAACAGTAGTGTGATGTGGAGTCCAAGACCTGCCGGTAGATGCTACTTTTATTTATTTATTTTTAAGCTATCTCCCACAGGAGGGAAGCATAGATGCTTCTCAAGACACAGCGCCTGTTCTGTTTGGGGGCTCTTAATGGGCTAAGAAATGAAAAGGAAGAAAGGAGAATTTCCTGAAATGACATGGGAATTTATACTTAAAGCATGGATATGCCTCAAGCTATAAGGAAATTCAAATAAAGAAAAAAATTTTATACCAAATGCTCAAAGCACTGTCCTACATGGACTAAATACTGCAACAAATGTCAAATATTGTTGTTATTTATATTAACAGAGCACAGGGTATGGGAAGAGCCAGTGAAGGCAGGAAGTATTATGTACAACCACGTTTCCTTTTTAAGATTTCTCCCCAAAGTGATTATATTATCTTGAGCATTCAAGAAATTCAGCCTCACCAAAAGGGGATTTATAATTCCTTTGCATTTCTACCTATAGGGTGAAATCTGACATTTACTACCACTTTATTAATTTCAGTTTGCAGGGATGTTTGTCTGTAGATTTTACCTAGAAGCAGACCACACTGTCCCCAGATAATGCCTTAGGGTGGCCTGCTGGAACAAAGAATTCTATAGTAGGGATTATGCCAGAGAAATTAGTCTTTTTCCCTCACTCAGTTAGCTTTTTTTTTTTCCTTCAATAAATGATGTAACTTTTTTTTTTTGAGTCATGGTCTCTATCTCCCAGGTTAAAGTGTAGTGGCACCATCACTGCAGTCTCAACCTCCCAGCCTCAAGTGACTCTGCCACGTCAGCTTCTTAAGTAGCTGGGACTACAGACGTATGCCATCATGCCCCGCTAATTTTCTTGGATTTTTGTAGAGACAGGAAAATGAGAGCCAGGTACCCAGGCTGGTCTCTAACTCCTGGGCTCAAGCCATCTGCTCACCACAGCCTCCCAAAGCGTTAGGATTATAGATGTGAGCCACCACGCCTGGCCAGTGTAACTATCTAGTAGAGCAACCAGATATAACTATTAAATTAGTAAAGCCATTGGTTAAATAAACATAGAACTCTATTCTCAATTTCATATATAATATAAATTCAGATTAATTTTAACTTGGTTTCTTCTCCAGGCTTAAATTGAACACTTCTTTTTGCTCACCCTAAATGTTTGCTTTTATTATTATTTTTTAAAGTATAGGGCTAGTTCAGGGCTGTTATTATTTTTTCTTTCTTTTAGAGATTGGTTCTTGCTCCGTCACCCAGGCTGGAGTGCAGTGGCACCATCTCAGCTCATTGCAACTTCTGCCTCCCAGGCTCAAGTAATTCTCCTGCCTCAGCCTCCCAAGTAGCTTATATTACAGGTGCACGGCACCACGCCTGGCTAATTTTTTTTTAGTAGAAACAGGGTTTCACCATGTTGGCTAGGCTGGTCTCGAACTCCTGACCTCACGATCTGCCTGCAGGTTCTATTTAGAAAGAGAAGAAAAGAAAGAAAAAATATGACCTGCTTTCATCATATAGAGAGAAGCTACTTGTGTATTTATTTTTATTTTTTGTTTTTAAACTGACTTCTCTTTCTCTTCTTCTTTCTCTCTCTCTCTTTTTTTTTTTTTTTTTTTTTTTGGATGAAGTCTTGCTCTGTCGCCCAGGCTGGAGTGCAGTGGCATGATCTCGGCTCACTGCAACCTCCACCTCCCAGGTTGAAGCGATTCTCCTGCCTCAGTCTACCTGTTAGCTGGGATTACAGGCATACGCCACCACGTCCCACTAATTTTTTGTATTTTTAGCAGAGGTGGGGTTTCACCATGTTGGTCAGGCTGGTCTTGAACTCCTGACCTCATGATCTGTCTGCATCAGCCTCCCAAAGTGCTGGGATTACAGGCATGAGCCACCATGACCAGCCTCCTCTTTCTAAATAGAACCAGCAGTGAGCTGAGATTGCGCCGTTGCATTGCAGCCTGGGCGACAGAGACTCTGTCTCAAAAAAAAAAACGGAAAATCAGATTAACATGTCAGGCTGAGTAATAAATAGCCGCCCAAAAAAGATGTTCACAACTTAATGCTCAGGATCTGTGAATAAGTTACCTTACACCGCCTAGGAAATTTTGCAGGTGTGATTAATACAGGCTCTGGAGGGTGGGAGTTATTCTGGATTATCCAAATGTGCCCAGTGTAATCACAAAGGTCCTTAAAAGGAAAGAAGAGAGTCCCAGAGAAAATGCAAGGAAGGAAGCAGAGATCACAGAAGAGAAAATACGGTACACTGCTGACTTTGAAGACTGAGAAGGGGGCCAGAAGATAAGCAAAGTCAGTGGCCACTAGAAGGCAAGGAAACAGATTCTTCCTGGAGCCTCTGGAAGGAACGCAGCCCGGCAGACCTATTTCAGACTTCTGACCACCAGAGCTATAAGCTAATACATCTGTCATATTTTAGCCGTTAAGTTCATGGTAACTTGTGATAGCAGAGATAGGAAACTAATACACATTTATGGGGGGCCTAGGATCCCAGAGGAATAGAATAGATTACAACATTTTTTTTTAATTTTTTAAATAAAGACGGGGTTTCACCATGTTGGTCAGGCTGGTCTTCAACTCCTGACCTCAGGTGATCTGCCTGAGCACTTGGCCTCCAAAGGGCTTGGATTACAGGCATGAGGCACCATGCCCGGCCTATAACATTTCTTAATCAAAATTTTCTCTGTTGATGCTTTTTTCGGGAGCTGAAAGGACCTGAACAAGTAAAAATCTTCACAGGTACCCCAATCCCAGGAAGCAAGGAGGCTGGGAGTGTGTAATGAAAGGAGCGGAGTCAGGCTGCCTGCCTTTCACCCCAGGGCTCCAGGAAGTTAAGCTAGGTATCACCAAACACATCCCCAGTTCTGCTTCTCTCATGCCCACTACCTCTCACCTACCAAGTTTAGACCACAGGCAATTCTGATCATCACCCTGCCTCATGCGGGTACCCTGGGGTGTGGACGTCAAAGGAGTTTGCCTTTCTTTGCCACCACACCATGGGGTGCTCTGGCCTGAGGTCCCCCAGTGCACATAGCTGCCAGCAGAGATACACCTGGTTAATTATCCAGCAAACTGCCTTCCCTCCATGTCCATCTTTGAGGACTCTAAGGAGGGGAGACAAGGGAAGGCAGGACTATGGGGTGATACCAGCCATGCATGTGTTCCTTGTGTGAGTCAGCAAGCTTGAGGGCCCCAGCACACCAGAGGCTTGGAGATGGCGGTAACATGCAAAACGCTGGTGGGCACTGGAGCCACAGGCAGGAACAAAGCACTGCCCTTCAAAGATTTGTAAACAAAGGTACATACTTGTTTCCAGCCGGGTTCGGTGGCTCATGCCTATAATCCCAGGACTTTGGGAGGCCAAGGTGGGTGGATCACCTGAGGTCAGGAGTTCAAGATCAGCCTGGCCAATATGGCAAAATTCCATCTCTACTAAAAATTTAAAAAATTAGTCAGGTGTGGTTGTGGGCACCTGTAGTCCCAACTACTTGGGAGGCTGTGGCAGGAGAATTGCTTAAGCTGAGACTGCCCTGCTGCACGGAAGCCTGGGTGATGGAGTGAGACTCTGTCTCAAAACCAACAAAAAACAAAAATTCATACTTGTTTCCATACTCACCCTGAATGTCTACTCAAAGAGTGATGAAAAGTAAGTAAGCTAAACCACCAGTTCAATGCTTAGGGAACAAAGGCAGAAGTCCGTTGATGTGGTTTGGAGTTGCCCCAGTCTGCTTCGTAGCTAACCAACTTAGTAAGTATGGCCTTGAACACTGAATATAAAGATAAATTTGACAGCATTTTGTAAAAATGTGGTGTTAGGGTGTAGGCTGAGTGTTGTCTACCATGAACTGGCTCAAATCCTTTTACTTCCCTAAGTTTAATAATCTAGAGAGTCAGTTTCCTAATTAAAGTCATACTCGATTGGAGTAAAGTTTTTAATTTCTGTTTTGTGGTTACTGACACTGGTATTAAATAGCTAATCCCTTTGTACTGAGCACAGTGCTTTTATGACATATTTTAGACTCTTTATTCTAAGAAACTCAGTTTTTTCCCAATTGCACAAAATGAAAATCTCAAATATTGAGACAAAACCTGGTTTTATGAAAGGCAGAAGATTACAGGGAGAGCCCTGATTTTATCATGGGAAGACCCCAGTTCTTCTCCCAGCTCTGCAGCTTCTTACCTAGACACTGCTCAAACAAGTTAACCCTTCTAATGTCCTGTTTCCCCATCCATAAACTGAAATAATCATAGCCCTACCTCTTTTGGAATAAATGAGGAGTAAATGAAATATTCCATATGACGTGCTCAGCATAATGCCTGCCACACAGAAGTACTCAGTTAGTACTTAATTCTTAATATATTTTTATTATGATTTGTAGTTAACTACCTCGCTGAGTTGTTTGGAAGCCAAACGAGGTCATTGCCTCCAAACATTTATTAGAGTTATTGCTATGTGCTGAATATTACAATAGATGCAGGAGAATACAAATGTGAATGCCTGCAAGGAACTTACGCAGAAAGGCACTAATTTGATAAAAATAGAACTCTATAGCTCTAAATACAGATATAAATGTAAAATGCAATTCCATAGCTCTATAGCAATAAGGAATTAATATCAACCTACCACCAGTTCATCAAACATAATTTAATTAACTACAGTAGGCATCTTCCTAGGCTCCTCATGCAGGAGAGCTTATGAAAAATTGGAAGCCCGTGCTAATATAGTTTGTGTGAATGTGGTCTTTAAGAGTTATTTCGGCCAGGCTGGGTGTGGTGGCTCACACCTGTAATCCCAGTTCTTTGGGAGGCTGAGGTGGGCAGATCATTTGAGGCCAGGAGTTCAGGACCAGCCCCGCCAATATAGTGAAACCTCATCTCTACTAATAGTACCAAAAATTAGCCAGGTGTGGTGGCAGGTGCCTGTAATCCCAGCTACTCAGGAGGCTGAGGCAGGAGAATTGCTTGAACCCATGAGGCAGAGGTTGCAGTGAGCTGAGATTATGCCACTGTACTCCATCCCAGGTGACAGCATGAGACTCCATCTCAAAAAAGAAAGAGTTTTTACGTTCAGCCTGGGCACTGTTATTCATGCCTATAATCCCAACACTTTGGGAGGCCAAGGCGGGCAGATCACTTGAGGCCAGGAGTTCAAAACCAGACTGGCCAATTTTTTTATTGCATTTTAGGTTTGGGGGTACATGTGAAGAACATGCAAGATTGTTGCACAGGTACACAAGTGGCAGTGTGATTTGCTGCCTTCCTCCCCTTCACCTATATCTGGCATTTCTCCCCATGCTATCTCTCCCCAACTCCCCACACCCCACTATCCCTCCCCTGTTTCCCCTCAACAGACCCCAGTGTGTAGTGCTCCCCTCCCTGTGTCCACGTGTTCTCATTGTTCAACGCCCGCCTATGGGTGAGAACATGTGGTGTTTGATTTTCTGTTCCTGTGTCAGTTTGCTGAGAATGATGGTTTCCAGATTCATCCATGTCCCTACAAAGGACACGAACTCATCGTTTTTGATGGCTGCATTAATATTCCATGGTGTATATGTGCCACATTTTCCCTGTCCACAGACTGGCCAATTTTTAGTAGAGACTCCCATCTCTACTAAAAAATACAAAAATTAGCCGGGTGTGGTGGTGGCCACCTGTAGTCCCAGCTACTCCAGACTGTAGCTGTAGTCCCAGCTACTCAACCGAGGCAGGAGAATTGCTTGAACCTGGGAGGCAGAGGTTGCAGATCATGCCACTGCACTCCAGCCTGGGCAAAAGAGTGAGATCCTGTCTCAATAAATAAATAAATAAATAAATAAATAAATAAACATAAACCACATAGATTAGGAATCACAGGAAAATTAACAGAAATATAAGCCACGACATGTTTATAGACAAATTTATAACCTAGTCAGCAAAATAATATTTAAGCACATGAACAGTCCATGAGGAAATTTTTAAAAAATATGTAAGTACATGAAACAATTAAACAACATTTCAAGAAAGTGTATAATTGGTGCGGTTTGTGTGTGGAGTCAGAAGAGGGAGGTACCAATGGGAAGAGATCCGTTGACCACCCTTGGTGCTTGGTTCTAAATTGACAGCAAAGCATATAAAGTGAGAATCACGATGTGTAACTGTGACTGACGATGAGAGTCATTTACTGCGGCCCTCTTAGAAACCCTCAAGCAAGCAAACTTGAAAAGCTTTATTTGACCTTGCCTTTCATTCGAGCATTCATCCTACTTCTCTCTTTTTTTAAAAAAAATAATAACAATTTTGGCCAGGCACAGTGGCACACACCTGTAATCCTAGCACTTTGGGAGGCCAAGACAAGTGGATCACCTGAGATCCAGAGTTCAAGACCAGCCTGGCCAACATGGTGAAAACATGTATCTACTAAAAATAAAAAAATTAGCCGGGCATGATGGTGGGCGCCTGTAATCCCAGCTACTCAGGAGGCTGAGCCAGGAGAACCACTTGAACCCAGAAGATGGAGGTTGCAATGAGCCAAGACCTACCATTACACTCCAGCCTGGGTGACAAGAGCAAAACTCCACCTCAAAATAAATAAATAAATAAATAATTTTTTACTATAGGTGAGCACAGCTACGCCTAGCTCTATTTCTCTTTTTATTTTTTATTTTTTTTATTATTATTTATTTATTTTGAGATGGAGTTTCACTCTTGTTACCCAGGCTGGAGTGCAATGGCGTGATCTAGGCTCACCGCAACCTCTGCCTCCTGGATTCAGGCAATTCTCCTGCCTCAGCCTCCTGAGTAGCTGGGATTACAGGCACAGGCCACCATGCCCAGCTAATTTTTTGTATTTTTAGTAGAGACGGGGTTTCACCATGTTGACCAGGATGGTCTCGATCTCTTGACCTCGTGATCCACCCGCCTCGGCCTCCCAAAGTGCTGGAATTACAGGCTTGAGCCACTGAGCCCGGCCTTTTTTTTTTTTTTTTTAAAGACGGTGTGTCACCATGTTGGTCAGGCTGGTTTTGAACTCCTGACCTCGGGTGACCCTCCTGCCTTGGCCTCCAAAGTGCTTGGATTACAGGCGTGAGCCACCACGCCCGGTTATTTCTCTTTTTTTATAACAGACTTTTCTTATAAAAGAATTCATGCCCATTATAGAAAATTCAGAAAAATCAAAAAAGTATAAAGAATAAAAATCGTCCGGGCGCGGTGGCTCACGCCTGTAATCCCAGCACTTTGGGAGGCCGAGGTGGGTGGATCACGAGGTCAAGAGATCAAGACCATCCTGGTCAACATGGTGAAACCCTGTCTCTACTAAAAATACAAAAAATTAGCTGGGCACAGTGGCACGTGCCTGTAATCCCAGCTACTCAGGAGGCTGAGGCAGGAGAATTGCCTGAACCCAGAAGGCAGAGGTTGCGGTGAGCCGAGATCGCGCCATTGCACTCCAGCCTGGATAACAAGAGCGAAACTCCGTCTCAAAAAAAAAAAAAACAAAAAAAAAAAACGAATAAAAATCATTGATAATTTAATATTATAGACATAAGTGCTACTAATATTTTGTCTTTTTTCTAGAGATTTCTAAAAAAGTTACAACTTCCACATATGTAACTGACATGCCAAATGAATTTTTTTTTTTTTTTAATTGAGACAGAGTTTTGCTCTTGTCAGCCAGGCTGGAGTGCAGTGGTGTGTGATCTCGGCTCACTGAAACCTCCACCTCCTGGGTTCAGGCGATTCTCCTGCCTCAGTCTCCTGAGTAGCTGGGACTAAAGGCGTGCGCCACCACCCCAGCTAATTTTTTGTATTTTTAGTAGAGATGGGGTTTCACCATGTTGGCCAGGATGGTGTCGATCTCTTGACCTCGTGATCCACCCGCCTCGGCCTCCCAAAGTGCTGGGATTACAGGCTTGAGCCACCACGCCCAGCCGCCAACTGAAATTTTACCCTGAACTTTTAAGATTTAGAATAGGTTGGCTTGGGGCTCTTCCCATATTTCACTGGGGTTGCAATTCATTCTCTGAGATTTCTTCAAATTCCCAGGGGTTTACAATCTCCTGGTCATTTCTGACCCCTGGTTCTGATTCCACTGAATTTAACTATGTCTCACCTTTGCAAGTTGCTTTTTTCTCTACCAATCCAAAGGCAGAAGACCATCCTTTTTTGTTTTATTTTTCTCCCCTCAAATTGCCGCACAAGACATTTCTGTATTTAGCAGATCTCACTGAATGTCTGGGAAAGTGGAGGGGGTTTTTATATTGAATATATGAGACTTGAATATGAATATTCCTTTCCTAAAATCTTTTTTTTTTTTTTTGAGACGGAGTTTCGCTCTTGTTGCCCACTAAGGCTGGAGTGCAATGGCGCTATCTTGGCTCATCACAACCTCTGCCTCCCAGGTTCAATGATTCTCCTGCCTTAGCCTCCTGAGTAGCTGGGATTACAGGCATGCGCCACCACACTTGGCTAATTTTGTATTTTTAGTAGAGACGGGGTTTCTCCATGTTGGTCGGGCTGGTCTCGAACTCCTGACCTCAAGTGATCTGCCTACCTAGGCCTCCCAAAGTGCTGGGATTGCAGGCATGAGCCACCATGCCCAGCTCTGAAACTTCACTTCTATACAGAGGCATGAGCCACCGCGCCCAGCCTCCTAAAATCTTTTGATTACCTCACCAAACTTACACCTTTGGGGTACTTTGTTGGTAGAAGATAATATGATTTACAAAGAGTTAATGTTTTGCTTATTTGTTTTATTTTCAATAATTATACCTTTTTATCTTGTACTTATGCATTGGATTACAAGTTTCAAATCAATGTGAAACAATAGTCCTGATAATGGGCATTTTTGTCTTACATCCAAATTTTTGAAAAGGTTATTGTATAACAGCCGTCTCCATGTCCGAATGCTACTTTTGGACTATCTTTAATTGGATGTCTTCCAACTAGAAATATACATCTTAATATACAGCTATTGGATGCGATGACAGCTCTTCCTTTCTTTGAACTCTCTCCTCCCTCGGCTTCCATAATGTCCATAATGTCGCATGGCCACAATTTTATTCTTTTCTCTCTTCATTGACACATACAACCGTTTCTTTCTTTCCTTCCTTCCTTCCTTCCTTCCTTCCTTCCTTCCTTCCTTCCTTCCTTCCTTCCTTCCTTCCTCTCTCTCTCTTTCTTTCTTTTTTTTGAGATGGTGTCTCACTCTGTCACCCAGGTTGGAGGGCAGTGGTGCAACTTCAGCTCACTGCAACTTCTGCCTCCCAGATTCAAGTGATTCTCCTGCCTCAGTCTCCTGAATAGCTGGGATTACAGGCGTGCACCACCACGCCCAGCTAATTTTTGTATTTTTAGTAGAGATGGGGTTTCACCATGTTGGTCAGGCTAGTCTTGAACTCCTGATCTCGTGATCCTCCCACCTCAGCCTCCCAAAGTGCTGGGATTACAGGCATGAGCCATAGCGCCTGGCCCCAGCTGTCTCTTTTTCTCTCTCCTCCTTTTCTTCTTTCTTCCTTCCATTTTTTCCTTCGTTTATTCTGTTTGTTAAACACAACTTTAACAAACATGTTGCCTCTTTTCTTTTCTCTAAGCCTTTACATTAAGGTGCAACTCTTTCTCATACCTACTGTATATACCTTTCCAGCTCTGGCCCCCTTTCCTCAATGTAAATCTTGTCTGCAACTCTGACTATTCTCTGAACAGCTCTGCTTGGACATTCCATAGAAAGTGTTAATTCATGAGTCCAAAACTAAACTCTCCACTGCTCCTCAAGTCAATTCATCTTCCAATTTCTCATTTCCCACCCAAAAAATATTGCATCTTAGAGTCACTATTGACTTTTTTAATCTTCTTCTACGCTCATTCCTAACTCTACACCTTGGTGCATGCTGCTGTCTCCAGCCTAGAATACCTTTTCGCTCCCTTCTGTTTGTCCAAATTTTATCATCCTAAAAGGTAGGTTCAGGCCAGGTGCGGTGGCTCATACCTGTAATCCCAGCACTTTGAGAGTCCAAGGCAAGTGAATCACGAGGTCAGGAGTTCGAGAGCAGCCTGACCAACATGGTAAAACCCCATCTCTACTGAAAATACAAAAATTAGCTGGGTGTGGTGGTGCACACTTGTAATCCCAGCTACTCAGGAGGCTGAGGCAGGAAAATTGCTTGAACCCAGAAGGCGGAAGTTGCAGTGAGCCAAGATCAGACCACTGCACTCCAGCCTGGGCAACAGAGTGAGACTCCATCTCCAAAAAAAAAGGTAGGTTCTTCCCTCTTCCATGTGGCTGTTCATGAGCCTTCCAGCCTGCACAGTTCTCCTCCTTTCTGCCTTACCCCAGCACTGTGTCTGAAGGCTGAATTTGAAGCCAATCTGTTTGGCTCCAGAACCTGTGCCCTCAACTTCAAGGTCTTGTCCAGCTCCCCTGACAGTCACTGCTTCCCATCCTTATGTCCACAGGAGACTCAGGATAGGAGCTGAGTGTAGGTCACCTGCAGTACTCTCCTTTCTGAACACCTTTAGGAGAACGACAGCATTCAAATAAATCACAGGAACTGGCTCCTGTGACATCAAGCGGAATGCATGACCAGATAAATTCCTCTGGCAGTCATGAAATACGATGGAGCCAAAGCCACCAGAGAAGAAGCTATGATGCAAGAGGTGGCAGATGACAGGAGACAATCCTCTGGCAGTGAGGCCTGAGAGCTGCCTGAGTAAGCCAGGAAAAAGTCCCTGTCATTCTCAGAATCTAGTGTAACTAACTGTAAAATATGACCTAATGAAGAGGTGTGTCAGCAACAGACAGACGCCTCCTTCATGTTGCTCTCGGAGCAATGAACAAAGTGATAAAATTACACTCGAATGCAAAGGTAAAAATAATAACTACTTCATAACCTTATTTATTTATTTAGATGGAGTCATGCTCTGTCACCCAGGCTGGAGTGCAATGGCACAGTCTCAGTTCACTGCAACCTTTACCTCCCGGGTCCTGCCTCAGCCTCCTGAGTAGCTGGGATTACAGGTGCTCACCACCATGCCCGGCTAAGTTTTGTATTTTTAGTAGAGATGGGGTTTCACCATGTTGGTCAGGCTGGTCTTGAACTTCTGACCTCAGATTGTCCACCGACCTTGGCCTCCCAAAGTGCTGGGATACAGGCATGAGCCATAGCACCCAGCCCATAAACTTGTTTTAAATTAACTAACACACACTGGCACACTGTGCACTGAGAACTATCTCTGGAAAATAGCAAGTACCTAATCAATGGCAGCTATATTATTAATTAAATCATGGTGCTCAAAGTAGAAGGTTTTTCTTACCGTCTCCATATTAAGATGGAAAGTCTAGGGGAAAAAATACAAATTTTTTTTTTTTGAGACGGAGTTTCGCGCTTGTTACCCAGGCTGGAGTGCAATGGCGCGATCTCGGCTCTCCACAATCTCCGCCTCCTGGGTTCAGGCAATTCTCCTGCCTCGGCCTCCTGAGTAGCTGGGATTACAGGCACACGCCACCATGCTCAGCTAATTTTTTGTATTTTTAGTAAAGATGGGGTTTCACCATGTTGACCAGGATGGTCTCGATCTCTTGACCTCGTGATCCACCCGCCTTGGCCTCCCAAAGTGCTGGGATTACAGGTGTCAGCCACCCCGCCTGGCAATACAAAATTTTTAAACCTTCAAATAATTTGCCTTATTGGTCAAAAGTTAAAAAAAAATCAGGTGGGGTTCAGTGGCTCATACCTGTAATCCCAGCACTTTGAGAGGCTGAGGCAGGAGGACCACTTGAGACCAGAAGTTTAAGACCAGCCTGCTCAACACAGCAAAGTCCCATCCCTAAAAAAAAAAAAAATTAATCTTGAAAATTAAAAAAGAATCATCACACTTGCAATTAATGCAACCTAATTAGTGAAAATAATTATTCAGATCTATTGTCGTAAATAAATGTTAAATGTGTTAATAGCTGGAAGTAAAGGATTTCTGAAAAATTAACTGTGGTTTCACCAATTATTTATTCTATGCCCATTGTGTGTCAAGCACAGTAAGCTCATTGCCCTTATGGGGCATACAGATTAGCAGCTGGAAAGTTGAAGAGTTATACAAATATAACTTATAAAGCTGAGAAGGAGTACAAACTGTGGGTGAGAGTTCACAGAAGTTCTTTGACTAGGTGATATTTAAGGTAAACCCTAAAGAATAATTTAACTGGTCAGAGGCGGTGGCTCATGCCTTTAATCTCCGCAGTTTGGGAGGCTGAGGGAAGTGGATCACTTGAGGTCAGGAGTTCGAGATCACCCTGGCCAACATAGTGAAACCCCATCCCTACTAAAAAATACAAAAATTAGCCCAGCATGGTGGTGTGTACTTGTAGTCCCAGCTACTCAGCAGGCAGAGGCAGGAGACTCGCTTGAACCCAGGAGGCGGAAGTTGCAGTCAGCCAAGATTGTACCACTGCACTCCAGCCTAATTGACAGAAATGAGACTCAAAATAAACGAATAACTGATCTATGTTCAAGTTGGTGAGGGGGGTATGGGAGATTATAGGGGATGGCAATAGAGGGCCTGAAAATTAAGCTAATATATTCCAGGCAAAATTCCAAGACGGAAGAAGAGTGACTACTTATTGGAAAGAACTGAGAGGCCAGCCAGTTTTTGGAGCAGAAAGAATGAGGGATGAAATGAGATATGTTGAACCCAACAACTAGGCAGAGGGAAGAATACAGAGCATCTCATAGGTCTTAAGGATTTGGGTTTTTATCCTAAAGGCAATGGAAAACTTTTAAAGAGTGTAAGGAGAGATTGGGGGCCGTGGCTCACACCTGTAATTTTAGCACTTTTGGAGGCCGAGGCAAGGTGGATCACCTGAGGTCAGGAGTTCTAGACCAGCCTGGCCAACACGGTGAAATGTGGTCCCTAGTAAAAAGACAAAAATGGCTGGGCGTGGTGGCTCACGCGTGTAATCCCAGCATTTTAGGAGGCTGAGATGGGTGAATCACTTGAGGTTGGGAGTTCAAGACCAGCCTGACCAATACAGAGAAACCCCATGTCTATTAAAAAAAAAAATTAAAAAAAGATAAAAATTCACTGGGCGTGGTGGCGGGCACCTGTAATCCTAGCTACTTGGGAGTCTGAGACATGAAAATCACTTGATCCCAGGAGGTGGAGGTTGCAGTGAGCGGAGATCATGCCACCGCATTCCAGACTGGGCCACAAGAGCAAAACTCTATCTCAAAAAAAAAAAAAAAAGAGTGTAAGGAGCGAATCAACACAATCTAATGTGCTTTGGTGGGAGGGTAAGAAGTTTTCACAGCAGTCTGCTTGAGAGATGATGATAGCTTGCACTTGATATGGTAATGGTGATACAGGGAGGCAAATAGGTTGAAGATGTATTTAGGGGATAGAATGGAAAAGACTTGGTGATTAATTAACGGGGAGGAGGCAGAGTAAGGAAAAGGAAGTCATCAAATAGTCTAGGAAATGTCAACAATGACACCTAGTTTTCTGGCTTGAGCAACTGAGGGGATGGTGGTGCCCTTTACTAAAATGGAGGACAGGCTGGGTGAGGTGGCAGGCACCTGTGATCCCAGCTACTCAGGAGGCTGAGGCAGGAGAATCGCTTGAGCCTGGGAGGCGGAGGTTGCAGTGAGCCAAGATCACGCCACTGCATTCCAGCCTGGGTGACAGAGTAAGACTACGTCTCAAAAAATAAATAAAATAAAATGGAGGACACTGAAGAGTGTAAAAATTTGGGGAGATGATGAGTTCCGTTTTAGAAAATATTGAGCTTCTTCCCATTTTTTTGCTGCAATAGTCTCATAACAATACAAGCTGTTATATGCATGGGATAAAATAATATTGAGACATTGTAAATTGAGAGGAAGTAACCATTTTCATCTTTTCTGCATGGACAAGACATTGTTTTTGATTTAAAAAAAGAAGAATACGTTTATTCTTCAAGTCACTAATAGTATTTATATGTATGTCAGCAATATATAGATTGCATAAATTTGATATATTGTTAGGCTGGGCACGGTGGCTCACGCCTATAATCCCAGCACTTTGAGAGGCTGAGGCGGGTGGATCACAAGGTCAAGAGATCGAGACCATCCTGGTCAACATGGTGAAACCCCGTCTCTATTAAAATTACAAAAAAATTAGCTGAGCATGGTGGCGCGTGCCTGTATTCCCAGCTACTCAGGAGGCTGAGGCAGGAGAATTGCCTGAACCCAGGAGGCGGAGGTTTTGGTGAGCCGAGATTGCGCCATTGCACTCCAGCTTGGGTAACAAGAGCAAAACTCCGTCTCAAAAAAAAAAAAAAGATATATTGTTAAGGACCTAATGCTAAGATCAAGAATTGTTCCCAATTGTTCTTTTTTTTCTTTTGAGACAGGGTTTCATTCTGTCACTCAGGCTGGAGTGCAGTGGTATGATCATAGCTCACTGTGGCCTCAACTCCAGGTTTACACGATCCTCCCAATTCAGCTTCTTGAGTAGTGGGACCACCGGTGTGCACCTCCAAGCCCAGCTAATTTTTTTGTATTGTAGACACGGGATTTTGCCATGTTGCCCAGTCTGGTATTGAACTCCTAGACTCAAGCAATCTGCCTGCCTCAGCCTCCCAAATGTTCCCAATTGTTCGAAATTCAGCACAAGCATTGCAATTCCTATTCCTTGTCCTAAAAGAAACTGGGTTAATCGACCTATTTCAGATAATAAGAATAGAGAAATTATTAAGGCATAGCATTATTAATTATTAAGGCAATTAAATAATAACCCAGAAAATCAGCATACATTTTTGGGGTCATAATTCCAGCAGGATATTCTTGAGGGAATACAAAGAGATAGACTTGTCTTTAATAAGCTCAAGAACAATTGGAGAAACAAGACCAAACCCATGAAAATGTAAATTGCTGATCAAAGTGTAGAGTTGGAAAGGAAGGCCCTTCGACCTCATCTGGTCACAGATTGACAGAATGTTAGATCTGAAAAGGACCTAGGAGAGGGGTCCACCCCGTCTCATCCCAGTACCATCCCTAATTTGTGAGTGAGCAGACCCAGAGCCAAAAGGAAGAGATCATTTGTCAGACAGCAAGTTAATGACAGAGCAGGGATTAGAACTCTGTTCAAGAGCCCCAGTAGGTCAGTTAATTGTAGTGGAGAATTCAGGTTAAAGAATATTAGCAGGCCGGGCGCAGTAGCTCATGCCTATAATCCCAGCAGTTTGGGAGGGCGAGGCAGGCGGATCATCTGAGATTGGGAGTTTGAGACAAGCCTGACCAACATGGAGACCCCTGTCTCTACTAAAAATACAAAATTAGCCAGGCGTGGTGGCACATGCCTGTAATCCCAGCTACTCGGGAGGCCGAGGTAGGAGACTCACTTGAACCCAGGAGGTGGAGGCTGCAGTGAGCTGAGATCATACCACTCCACTCCAGCCTGGGTGACAAAGTGAGATTGTCTCAAAAAATTAATTAATTAATTAATTAATTAAATGATTTGTTTATAAGGTTTTATTAAAAATTGAGTTCAACATTAATAGTACATTAATACAAAGGAAAACTTTTGTTTTCTCTTTTGAACAGGACTTTCATGCAATATTGAGAGATACTGAAAAATTTTTGTTTGCCTTCTGAGTAAATGGCAAGAAAAAAGGAAAAAGAAGGGAGAGAGAAGAGGCAAATTCAGCTGGCCTCATGTTGTCTTTCTTGGGTTTTGTTTGAAAAGCTGAGTCGCCTCACTATCAGAGTAAAGGTTTTTCCCTTTAAAAATTTGTTGAGTTACCACTTTAGCTAGATGAATGACCTGTGATCCTTTTGCCATATCAAGTGTGTGAAATCTTTGATATTTAACAAACCTTCCAAAAAATCAAAATTTCAGGTTTTAAATTCAGTCCTGTTGAATTCATTAAGGATTTGGATACTAAGTCCCCTGGGGTCCAAAAGAGACACTTGGTTTATTTGGCACGTTAAAATTATAGAAAGAAAGGAGTGAAAATGGCAGAATGAGGCAGGCCGCTGTAAACCAGCCTCTGGACTGGGAGTGGGCCAGACCCCGGGGAAACCTCATGCATCTGTTGGACCATGCCAGGAGAATCAAAAAAGAGACTGGCCAGGAAAAAAGAATGAATGCAACATTCTTCTCCCTAACTCTAGAGGGGAGTGCCATCTCCAGTTATAAAGCAAAGGTCTTAAGTTCCTTATCGCAGGAGAAACCTTTTCCTTGACCTTTAGTTGCTTTTATATTCATCTCCAAAACGAAATTCTGATCTCAGGACTTGGCAAACCACTGCTGAAATTCACTTCTTCTTCTTCTTCTTCTTTTTTTTTTTTTTTATTTGAGACAGAGTTTCGCTCTTGTTGCCCAGGCTGGAGTGCAATGGAGAGATCTCGGCTCACCGCAACCTCTACCTCCCAGATTCAAGCCATTCTCCTGCCTCAGCCTTCTGAGTAGCTGGGATTACAGGCATGTGCCACCATGCCTGGCTAATTTTGTAGTTTTGGTAGAGATGGGATTTATTCCTGTTAGTCAGGCTGGTCTCAAACTCCCAACCTCAGGTGATCTGCCCACCTTGGCCTCCCAAAGTGCTGGGATTGCAAGCATGAACTACCACGCCCAGCTCTGAAACTTGACTTCTATACAGAGGCTTTCTTTCCCTGAACCCTAGACCAGCTGAGCAATTATAAGGTGTCTGCAAAGAAGACAGCTCTATGGCAAGATGACGATGTTCATTCCCAGCACAAAGGAGAGTGCAGGAATGCAGCAGGTGAGCAGTTTTCCCTTTCTTCCCGAAATACACCATCCAGTATGGCTTTAGTATTTGGCTTTTTGTTACAAATTTGATAAGGAAGATCAAGTATAAAGGATTATTGAGCATCACACCATTTTATCATCTTCAAGTTCATTGGTACAAATGATCAAGAGTTGTCTACATTTTAAAAACCATACAATTATCAAAAAATATAAATTATATAGGAAGCACTGTCAAGTAGGAAATGGTATTTGGCTTCTTTTCTTTTTTTTTTTTTTGAGACCAAGTCTCACTCTGTAGCCCAGGCTGGAGTGCAGTGGCACAATTTCAGCTCACCGCAACATCTGCTTCCAGAGTTCAAGCAATTCTCCTGCCTCAGCCTCCCGATTAAATGGGATAGCAGGCATCCACCACCACGCCCAGCTAATTTTTGTATTCTTAGTAGCGACAGGGTTTCACCATGTTGGCCAGGCTGGTCTTGAACTTCTGAGCTCAGGTGATCCTCCCACCTTGGCTTCTCAAAGTGCTGGGATGACAGGCGTGAGCCACCTCGCCCAGCCTGTTTGGCTTTCTTTTGGCTGTATTTGCATGAATGTGTTATTGGTGTATGTTCCAGAATTGGACAAAACTTTACTAATTCCGATATGACTTAGCATATGTTATCAGTAATAATTATAATTGTAATGGTAAATGTTGTATGTCACAAAAATAACCAAACTTCTTTGTCAATTGTGTTCTTAACCCTGGCCATTCTGAGACTTATGGTATCACCAAATATTTTACTTCAATACAGTGAGCATGATTTTGGCTCACTACAACCTCCACTTCCCAGGTTTGAGTGATTCTTGTACCTCAGCCCTCCCAATAGCTGGGTTATAGTTGTGTGCCACCATGCCCAGATAATTTCTGTACTTTTAGTAGAGACTGGGTTTCACCATGTTGGCCAGGCTGGTCTCAAACTCCTGACCTCAGGTGATCCACTGGCCTTGGCCTCCCAAAGTGCTGGGATTACAAGCGTGAGCCACCACGCCCAGCCTGATCCTTTTTAAAAAGGTGGTTTTGTAATCAGCTACAGGACTTTGACAGGTGCTCTTGAATGCAGATTTTTGGCCTCATTTTTGTTTTTGTTTAAGACAGGGTCTCACTCTGTCGCCCAGCCTGGAGTGCAGTGGTGCGATCTTGACTCACTGCAGCCCCAATCTCCCAGGCACATGCCACCATGCCTGGCTAATTTTTTGTGTGGTGTTTTTTTTGTAAAGAAAGGGTTTTGCCATGCTGCCCAGGCTGCTCTTGAACTCCTGAGCTCAAGTAATCCTCCAGTCTCAGCCTCCCAAAGTGCTGGGATTGCAGGCATGAGCCATTGCACCCAGACACAGGTTCTTGATAACTTTGGAAATTGTGTTACTAGAATAGAAAAACAAAACAAAAAACAAAATTTCCAGGACTCTTATGGAGGGGATGTGTTCATGAATAACAAGCAGAACAGAAGTTAATTGCATGAACTGAACTAATAAGAGACTGAAGGAATCTACTTTTCTACCTATTCTTTGATGCCCAGTTAGTTAATACCTGTTATTAGATACCCAACCCACCGATTATTTTTGTTTTATTTTTCAAAGTCACAAGAACTTTTCTTTTGAACTATTTGCAGCTTTTAACAATTTTTAATTTCTTTTTTCTTTTTTTTGTGAAATGGAGTCTCACTTTGACACCCAGGCTGGAATGTAGTCATGGTGCGATCTCAGCTCACTGCAGTGTCTGCCTCCCAGGTTCAAGTGATTCCCTTGCCTCAGCCTCCTGAATAGCTGGGACTACAAGCCCCCACCACCACACCGGTTAATTCTTGTATTTTTAGTAGAGACAGGGTTTCACCATGTTGGCCAGGCTGATCTCAAACTCCTGACCTCAGGTGATCTGTCTACCCCAGCCTCCCAAAGTGCTAGGATTACGGGCATGAGACACTGCGCCTGGCCAGCTTTTAACTACTGAGTAAAATGTACTCCTGTGGGCAAAATCTCGAGTGTATTTCTCTCTACTGAATCTCTCCAGAATTTGGAAACTCTGCATATTCTTAACTTATAGCAACATAGTTATTTGCATAAATTCAATAGAATCAGTTTTCCTTATCAAGCAGAGTCCCATGGGGGGAAGAAAAGAATCAGTTTTCTTTTGTAACAGGACACAATTGGAGACTGTGGTTATATTTCACCAGGGTTTTGACTAGAATGACATGTTTTCAGACTGCCTGGAGGAGCTGAAGTTGGCCCATAGAGATAGTAAAAGCCTTTTGGGAAAACTGGCCTTGTACCGTGTTTTGTAGTGGGTTTCTGATCTGTGGTAAATGAAGAATGTCACCTTCTGACAGGCCCAGGAGGACCAAGCTACTCTGAGACCTTGAGAAGAGGAATACACTCAATTCATACAGGTATCTACAGACACAAATAAATCCTTAGCTCAGCTCAAGAGGCTTTTTTTTTTTTTTTTTTTTTTTTTTTGAGACGGAGTTTCGCTCTTGTTACCCAGGCTGGAGTGCAATGGCGTGATCTCAGCTCACCGCAACCTCCGCCTCCTGGGTTCAGGCAATTCTCCTGCCTCAGCCTCCTGAGTAGCTGGGATTACAGGCACGCGCCACCATACCCAGCTAATTTTTTGTATGTTTAGTAGAGACGGCGTTTCACCGTGTTGACCAGGATGGTCTCGTGATCCACCTGCCTCGGCCTCCCAAAGTGCTGGGATTACAGGTTTGAGCCACCGTGCCCAGCCTCAAAAGGCTTTTAAGAGGTCTAATTTGAGATTTCTTATAAAAGAGTTTCAGCAAAGTCAATTTTTTTAAAAAGTGCCTAAATGGCAAATAATTATTCTTGTTGCACTTTATACAAATAATTAGGCCAAGTATAGTAAGACTGAAATTTATTTTGCAAATGTATTGGTCCTATTATGATTTGCCTTTGATTAAACATGGAGAACTGAAGAGAAAAAAGTATATGTTTTAGGAAAAATATAGTCTACCCGTTATTAGATTTTGGCTTTGTGCATTGATTTTGAGTCTCTGCTGATGACTCCACATCTAATTAGTTCTCAGGGTCATTTATCTGGATCCCTTAAGACTTCAGGTCAAGCTGGGCACAGTGGCTCACTCCTATAATCTCAGCACTTGGGGAAGCTGAGGCAGGAGGATTGCTTGAGCCTAGGAGTTCAAGACAAGCGTAGGCAACATAGGGAGACCCTCGTCTCTACAAAAATTCGAAGACTTAGCTGGACTTAGTGGCATACGCCTGTAGTCTCAGCTATTCAGAGGCTGAAGATCCCTTTAGCCCAGAAAGTCAAGGCTACAGTGAGCCACGATTATGCCAGTGCATTCCCACCTCAGCAACAGAGTGAGCCCCTGTCTCAAGAAGAAGGAGAAGAAAAGAAGGAAGAAGAAGAAGGAGAAGGAGAAGGAGGAGGAGGAGGAGAAGAAGAAGAATAAAGAAGAAGAAGAAGAAGAAGGAGGAGGAGGAGGAGGAGGAGGAGAAGAACAAGAAGAAAAGAAGAAGATGATGAAAAGAAGAAGAAGGAGGAGGAGGAGGAGGAGGAGGAGGAGGAGGAGGAGGAGGAGGAGGAGGAGGAGAAGAGGGGCCAGGTGTGGTGGCTCATGCCTATAATCCCAGCACTTTGGGAGGCCGAGGCAGGTGGATCACAAGGTCAAGAGATCGAGACCGTCCTGGTCAACGAGGTGAAACCCCATCTCTACTAAAAATACAAAAAATTAGCTGGGCACGGTGGTACATGCCTGTACTCCCAGCTACTTGGGAAGCTGAGGTAGGAGAATGGTTTGAACCCAGAAGGCAGAGGTTGCGGTGAGCCGAGATCGTGCCATTGCACCCCAGACTGGGTAACAACAGCGAAACTCCATCTCAAAAAAAAAGAAGAAGAAGAGGAAGAAGAAGAAGAAAAAGAGGAGGAAGACTTATAGTCAGTTCTACAAGGACTCCTGAAGCTAGGACGTTCACTCCTTATGTTAGGGCTCATTATTTGTCTTACAGTCGCTAAAGCTGTAGAAAATAGCACTGATGTTTTCGTTAGACATACCTTGGGACCCAAATCAGGTACCCATGAACACATACACACAACTGCAAAATGGTTTCACTCCTCTTACTCTGGGGACAACTTCTACCCCAGCTACACCCAGTGCCTGCTGTCATGCAGGGAGAAGCTAGAGCAGTCATCAGCATTTTCCCATCTCTGCAGTTCACACCTCAGGACTGAGGTATGCTGAAGCCCAGTGGATGATTTGAAATCACCTTTGCAAAATTATGTCAGTAATAGAAACCTAACATAGTTGCTTCCGCCTGGCTTCTCACCTCCATGCTGTCTTTAGTCATTCCTGGGCGTAGGCCTTGCTAACTTTGGGAGGAATTTAGTTTGTAGTTTACTTGAAAGCAAGGATAATAATAATCCCTCCCTAAAACTAACCCACTCTTTCTTTTTTCAGAAAGTGAAGACTGCCTTTGTAGGACTAATGAAAGGTCATAAGAGTAGGGTAATGGGAGGAGCCTGGTCTCTGCTAAGATGTGGGAATAGTTTTTCTTTCTTCTTTTCTTCTTTCTTTTTTTTTTTCAATAAAGAGATCTCACTATATTGCCCAGGCTGGTCTCAAACACCTGGGCTCAAGCAGTCCTCCTGCCTTGGCCTCCCAAAGTGCTGGGATGACAAATATGAACCCTAAACCCAGACAAGGCATAATTTCTATAATTTCTTACTGCTCAGGGGTCATGTGGCCAGAGGTCACAAGATTTGTGACTTTCCCAATTGTTCCTGCAGATAACATCACTGTTGTAGAACCTAAGATTTTTTTTTTTTGAGATGTTTTTCAGAATGACCCCAGCTGGACTCATGACTCATAACTCAACTGGTCCTGTGGCTCCTCCCAAAGGCAGACTCAGTGCATGAGGATAGGTTTCCATACCTCTGTGATTTCATCCTCAACCAATCAGCAGCAGCCATTCCCTAGCCCCCTACCCACCAAGTTGCCCATAAAAGTCCTAACCTCCGAGCCTTTGGGGAGACTGATTTAAATGATAACTCCAGTTCTCCCGCTCGAACTAGCCTCACGTTGAACTCTTTCTCTACAGCAAAAGACAGAAATAGAGAAAGAAAGAAGGAGGCCGGGTGCGGTGGCTCAAGCCTGTAATCCCAGCACTTTGGGAGGCCAAGGCGGGTGGATCACGAGGTCAAGAGATCGAGACCATCCTGGTCAACATGGTGAAACCCCGTCTCTACTAAAAATACAAAAAATTAGCTGGGCATGGTGGCTCGTGCCTGTAATCCCAGCTACTCAGGAGGCTGAGGCAGGAGAATTGCCTGATCCCAGGAGGCGGAGGTTGCGGTGAGCTGAGATCACGCCATTGCACTCCAGCCTGGGTAACAAGAGTGAAACTCCATCTCAAAAAAAAAAGAAGGAAGGAAGGAATTATACACAGCTATTAACAATTAAATTAGGCCCCTCTCTATGTACTAATGTGGAACAACAGCATATCTTATTTTAAAAACAGACAAAAAAGCCAACATTATGTAAGATATGCTACCAGGTGGGTTTTAAAAAAGAATGTGTGTGTATATGTAAATGCATAGAATGTCTCTGGACAAATAAACAAAAAAACTCGTCACTGTGTTTGCCTCCAGGGAAGAGAATTAGATGGCCGAGGTCATGAGGGTAGGAGTTAGGCATATTTTTCATTATATGTTCTCTTGAACATTTTACATTTAGGAACTTTCACAAATATTACTTACACAAAATTATCTTTTCTTATTTTTATTCATTTGTTTTCTTATAAGATGACGTTTCACCATGTTGGCTAGGCTGGTCTTGAACTCCTGGGCTCAAGTGATCCTCCTACCTTGGCCTCCCAAAGTGCTGAGATTACAGGTGAGAGCCACCATGCCCAGATAATAATCATTATTTTAAGATTTTTTTTTCCTAGTCTAGAAAGCTCTTTTTTAAAAAATTAAATAAACTTGTGTGTTACAGATAGAGCATTTTTTTTTTTTTTTTGAGACAGAGTTTCGCTCTTGTTACTCAGGCTGGAGTGCAATGGCATAATCTCAGCTTATCGCAACCTCCGTCTCCTGGGTTCAAGCACTTCTCCTGCCTCAGCCTCCCAAGTAGCTGAGACTACAGGCGTGCGCCATCATGCCCAGCTAATTTTTGTATTTTTAGTAGAGACAGGGTTTCACCATGTTGACCAGGATGGTCTCGATCTCTTGACCTTGTGATCCACCCGTCTCGGCCTCCCAAAGTGCTGGGATTATAGGTGTGAGCCACCGCGCCTGGCCAGATAGAGCTTCTTTGTAAAGTAATCATCTGACTATAAAGTGGTAAGCTCAAGGTTAATTATACAATTACTGCCTCATTCATGTCCAAAAAAAGTTAGAAAGGGTGTGATATCCTAACATTAAAAGTTGATTTATTTCCTCCTGTGCTTTGCTCTCCAAGTAATGTTGGGAATTATGACTGCAGTTATTGAAAAGATGCCAGCTACTGTCACATGCAACTCGGATGGGAATCTAAACTAGTCATATCCTTATTGCAATAGGACTGTTCTTGTTCCATTAAAAAAAGAAAAGAAGAGAAAAGGCCGGGCGCGGTGGCTCATGCCTATAATCCCAGCACTTTGGGAGGCCGAGGCGGGTGGATCACGAGGTCAAGAGATTGAGACCATCCTGGACAACAAGGTGAAACCTCGTCTCTACTAAAAATACAAAAATGAGCTGGGCATGGTGGTGCGTGCCTATAGTCCCAGCTACTCGGGAGGCTGAGGCAGGAGAATTGCTTGAACCCAGAAGGCAGAGGTTGCAGTGAGCCAAGATCGTGCCATTGCACTCCAGTCTGGGTAACAACAGCGAAACTCCATCTAAAAAAAAAAGAAAAGAATAAACTAGCCATATCCTCCCACAGCTGGCTGAGGACTCAGTATGTGCTATGAGCCACAGTGACAAATAAAATCACCCCCCCCCCATTTATTTTTTTGAGACAGAGTTTTGCTCTGCTGCCCAGGCTGGAGTGCAGTGGTGTGGTCTCTGCTCACTGCAACCTCTGCTTCCCGGGTTCAAGCAATTCTCTGCCTCAGCCTCCCAAGTAGCTGGGATTACAGGCACCCGCCACCACACCTAGCTAATTTTTGTATTTTTTTTTTAGTAGACACCAGGTTTCACCATGTTGGTGAGGCTGGTCTTGAACTCCTGACCTCATGATCCACCCACCTCAGCCTCCCAAAGTGCTGAGATTACAGGAGTGAGCCACTGCACCCAGCCAATCAATCCCAGTTTTGAAATGCAATTCATGAGATATTTGCAGAAAAGTGAATTTGGCAATATATTGGAATCTTTCTATAGTGGAATTGGAAGATCAATAAAAACTATTTGAGCAGGCTTAGCCTTTCATAGTTGTCAGTTTCTAGAGCATGATTCGACCCATAGTTTATCTGAATACATTTAATGAGCTCCGTTACAACATGATTATACAGAGTCTACAAACACAAACTTCTATTCCTCCAGAGAAAGACATTTTCAGCTGAGTTTTTTATTATGAAGTAACCATCTGCTTCATCTGTAATGTTACACAGCTTTTGTGAATGCATCCTCAGTCTCATGGTTTCTTCCCTTAGTTTATATTTCTAGAAAGTATCTAGAAGTATTTAGGTAAAAGCAAGGTATTTACCCAGTGGTTTATGTATAATTCACCCTTCAACCCTTTTGGGACAGCAGAAGGAACAGCAGTTACCTATTCTGCAAAGCTTGCCCCATCACTTGCCATTTTGAAATTTTTCCTTGCCTGCCTTTTAAACCTAAGTCAAATCCTGATGCTATCAGAAGAGCCTGGGGTGCAAGTTTCAACTTGGCTTCATCTTCAGTCTAACTATCTTTTTTTATTTTTTATTTTTTTGTGGGGCCACCCCAAAAGCCAGGTTTATTGGGCCCCAACCGGGAAAATAAGAGGAGCCCTTGGCAGCACTGATGAGCTCATCTGCCAGGCACTCCGCAATGTTCTTGATGTTCCCGGAAGGCAGCCCCAGAAGCGCCTGTGCACAGTGGCCAGATGGCCTGATTCACGCTGTGCAATGGGGACACGTCCACAGCCTGTCGTCTCACAGTCCCAGCTTGCCCAACGCACGTGGAGTCCTCCTGGGGGCCACTGTTGATGATGGCGTTCACCAGGATGTGCAGAGGGTTGTTGCCTGTGAGCAGCTGGATGATCCCTAAGGCATGCTTGACGATGAGCACGATCATGAACCTCTTGCGGTTGTTGCAGCCGTGCATCATCATGGAGTAAGTGAGGCACTCCAGGATGGGGCACTGAGCTTTGCGGAAGCATTGGTGGCATGTTGCTCTGCGCCGTGAGGCAGGTAGTTGGCATACTGCTCCTTCACTGCAGTGTAATCCTGCAGGGAGATGCCACAGATCTGCACATCATTGGAGCTCCACTTCCCAAAGAGCTTGATCCCTGGGCTCTCTGCCACCACTGGTGCTGCTGTCTCCCACTCGGTCATCCTGTGGGCACAGCCTGAGCATCTCTATGGCTCGGCATGCACCACACGCCGCCCTGGCCCAGTCCAGCGATTAATACTTTGAACCATAGTAGTGGTTCAGAACCACCTAACGAACTTTGGGGAAAATTCAGGTATGTGGGTCTTCCCCAAATTTCATGAGACATAAGGAGCCATAACCAGATCAATGTCATGGAGAAAGTGGTAGAATACTGATGTGAAGTACAGGGTGAGACTGGCCAGTTGGAGAGGGGCCAGTTCATTCATGGCCCCTGGGCAGGTGTAGTTATTGATCTTCCATCTGAGAGCAAGGGGAAGCCACTGGGTCTGAGAGGGAGAGGAAAGACCACTGAGGTCCGTGCTCACCCTTTTTTTTTTTTTGAGATGGAGTTTCACTCTTGTTGCCTACGCTGGAGTGCAATGGCATGATCTGAACTCACTGCAACCTTCACCTTTCCAGTTCAAGTGATTCTCCTGCCTGAGCCTCCCGAGTAGCTAGGATTACAGGTATGTACCATTATGCCTGGCTAACTTTTGTATTTTTAGTAGAGATGGGGTTTCACCATGTTGGCCAGGCTGGTCTCAAACTCCTGCCCTCTGGTGATCCACCTACCTTGGCCTCCCAAAGTGCTGGGACTATAGGTGCGAGTCACCTTGCCCGGCTTGTGCTTGCTTTTTAAATCAACCTGGCCACTGTGTGGGGATTTGATTGGAGTGGGACAAACGTGGATGGAGGTAGCCTAGCTGGAAAGATTTTGTAATAATCCAGGCAGTTTGGCCTAGGAAAGTGGTGGTAGAGTAAAAGAGGAGCGGACGGATTGGAGAGGCGTTTAGGAAGTGAAACCAGCTGAGAGATGTTGGTAATTGATTGGATATAGATAGGAGGGGGGAAAGAGGTATCAAAATAATCCCTAGGATTCTGACAAAGGCAGGAATTTAAATATCTGACTAGCCCTTCTGAACTTGCCCCGGGACTTGGATGATGGCCATTCCTGGCAGAGTGTCATGAATCAGTGGTTCACCAGCATGATATGTCCTAAAGGGGTGGCTGCTCACACCACCATAGCCTGCCTCCCAAGAATAATACAGTCATGGAACACTTTATGCCTCTTCTTAGCAAATACAGTTTACAATTGTTAGGAGGGCATTGTATTTGATATTTAGAAACTCAATCACCAAATGAAATAAAATTGACAAGAGCAAATATTTATTTATTAAAATATTTTGTCAATGCTTAAAAAAATAAAAGCCACTTAGAAGTGCATCCTAATTCATCTATCTTACCATATACAGGTAAATATACACTGTAAATATACATACATAGTGAGTGTAGGTTTATATACTTTGGTAAAGTGTGGTGTGCATAAGGCATCTTTTTAAATAAATAAAGACAGGGTCTTGCTATGTTGCCCAGGCTGGTCTTGAACTCCTGGCCCCAAGCAATCCTCCCACCTCAGCCTCCCAAAGTGCTGAGATTACAGGCATGAGCCATGGCACCCAGGCAGGTACAGGCAATTTTGAGAATCTAATTGCTTTTCATATTTTTCCTTCTTAATCCCTTAAAAGCAACATAATATCACCATGATTTATATGGTTAAGAAAATGGTTCCAGCCAGGAGAGATGACTCACACCTGTAATCCCAGCACTTTGGGAGGCCAAGGTGGGCAGATCAAAACCAGCGTGAGGTCGGGAGTTCAAAGCCAGCATGTCCAACATGGAGAAACCCTGTCTCTACTAAAAATACAAAAATTAGCCGGGCGTGGTGGCTCATGCCTGTAATCCCAGCTACTAGAGAGGCTGACGCAGGAGAATCACTTCAACCCAGAAGGTGGAGGTTGTGGTGAGCCAAAATTGCACAATTGCACTCCAGCCTGGGCAACAAGAGTGAAACTCCGTCTCAAAAAAAAGAAAGAAAGAAAAAGAAGGCCGGGTGTGGTGGCTCACGCCTGTAATCCCAGCACTTTGGGAGGCCGAGGCGGGTGGATCACGAGGTCAAGAAATCAAGACCATCCTGGTCAACATGGTGAAACCCCATCTCTACTAAAAATACAAAAAATTAGCTGGGCATGGTGGCGCGCGCCTGTAATCCCAGCTACTCGGGAGGCTGAGGCAGGAGAATTGCCTGAACCCAGGAGGGGGAGGTTGCGGTGAGCCAAGATCACGCCATTGCACTCCAGCCTGGGTCACAAGAGCGAAACTCCGTCTCAAAAAAAAAAAAAAAAAAAAAATGAGAAAGAAAAAGAAAATGGTTCCATTTTTAGAAAATAGGTAGTGTCATTTTTTTTCTTTTTTGAAACTATGTGTGACTTTTAATGTGCAAGTCAACACTCAATGATCAGTTGATGCTTCATAGACTGGTACAGGACCTCCACTCTCTCATTTACATGACTGATAAAAAAGTTCTGAGTGGGCAGGTGCAGCTCTTTGGGAGGCCGAGGCAAGTGGATCAAGAGGTCAGGAGATCCAGACCATCCTGACCAACATGGTGAAACCCAGTCTCTACTAAAAATACAAAAATTAGCCGGGTCTGGTGGTGCACACCTGTAATTCCAGCTACTTGGGAAGCAGTGGCAGGAGAATCGCTTGAACCTGGAGGCAGAGGTAGGAGAATCACTTGAACCTGGGAGCAGAAGTTGCAGCCGAGATCACCCCACTGCCCTCAAGCCTGGGCGACAGAGTGAGACTCTGTCTCAAAACAAAACAAAACAAACAATAAGTTCTGAGAAAGTCAAGCAGGTTAGCTGGTGATCTCTCAGTAGCAATCAAGTGACAGGTTCAAATTCCAGAGGCTCTTCTCTGAACCACTACCTTGGTCCTAGCAGGTGTTGGATAAATGTACATACGCCCTCTCTTCCAAGCCAACACTCCTGAAAAGAATGTTCCTTTTCAGAGGAGGCTATTGGAAAGAACTTGACAAAGAATTTGAGTCTTCCATCTTTCCTCTTCTTGTTGTTGAAATGGCTTTACCAGTAAACTGCTGCTAATGAGGTGGTTTATCTGGTTTTATTGCCCTTAATTTTATTACCTGCCCAATATAATCTTGGCTGGAACTCCCCTGCTTAGAGGCTTGGGAAAGCTTTCCATCTAGGAAAGCCCCACCCCAGGAGGGTTTTTGCTTTCTTGGGTGTAAGTTCTGGGCCAGGCCTGCAGGCTGAGATGCTTGCTATGCTAACAGCCTAATTTAGAAGCTCTAAACCATTCTACATTATCGGGCTTAGATGGAGGTAGACACAATCCAGAGAACCAAGATTAAATGAATAACCAAAGGAGAGAGGCAAAGATCAAAGATCTGTTTCTCCATCTCCCAAGGTCATGAGAATCTGTACCGCAGGTTTTACTTGTCTTAGCGTCCACCCACTGAGAATCCTGTGTGTGGGGAGAGACGTCAGTCATCTGGAGCCTTAGCTGACGGCTGAGGGGCTACAGCCCCTCACATACGTGAAGTCAGGCAATCGGACTGAGAGTGGGGAGGTGAACAGAGAAACAAGCAGGTGGGAAATGGAGGAAGTGGGGTTTAGTTTTCAGTGAGGAAGGGCAGAGCGTTCCCTGTCCTTCATCTGGCACTGGGCCCAATCTTGCTATTGCACTTCTCCAAGGAAATCGCTCTCTTTCTCCCCACCCCTCCCCTGCAAACCTAGCTCACTGCATTTCTTTTTATTATTTTATTATTTTTAGTTTTGTAATTCAATCCCCTTAAAGACTGCCAAAAAGTGCTAATGCCGACTGTATTTCAAGTCATCATGGCAGAGTATTAGGAAAATTTTCAATTAGCAATAACCGTGTCTCAGATAAACCTCATTGGCTATGATACTGCCTGCCACTGTGCAAAGCTGCTTACTGCATTTCTAGGGAGCAGGTTTGTCCCTTGGGACTCCAAGCCCCATCTCACTGCCCACATCCACCAATCATGTTTTCAGATGCAGCTGTCACCACCAGTTCAAAAGCCTGGTGTTCCCGCACCCAGTGCCTTCTAGACCCTTATGGAACATTCTTCCCGATACCTTTGGTGTAAACGCCCGTAATAAAACGCTTTCGGAGCTATGCCTTATGTGTCGACGTGCAGCTCTTTATCAACTACTCATGGAAAATGTGCTTTCTCTTCCTTCTTTGCTCCCCCACCCTCACTTTCCGCTGCTGGTTTGACCACAGCTGGCTGTAGGCCAAGAAAATGTGGGTGGGCAGGTGCCAGGGCCTGGCTGCTGAAAGCCGCGGGAGCCCAGGCTGCAGAGTGCGGGGGCAGCAAAGAAGGAGGGCGGAGCTCATAAACTTTCTCCAAAAGTTTGAGAACATTTTGGTGGTGGTGGTGGTGTTTAACTGTGTAGTGAGAAAATGTGAAAATACTCATTCTGAGTAAGAACAAGTTATGTTCCTCTTGGACTGCTCTCAGATATACATTATTAAGTGAAAATGCCCTGTGATAGCCTACTGGCAGTGTCTAATTCTTTGTGCTGTTTATTTTCCTTTTTATTTCTTTTATTTTTTTTAGATGGATGGAGTTTTGCCCTTGTAGTCCAGGCCAAGTGCAACGGTGCTATCTCAGCTCACCTCAACCTCTGCCTCCCAGGTTCAAGCGATTCTCCTGCCTCAGCCTCCCAAGTAACTGGGATGACCGGCATGTGCCCAGCTAATTTTGTGTTTTTATAGTAGAGATGGGGTTTCTCCATGTTGGTCAGGTGGGTCTCAAACTTCTGACCTCAGGTGATCTTAGCCTCTCAACGTGCTGAGATTACAGGCATGAACCACCAAGCACGGCCTCTTTTTTTTTTTACTTTAAATTCTGGGTTACACGTGCAGAACTTGCAGGTTTGTTCAAAGGTATATGTGTGCCATGGTGGTTTGTTGCACCTATCAACTTGCCATCTAGGTTTTAAGACCCGAATGTATTATTTGTCCTAATGCTCTTCCTCCCCTTTCCCCCCACCTCCCCCACAGTCCATGGTGTATGATGTTCCCCTCCCTGTGTCCATGTGTTCTCATTGCTCAACTCCCACATATGACTGAGAACATGCAGTGTTTGATTTTCTGTTCCTGTGTTAGTTTGCAGAGAATGATGGTTTCCAGTTTCATCCATGTCTCCACAAAGAACATGAAAGTGCTGTTTGTTTTCTAAGACTATGCATACACACACATGCGCACACACACACAGACACACACACTTTTATATGCATAAAACTTTTCTAGCCAGGTGTGGTGGCGGGTGCCTATAGCCCCAGCTACTCAGGAGGTAGAGGCTGGAGGAGCGCTTGAGTCCAAGAGTTCTGGCCTGTAGTGCGCTACGCCGATCGGGTGTCTGCACTAAAATTCAGCATCAATATGGTGACCTCCCAGGAGCGGGGGACCACCAGGTTGCCAAAGGAGGGGTGAACCAGCCCAGGTCAGAAACGGAGCAGGTCAAAACTCCCGTGCTGATTAGTAGTGGAATGTGCCTGTGAATAGCCACTGCACTCCAGCCTGGGCAACACAGCGAGATCCCATCTCCAAAAAAATAAACAAATAAAATAAATAAAATAAAAAATAAAAGACTTTTCTAGAAGGAGAAACAGAATTGTTTACAGTGATCGCCCCTGAAGAATGAGTTGGGTGTGTGTTACGGGTGGGGGAACTTGTACTTTTTGTTGTATATACTTCTGCAATTTGTTTTTTACTCTATTACATGTAGTGCCTTTATAATAAACAAATCTAAAAATTTTTAAATGAAATATTATTAGAAGAAAAAAAAGAAATATTCTCTGTCTCTCAGTGATTTACTCAGAATCGTTAATAAGGTACTAAGAGGAAGCTGAGGCTGAATAATACAGGATAATTCCATCTTACCTAGTAGGTTAAACAACTTATAATAATACCGTTCTGAATATTTATTATGCAAAATAGTAGTTGCCCTTACTTTGCGTACTTTATTTAATACTTGTCAAAATCAAATAAGGTAGCTACTTTACAATCGCCATCTCACAAATCAGAAAACAGGCTTAAAGAAGTCACATACTAGGCCAGGTGCCGTGGCTCATGCCTATAATCACAGCACTTTGGGAGGCTGAGGCAGGTGGATCACCTGAGGTCGGGAGTTTGAGACCAGCCTGACCAACACGGAGAAACCCCCGTCTCTGCTAAAAATGAGCCAGGCATGGTGGCGAATGTCTGCAATCTCAGCTACTCAAGAGGCTGAGGCAGGAGAATCCCTTGAACCCCCAGGGAGGCAGAGGTTGTGGTGAGCTGAGATCATGCCATTGCACTCCAGCCTGGGCAACAAGAACAAAACTCCATCTCAAAAAAAAAAAAAAAAAAGAAGTCACATATTATTCACAAGGTCACACAGCTAGTTAGTGAGAGATATGGGAACTAAACACTTCATAAGGTCAGAACACATTTACCTCCTCTACCACTAAATCTCCAAGTCTTAGCAAAGTCTCTGATACTTGGCAAGGGACACAAACATATTTGTTGAATAAATGAATAATAGATATATTATTAAATATATACATATGCCCCCAACTACTATATTGAATTCAAAAGCTATACTTGGGCCGGTACAGTGGCACACATCTGTAGTACCATCTACTCAGGAGGCTGAGGCAGGAGAATCACTTGGGCCCAGGAGTTCAAGGCTCCAGTGAGCTATGATTGAATCAGTGCACTTCGGCCTGGGTGATGATTAATACCCCATCTCTAAAGAAACAAATAATTTTTTTTTTTTTTTTTTTTTTTACAAATAATTTTTTTAAATGAGGCCAGGCACAGTGGCTCACGCCTCTAATCCCAGCACTTTGGGAGGCTGAGGTGGGCGGATCATGAGGTCAGGAGTTCGAGACCAGCCTAACCAACATGGTGAAACCCCGTCTCTACTAAAAATACAAAAATTAGCCGGGCATGGTGGTGCACACCTGTAGTTCCAGCTACTCGGGAGGCTGAGGCAGGAGAATTGCCTGAATCCAGGAGGTGGAGGTTTCAGTGAGCTGAGATTGTGCCACTGCCTTCCAGCCTAGGCAACAGAGAGAAATTCCAACTAAAAAAAAATTAATTAATTAAAAAAATCAAATAAATAAATAAATAAAAAGTTATACTTACGGCAGACAAAAAGCACTTTGTCAGCAAGAGGTCCTGAATCACAGTGGCATGAAAAGAGACCCAAAACCCAAGCTAAGCCTCATCTATTGGTTTCTGCTCTAAAACTTCAGCTTCCTACTCCCCACTCACCTACAGGAGTGATTTCGTTCTACCAACTGACTTACTACCCTAGCACTTTATTCATTCATCAAATGTGCATTGAGCATCTCCTAGGTACCTGGCATTGAGGCTATTGCAGTGGTAAACATAGACAAGGTTACATTTTTTAAAACATTTTTATTTTAGTTTTCGTCCAAATGGGAAAGACAGAGAAAAACATAATTAAACAAGAAAGTATCAGGCTGATTAGTACTTAAAAAACAAAAAAAACTTGGCTGGACCTGGTGGCTCATGCCTGTAATCCCAGCACTTTGGGAGGCCAAGGCAGGTGGAACACCTGAGATCAGGAGTAGGAGACCAGCCTAGCCAACATGGTGAAACCCTGTCTCTACTAAAAAAATACAAAAAAATTAGCTGGGTGTGGTGGCAGGTGCCTATAATCCCAGCTACTCAGGAGGCTGAGGCAGGAGAATCACTTGAACCTAGAGGCAGAGGTTGGAGTGAGCCTAGAATGCACCATTGCACTCCAGCCTGGGCAACAAGAGCGAAACTCCATCTTGAAAAACAAAAACAAGAACAGAAAAAAAAACACCCTATTTAAAATAGATGCCTTGGCTGGGCGCGGTGGCTCACGCCTGTAATGACACCACTTTTGGAAGCCAAGGAGGACAGATCATGAGGTCAGGAGATTGAGACCATCCTGGCTGACACAGTGAAACCCCATCTCTACTAAAAAATTATCTGGGCGTGGTGGCACATGCCTGTAGTCCCAGCTACTCAGAAGGCTAAGGCAAAAGAATCACTTGAACCTGGGAGGCAGAGGTTGCAGTAAGCCAAGATCGTGCCATTGCACTCTAGCCTGGGTGACAGAGCAAGACTCCATCTAAAAAAAATATATATATATGTCTTGTAGGGCATTGGTAGAGGGTTGTAGCAGGCTCCGGATGCTGGTATCAGTACTTTAAAACAAAACAAAACAAAAAAAATGGTGCCACAAAGCCCAATTATTTTTATGAAGAAAAGTTACATATATAAATACACACACACACACACACACACATTTATATATCTATTTAAGGCATATATATATATTTAAGGCAGAGTCTCACTCTCTGTCATCCAGGCTGGAGTGCAGTGGCACAATCTCAGTTTGCTGCAATCTCCGCCTCCCAGGTTCAAATGATTCTCCTGCCTCAGCCTCCTGAGTAGCTGAGACTACAGGTGCCCACCACCACACTTGGCTGATTTTTAGTAGAGACAGGGTTTCACCAAGTTGGCCAGGCTGGTCTGGAATTCCTGACCTCAGGTGATCCACCAACCTTGGACTCCCAAAGTATGGGGATTACAGACATGACCCATTGCTTGAGCCCAGGAGGTGGAAGTTGCAGTGAGCCGAGATCGTGCCATTGCAATCCAGTCTGGGCAACAAGAGTGAAACTCTGTCTCAAAATAAAAAAAAAAAAAAATCCTTTTAAATAAGTTACTGAAAGCAAAAAAATTGATACAGACCCTTACCTCACAACATAACCAAAAAAAGTTAACTCAAAATGAATCAGAGACCTAAATGTAAGAGCTAAAAATACACAACTTTTAGAAGAAAATACAGGAGAAAAATCTGCGAACTTGTGTTGAGCAGAGATTTTTGAGATACAACACCAAAAACATGACCATTAAAGAAAAAAACAAACCTGATAAATTGCACTTCATCCAAATTTCAAACTTGTGCTATAAAAGACACATTAAGAAAGGGAAAAGAAGCCAAGTACAGTGGCTTACAGCTGTAATCCCAGCACTTTGGGAGGCCAAGGTGGAAGAATCACTTGAGCTTAGGAGTGGAAAATCAACCTGGACAACATAGTGAGACCCTGTCTCTACAAAAAAATTAAAACAATAAAGATAAACTTTTTAAAAGTAAAAAGACAAGCCATGGGCTGTGAGAAAATATTTTCAAATCCTATATCTGATCGATAACCTGTGGTACTCAGAGACCAGAAAAAAAGAAGAAAGAAAAAAAATGAAACAAACATCCAATTAAAAACGGGCAAAACCCTTCTCCACTCCCACTGATTCATTTGACTAGCCTAAAAGAAGTAGGCAAAAGATTTGAATAAACATTTTGCTGGTTACATAAATGGCTAATAAGCACATTAAAAAGATGCTTAACATTATTAATCTTTAGGGAAATTCACATTAAAACCAAGTAAGATACTACTCACACCCACTAGAATGGCTGTAATTTAAAAGTCATGCAGTAACATAAACTGACAAGAATATGGAGAAAGACACATATATTGTTGGCCTTCATATATTATTGGTGGTAAAATAAAATGATGCAGCCACTTCGGAAAATATGGCAGTTTCTTAAAATGTTAAACATAAGTTTACTGTATTATCTAGCAATTCCATTCGTAAGTATCTAATGAAAGAAAATGAAAACATCTGATCACACAAACACTTAAACACAAATGTTCATAGTGACATTATTCATAAGAACTGAAAAAGTGGAAACAATCCAACTGTCCGTCAGCTGGTAAATAAACAAAAAGCATGGCCGGGCACGGTGACTCATGCATGCAATCCTAGCACTTTAGGAGGCAGAGGTGGGAGGATCATGAGGTCAGGAATTTAAGACCAGCCTCTCCAATATGGTGAAACCCCATTTCTACTAAAAAACACAAAAGTCAGCCGGACGTGATGGCACACACCTGTAGTTCCAGCTACTTTGAAGACTGAGGCAGGAGAATGGCTTGAACCCGGGAGACGGAGGTTGCAGTGAGCCGAGATGAAGCCACTGCAATTAATTTAATTTAATTTAAGAAACAAGCAAAAAAGTATATCCACACCTCAAAATACTATTTCACAGCAAAAAAATGAAATAGTGATACTTCTAACAATATGAATTAACCTCAAAACCATTGCTAATTGAAAGAAGCCAGTCACAAAAGACCACATAATAATGTGAGTTCATTTGTATGAAATGCCCAGAATAGTCAAAATTATGGAGACAGAAAGGAAGTCAATGGTCTCCTGGGGTTTGGAGTAGGAACGAGAATTAACTGCAAATGATTAAGAAGATCCTCTTAGGGTGAAGATAAAGTTCTGTGGATTATGGACGCAGAGAGGGAAGACCAGTGAAGACACAGGGAGAAGACAGCCAGTTATAAGCCAAGGAGAGAGGCCTCAGAAGAAATCAACCCTCCTGACACCTTGATCTCAGACTTTCTGGCCTCCAGAATGTAAAGAAATATATCTTAGTTTTTTAAGCCAAAAAAATTTAAAAATAAAATTTAAAACTGAATTATGGTCATGGTTGTATCACTGGGTAAATTATTGAATTGTATATTTAAAATTGGTGGAAGTTGCAGTATATGTAACTCACTAAAGTCATTAAGAAAAAAGGAGGCCGGGTACAATGGCTCATGCCTATAATCCCAGCACTTTGGGAGGCTAAGGTGGGAGGACAGCTTAAACCGAGGCACTCAAAACCAGCCTGGGGCTGGGTATAGTGGCTCACACCTGCAATACTAGCACTTTTGGAGGCCAGGGCAGGCAGATCACAAGGTCAGGAGTTAAGACCAGCCTGGCCAATATGGTGAACCCCTGTCTCTGTTAAAAATACAAAACTTAGCCAGGCATGGTGGCGCACACTTGTAGTCCCAACTACTCAGGAGGCTGAGGCAGAAGAGTCACTAGAACCCGGGAGGTGGAGGTTGCAGTGAGCTGAGGTCGTGCCACTGCACTCCAGCCTGGGTGACATAGCAAGACTCCATCTCAAAAAACAAAACAAACAAACAAACAAACAAACAAAAACAGCCTGGGCAGCATGGCGAAACTCTATTTCTAAAAAATTAGCCAGGTGTGGTGGCTAGCACCTGTAGTCCCAGCTACTTAGGAGGCTGAGGAGGGAGGATCACTTGAGCCCAGGAAGTCAAAACTGAAGTGAGCCATGTTTGCACCACTGTACTCCAGCCTGGGTGGCAGTGTGAGACTCTGTCTCAAAAAAGAAAAGAAGTTTGGGGGCTTTTGGCTTGATCTCTCATTTGCTTTTCTGTCATCCTCTCCAATATATTGGATCAGCTTCCCCTCCTCGTTTGAATTTCTCCATCGATGCCTGCCTCAACCTTCCACACAAAGACCAGCTCTCTCCCCATGGTTTACTTTGTCCATTTCTTCCTGGACCTTCTTCCTAGGAGCTGAAATAGAGATAAAGTTTCTCATTAGTTCCCTTTGGAGTCTTGTGTAGCTGCCCAGGCCAGCAGAAGGTGTTGGAATGTGACTTCAGCACATTCCAGTCAACCCGAACCCTGTTAGGAAAGAATGAGCACTTGCTCAATTAGGGGGAGTGTTTTATGGCCTGTTATTGTTACTCTTACATTGTCGGACTTTTGGAGGAAACAGGATTAATTATTTACGAAGTTGTGATGAAACTTTCACTATAATACTTTCACACCTGGCGGGAAAGACCTATATATAAGCCAAGTGTTTCAAGGAAATTTTAAAAAATTATCTTCTATTTTAATCTCATTTCTCTCTAACATTCTAATATTGGAGGGAAGAAAAGTGTATGAGAGGGAATTACTGGAACTCCTTAAAGAGTACTTAAACGGTACTTAATTATTTTTATTATTTTTTTCTAGCTACAAATAGAAATGAAGAATACATTTATTTTAAAGTCTGATTTTTTTTTTAACAGCCTATGGAAGGACTTTCATGAATAATCATAAATTTCCTTCCGTTTCAGAGCCTCTGCGTGAAAGGAACATTCCAATAAGAGAGATCATAAGTGGTGGGGTAATTACTTGAAACCCTGAGTCATTAGGCGCTATTAATTGTCTGAAATATAACCAGAAGAAAAATAAACATCAGAGAGGAAATCTAGCATGACTACAATTAACTTCAATTACCATCCTTCCAATGTATAGGAAAATCTCAGTGTTTCAAAATTGATTCCATTATTAACTTTTAAGTAACTTTTTAGTAATCTTTTAAGTAACTTGTTAGTTTGACCAGCTAGCAATCTTTGTTCTTTATTTAACTGGAGGTGAGTCCAAAACTCCTCTTACCAGTGTTTTCAGATATCCCTTTTTTTTTTTTAAAGTCAGTGGTATTTATGCAGTTAACCTTTAATGGGAAGCCACTCATGCAGAACATCTGCGCAGGAGCCAGAGCCTCCACCACTCCCAGGCAGAGGGCTGTGAAATCAGAGCCCACCACAAGGACCTCGGGTCTCCTCTCAAAAACTTCTAAGTTTTCATCTACCTGATGAACCTCTTCATCTCCTCAGATCACCTGGAACTCCACACACCCAAACCGCAGGTCCTCAGTTCTTCTTGCCCAAGGTAAACACACACATATCCCTTTGTTTTGGATTCTTCCCAAATTTGAGAATAGTAGTGATCACATTCTTCTCCACACAACCAGCCCACACCAACTAGAGTCCCGTGGGTCCCATCTCTGACACATTTCTGCTTTGCGTTTCTTCCTCTCTGCACCGCTCTACTTCTGGCAGTTGCTTCTTAAGCAGTCATTTGGCTTCACTTCAATCCAGTGGACACGTTGTAAGATGGGGTCACTTTCACTGCACTGCTCAGACCATTTCACTCCTTGCCTTAAAGGCTTCGTGGAAGTTCTTTTGCCACTTGATAAACAGAGTAACCCCCTGACATTCAAAGTCTTTTTCAGAAGGGTTATGGACACAATCTGTTATGTTCTAGGGTTACCTTACATTAATCCACAATATATTTATTTATTTATTTTTGAGACAGAGTTTTGCTCTTGTTGCCCAGGCTGGAGTGCAATGGCACGATCTCGGCTCACCACAACCTCCACCTCAGGTTCAGCAATTCTCCTGCCTCAGCCTCCCAAGTAGCTGGAATTACAGGCATTCACCACCACACCCGGCTAATTTTTTTGTATTTTTAGTAGAGATGGGGCTTCTCCATGTTAGTCAGGCTGGTCTCGAACTCCTGACCTCAGGTGATCTGCCCGCCTCACCCTCCCAAAGTGCTGGGATTACAGGCATGAGCCACAGTGCCCGACCCACAATATCTTCATACTCCAATCGAGGTAGACCACATACCATTTCCCGTACAAGCCCTTGTACATTTCTACGTCCTGACTCTGCCTCTGCTACTGTGTCAACCATCTCTATCTGCCAGCATTTACCTGCTTTGAATGCCCTCCCCCAGGAAGCATTCCAGAGGAGTCTTCCTTCAGCAGGACATATATTCTAACCTCTCCTTTGTTCTTTTAGCAATGTGCCATGGACTTAAACCTCCCTTAGGCAATAGCATAATTTCTATTTTATAGTTGTGCCTCTTCTCCCTAGACAGACTGAAATCTCAAGGAGAGCAGACAACATGTTTTCTTCCTCTTTTGACACAACAGGCAATAAAATATAGTGAAATGTGTGTTTTCGTGCTGGCAAGTTTGAATCCTCACTCTGCTACTTGCTGAGTTACCTTGTGGAAATGACTGAACCTCTCTGAGCCTTTTTTCTCATCTGTAAAATGGGAATACTATTAGCATTAGCCTTTAGAGGGAATTAAATTATTAAAATTCCTTGAATAATACAGATTGAAGATTTGCTCTTCAAAAGGCACTTGTGGCCAGGAACAGTGTCTCACATCTATAATCCCAGCACCTTCGGCTCAAGTGAGGAGGAGAGCTCAAGAGATCCTTGCACTACAGTCTCCCAAGTAGCTGAGACTACAGCTGCACACCACCACATCTGGTTAATTTTTTTTTTTTTTTTTTTTGAGATGGGGTCATCCGAGTCATGGTACAAAAAAACAAATAAATAAATAAATAAAGAGATTGGGACTCACTCTGTCACCCAGGCTGGAGTGCAGTGGTGCAATCTCATCTCACTGCAACCTTTGCCTCCCAGGCTCAAGCGATTCTCCCACCTCAGTCTCCCAAGTAGCTGGGACCACAGGCATGTGCCACCACGCTTGCTAACTTTTGTATTTTTAGTAGAGACGGGGTTTCGCCATGTTGCCCAGGCTGGTCTTGAACTCCTGAGCTCAAGTGATCCATAGGCCTCAGCATCCCAAAGTGCTAAGATTACAGGCATGAGCCACCTCGAATGGCCAATTTTTTTTTTCTTTTTTTTTTTTTTTTTGTAGAGATGGGGCCTCAGTATGTTGCCCAGGCTGGTCTTAAACTCTTATCCTCAAGTGCTCTTCCCCCCTTGTCTTCCTAACGTGCTGGGATCACAAGTATGAGCCACCAAAGCTGGTTGTGTTTCATTTTTTTAACAAGGGAGCCTCATGGTCATTGACTTGCAGCCATTGAAGTAACACCTGCCACAAAATCGGTGATAGATAGAGATGTGCGTGTCCTTTTCTTATTACTTACTCAGTTTTCCTTTTGAATCAGTCAGGGTTTGACCAGAATGAAGGGGAGAAGTGAGACCAAAAAGGAGGTATGGATTAGCCTGCTTTTCAACTTTAAAACACAGAAGAATCACCTGCAACCGTTTTGACCATGCAGAAAACCCAATGATGCCCACTGGAAATATTTGAGAAGTTCAGAGGTGTGGAGCTGAAAAAAAAAGTTCAGTAGAGTAGTGGGAATTACAGCCTATAAGTGATAGTTGAAATGATGGTACATGAGGGCACAGTGGCGTGTGCCTGTGGTCCCAGCCACTCGGTACTCAGGAGGCTGAAGGATTGCTTGTGACCAGGAATTCTGGGCTGTAGTGCACTATGCAATTGAGTGTCCATGCTAAGTTCAGCATCAGTACAGTGACCTCCAGGAAGCAGGGGACCACCAAGTTGCTTAAGAAGGAGTGAACCAGGCCAGGTTAGAAATGGGGCAGTTAAAACTCCCTTGCTGATCAGTACTGGGATCGTCTCTGTCAATAATAGCTGGAGTATGCTCCAGCCTCAGCAACATAATGAGACCCTGTCTCCAAAAGTAATAAATAAATAAAAGAAATTGCCGGGTGCAGTGGCTCATGCCTGTAATCCCAGCACTTTGGCATGCTGAGGTGGGCAGATCACAAGGCCAGGAGTTCGACACCAGCCTGGCCAGCATGTCAAAAGCCCATCTCTACTAAAAATACAAAAAAATTAGTCAGGCATGGCGGCATATAATGAGACCCCCTCTCTAAAAATATTTTTAAAAATAAAAGAAATTGCCAGCTCATACCTATAATCCCAGCTATTCGGGAGGCTGAGGCAGGAGAATAGTTTGAACCTGGGAGGTTAAGGTTGCAGTGAGCTGAGATCCCACCACTGCACTCCAGCCTGGGTGACAGAGCCTGGAGACTCCATCTAAAAAAAAAAAAAAAAGAAGAAGAGGAAAAGAAAAGAAATTATGGGACAAAAATCTCCAAAATGATTAAGGAATAAGAAACCCAAGAAACCTATAAACAATAGAGAATAGAAAAGATCTATCACTAAATTAGTAGAAGTAATAAAGAATTTCCACCAGCAGGGCATAGTGGCTCATGCCTGTAATCCCAGCACTTTGGGAGGCCAAGGCGGGCGGATCATGAGGTCAAGAGATCAAGACCATGGTGAAACCCCATCTCTACTAAAAAATACAAAAAAGTGCTGGGCGTGGTGGCGCGTGCCTGTGGTCCCAGCTACTCAGGAGGCTGAGGCAGGAGAATTGCTTGAACCTGGGAGGCAGAGGTTGCAGTGAGCTGAGATCGCACTACTGCACTCTAGCCTGGCACCTGGCAACAGAGCAAGACTCTGCCTCAAAAAAAAAAAAAAGAATTTCCAGATAATAATGCTAAAAATGCAGATCCAGAAATTCAGATTCAAAAAATATAACATGCACATCAGAAATCCACACTTTTCACAATGTGCCTGAACTTTATGTAGATCCACTTAAACGTAGGTTTCTTAAACCTACGGCCGGGCGTGGTGGCTCACGCCTGTAATCCCAGCACTTTGGGAGGCTGAGGCAGGTGGATCACGAGGTCAAGAGATCGAGACCGTCCTGGTCAACATGGTGAAACCCCATCTCTACTAAAAATACAAAAATTAGCCGGGCATGGTCGCACACACCTGTAGTCCCAGCTACTCGAGAGGCTGAGGCAGGAGAATCTCTTGAACCCAGGAGGCGGAGGTTGTGGTGAGCCGAGATTGCGCCATTGCACTCCAGCCTGGGTAACAAGAGCAAAATTCCATCTCAAAAAAAAAAAAAAAAAATCAAATAATGACCTTATTACATGAGAGGCAAGAAATTATCTTCTATTCCCTATAGTCTAAAGACGGAGCTAATGCTAGAAGAAAGTCATGTTAATTAAATTAAACATCAAGATAATTTTAACTTATCCTTCCCTCATCATATCTGCACAATTCAAAACACTGCTCCAGGACAGGTGCAGTGGCTCACGCCTAGAATCCCAGGACTTTGGGAGGCTGAGGAGGGTGGATCACTTGATCTCCGGAGTTTGAGACCAGCCTAGACAACATGGCAAAACGATGTTTCTACTAAAAATACAAAAATTAGCCACATGTGGTGGTGTACATCTGTAGTCCTAGCTACTAGGGAGGCTGAGGTGGGAGGATCACTTAAGCCCAGGAGGCAGAGGTTGCAGTGAGGCGAGATCGTACCAGTCTACTCCAGCCTGGGTGACAGAACATGACTGTCTCAAAAATAAATAAGTAAAAAATAAGGACTGAACCTGACACTTGAATGCATAGTTTCAAGTTTATCACTTGAATGCATAGAGAGGGGCTGGGCTTGGTGGTTCATGCCTGTAATCCCAGCATTTTGGAGGCTGAATTGGGTGGATCGCTTGAGATGAGTAGTTTGAGACCAGCTTGGCCAACTTGGTGAAACCCTGTCTCTACTAAAAATAAAAAATTAGCTGTGTGTGGTGTGGTGGTATGTGCCTATAATCCCAGCTACTTAGGAGGCTGAGACTAGAGAATTGCTTAAATTCGGGAGGCAGAGGCAGAAGCTATAGTGAGCCGAGACTGCACCACTGCACTCCAACTTGGACAACAGAGTGGAGACCTTGTATAAAAAGAAAGTGTAGAGATATTAAATAACTAATCCAAACATAATTCAGAGACAGATATACATGGAGTGCTTTTGGAGCATGGGCTGGTGAGAGAAAAGAGTGGAAAAATAGGTTGGGGCACATCGTAAAGGCATTGAATGCCAAGGTCAGAGACTTGGACTTCACTCTGTAGGCTCTATGGCCTTAAAAGGTCTTTGAGTGAAGCTGGGCAAGGTAGCTCATGCCTGTAATCCCAGCACTTTGGGAGACCAAGGCGGGCGGATTGCCTGAGGTCAGGAGTTTGAGACCAGCCTGGCAAACATGGTGAAACCCCATCTCTACTAAAAATCAGCTGGATGTGGTGGCATGTGCCTGTACTTCCAGCTACTCGGGAGGCTGAGGCAGGAGAATTGCTTGAACCTGGGAGGCAGAGGTTGCAGCCCGCCACTGCACTCCAGCCTGGGCTACAGAGTGAGACTCCATCTCAAAAAAAAAAGGAAAAGAAAGAGATCAGAAAGGATCTATCATCTCAAAAAAAAAAAGGAAAAGAAAGAGATCAGAAAGGATCTATCACCAAAGTAGCAGAAGAGGTAGACGAGGATAGTATACTTGGAACCATGGAGAATGTATTCATCCCTACATATCTGTGGCAATTGGTTTCAGGATCCCTGCAGATAGCAACATCCATGGATGCTCAAATGGTGTTAGGGACAGACACGCCTGTAATCCCAGTATTTTGGGAGGCTGAGGCGAGAGTGTTACTTGAGCCCAGGAGTTTGAGACCAACTTGGGCAACATAGTGAGACCTTGGCTCTACTAAAAAGCAAAAAACAATTAGCCAGTCATGGTGGCATATGCCTGTAGTCCCAGCTACTAGGGAAGCTGACGTGAGAGGATAGCTTGAGTCTAGGAGGTCGAGGCTGCAGTGAGTTATAATCGCACCACTACATTCCAGCCCAGGCAACAGAGAGAGAGACTGTCTCAAAAAAGAATGAAAAATATATATACATTTTTTTTTGAGACAGAGTTTTGCTCTTGTTACCCAGGCTGGAGTGCAATGGCGCGATCTCGGCTCACCGCAACCTCCGCCTCCTGGGATCAAGCAATTCTCCTGCCTCAGCCTCCTGAGTAGCTGGGATTACAGGCACGCGCCACCATGCCCAGCTAAGTTTTTGTAGTTTTAGTAGAGACGGGGTTTCACCATGTTGACCAGGATGGTCTCAATCTCTTGACCTCGTGATCCACCCGCCTCAGCCTCCCAAAGTGCTGGGGTTACAGGGGTGAGCCACCGCGCTCGGCCTATATACATATTTTTTAAGGGTTGCCAGAGCCCTGCTCTTCCTGAGCGAACATGGTACCCAAAAAATAATAATTTTTAAAAGCAATATAGTGTTTACATATAACCTACCTATAGTCTCTTATATACTTTAAATCTTCTCTAGATTATGTATAATACCTCATGAAATGTAAATGCTACATAAGTAGTTATACGATACTTTTAAAATTTGTTTTTAAATTTGTATAATTTTAATTGTTGTACTGGTATTTTTAATTGTTTGTTTCTTAATACTTATGTTCCAGGATTGGTTAAACTCCTGGATGGAGAACCCTCAGATAAGGAGAATCACCTAGACTGCAGTTTCCAGAAAATGTAAATGTCAAAAAGTGAAAGGGGTGGCTCCCCTCGTGCCAGCCCTGCGAGCAGCCCTAGCCTTTGGTGATGGCCTCTTCTGACGTCTGCGCAGACAGTGAGAAGTAGAGCTGCGGGCTGAAACTTCACAGTAAGGGATGAAGCCCTAAAATGCATTAAAGGTGTCAGCTGTGGGCTTTGAAACAAGTTATGTGGAAACCTGTCCTTAAGATAGGGGGTGTAAAGATCTCCATGATAAAATGTCTGTAAATGGTTATCTCCAGGTGATGCCAAATGGGACCCACTCAGCCCTACCTCTGCTGCTCACTGTTAAGGCCTATAAAATAATCCCCTTGGTCGGGCGCGGTGGCTCGGAGACTGAGGAGGCAGATCACTTGAGGTCAGGAGTTCTAGACCAGACTGGCCAACATGGTGAAACCCTGTCTCTATCAAAATTACAAAAATTAGCTGGGGTGGTGGCAGGCAACTGTAATCCTAGCTACTCTGGAGGCAGGAGAATTGCTTGAACCTGGGAGGCGGAGGTTGCAGTGACCTGAGATCGCACCATTGCACTCCAGCCTGGCAACAGAGACTCTATCTAAATTAAAAAAACAAACAAACAAAAAAAACATGCCAGGTGTGGTGGCTCACGCCTGTAATCCTAGCACTTTGGGAGGCCGAGGTGGGTGGATCACCTGAGGTCAGGAGTTCAAAAGCAGCCTGGCCATCATGGTGAAACCCCATCTTAAAAAAGAAAAAGAAAGAAAATTTTAAAAAAGCTCCTCAAAAGAGGAGAAAAAAGGTGAGAGGTCCTGTATGAAGCCTCCTTGATCTCATCTCTCCCCTGATTTAAATGGCATCCAGATGGAGATGGCTCCCTAGTCTCTATCTCTCATCCAGATCTCTCCTCCAAATTTCATTCATTCACTCATCAATCTAAACAGAATATGTAGACAGCCCTTCTACGTGCAGACACTGTGCTGACAAGACAGCGCTCCCCAAGGTGAGGGGCCTGTCCTCCAGGAGCCCAACACTGAGCTTTATAGGCACATACCAGAAAGTTCTTTGCAGTGTGATACACAGGAGGGGCTCCTCACCCACCCCAGGCTTGGGGAGTTAAGGAAAGCTTCTTAGAGGAGTGACATCTTAGCTGAGACATGAAGGAGGAAGAAGGTTAAACAGAAAACAGGGGGAAGGTGGCTGTTTTCAAGCCTGGAGGTGAGAGGAGACCGTGTGTTCGGTAAACTGAGGGTTTAGTGCAAGTGAGAGGAATGAGGACGGGTGAGTCTGGGATGTGGGTAGAGGACAGATGATAGCAGGCTTTGAGAGTCATATTAAAAATGAAAAAAGAAAGCTATGCTTAATACAATCGTAAATATAACAGCAAACACATACGTGGCAATTACTGTGTTCACTTGGTGTGTTTTAAGTTCTCAATCTGTATTAACTGTTACAAGAATCCTGTGAGGTAAGTACTATTAGAATCCCCTTTATCTGCCAGGCGCAGTGGCTCACGCCAGTAATCCCAACACTTTGGGAGGCTGAGGCGGGCGGATCACCTGAGGTCAGGAGTTCGAGACCAGCCTTACCAATATGGTGAAACCCTGTCTTTAAAAAAAAAAAAAGGAATCCCCTTTATCTGATACTTACAGAGATATACTGACAGGTTTTGAACTGGCAATTGGCTGCCACAACCTCCTCCTCTCTAGCTCCCCACCTCCGCCAGGCTTGTTTCCCTCCTTTAAATCCACCTCTCTCCAAAATGCAAACCCATAGCAGCTTATCTCAATTGATTGTTCACAGAAAAAAAAAATAACAATTGTTGGCTGGGCGCGGTGGCTCACACCTGTAATCCCAGGACTTTGGGAGGCCGAGGTGGGTGGATCACAAGGTCAGGAGTTTGAGACCAGCTTGGCCAATATGGTGAAAACCCGTCTCTACTAAAAATACAAAAATTAGCTGAGTGTGGTGGCGCACTGCTATAGTCCCAGCTACTTGGGAGGCTGAGGCAGGAGAATCGATTGAGCCCAGGAGGCAGAGGTTACAGTGAGCTGAGATCACACTACTGCACTCCAGCCTGGCAACAAAGCAAGACTTCGTCTCCAAAAAAATAAATAAATAAGTTTAACATTAAAAAAAAGGAAAAAAAATTTTTTTTAAAGAATAAAATGTAAACACAACCACATAAGGCCTCAACTTTAAACATGCCAAGGCCTCCTATAGCTAGAGAGCCTGTTTTGGGCCAAGTCACTCTCCTCATTAGCCGTGGCTCACTTTCATGACAAGGAAACAGGTGCAGGCAAGGGGTCAGCAGTGCCAAGTGTGGCCAGGCTCTGCTCTCAGCCCTTTCCATGAACTGACTCAACTCCCGCATTACACAGTTCCAGAAACTGAGGAACGAGGATGTCAGGTAACCTATCAAAGGACACTAAGTTATTGTGACCAGGATGGACACCCTGGCCCCAGATGTGCACCCCTAACCTGGGGAGGGCACAGAAAAGCATGTCCATTGAGGTTTGGGAAAAAGTAAAATGAAACAAAACTTCACTGAAGCTTTAAGATAATTCTGCTCAGATGTGCCACTGTCTCTCCTTACACAGTGGGATCGTCAGTCACAAATGTGCAAACCCAGCTCCTCCACCTGGCTCTCACCTGCCCCTCCAGGGCCGCTCCGCACTCTCCCTGACAGGTGGCGATGGTGGCCCCCACAGTTTTGCTGCCCTGTCTTCTGCTCTCAGCTTCTGTCTGCCTTCACCTTGTGATGTGGCCTTTACTTTTTCAGTTTCTCCTCTAGGCTCCTGAGGGCAGGAGTCATGTCCTTTCCTCATCTGCCCACTGCCGAGCTCAGTATATAGTCCAAAGTAGTACCAGCCCCCCAACCCCACCTAGATAATGCTGAATATAGGCCATCATTTGGGCCTGCTCCTTCTAACTCACCTTGAATTTCCCCCATATTCAATTTTACAATATCAATATTGTACTTCTGCATGTTTTGTTTTGTTTTGAGATGGAGTCTCACTGTGTCACCCAGGCTGCAGTGCAGTGGTGCAATCTCGGCTCACTGCAACCTCCACCTCCTGGGTTCTAGCGATTCTCCTGCCTCAGCCTCCTGAGTAGCTGGAATTATAGGCGCACGCCACCACACCCAGCTAATTTTTTGTAGTTTTAGCAGAGACGGGGTTTCACCATGTTGGCCAGGGTGGTCTCAAACTCCTGGCCTCAGGTGATCCATTTGTCTTGGCCTCCCAAAGTGCTGGGATTACTGGCATGAGCTTTTGCTTTTTTCTTGAAAATGACAGAGAAAAGGTCTAAACTAGTTCCATTCACTCATTCAACAAGTATTTATTCAACTCATTCTATATGGTAGGCACGGTGCTAGAGGTTGGAACAAATATGTAGTATATCCCAGAAAAAGAGACAGTATAAATTTTAAAAATATGTATGGGCTGGGCATGGTGGCTCATGCCTGTAAGCTCAGCAATTTTGGAGCCCGAGGTGGGTGGATTGCTTGAGCCAGGAGTTCGAGATCAGTCTAGCCAACATGGTGAAACCCTGTCTCTACAAAAAATAAAAAAAATTAGCCAGGCATCATAATACATGCCTGTAGTCCCAGCTCATTTGGGAATTGGTTGAACCCAGGAGGCAGAGTTTGCAGTGAGCCAAAACCATGCCTCTGTACTTCAGCCTGGGCAGCAGAGCTGGACTTAGCCTCAAAAAAAATAAATAAATAAAAATGAATTTTTAATAGACTACCTTAAAAGATGGCCCCTGGCCAGACATGGTGGCTCACACCATTATCCCAGCACTTTGGGAGGTTGAGGTGGGCGGATCACGAGGTAAGGAGATTGAGACCATCCTGGCCAACATGGAGAAACCCTGTCTCTACTAAACATACAAAATTAGCTGGGTATAGTGGTGCAGGCCTGTCATTTCAGCTACTCGGAAGGCTGAAGCAGGAGAATCACTTGAACCCGGGAGGTGGAGGTTGCGGTGAGCCAAGATTGCGCCATTGCACTCCAGCCTGGGCAACAAGAGCAAAACTCCCTCTCAAAAGAAAAAAAATGGCCCCTTCCATTTGCCACATTGAGATTAGAACACAAAGAAACCCAGCTCATACTCCCCTGCCGCTTCCCGTAGCCCCTGGGTGGAACGCTTTGTTCACGGCATCACACGTCTCTGTCTGTTGGTCTGTCTTCACCTCCAGGCCAAGTTCCCAGAAGCCTCCTTATATCCTCAAGTCTAATGGGATATCTGTGGAGTGGAAACAAATATGAGTGCTTTTCAATAATACATATTTCCTGATATCCAAGTTCTAATGTGTGTTAATAATGGGCCAGACTGGCACGTTGACCCATGCCTGTAATACCAGCACTTTGGAAGACTGAAGCGGGAGGATCACTTGAGTCTGAGTTTGAGACCAGCCATGGCAACATAGTGAGACACCATCTCAATTTTAAAAAAAAAAGGGAAGAAAAGAAATCAATGGGCCAAGTATTCTCCCAAAGTCTTCCCATACATGATCTCAATCCTCACAAGCAAATGAAGCAGGTATTACTACCATTGCCACTTTTCAAATGAGGAAACTGAGGCTTAAAGAGGTTGTACCTTATCCTAACACACGCCTCAATGTAGAACAGCGTATGTTTTAGGTTCAGCCATTGGCTTTTTTTAGTCTTAGTTTAGGTATAACATAAGACTCCCTAATTCTATTAAATTGCCCGTATCTCTGTGTCTCTCTCTGGCATGTGGTGTGCGCTTGTTTGGAAAAAAAGATTCCAGGCGTGTTTTCATTAGAATTGCTATTCCAAGAAAACACACACACACAAAGAATTGCTATTTCCAACAGAAGTCAGGAATATCAGAGCAGTTTTAAAAGGGAGGTGTGCATGTACATATGATGGATGCAGCTGGGGAAAGAGTGTTTTTCAAAGCAAAATCAAACTTCCCTTTTACTTTTAGAGATAGATAAATTTTTTAAGCATTCAAATATCAGCCAGCAAAGCTTTTATTATGTGAGCAGTTTTGTTTGTCCTCTCCCTTTAAAGAAAGAAACCCCATTCCTTCCCACCCCCCCCAAGACTGGATTTAGATAAGCCTAGAGCCAAAACCACCCGGTGGATTGCAGAACAATTGGCCTTCAGGTGGGGCTTGATGAAAGGGTTTTGCATTCTCAGGGGTCACCTGAGTGCACATTTGCACTTTTGCGGAGCCTCCCACTGTTCTCCCTGGGGGGTTTCTCTCCCCTCTCCCCACCCTCATTTATCTATGTAAAGGTCCTGCCTGAGTGTTTGCTGACTCCCCAGACCTCCTTCAGTCCCCACCCCTCCTGACCTCACCCAGGGCACCCAGATGAGTCCCCGCTGGGCCTGTTACTGATACTGAGCAAAGGCAGGGCAGGGTGGGGTGATGCTCCCAGCCCCTTCGGGGAAATCCCAGGTGTCCCTCACCACAGACCTGCCTTTCTGGATCCCCTTCTCTTGCAATTAGGAAGCACAGCCTCGGCCACCTCTTTGTTCTCTGGTCTCCCCCTACCTCCACCCTGCTCCAGTTTCTCCCTGTTCTCTGGGCCACCAAGGACCAAAGTATACCTGACACAACATTTCCATACCTGACTTCAGAGACACCCAAAATAATGTTGAAGGAAACCTTAATTTACTAAAGGTCCAATATTTTCCAAAGACAACCATCAGTTACTTTATTAGTATTAACTTGAAATATAATAGCATATATATTTGTTTATATTTGTTAATTAACCAAACTCTTCTATTGAGCATCTATTATGTGCCTGCCTGATTGGCGTTAGGCATTGATAAAAGTCAAATAAGACCAGGCTTCTTTCTCAAGAAGCAGGAAGTCCCTTGGGAAGACAGACACCTGAAACAAAGACATCTTCAGTGCAAAGTTAGTGGCGCCATGGCTGCTTGGCGCAGGAGATGAAGGCATCCAAAAATGGGCTTCCAAGGTCCACTTGCCCAGGTTCTTGCATTTGTCCCTTGTCCCCGACCTAAGACAAAGACACTGACTTTCCCTTTGGGCTTCCCGCTTCAATAGTTTTTTACTTTTTTTACTGGGACATTCCTTGTTCCACTCACTCACCCACACTTTCATTCAGCAAATGCTTTCTGAGCCCTGGCCACAAGTCAAGACTTGGTTGGAGGCAGCGGGGAAATAGTGGTGAACAACACCCTGCCCTGCCGACTTCCTCATGGCAGGGGAGTCAGAGTAAATATGCACGCAAATAAACATAAAGTAATTTCAGATGGTAACAAGTGCTTATAATAATAAAAGAGCCACCGAGCTCGGTGGCATGTGCCTTAAGTCCCAGCTACTTGGGAGGCTGAGGTGGGAGGATCACTTGAGCCCAGGAGTTTTGGGCTGTAGTGCGCTATGCTGATCGAGTGTCCACACTAAGTTCTGCATCGATATGGTGACCTCCCGGGAGCGGGGGACCACCAGGTTGCCTAAGGAGGGGTGAACTGGCCCAGGTCGGAAATGGAGCAGGTCAAAACTCCCATGCTGAGCAGTAGTGGGATTGCGTCTGTGAATAGCCACTGCACGCCAGCCTGGGCAACATAGCAAGACCCCATCCCTCTCTAAAACTAATGATGAAGATACTAATAATAATAATAATAGAGCCACAGCTAGGAAGTGCCTGGTGACCATGGACACTTTCCTCAGAAAGCCTTGGAAGGCAGGGATATGGAGCTGAAGCCTGAATGCCATTAAAGACTCCATTGCAAAGATCTGGGAAGAGGATGTCAGGCTGAAAAACCGGTCTGGGGCAGAGCCTGAAGATGGAAATGAACTTGGATGCTTAAGGGACAGAGGAAGGCCAGTGAGTAGGGAGCACTGGATCCCAGGGGGAGCGATCCTGCAGTACTTTGTACATGTTCAAGCATATGACCCTGACCAACCCTGTGAGGAAGGTGTTCTTTTTTTTTTGAGACAGAGTTTCACTCTTGTTGCCCAGGCTGGAGCGCAATGGAGCGACCTCGGCTCACTGCAACTTCGAGTGAGGCAGGCGTTCTGATATATTTGTGGGAGGAGGAATCCAGGCCTACCTCGATGATGTAGCTTGTCCAAGGTGTTCTGGAACAGTGCCGGGATTTGAAATGTAGCATCCTGTGTCAGAATATTCCAGGCCTATGGAGCAGGTCAAAGAACCAGGTATTAAGTGCTGTGTTTAAATTAAAAAAGAACAGCATGGGCAACACAGGGAGATCCCATGTCCACAAATAATTTTAATAATTAGGCCGGGCTCAGTGGCTCACGCCTGTAATCCCAACACTTTGGGAGGCTGAGGGGAGCGCATCACCCAAAGTCAGGAGTTCGAGACCAACTTGGGCAATGTGGTGAAACCCGTCTCTACTAAAAATACAAAAAATTAGCCGGTATAGTGGTGGGCGCCTGTAACCCCAGCTACTCGGTAGGCTGAGGCAGGAGAATCGCTTGAACCCGGGAGGTGGAGGTTGCAGTGAGCAGAGATCGGGCCATTGTCTCCAGCCTGGGCAACAAGAGCGAAACTTTGTCTCAAATAAATAAATAAAAATTAGCGGTGGAGCGCACCTGTGTTTGGGAGCGACTCAGGAGACTGAGAAGGGAGGATTGCTTGAGCCTGGGCGGTGGAGGCTGCAGTGAGCCACAGTCATGCCACGGTACCCCAGCCTGGGTAACAGAGTGAGATCATGTGTCAAAAAAAGAAAAAAGAAAAGAAAAACAACTAGTCTCCACTTATTCCCTGACTTTTTTCACCAAAGAGAGTTTTTCAACTCCTCAATCTGTTCAAAAGTCAAAGAAACCCTTAAACTCATTCACATATTTTTTCAACAGGCTTTTTTTTTTTGTTTTGAGACCGGGTTGCCCAGGCTGGAATGCAGTGGGTATTCACAGGCGCGATCGCACTACTGCTCAACACGGGATTTTGATCTGCTCCGTTTCCGACCTGGGCCGGTTCACCCCCTCCTCAGGCAACCTGGTGGTCCCCCGCTCCTGGGAGGTCACCATATTGATGACGAACTTTAGTGCGGACACCCGATCGGCATAGCGCACTACAGCCCAGAACTCCTGGGCTCAAGCGATTCTCCCACCGCAGCCTCCCGAGTAGCTGGAGCTACAGGCACAGAACACGGTGCGTGGCTTTTTTTTTTTTTTTCAAATAGATACAGGCTGGTCTCAAACTCCCGACCTCAGGTGATCCGCCCGCCTCCGCCTCCCAAAGTGCTGAGATTACAGGAGTGAGCCTCGGAGCCTGGCCTCAACAGACTTTTTGAGAGCAAAGTTTCGGGAACAGCTTCCCTGGGGCACGGGCTCCTCAAGCAGTTTTTTGTTTTGTTTTAAATACCCTCAATTAAATGCACATGAGACTATAAGCCCTTCTTTGTCCTACTCTAGGCCTTTTAAAAAGATAACTTCAGGACCTGAGATCGCCTTTGAAATCTGAAAAAACCCATAGCCCCATAGCAATTAATCAGTATTCATGGTTCTCCTGCAGAACCTGGGCTTTCTCTGAAAAAAGAGTGAGTCCCCAATCCACGTGCTAGCCCATTACTTCTCAAACTTCAATGTGCACAGGAATCACCTAGGGGGTCTTGTTTAAAATGCACATTCTGCCCAGTTGTCTGCCATTATTATTATTATTATTAATTTTTTGAGAGGGTCTTGCTCTGTCACCCAGGCTTCAGCGCAGGGGAAGGATCACGGCTCACTGCAGCGCCGACCTCCTGGGCTTAAGGGATTCTGCCACCTGTGTCTCCCAAGTAGCTGGGACTACAGTCACATGCTACCAAGCCTCCAGCTAGTGTGTGTGTATGTGTGTGACGGAGTCTTCCCTCTTGTCGCCCAGGCTTGAGTGCAATGGTGCAATCTCGGCTCACTGCAACCTCTGACTGCTGGGTTCAAGTGATTCTCCTGCCTTAGCCTCACAAGTAGCTGGGATTACAGGGATGCACCACACCTGGCTAATTTTTGTATTTTTAGTAGAGACGGGGTTTCGCCACATTGGCCCAGCTGGTATCAAACTCCTGACCTCAGGTGATCAACCCGCCTCAACCTCCCAAAGTGCTGGGATTACAGGTGTGAGCCACCATGCCCTGCCAGTGTGTTTTTGTTTGTTTCTGAGCTGGAGTCTCACTTGCCTCGGCCTCCCAAAGTGCTGGGATTACAGACCTGAGCCACTGTCGTGTTTTTTTGTTTTTAATAGAGACAAGGTATCACTATATTTCCCAGGCTGGTCTCAAACTCAGGTTTAAGCAGTCTTCCCATTTTGGCCTCTCAAAGTGCTGGAATTAGGGTGTGAGCCACTTTGTCAGCCTGGCCTGCTTTCTAACAAGCTCCGGGGTGATGCCAAGGCTGCTGCTGGTGGTCTACACTAGTAATAGCAAAGTGCTAATCCAAGCCCTCTTTTATTTGGCAGGACAGTTTTTCTGAGCTAGGCAGAAAGGAGGCCTAGCTCTTGCCCCCAGGAGTAGCAGCTGTCAGTCAAGACTACCAACCCATAATCTCTCAAAATCATTTTATGCAACAGGCATATGAAAGACACAGCTGGCCTGGCATGGTGGCTCGTGCCTATAATCTGAGCTCTTTGGGAGGCTGAGGTGGGCAGATCATGAGGTCAGGAGTTCTAGACCAGCCTGGCCATCATGGTGAAACTCCATCTCTACTAAAAATACAAAAATTAGCTCGGTACATTGTGGTGTACCAAGACTCCGTCTTAAGAAAAAAAATAAATAAATAAAAAGAAAGACATAGCTTTGGAGGTAGCCCCAAATAAAGTGCCCCAAAGTTGAACTGGTGAAACTAGAGATTGTCAGTGATTAATCATAACTTGAATAATAAGTTAGATTACCTGTCTCATAGCAAGTTAAAAAAAATGATTCCATGTCATTTGTTTTGTTTTGTTTTTGAAACAATCTCGCTCTGTCACCTAGGCTGGAGTGCAGAGACACAATCTCAGCTCACTCCAACCTCTGCCTCCTGAGTTCAAGTTGATTCTCCTGCCTCAGCCTTCCAAATACCTGGGACCTCAGACGCATGCCACCGTATCCAGCTAATTTTTGTATTTTTAGTAGAGATAGGGTTTCACCATGTTGGCCAGGCTGGTCTCAAACTCTTGACCTCAGGTGATCCACCTGCCTTGGCTTCCCAAAGTGTTGAGATTATAGACGTGAGCCACTGTGCCAGGCCGAATGTTTGCTTTTATCTATATTTGACTTGTGTCTTTGATATAGGAATATTAAGTATTTTGAATTTATAAGCTACAAAGTTTCTCAGTACAAATCAAGCCTCGGAGTAGATACAGGTTCCTTTGTTCCATTATTCTATGCACTTGGAATATTTATTTATTTATTTATTGAGATAGCATCTCATTCTGTCGGCCAGGCTGGAGTGCAGTGGCGCCATCTTGGCTCACTGCATCCTCCACCTCCTGAGTTCAAGCAATTCTCCTGCCTCAGCCTCCTGAGTAGCTGGGATTACAGGTGCACGCCACCACACCCAGCTAATTTTCTTATTATTAGTAGAGACGGGGTTTCACCATATTGGTCAGGCTGGTCTTGAACTCCTGACCTTGTGATCCACCCATCTTGGCCTCCCACAGTGCTGGGATTACAGGTGTTAGCCACCATGCCTGGCTGCTGGAATTTTAAAAAATAAAAAAATTGATAATATCTGTTCCCTACCTCCTCCCATGCCCAGTCAGTTGTCAACTGTGCATCCAGTTATCCTTCCCCATTGCCATAGCATCTGTGCTAATGAGTAATGCACAGTGTCATCACCTCTACTGTACACTAATGCAATAGCTTCCAAACTGATTTAACTGCATCTTTTCTTTCCCACCTCAGATGAAGCACAACTTTGGGTTAGGCGCAGTCGCTCATGCCTGTAATCACAGCATTTTGGGAGGCTGAGGTGGGCAGATCACCTGAGGTCAGGAATTTGAGACCAGCCTGGCCAACATGGTAAAACCCCATCTCTACCAAAAATATAAAAATTAGCAAGGCATGGTGGTGGACACCTGTAGTCCCAGCTACTCGGAAGGCTGAGGCATGAGAATGGCTTGAACCCGGGAGGCAGAGGTTGCAGTGAGCTGAGACCACACCACTACACTCCAGCCGGGTAACAGACAAGAACCCTGTCTCCAAGAAAAAAAAAAAAAGCAGCGGGGCACAGTGGCTCACACCTGTAATCCTAGCACTTTGGGCAGCCGAGGTGGGTAGATCACCTGAGGTCAGGAGTTGAAGACCAGCCTGGCCATCATGGTGAAACTGCATCTTTAAAAAAAAAAAAAAGGCACAACTTTGATCATACCATGCCTCTGCTCCAAAGGCTTCAGCAGCTCTTCCATTGTCCAAAAAAAAACACTCAAACTCTGATATCGGGCACTAATGGTCTTTTTCCTGAACCCTCTTAGCTTTCTAGGTTGGTGCAAATTGCTTAACCTCTCTGAGCTTCAATTATTCATTTTTTTTTCTTTTTTTCTTTTTTTTTTAGAGACCGGGTTTCATCATGTTGGTCAGGCTGCTCTTGAACCCCCAACCTCAGGTGATCTGCCTGCCTCAGCCTCCCAAAGTGCTGGGATTACAGGCATGAGCCACCACACCCGGCTTCAATTATTCATTTAAAAACTATAGATCATAGGCTGGGGGTGGTGGCTCACGTCTGTAAGCCCAGCAGTCTACAAAAAATATTTTAAAAATTAGACAGGTGTGGTGGCACATGCAGGTAATCCTAGCTACTCGGGAGGCTGAGGCAGGAGAATCATTTGAACCTGGAAGTCAGAGGTTGTGGTGAGCCGAGATTGCGGCATTGCACTCCAGCCTGAGCAACAAGAGGGAAACACTATCTCAAAAAAAAGAAAAAAAAAACTATAGATCATAATACCAGTCTCTCAGATGTGTTTTAAGGATTAGGTCAGGTGCAGTGGCTCTTGTCTGTAATCCTTGCACTTTGGAGGGCCATGGTGGGAGGACTGCTTGAGCCCAGAAGTTCGAGGCCAGCTTGGGTAGTGTGTCAAGACCCTGTCTCTGCAAAAAATTAGCCAAGCGTGGTGGTGGCATGCACTTGCAGTCTCAGCTGCTTGGGAGGCTGAGCTGGAGGATTGCCTGGGTCCAGGAGGCTGAGTCTGGAGTGAGCTGTGATCCTTCCTTTGCACTTTAGCCTGGGAGACAGAGTGAGTCCCTGTCTCAAAAACAAACAACAAAAAAATACATTTCTCAGGAGACGGTGGGAAAAAAAACATTTCAGTGCATATGAGCCCAGGTGATATATCAGCTTTTTTCTAATCTTTTTCATTTTTTGCCAATCTATCTCAGCTGCTATTTTTTTTTTTAAACACAACTCTTGTCTTATATCCTGATTATTTGTGAATACGTAGTGATTTCTTAAAATGATATTGCAGCTGGGAGCAGTACCTCCTGCCTATAAATCCCAGCACTTTGGGAGGCCAAGGCAGGTGGATCACTGAGCGTCAGGAGTTCGAGACCAGCCTGACCAACATGGTGAAACCCCCTTTCTACTAAAAATACAAAAATTAGATGGATATGCTGGTGCACACCTTTAATCCCACCTACTGAGGAGGCTGAGGCAGGAGAATCGCTTGAATCTGGGAGACAGAGTTTGCAGTGAGCCGAGATTGCTCTACTGCATTACAGCCTGGGCAACAGAGCAAGACTCCACCTCAAAAAAAAAAAAATACTACATATGTGTAGTGTGAACTTATGTGGATGATAAGGAAGAAGAAGAGGGAGAGAAAGAACAAAGGAAAACTTTTATGACTCATTACTCAAGGCAATAACGATGATGTTCCCAATGAGATAAACCATTCACTCCAATGCTGATCTGAATGATGTGAGTGAATTTAGGGATCACAGAGCCAGACAAGTGCAGAGTATCTCCAAGGAATTTAAAAAAATTAATTGAGGAACCTAGAAAACTTTTTTTTTTTTTTTAAAGATGGGGTTTTACCATGTTGGTCAGGCTGGCCTTGAACTCCCTACCTCAGGTGATCTGCCCGCCTTGGCCTCCAAAGTGCTTGGATTACAGGCATGAGCCACCACACCGAGCCCTAGAAAACTAATATAGAAGGCCAGGCGTGGTGATTCACACCTGTAATCCCAGCAGTTTGGGAGGCTGAGGCAGGCGGATCACCTGAAGTCAGGAGTTCAAGACCAGCCTGACCAACATGGTGAAACCCTGTCTCTAAAAAAAAAAAAAAAAAAAGAAAGAAAAAGAAAACTAATATAGAGTCAGTAGCCTCTTCTTTGATCATAAATCCAATCATGTGGTATGCTCATATGTACTATATTTGGAGGTGATTTAAGTATTTTATTTTATTTTATTTTTTTAGAGATGAGGTTTCTCCATGTTGGCCAGGCTGGTCTCAAACTCCTGACCTCAGGTGATCTGCCCACCTTGACTCCCAAAGTGCTGGGATTACAGGTGTGAGCCACTGCGCCCAGCCCTGATTTAAGTATTTTCAAGGATCATTGTGACTTGACACAATTTTTACCTTCAAAATCTAACCACTACTAATCTCATAAAACTAAACTCCACTAAACTATAAGCCCTTTGAGGAAGCATTTGAGTTTTATGTACTTTTGCACAGTCATGTCATAAGGAAGGGGAATAACTTAGAAATCAGAGTATCTTCTGATAATAATCAGCTGAGTCATTTTTTGGCTATATATGAAAACTGACTGAATTAACATATATTGTCAAAAATTCAGCCACGTGTACTGGCTCATTCCTGAAATCTCAACACTTTGGGAGGCTGAGCTGGGAGGATCACTTGGGCCCAGGTGTTTGATGCTAACTTGTGCAACATGGTGAAAACCTGTTTCTTCAAAAAATACAAAATTAGCTGGGTACGATGGCACAAACCTTGAGTTCCAACTACTGAGGAGGTTGAGGTGAAAGGATCACTTGAGCCTGGAGGTAGAGGCTGCAGTTAGCAGTGATTATGCCACTGCACTCCAGTCTAGGTCATATAGTGTGACCCCATCTCTACATAAATGCATAAAATAAATTATTTTTTTAAAAAAGAGAAAATGGCAGGCCGAGGTGGCTCACACCTGTAATCCCTGCACTTTGGGAGGCCAAGGCAGGTGGATGACCTGAGGTTGGGAGTTCAAGACCAACCTGACCAACATGGTGAAACCCCATCTTTAAAAAAAAAAAAAAATGGGGTCCAAAGTGGCTGCCACCGGAGGTCATGGCGCTTGCGAAGGCGAGGTCATCAGTTCAAGGCTAACCTGAGCAACCTCATAAGCTCAAACTGATTGGCAAAAAAAAAAAAAAAAAAATTAAAAAAATTAGCTGGGCGTGGTGACGCATGCCTGTAGTCCCAGCTACTCAGGAGGCTGAGGCAGGAGAATCCCTTGAACACAGGAGGCAAAGGTTGCAGTGAATTGAAATCATGCCACTACACTCCAGCCTGGGCAATAAGAGCAAAGCTGTCTTAAGAAAAAGAAAGAAAGAAAGAAAATATCTAGCTATCATTATGCTAGATTTTGCAAGCACTGACAGTTTTGACACAGTTTTAGTGCTAATAGAACTATGTATTTGTTACCTAAATTATGAAAACTATCTATGCTGTTAAAAAGAGAGAAGAAAAAGAAAAGAGAGGAAAAAAGAAAAAGTATATACTTACGTAAAAAAAAGAAAAAAGAAAAATACGACCCAACCACCCAAAGATACCAATTACTAACATTTTTTATTTATAAGTGTTCATATGTTTTTTCAGTGTGTGTATAGCTGCTTAATGTACACTTTTAAATCACACTGATGGTTATAAAAATGAATTACAGAATGTTAACACAGAGTGACTGTAGCCTAAGCCCCTCATTTGACAGTTGCAGAATCTGCAAGACTTTTTCCTGAGGGTAGAACACAGCTGGACTATAATTACAGCATCTTTGAAAATATGAGGCCTTTGGGTCACAGAATATAGCTTCATGTTCTTGCTTGTTCAAATCACAGTAGCACAGACTCCAAATATTTATTATGTTCTAGAACAAAAAAATAGGCAACAGAGGGTTAAAAAAAATACAGAAAAAAAGGTGAAATTGGATTATTGAAGGTTCAAATCAGGATGTTCTTGTAAGATTGATCATTAAGTCACTTAGTCATGCCAGTAAAGTGGTGTTGACTAAGAGTCAGAAAAACTATGCTGTAATTTCCAAGCTGCTGTTTATAAGACGTGTGACTTTAGTCACTTCTCCGTGCCGATTTCCTCATCTATAACATAGGTATTATCATCTTTCATTGTATTTTCACTAGATCAAATGAAACACAGACTGTGAAACTACCTTTTAACTGTAGGGTGTTGTGCAAAGTGAGAAGTTATTGAAAGCAGGAAAGAGGAATACTGAATGCTCAGACTGACTGGGAACAAGTCATGCATTTCCGTGTTTCTCCTTAGGCTGCAATGCTCTTCCCTATCTTGGTATCTCTTCCAATTTGATGTTTTGTGTCTATTTTCAGATCACTATATGCCTATCTGCTTCATACAACTATCACCTTTTTTTTTTGAAACAGAGTTTCGTTCTTGTTGCCCAGGCTAGAGTGCAGTGGTGCAATCTCGGCTCACCGCAACCTCCGCCTCCTGGGTTCAGGTGATTCTCCTGCCCCAGCCTCCTGAGTAGCTGGGATTACAGGCATGCGCCACAATGCCCAGTTCATTTTGTATTTTTAGTAGAGACAGGGTTTCTTCATGTTGGTCAGGCTGGTCTTGAACTCCTGACCTCAGGTGATCTGCCGGCCTCAGCCTCCCAAAGTGCTGGGATTACAGGCGTGAGCACCGCTCCTAGCCTCAGCTATCACATTTGTATTGCCATTCTTCGTTTCTATTTCTGTCTCCCCCACTAGATAACACTCTTTTCTTTTTTTTTGACAGAGTCTCACTCTGTCCCTCAGGCTGCAGTGCAGTGGCGCTATTTCAGCTCACTGCAACCTCTACCTCCTGGGTTCAGGTGATTCTTGTGCCTCAGTCTCCTGAGTAGCTGGGATTACAGGAGCATGTGCCACCTTGCCCAGCTCTTTTTTTTTTTTTTTTTTTTTTTTTGGTATTTTTAGTAGAGATGGGGTTTCACCATGTTGGCCAGGCTGGCCTCGAACCTCTGACCTTGTGATCCACCCACCTCGGCTTTCCAAAGTGCTAGGATTACAGGCGTGAGACACCGCCACAACGCCTGGCCTAGAAAACACTCTTAATGACAGAAATTGGGTCTTTTTTGAGGGATGCTTGAGGGACTCCCCTTTCCTTGTTCCTGATATCAGCCCTCCCCAGGACAAGATTCCTCCACTCCTCAGCCAGGATTTGCCAACCATGTCCCTAACCTCAAGTCTCCTCCCCACCAGGAAACATTTTTAGAAGCACCATTAACCCTCTTGTTTTTATATCCCTAGCACCAGAAATAATGCCTAGCAGCTTACACTGCAGTCAGTGAAAGTTGGTTGAGGGATGAATGAATAAGACAACTGAATAATTATATCTGTCTTCATGAATGCTCTCTTCCTGCCAATCAGGGCCTCCTCTGTGTAAATCTCTGAAATCTGACAGTTTGATAATTTTGGTTTGATTATTCAAGGAGGGCCATGGCTTGTATTAACTTGTGATTTTGCCAAAGAAAGAATGTGAATGAACACAAGGCCAGGCCTGGGGTCAGGATCTGGGCCCTCTTAGCTGTGTTAGCCTCTCCAACCTCTGGCTCCTCCATGCAGCTTTGTCATTGCTAACTCTTTGTCACATGTACAGTGAAGCCAGGAATCCGGACCTTTTGACTCTATACAGTTCAAGGTTTTTTTTCCCCCTCTCTCTTTATTTATTTATTGAGACAGAGTCTTGCTCTGTCACCCAGGCTGGAGTGGAGTGGTATGATCTTGGCTCACTGCAACCTCCACCTCCTGGGTTCAAGCAATTCTCCCTGCCTCAGCCTCCCGAGTAGCTGGGATTACAGGTGCCCGCCACCATGCCTGGCCAATTTTTGTATTTTCAGTAGAGATGGAATTTTACCATGTTGGCCAGGATGGTCTTGAACTTCTGATCTCAGGTGATCTACCCACCTGGGCCTCCCAAAGTGCTGGGATTACAGGCATGACCCACTGCACCCAGCCTCTCTTTTAAATTTTTAAATTATTTTATTATTACTATTATTAATTTTTTGAGATGGAGTTTCGCTCTTGTTGCCCAGGCTGGAGTGCAATGGCACAATCTCGGCTCACTGTAACCTCCGCCTCCCGGGTTGAAGAGATTCTCCTGCCTCAGCCTCCTGAGTAGCTGGGATTACAAGCATGTGCCACTGCGCCTGGCTAATTTTGTATTTTTAGGGTTTCTCCATGTTGGTCAAGCTTGTCTCGAACTCATGACCTCAGGTGATCTGCCCGCCTTGGCCTCTCAAAGTGTTGGATTACAGGCTTGAGCCCCACACCCAGCAAATTATTGTTATTATTATTATTATTTTGAGAGGTGGTCTCACTATGTTGCCCAGGATGGTCTTGAACTCCTTTCTAGGCTCAAGCACTCTGCCTGGCTCAGTCTTCTAAAGTGTTGGGATTACAGGCATGAGCCAGCACGCCTGGCCCCTTTCTTACAGGGTTTCACGGTCACCAGGCTAGAGTACAGTAGAGCGATCTTGGCTGATGCATCCTTGGCTTCCCAGGCTCAAGTGACCCTCCTACCTCAGCCTCTTGAGTAGCTGGGACTACAGGTGAGTGCCATCATGCCTGGCTAATTTTTTTTTTTTTTTTGTAGAGACAGGGTTTCACCATGTTGCCCAGGCTCCTCTGAAACTCCTGTGCTCAAGCAATCTGCCCACTTGGGCCTCTCAAAGTGCTGGGACTAGAGGTGTAAGCCACCACACCCAGCCCCAAGTTCTTTCTTTTATAGCTCTCAAAAAGATTAGGATTTTTTTCTCTTTTTTGAGATAAGAGTCTTACTATGCAGCCTAGGCTGGTATCGAACTCCTGCACTCAAACGATCCTCTCATTTTGACCTTTAAAGTTATTGGGATTACAGGTGTGAGTCACTGTGCCTGGCCAAGGTTAGAATTTTCAAAGCATTTTGTTATCTCATTTGATTTCCACAACAACTCAATGAGGATACAATTATGTGCCCTTTACAGATTTGTAAAGAGGCTCTGAGAGTTTAAATCACTTGCTGAAGGTCACTCAGCTGATAAGCAACCTCGAGGACCCTAGAAGTCAAGATCCCTGAGTCTACATAAATGCTCTCTTCTTTTTATCATAATACAATCACTTTGGGGCTGGGCGAGGTGGCTCACGCCTATAATCCCAGTACTTTGGGAGGCCGAGGGGGATGAATTACAAGGTCAACAGATCGAGACCATCCTGGTCAACATGGTGAAACCCCACCTCTACTAAAAATACAAAAATTAGCTGGGCATGGTGGTACGCGCCTGTAGTCCCAGCTACTCGGGGGGCTGAGGCAGGAGAATTGCTTGAACCCAGGAGGTGGAGGTTACAGTGAACCGAGATCAAGCCATTGCACTCCAGCCTGAGCAACAAGAGCAAAACTCCATCTCAAACAAAAACAAAAAAAGCAATCATTTTGGACAAGAAACCATCTCACATATTTATTAAATATATAAAGAAAAATCAAAAATAGCATTCTTTCAGAAAAAAAAAAGACATTTCAAAAAAAGAAAGCTGGACTCAGTAGCTCACACCTGTAATCCCAGCACTTTGGCAGGCTGAGGTGGGAGGATCACTTGAGCACAGTTCAAGTCCAGCCTGGGCAACATAGTGAGACCCTGTCTCTACAAATAAATTTAAATAATAATAATAAAAAAGGGCCGGGCGCGGTGGCTCAAGCCTATAATCCCAGCACTTTAGGAGGCCGAGGCAGGTGGATCACAAGGTCAAGAGATCAAGACCATCCTGGTCAACATGGTGAAACCCCGTCTCTACTAAAAATACAAAAATTAGCTGGGCACGGTGGCACGTGCCTGTAATCCCAGCTACTCAGAAGGCTGAGGCAGGAGAATTGCTTGAACCAGGAAGCAGAGATTGTGGTGAGCTGAGATTGCGCCATTGCACTCCAGCCTGGATAACATGAGCGAAACTCCATCTCAAAAATAAATAAATAAATAATACTAAAGAAAAAAAGTTCCTAGAAGGAGGGGCAAAGGGAGCATTGGGGTCAATTATGTGTGTAAAATTTGGTCTACATGAAAACTTTTTAGAGATTTAGTAAATATTCGTTGATGATAATACTTTTTGATGATAGCAGCTATTTTTATATTGTGTATGTTCTTATGCTTATTTTATTTCATTTTTTTTTTTTTTTTTTTTTCCTTTTTGTGGAGAACAGGGTCTCTCTATATTCTCTCTATCTTGCTCAGACAGATCTTGAACTCCTGGGCTCAAGCCATCCTCCTGCCTCTTCCTCCCTAGGATTACAGGCATGAGCCACCATGCCTGGCTATTTTGTGTATGTTCTTTTTTTTTTTTTTTTTTTTTTGAGTAGGAGTTTTGCTCTTGTTACCCAGGCTGGAGTGCAATGGCATGATCTCGGCTCACCACAACCTCTGCCTCCTGGGTTCAGGCAATTCTCCTGCCTCAGCCTCCTGAGTAGCTGGGATTATAGGCACGTGCCACCATGCCCAGCTAATTTTTTGTATTTTTAGTAGAGACAGGGTTTCACCATGTTGACCAGGATGGTCTCAATCTCTTGACCTCGTGATCCACCTACCTCGGCCTCCCAAAATGCTGGGATTACAGATGTGAGCCACCGTGCCTAGCCTATTGTGTATGTTCTTATGGAGTCTAACATATGTTTTCCACAGTAGGGTTCAGTAAATTTGGGTGTACCAGAAGGAGAACATTGGCTAAATTTATCATATTATGTTCCTGCCATGACAGGTAGTTGAGAATTGGGTTTATTAGTAAAGGTATGATCAGGGCTGGGCATGGTGACATGGCTATAATCCCAGCCCTTTGGTAAACCGAGGCTCACTTGTGGCCAGGATTTCGAGACCAGCCAGAGGAACATAATGAGATTTTGTATCTACAAAAAAAAAAAAAAATTGTTTTAATTAGCTGGGCATGGTGGTATGCACCTGTAGTCCCAGGTACTCTGGAGGCCAAGGCAGGAGGATTGCTTGAGCACAGGAGTTCAAGATTGCAGTGAGCTGTGATCACCCCACTGCACTCCAGCCTGGGAAACAGAGCTAGATCCTGTCTCTAAAAAGAAATTTTTTAAAAATGTTATGGATATGATTTAGTGAGTGATGCAGAGAAGAAAAAGAATAGGATGCAATTCCCTGGAAGCACAACTGCTACCTGTGGGAATCATCCTGGGGACTCCACTATCTGGAGATGCCAAAGGGTGGCAGCGTCTAAACTGATGACGCACCCAAGTGCAGGGAGGCAGCACAGCGAACGGCAAACACCTGAGCCTCCGAGGCTAGGCCTGGCTCCGCTCCCATGCTTTCTCCGATCTCTTACATAGCGGAGCATGGAGGCATGCCCTTAATCCCAGCTACTCTGGAGGCTAAAGCAGGAGGTTCACTTGAGTCTAGGACTTCGAGACAAGCCTGAACAACTCATGTATAACATATATAAATTTGTTTATTTTGTAGAGACAGGGTCTCAACATATTGCCCAGGCTGATCTCAAACTCCTGGCTTCAAGCAATCTTCCCGTCTCAGCCTTCCAAAGTGTTGGGATTACAGGCAAATCCCAAAGTGCTGGGATTAAAGGTGTCAGACAGGAGAACTGCATCGCCTAATTTTGTGTTTTTAGTAGAGACAGGATTTCACCATGTTAGACAGGCTGGTCTCAAACTCCTGATCTCAGGTGATCCACCTGCCTCAGCCTCTCTAAGTGCTGGGATTATGGGCCTGAGCCACTGTGCCTGGCCCTTAATACTTTTTTATTTTATTTATTTATTTTTTTGAGACAGAGTTTTGCTCTTGTTGCTGAGGCTGGAATGCAATGGCGCCATCTTGGCTCACCGCAACCTCCGCCTCCCGGGTTCAAGCGATTCTCCTGCTTCAGCCTCTGTCTCCTGCTGTAGCCTCCCGAGTAGCTGGGACTGCAGGCACACACCACTGGACCCAGCTAATTTTTGTATTTTTTGTAGAGACGGGGTTTCACCCTGTTATCCAGGCCAGTCTCCAACTCCTAAGCTCATGCGATCTGCTCACCTCAGCCTTTGAAAGTGCTGGGACTACAGGCATGAGCCACCACACCCAGCCTGCATTTGTTTTCAAAAACTAAGAAAATGGATATTTAACTGGAAAATGAGTTGTTATGCTGTTAATTATTCTTTTATGTATTTTGTGATATTTCATAAAACAAAAATTAAAAACAGCAAAAAAAGATTTGATCCTCTTCCCCCTTATCACAGGCAGGAGCACAGCTGTCCACGAAAACCCCCTTCTCCCTCAGCCCTTAAACCTACTTTAGTGAAGGCTGTTGAATGCAGGAAAAGAAAGCTGCATCTAAAAATGACTTGGAATTCTGGGGACATTCTTGGCCGAGACACCCAATCACAGGAACAGCCCCAGGCCTGGTTGTGAAAGAGGCTACTTGTCTCTGGGCGCCTCCATTCCTGAACCCCCACCCTGTCCTTTCAACATCTTCTCCCCCAGGCACCTGGCAGTCTCATGGGACTCCTAAAGTCACCTCCCCTAGCACCAGACAGGCATGAAACCCACAAAGGGAAGAGACTTATTGAAAGTGAGCTTAACCCAGTAAGGGTTTAGTTTTTTTTAGTTTAGTTTTTTTTTTTTTAAGCATTTACATTTTGCAAGTATTTAGGGAGTGGGCAAGGAAAGACTAAAGAAACAGCTAAAACTCCTGTGGGCGGGGTCTTCTAAAGCCTTTACAGAATGGCCAGGGACCCCCAGGAGGACCTAACACTTCAAGACCCTGCCTTGTCTAACATCAGAGCCCCAGTGGCAAGCCAGTGCTTAGTAGGCACCAAATATGTGTTGAAAGAATTAAATGACTTCTTGTTTTGTTCTGTGCCAGGCAGTGTGTGAGTCATTGGGAATATGTCGGTTAAAAAAAACAAAAAAATTCCTCTCCTCTGAAAACTGTTTTCCATCTATGTATAGGGGCAGGGGGGAAGGAGGATGAGGGTGTTGAGGACTACCAACAAAATAAATACATTTCTGTGAAGTTGATATTATACAGTAAGTACTTTGGGCAAAAAAGAAAGGAAAGAAAGAAAGAAAAGAGAGAGGGAGGGAGGAAGGAAGGGAGGAAAGAAGGAAGGAAGGAAGATCCTTCCTAGAGGACCAGAAGTTCAGGATAAGAGCCTGTTGCAAGTGGACATGAGAAGGTCAGGGGAGGCTTCCATGCAAAGGTGTCATTTTCAAGTGAAGGAGTGGAGGAGTGAGCTGCGAGGCTACGTAGGGAACAGGGACAGCAAGGTGATGAATTCCCCTGACCCTTCAACATTTCTTGTCATTTCAAGACTGAATCTCTCAAGTTCTATGAATATATTATGCTAAACCCTGTCTCTATAAGAAATACAAAAATTAGCTGGGCATGGTGGCATGTGCCTGTAGTCCCAGCTACTTGGGAGGCTGAGGTGGAAGGATTACTCGAGCCCAGGGAGGTCAAGGTAGCAGTGAGCCATGATTGTGCCACTGTACTCCAGCGTTTTGAGAGACCCTGTCTAAAAAAAAATGCTGTTTCTCGTTTCAGTAGTTTGCATATACTGTTCCCTTTGCCTGATATATACCCCCCATCTCTTCCGCCTGGCCAATTCCTATGTGTCACTCAAGATCCATTTCAGATGCCACCTTCTCTAGAAGCCTTTCTCAGTGCCCGGAAGGAGAGGTAATTGTTACTACCTTTCTGTTCCCATAATACTTTGTTGACTTCTAACTAGAAGCTCTCAGTATCTCTCCTGAGTCACATGTGTTTGTAGAACTCTTGCAACTATGGGTAACCTATGACTGTCACCACAGCTTTTAGACATAAGGGAAAACAGGTTGTAACAAGTCAGTTGTCTCAGGTCATCAGTTGGATTTAGAAGGCTGGACTTGAAGGTCAACAAACCAGGCTCCAAAACAGAGCTCTTCCTGATTCCAGCAGCCTCACTAGGCATTGGGGGAATTACATTTAAATGAGAATTTTCTGCTGCATTGTGATTGAGGGAAGGCAGCTTTTTTAGGGAGGACGGAGACACCGTTTCGACTTAGTTGGGGGAGGGGTTGTCTGAGGCATACTGGATAAATATTTGTTTAGTGAATAAAGGGATGAATTAGTCACCAACAGTTCAGGCATTCATGTGGAATTTATTTTTGAGACTGAGCCTTCCTCTGCTCCCTAAATCTTGCCTCACAACCGACTACTTGCTCCACTTGACCTCACCTGAACCACGTAGTGCTAGGAAAAGGGATGATTTTGGCATTTGGCTCCTTTCTTTCCACTTTGGGCACTCTTAACTACATTGGTTTGCAGACTACTGGGGGACGGTGCAGGGTCGAGAGTGGACTGACTCAGTGGAGAGGTCGCAGGGCCAGCAGCACCTGGAGCCAGAGGCCACTGTGAAGCAGAGCCAGGGGCTTAGCCATTCTCTCCTCTGCCTCCTCGGTGTCCCTGTGCTCCTCTCCCAAACAGTAAGCAAACCTCAGATGCCAATTCCTATGCAGGACACAAAAGGGCTAGTTTCCCCAGTCTTTCTGAAAAGATGGAGAATATAGTTTTCTACTGGTCTCTAAGCTAATGAATGAGGTACTGTATTCATCACTCAGGCACGAGAACTGGAAGAGAAGATGTTCTGAGAGTGACTAAGAACGAGGGAAGAGAAGGCCTTCAAGAGGTCACCTTTCTTTTCTTTTTCCCTTTTTTTTTAGACAGAGTTTTGCTCTTGTTGCCCAGGCTGGAGTGCAGCAGCACGATCTTGGCTCAATGCAACCTCCCCCTCTCAGGTTTAAGCACTTCTCTTCTCTCTGCCTCTCAAGTAGCTGGGATTTTATAGGCATGCACTACCATGCCCAGCTAATTTTTGTATTTTTAGTAGAGACAAGGTTTCACCAGGTGGGCCAGGCTGGTCTCAAACTTCTGACCTCAAGTGATCTGCCCGCCTCAGCCTCCCAAAGTGCTGGGATTACAGTTGTGAGACACGGCACCTGGCCTAAGTCTGTATTTTTAGTAGAGACAGGATTTCACCATGTTGAACAGGCTGGTCTCGAACTCCTGACCTCAGGTGATCCACCTGCCTTGGCCTCCCAAAGTGCTGGGATTATAGGCATGAGCCGCTGCACCCAGCCAAAGAAGGCAACTTTTTTTTTTTTTTTTTAAGACGGGGTTTCACCATGGTGGTCAGGCTGGTCTTGAACTGCCGACCTCAGGTGATCTGCCCGCCTTGGCCTCCAAAGTGCTTGGATTACAGGTGTGAGTCACCGTGCCTGGCTAAAGTCAGCTTTTTTAGGGAGGACGTATTCCTGGAACTCAAAGGCAGCCTGAAATACATGTTGAGTGAACTACCTGGATCTTTGAGAGGGAAATCTTTGTGCTTTTGGTGGTTGGAGACAGGTGTTTTTCTTCCATATCAGGGTGAAGAAACATCTATGTTGCCTACCTTAGTTTCTAAAGAGCTTTCCAGGCTGGGCGCTGTGGCTTATACCCATAATCCCAGCATTTTGGGAGGCTGCAGCAAGCAGATCACTTGAGGTCAGGAGTTCAAGACCAGCCTGGCCAACATGGTGAAACCCCATCTGTACTATAAATGCAAAATTAGCTGGGCATGGTGGCACATGCCTGTAGTCCCAGCTACTCAGGAGGCTGAGGCAGGAATCATTTGAACCAGGGAGGCGGAAGTTGCAGTGAGCCGAGATCTTGCCACTGCACTCCAGCCTGGGCCCATACCAACCCCCCAAAGTGCTGGGATTACAAGTGGGAGTCACCTCACCCGGCCTGGAAAGCTCTTTAGAAACTAAAGTAGGCAACATAAATGTTTCCTCACTCTGCTATGGAAGAAAAACATCATCTCCACATTTTGAGACTCTGTCTCAAGAAAAGAGCTTTCCATATGCAGTGTCTCAAGGTTAAATTCAGGATTGCTAATTGTTACTGATCCACCTCTTCATCCACTCTATCTACAGTATTAAGAGTCCAGGATGCGCCAGGTACATGCAGTGAGCTTCCTATGCCAAGAGGCTGTGGGCCCAAGTCTAGAAGTATGGGATGGAAGCAGATACAGGAGCTATGACCATTGTCTGTCAGGAAACAGGGGAGGAAGGCTCCAAAGACAGATTATATCTGAACAAAGTCTTGGATATTTTAGTTGCTTTTTATGGGGCAGTTGAGTTAGAGAAGAATTGTAGCTCTATTTTAACTGAATTATCTTATTGTTCAAACATGAAAGCAATGCTGTATGTTTTAAAGGGAGGTAGAAGGAGAGAGATAAAAGCCCTGAAGAATTCCATTTCCATGGAGTCTCCTGGGTAGATAAGATCTCAGCTCCGGTGGCGAGATGGAGAGAAGGGAGGGCATGGGACCCCTCGCCCCACCTACTCTTTCAGCCTAGAACACCCAAATCCCAAACTCTGATTACACCTTCACATCCAATGCTTCCCTGGGTTTTAAAAATGTAAAACACTGGCAGAAATAAGGCATGAGCCCCTCCTGCCTCTCTGTAAAATGAAAGTGTCACCCTACGCGTTCTCTCCAGAGTTGAATCTAGTGCTCTCATTGTACAGCTCCCAGCCATATCAATCATTTTCATCTCAATGGTATGTTATCTTGAGGGTTGAGGGCTTGTGATCAGAGAATAGGGAGCCAGGGTAGGGTGGGGACAACAGTGGGGGAGGTTGAGAATGAGGTAACACTATGGGGTTGGGGGGTGGAGAAGGGAAAGCATCTGAAAGGGGAACTTCTCCCCCACCCTCATTCTTCCCTTCTATGGAGGACACTTCTTCCCTCCACTCGCATCCAGGGTTTCTTCACTGGAGATGAGGCCAAATCCCTGCACCACCACGGTGTTAGTTTAATGCTTTGACCCCACTAGGAGTCACGGTCTTCAGGCACGAAGCCCTCCCCGGGGCCAGGCACTCTGCTTGCAAACACAATGCTTGGGGAGTCTGTGGAAGCAAACGACGCCATAAAAGAATAAATAAGTAGAGTGAAGACAATTAACTTTTGTTTAGAATCTCACCATTTGCAAAGAGGTGAACTCCATGCTTAGCACAGCCATTTGAGTTAGGCGTGTTATTATTCTCTGAGCTTTATGGACGGGAAAGCAAGGCCATGTAGTTAAAACACTTTCCCAAGATTACTTGCCTAGTGATTACTAGACATAAACAACAGGACACAAATAGTAAGAAAGAAGAGAGAACCCACTCTTTTTGGGGCAGGCAGGTCTACGGAGTAAATGATACCCCCTCATTCCAGCCTGAAAAATGGGAGTGTCACCCCAAATTTAAGATACAGTCGTGTGTGGTGTTTCCTGATCTGCACCTTCCTTCCTCTAAAGATTTGAAAACAGCCAGGCGCAGCAGCTCATACCTGTAATCCCAGCACTTTGGGAGGCTGAGGTGGCTGATCACCTGGGGTTGGGAGTTCGAGACCAGTCTGACCAACATGGAGAAACCCCATCTCTACTAAAAATACAAAAAATTAGCCAGGCCTGGTGGCACATGCCTGTAATCCTAGCTACTTGGGAGGCTGAGGCAGGAGAATCGCTTGAACCCGGGAGGTGGAGGCTGCAGTGAGCTGAAATTGCACCATTGCCCTAAAGAGCAAAACTCCATCTCAAAAAAAAAAAAAAGAAGATTTGAAAACTAAGTAAAGATCATATATTTCCTGATCAGATCCCCTGTTTTTCTGCTTAAAATCAGCTCTATAAGAACCAAACCTCTTTGGGGCTTTCAGCACTGGCAAAAATAGCCAGTGCAGACAATAGCTACTTTAAAGAGCAGCCTGCCCTACCCCTTGGAGGGAGGGTGGGGTGGCCGGTGACTCATCGGACACCTGGGGGTGAGGAAGGCACCACAGTGTGGGGGGTGTTTGCCTGAGGTTCCAAGCCCTTCCAGCCCTGGGGCCTGCACCTCAGGGCCCTTCAGCTGTGGCCTGTGGCCCAAGCTCCAAAGGGGTTTCCACAGGGACCTTGGGCTCAGGCAGAAGCCTAACTGTAAAAATAGAACAATTCAAAATAGAAAAGCAAATACAAACACTACTGCCCACTGGGTCTCTCTTAAAAACATGAACACATTCCAAAGGGTCTGTATTAGAATTTCTTGTTCACAGAATTTTTGGTGTTAATATCCTCCCTCCTATCTGAAGGTGAGTTCGAGGTGACTTCCAGAGCCTAGCCCAGTGCCTGCTGCTCAGCAGGTATTTATTGACGGACTGGCTCTCTCAACCCCAACTGCCCACAGCTAAGGCAAAAAAAAAAAAAAAAAAAGAAGAAGAAGAAGAAGTGGGGGGAAATGAAGCAAGCTCATAACTGCTGGTGGGTGCTTCTCTGGTAGATGCAGGTTAGGGTCTCAGATTCCTGAAGGCTGCCACAGGACATCAGCTCTTCACTTGATATTTAAGTGAAGCTTCTGAGGCTGAGAGTACGTGAGCCGCACTGAGCAGCTGGAGGGCAGGCTATGAGAGCAGTCACCATGTAGACAACCCAACAATAGCCTGGCTTTGCCGTTTCCCTAGACAAAGTCATTTAGCCCTCTTCCGCTCAGTTTCTCCATCTGTAAAGCATGAGGCGAGATGCCCATCTCAATGGCGTGTTAAAGGCTTAGGTCAGACAAATGTGTGAAAGTCTCAGGAAAACTAGAAGGAGAATATGACTACATTCCCAGGACGGGGATTGGTTTTATTCATCTTTGCCTGCCCAGAATATACAGAGGAACACAAGAAGCACTCAATGAATAAATAATTAAAGGATGATGAGGGGTGATTAACAAATTCTGGGTGGGCGAAGGCTGGGAGAATATTTTAAGATATATGGAGTATGGCTGGGCGTGGTAGCTCACGCCTGTAATCCCGGCACTTTGGGAGGCTGAGGGGAGGAGGATCAGAAGATCAGGAGATTGAGACCATCCTGGCCAACATGGTGAAACCCTGTTTCTACTAAAAACACAAAAATTAGCTGGGTGTGGTGGTACGTGCTTGCAGTACCAGCTATTTGGGAGTCTGAGGCAGAAGAATCAATTGAACCTGGGAGGTGGAGGTTGCAGTGAGCCGAGATTGCGCCGCTGCACTCCAGCCTGGCAACAGAGTGAGACTCTGTCTCAAAAAAAAGATAAATGGAGTAGTCTAGGAGGGGGTGTTTCAAAGAACAGAAGGAGGGTGTTAGAAGTATCCCCAACAAATGTGGGGCATCTTGGGAGTCCTGAAGGCCAAAGAATATACAGATCATCTGGATGTCTTGAAGAGTCTTGTTAGCACTTGGAACATCTTCAAGTACAGTTGCCTAATGAAGGGGAGTTTCAGTGGAACTTCAGGGGAGTGGGTCTAAGCTGGATAGATTACACAGAAGAAAAAATCTAAGGTGAAGACATAAACATACACACAGGGGTGGGCATGGCGGATCAGGCCTGTAATTCCAGCACTTTGGGGGGCCAAGGTGGGAAGATCTCTTGAGCCCAGGAGTTCAAAACCAGCCTGGGCAACACAATGAGACCCCATCTCCACAAAAAAATTAAAAATTAACTGTGCATGGTGGTGTGCACCAGTAGTTCCAACTGCTTGGGAGGTTGAGGTGGGAGGATCCCTTGAGCTCAGGAGTTTGAGGTTGCAGTAGGCGATGATCATGTCACTGCACTCCAGCCTGGGTGACAGATCAAGACCCTGTTTCAAAACAAAAATAAGGCAGAAACACACACATACACACACAAATACTGACATGTGACATTCCATACAGGACTCACTGTGAGCTAATGACAATATGGAACCTGAGGATGCTGTTTGTTCAGAGACCTTATCGAGGCAGTGATTTTGGCCCGCTTTGTTGGGTACCAGGTCCAGCCCCTCTACTTGTGACTCTCAACCCCGGGCTTGAGAAGACCCTTTCCTGAAAGGCCATCTGGTTCTCAGTGTAAGCCAAGCTCTACTCAGACCCTCTGGGGGGCCCTTTTTCCCCTTATTCCAGTCCAGGCGGTGATCTGCTCAGGTGCAAATGATTCTTTTTTTTTTGAGATGGAGTCTCACTCCATCTCAAATGATTCTCTTTCTCTCTTTTTTTTTTTTGAGATGGATCTTACTGCCTCACCCAGGCTGGAGTGCAGTGGCACAATATCAGCTCACTGTAACCTTCCCCTCCTGGGTTCAAGCAATTCTCCTGCCTCAGCCTCCCAAGTAGCTGGGATTACAGGTGTCTGCCACTGTGCCCAGTGGATTTTTTTTTTTTTTTGTAGTTTTAGTAGAGATGGGGGTTTCACCATATTGGCTAGGCTGGTCTTGAACTCCTGACCTTGTGATCCACCTGCTTCAGCCTTCCAAAGTGCTGGGATTACAGGGATGAGCCACCATGACTGGCCTCCTTCACTCTAAATTAGCAAAATTTGAGCATGCCTGGAACCTGATAGGAAAGGACCAGCAAAAAGAGAAATATGTTATTTGCAATATTTCATCAAACCCAATATGCCATCAGTTTTAAGATGAAAGACTATTTTGTGGCCGGGCGTGGTGGCTCACACCTGTAATCCAAGCACTTTGGAGGCCAACGCAGGCGGATCACCTGAGGTCGGGAGTTCAAGACCAGCCTGAGCAACCTGGCGAAACATCGTCTTAAAAAAATAAATAAATAAAATTAAAAAAAAAAAGAAAGACTATTTTGTATATCACAGAGAGAAAAAAATGTTGCCAAATTATGACATCCCACTCTGATTTCAGAGATGTTAAAATGGGGGAAATATGTAATATATTTATATCCAATATGAAAAAATTCTGCTATGTCCATTTGAAAAGCAAGTCATTAGAGATGTATTAGATAGCTAGTATTAAGTAAATCGTAATTTAATATTACTGTATGTTATCAATAATAATTCATTTAATCCTTGAAACAATCCTATAAGTACTATTATCTTTGTTTATTGTTTTTTTATATATTCCTGTAGAGTCAGCAATAAGCACTATTATCTATCCCTTTCTACAGATTAGAAATTGTCGCTCTGAGAGGTTAAGAAATTTGCCAAAGTTGCTGGACGCAGTGGCTCACACCTGTAATCCCAGCAGTTTGGGAGGCTCAGGCGGGTGGATCACCTGAGGTCAGGAGTTTGACACCAGCCTGACCAACATGGAGAATCCCCGTCTCTACTAAAAATACAAAATTAGCTGGGCATGGTGGAGCATGCCTGTAATCCCAGCTACTCAGGAGGCTGAGGCAGGAGAATCACTTGAACCCAGAAAGCGGAGGTTGCAGTGAGATGAGATCTCTCCACTGCACTCCAGCCTGGGCAACAAAAGTGAAACTGTGTCTTTAAAAAAAAAAAGAAGGCTGGGCGCAGTGGCTCACACCCGTCTTTACTAAAAATACAAAAATTGGCTGGGCATGGTAGCGTGTGCCTGTGGTCCCAGCTGCTCAGGAGGCTGAGACAGGAGAATTGCTTGAACCCAGGAGTCAGAGGTTGCAGTGAGCCGAAATCCTGCCATTGCACTTCAGCCTGGGTAACAAGAGAGAAGCTCCGTCTCAAAAAAAAAAGAAAAGAAAGAAATTAGGGCCGGGCGCGGTGGCTCAAGCCTGTAATCCCAGCACTTTGGGAGGCCGAGGCAGGTGGATCACGAGGTCAAGAGATCGAGACCATCCCGGTTAACATGGTGAAACCCCGTCTCTACTAAAAATACAAAAAATTAGCTGGGCATTGTGGTGCGTGCCTGTAATCCCAGCTACTCAGGATGCTGAGGTAGGAGAATTGCCTGAACCCAGGAGGCGGAGGTTGCGGTGAGCCGAGGTCGCGCCATTGCACTCCAGCCTGGGTAACAAGAGCGAAACTCCGTCTCAAAAAAAAAAAAAAAAATTTAGAAAAGAAAGAAATTTACCAAAGTCAATGAGGAGCAGATCCAAGCTTCAAACCTTGGTTCCCATTTCTAAGTTTACCCTTCCCAAAACCAAGTCTGTTCTACCACTGAGAGATGTATTGGAAGAAAAGAGAAATGTCTGAGGTGATGGGTGTCCCAATTACTCTAATTTGATGTTCACACATTATATACATTAAAATATCACATGTACCTCCTGAATATGGGCAACTATCATTTCAATAAACAAACTAAATGACAAAAAAAAAAAAAAAGATATATGCTGGCCACAGTCAAAGTTTGGCAAATAAATATGTAAGTGAATGAATGAAGAAATCATCAAAATTGACTTCAAGCACAGAAATGTGAATACATGTCTCCCTTCTGTTCCTCATTCATCTTAGGAAAAGTGTCAATGTGTCTTCTGTAAGTTCAAGGTAGTGGAACATTGGTTAAATTCTAAAAGAGGTAAGAAAATGAGAGTGGGCAGTGGGATACGGTGTATGGGAGGGAAAGAAATGTTACAAAAATAATCACCATGACTGCGTTGTAGCTGTTGCTCTGCTGTTCATCTAACTATAGTCTAATGATTTATCAGGTATGACATCTGGGCTGCGGAGAATGGCGGTGTTCTGGGAGAGAGTGCCACCTATTGAATGACTATCACTACAACTGGAGAATTTCATCCAGGACAGCCAGAATGACACAAGAGGGCAAAACATCTTCAGGAATGGACCCACAGTGAGAAAGCCAATTGACCAACAGATGACCTTGAACCTAAAGCTGAATTTTTATCCAGGCCATGCAGATGGTAGTAGCTCAGAAAGCCGTGTTTGTAAGATGTTGAAGAATCTCAAAAAGGTCTTCCAGGTTCGAACAAACAGGAAGCTGTTGAATCCCATGGCCTGTGCAGTGTTGCAGTCTAGGTCCACACCACACTGCTACAACCAATAGAGAGGCAAACCTAAACCTTTCAGGGGGAGAAAACCCAACAATCCCTGAGCCCCTATTATGTGCTTTGCAAATGCATTCACTTCACCTTTATTCATTCCATAAATATTTACTGAGCAGTTACAATGTGCAACTGTCCTACTTAATGGGGAACAACATGGAACAAAGGCAGCAGTCCAGGTTCCTGCTGTCAAGGAGCTTACGTGGGGGAAGGAGGAGGAAGTGACAGAAAATAAACAAGCACTTAGGTTATTTCGGACATTAATAAATGCCATGAAAAAAGTAAAACTGGGGGCCGGGTGTGGTGGCTCACATCTGTGATCCCAGCACTTTGGGAGGCCAAGGCAGGCGGATCACAGGTCAAGGAGTTTGAGACTAGCCTGACCAATGTGATGAAACGCTGTCTCTACTAAAAATACAAAAATTAGCCAGGTGTGGTGGTGTGCACCTGTAATCTCAGCTACTCAGGAAGCTAAACAGGAGAATTGCTTGAACCTGGGAGGCAGATGTTGCAGTGAGCTGAGATTGCCCCACTGTATTCCAGCCTGGGCGACAAGAGCGAGAATCCATCTCAACATAAATAAATAAATAAACAAATAAATGAAATAAAACTGGAAAATGGGAATAAAGTGGTCACATAATTTAAACCTATTAATGCTTTCAAGAGATAATATTATTTCTGGGCCAAGTGCAGGGGCTCACGCCAGTAATCCCAACACTTTGGGAGGCCGAGGCAGGAGGATTACTTGAGGTCAGGAGTTTGAGACCAGCCTGGCCAACATGTTGAAACCCCATCTCTACTGAAAAATACAAAAATTAGGTAGGTGTAGTGGTGCATGCCTGTGGTTCCAGCTACTCAGGAGGCTGAGGCAGGAGAATCACTTGAACCCAGAAAGCGCAGGTTGCAGTGAGCCAAGATCTCACCACTGCACTCCAGCCTGGGCGACAGAGTGAGACGTCATCTCAAAATAAACCGGCGTGGTGGCTCATGCCCCTAATCCCAGCACTTTGGGAGGCCAAGGCAGGTGGATCACCTGCGGTCAGGAGTTCAAGACCCGCCTGGCCAACATGGTGAAAGCCCATCTCTACAAAATAAATAAATAAATGAAAATTAAAATATTATTATTCCTATTTTACAGGCTCTGAGAGGTATTTATCCCAAAGTTAGATGAAGTGAACTGTGCCCAACTGAGTGAATAATCTAGATAGTAAGGATTTAATCATCTGCCTTTTGGAATCCAAGATCTGTCTCTCATCACCATACAAAGCTGCCCAGGAAGAGTAAGATGGATAATCACTGCAGGATGTCTTGGTTGGCAAGTCATGTCAATGACCATCTCTATGTTGTTGTGAGGTTCTTTACAATACCCGAATGCCTCTAGCAGGGCATATAGATGAAAGGATACCTGTGTAGGTATTTACACGGATTTGCAGAATCTGATGATCCTTATTCTTTAAGAGTACCCTTAAGAGAGAGAAAAAAAACAAAGATCCTTTCATTTTTGCCATGTGCAGGAATATTTTTGGCATTTGGTCTTCCACTGTTCTTATAAATTTGAGACATTTAAAAAATTATTTTGTTGGCCAAATCTCATCATGTTATAGAATATATGGACTTTCTTCTGCTTTTTCAGTAAACTGTCATTTCTATGAAGATGGGAAGAAGAGCTTTGGAGAGATCCATGGTGTGCGGTTCCTGTCAAGCCATCTGTAGGATGAGGACTACTGGATTACTTCTGCAGAGGAAGAGGCTACCCTTTGTGTTTGAGGTCGGGAGGATGTTACCATCTCCTCTAAATGGCTAAGGCAGGGTCTTCACATTGTCAGAGCCCTTCAGACAGCCCGTGGACAGCCTGTTGCTTACTTACTCTCCGAGGAAGCCGGAAGGGACATGTGTTTCCTTACCTCCTACTGCCTTCCTCCTCCAGGGACAGGCACGGGTTCTTAGGCTGCTAGTGAGCAGAGTGGCTGGAACCACTTCAATTCCAATTAAGTCTTGAAAACTTTACAGTAGTTCCCAACTACCAAAGATGACTATGCATCCTACAATTGGGTTAAAATCAGAACAGGATTGCTCAGTTTGACAAGCCCAGCTGCCAGCTGACTTGAAGAGCTGGCTCTTCTCAAGACTCAGCGTTAACAAGTAGGAAATACGTTGGTAACACACAGGCCTTGAGTGCATTGTTGCATTATGAACAGAGTGACCAGCGCAGACCCAACCAATGCCTCTGAATTCCCACCTCCCATTTGTTACTTCTGCCAGCTGCATTCCTCCTAAAAAGCAAGACACCTCTTTAATATGCTGGGTGCAGCTCATGCCTGTAATCCCAGCACTTTGGGAGGCTGAGGCAGGCTGATCACGAGGTCAGGAGTTTGAGACCAACCTGATCAACATGGTGAAACCCCGTCTCTACTAAAAATACAAAAATTAGCCAGGTGTGGTGGCACATGCCTATAATCCCAGCTACTCAGGAGGCTGAGACAGGAGAATCGCTTGAACCAGGGAGGCGGAGGTTGCAGTGAGTCGAGATCTCACCACTGCACTCTACTCTGGGAGACAGAGCAAGACTCCGTCTCAAAAAAAAAAAAGCTTTTATTGAATTTGAAAATGGCAATAGGCATTTTGAAGAAATAACCCATCAAAAAACATAAAATAACCAAAGCAGACTCTAAAGTACTTTTTAAAAAGCATAACAGACTGATAATACCAATACCTCACTCTGTTAGCCTTCCCTGGATCATGCAGGGTTATGTTATCTGTTTGAGTCATGCTGTTATCCTTGAGGAAACAGATCCATAAAATATTACTAAGGCAAGGCTGAGTTACCGCCTGACTAAACATGGGGCTCCCCTGATAAGATCTTTCCTGTGCAAAGCGCAGTGGATTGTGCTTTGCACAATTTCCCCTTCTCTGACCACATAAATCTTCAACCCCAGAACTGAGTGTTCCCTTTTGTTTTTACATAACCTGTCTAATTTCTCTATCATGGGGTTTTGCATCAGATACAGTAAGCAGTCTTGTAATTTCTGTGCACACTTTTTTAAAAAAAAAATTGGAGTCTTACTCTGTTGCCCAGGCTGGAGTGCAGTGGTGTGATCTCAGCTTACTTACTGAAACCTCTGCCTCCTGGGTTCAGGCAATTCTGCCTCACCCTCCTGAGCAGCTGGGATTATAGGCATCTGCCACCACACCCTGCTAATTTTCGTATTTTTAGTAGAGACAGGGGTTTCACTATGTTGGCCAGGCCTCAAATGATCCACCCACCTCAGCCTCCCAAAGTGCTCTGGGATTACAGGTGTGAGACACCAAGCCTAGCCTGCACACTGTCTTATAAGGTTCTCCAACTATCCAGACACTCATAATGTTTCCAAATGACTATAGCCTTTTTTTTCCCCTCATATCGTTAGCATTGCTCTTTTTTTTGAAATGGAGTCTCGTTCTGTCACCCAGGCTGGAGTGCAGTGGCGCAATCTTGGTTTACTGCAACCTCTGCCTCCTGGGTTCAAGCGATTCTCCTGCCTCAGGGTAGCTGGGACTCCAGGCACACACTACCATGCCCGGCTAATTTTTATATTTTTAGTAGAGATGGGGTTTCACCATATTGGCCAGGCTGGTCTCAAACTCCTGATTTCAGGTGATCTGCCCACCTCAGCCTCCCAAAGTGTTGGGAATACAGGTGTGAGCCACCACATGATCATTGTTCTTTAAATGTGGATCGCTTAGTAACTTGGCACCTATTTATTTCAACAGATTTTTTTTTGAGACAGAGTCTCACTCTGTTGCCCAGGCTGGGGTGCAGTGGCACAATCGGCTTGAGCCTTCCGAACTCAAGCAATCCTCCCACCTCAGCCTCCCCGGTAGCTGGGACCACAGGCACACACCACCATGCAAGCTAATTTTTGTATTTTTTGTAGAGAAGAGGTTTTGCCACGTTGCCCAGTCAGATCTCGAACTCTTAGACTCAAGTGATCTGGCCGCCTTGGCTTCCCAAAGGGCTGGGATTACAGACGTGAACCATCTCCCCCTGCCCTTATCATTAATATATTGATTATGACAGTGATGATAGGTTTCTCTGAGACATTTCATTTATTCAGCCAGCATTTTTTTTTTTTTTTGAGATGGAGTCTTGCTCTGTTGCCCAGGCTGGAATGCAGTGGCATGACCTTGGCTAACTGCAACTTGGCTCGCCTGCAATGCCTCCCAGGTGCAAGCGATTCTCCTGCCTCAGCCTCCCAAATAGATGGGATTACAGGCACCGGCCACCGTGCCAGCTAATGTTTGTATTTTTAGTAGAGATAGGGTTTCACCATTTTGACCAGGCTGGTCTCAAACTCCTGACCTTGTGATCCACCCGCCTTGGCCTCCCAAAGTGCTGGGATTAAAGGCGTGAGCCATTGAACCTGGCCTCAGCCAGCATTTTATGGAGAACTTTCTTCTTAGTGGCAGGCAGTATGAAGCCAGTTGTAGTTCAAACGTGTGGTAGATAGAGCAGGTGAATAGCACTGGGGAAGGCACCATTTGAGGAAAGCCTTAGAGCATGCCAGGTCTGAGGAAGGCAAGCAGTTGCATTTCAAGCAGAGGGAACCATCTGAGGAAGGTATCAGAGGCATCTCAAGTTAGAAGAAATGCAAGCAGTGTAATTGGTGTGGCAGAAGTGAAAGGTATATTGGTGGGATGGTGGGAAGTGAGCTGAAAGACCTGGGACATAGCACATCAATAGGACAGCAGAATGCCCCTGTGCCTTTTATTTTATCTATTTATTTTTGAGACAGGGTCTTGCTCTGTTGCCCAGACTGGAGTGCAGTGGTGCAGACATGATTCACTGCAGCCTTGGCCTCTTGGGCTCAAGTGATCCTCCCACCTCAGCCTCCGAAGCAGCTGGGACTAGAGGCATCTACCAACCTGCTGGCTAATTTTTATTGTTATTTAAAAAAAATTTTTATTATTATTACCATTTCTTGAGATGGAGTCTCACTCTGTTGTCCAGGCTGGAGTACAGTAGCACAACCTTGGCTCACTGCAACCTCCGCCTCCTGGGTTCAAGCAATTCTCCTGCCTCAGCCTCCTGAGTGACTGGGATTACAGGTGCAAGCCACCATGCTCGGCTAATTTTTGTATTTTTACAAGTGATGAGGTTTCTCCATGTTGGTCAGGCTGGTCTTGAACTCCTGATCTCATGATCTGCCCATCTCAACTTCCCAAAGTGCTGGAATTATAGGCATGAGCCACTGTGCCTGGCTTTACGTTTATTTTTCTGTCACCAAGGCTGGAGTGCAGTAATGCATTCTCAGCTCACTACAGCCTCTGCCTTCCAGGTTCAAGTGATTCTCTTGCCTCAGTCCCCCAAGTCGCTGGGACTACAGGTGCCCACTACCATGCCTGGCTAATTTTTGTATTTTTTGGTAGAGACATGGTTTCGCCATGTTGGCCACGCTGGTCTTGAACTCCTGGCCTCAAGTCATCTGCCCACGTTGGCCTCCCAAAGTGCTGGCATTACAGGCATAAGCCACCATGCCCAGCCAAATTTTTTAGTTTGTTGTAGAGATAGGGTGCCACCATGTTGCCCAGGCTGGTCTCAAACTCCTATGTTCAAACAAACCTCCCACCTTGGCCTCCCAAAATCTTGGGATTACAGGTGTCAGCCACCAGATCCAGGCCCCTGTCCCTTTTATTACCAATCAAAAGTTCTATTAGGTTATTCAGTTGCCCTGGAATTTCAGACCACACACATACACACCCCTCTTTACCTTGATTAAAAAATAATATGCCCTGTCATCAGTAGAAATGGGATTATGCCACACGGGAAGATTGATATTTATATCTGGTACCTTTTCTGCAGACTTTATATATTCATGTATTCATAAACTATGTATATCTTCACTTGCACACTGGGGTTTACAAGATCCTTTGTAAAATCATCTTTCTAGCCAGGCACATGGCTCACACCTGTAATCCCAGCACTTTGGGAGGCAAAGGCAGGTGAATCACCTGATGTCCAGAGTTCAAGACCAGCCTGGCCAACATGGTGAAACCCTATCTCTACTAAAAATACAAAAATTAGCTGGACACGGTGGTGCGCGCCTATAATCCCAGCTACTTGGGAGGCTGAGGCAGGAGAATCGCTTGAACCCAGGGAGGTGGAGGTTGCAGACAGCCAAGATCATGCAACTGCACTCCAGCCTTGGAGACAGAGTGAAACCCTGTCTCAATAAAAAAAAATTATCTTTCCATCTTAAGTAGTAAAATATCTAGAGCATAGGAATATATATGTATACATCCTAATTGATGCTTAGTTATATTCAGTGTAAGCAGCTATATGGATCTGGGGAAATTCCAAGAAATTTGAAAAATTAGATGTGCAATGAAATCGGCATTTAATTAGCTGTTAAAGACACCAAAACATAATAGTCTGCAAACATTGTTCATTGTTCAAATTCCCGGTGTGAAAAGCTAAGTTTACGTGCCAGCCCTTTGCACAGCGGTGGTTTTGAATAATTTGCCTCAAACTGATGCCCTTGGTTCTCCATCTGTCAATACATTAGCATCTGAATTTCTATAGGGAAGGCATATTTTTAAAATCTTGTCTTTGTTCTTGCATTTCACTGTGATTTTAAAACTATATTTCTACTGAAGTGATGTTAATTTCAGCTCAGGCAAATAGTTGTTCCCAGCCTGTTAAAAATGGAGACGCTTCTACTAGTTTCTTTCTTGATTATCATAAATTATGAGGTGACACAGACAGGGGTGAAATAAGATCAGTATGACCTAAGAGAGTCTGGGAAATAATCACATCGTTTTAAAATGGAATAGAAAATAAGTTGGAAATCTTGATTTCAAGGCTGTAGGAGTAAGGAATGCAGCACAAAAATTCAATGAAAATAATTTAGATCATAAAGTTTTAGTTAGAAGTAGGCAGAAAACTAGATATAAATGAGTGATTCTTATAGGCACAGCTAAAGGTTATAATGTTCCATAGTACAGAAAAAAGGTAGCCAGGGAGCTGAAAGAGGATGCTTTCGATGCAGATTTGGAGAGAGAACACACTACTTTATCATCAATCATAGTATCTCTATCTTCTAATGACAGGTATTTTGGTGGAAATTCACAGACAAACAAAGCTGACAAAGGGCTTGAGGTCCTGAATTACAAATAAAGATAGCAGGTGCCAAATCCAAATATGTATAGTGCTAGTATATGAACAAAACAAAAACCAAAATAAAATTTGAAGAATTCCAAGTTCCAAAAGAAAGGGATATATATAAATATATACCCTTTCATATATAGGTATAATATGTGTGTATATATATTATATATACTATATATATACACACATATATATATATATATATTTATATTAGAGATGGAATCTTGCTCTGTTGCCCAGGCTGACATTAAACTTCTGAACTCAAGGCATCCTTCCTGCCTCAGCCTCCCAAGTAGTCGGGGCTACCGTTACTTGCCACCATGCCTGTCCAGAAAGATATGTTTTCTAAGAAGAAAACAGAATATTATAACAGGCACAGGAAAATAGAAAATGAAAAAAAAAATCTGTAATTGAAAAAGCAGAGAAATTTTTGGGAAAATCTAATTATTAAAATAAAAAGTAACTTTTTTTTTTTTTTTTTGAGACGGAGTTTCGCTCTTGCTACCCAGGCTGGAGTGCAATGGCGCGATCTCGGCTCACCGCAATCTCCACCTCCTGGGTTCAGGCAATTCTCCTGCCTCAGCCTCCCGAGCAGCTGGGATTACAGGCACGCACCACTGTGCCCAGCTAATTTTTTGTAATTTTAGTAGAGACGGGGTTTCACCATGTTGACCAAGATGGTCTCGATCTGTTGACCTCGTGATCCACCCGCCTCGGCCTCCCAAAGTGCTGGGATTACAGGCTTGAGCCACCGCGCCCGGCCTAAAAAGTAACTTTTATATACCTATTCAAACTTAATGATTAGTAAAGGCAGGGTTTCACCATGTTGGCTAGACTAGTCTCCAAGTCCTGACCTCAAGTTATCTGCCCATCTCAACCTCCCCAAGTGCTGGGATTACAGGCATGAGCCACCGTGCCCGGCCAATATTTGTTGTTTAATGTTGACTTCTGGCTCATGCCTGTAATCCAAGCACTTTGGAGGCCAAGGCGGGCAAATCACCTGAGGTCGGGAGTTCAAGACCAGCCTGACCAACATGGTGAAACCCTGTCTTTATATATATATAATTTTTTTTAAAGATGGGGTTTCTCCATGTTGGCCAGGCCAGTCTCGAAGTCCTGACCTCAGGTGATCTGCCCACCTCGGCCACCCAAAGTGCTGGGATTACAGGCGTGAGCCACCACACCCGGCCCCCGTCTTTTTTTTTTTTTTTTTTAATGTTGACTTCTGGTCAGGCACAGTTGCTCATGCCTGTAGTCCCAGCACTTTGAGAGGCTGAGGTGGGAGGATTGCTTGAGGCTGGGAGTTAGAGACCAGCCTGGGCAACATAGCAAGACCCCATCGCTACAAATATTTTTAAAAACTGCTGGGCCTGGTGCACACCTGTGGTCCCAGCTGCTTGAGAGGCTGTGGTGGGAGGATCGCTTGAGCCTGGGAGGTTGAGGCTACAGTGGGCCATGATCGTGCTACTGCATTCTAGCCTGGGCAACAAGAGCGAGACCCTGTCTCAAAACAAACAAACAAACAAAAAGCAACTTGATTTTTAACGCCAGATTAGTTCTTCCTCTCTCCAGTGTTCTGCTGTATTTCCTCCATGCCCTTGACGGAAGGTTCCTTGAATCATAATATTCTTGTCATTGAGACTTTCTCCCACCGACCAACCATGGTGGAAGAAAAAAGGGAAGAGAACCGGAAGGCAATCGACACATCTCCTTGTAGGTCTCCCCAAAGAACAGTGGCTAGAGACTCTCCATATTCACTGGAGACTCCCCTGACTCCCAATCCTGGTTGGAGGATAGAGCCCAGAACAGAGTCCTGGGAAGCACAGGGGCGGGCTCAAGCGATAAGAGGATGCGCGGGGCCACGGGGCGGCGCCTGGGAGCCGGGCAGCACCCCGGGCAGGTGCGCGGAGTGCCGGAGGGCGGCGCTGCGGAGCACGCCTCTGTGGCTGGAACCAAAAGGGACGTGGATGGCATTCAACTTTGACAGAAGCCGAGGACTGCAAAGAAAAGGGCTGACAGAACCACAACCCTGATGCTGTCTGGACGTGGGCGCAGTTAATAATCAGGGCAGCTTAATAGGTAAGCCACCCGGACACCGATAAGTTTGATGTCGAACGTTGAAAAACTGCAAAGACGCCTCCCTGGGGACAGTGACCAAACTCTCCTTTGAGGGCAAACTTCCATTCTCTTGAGAAACACAGCCTTGCAATCCGGGGACATTTTTGGAAGGCAGCTTGGTGATCCTTTGCTATTACAGATTAAGAGTGCCCCATGAGAATATCACCCCCACCACCATATCTCAAAGCAGCTTATCAAAGAATTGCCCCCAACACTTCCAGGTCTCTCTCTGAAAGCAGTTCTGGTAAACAGAGTTTTCATTTTCTCATTGTTTGCAGCGTTATTTTAGTGTCTCACCCACTAACTGAGCTCTGAGAAAGAGGAACGAGACTGTGCAAACTCAGGGCTGCCTCCTAGGATCACGTAGCCCTGATGGGCTCCCAGATCTGCAGACCCGCAGCTGCTCAGCAGCCTGTGCACCGCTGGGGCTGTGGACACCTAAGGAAGAGAGCCTAGGCTCCAGATGGAAGCTTGCTGGCCAAAAAAGTCAAAAGTGGCTGGCGCGGTGGCTCATGCTGTAATCTCAGCACTCTGGGAGGCCGAGGTAGATAGATCACCTGAGGTCAGGAGACCAGTCTGGCCAACACGGTGAAACGCCAACTCTACTAAAAATACAAAAATTAGGCATGCGTAGTGGCACTGCCTGCAGTCCCTGCTACCCAGGAGACTGAGGCAGGAGAATCGCTTGAACTTGGGAGGTGGAGGTTGCAGTGAGTCGAGATTATGCCATTGCATTCTAGCCTGGGCAACAGAGTGAGACTCTGTCTCAAAAAAAAAAAAAAAAAAAAAAATGGAAGTGTGATGCTCTTTCCAGAGCTTGGATCACCTAAACTTGCAGATTAAAGAAGATCTGAAAACTTGAAAATATAAAACAGTGACCCATACTCTCTCATTTTCCTGAGACCTTCCCATCTCCAATGGAAGGCTGGGGAAGGAGGGCTACGGAGGGCTTCTTACCTGTGTGGAGTAAGTGTGCTTTTTCACTGCTCCTGAAAATAGGGGCAGGTGCTCACCGAAGTTTGCTGCTGCCTGTGTAAGCAAATCCAGTCACCGTTTTCTCAAACAGTTCTTGTTTTGGGAATTGCTTCCTTGGGAGACAACCCACTGGTAAATTGAGAATCAAAAGATTCAGGCTTAGGTTTCACTTTTGTCATTGGTTTTGATGTGGCCAAATCGTTCTTTCTGGGTTTGTTTCCTTGTGCTTAAATACATTTGCTAACATTTTACAAGTTATTTGCTATGTATCAGGAACAGGGCTGAGTGCACCATTACATGTATTAGCACAATGTGACAATATCTTGAAATAGGTAATATTCCAATTTTACAGAATGTCAACCAGAATTTGCCCAAGATCACACAGCAGATACTTACTTTTCTAAGTCAGGATTCAAGACCAAAATGTGTTGCTCTTTTTTTTTTAATGTGCATAGTGTCCACTATAATATACCACTGCCTCTTAACATGGGGCTAATAACATACACCTGGTTAGGTACAGGGCCACTTTAGACACTGCACAATCCTGTGGCTTGGAGATGTCCAGTGTCAGCTTGGTTAGTTGTACACAGGGCCTTCATTAGGTCCATCCACAGTGTCCTATACATATTTATTATTACACTGATCATGTCATATTGTAATGTAATATTGTATATTTACATATGTGTTATCCACTCATCCTGCTTCCTTTGCTTGGGGTATTCACGATGTCATTCCACATGGCGTCTCATCTTCCTTGATGGGCTTCTTCACCCTTGACAGGGTCCACTCCCCTGCTTTGAACCTGAGTGCCAGGAATGCACATGTAGATCTAAAGCGGTAGCCCCGGATATGCCTACCTCACTTACAGAAGCCGAACAGAGGCTGGAAGTGTCTACACCCCTCCTGCTGGATGCCTCTAGAGTCCCATAGCTGACACCATGGTTACTAAAACCAGAGCTCTGATGTGGCTCCTGAAATCTGGCAAAATGGGATGACGCTCAGGCTAAGTTTTCCGCTCTGTCGCAGCTACCGCCACTAAACAACATTTCCTTGAGACGGAAGGGTGGTCTTCTTCCCTCAGTGTCTCACTCAGCTGTGTTAACCAGGGATCCCAGTGTGGTGGCATTCCCAACGCAGCTGGGGGGTGGGCAGGGGAGGGCACAAGTTCCATCAGCTGCTGTGGATTCAGAACCCCCCCATCCCGCTTCTCACTCCAAGCCCTGGGTGCAGAGGCCACTGTACTAGTCTCAGCTGCAACTTCTGCCAGGCTCATTTCCCCCATCCAATAAAGTGTAACAAGTTGAAAGGACAAAGGCAAAGGGTCACGCTCTTGGTGCTATTCTTCCCCCGCTAAAATGTCTTCTTATTGTTTTCACCTGCCTTCTGCCCTGCAAGGAGAGCTGGCTGAGGACTCCTTTTGACCTTGGTCACAGTTTTGCCACAAAACTGCTGCAAGCACTGGCACATTCGCAAATGGGCATCACTTCCCTTCTTGATTCTCTGTATTTTATTAATTTATTTATTTAGAGACGAAGTCTAGCTCTGTCACCTACATTTGAGTGTAGTGGCGTGATCTCGGCTCACTGAAACCTTCACTTCACGGGTTCAAGCAATTCTCCTGCCTCAGCCTCCCGAGTAGCTGGGACTACAGGCACACACCACAGTGCCCAGCTAATTTTTGTATTTTTAGTAGAGATGGGGTTTCACTACCTTGGCCAGGCTGGTCTTGAGCTCCTGATCTTGTGATCTGCCAGCCTCAGCCTCCCAAAGTGCTGGGATTACAGGTGTGAGCCACCACGCCTGGCCATTTTATTTATTTATTTTGAGAGGGAGTCTCTCTCTGTCACCCAGGCTGGAGTGCAGTGGCGAGATCTCAGCTCACTGCAGCCTCCACTTCCTATGTTTAAACAATTTCCTACCTCAGCCTCCTCAGTAGCTGGGGTTACAGATGCCCGCCACCATGCCCAGCTAATTTTTGTATTTTTAGTAGAGACAGGGTTTCATCATGTTGCCCAGGCTGGTCTCGAGCTCCTGACCTCAGGTAATCCACTTGCCTCAGCCTCCATAATGCTGCGATTACAGGTATGAGCCACCACACCCAGCTATTTATTTATTTATTGAGACAGAGTCTGGCTCTGTCGCCCAGGCTGGAGTGCAGTGGCGCACTCATGGCTCCCTGCAGCCTTGACCTTCTGGGCTCAAGTGATCCTTCTGCCACCCCAGCCTCCCAAGTAGCTAGGAGTGTAGCCACATGCCACCACACCCAGCTAATTTTTAAATTTTTTTGTAGAGACAAGGGTCTCACTTTGTTACCCAGGCTGGTCTCAATCTCCTAGGCTCAAGTGCTCTTGCCTTGGCTTCTCAAAATGTGATTACAAGTATGAGCTAGTGTGCCCAGCCTCTTTTTCTCTATTTTCCCAAAAGTTCACAATTTCCTTTTTGATCTAACACCTTTTGGCCATGTTTCTAGAGAAGAGAAGCCTGGCCGGCTGCGGTGGCTCACGCCTATAATCCCAGCACTTTGGGAGGCCGAGGCAGGTGGATCATGAGGTCAAGAGATTGAGACCATCCTGGTCAACAAGGTGAAACCCCGTCTCTACTAAAAATACAAAAATTAGCTGGGCATGGTGGTGCGCGCCTGTAGTCCCAGCTACTCAGGAGGCTGAGGTAGGAGAATTGCTTGAACCCAGAAGGCGGAGGTTTCGGTGAGCCGAGATCGTGCCATTGCACTCCAGTCTGGGTAACAACAGCGAAACTCCATCTCAAAAAAAAAGAAAAAGAAAAGAAAAGAGAAGCCATGGACCACAGATGCCGTTAGGATTGGGGTGGCCAAACTGTGGTTCCAGGTGCCCAGGATCACAAGTGCATTCTGGGCAGATTTTGAAATCAGTAAGTAGAAAAACATATTGCTAGGCTGGGCCCTGTGGCTCACACCTGTAGTCCCAGCACTTCAGGAGGCCGAGGCAGGCAGATTGCTTGAGCCCAGGAGTTTAGGCACAGCCTGGGCAACATGCTGAAACTGTCTCTCCTCTTCTTCCTCCCCCTGCTCTCCCTTCTTTCCCTTTTCTCCCTCTTCTGTGAGTCACGGTGGCTCAAGCCAGTTGTCCTGGCACTTGAGGAGGCGAGGCTACGTGTTCGAGGCCAGCCTGGGCAACATTAAAACCTCTCATCCATTAAAAAAAAAAAAAAAAAAAATTGAGGGCCATGCATGGTGGCTCATGTCTGTAATCCCAGGACTTTGGGAGGCTGAGGTGGGCAGATCACGAGATTGGGAGATCAAGACCATCCTGGCCAACATGGTGAAACCCCATCTCTATTAAAAAAAAATGATTAAAAAAAAAGAAATTCTGTTGGCCGGGCACAGTGGCTCACGCCTATGATACTAGCACTTTGGGAGGCTGAGGTGGGCAGATCATAAGATCAGGAGATCAAGACCATCCTGACCAACACGGTGAAACCCCATCTTTACTAAAACATACAAAAATTAGCCAGGCATGGTGGTGCGCACCTGTAGTCTCAGCTACTGGGAAGGCTGAGGCAGGAGAATTGCTTGAACCCAGGAGGCAGAGGTTGTGGTGAGACGAGATTGTGCCACCGCACTCAGCCTGGGCAATAGAACCAGACTCCATCTCAAAAACAAACAAACAAACAAACAAACAAAAACCCTTTTCTCCCTCTTCCTTCTCCCTCTCCCCTTCCCTCTCTTTCTCCTTCTGCTACTGCAGAGCAGACAGAGGGGCCTGTTAGTTTGTTCTCTCTCTCAGCCTTCTATGGGTTAATACAGCCACCTGTACAACCTGGTTCAGTCCAGGGTAGTTTCCGTTTATGCTGTTCTGTCAAGATTGTGTTTTGGTTTTGTTTAAAGATTCTGAGAAAGCACGTAAATACCTAAGTACTGAAGTAACAGGTAATTGATGAAAAGCAGGTCGTATGGCACTGCGGCAAGCATTGCAGTGACCGTCTAGGCTGGCCCACTTCCCTGATCCTTTTACCCAGGCTTCCTGAAGGTGCTATGGACACCCAGCTGGAGACACAGTATATGCCCTGAAGGAGCTGGTCTACAATCTGGCTGGGCAGGCCACAATTATACCCTTGGAAGTGTAATCACTATGAGGCTATGTATTGTCACAAGTCAAAGATGCTGAATCAGTACTAAGAGACATGAGCATGCAGAGAAAGAAACAACTCCTGTGGGCTAGAGGGACAGAGAAGGCCTCTCCAGGACAGAGGACTTGATGAGGACTTAAAGGGATGAATAGTTGCTTTGAGTTATGTGAGAGAAAGTGTAGGATGAGAATCAAAACCAGTGAATAAATACTGACTAAGGGCTTGTTTTGGGGAAGGTACACATTTTAGGAAGGGTCCTCAGAATGTTCTAAAGACAGTGGGCTGACAGGCTGTTAGGTATTGAGGGCTCATGGGAGTAATGGTTGGAAAGGGAGATTAAGGCCAGTTTGTGAGGGCCTTGAATGCCACATAAAAATGTTTGAAAGTTATCCTATAAACTAGAGATTTCTACATGTTGGCAAGGTGTGGTGGCTCCCGCCTGTGATCCCAGCACTTTGGGAGGCCAAGGCAGGTGGATCACCTGAGGTCGGGAGTTCGAGACCAGACTGACCAACATGAAGAAACCCCATCTCTACTAAAAATACAAAATTAGCCTGGCATGGTGGTGCATGCCTGCAATCCCAGCTACTCAGGAGATTGAGGAAGGAGAATTGCTTGAACTTTGGAGGCAGAGGTTGCGGTGAGCCAAGATCAAGCCATTGCACTCCAGCCTGGGCAGCAAGAGCGAAACTCCATCTCAAAAAAAAAAAAAAAAAAAAAAAAAAACAAGAGCTTTCCATCATGTCTGGAGTCTACGTTTGCTTTGACTTGGAAACTCTGGCTATCGCTGCTCTATAGACAATGACTTGCTAAAGATGTTTGTACACTTTGGTGATGTTCTGAGTTGCAATTTAATTTTTCTTCCCAACAGGCTTATACACAGCTCTAGGACAGGAGCTCTGTCCTACCTTTCTTTTGTTGCCACTTTGCTGTGTGGAGATTCAGTGCCCAAGAAGTCCTTGATTATTTCACTAATTGGATATTATGGCTTTGAAAACACAAAACCTTACAAATCGTATAATAGGGATAACTGGGCCAGGTGCTGTGGCTCACACCTGTAATCCCAGCACTTTGGGAGGCCAAGGCCAGCAGATCACTTGAGCCCAGGAGTTCAAGACCAGCCCATGCAACATAGGGAGACCCCGCCTCTACAAAAAATACAAAAATTAGCCGAGTGTGGTGGCCTGCACCTGCAGTCCCAGCTATAGGACTGATGCAGAGGCAGGAGGATTGCTTGAGCCCAGGAGGTAGAGGTTGCAGTGAGCCGAAATCACGCCACTGCACTCCAGCCTGGGCCAGAGTGAGACCCTGTCTCAAAAAAGCAACAACGATAAAAATAGCAATTACTACTCTGCCTGCTTCTAGGAAAGCTTAGAAATCACAAAATTCCAAGTGGGAGTGACCCTAGGTAGTGGGCTAGAAAAATATGCTTTGAAGGAATGTTAAACACTTCTGCTGGTGGTCATGTTTAGAACTGTCAAGAACAAAAGAGAACAGACTTGGGCTCTTGGTCTTGAAGAATCAAGGCTGAATCATTTGTTAAAAATCTCTTCATCATAATCCTAGTAAGACCATATTTAGCAGTCATCTGGATAACATAACTTTCTTCTCTGTTAATCTTCCTTTTTTTTTTTCTTGAGACAGAGTCTTACTTTGTCACCCAGGCTGGAGCTCAGTGGTGCGATCTTATATAATTGCAACCTCCGCCTCCCAGCCTCAAGCGATTCTTGTGCCTCAGCCTCCCAAGTAGCTGGGATGATAGAAGCGCACACCATACATGGCCAATTTTTGTATTTTTAGTAGAGACAGGGTTTCACCATGTTGTCCAGGGTGGTCTCGAACTCCTGACTTCAGCTAATCCACTTGTCTTGGCTTCCCAAAGTGCTGGGATTACAGGCATGAGCCACGGCACTGGGCCTGTTAATCGTCATTCTTTGTTGGGGGTGAATATGAAGTTTTCTTACCATATGAACCAGTAATTCCATCCCTAGATATCCACTGAAGCGAAGTGAAAACACAGGTCTACATAAAAGCTTGCAAATTAATACTTACAGCAGCATTACTTATAATAGCCAAAAAGTGGTTGCAGTGAGCCAAGATCACACCACTGCGCTCCAGCCTGGGCAACAGAGTGAGACCCTGTCTCAGAACAACAACAAAACAAACCAAATAGCAATGACTACTCTGCCTGCTTCTAAGAAGGCTTAGAAATAATAAAATTCCAAGTGGGAGTGACTCTAGGTAATGGGCTAAAACAATATGCTTCGCCCAGCTCTTGGAGTGGGCTAGAAAAATATCCAGCTGTTGCCCAGGTTGGAGTGCAGTGGTGTGATCTCGGCTCGCTGCAACCCAAATGTCCACCAACTGGCAAACAGTTAAGTTAAATATGACATAGTCATATAATGGAATATTATTTAGCAATGAAAAGGGATGAACTACTCATATACACTACACCTTTAAATCATTGTTAGTGAAACAGGCCATCCACAAAAGGCCACATATTATATGATTCCATTTATCCAAAACATCTAGAATAGTAAAATTTATAAACAGCAAATAGATTAATGGTTGTGTAGGAGTGGGCAAGGGGTAGAAATATAGGAGGTGAATGCTAATATTACACAACTTCTGTTTTTTGAGACAGTGCCATTGTGCCTTCCAGGCTGGAGTGCAGTGGTGCTGCCAAGGCTCACTGAAGCCTTGACCTCCTGGGCTCAGGTAATTCTTCCACCTCAGCCTTCCCAGCACCTGGACTACATGTGCACACTGCCACGGCCAGCTAATTGATTTTTTATTTTTTGTAGAAACAAGGTCTTACTATGCTGCTCTGCCCGGGCTGGTCTTGAACTCTCGAGTTCAAGCAATCCCCCGACCTCAGCCTCCCAAAGTGCTTGGATGACAGGCATGAGCCACTGTGCCTGGCTCAGAATTTCTTTTTGGGGTGATGAAAATGCTCTAAAATTAGATTACAGTGATGGTTGTGTGCCTCTGTCATATATGTAAAAGCTTTGAAAACCAAAGTTAAGGGGGTGCTACAAATTAGAGGATCTAATCACAGTCACAGAACAGCTGCCAATGCTCAGTGAGGAGACGCTGAAGCCTGAGGACTTTCGCGTTTCCAGCTTTCTCCAAAGGAGAATTAAGGTTTGGCAGGTGGAATGAGGGTCAGGTGGAGAAGGCTGACGATGCAACTAACCTTCAGGACCGGGAGGACGAAGGGTGAAGACCAGGTCAGCGTGGAGACAAGGAGGTTGGAGGGTCAGCTAGTGCTTCAGAGGAAAACAGCAATGAGCTTTTCTCTCCTCCTGAGATCCTGGTCAGCTTCACATGGGTGGCCCAGAGATCAGTCTCAGCCCCTCCCAGCACGGACGGGTCTTCGATGGTCGCCCTCCCTCCTCAAAGGCAGATGCAAGCCACGTTTGGGTGGTAAGTGGATCCATTTGCCTGAATTCTGATTTTGCAGCTCGGCGGATTGGATTTAGTAGCACGGACCGGTTTCTGAACAGTAGAGGGCACTGTTAGCATGTAAAGTCTGGGCTGAGCCACACAGGAGGAAGGGAATTCGTTGGGTTAGAGTCAGCCTTGCATGAGATTCTAACGCAATTAAATTAGCGTAACATAGTCTGGATTTTAGAACACAATTACCACATTCTTGAAGTCGTGGTTTGGCACACATACCACCGTATTAAATAAAACCGAACTCCAGCAGCACTGTTTATTCCTAGAAGGATGATTTATTTGGATAGCCTGGACATTCTTTGATTCAAGTATTAAATAAATGCCTACTACGCACACGGTGTTAGGCACTTTTATACAGCTTAAACCCATAAATTCAAGAATAGTGCTGCAAGCTGCTATTGAGAGCTTTAAAAAGGAAAACCTGTTATCCATATTGCACATTCACCAGTTGAACTCAGAATGCAGTAGAATTCTATTCAAGGATACAGGATCGTCAGGAAACATCTGATAGCGAAGGAGGGAAACGTATTGGCTTTTTAATCTAGTTTCCCTGCCAACTCAACTGTGTGAAAGTGTAACGATGGTTAAATTTATTCTGCGCACACTGTGTGCCAGGCACTGATCTGCGCCTTCCAACCTTAATAGGGAAGTGTGGTCTGTGCAGCAGCAGAGTCAGCGGCCCCAGGAGCTTGTTAGAAATGCAGGCTCTCAGGGGACATCCCAGAATCTGCATTTAAAAGAGATCTATATACACATTAACGTTTCGGGACCACTCCTCTCCTATGTATTATCTTATTTAATCCCCATAACAGAGGCACTATTATTATCTCAATTTTAAAATGGGAAACTGAGGCAAAAAAAGTTCAGTAACTTGCCCAGTGCAAATCTCAGATTCTTTGCTCAGGCAAAACAGCTTCCACGCCCTGCTATTAGGTTGATGTCACTGCTTTTAAGGCAAAATCTGTAATCACCTTTCATATTCATATCACCTCACTTTTCCTTTCTTTCTTTCTTTCTTTCTTTCTTTTTTTTTAGATGTAGTCTCACTCTGTTGCCAGGCTGGAGTGTCGTGACACGATCTCAGCTCACTGTAACCTCCACCTCCTGGGATCAAGCGATTCTCTTGCCTCAGCCTCCTGAGTAACTGGGACTATGGGTGCATGCCACCACGCCCAGCTAATTTTTGTATTTTTAATAGAGACAGGGTTTCACCATGTTGGCCAGGATGGTCTCAATCTCTTGACCTCTGATCCACCTGCCTCAGCCTTCCAAAGTGTTGGGATTACAGGCATGAGCCACCACGCCCAGCTCCTCATTTTTCCTATTATTTGTATCTTCTCTATGCTTTCAGATGCATAAAATTGACATAATAAATGTGTCTATCTTACTATTGTATTGGTTAAATAGCCACTGTTATTTGTTTATTTATTTGCTTATTGGTTTGTGAGATGGAGCTCTCTTGTCACCCAGGCTGGAGTGCAGTGATGCAATCTCAGCTCACTGCAACTTCTGCCTCCTGGGTTCAAGTGATTTTCCTGACTCAGCCTCCTCAGTAGCTGGGGTTACAGGTGCATGCCACCATGCCTGGCTAATTTTTGTATTTTCGGTAGAGACAAGGTTTCACCATGTTGGCCAGGCTGTTCTTGAACTCATGACCTCAAGTGGTCCACCCACTTCTGCCTCCCTAAGTGTTGAGATTACACGCGTGAGCCACCGTGCTCCACCTGTTTTTAACATTAATTTTTTGACAGGGTCTCACTTTGTTGCCCAGGCTGGAGTTCAGTGGTGGGAACATGGCTCATTGCAGCCTCAACCTCCCCGTCTCAAGCGATTCTCCCACTGTGGCCTCCTGAGTAGCTGGGACCACAGGTGTGCACCATCACCCCAGCTATTTTTAATTTTTTTTTTATAAAGTCACAGTTTCTCTATGTCCCAGGCTGGTCTGGAACTCCTGGCCTCAAGCAGTCCTGCTTGGCCTCCCACAGTGTTGGGATTACAGGTTTGGGCCACTGCAGCCAGCTCCCTATTGTATTTAAATGCAGTTGAAATCTTTAAAGTGAAAATACTGTTTGTGGGTAAGTTATATAAAGCAAAATCTAAGCATTTTTTCCTTGGGAGTACTTTCCTTACCATAAGTACTGTGTACCACAATTGTGTTTTTATTTCTCCCTTAAACACACCAGACACATTCCTACCCCAGGGCCTCAGCACTGCCCCACAGAGTTGTATGTCCAGCTCTTTCACTTCCTTCAAGTCTTTGTTTAAATAATATATTATCTGGAAGCCTTCCTTTACTACCTACTTGGAAATGTAAGTGTCTATTTCTAAGAAGATTCAGAAAGAAGACCTGTTTCCCCAAAACTGGAGCAAAAAAAGGTGGTTTCTGTTTTTATTTGAGACAGGGTCTCATTCTGTTGCCTAGCCTGGAGTGGAGTGGTGCAATTTCCGCTCACTGCAGCCTTGAGCTCCTGGGTGCAATCGATTCTCCCATCTCAGCCTCCCCAATAGCTGGTACTACAGGCATGCACCACCACACCTGGCTAATTTTTGTATTTTTTTGTAGAGATGGGGGGTTTTGCCATGTTGTTCAGCCTGGTCTCAAACTCCTGGGCTCAAGCAATCCACCTGCCTCAACCTCCCAAACTGCTGGGGTTACAGACTTGAGCCACCCAGTTACAAAGAAGGGTTTTGTTTTGTTTTGTTTTGTTTTTGAGACAGAGTCTCGCTCTCTTGCCAGGTACCAGGCTGCAGTGCAGTGGTGCAATCTTGGCTCACAGCAACCTCCATCTCCTGGGTTCAAGCAATTCTCCTGCCTCAGCCTCCCGAGTAGCTGGGACTAGAGGCGCGCGCCACCATGCCCAGCTAATTCGTAGAGACAGGTTTTCACCATGTTGGCCAGGATGGTCTCCATCTCTTGACCTCCTGATCTGCCCGCCTGGGCCTTCCAAAGTCCTGGGATTACAGGTGTCAGGCATGAGCCACCGTGTCTGGCTGACAAAGAAGGTTTTAAAAGCCAAGAGGCCATGCACAAAGAAGTCCATGGTTGAAAGAAAAAACGATCCACATATTTTCCACCTTTGAGTGACCCAAAGCACTGACTTCGAAGGCAGGCCATGTACCTTCAGAGGCATTCTCCAGAAAGAAGAACAACCATTGTGCCACTGTCATTTTGCCCCGATTCCCCAGTGCATCATAAAGAAGGTGGAAGGCACCAGCATGTGGTGCTTACTGCGTGGCAAGATGTGAAGAAGCTCTGGGACCCTGACATGGCCAAGGTCAACTTGCTTGGGAAGAAGAAGGCATACTTTGGACTAGATCTACCATGATGCGTTGAGTGGCGCCAACAAAACTGGGATCATGTAAATGGATCCCAGCTCACCAAGTCTAAATATATTGAGGATTTCCACCATCCAAGAAAAGAAATGACATCCATATTTTCCCCAACACAAACACACACACACTTTATCCTCCTTCTGCTTTTTCTCAGTAGCACTTTTTACCATCCAATATATATATTTATTTGACTATTGTTTATTTTTCCATGAGAATGTAAATTCCCATAAGGATGGGGATTTTTGTTGATTTTGCTCACTGTGTACCCCTCTCTACCCCCAGCTCTTAGAAAATTCCCTGGCACGGGCCCGGTGCGGTGGCTCAAGCCTGTAATCCCAGCACTTTGGGAGGCCAAGGCGGGTGGATCATGAGGTCAAGAGATCGAGACCATCCTGGTCAACATGGTGAAACCCCGTCTCTACTAAAAATACAAAAAATTAGCTGGGCATGGTGGCGCATGCCTGTAATCCCAGCTACTCAGGAGGCTGAGGCAGGAGAATTGCCTGAACCCGGAAGGCGGAGGTTGCGGTGAGCCGAGATCACGCCATTGCACTCCAGCCTAGGTAACAAGAGCGAAACTCCGTCTCAAAAAAAAGAAAAGAAAATTTCCTGGCACGATACAGATGTACTGTGATATTTGTTGAATGAAAAAATAAATTGTTCTTACCTGACTGTAAACTTCTTAAGATGTTAGGCCATAGGCTGTGTGTGGTGGCTCAAACCTGTATTCCAAGCACTTTGGAGGCCAAGCGGGTGGATCACCTGAGGTTGGGAGTTCAAGACCAGCCTGACTAACATGGTGAAACCCCATCTTAAAAAAAAAAAGATGTTAGGTCATGTTTTACTCAATTTGATATCTCAAAAACTTGGCAGTGTAATTCAAGAAAACACTGTTTTTTTTGGTTGTTGTTGTTGTTTATTGAAATGGAATTTTCTTATGCAGATCATACATATGAAAGTTTAAATTGTGGGTGGATGTGGTGGCTCACACTTGTAATCCCAGCACTTTGGGAAGTCAAGGTGTGTAGATCATGAGGTCAGGAGTTCGAGACCAGCCTTGCCAAGTTGGTGAAACCCTGTCTTTACTAAAAATACAAAATTAGCTGGGTGTGGTGGCAGGTGCAGTAATGCCAGCTACTGGGAAGGCTGAGGTAGAGAATTGCTTGAACCTGGGAGAAGGAGGTTTCAGTGAGCTGAGAATGTGCCACAGCACTCCAGCAAGACTCTGTCTCAAGAAAAAAAAAAAAAAAGAAAGTTAAAATTATATATGTTGTTGATGTCACTGGTGTCTTTTCATTCTGTTCAGAAATGATCAGATAAAAAATTTGGACACTGTACCACAATTCATAAGATAAGCCCACTCTAGCTGAAATAATGGATAATGACATGTTATGCATTTTGTATATATAGCTTTAGAAAATTTCACACTTGATTGGAAATATTTATTTGATATATACAAATTATATTTTATTATTTTTAATTTTTAATTTAATTAATTAATTATTTTTATAGAGACGGGGTTTCTCCATGTTCACCAGGCTGGTCTCGAACTCCTGACCTCAGATGATCCACCCGCTTCGGCCTCCCAAAGTGCTGGGATTACAGGCTTGAGCCACTGCACCCGGCCTTAAATTTTTTTTTTTTTTTTTTTTTGTAGAGATGGGGTCTTTCGATGTTGCCTCGTCTAGTCTTGAACTCCTCGTCTCAAGTGATCTGCCTGCCTCAGCCTCCCAAAGTGCTGGGATGACAGGCCTGTGCCACTATACTTGGGCATAAACACTTTAGTAGCTCATAAAGGTATCACTTTTTATTTAAAGCTATTGAATTGTTTTTTCTTTTTTTTTTTTTAGACAGCGTCTTGCTCTATCACCCAGGCTGCTGGAGTGCAGTGGCACAATCTTGGCTCACTGCAACCTCCGCCGCCGTTCAAGAAATTCTCCTGTCTCAGCCTCCCGAGTGGCTGGGACTACAGGTGCACACCACCCTGCCTGGGTAATTTTTGTATTCTTGGTAGAGACGGGGTTTCTCCATGTTGGCCAGTCAGGTCTCAAGCTCCTGACCTCAAGTGATCCACCTGCCTCAGCCTCCCAAAGTGCTGGGATTACTTTGGGAGGTGTGAGTCATCATGCCTAGCCAAAAGCTATCATTTGATGTAGCAATTGCTAAGGTAACCAGCTTAATAAGCAATTAGGCATGTGAAATTATGGAACTCATCCATGTGTAAATTTTCAAGTCCAGTAGTTCAGAAACAGACATATCAATCACCTGTGAAAATTTAAGTTTCTCTAAAATAATGGGAAATAATTATCTTCACAACTCAAAAAAAGAGCTTAAAATGCAAATGCATGGTTAGCATAATACTTTAAGATAAATGAATTTTATTCCTAAATGGTGTATAAATGCAAATAAGTACTGATCTTTCCCATTACTGGTAAAATAGAAAGAAGAGAAAGAAGTAACAGTCCAATTTAGCATACATTTACTGAGAGTGTCACCTGTACTAAATAAGTGGTTTCAAACTTTTGTGACTGTGACCTTTGGTAAGAATTGCAATTTATATTGCAGCCCTGTATGTAAGTACTTATGTATAACTAAAGCAGTGTTATAAAATAAAACATGTACTTGCTAAGAAAAAAAAAGATATCATTATTTTCATGTTTAAAAATGAAACTTATATTTGAGTCACAGGGAGGGCTCAAAAATATCAAGTCCCATTTATTACTAGAATGTCTGATTTTTTATTTGACGTCTTGTGGGAGTTTGGACAGTGCTGTTGAAAATAGTCTTTTTCTACCTTCTGAGTTTCAAATCAATAAAGAAGACATCAAAATCTGTCAGAGAGAGACAAATCACCATCCTGTGATTTGTAAAACTGAATTGAAGATAATAGCTTGAATATTTGGCCATAATCTGGTCTATTCCAAGTCTAGATCATGGGATGACTTATCTAGGAGAGATTCTGCATACTCATTTACCCAGATGCACTCTTTTGAGTGTATTGATATGCTTTGAGCCCCAGTTGTGGGGCTAGAGGAATGGACCTTATAGGAGGCAAGCTGAGCGTGAATTCTACATGCCTACCAGAGGAAAGTGTGAGATGAACGCGTAAAACACAACCATCTTATAGTCATCTGAAAAAAGGAAAAAGCTAAATCATGCTAGCTCAGATATTCTTCCTGATTCACAAGCAAAGAAGAGAACCTCTCATCTTCAGGGGAAAATCAAAGTTGAGGGAAAAAAAGACAGGGGAATGATCTCTCCCAATTACTTTTTTCTTTTTTTGGTGGAGATGGGGTCTTGCTATGTTGCCCAGGCTGGGTTTTTTTCAAGACAGAGTCTCACTCTGCATCCAAGCTGGAGTGCAGTAACACAATATTTCTCACCACAACCTCTCCTTCCTGGGTTCAAGCGATTCTCCTGCCTCAGCCTCCCAAGTAGATGGGACTATAGGCCCCTGCCACCACACCTGGCTAATTTTTGTATTTTTACGAGAGACAGGGTTTCACCACATTGGCTAGGCTGGTCTTGAACTCCTGACCTCAAGTGATCAAAAAAAGAAAAAAATAGAGGCCAAGAGCTGGGGGAAGGAATAAGAGATCCAAAAGAAGAGGGGAATATGCCACATTTTAAGTAGAGAGAGTAGCTGTTTTGAATCATGGAGTTGAGGTATGGTTATGTCAAGGGAGAATAGGGTTCAGAAAAGCTTACGCAGAGAATGCAAGAGGAGAGCAGCGAACGCTCAGCCTGAAGAAGGAGAAGCAGAGATCTGCTTTTTATCGCCAGGACCACGAACTGTTTTCAGCATTTACAGAATGATGGGGAAACATAACCACTTTACATTTAGAAGGCTCACTCTGGCTGTAGAGCGGAAACTGGCTAGAAAGGTGAAATCCTGAAGGAAGGGACACAATGAGCGGTCTTTTGAAGGAAAAGAAGACGCAACTTGAACTGTGATGGTGGTAGGAGCATAATGAGGAGTGGGAAGACTGTGAGACGCTTCCTAGGCAGTGCTTACAGGACTTGGTTATTCCACAGAGGTGAAAGATAAGGGAGAAAGGAATGGAAGCTGGCTCCTAATTTGTCATAATACTGAACTTTGAGCATGTTGTAGCTTTTGAATAAATGTAAGCCCCAGATTAGCCAAATTAAAATAGGAAAGTGGAATCTTTTCTATTTTCCAAAAAGCTCCCAGGAAACAAAATTATGCCTGTAACTTGTGTAGTCTTTAACTATTGTGCTGTTTTTTTTTTTTAACTGCTTTGAGTGATCCTAATAAATACACAAATGCTGGTGCAAACAGGGAATATGAAAACCAAGTGAGAGGTTGTGACTGCAGGCATTCCAAGGCAACCCAGAGGGTGTGCCTGACAACAGAACAGTTTCTCTCCATCTACTGTTGCTTCCCACCTAGACTACTAGGACAGCTTCCCAAGCAGTCTTGCAACTTCCAGTCTTATCTTTTCCAATCATCCCCTCCATCATTGCAGTGCAACCACAATAGTTTTTCAAAAAGGCATATCTCAGACTGTCATCACCTTTATATAAAACTTTCCAATAGCTTCCTATTGCCATAAGGACAAAGTTCAGACCCGCAACGTGGTTGTTTCTGCATAATTTGGCCCCTGCCTGCCTGCCTACTTGATTTCTTACTACTCTCTACCTTACGTGATGCTCCAGCCACACTGAACTGTCTGTCCTCAGTTCCTTTAACAATCTGTGCTTGCTCTGTTACCTCTTGGTTCTCTTTTACTGCATCTTTCTTTGCCTACTTCTGTTTCAGGTCCTGCCTTAGACTTTGCTTCCTCTGGAAAGCCTCCCTGACCTTTTAGATCTGGGTTAGGGACCTCCTTTTGCATAGCATCCTCATACGCCTTGTGTCAATCAGTTTAATGGGGCCCAGCTTACTTTTAATCTGGTTTGGTCCAGGGTTAGATTTTAGACTTTCAGAAAGAGTGAATGGACTGTGTTTTTGTAACCAAGTATCCCCATTTTCCTACGAGATAATTTAACTATGTTATTACTTTCTCTTCTCTTCCTTTTTCCCCTGTTCCTGGTAGCCTACTTAGCCCTTTAGAAATGCAAATATAACCTTTCAGCTCCCCTCAGCAGACATTCCCTACAGGGCGAGTTATCTAACTGTGGCTCCAAGAGGGCTCTCTCCTGAGAGTCAATTTGCACAGTAAAGCAAGCCCCCAGGGCAAGTTCATCTAACTGTGGCTCTAACAGGGCTCTCTCCTGACAATCAATTTGCAAAGTAAAGCAAGCCCCCAGGGAACTCTCATCTCCAGGGGGTCACCTCAGAAGTTGCATCCACTTGGCCACTTTTACAACTTATTTCTGCTCAGGAAGGTGCCAACTCAACTGCCTGGTAGATAACCACCTGGAAGCAGTGGCTGGAGCACCGCCTTTGCTCATTTCCTCCCCTCCCTTATAAAAATGTGCACTTTCTGCTCCAAAGGTGAAGTGGCACATTTAAAGGCAGTAAGCTTTGTGCCCCCTTCCCCCAAGCTAGCTTGGGAATAAATTCACTTTTGTTGTAACAGACTTCACTTTTGTTAATTGAACTCTATATGCAGTTACATGTTCTTCAAATAGCCCTAAAGGGATATGGATTCTCTTACTTGTTGGGTGATACAAAGCTGCCATATAGCAAGTGGCCAGTATGTGCTCCACGGTGATTCTAGTTTGCCAAAAGATGATTAATCTGAAGACAGAGTTAGGTACTTCTGTGACTGCTAAGGAAATGAACAGGGAATTGGCTCTTACAAGAAGGCTGACCCACGTCCACTGGATAGAAGAATGGACAGCCAATCCCCAGAGCTCCCATATGAAGTTGTACTCCATGTTTTCAGCCTGGAATTTTTTGTTCATAGCCTGTAACATAGAAGGCAAGCTTGGACAATTTCTTTTTCTTTTCTTTCTTTCTTTCTTTTTTTTTTGAGATGGAGTCTTGCTCTGTTGCCCAGGCTGGAGTGCAATAGCATGCTCTCAGTTCACTGCAAACTCTGCCTCCCAGATTCAAGTGATTCTCCTGTCTCAGCCTCTGGAGTAGCTGGGATTACAGGCACGTGGCATCATGCCTGGCTAATTTTGGTATTTTTAGTAGAGACGGGGTTTCACCATGTTGGTCAGGCTGGTGGTCTCAAACTCCTGGCCTTGTGATCCGCCCGCCTCAGCCTCCCAAAGTGCTGGGATTATAGGCATGAGCCACTGCACCCAGCTGACAGTTTCTTTTCCTTTCCTTTTCTTTCTTTCTTTCTTTCTTTCTTTTTCTTTTTTTTTTTTTTTTTTGAGACAGAGTCTTACTCTGTCGTCAGGTGCTAGGCTGTACAGTACAGTGGTGCGATTTCAGCTCACTACAACCTCTGCCTCCCGGGTTCAAGCAATTCTCCTGCCTCAGCCTCCTGAGTAGCTGGGACTACAGGCACACACCACCATGCCCAGCTAATTTTTATATTTTAGTGGAGACAGGGTTTCACTATGTTGGCCAGGATGGTTTCTATCTCTTGACCTCGTGATCCGCCCACCTTGGCCTCCCAAAGTGCTGGGATTAGAGGCGTGAGCCACCACACCCGGCCTCCTTTTTTTTATTTCATTTTTTTGAGACAGAGTCACACTCTGCTGCCAGGCTAGAGTGCAGTGGTGTGATCTCAGCCTCCTGAGTCTCTGGGATTATAGGCATGCCCCACCACACCTGGCTAATTTTTTTGTATTTTTAGTAGAGATGGAGTTTCGCCATGTTGGCCAGGCTCGTCTGGAACTCCTGACCTCAAGTCCTCTGCCCGCCTCAGCTTCCCAAAGTCCTGGGATTAAAGGTGTGAGCCACCGTGTGCCTGGCCTTTCAATGAGGAGAACTTAACAGACTGTGACATTGAGGAGAAGGACTGCTGAGGCCTGCAGAGGAGCTGCCATAAATAGCGTTAGCCACATTGACAGTAGACAGGTGTCTGAGCCACATGGCTTGAGGCTGCTTCTATTTCAGCAGGCAGCTACACCAAGCCTCTGACTTAAATCTTAATAGTACCAACAATAGCACAGTGATTCCAGAGCAACGAGCTGTTGGGGCAGCTGTTGTGATGCAGTCCTGTTGAGGGGTACTTGCCTGAGTTCCCACTGAGAAGGCAAGCTACTTCCAGGACATTGTTGGGACATGTTAGAAGGACTTTGCAGCGTATTTCCATATCTATCAGGGAGAAACAATGTACTGAAAGATGATTCTCAAAGGCAGAGCTTTGCAAACTTTTTAACATGTTGGCACATATTGCATAGCATATTTAGACAAACTGAAGACTCTGCTCAGCGATAGCCATCTTGGGAGCTCAGGCTGGTCCAAGCTCCATTTGATTATCCAAGCGCTGAGGGATTCAATATTGAGAGCAGGGCAACCCATTTGAGCACATCAGTTAGAAAGCTGTGCTTAGGCCAGGCGCCGTGGCTCACGCCTGTAATTGCAGCACTATGCGAGGCTGAGGTAGGTGGATCATGAGGTCAGGAGATCGAGACCAGCCTGTCCAAGACTGTGAAACCCTATCTCTACTAACATTAGCTGAAAAACATGAGCAAAACTCCAGCTCAAAAAAAAAAAAAGGCTGTGTCTAATGAACTCAGTAAATTCTTTGTGGGAAGACAATTATAAAAAAAATAATCAAGGACATTTTCAGCAAAGCATAGATTCTAAAATTTGTTTAAATTTTTTCTTTTTCAGAAACTCTACTTACCTTGGAGGTAACACTTTTTAAAAAGAGATGAGTAGCCTGGGTGTGGTGGCTCACACCTGTAATCCCAGCACTTTGGGAGGCCGAGGTGGGCAGATCACAAGGCCAGGAGTTTGAGACTAGCCTGGCCAATACCGTCTAACCCCACCTTTACTAAAAATACAAAAATTAGCCAGGCGTGGTGGCACATGCCTATAATCCCAGTGACCCGGGAGGCTGAGGCAAGAGAATTGCTTGAACTCAGGAGGTGGAGGTTGCAGTGAGCCAAGTTCGTGACACTGCACTCCAGCCTGGGCTACAGAGCAAGACTCCGTCTTGAGAAAAAAAAAACAAAAACCAGGAGGCAGAGGTTGCAGTGAACCGAGATTGTGGTGAGGAAGGAGACCCCAGCATCTGGGATCACCTGCCCCTTGACTAATTTCACTGCATTTCACTAGAAGAAAAGGCTGGCCGACTGGCACCTCCTAAATCACCTTCCTGTAAATAGCAGGCCTGGTGTGGGGGAATCTCTCCAGAAGACATTGTCTTTACTTAAACAAGATCAACCCCCCACCCCACTCCTCCATTGACCAAGACCCTTTCATATGTGATTTCTAAGGCTGTCAACCCAAGAGCCTTTCATATGTGATTTCTAAAGCTGTAAACCCAAGACCCTTTCACTCGTAATTTCTAAGGCTGTAAACCTGAGATTCTTTCATGTGTAATATCTAGAGTATAAGCCAACATAAAGGCAGAGCTTCTCTTTGTTAGGCGAGCTTGGTCATTTAGACAAATTGTCACCTGGCTCCTGGCCATAATAATAAAAAACATGTCTTTCCTTGTTCGAGAGGTCTGTTTCTCTCGGCCGCTCCTGCTTCAGTACCATTGTACTCCAGCCCACGCAACAAGAAGGAAACCGTCTCAAAAAAAGAAGATGAGTTAAAAATTTTACAGAGCAGTCTTAGCCCTGTTTCTATACCTTAAGAACTTTCCAGAATGGAACCATGGCTAATGATTAGAAAGTGAGAGGGGGCCTCTCCTCCCTGAAACCTGCCCTTCTAGACCAAACGCGATAGTTAGATGGAGAGTCTGTCAAATGGAAAGAACCACCCAGCATGAAAACAACGGGCCCATCAAATATGCTTTAAGGGATAACCTTTGTAAGGGTTATTGCCGAGTTTAAAATGAAGAAACTGAGGCCAGTATAAGAAAATTAAATGCCAGTTTATTCAGCTCCCTGGCGAGGTTCTGTGGTCGGGGGAAAGGGGGCCAGAGAAGTCGCGCTGACTTCCTGGGGCTTGGGGGTTTTGTGGCTATGAGTAACTAGCAACAGCAGTGCGCTCTGATTGGCTCTGGGGGAGTGGGATTGGGTCGCTATTGGTTGGTGGGTTGTCTGGTGGGTTTTTTGATGCAAGATTTAGTTAGGGTTGCATCAGCCGGAATTCCCGACTGGAGGGCTGGGTGCACAACTGGGTTCTGAGTGCAGAGCTGGTGCTGAGTGCACAGCTGGGTGGCTGTCGCTGTCCGGGCTCCTGATGAGGCATCCGGCCTTACAACCTTCACTGTAGCCTGCTTCTCTCAGGCCTCCAAGGTAAGGAAAGAGAGCTGGAAGTACTAGCATATAAGAGAATCCTGCGATTCTGCAAGTTAAGGAGGAGAATCATTTGCATAAGGGTAGAAATAACTGGTTTAGAGGTCGTGTCCAGAAGAACGGGTGCTGAACTTCTACTGTTCCCCCTCCTTTCAGAGCCACTGAGAAGGTTCAGTGCCACCTGCTTCCTGACCAGTGTCAAATCCGGGTCATTACAGTCCCTGAACGCTCCCTCCTCCATGCCATCAACCACCCTCTGTCTTGTGGCCTGATATTGACATTTTGCCTAAAATCCAACTGGAGTCTGTGGATTTTCTGACAAGAAAAATTTTAATATAGGCTGGGCACAGCAGCTCATGCCTGTACTCCCAGCACTTTGGGAGGCCGAGGTGGACGGATCACGAGGTCAGGAGTTCGAGACCAACCTGACCAACATGGTGAAACCCTGTCTCTACTAAAAACACAAAAATTAGCCAGGCATGGTGGTGGGCACCTGTAATCCCACCTACTCAGGAGGCTGAGGCAGGAGAATGGCTTGAACCCAGGAGGCGGAGGTTGCAGTGAACCAAGATTGCGCCATTGTACTCTGGCCTAGGCAATAAGAGTGAAACTCCATCTCAAAAAAAAAAAAATTAATATAAATACTAGATAGTGTAACATGTCAATAAGCAATGGTTTTCAAGCAGATGAAATATGCTGTCCTCATCATGGAACTATGGTCTTGAAGAGGTTTCACCCTGGAGTTGCAAAATCTCCTTAGAGGAAATTCTTCTGAAAGAGCCTTGTAACTGCACTGGGACATCTGTTTTCATAGGAGGCCAAGGGAGCAGGTTCATGAGCAGCTGAGAGTCGATTTCATGTTTACAATGTAAACCCTCCATGGTTCACACTTCTCCAGACCCGGATTCTGGCCGAAGAGCATAAAGATGAGTCATCAAAGATGGATAAAGGAAAAACAAAGGGGAAATGAAGCAATATAATGGAGCAAAAATAACTTAAATCAATACAACCAAAAATAGCTAAAATGGGACTCATAGGAGATTAATGAGGAGACCGGCTCCTCATTAGGATGGCTAGAGTCAATCTTTCCCAATTCAACTTTAAGAATTAAAAAATGAGATATGTTGGAAGGCACGTTTCCAATGTCTAATAAAATTTAGAATACTCATACCTTTTGACCAAAAAAGATACTTCTTAGGACTTATTAATATATACCTATGTAAAAGAAGCAGAGATATATTTAATAAGATGAAGGTACAGCCAGGCATGGTGGCTGAGGCAGAATTGCTTGAGTCCAGGAGTTTGAGACCAGCCTATGCAATATGACAAAACTCCTATCTCTCCAAAAAAATACAGAGATTTTCTTTAATTATTATTTTCTAGAGATGGAAATCTTACTATGTTGCCCAGGCTGCTCTGGTTTAGAAGTTGTGCCAAGAAGAGTAAGAGGCTGAGGTGCCAAGAAGTACTAAACTTCTGCTGTTTTTTTTCTTTGAGGCAGTCTTACTCTTGTCGCCCAGGCTGAGTGCAATCGCACAATCTCAGCTCACTGCAACCTCTACCTCCCAAGTTCAAGCAATTCCCCTGCCTCAGCCTCCCACGTAGCTGGGACTATAGGCGCCCACCGCCACGTCTGGCTAATTTTTGTATTTTTAGAAGACATGGGGTTTCACCATGTTGGTCAGGCTGGTCTTGAACTCCTGACCTTGTGATCTGCCTACCTCGGCCCCCCAAAGTGTTGGAATTACAGGTGTGAGCCACCACCATGCCCAGCTTGTTTTTTTTTTTTGAGACAGAGTTTAGCTTTTGTTGCCCAGGCTGGAGTGCAATGGCATGATCTCAGTTCACCAGAGCCTCTGCCTCCTGGGTTCAAGCGATTCTCCTGCCTCAGCCTCCTAAGTAGCTGAGATTACAGATATGGGCCACCACGCCTAGCTAATTTTGTATTTTTTACTGGAGATGGGGTTTCTCCATATTAGTTGGGCTGGTCTCAAACTCCCGACCTCAGGTGAGCTGCCCTGCCTCAGCCTCCCAAAGTGCTGGGATTACAGGCATGAGCCACCATACCTGGCCTAAACTTCTACTGTTTCTCCTCCCTTCAGAGCCTCTGTGAAGGTTCAACGCCACCTGCTTCCTGACCAGTGTCAAATCCGGGCCATTACAGACCCTGAACAGTCCCAGGGACTGTTATCCATTCAGTTTTCTTCAATCAGTTACTGTTTCTTAGACTTTGTTTTTTATTAACCTGTCATTTTCGGGCCAAGTATGGTGGCTCATGCCTGTAATCCCAGCACTTTGGGAGGCCAAGGCAGATGTATCACCTGAGGTCAGGAGTTCGAGACCAGCCTGGCCAACATGGTAAAACCCCATCTCTACCAAAATTACAAAAATTAGCTAGTCATGGTGGTGCACACCTGTAGTCCCAGCTACTAAGGAGGCTGAGGCAGGAGAATCGCTTGAACCCAGGAAGCAGAGGTTGCAGTGAGCCAAGATCTCAACAATGCACTCCAGCCTGGGTGACCGAGCAAGACTCCATCTCAAAACAAAGAAACACCTGTCATTTTTAAAGAGTACAGGCTATTAACCACTTAATTATCCTCTAGTTTGGGTTAGTCTGATGTTTCTTCAAGATGTATGCTTTTTTATTGCAAGGGATACCATGGAAGTAATGATATATTTTTCTTATTACATTACATCAGGGGCACAGGACTTGTGCTTCATTATTGATGATAACTTTTTTTTTTTTTTGAGACAGGGTCTTACTCTGTTGCCCAGGCTGAAGTGCAGTGGTACAATCATGTCTCACTGCAGCCTCAACCTCCCCGGGTTCAGGTGATCCTCCCATTTCAGCCTCCCAAGTAGTTGGGACTACAGGCGCACACCACCACACCTGGCTAATTGTTATATTTTTTGCAGAGATGAGGTTTCTCCATGTTTGACTGGTCTCAAACTTCTGGACTCAAGTGATCTGCCTGCCTTGGCCTCCAGAAGTGCTAGGATTACAGGCATGAGTGCCAAGCCCCAATGATAACATTTATCACTTGGTTAATGTGTTCACCAAGTTTCTCCCCTATGAAATTAATTAATGAGTTCATTGTGTTCACTGATTAATAAATAATTAGTACTTTGTAGTAATATGCCTTAATACTTTTACTATAAGGTAGAACTTTTCCCTCATTTATTCACTCATTTTAAAATTTATATCACTATGTGTTCACATACACTTATTTTACTCTGGGGTTTAATCTGTAACTTCTTTTTTTTTAAATGGAGTCTCGGACTGTTGCCCAGGCTGGAGTGTAGCGGCATGATCTCAGCTCACTGCAACCTCCACCTCCCAGGTTCAAGTGATTCTCCTGCGTCAGTCTCCCGAGTAGCTGGGATTAAAGGTGCCCACCGCCATGCCTGGCTATTTTTTTGTATTTTAGTAGAGACGGGGTTTCACCATGTTGGCCAGGCTGGTCTCGAACTCCTGACCTCATGATCTACCTGCCTCGGTCTCCCAAAGTGTTGGAATTACAGGGGTGAACCCCCACACCTGGCCTCAATCTGTAACTATTATTACAAATAGTTAAATATTGTCTGGATTGTCACAGATTTGACCAGTGGGAGTTCCTTCAAACTGACTCCTATGTCCTTTTGATATGTATCCTTAAATCTTTTTGTTTTCCTTTTAGACACAGGGTCTTGCTATGTTGCCCAGGCTGGAATGGAGTGGTTATTCACAGATACCCTCCTATTACTAATCAGCATGGATATTTGATCTGGTCTATTTCCAGTCTGAGCCAGTTCACCCCTCCTTACGTAACCTGGTGGTCCTCTGCTCCCAAGAGGTAACCATACTGATGCCAAACTTAGCACAGTCACCTGACTGGCATAGCACACTATAGCGTAGAACTCCTGGATGCAGTGATCCTCCTGCCTTAGTCTCCTGAGTAGTTGGAACTACAGGCACACACCACCACACCAGGCACCCTTCAATCTTAGAGTTCTTTCTTTCTAACTCTCTGGCAAAACAAGATATATCTGGCTTATCTTGAATTTTCTCTGTCACAGCCAGAGAAAGACATTTCTCCAAGGAGCACTGGTTCTTTTTATGTGACAATGGTACTTAGAAACCAAGATCTGGATGGTAGGTGTGTTCACTACCATGGAGAAACTTTTCAAGAGGAGATTGAGTGACAATCAGTTTTACTGTTACATTTCTTCATTTTGCTCAGTGATATCTCCAAGATTTCTCTCTGTGCCAGATAGCTTCTATTTATTTGCCCCACCACATCCAGTTTCTAGCTTTCTCTGTGTTGCTCTCTTCCCAAGAGCCTGAATGGTATGGACCATAATGGTCAGTTGCCAAGTCCACAAGTCCACTGTCATTCAGATTGAGTTCAGCCAGTGCAGAGCCTCAGTAAGAAAAAAGAAGAAAGTGGGCCAGGCACAGTGGCTCATGCCTGTAATCCCAGCATTTTGGGAAGCTGAGGCGGGTGGATCACCTGAGGTCAGGAATTCAAGACCAGCCCGGCCTACATGGTGAAACCCTGTCTCTACTAAAAATACAAAAATTAGCTGGGTGTGGTGACACATGCCTGCAATTCCAGCTACTTGGGAGGCTGAGGCAGGAAAATCACTTGAACCTGGGAGGCAGAATTGCAGTGAGATGAGATTATGCCACTGCACTACAGCCTGGGCAAGAGTGAAACTCCATCTCAGAAAAAAAAAAAGAAGAAGAAGAAAGAGGAGAGGAAAGTTGGGGTATTTATTGCCCTGTCTCCCTTCTTGCCAGTTATCTTTGAATTGGCTGTATCCTTCAACTGGAACCTCTCATTTTTCACAGGCCCTCTAACTCTACTGTTCCTGGTAACTGCTTTCCAAACCTTCCTTCAGGCAGTAAGCTCCGTGCTCTACTGAATTCAGACCTTTTTAAATAAACCCTCCTCACATGATCTGAGGTAAAACGGCCATCTGTTTCTATTGGGATGCAGACACTCTCTGGGTGAAAACATGAATGCTCCAAAGTTGCTTTCCCTGTTTCCCAAGATATGTGGTCGCCAATGATTCAAAAAACAAGACTCCTTGTGAAGCTGCAACTCTAGTATGAAAGCCTTCCTGTCTCAGGGCAAGCATTGGCAAACTTTTTCTGTAAGGTTGCCAGACAGTAAATGCTTTGGGCTTTGAGCTATACAGTCTCTGTTGTAGCTTCTCTACTCTGCCATTGCAGTGCAATAGCAATGAGAGAAAATAGGTAAACAGATGGGCTTGCTCCTGACATACAAGGAACACTCGTAAGGGTTCTAATTCAGTCAAATGTGTGTGGTAGGATTTTGTTAGATATTGTTTATACAGTCAAGGAACGTATTTTGTAAGCTTCATTTTACAGATTGGGAAACTGAAAATTTATTGAGGTCAATGATTTGCCCTATGTCTTATGCAGTGGCAGTAGCAATAATAATACTCAGATACTAAATTATTTGTTCCTGTGAAGGTAATATTATTGTGGAGAACAGTTGATAGAATAGAGGTTTTTTTTTTTTTGAGATGGAGTCTCACTCTGTTGCCAGGCTGACTAGAGTGCAGTGGTACAATCTTGGCTCACTGCAACCTCCACCTCCCAGGTTCAAGCTATTCCCCTGCCTCAGCCTCCCGAGTAGTTGGAACTGCAAGTGCTTGCCACCATGCCCAGCTAATTTTTTGTATTTTGTTAGAGATGGAGTTTCACCATGTTGGCCAGGTCTCCTGACCTCGTGATCTCCTGACCTCGTGATCTGTGATCCGCCTGCCTCGGCCTCCCAAAGTGCTGAAATTACAGGCGTGAGCCACTGCACCCGGCCTGGAACAGAGATTTTTGAGGCTAGGAGGTTTTAAGGGTTTGTTGGAAATCATACCATCTATTGGTAGGCTTAGCTCTAGACAAACTGTAGCATTATATGGCTGTGTATATTATAACAGTATGACCAGAGGAAGGAGTGTGACATTTTGAGTGTCTTCCTAACTAGGTTCTTTACTATCAAAGAGCTACTGAATCAAGTCATTCTGAAGTCATCTTTACCTTTAAACTTTCCAGTTCTAGTTATAATTAAATAGTTTGAGCTGGGCTTTCTGTCTTGCTACTGAAAGCATTCTAATAGACAGCCAGAGCTTCCTGCTGTTTATTGATCAAGAAGCCAAAAGAAAATATTTAGCAACCAGAAGCTATTGAGTGCATAATACCGTGGATATATGTTTATTTTATCCTGATTTTTCTTTCTGAAATGCTATAAGCTTTTCAGCTTAAAAACTTATAGCAAAAGTGAAAACGTTTGTTTCACATATTCAGGAAAACTCATTAAAATTTGTAATTACTCAGGTATTATTTAACTTGTAGTATACTTGATTATATGTGTTGCATGAAAACTATCCATAACTTAGAGCGAAAGCAGGTTATATAAAATTATGTTGAAAAGATCTTTAAATGAATTTTATAGTCTACTAGCAGTTTGCCCATCTAGGCAGTAATGAACCATTTATTGAATGTCCACTAAGTGCAAACTAGAATCAGTGGAATTAGAACAGACAAAGTGTGCAATCCAAACACAGCAAGAAGCAGTGGAGTTCCAGCATGGTCACTTTATGACCATTTTATCATCACCTTCTTCTTTTTTGAGACGGAGTCTCACTCTGTCACCTATGCTGGAGTGCAGTGGTGTGATCTTGGCTCACTGCAACCTCCACCTCCCGGGTTCAAGCAATTCTCCTGCCCCAGCACCCCCAGATAGCTGGGACTACAGGCATGTGCCACCATGCCCGGCTAATTTTTTGGATGGTCTGGATCTCCCGACCTCATGATCCGCCCGTTTCAGCCTCCCAAAGTGCTAGGATTACAGGCATGAGCCACCGTGCCTGGTCCATCACCTTTTTAAAAACCTAGTGTCTATTGGTGAAATGCCTACTTGTTATTTATCAAATGAATTTGGGAAGGGAATGATTGACAGCTGTCACAGTCTATTTTGTACTGCTATAACAGGGTAATTTATAAAGAATAGACCTTTATTATTTCTGGAAGCTGGAAAGTCCAAAATCAAGGCATTTGGTCTGGTGAGGGCCTTCTTGCTATATCCTCACATAGCAGGCAGAAGGGCAAGCCAGCCAAATGCTGCATGAATTCATGCCTCTTTTCAAAGGACCTTAAATCCATTAAAGATGGAGCAGCTCTTATGGCCTAATCACCTCTTATAGGTCCCACTTCTTAATACTATCATGTTGGCAACAATTACATTTTGGAGGGCACCCATTCAAACCATAGCAATGGCCTACCTGCCTGTCTTCCTTCCTTCCTCCCTCCCTCTTCTCTCTTCCCCTCCCCTCCCTCCGCTCCCCTCCCCTCCTCTTCCTTCTGTTCTTTTTTCCTTTTTCTGTTCATAAATGTTCTTCCACCACGTGGCTGTGCTGGAGTCTCTGAGCCTACTGAGGCTCAAAACGCTGCCCAATTTGCGAATCATTCATCAAACCATAGCAATGGCTTTTCATTTATTTGCAAGCAAAGTAATAGCAATTCTATAGTGAAAATACTCTTGCTATTCCAATAAGAAAAATGTGGAGGCTGGGGTAGGGAGTGGGTAAGCATTCCAAATGTTTTTAATGCTTTGCCCAGTCTATTAAGTTTCTTTGTTTTGCTGGAATACCTAAGTCAATGAATTCAGTATTGATTTATTTCAAAGGCTTGAAGGCTTGAAGCCTTGAGAGAGAATGGAAAGAAGGAAAGATTTTTCTCCACTGTATGAAGCCTTGAGTCATAGAAACTATAGCCATGAAAAGCACATCAGAGACATCTTTGTTCCTTGTTAAAACCTGTAGAAAATAACTCTATGGCTAAGGTTGAAAGGTATATTACTGATAAGTGAGAAGATTTATCATTTAAGCAGGATTTCTTAATCCCACCCAAGTAAACTAGACTATATCATGATCATGCTGGAGCTCCACTGCTTCTTGCTGAATTTTTCAGGTTACACACTTTGCCTGCTCTAATTCCACCGGTTCCAGCTTGGAGTTAGTGGACATTCCATCAACAGTTCATGACTGACTACCTGGGCAAATTAATGGACGATTGTATCATTCATTTGAGGATCTTTTCAATTTAATTTTTACTCTAACACATCCCATCAGGCATGTTAAGTATTTTAGTTCCATTTCTTTTTTCAATTATAAAAAAATAAGTGGTGGCCCAGAGGCAGAAGCTCACGCCTATAATCCCAGCACTTTGAGAGGCTGAGGTGGGTGGATCACAAGGTCAGGAGTTTGAGACCGGCCTGGCCAAGATGGTGAAACCCTGTCTCTACTAAAAATACAAAACAAAACAAAAAACAAACAAACAAAAAACTAGCCAAGTGTGGGGGCACATGCCTGTAATCCCAGCTACTTGGGAGGCTGAGACATCAGAATCCTTTGAACCTGGGAGGCGGAGGTTGCAGTGAGCCAAGATCACACCACTGCATTCTAGGCTGGGCGACTGGGTGATTCTGTCTCAAAAAAGAAGAAATTTAAAAATTCATACCTATACCAACTTTCTTTTTTTTTTTTTTTGAGAAGGAGTTTCTCTCTTGTTACCCAGGCTGGAGTGCAATGGCACAATCACTGCAACCTCCGCCTCCTGGGTTCAAGCAATTCTCCTGCCTCAGCCTCCCGAGTAGCTAGGACTACAGGTGTGCGCCACCATGCCCAGCTAATTTTTTTATTTTTAGTAAAGACGGAGTTTCACCATGTTGATCAGGATGGTCTCGATCTCTTGACCTCATGATCCACCCACCTGGGCCTCCTGAAGTGCTGGGATTATAGGCGTGAGCCACCACGCCCGGCCACAATAACTTTCTAAGTAGGTAGTATTATTTTCCTTATTTTATAGATGAGAAAACTATATAAGTTATATTGCCTGTGAAGCTATATAAAATACATGCATTTATATAGAGGGACATTAATAAGGAAATTTAATAAGGAAAATAGAGACATTAGGCCAGGCAGAATGTCTCATGCCTATAATCCTAGTACTTTGGGCAGCTGAAGTGAGAGGATTGCTTGAGCCCAGGAGTTCCAGACAAGCCTGGGCAACATGGCAAAACCCTGTCTCTACAAAATACAAAAATTATCTGGATGTGGTGGTGCATGCGTATAGTCCCAGCTACTCAGAAGGCCAAGGTAGGAGAATTGCTTGAGCCCACAGGTGGAGGTTGCAGTGAGCCAGGATCATGCCACTGCACTCCAGCCTGGGTGACCGAGTGAGACCTGATTTTTTTTTTTTAAAGTGTCACACTGAAGGTTCTTCTGTTGTGGAGCAGGCAAAGCCCCCACACCCTACATCAGCTCACAGTGGATTCCTCCCGAATGGCCAATGTATTCTTTAATCAGCTCAGTAGACTAGGTCAATATTTAGATTTTAAAGCTCTCATTCCTGACTGAATGTCCACAAACAGAACAGCAAAAATGTTTTATAAAATGTCTCCTATATGATTTGTATTGATTAGCAAGTTTCCATCACTTAATCATTTTGACAGTAAAAGAAACCTTCAGGAAATGTCTAACAGACATTTTATTTTCAGCAGTGAAGCGTGTAGGAAAAATAACATTTTGTTCATTACTCATCGTGTCGATGATGCATGAGTGAAGAGTGCTTCACAGACCGGCGTGTGCATTACCCAGTTGCTGGTACAGACACAAATAAAGATAAATCTTCTCAAAGGAAATTAAGTGAAGCCAGCGGGCCATTAGCTAATACTCTTGAAACACTTTATTCTAGTCATATAGAGAAAGGATTGAAAGATGGACATTTAAGATCTGGCAAGATACGCAAGGTAATCATCCAAAGTAAAGTTGTTTGTTACCTCACTTCTCTATTTTCCTGCAGATAATATATTACATCTATTGAAATATATGAAGAGCTAAGCAAAAATTGTACCAGACATAAATTCCTTAATTGAATGATGAATATAGAATTGCAGTGTGGGTTGTTTATAAACAGAAACATCATGTTGGAGTTAAAAGAAGGACATTAATTATTTTCCAAGCCATAAACATGAAGGGACTTGAGAAGGAAAGCCACAGAGAGAGACTGAAGCTTCGAATCAACCAGATGAACAAATAATGGCCTCAGTATTTGAACTGCGCAACAGATGGAGTACTTTCTCTTTTTCACACATGGCCTTCCCTGACCCCTTCCTCCTCTGAGATACGGTATTTTTCCAGGGCTGAATCTTCCTAAGGTGGCACTACCAGCAAAAACAGGGCAGCCCACTGACATCGACAGGGACCTGCAGGGTTTCTAAGGGGTTACTTTCTCTCCCTGTGATGAGGTTCTGTTGATTCCCTGAGTGACACTTGCTCTTTTTTTTTTTTTTCAAGAGGGACTCCCTAAGTGCTGGGATTACAGGCATGAGTCACAACACTCAGCTATTTATTTATTTATAGAGATAGAGTCTGACTCTGTTGCCCAGGCTGGAGTGCACTGGCATGGTCTCAGCTCACTGCAACCTCCACCTCTTAGGTTCAATTGATTCTCCCGCCTCAGCCCTCCAAGTAGCTGGGATTACAGGTACCCACCACCACACCTGGCTAATTCTTGTATTTTTAGTAGAGACGGGGTTTCACCATGTTGGCCAGGCTGATCTCGACCTCCTGGCTTCCAGTGATCCACCCACCTTGGCCTCCCAAAGTGCTGGCATTACTCGTGTAAGCAACAGCACCTGGTGACACGTGCTTTTAGCTTTGCAGGCCAAAGGGCATATTTTCATCCATGTCTTCATGTATTTCATCCATTTTCAAGTTTGCAAGTGCAGTTTAAACTTTGTTCACATGTTCCTCTCTTCTCCAGTGCTGGTGAAATGTTTTAACCAATTTCTAGTGAGAAAAATTAGAGTTATTTGCTTGAGCAAAATTTGTCATTGTTGCTTACATTCCTATAAGTGGGCTTAATTGCCAAGTTTTAAATATTTAAAGCAAGAAATCAATCTCCATCAATATTTTCACTGAAGTAATAATAGAAGTAAGATACAGTAACTGGGAAGAGACTCCGCCGCAGGGCGTGGCGGAGACCACAGCAGAGCCTGCAGGAACAGCGCGAATCACACAACAGCAGGGCGGAGCCTCGGCAGCCAAACAGTGGCTAGTCTGCCTTCTAGCTGGGCAGGACACCTGATTGAACATCCAAAAATAAAGCCCAAACCCCTCAACACAGAGCATTTGAGGAAAAAAAAAAAGGGTTTTTTAATGAGCTCTGTTGCAGAAGAATAAAACATAGCAGCCTAACAGCCCTGAATGAACAACAGAGTGCACAGCTCAGCAATTAAACCCCTATAAAGTACAAACTGTCTCCTCAAGCAGCTCCCTGACCCCTCTATATCCAAAAGACTGACATTAGGCAGGCATCATCCTGGGACAAAGAGAGCAGAAAAAGAAACTGGTAGCATCCCTCGCTGTGCCACAGCTACTAGAGGTGCACCCCAGACAAGCAGGGTCTGGAGCGGACCTCAGCAGTCGTACAGCGAAGGGGCTAGACTGGTAGAAGGAAAACCAAGCAACAGAAATACTTCATCATCAACATTCTGGGTGTCCACTCAGAGACCCAAACGAAAAGTCAGCAACTACGCAGACAACCAGCGGACAAATCCACAAAGATGGGAAGAAACCAGCGCAAAAAGGAGGAAAACACCCGAAACCAGAACACCTCGCCTCCTAGAAAGGACCAAAACTCCTCACCAGCAAGGGAGCAAAGCTGGACGGAGAATGACTGTGACGAAATGACGGAATTAGACTTCAGAAGATGGATAATGAGAAACTTTTGTGAGCTAAAAGATCATGTATTAAATCAATGCAAAGAAACTAAGAACCTTGAAAAAAGATTTGAAAAAAGATTCGAGGAAATGATAACAAGAATGGATACCTTAGAGAGGAATATGAATGAATTAAAGGAGCTGAAAAACACAATACGAGAACTTCGCGAAGCAAACACAAGTTTCAATAGCCGAATTGACCAAGCAGAAGAAAGAATATCTGAAGTCGAAGACCAACTCAATGAAATAAAACGAGAAACCAAGATCAGAGAAAAAAGCGCAAAAAGGAATGAACAAAGTCTCCAAGAAATGTGGGACTATGTGAAAAGACCTAACCTACGTTTGATAGGTGTACCAGAAGGGGACGAAGAGAATGAATCCAAGCTGGAAAATACTCTTCAGGACATCATCCAGGAAAATTTCCCCCACCTAGCAAGACAGGCCAACACTCAATTGCAGGAAATACAGAGAACACCACAAAGATATTCCACAAGAAGAGCAACCCCAAGGCACATAATCGTCAGATTCAACAGGGTTGAAATAAAGGAGAGAATACTAAGGGCAGCCAGAGAGAAAGGTCGGATCACCCACAAAGGGAAGCCCATCAGACTCACAGCAGATCTCTCGGCAGAAACACTACAAGCCAGAAGAGAGTGGGGGCCAATATTCAACATTCTTAAAGAAAAGAACTTTCAACCCAGAATTTCATATCCAGCCAAACTGAGCTTCAGAAGTGAAGGAAGAATAAAATCCTTTGCGAACAAGCAAGTACTCAGAGATTTTGTCACCACCAGGCCTGCTTTACAAGAGCTCCTAAAAGAGGCACTACACATAGAAAGGATCAATCAGTACCAGCCATTCCAAAATCACACTGAATGCTAAAGAGCTTCAACATAATGAAGAATCTACAACAACTAACAGGCAAAACAGCCACTTAGCATCAAAATGGCAGTATCAAATTCACACATAACAATATTAACCCTAAATGTAAATGGACTAAATGCACCAATCAAAAGACACAGACTGGCAAATTGGATAAAAATCCAAAACCCATCAGTGTGCTGTATCCAGGAAACCCATCTCACATGCAAGGATACACAAAGGCTCAAAATAAAGGGATGGAGGAAGATTTACCAAGCTAATGGAAAGCAAAAAAAAGCAGGAGTTGCAATTCTCATCTCTGATAAAATAGACTTTAAAGCAACAAAGATCAAAAGAGACAAAGAAGGCCATTACATAATGGTAAAAGGATCGATACAACAAGAAGAGCTAATGATCCTAAACATATATGGACCCAACACAGGAGCACCCAGATACATAAGGCAAGTTCTTAATGACTTACAAAAGGACTTAGACTGCCACACAATAATAGTGGGAGACTTTAACACTCCACTGTCAATACTAGACAGATCAACCAGACAGAAAATCAACAAGGATATCCAGGGCTTGAACTCAGACCTGGAGCAAGCAAACCTGGTGGACATTTACAGAACTCTCCACCCCAAATCCACAGAATACGCATTCTTCTCAGCACCACATCACACCTACTCTAAAATTGACCACATAATTGGAAGTAAAGCACTGCTCAACAAATGCAAAACAACTGAAATCATAACAAACAGCCTCTCAGACCATAGTGCAATCAAGTTAGAACTCAGAATTCAGAAACTGACCCAGAACCGCACAGCTTCATGGAAACTGAACAACTGGCTCTTGAATGTTGACTGGGTAAACAACGAAATGAAGGCAGAAATAAAGAAGTTCTTCGAAACCAATGAGAACGAAGACACAACGTGCCAGAACCTCTGGGACACATTTAAAGCAGTCTCTAGAGGAAAGTATATAGCAATAAGTGCCCATATGAGGAGAATGGAGAGATCCAAAATTGACACCCTATCGTCAAAATTGAAAGAGCTAGAGGAGCAGGATCAAAAAAACTCAAAAACCAGCAGAAGACAAGAAATTACTAAGATCAGAGCTGAGCTGAAGGAGATTGAGACACGAAAAACCCTTCAAAAAATCAATAAATCCAAGAGCTGGTTTTTGAAAAGATCAACAAAATAGACAGGCCACTAGCCATATTGATTAAAAATAAAAGAGAGAACAACCAAATAGATGCAATAAAAAATGATAAAGGGGAAATCACCACAGATTCCACAGAAATTCAAACCATCATCAGAGAATATTACAAACAACTATATGCGCATAAACTGGTAAACCTGGAAGAAATGGATAAATTCCTGGACTCCTGTGTCCTCCCAAGCCTAAACCAGGAGGAAGCTGAAACTATGAATAGACCAATAACAAGGTCTGAAGTCGAGGCAGCAATTAAGAGCCTACCTCACAAAAAAAGCCCAGGTCCAGACGGGTTCACAGCCGAATTCTACCAGACACACAAGGAGGAGCTGGTACCATTCCTTCTAAAACTATTTCAAACAATCCAAAAAGAGGGAATCCTTCCCAAATCATTTTATGAGACCAACATCATCCTGATACCAAAACCCGGCAGAGACCCAACGAGAAAAGAAAACTTCAGGCCAATATCCATGAAGAACATAGATGCAAAAATCTTCAATAAAATATTGGCAAGCCGATTGCAACAGCAAATCAAAAAACTTATTCATCATGATCAAGTAGGATTCATCCCAGGGATGCAAGGCTGGTTCAACATACGCAAGTCTATCAACGTAATTCACCACATAAACAGAACCAAAAACAAAAACCACATGATTATCTCAATTGACGCAGAGAAGGCATTTGACAAAATTCAACAACCCTTTATGCTAAAAACTCTCAATAAACTCGGTATCGATGGAACGTATCTCAAAGTAATAAAAGCTATTTATGACAAACCAACAGCCAATATCATACTGAATGGGCAAAAACTGGAAGCATTCCCTTTGAAATCTGGCACTAGACAAGGATGCCCTCTCTCACCACTCCTATTCAATATAGTACTGGAAATTCTAGCCAGAGCAATCAGGCAAGAAAAAGAAATAAAGGGTATCCAAATAGGAAAGGTGGAAGCCAAATTGTCTCTATTTGCAGACGACATGATAGTATACCTAGAAGACCCCATTGCCTCAGCCCAAAAACTCCTGAAACTGATAAACAACTTCAGCAAAGTCTCAGGATATAAAATCAATGTGCAAAAAATCACAAGCATTCGTCTACACCAATAACAGACTTAAAGAAAGCCAAATCAAGAGTGAACTGCCATTCGCAATTGCTACAAAAAGAATAAAATACCTTGGAATACAACTCACAAGGAACGTAAGGGACCTCTTCAAGGAGAACTACAAACCACTGCTCAACAAAATCAGAGAGGACACAAACAGATGGAGAAACATTCCATGTTCATGGTTAGGAAGAATTAATATCGTGAAAATGGCTATACTGCCCAAAGTAATTTACAGAACCAACGCTATCGCCATCAAGCTACCATTGACTTTCTTCACAGAACTGGAAAAAACCACCATGAACTTCATATGGAACCAAAAGAGAGCCCGCATAGCCAAGTCAATTCTAAGCAAAAAGAACACAGCAGGGGGCATCACACTACCGGATTTCAAACTATACTACAAGGCTACAGTAATCAAAACAGCATGGTACCGGTACCAAAACAGAGATATAGACCAATGGAACAAAACAGAGGCACAGGAGGCAACACAACATACATACAACTATACAATCTTTGATAAACCTGACAAAAACAAGCAATGGGGCAAGGATTCCATGTTTAACAAATGGTGTTGGGAAAACTGGCTAGCCATGTGCAGAAAGCAGAAACTGGATCCCCTTCCTGACACCTTACACTAAAATGAACTCCAGATGGATTAAAGACTTAAACATAAGACCTGGCACCATAAAAACCCTAGAAGAAAACCTAGGCAAAACCATTCAGGACATAGGAGTAGGCAAGGACTTCATGAACAAAACACCAAAAGCATTGGCAACAAAAGCCAAAATAGACAAATGGGACCTAATGAAACTCCACAGCTTCTGCACGGCAAAAGAAACAGTCACTAGAGTGGATCGGCAACCAACAGAATGGGAAAAAATTTTCGTAGTCTACCCATCTGACAAAGGGCTGATATCCAGAATTTACAAACAACTCAAGCAGATTTACAGGAAAAAAACAAACAAGCCCATTCAAAAGTGGGCAAAGGATATGAACAGATACTTTACGAAAGAAGACATATATGAGGCCAACAATCATATGAAAAAATGCTCATCGTCACTGGTCATCAGAGAGATGCAAATCAAAACCACATTGAGATACCATCTCATGCCAGTTAGAATGGCGATCATTAAAAAATCTGGAGACAACAGATGCTGGAGAGGATGTGGAGAAAAAGGAACACTTTTACACTGTTGGTGGGAGTGTAAATTAGTTCAACCATTGTGGAAGACGGTGTGGCGATTCCTCAAGGCCTTAGAAATAGAAATTCCATTTGACCCAGCAATCCCATTACTGGGTATATATCCAAAAGACTATAAATCGTTCTACTATAAGGACACATGTACACGAATGTTCATTGCAGCACTGTTTACAATAGCAAAGACCTGGAATCAACCCAAATGCCCATTGATAATAGACTGGATTGGAAAAATGTGGCACATATACACCATGGAATATTATGCAGCAATCAGAAATGATGAGTTTGTGTCGTTTGTAGGGACATGGATGAATCTGGAGAACATCATCCTCAGCAAACTGACACAAGAACAGAAAATGAAACACCGCATATTCTCACTCATAGGTGGGTGATGAAAAATGAGAACACATGGACACAGAAAGGGGAGTACTAAACACTGGGGTCTATTGGGGGGAAAAGGGGAGGGCCAGTGGGAGGGGAAGGTGGGGAGGGATAGCCTGGGGAGAAATGCCAGATATGGGTGAAGGGGAGAAGAAAAGCAAAGCACACTGCCATGTGTATACCTACGCAACTGTCTTGCATGCTTTGCTCATGTACCCCAAAACCTATAATCCAATAAAAAATTAAAAAAAAAAAGATACAGTAACTGAAGTAAGATATTGACACCATTGCAAAAGACACACAAAACAATTTCAAATTAATACATGTGTTAATTGTCCTTCTCAGTTGGGGCGGCCGTCCCCTCTGGGCTTTATTCTGGCATATATAATTTTGCATTTTTATACTGGTTTGTCTTAGAAATACCCTCAGGGATAAAGAATTGGGTCTTTGTGCGCGAGACGCTGTGGCTTACACCTGTAATCCAGTGCTTTGGGAGGCCGAGATGGGCGGATCACAAGGTCAGGAGTTCAAGACCAGCCAGGCCAACATGGTGAAACCCTGTATCTACTAAAGATATAAAAATTAGCTGGGCATGGTGGCATGTGCCTATAATCTCAGCTACTTGGGAGGATGAGGCAAGAGAATTGCTTGAACCAGGACTCGGGGGGGCAAATGTTGCAGTGAGCTGAGATCCTGCCACTGTACTCCAGCCTGGGCTACAGAGTGAGACTTTGTCTCAAAAAACAAAAAATTGGGTCTTTGTTTAATTATCTGTAACAACTGGTGTAATGCCAAGTAGGTACTGAATTTGTCTTAAGATGATCAGTCTGACAATAGATAATAAGTATGGCTACTGGAGCTTGAGACAATATACAAAATAAATCTATATCTGATCCATATTTATCAAATGTGATCACCACCATCAGTGTAATAACCGTGCCCAAAAGAAAACACATCTGTTCATACAAACTGGCAGTGTGTAATTCTGGGCCCAAGGCTCATGTAATAAAGGACAGAGGCTGCCATCTGTCCTCAAGACGCAGAACTTGGGTTCTAATTTACAAAGTGCGCAACTTGAGTGCTCATGCACCACGTATAAGCCTCAATTCCTCATATGCTAAATAGGCACGTGTGCTAGACAGAATTATGACCTGAACCCCTTTCCCAAAGCCATGGACATCTTCGGGAAGCAGAGCAGGTCATCATTCTGTGGAGCACACGTGCCTATTTAACATACAAGATTTCCAAAGACTGTACATGTGTTATTTTGCATGGCAAGATATTTTGCAGTTTTAATTAAGGTCTTTGCAGATGTGATTAAGAATTAAGGATTTTAAGTTGGGGAGCTCATCCTGGATTATCTGGGAGGGTTCAGTGTAATCACAAGGGTTCTTATAATACAGAAAACAGGGAGGCAGGCAAGTGACAGGAGATGCAATGATGGATGTGTATGAGTGATGCAGGTCAGAGTGATGCAGGGCCCACAAGCCAAGGGAGGTGAGCATGCTCTAGAAGCTGGATCAGGCAAGGAAACAGAGCTTCTCCTAGAACCTGCAGGAGGACCATACCATACCCTGATTTCTAGACTTCTGATCTCTAGACATTCAAGAGAATACATTGAGGTGGTTTCAGTCACCAACTGTGTGGTGATTTGTTACAGCAGCAGTAGGAAATGAATACAGGTCACTAATAATTTCTTTGTAGGGTTATGTATGGAGTAAATGAAAATAGCCATTTAAGACTTCATAATAAATAAATAAATAAATAAATAAATAAAGCAGGAGTTGCAATTCTCACATCTAATAAAACAGATTTTAAAGCAACAAAGATATAGTGGTAAAAGGATCAATGCAACAATAAGAGCTAACGATCCTAACACCCAGATACATAAGACCTATAAAGAGACTTAGACTCTCTAGACTCCCACACAATAATACTGGGAGACTTCAACATCAATATTAGATAGATCGACAAGACAGAAAATTAATAAGGATATCCAGGACTTGAACTCAGATCTGGGACAAGTAAACTTAATAAACATTTATAGAGCTCTCCACTTTAAATACATAAAATATACATTCTTGTCAGTACCATATCACACCTACTCATAGGTTTAAATGAAATATTGATCAGCCATTATTAAGTACGATTATTGGCATAAAAGAGGTTTTCAATACCCATTTTTAGAATAAAGCAACATTCCCGTTCTCTCTCCCTCTTTTTATTCCTCTTCCTCTCCTTCACTCCTTGTTTTCTTTCTTTCCTTCTCTCCTTTCTTTAAAAAAAAAAAAATAGCCGAATTGATCAAGCAGAAGAAAGGATATCAGAGCTCGAAGACCAGCTTAATGAAATAAAACAAGATGACAAGAATAGAGAAAAAAGGATAAAAAGGAATAAGCAAAGTCTCCAAGAAATATGGGACTATGTGAAAAGACCTAATTTATGTTTGATAGGTGTACCTGAATACAACAAAGAGAATGAGTCCAAGTTGGAAAATACTCTTCAGGATATTATTCAGGAAAACTTTCTCAACCTAGCAAAGCAGGACAAAATTCAATTCCAGGTAATACAGAGAACACCACAAAGATATTCCTCAAGAAGAGCAACCCCAAGGCACATAATCATTAGATTCACTAGGGTTGAAGTGAAGGAGAAAATACTAAGGGCAGCCAGAGAGAAAGGTTGGGTTACCCACAAAGGGAAGCCTATCAGACTTACAGCAGATCTCTCAGCAGAAACCCTACAAGCCAGAAGAGAGTGGGGGCCAATATTTAACATCCTTAAAGAAAAGAACTTTCAGCCCAGAATTTCATATCCAGCCAAACTAAGCTTCACAACTGAAGGAAAAATAAAATCTTTTATGAACAAGCAAGTACTCAGAGATTTTATTACCACCAGGCCTGCTTTACAGGAGCTTCTGAAAGAAGCATTACACATAGAAAGGAACAACCAGTATTAGCCTTTCTAAAAATATACCAAAAAGTAAAGATCATCAACATAATGAAGAATTTACATCAACGAATGGACAAAATAGCCAGTTAACATCAAATGGCAGTAATCCTAAATTTAAATAGACTAAATCCCCCAAACAAATGATACAGCTACAACCCAACAGTATGCTGCATCCAGATCCATTTCACATGCAAGGATACACAAAGACTCAAAACAAAGGGATGGAGAAAGATTTACCAACCAACCAGAGAGCAAAAATAAATAAATAAATAAATAGCAGGAGTGTAATTCTCGCCTCTGATAAAATAGATTTTAAAGCAACAAAGATATAGTGGTAAAAGGATCAATGCAACAACAAGAGCTAATGATCCTAACACCCAGATACATAAGACCTATAAAGAGACTTAGACTCCCTAGACTCCCACACAATAATACTGGGAGACTTCAACATCAGTATTAGATAGATCGACGAGACAGAAAATTAATAAGGATATCCAGGACTTGAACTCAGATCCAGAACAAGTAAACTTAATAAACATTTATAGAGCTCTCCACTTTAAATACATAAAATATACGTTCATGTCAGTACCACATCGCACCTACTCATAGGTTTAAATGAAATATTGATCGGCCATTATTAAGCATGATTATTGGCATAAAAGAGGTTTCAATACCCATTTTTAGAATAAAGCAACATTTCCGTTCTCTCTCCCTCTTTTTCTTCCTCTTTCTTCTTCTTCTTCACTCCTTTTTTTTTCTTTCTTTCCTTCTCTCCAAAAAAAAAAAAGACTTCATACTGGGTTGGGCCTAGTGACTCATGCCTGTAATCCCAGCACTCTGGGAGGCCAAGATGGGTGGATCACCTGAGCTCTGGAGTTTGAGACCACCCTGGCCAACATGGTAAAACTCTGTCTCTACTAAAAATATAAAAATTAGCTGGGTGTGGTGGTGCATGCCTATAATCCTAGCAACTGCACTCCAGCCTGGGTAACAGAGCAAGACTCCATCTTAAAAAAAAAAAGACTTCATACTGAGCTGCTGCTGCCTGGAATCTCAGCTATTCAGGAGGCTGAGGCAGGAGGATCACTTGAGCCCAGGTGTTCAAGACCACTGTGGGTAATACAGTCCTCGTCTCATGAGAAACAATAACAACAACATAACAAAACTTTACATAGTACCTAACACACAGAAAGTGTGGGGAAAATGCCGCTATCAGTTAATGAAGCTTTACTTTTGCCTCTAGTGACATAAAACGCAACAGCAGTGCAGATTTTCTGTCTCATCTCTAACTTATATGTGGTAGTCTCAAATAGCAGAAAAGCAACTGTTTCTCTTGACTGCTTTGGTCTGAGATATGTTGACAACAATGAGGCTGGGTGCGATGGCTCAGGCCTGTAATCCCAGCACTTTGGAAGGCCAAAGCACTCCAGCCTGGGTGACTGACAGAGTGGGACTCTGTCTAAAAAAAAGAAAGAAAGAAAGAAAAAGAAAACAACAAAAAAAAAAAAGAAAGAAAGAAAAAGAAAACAACATGAGAGGGACAGGGTTACCTAAACCATCACCCATAACCCCAGAGAGCTCTTCCAGAGTTCCCTACAAAAATGTAAGGAAAAAAGATAAAGTATCTAAGAGCAGAGGCAGAACCTGGAATCCATTAAGCTATGCACTTTACACAATGGAATGCCTGCAACAAGCCTGTGAGTTAGGGTTCCCCAAACTCAGAGAGCTTAAGTAACCTGGCCACCATCACACAGATAGTGCAATGTAAAGTCCACATTCAAATTCCTGTCTGCCTGAATTCAAAGCTCATGATTTTTCTGGAATTCCTTTAGACTTTTTCATAGAAAATGAAGCATTATTTCTATCTTGAAACACCTGTTTCTTTTTCTAAGACATGTTAATATATCTTTAAAAAAATTTTTTTTAAAGAGTCAGGGTTTTGCTCTGTTGCTCAGTCTAGAGTGTAGTGGCTTGATCATAGCTCACTGCACCGTCAAACTCCTGGTCTCAAGCAACATTCCCACCTCAGCCTCCCAAGAGCTGGGACCATAGGCACATGCCACTACACCAGCTAATTTAATTTTTTTTTTTTTTTGAGACAGAGTCTCACTCTGTTGCCCAAGCTGTAGTGCAATGGTGCAATCTCGGCTCACTGCAACCTCCACCTCCCAGGCTCAAGCAATTCTCCCGCCTCAGCCTCCTGAGTAGCTGGGTCTACAGGCACACACCAAAACTCCCAACTAATTTTTGTATTTTTAGTAGAGACGAGGTTTCACCATGTTGGCCAGGATGGTTTCGATCTCTTGACCTTGTGATCCACCTGCCTCGACCTCCCAAAGTGCTGGGATTGCAGGCGTGAGCCACTGCGCCTGGCCAAAAAATTTTTTGATTTTCTTTGCAGAGACAGCGTCTATCTGTGTTGACCAGACTGATCTCAAACTTTCGGAGCTCAAGCGATCCTCCTGCCTCAGCCTCCCAGAGCAACCTTACTGTCCCTTTACTATCATTTTGTGCAGAATCATGTCCCAAGTTCATCAGTGATATGGTGACTGATAAACTATTTTCAGGGCAAATAAGAGTAGTAGTGGTAGTAGTAATAGTAATTCATTTCTTATTATACAGCATTTTTACAGTTTTAAAATAATTTAAAAACACATATCTTGATCTTTTCAGGAGTCTTATGACTCCTGACAGGTAAATCACAGGATTCTTTACTGCTGATAAAGCTTTGAAGTTTGGCTCAGCACGTGGCTCACGACTATAATCCCAGCACTTTGGGAGGCTGAGATGGAAGGTTCATCTCAAACACAGGAATTCGAGACCAGCCTGGGCAACATGATGAGACCCTATCTCCTTAAAAAATAGAAAATTAGCCAGCCATGGTGATATGTACGTGTAGCCCCAGCTACTCAGGAGACTTCAGTGGTAGGATTACTTTTCAGCCCATGAGGTCAAGACTGCAGTGAACCGTGTTAATGCCACTGCACTCCAGTGTGGGTGCAGGGCAAAACCCTCTTTCACGAAACAAACAAACAACTCTGAGGTTCACAGACTGCTTTGCCCAAGGCTCACATCCAAATGACATCGCAGAAACACATCTCCTCCTGCAAAATTTTATACCACATCCATTACACTGGTCTTGGGGAGTGTCTACTCCTTATGGTATGGAAACTGATTTGCAAACTATTACCAGCAGAGTGCCTCAGCTGCAGGCAAACAAGCCCAGCAGTGGACTGAGCCCTGGACCCAAAGCTGGATCTTCTCATGAAGAACATTAGGCTTCTTCCCCGGAGGGTACTAGGGATTGCTTCTAAGGGGTTGAGAGTTAAGTTTTTCTGAAAGCCATTATGAATTTGGTTTTGTTTTTTATTTTTTCCCACACCTCCCTCTTCACAGAAAAGTCACAATGTTTTATAGTCTGCTTAAAACTGTGTTCTCTGTAATAGCTGTAAAGTCTTCACTTAATTATAGTAGGCTCTCCTATTAGTTTTTAGTTGCAATGCTGTAGAAAGAAAATAAGCCCTGTTTCCCTCTGAAGTTCTTTTGTACAAAGGTAGTAGTTTCTCTTCTCTCTCCAAGTTTGGTAGCTTGGACTCATTTGTTTCCAGGAATTTTTCTTTACACAGTATAAGTGTATTCCCACAGCCTTGAGCTAATTACACTGCAGCCAATTCTCTTCCTTTGTCATTATTTACCAGTCCCCTGTCTTTTTTTCTTTTTCCTTTTTGTGGAGAACGGGGTCTCGATATATTGCCCAGGCAGGTCTCGAACTCCTGGGCTCAAGCTATCCTCCCGCCTCTGCCTCCCTAAGAGCTGGGATTACAGGTGTGAGCCACAGTGCCCGGCCAAATAACATGTTCCCTGTCTTTTTTTTCTAGGACATATACATAATTAGTCAAATAAACACACACAGTACTTTGCTGAGAAACATTAAGTTTACCCTGCCCCATGGCTGCTCTGTGGAAGACACCTTTTAGTTTGTAATTAGTAGTAGGTGGGTAACAGCTGCCTACGTGGTAGATTCTTCAGTTACGAGCAAATGTAGAGCACCTGTGTATTAATAAGAATCACCTGTCTAAGAGCAAATAAAAAGGTGGATGAGCCTCTGCTTTCGGCCTTCAGTCTGGCATGCTGTCAGCCTCTCAGCTCTCAGGGTGTTGGTTCATCTGGATAGATCCACTCTGTTACTCTGCTTGGGTATCTGCCTCTCAACACCTTCAGTGCCACCTGAGTGGGGGTCTCCCGACCGAGCTGGTACTCGGTGATACTCCCCTCCCTTTTCATGTAAGTTCACATTTTTCTAAGATGTGGACAAGTTGTTTAGAGAACTCCTAATTCTGAATTCACTTGTTTATTATTACAGGTGTTATTATTGTGGTCCCACCCATGCTTCTTATATGTTTAAATCTTCATTGTTGTTGTTTTTTAAAACTATTTGAAATTCACAAATCACTGAATTTTGTGTCTGGTTCTATTTTTAAAAAATAGTCATATTTCAAATTTTTTCTTTCCCACCTATTTGTATGCTGAGTATTCATTAATGCAAACCATCTGATTTCTGAGCATTTTTATGGATAGAAATTTTGATTATGTTGGTGATTAAAATTGTAGAACTAGAAACACATGATTTTCTTTACTACACCTACACACATTTTAGCTACTCACAGTGATAACATACCATTAGTGAAGCATGTTGAAAGTATGCTACTTACTTTATTCATTCCAGACTTTTTTTTTCACATTTTACTATCTCTGAAATTGAGATGTGTCTTATAATCAATGTGGCAAGAATACAGGATTTAATTAAGTGATTTTTCTTTCTTGGCAGTATGACTTAAAAGAATGCCAAATTTTCAATTTGGTAGCATCTCAGATTTGATTAGATACAATATGTACCAAGAGTACTATTGTATATGTTTTACAAAGTGTCTCATTTAATTCTCTAAAAAATACCATGACATAGACATGATTATTCTTCACATTTCACAGAAGAAGAAAATAGATGAAGTTGCTACCATTTATCAGCTACACCATACCCTTTCTTTCTTTCCTTCTTTCTTTCTTTCTTTCTTTCTTTCTTTCTTTCTTTCTTTCTTTCTTTCTTTCTTTCCTTCTTTCTTTCTTTCTTTCTTTCTTTCTTTTTCTTTCTTTCTCTCTTTCTCTCTTTCTCTCTCTCTCTTTCTCTCTCTTTCTTTCTCTTTCTTTCTTTTTTTTTTTTGAGATGATGTTTCGCTCTTGTTGCCCAGGCTGGAGTGTAACGGCGTGATCTTGGCTCACTGCAACCTCTGCCTCCCAGATTCAAGCAATTCTCCTGCCTTAGCCTCCTGAGCAGCTGGGATTGCAGGCACCTGCCACCAAGCCCAGCTAATTTTCAATATTTTTAGTAGAGACAGGGTTTCACCATGTTGGCCAGGCTGGTAGCAAACTCCTGACCTCAGGTGATCCACCCACTTTAGCCTCCCAAAATGCTGGGATCACAGGTGTGAGCCACCAGGCCCAGCCCACCATACTCTTGTAGCATGCCAATAACGACTAGCTCTCATGGTGGTAGAGGAAGCCTTGATTTGTAGCATTTGCTAATTTCCATGGTATAAATACTTTCATTACAGTCAGTCTCAAGATACCAAGATGAAGTCGCTGAACATAGAATTGGGAAGATATGCATTCAGTTGGCTCATGTTAAGCAGACGTGAGCTGACTGCAGTGTATCGTATATGTTGTGTGTTTTTTCTGGGTCATCTCTCCCAAATCCTTGTTTTTAGTACCACTCATATGCCAAACATGGCAATATTCAACTCTCTACTGGTCATCTGCACTGGCAAGCCCTGCTAGTTCCTCCAATTCAATGGATAAATAGTACCATTCTTACTACTGACATTCTCCTGGAGAATCATAATTGAATGTAAGGAAAGGAAATTTAGAATTGTAATAATAAGATGGCTAAGAGTTGTGAAAGGTGTGAGTTTTTTTCTACTTGCAAGCTAACAAATTAGCCTGCCTATTTTATAGATATTATCACAACATTCCAGAATCAATGGACTTTATTATTCATAGGAAAAGCAGTAGCCCTAGTATTGACTTATTTTTCAGTAGCCTAAGTCTCAATTCCTACCAGGTGATGCGAAGAGGGCCTGTATATAAGATGGGTGACATTACAGGAAAGGAAACCCTTTCGAGGAACCTGATTTTTTTTTTTTTAATTTTTGGAATGGGGTCTCACTCTGTTGCCCATGCTAGAGTCCAGTGGTAAGTCATGGCTCACTGCAGCCTCTATCACCTGGACTCAAGAGATCTTCCCTCCTCAGCCTCCTGAGTAGCTGGGGACCACAGATACATGCCACTATGTCCAGCTCAGTTTTAAATTATTTGTAGAGACAAGGTTTTTTTATGTTGCCCAGACTGGTCTCAAACTTCTGGCCTCAAGTGATCCTCCTCCCTTGGCCTCCCAAAGTGCTCAGATTATAGGTATGTGCCACTGCACCCGACCCTGGCACCATTCATTCTTTTTTTTTTTTTGAGACAGAATCTTGCTCTGTCACCCAGGCTGGAGTGCAGTGGTGTGATCTTGGCTCACTGCAACCTCTACCACTTGGGCTTACGTGATCTTCCCACCTCAGACTCCTGAGTAGCTGGGATTACAGGGGTGCACCACCATGCCCAGCTAATTTTTGTATTTTTAGTAGAGATGGGGTTTTGCCACGTTGGCCAGGCTGGTCTTGAACTTCTGGCCTCAAGTTATCTGCCTGCCTTGGCCTCCCAAAAGTACTGGGATTACAGGCATGAGTCACTGTGCCTAGCCTGAATGAACCATTCTTGATTGAACTCTCTTCATTTGAGCAACTAAGCTAACTGGGCTCTTCTCACCTTGTTAGCCTTTGAATTGATGTTGACCTGGTGCATATGACCCCAGGGTTACCTGAGTTATATCAAATTATACAAATGTTGGTCAGAAACTCAGATACTAAATCCTGGGTACAAAAAGCCAATTGAACTTATATAGCAAGATATTGAGGATTCTTCTTTCACAATAAACCAGAAGGTCAAAAAATGGCCCAAAAAGTTGAGCAAAGTCTCTTCAGAGCCATACCTGAAATACTTCCCATAAGAATTGATTGGATGTCCTGGTGGCTCACATCTATAATCCCAGCACTTTGAGAGGGAAGCTGATGTGGGTGGATTGCTTGAGCCCAGGAGTTGGAGACCAGCCTGGGCAATATAGTGAGACCTCATAACTACAAAAAATACAAAAATTAGTCAGGCATGGTGGTGCATGCCTGTAGTCCCAGTTACTCAGAAGACTGAGGTGGGAGGATTGCTGGAGCTCAGGAGGCAGAGGCTGAAGTGAGCCTAGATCATGCCATTGCACTCCAGACTGGGTGACAGAGGGAAACCTTGTTTCAAAAAAAAAAAAAAAATAAATTTAATTGAACCATAACTCAGACATGCAGAGAATATATATATATGTATTTAGGATAATGTAAAAAATATTTTTCAATAACATTTGAGAGCTAAAGAATGTGCAAATGGGCCAGGTGCAATGGCTTATGCCTGTAATCCCAGCACTTTGGGAGGCCAAAGTGAATGGATTGCCTGAGCTCAGGAGTTCAAGACCAGCCTGGGCAACATGGTGAAACCCCATCTCAACTAAAATACAAAAAATTAGCCGGGCATGGTGGTGTGCACCTGTAATCTCAGGTACTCAGGAGGCTGAGGCAGGAGAATCACTTGAAACTGGGAGAAGGAGGTTGCAGTGAGCCAAGATTGAGAGCCATTGCACTCCAGCCTGGGTGACAGAGTGAGACTCCATCTCAAAAAAAAAAAAAAAAAAGAATATGCAAATGTAACGGTGGCATGAGCAATCTAGATATACCTTTGGGATTTTAAATCCATGGGAACCTTCAAAACCCATTGCTTACTGTAGCCTCATCCGTGACCTGGTCATAAAGATTTATCTCACTTATTTTAGGGCAGTAGCTGTCACTGCAAAGCTTGCCAATACTTCTGAACTAGTTTTAGGCTCCCTATTTGACCTCGTGTTTCCTCCTGTAATACTGACAAAATATACAATTTCACCCAGACAATGAAGTGTTCTCACTACAAAGAAATGATAAGTGTGTGAAATAATGCATATGTTAAATATCTTACGTATATCAAAACTTCATGTTGTACATCGTAAATATATTTAATTTTTACTTATCAATGTAAGAATAATAAAAAATAAAACACAGTAGACAACTTTTGCACTTGGTAGAGCTAGTCACCTAGGTACCAGAAGTATGTAATTGACCAACTAGGTTTGAGCATGCTCTGGAAACAAAAGGGGCTTCAGATCTCAGTTGGAAAGCCCATCAGAAATGAAGAAGAAATTAAGGAACTTGAGGTGCACCCCTACTATCTGGAAAGGGGGCTGCTATAAAGGTTGAGGCCCACACAGAAAGAGAGACTCTGGAAGCTAAAGAAATGCTCCAGGCCAGGAGTGGTGGCTCACTCCTGTAATCCCAGCACTTTGAGAAGCCAAGGTGGACAGATCATTTGAGGTCAGGAGTTCGAGACAAGCCTGACCAACATGGAGAAACCCCATCTCTACTAAAAAGACAAAAAATTAGCCAGGCATGGTGGTGCACTACTGTAATCCCAGCTACTCAGGAGACTGAGACAGGAGAATTGCTTGAACCTGGGAGATGGAGGTTGCAGTGAGCTGAGATTGCACCATTGCACTTCAGCCTGGACAACAAGACTGAAACTCCCTCTCAAAAAAAAAAAAAAAAGCTTCAGCAGCATTTCCTAACAAGAAGCCTTAAACAAGGTTATGGTCCCAACTAAACCCTCAAAAGATAACTCTCTGGAGAGACTCAAAGAGGCCATTACAAAATATCAATTTGCAGTTTCTTGTTTTAAAAAGGAAGAATAGAAAAAATCTGGTTATACTCTTCACACATATAATCTCTAATCCTTTCCAACCAGGCTGGTGGCACCAGATGATTTCAAATAAACATTAGCTAAATTTCTCCATGAAACTACTCCTTATGGTGTGAAAAAATTGCCTGATCTCAAGAGTTTGAAACCAGCCTGGGCAACACAGTGAAACCCCATCTCAACTAAAATACAAAAAATTAGCCAGGCATCAAATCAACATTGATGGGGAAATTTTTTTGTTTGTGTTTTTAAGACAGAGTCTCTCTCTGTCACCAGGCTGCAGTACAGTGGCACTGTCTCAGCTCACTGCAACCTCCACCTCCCAGGTTCAAGAGATTCTCCTGTCTCAGCCTCCTGAGTAGCCAGATCTATAGGCATGTGCCACCACGCCCAGGTAATTTTTATATTTTTAGTAGAGACGGGGTTTCATCATGTTGGCCAGGATGGTCTTCATCTCTTGACCTCATGATCTGCCTGCTTCAGCCTCCCAAAGTGCTAGGATTACAGGTGTGAGCCACCGTGTCCAGCCTGATGGGGAAAATTTTAAAAGATGGCTGAGGTTACTTGTAGGTCATGTGTCACCTGTCAATAACATAATTTTAGAAAAATTGTAAGGGTGGGACACGACCAGGAACCAAAGCTTCAAGGGCCCTTTGAGTGCCTTCCTGCATTGATTTCATTCTCTCCATGGAATTTGAATATATTTTAGTTATTTTGAGTCTATTTTCAGGATGGGTTGAAGCATTTCTATTTTAAAGAGCTACAGCCCTTATTGTTTTTTTTTTTTTTTTTTTTTTTTTTTGAGACAGAGTTTTGCTCTTGTTATCCAGGCTGGAGTGCAATGGCACGATCTCGGCTCACTGCAACCTCTGCCTCCCAGGTTCAAGCAATTCTCCTGCCTCAGCCTGCCGAGTAGCTGGGACTACAGGCGTGCGCTACCATGCCCAGCTAATTTTTGCATTTTTAGTAGAGACGGGGTTTCACCATGTTGACCAGGATGGTCTGGATCTCTTGACCTCATGATCCACCCACCTCGGCCTCCCAAAGTGCTGGGATTACAGGCACTCCAGCCTGGTGACAGAGAGAGACTCTATTTCAAAAAAATAAGGAATTAGTGGTTCGCCTAACTGGGAAGAACAGAAGTGAACTAGCATTCTGACATAAACAGGTCTAGATTAAGCTAATAGGATTTGACCATGGTTTAAGGTGGGAAGAAGAAGCTAACATGATCTTCTGGGTGAGATCCTTTGGGCCAGTTCAATGCAGTGTTATGGTTTCCACTGATGTATCGTTGCTGCTGATGTTTCACATGCTTGTAGTGAGAATGATGATAAAGTTCAGAGGGTCTAAGGTTAAATTTTACAGTTGCATGCTGGTTCAAGGGCAGGATTGATCTTTAGAGGCAACAGATATTTTCAGGTCTTAGGAAAGTTGTCAGGAAAGGATGGGGAGCCTGGATTCAGGGCAAGCAGTAGGAGGAGTCTGTGGAGGGGCAAAAGAAGAAGGATCACAAGGATAGGGCAGAAGAGGGAGGGCTGGATATAGGGAAGCAGCTGAGAACAAGCAGTGGGGAGGTTTACTAGGGAAATGAATCTGGTTTGTTATTGCTTAAGTTTGTCCAATTCCTCATTAGCTTTGGCCGATCGTTTTTTAGTGAACCAATTATTGGATCAGAATTTCATTCAGAGGCCTCCACATAGCAATGAAAACGTAGTGTCCACTGGACATGAGAAAGCTTATTTCCTTTCTTTTCTAAGTTCCCTCTCAAACGAACAATATTGCTTAAGTCAAATGTTTCCCCAGAGCGGCCATTGAAGGACCATGGTGAAGTCATGCATTTAGAAAGAAGTCTCAAGAATTAGGCTTATAATGAGAGTGCCAGTCAGAAGAAGTTTCTCCTGGAAGAGAAGATCTAGACTTACACAGCCCCAGGAGAGGGGCAACAGTTACTTAAAAGTAATGGTTGTACACTTTGTGTCTCAGGCCCCAACCTGATAATGGGCCACCTCTGAATGTGGTGCCCACAATCTGTGCCTCCCAGTATGCAGTAAAACAGAGAGCATGTTCTCTCTGGATCAAAGCCAAGCTTCCAGGGGCAGGGGGAAAAATCGGACAGAAATGCCTTATTCGGTTTTATTGGTAATCCATGACAAAATTTGTCTGAATAGCTATCAGTTTGGTGAGAACCACAAATTCCCCAGTCTATGAGGATGATTTAAAAAAAATTTGCTAATAGGGCCTATACCTGGGCTGTACCTTTTGATTCTCTTTCTGTGTTAAACAATTCTTTTAGACAGCATAATGCAAATTGAAAGCACAAAAAGAGAAAAAATGAGAAGAAATGGACTGAGTAGGGGTGGGGTGTGGTGGCTCATGCTTGTAAACCCAGCACTTTGGGAGGCCGAGGCAGGAGGATCATGAGGGCAGGAGGTGAAGATCAGCCTGGCCAACATGGTGAAACCCTGTCCCTCCTAAAAATACAAAAATTAGCCAGGCATGGTGGTGTGTGTCTATAATCCCAGCTACTCGGGAGGCTGAGGCCAGGAGAATTGCTTGAACTGGGGAGGTAGAGGTCATAGTGAGCTGAGATTGCACCCCTGCACTCCAGCCTGGGCAACAGAGCAAGACTCCATCTCAAAAAAAAAAAAAAAAAAAAAGAAAAGAAAAAAGAAAAAAAGAAAAAGAAAGAAAGAAAAAAGGAAATGGAACTGATGTCACAAAGGAGGCCAAGCCAATGGGAATGAGTAAATAACCTGGGTACCAAACAGAATAAATGGGCAAAGAACTCAATGTAAAACAGCAGAATGCAAGCCTGGTGCTGATTTACCATGAGTCATCAGGGACTCAAAAGCCACAAGCAGCAAGACACAAGGGGCCTTCCTGGAGCCACACCTGACTGAAGCCTGGGGTCTGTGGCAGTGGGCAGTGCAGCTTGTGTCTTGTGAACCTCCAGGAAAAATAGAGAAATAAACAGAGATACCCAAATGAGAATAATCAGAGGCTCTTTAGTCAGAGCTTGCTCTATCCAGGGAGTCAGCCACCATCATTTGTGTTTGGCAGAGACTCAAAGGCAGCCAGGAGAAGAGCAAGATTTATAATGAAAAAACAAAACAAAAAACCACCAAAGGCCTCCAGTATGATTTGATTAGAGGTTGTTGGCATGGGGAAGCTGCAGGCAGGCCAACTAGCAGTGGGCCTCTCCTATGATTAGTTTGGGGAGCATATTTGGCTTCTGCCGGTTGGTCCTGAGTTGGAATAGGCAAAAAATAGGGAACCTGACAGTTACGGGCTAAGTCCTAACTCTCCTGGGCTAATTGCTGCATAGGCTGTGGCTTGGTTTTCTGAACTGGCTGACATAGGTTGTAAGACAGATTTCTATGGTCACATACAGTCTGGGCATCATCTGGAATTCCTGCTTCAGCCTACCAAAATGCTGGAGTTGTAGGTGTGAGCCTCCGCACCTGGCCTCCATTGTTCGTTTGTGTATACATATATATATATATATATATATATATATATATTTTTTTTTTTTTCTTGAGACGGAGTCTTGCTCTGTCCCCCAGGTGGAATGCAGTGCCATGATCTCAGCTCACTGTAACCTCTGCCTCCTGGGTTCAGGTGATTCTCCTGCCTCAGCCTTCCGAGTAGCTAGGACTACAAATATCTGCCACCACGCCCAGCTAATTTTTGTATGTTTAGAAGAGATAGGGTGTTTACCATGTTGGCCAGGCTGGTCTCAAACTCCTGACCTCAAGGGATCTGCCTGCCTCAGCACATGCCTGTAGTCCCAGCTACGCAGGAGGCTGAGGCAGGAGAATCACTTGAACCCCAGAGGTGGAGGTTGCAGTGAGCCGAGATTGCGTCACTGCACTCTGGCCTGGACCACAGAGCGAGACTCTGTCTCAAAAAAAAAAAAAATTTCAAAACCTGATTGTCTACATGGAAGTCCACCCACTTATTGAGTAAATGTCCCTTCCCAGGCTGTCTGAAATATGACCCGTCAGTTCAAAATAGTCTGGCTGTTTCTTATACCACAAAGTAATTTTGAGGATTCAAGTTTGGTTGTCTCTTCAATAGTAACTCTAAGCCCTGAGCACTTACTGATCCTCTGTGGACTTAACTGCTATTCCAATAAAATGGACATGACAATAAAGTTATTTCCTTGAAGACAAAGAACCAAACGAGATGTTCACTTGGGAGTTTCCAGCCCCAAGTCACATGATTGTCCCGTAATTTTTTGATTCTAGGTCTGTCCCTTGGGATGGGCACCAGGCTGCTGGGTTAAACAGGAAGTGGTCACATGCGGCTGTTTCTTCCTCCTGACTTAAGCTGTGGCAGTGCATTCATTCACCCTCAGAGCCATTGTGTGGTGTAGTGAGAAGAGCACTAAACTTGAAGGGGGATCTCCAGTGAGTTACAGTTCTGATATTTAAGAGGTATTTGATTTTCAGTAGGTTTCTTTATATTCTTTGTGTCGCACTGTCCTCATTTGCAAGATGTCATTCTGTCGCCCCAAGGTTGTGGAGAAAGTCAGAGTGTTAGTATGTATCCTCATGTTGATCTTTGGCTTCATTAAAATTCCAGTATTGAGTATAATAAAGTCTGAATTGAAGAAAATGATTCAATTTTTTTTTTCCAGTGCAGAATGCAAAACCTTAAAGAAAATGTAGAGAATCACGGGAAATATTTTTCAGGCACCTCAATCCTAGGCCAGCCAGTGGTATTTCCTAAGTGCCCTGACTAATGGGGAGACCTCAGCTGGTTTATTGGTAGAGATTAGAGGGAGAATATTTCTTTCCCATGTCAGCAGGCGTAGCTCTCTGGTAGGTCATTTCACATCTGCATCTTGTCGTCTGCTTTATAAACCTCTCCTTCTTTGGCGGTTTCCCTCGAGGGGAAACAAGACAGAACATAACTGAGGGAAAGAGAGATTCTCTTTAATGACTCATCATTTTTATTTTGATGTTTTTGTAGAAAAAAAAAAGCACTTACACCATTGTGGATCTTGGGCTTTAGGAAAAAATCCATGAAATGGCTTCAGTATTTTTCTTTTTCTTTCTTTCTTTCTTTTTTTTTTTAAGGGCTGGAGAAAAAGAGCTGGGCTTAAGCAATACCATGAGCAAAGCTTCTATTGGAGCTGCTTTGAGAAGATTTTGGTGACAGTGCCATAGTACATCATTATAGGATCATTTACCTCCTCTGAGGAGGAGGCTCTGGATCAAGGTCCTAACATCTGGGGAGTAGAACATTTTTCTTCTTATTTATTTATTTATTTTTCAGATGGAGTCTCGTTCTATTGCCTAGTCTGGAGTGCAATGGCACGATCTTGGCTCGCTGCAACCTCTGCCTCCCAGGTTCAAGCAATTCTCCTGCCTCAGACTCCCAGCCTCAGACTCCTGAGTGGCTGGGATTACAGGTGCCTGCCACCAAACCTGGCTAAATTTTGTATTTTTAGTAGTGATGGGGTTTTGTCATATTGGCCAGTCTGGTCTTGACTCCTGACCTTGTGATCCACTGGCCTCAGCCTCTCAAAGTTCTGGGATTACAGGCGTGAGCCACCCCACCCAGCCTCTTCTTATTCTTAAACTCCAATTTCATCGGAAGATAGCTTTAGTCTTTACCTTCCTGCTTGACGCTCCTTAGCTCTATTCTGATTCGTATGGATGATTTATAATACAGACAGAAAAGCCCAGGAAGGTTATAGAGTACATGATTGGCGAGGACATGCATGGTGCCATCCAGATCTTAACTTCAGGACTTGGGAGTGTTGGCAGTTGATGACGCTCTGGGAAGTTCCTTAGTGAGAATTGCCCTCAATCTTGAAAAGCCACCTTGCCCAAGATCATTTCCTGAGGGCAGCTCATTTCCTGGGGTGGATCAGCATGGGAGTATAAAGGCAGGGCCTTTTGCTTCCATTTGGGGCAAATCTGAAGAGACGTGGCTCCAGAGTTTCTGGAGGAATGGGATGAGGCCTCTGCTGTGACTGCATCTCACACAGTCCATTCTTCCCCCACTGAATTATTCTGGCTTCTCTCCCCAGCAGGGCGATCCCAGGTGCTTACCAATCCACCCCCTGCACACAAATCTCCATCTCACAAGCTGTGTGACAGGGAACCTAACTGCAACAATGAACAAAACATTTTGGCTGGTTGTGGTGGCTCATGCTTGTAATCCCAGCACTTTGGGAAGCCAAGGCAGATGGATCATTTGAGGTGAATGCACTGCAGACTGGCACGATCTTTTTTTAAGTTTTGACTCCATCTCAAAATTAAAAAAAATAAATAAAATAAATTTAAAAAAATTTGGCCAGGCGTGGTGGCTCACGCCTGTAATTCCAGCACTGTGGGAGGCCGAGGCGGTTGGATCATGAAGTTAGGTGTTCAAGACTAGCCTGATCAACATGTTGAATCTACTAAAAATACAAAATTAGCCAGGTGTAGTTGGTGTGTGCCTGTAATCCCAGCTACTCAGGAGGCTGAGGCAGGAGAATCACTGGAATCTGGGAGGTGGAGGTTGCAGTGAGCTGAGATCATGCCACTGCACTCTAGCCTGGGTAGCAGAGCGAGACTCCATCTCAAAAGAAAAAAATAATTTGCATGGGGGACCCATATTACTCTACCTTTCTCCTGCCCCTACTCAGAATCAAACTTCTCTCTTGTTTTTATTTTTATTTATTTATTTATTTATTTATTTTGAGACGGAGTTTCTCTCTTGTTACCCAGGCTGGAGTGCAATGGCGTGATCTCGGCTCACCGCAACCTCCGCCTCCTGGGTTCAGGCAATTCTCCTCCCTCAGCCTCCTGAGTAGCTGGGATTACAGGTGCGTGCCACCATGCGCAGATAATTTTTTGTATTTTTAGTAGAGACGGGGGTTTCACCATGTTGACCAGGATGGTCTTGATCTCTTGACCTCGTGATCCACCTGCCTCCCAAAGTGCTGGGATTACAGGCTTGAGCCACTGCATCCGGCTCTTTATTTTTATTTTTTGAGACAGGGTCTTCATCTGTCACCCAGGCTGGAGTGCAGTGGTGTGATCAGGGTTCGCTGCAGCCTCAATCTCCTAGGCTCAAGTGATCCACCCTTCTCAGCCTCCCGAGTAGCTGGCATCACAGGTGCGTACCACTATGCCTGGCCTGAACTTCTCTTAAATTCATTTTCCTTATGGAACAACAAGAAAAAATTTTGAGAGAAACTTTGGAGTTACATCCCACCAAGAGAGCTGTCTTCAGAAAATATGATTGTTAGGAGATTTTACAGTGTCTTCTTCAAACTTAAAAAAATTATATCAATTGTTTTTAAAATACAGAGACAGGGTCTCACTATGTTACCCAGGCTGGTCACATCTTCTTCAAACTTGTTTGACACTTTTTCTGACCCTCTCAAATAGTTAACTATTATTTTTAATAATCAATTGGAAGTGAATAAAGGGCAAGTGTTAGATAATTCATTTTTGTTGTGTAGATAACATATATACAAGACAGAATTTACCATTTTAATCATTTAAAGTATATAGTCCAGTGGCATTTAGTACATTTTCATCATCCCAACTGAAACTACTTTGTACCTATTTCTTTTTCTTTTTTATTTTTGAGACAGGGTCTTACTCTGTTGCCCAGGCTGGAGTGCAGTGATGCAATTACATTTCACTGCAGCCTTGACCTCCCAGAGCTCAAGTGATCCTCTCGCCTCAATCCCACAAGTACCTGGGACTACAGGCATGCACCACCACACCCAGCTAATTTTTGTATTTTTTGTAGTCATGGGGTTTCACCATTTTGCCCAGACTGGTCTCGGACTTCTGGGTTCAAGCAATCCACTCACCTCGGCCTCCTAAAGTGTTAGGACTATGGGCATGAGTCACCGTGCCCAGCCTGTACCCATTAAATAATGTAGATTACTGTTAATAGGATAAGCTCAGTGTTAAAAAAAAATACCAAGAACAAACTAAAGAGGATAATAAAAGTAATCTGAGCCTACCATCAAGAAGTAACTATTATTAACATTTGTCAATGTCTTGCCAGATATCTTTCTACTTGTAAGATCGAATATGCAAATATATTTTTCCAAAAATGTGATTACAATCTGCTTTGCTTTCTCATCACAAAAGATGTTTTGTCCATCTTCCTACGCACCATAGATTTTCGGAGCTGAAAGGAAAATTAGAAATAGTGTCAGTAGGGGCCCTTATATTTCACTGGAAATGTGTGGGGCTGAGAGCTCTCTCCACCCAACAAACACAGAGATTTCATGGCTCCTTCAAGGATTCAGGGAAATAGTAAATGGCTTCTCCCTAAAAAAAGCTTTGCGTGCCTAGTATATTCATGCAACCTAATTTGTTTTTTAAAACTTATTGTCTCACTAATTTATCTTTGTCTTTTTATTTTTACTTTCCGGTTTTTTTTTAGTTTTACATGTACATATTTTAAAGAGGCAAACAAGGATGGTTGCAAAAAAAAACCAAAAAACAAAACAGAAAACACTGGAGTTCACCCTCTTACCATTTGCATTTTCCTCCTTAAAGGCAGCCACTTTCAAATCATAATCATTTGGGTTTTTTTTTTTTAGACAGTCTAACTCTGTCACCCAGGCTGGAGTGCAGTGGCGCAATCTTGGCTCACTACAATCTCTGCTTCCTGGGTTCAAGCCGTTCTCCTGCCTCAGCCTCCCAGGTAGCTGAGACTACAGGTGCATGCTACCACCACTGGCTAATTTTTGTATTTTTAGTAGGGATGGGGTTTCATCATGTTAGCCAGGCTGATCTTCAATTCCTAAACTCAAATGATCCACCTGCCTGGCCTCCCAATGTGCTGGGATTACAGGCATGAGCCACTACACCTAGCCTAGTTATTAATAACTTGCATATATTGATAATTCCAGTTTTTGGCATTATTCACCAGTTTTCCATTATGAATGATGAGGATTCATCCTTTCTATTCACCCCTCACTATTACTCATCCCTAACCTTCTTATTTGCCTCCATTATATGCTTTCAATCTAAGAAGAAAATAAGGTAGAAACCACTTTTCTTCAGTAAATTAAGGCTAATCCTCCACTGTCTTCTAGTTTTGTTATTCGTGAGTCAAAAACCATTGTTATTCCTTTTACTTTGAATGTGACCATTTTTTTTTTCATCTCTAGAACTTGTAGGGTCTTTGTCTCCAGCATTCTGAACTTTATAAATTTGTATTGTATTCTCAGTGAGCCCTTTCAATCTGGAAATCCTTCAGTTTGGGGAAATTCCCTAAATTAATTCACTAATGATTTCCTTTTTTCTGTTTCTTCCATGTCTTTCTCTTGACCTCTTTTTTGGATGTTAGACCTCTGGGATCAGTCTTCAGTCTCCTGATACTCTTCTTTTTTTGAGAAGGAGTCTCACTCTGTCACCCTGGCTGGGATTCAGTGGCACAATCTCAGCTCACTACAACCTCCACCTCCTGGGTACAAGCGATTCTCCTGCCTCAGCCTCCCGAGTACTTGGGACTACAGGTGTGTGCCACCACACCTGGCTAATTTTTGTATTTTTAATAGAGATGGGGTTTCACCATGTTGGCCAGGCTGGTCTTGAACTCCTGACCTCATGACTTCGTGATCCGCCCACCTCAGCCTCCCAAAGTGCTGGAATTACACAGGCGTGAGCTACCTCACCTGGCTCTGATTTTCTTATATGTTCTCCTTTATTTTTCATACCTTTGTTTTTGGTCTTCTCTCTAGAAAATTAACTTTATACTCCAAACCAACCATGGAGTGGCTTAATATAGCACAGAGGTATTGACTGATGTTCTGAGGATCAGGAGTCTAACCTGAGCCTCACAGGACTAATGTCAAGATATCTAGAGGGCTATGTTCTTTCTGGAGGCTCTTGAGAAAAATTTGTTTCTTGCACAATTCAGTGTCACATGATTGTAGGGCCAAGGTCCTGCTTTTCTGATGGTGGTCAACTAAGGGCTCATTCAGCTTATAGAGGTCGCCTGAAATTCTTGTCCTGTGGCTCCCTTTTCTTCATCCTCAAAGCCAGCAAGAGTGGGTCAAGTCCTCTCATGCTTTTGAATCTCCCCTGCCTCTTTTTCTGTTGTGGCATCTCTTAGCCACAAGATTCTCAGCTCTTAAGAGCACATGTAGGTGGGGTGCAGGGACACACACCTGTAATCCCAACACTTTGGGAGGCCAAGGCGGGCAGATTACTTGAGCTCAGGAGTTTAAGATCAGCCTGGGCAACATGACAAAACCCTGTCTCTACAAAAGAATATGAAAATTAGCCAGGTGTGGTGGTGCCCACTTATAGTCCCAGCTACCTGCGAGGCTGAGGTGGGAAGATTGCTTGAGCCCTGGAGGTTGAGGCTGCAGTTAGCTGAGATCATGCCACTACATTCCAGTCTGGGTGACAGAGTGAGACCCTGTCTCAAAAAACAAACACAAAAGTGTACATGTTATTATTATCCGTCTGATAATCCAGGATAATCTCCTTCTCTCAAGATCTCTAACCTTAATCATGTCTGTAAAGTCCCTTTTTGCCAAAGGTTCTGGGGATTAGGACACAGACATCCTTGGGGATCTTTATTCCCCAAATGATACCTATCACAGGAGTTTTAATGTCTACTATAATATATTTAATTTCTAACAACTCACTTTTTTCTGAATGCTCCATTTTTTATAGAGCAAACTATTTTTGTCTCATCTTTAGGATATTTTCACTTATCTCTCTGAATATAATAACAATAGCTTTAAAGATCTGTTTGTTTCCTGTAAGTTGCCATTTTATGGTGTTTATTTTGGTCTTTATCTTCCATCAAGGGACTTCTATTAGTCTGTTCCCATGCTGCTATAAAGACATACTGGGGAGCTGTAATTTATAAAGGGAAGAAGTTTGTTTAACTCACAGTTCCACGTGGCTGAGGAGGCCTCACAATCATGGAAGAAGGCAAAGGGGGTACAAAGTCATGTCTTACATGGCAGCAGGCAAGAGAAAGTATGTGCAGGGGAACTCTTATTTATAAAACCATCAGATCTCGTGAGACTTAGTAACTACCACGAGAACAATATGGGGGAAACTGCCCCCATGATTCAATTATCTCCACCTGGCCCCTGCCTTTGACATACAGGGATTATTACAATTCAAGGTGAGATTTGGGTGGGGTCATTGCCAAACCATATCAGGGCTATTCTCTGGATCATGGCTGCCTGCCATGAGCACGAAGCATCTGACTGGCCTCTCTAGGTACCCGGGCAAGACTTGTGACCATGGATTTGAGGATAAGGTGATCTGGTTTCCCCAAATGTCAACATTTTTAGTTCTTCACCCTTGCTTTAGTCAAATTCCTAAGCGATGGCTCTTTCAGTCTCTTGCTTTCAGAGTATAGGCCTAGTTGTTTGCATCCTGAGAACCAAACAGAGCAAGGCTGAGGAAATAGCATTCATGATGTGAACTGCTAAAGAATTTCTCTGCCTGCATTAGAAAATCCTCATCCTCAAATGTACTTGGTCTTCTACTCAAGAGATTATCAAATTTCCTTCTCCAGAGAAATCACTTTAGTCTTCTTCTTTGCAGAGTAGGGTGGGGGGATTTGGACCCAACTTCTTCTTAAGTAGACTTTCAACCAATTCTCTTGAGCCTCACTTTGTTTCTACATTCACAGATACCTGATGCCAAGTCCTGAGCTTTTTGGGAGTGCTGCAATGGAAATTAGATTCTTCTTGGCTTTCCCCACTGCCAGCTTAGCATTTAGCCTTCTCAGGTTTGTAAGATCAATTATCATTACATAAACACTCACATTCTCTTTGTCCTTGTGAGTTTATCTTTCTACTGTAATTTTAGCAGTGTAGGGAGGAAGTAAGAATGAATCTATGTTGAGAATTTACAAGAACCTCTTAATTTTGTACTTCAGAAGGGTGAACTTTATGGTACGTGAATTATATCTCAATAAAAAACATTTTAAAAATAAATAAGGCTGGATGCTGTGGTTCATGCCTGTAGTCCCAGCTATTCAGGAGTCTGAAGTGGGAGCACTGCATGAGCCCAGAGGTTGGGCTACAGTGTGCTATGATCTTGCCACTGTACTTCATCCTGGACAATAGCCAAGACCATGTCTCAATCAGTCAATAAAAATGTATGCGATATGCCATCTTTATCCTAAAGTGTGACTCCAGAGTTTAGAGATGAGGACAGCGAACCAGAGAAGCTTAAGTGAGAGGCCCAGGATAGTGATGTTTTCTTTTTCTTTTTTCTTTTTTGAGGTGGAGTCTCCCTCTGTCGCTGGACTGGAGGGCAGTGGCATGATCTCCACTCCTCCTCACAGGTTCAAGTGATTCTCCTGTCTCAGCCTCCTGAGTAGCTGGGACTACAGGTGTGCATCACTACGCCCAGCTAACTTTTGTATTTTTAGTAGACATGGGGTTTCACCATGTTGGCCAGGATGGTTTCGATCTCTTGACCTTGTGACCTCCCGCCTTGGCCTCCCAAAGTGCTGGGATTACAGGTGTGAGCCACCGCGCCCGGCCTCTTTTCTTTCTTTCTTGTCCTTTCTTTTTCTTTTCTTTTCTTTCTTTCTTTCTTTTCTTTTTTTTTTTTAGGCAGAGTGTCATTCTGTTTCCCATGCCGAGTGCAGTGGTGCAATGTCGGCTCACTGTAGCTTCAGCTTCTTGGGCTCAAGCAATTCTTCTGTCTCAGCCTCCTGAGTAGCTGGGACTACAGGCATGCACCACCATGCTTGGCTAATTTTTGACTTTTTGGTAGAGACTTGTCTTACTATGTTGCTCAGGCTGGTCTCGAACTCCTGGACTCACACAATCATCCTGCTTCAGACTCCCAAAATGCTGGGATTACAGGCCTGAGCCACCACACTCAGCTCTATAGAAATTTTTTTTTTTTTTTCTTTTAGAGAGTCTCACTTCGTTGCTCAGAATGGAGTGCAGTGGTGCCATTTCTGCTCACTGCAACCTCCACCTCCTGGGTTCAAGCTGTTCTTGAGCCTCAACCTTCCAAGTAGCTAGGATTACAGGCATATGCTACCACCTCGCCTGGCTAATTTTTGTATTTTAGTCACCATGGTGGCCAGCCTGTCTTAAGCTCCTGACCCCATATGATCTTCCCTCCTTGGCCTCCCAAAGTGCTGGGATTACAGACGTGAGATACCTCGCCTGGCCAGATGGTTTTAAATGATGGTTTAGAAAATCTACCCCAGAGTTTTCAGTTGTCTCTGGCCTTGCAGAGTTATGTTTTGGTGACAGTAGCATAGATTTTGGCTCTTCAGCTAAAGACCCTGGGCACTTGCTATTCTGGCCTACACCATTTCTGAAAGAGGACCACTGGCGTTCTGGAAAACCAGCTATCTTTACAGGGTAAAATGGTCTGCAAGACACGGAGTTGAACATCAAAAATTTAGAAATATTGTTAATCATTTAATTGTTAAATCTACATATATCTAATGCATTTTATACCCTAGGGTAATGTTAGGGAGAGATGGAAAGGTTAGAATGGTGATGGTGGAGACTCTAGGAGAAAAGGCACAGCGGCTCTCCCAGCACTCCTTTCCCTACCCAGTTCCCATAATGTAATTATAAATACACAGAATCCAGAGTGACTGAAAAACATACAAGAAAGACTAAGTAGTCTATGGCTTTTCTTAATGTAGCCAAAATCAATAGTGTGAGATCGTTTCCTGTTAATGCTTAGGGATTTACATGTCCAACCTCCATTAGTGTTAAGTACTCTTTCCTGCCAATACCCATTTCTACACAGTTTTAAAAGTCGTTTATTTCATATTCACAGTTAGTCTCTTACATGACTAAGAGAATACAATAAAATGGCTATTCAATTTCCTAGAGCAAAGAAATGTTCATTACCTGACATTAAATCAATTTTTCTCCAAAACTTGTTCTTGATTTCTTGGGCCTCCTAAGCTTCATCCCTTTGTTTACTACCATGATTCAAGTAGGATGAATCTGTCTTTCTTCTGGATGATGATATCATTTTCAAAATCAAGATATCATATGCCTTCACTTGCTCGAAAAATTAGAGAGCCAGAACTACCCTTTGACATATGTAGGGTAGTCAGATTTAACAAATAGAAACATATAACACCTTGCTAAGAATTTCAGATAAATAATAAATTTTATTTTAGTACAAGTATGTTGCAAATATTGTAGGGGATATACTTTTTTTTTGTTGTTTTTTGTTTTTTTTTTTTTGAGATGGAGTCTCTCTCTGTCACTTAGCCTGGTGTGCAGTGGTGCAATCTTGGCTTACTGCAATCTTTGCCTCCCAAGTAGTTCTCCTGCCTCAGCCTCCTGAGTAGCTGGGATTATAGGCATGTGCCTCTACCTCCAACTAATTTTTTGTAGTTTTAGAGAAACAGGGTTTTATCATGTTGGCCAGCTGGTCTTGAACTCTTTACCTCAAGTGATCCATCTGCCTTGGCCTCCCAAAGTGCTGGGATTACAGGGGTGAGTCACTGCTCCTGGCTGGGGATATACTTAAACTAAAAAATTACCTGTCATTTATCTGAAATTCAAATTGAACTGGGTGTCCTTTCATCTTATCTGGCAACCCTAGACCCAGGCTACCTGAAGCCCCTCCCCTGGGAGCCTTGGGCCCCACAGAGCCTTCCCACTTTAGTTCTCCTTGATGAGTAGTTCCTAGGATCACATATCTACCCGCTTTTTAGCAACAGTGCATCTGGTACCTGTAACTACAAAATCTCCTGCCTAAGCAGATGACATCTGTTATCAAGGCCTTAGCCTTTCCTCCCAGGACAGTCCTTTTGAGTGCAACCCTAGAATGGAGGGGTGGACAAGGCTTGGCTGATGGGAAAAGATGGATAGGGATGGGATATGTCCAAAGGCATCCACACACAAGGGAGGGGGCCAGCCCAGTGCAGGACAGAGTCAAAGTGAAAGGACAGAGCCAGAAGAGAAAGCCAGGGCCTGCATTTGTATCCTTGCCCCAGGACCCACAAATGTGATGGGTAGGACTACAGAAAGCATCCAACTTGCTACACATTCTGTGTGATTTCTGCTGGCTATCGGTCAAGGAAAGTACATACAATGAGGGCAGAGTATAGAGTTTTTCCACTTACATAACTTCTATCTATCCTTTTCAATATCTTCATTTGCTTCAGTGTGTTTGTTTTGGGGGAATTTTACAATTTCTTATAGAAATTTCAGCAACAAATGAGTATTTTGAAAAAAGAGACTTAAAAAAAAATCCATGTTTCCATCAACAATAACACCACAAAGTAAATCTAGTGTTTCTTTCTTGTACTAAGCCTTTTAAATGTAGTTCAGCTCATTGCACCTAGGTGCTCTGTTTAAGTGCTAGCCATCCTCCAGAGATTCCTCAGAGTGCTAAAACATAAGATCTGTTCATTTCATAAGTAACACAGTGTAAATTGTAAGCACAAAGTCTGTCAGAAAAAAAAATGAAGAAGTAGGAAGACACAAGAGAAAAGTAGGCTTTTGTGGAAATACAATGTATTAGGATATTTATAGTATGAACACTGCTCATTTAACCTCAAAGAGAAAATTTAAGGCTTAGGATTGCATGTATCCACCTATGTGGGTGCATGCCAGAGTTAATTTTTTATATGGCACATTATCAGTTGGGATTGCATTTGGCTCCATCTAACAGGAAGCCAACTACAGTGGCCTTACAAAGTCAGGCATTTATATTTTTTCCTGTAACAAGCATTTCTCTGATGCCATGGATTCTCGGGGTTCTTTCTGCCATCCTTGGCTTGGGAATTTCTTCCTTGTGTCTGCAAAATGGCTATTGCCCCTTTACATAGTAATGGGAAGGGTGAAGGATCAAGTAATGCTGCCAAGTCTGTCTTCTTTTTAAATGCTTTCTTGGAGATTCCAACTAGTACAGTTTGCTCACATCTCACTGGAAACTAATGAGAGAGACCCACCCCCAGCTGGAAGGCAGTTTAAAGTACCCAGTGTTTCAGTTGGGCACATTGCCACCCCAAACAATATTTAGTTTCTCTTAGGAAGGAAAACAGGAAAGCTCTTTATCAGGTAGGCTATTAGCCATCTCTAATGCATGTGAATAAGTTTATAAACTCTTCAAAAGACAAGATTTTTTTTTCCTTTCAGCATACCTAACAAGTTCATCACTATATAGTAAGTGAAACAGATACAAACAGAATAAATATTTGTAATGGGCACGCATGTTCAAGTGCTATTTATCTAAAATTAGTATATTGAGAGATTGTATCTCCAGATGTTTATCTCTATACAATATAGATTCAGATCAGCTAGTCAAAAATTCTTTACCACATTACAGAATTTTCTGCTGATGCCAAAATTTACCTTAATGTTACATTTAAAAAACATTTTTAAAAATCATATCATTGGACCTTTTTGGGCTCAAGTAATCCTCCTGCCTTAGCCTCCTGAGTAGCTGGGATTATAGGCAAACACCACCATGCCTGGTTTAAAATTACAACATTTATTAATTGCATGGTAGAACTAAAGGATGCACAAATGACCAAAATAATATTTGCCCATCTGGAACTTTTTTTTTTTCTTTTTTTGAGACAGAGTCTTGCCCTGTCGCCCAGGCTGGAGTGCAGTGGCACAATCTCAACTCACTACAACCTCTGCCTCTCTGGTTCAAGCAATTCTCCTGCTTTAGCCTCTCGAGTAGATGGGATTACAGGTGTGTGCCACCATGCCCGGCTAATTTTTGTATTTTTAGTAGACACAAGGGCAGGCTGGTCTCAAACTCCTGACCTCAAGTAATCCACCTGCCTCGGCTTTCCAGAGTGCTGGGATTACAGGCGTGAGCCACTGCACCAGGCCTTTAAAAAAAAAATTTTTTTTTTAAATAGGCTATTTTAAGAACTTTACCACCTGGAGCTTGTAACCTAATAGGACTGTGAAACATACACTGCTTAGCATCCTGCCACCAGCGCTGGGGTGAGTGCCACAGGAGAGGAGCCAAGTGAAGTGAGAGTAGGAGTCAAAGAGAAGAGATCACATCTGGTTGAGTGAAACAGTAAACGTCACTAGAGTGGAGGAGAAGACATTGGAAGATGAGGACTGGAGAGAGCTACACTTTACATACAGCGAGACAGTATAGAGATATTATAGCACGGAGTCACTTCACGAAACTACAATTTTAAAACATGTGAATAGCTGCTTCTTTGTTGTTAGCCGAGTGCTACACAATGCTTCGGGCTAAATGTCAACACGGAAAGAAGCCCACCTCATTTGGAGACTCAGATGGTTTATGAAATTGAGACACCACATGAAGATTACGACCCATACAAAGTGACTACATGGAAGATGAGTAACTGTAAAACCCCGTGAAAACAGATTGTTAACGCTAATAATGAAAAGAACTGTATTGTTACAGGAACCTCAAACTGTCCTTTGATCAACAGACGTGACGCCTCAACACGCATTTTTCCAAGATTCCTGCTGATAATTCTGACCTTCGGTTAGTTTAATTCATTTCATTTCATTCGAGAGTTGTTCTCAGTCCTGCACTCAAAACAGGTTTTTATTACATGAAAATCTTTCTAGGTTGTCACCTAAAAAAATCCCCATTGTATGGAAAGACAAGGCTATATAGGTCGGGCGCGGTGGCTCAAGCCTGTAATCCCAGCACTTTGGGAGGCTATATAATTTTTCAAGAGACTCTTTGCAATTCTGACCTATGCTGATTTGTGACCTAGTTGGAGAGGACATCATAGGGCATTATTTAGGTAATAGAAGAATACAGAGAAAAAAGAGCCATTGGCATTTCTAAATAACGTTCCTGTGTTTTCTACTCTTAAGTGTAGAAGAGTAGGTGTTCACAGATGCAGAGAAAGGGCATCTCCAAGGCCTCGGAGGAAACTTTTGATTTTATAAATAACTTGATGGTGGAAGGCAAACGCCATCCCGGTTCCCAAGCAGGCTCCACGCAGTCTCCATGGCCGAGTTCATTTCCTCGCCGTCCTCTTCTCTACTCCCGGCCGACTTCCAGCCTGTACGGGAGTCGGGGCGCGCCGGGCCCTCCTCGCGCTGTGCCGCCCGCGCCGACGTGGCGGAGCGCACAGGTCGGCCGGGTCAGGTGGTTGGGTGACGCCCCGGGAAAGCGCTCCCAGCCGAGGGCGGGCGGCGCCGCCGCGCCCGACGCCTCTGGGGGTGGGGACTTCGCGGGAGTCGCCGGCGGAGGCGAGGAGGAGCTGAGCGCGGCGCGGCGCGGCGGGCGATCCGAGTCGGGACGGGCTGCAGGCGGCGGGGGCGCAGAGGACGCGAGGCGGCGGGCGGGAGACATGGACCGCGGCGAGCAAGGTGAGGACTCGGACCCCGGAGGCGCCGGGGCTCCCGGCGGGGCGCGGGTTCGGGCTGGGGTCGGCGTGCGGTTGAGCGCGGCCCGCCGCCCGAGCAGGTGCCGAGCCTCCCGCAAGTTGCATCTCCCGGATCCGGAATCCTGGGGCCCTGGAAGGAGGAGCGGCTCTGGGCAGAGGGGGCCGCGTGTGAGCGAGTGTGAGTGTGCATGTGCTGTGTGAGTGTGTGTGTGTGGGGGAGAGGGAGAGAAGGTTCTGGGAGGAGGCGAGGGGGCTATTGCCAGGCTTGCCGAGCCGGGGCTGGCGGCCGTGATGCGCTCTGGGTGGAAAGCCGCGTGAAGGGAGCACGGCGCCGCCGGCTCCTGCAAGTGACTGGAACCAGGAACCGAGGACCGTGGGTCGTTCTCGTCCCTCCAGGTGGGAAACCCCCCTCTCCCTCATAAATTAAGACTTTCTGTCCTCTTCTACGTTCATATGGTTAGGATATTTTGGTGGCGTTTGATCCCATGGAGGGTTTGGGAGGCAGATATTTATACTAGGCATCCCAAATTGTGGAGTGCTGTCTGTGGATTTATTTGAAGGAAGAGAGCTTTCCGTAGGAATGGTGAAATTCCACAACACAAAACCTTTATTCTGATTTACCATAGCGTTGGGTGCACTCATTTCTGAAAATAACTCAAGTGAGATTGACTCCGAATAGAGCAATAGTGGGGCATGGTTTGCAGATTTAAATATTGTTTCATCCTAGAGATCTCTGCTGATCATAAGCCAGTGACTGTACGCAGATGTGCGTGGCACACTTTTTAAAAGATGCATACATGCTGAAAAAATAAGTTAGGTAATCTTAAGTGAGGATAGGAATCACTCCTGTTTTGAGCCCTGACACAAGTTCTCATGTATTGCTTATTTCCCTCCACTGTGTGCTGTGTCATGTGTGCATTTTTATGTAAATCAAACCATATTCGAAATATACTATTCTGTACTTTACTTTTTTTTTTTTTGAGACTCCCTCTGTTTTGTTTTTTTTTTTTTTTTTTTTGAGTCTCGCTCTGTCTCGCTCTGTCACCCAGACTGGAGTGCAAGGGTGTGATCTCAGCTCACTGCAACCTCTGCCTCCCGGGTCCAAGCAATTCTCCTGCCTCAGCCTCCCAAATAGCCTGGAATTACAGGCGCGTGCCACCACTCTTCAATTTTTATATTTTTAATAGAGACGGGGTTTCACTCTTAAGTCCCGACCTCAGGGGATCTGCCCGCCTCGGCCTCCCAAAGTGCTAGGATTACAGGCGTGAGCCACTGCGTCTGGCCTGTACTTTACTTGTAAGATACAATCTTTGGAGTCTTTCACCTCTTCCCTCTTTCCCCTCAAATTAACTTCACACTTAACAGTAGTGCTTATAAACATTACATACAATATGTTTTATACATATACATTACCTGTGTAACGTATATATACCCATACATGTTATTATCTAAATTTTAAGCTTCTTGAGGTTAGAAATATATGTCATCTTTGATTGTCCTTAGTTGGGTAACACGATGACTTGCACATAGTAGACATGCAAATGTTTGAGTCAGAAAGCTTGTCACATCTTGTATGTATTGTTAGACGGCTTAGGGGCCACCATGTAAGTCAGCATTATGTCTGTCTAGTTTTCAATGGGAGCGACACAGGATAAGGGAGATGTGATGACAGACATGTGTCCATGCATGTTTGTATACTAATCTGTTTTACATTGTTTAACATGATGATGTTTTTACAATAACTATGTTTGGTACTTGTAAAAGTAGATTAAATGACTGTGTTTTACTTATGTGAGTGGAGTGGCCAGTGTTAATAGAATTTGTGTTCTAGCTTGGTTGGTAAGAGTCACAGTCATTAGTAGCACTACAGTATTCCAACTTGTTAATACATTTTGTGTAGTTTTTTTTCTTTTTTTTTAAAATTGCGTTTTAGGTTTGGGGGTACATGTGCAGAACATGCAAGATTATTGAATAGGTACATACATGGCAATGTGGTTTGCTGCCTTCCTCCCCATCACCTATATCTGGCATTTCTCCCCATACTATCTCTTCCCAACTCCCACCCCCCGATGTCCCTCTGCTATTCCCCCCAACAGACTCCAGTGTGTAGTGCTCCCCTCCCTGTGTCCATGTGTTCTCATTGTTCAACACCCACCTATGAGTGAGAACATGCGGTATTTCATTTTCTGTTCTTGTGTCAGTTTGCTGAGAATGATGGTCTCCAGGTTCATCCATGTCCCTACAAAGGACACAAACTCATCTTTTTTGATGGCTGCATAATATTCCATGGTGTATATGTGCCACATTTTCCCTGTCCAGTCTATCATCAATGGGCATTTGGGTTAGTTCCAGGTCTTTGCTATTGTAAACAGTGCTGCAATGAACATTCGTGTGCATGTGTCCTTATAGTAGAACGATTTATAATCCTTTGGATTTATACCCAGTAATGGGATTGCTGGGTCAAATGGAATTTCTATTTCTAGGTCCTTGAGGAATTGCCACACTGTCTTCCACAATGGTTGAACTGATTTACACTCCCACCAGCAGTGTAAAAGTGTTCCTATTTCTCCACATCCTCTCCAGCATCTGTTGTCTCCAGATTTTTTAATGATCTTTATTCTAACTGGTGTGAGATGGTATCTCAATGTAGTTTTGATTTGCATTTCTCTAATGACCAGTGATGATGAGCATTTTTTCATATGTTTGTTGGCCTCATATATGTCTTCTTTCGTAAAGTGTCTGTTCATATCCTTTGCCCACGTTTGAATGGGCTTGTTTGTTTTTTTCTTGTAAATCTGTTTTAGTTCTTTGTAAATTCTGGATATCAGCCCTTTGTCAGAACGGCAAACTGCAAAATTTTTTTCCCATTCTGTTGGTTGCCGATTCACTCTAATGACTGTTTCTTTTGCTGTGCAGAAGCTGTGGAGTTTGATTAGGTCCCATTTGTCTATTTTGGCTTTTGTTGTCAATGCTTTTGGTGTTTTGGTCATGAAGTCCTTGCCTACTCCTATGTCCTGAATGGTTTTGCCTAGGTTTTCTTCTAGGGTTTTTATGGTGTTAGGTCTTATGTTTAAGTCTTTAATCCATCTAGAGTTAATTTTAGTGTAAGGTGTAAGGAAGGGGTCCAGTTTCTGCTTTCTGCACATGGCTAGCCAGTTTTCCCAACACCATTTATTAAACAGGGAATCCTTTCTCCATTGCTTGTTTTTGTCAGGTTTGTCAAAGATAGGATGGTTGTAGATATGTCATGTTGCCTCCGAGGCCTCTGTTCTGTTCCATTGGTCTATATCTTTGTTTTGGTACCAATTTCGTGTAGTTTTTAATAGGACTAGTTTAAGTGTCTAATTCTAAGACATATTTTTTCAAATCTTTAGCTTGTAAGATGAGTCTTTTTTTGTCTATAATTTTCCCATATGTTCTTTGGTTGAGGTGGAGGACTCTGCTCAGAATGAAAGAGGAGGCCCCTGCCTTAGGAGGGTCAGTTCATTTACTCCAGAAGCTTTGCTGTGGTAGAACCACGTGGCCAAGGCTGGGTACGGTGGCTCATGCCTGTAATCCCAGCACATTGGGAGGCTGAGGCAGGCAGATCACTTGAGGCCAGGAGTTTGACACCAGCCTGAACAACAAGGTGGAACCCTGTCTCTTACTAAAAATACAAAAATTAGTTGGGTATGGTGGCACTGGCCTGTATTCCCAGCTGTTCGGGAGGCTGAGGCAGGAGAATCACTTGAAACTGGGAGGTGGAGATTGCAGTGAGCCAAGATCGAACCACTGCACTCCAGCCTGGGTGACAGAGTGAGACTGTCTCAAATAAAATAAAAAACAAATCCACCTGGCCATTCCTTACTGTTGCCTCAGTCTGCCTACCTGCCTTTTCATCTTTATGTTACCAGTGCATACTGGGTGCTCAGAAATGTGTTGACTGCCTAAGATGAGTGAGGAAAGTGTCCAAGAGCAGACCCCAGCCATGATAACCTCTGTGTTCCTCCAAATCCATCTCTTGTTTCCCACTTTTCTCCTGTTCTTTTTTCCCTCTCTATTCTCAAGAAGCAGAACTCTGTGATTAGCCAGACAGTTGCTGATAAGGCTGTGCTGGGCTTGGAGGGTAAGTTACATGGAAGATCTTTAAACTAGTAGAGTGGATGACTCAGTCTTAAATGAATCTGGAGCAAGACTCCTGCCTTAAGCTGAAAAAGGCAGAACCTGGGATTTTAAACCTGATGTTCACTAGCAAACTCTGTTGGCTGAAATAAGGGTTCATCAAACTCTGTGATTGCCTCCTGAATTGTGATTTTGACAACATATTTAAAACCACATCAGAAAAATTTGGGATTTGTTGAACTTTTAATAGTTATTAATGTACATGGAGTTTTCTCACATTTGTCCTTAAAAAAAATTCCAAGGGAACTCCAGATGCAAAATTAAATGCCCTACCTCTTATTTTAAATGCATTTATCTATTGAAAACGCCTTTTCAAACCTTCTTATGTGAAGTTATCAAAAAGTCTGTTCCTGCTGCCGATTGTACTTAGCAGAGCTGGAAGATTTTAAAATAAACACTGAATTTTCCTTATGTTTTCAACTACGGGTATTCTGATACTTTGTAGTATCAGGCCCAGACTCTGCTGCTGTTTTTCTACTTTCTCTCATACCTAGGACTTGAATACAATACTTGGCTTATAGTGAGAGTTCAGTGAACATCAAATGATTTAAAATACCTTAAATTGCATAATGCCTTTCAGGAGTTTCCCCTCATTAAGGGGAAGCATTAAGCTCAGTGCGCAGCACATTTACTGTGTGTGGTATTTCCTCCTTTGAGAGAGAGAGCTGCCAACTAGAGCATACATTGTGTAGAAAGCCCTCCTGACTGTCTTTTCTGGAGCTGCATAAATATTTATACTTGAGAACCCTCATGTTAGTCATAACCTTTAGGTTAGCGCTATTATATAGAAGTGACAGTCACCTAGCCACGACACATTATACTAGTTTGAATTAAAAAAAAATTATTATTTTAAGGGGAAAAGGAATGGTTACTGGGGCCAAAAATCTATGAAGAGAGGAAAGGCTTCAAAAAAAAGAATAACACAATAATATGTCACTATCATTTTAACATTGTAATTGTGCCTTAGAAATAAATAATGAAAATGTGGGGTGTCATTGATTTAAAAGTAAAGCAAATGTTGAGAATATTGGGTAATAGTTTTGAGGGTCTGCTTGCAAGTCTCTGGGTGTGACCCACCCAGGCTGTTAATTTATTTGGTCTGCAGTTTCTCGATGTCCATATGGTGCTGATGTCTTTGTTAGCTCTTCTTTACTTCCTGCATTTATTTTTATGTGGCAGCGTGCCTAGTCCCTAGGGGAAAAGCTGAGTGGTAGGAGGGGTTGTGATCTTTTAGCAAGATTTCAAAAGAATAATGTATGCATGTAATAAAAACAAATATACTCATGGTGTACAACAAAAAAAGAACGCCCAAATCCCTGGAACTTTTGTGCTACTGAGCGTTTTGTGGTAGGCTAAGGTTATTTTCCTTTTGGGGTTAATTATTTCTCCTTTTAATTATTGACTGTTGTAAAATCTCTCTTCTGAGACATTCCAAAATTTTATTTAAACTAGTGGGTACCAGCTGTACCGAAACTGTAATTTTAGCTGTGTATTTTTATTAGCACAATGTTTCCAAGGGATTAAGGAATTTTAATATCTAGTGGAAGTTTAAAAAAAGTTAGAATGTAAAAATACCTTTTGGAACCTAAGAATAGTTGTCCATTTTAGAAAAATCAGAAATATTGATGGAGAAATAAGAAAATAACCCATAGTCCTACTCTGAGAATGAGAAATCATAGTTAGCATATTGATTTATACCTGTTCATGTATCTGTGCTTTAAACAAATCATAATTTTTTTTGTTGTTGTTGGAGTGTCGCTCTGTTGCCCAGGCTGGAGTGCAGTGGCATGATCTTGGCTCACTGCAACCTCTGCCTCCTGGGCTCAAGCAATACTCCTGTCTCAGGCTTCTGAGTAGCTGGGACTACCGGTGCATGTCACGATGCCAGGATAATTTTTTTGTATGTTTAGTAAAAACATCATATTGACCAGGTTGGTCTCGACCTCCTGGCCTCAGGTTATCCACCTACCTTGGCCTCCCATAGTGCTGGGATTACAGGCGTGAGCAACTGTACCTGGGCAACAAATTACAAATTTTTTACTGAATATTGCATTTTATAATTTGCCCTTAAAAAGACTGGAGTGTATTTTAAAAATACACTTCAACATTATTTTGTCTAGTGTAATCAGGTAATTAATGTGCATGATACAAAATTCAAAATGACTAAAAGGTTATAAATTATAAATAAATCTCCCTCCCATTTCTGTCTCCCAGGCCATTTCTCTTGGGTAACAACCAGTGTCTTCTCTACCCATTCAGGGATTCTATGTACATATGTGTACATACACATGTGTAAAGCATGGATAGGTATGTGAGTGTGTGATAGAAACTATAACACATAAATTGTTTAGCACCTTTCTTCACTTAAATGTCGTATAGGTTTTAGAAATCATTCAACATAAGGTTATATAGAGCAGCTCCATTTTTTTTTTTTTTTTTTTTTTTTGAGACTTAGTCGCTCTCTGTTGCCCAGGCAGGCTGGAGTGCAGTGGTATGATCTTGGCTCTCTGCAACCTCTGCCTCCTGGTTTTAAGCGATTCTCCTGCCTCAGCCTCCTGAGTAGCTGTGACTGCAGGCATATGCCTCCATACCCTAATTTTTCTGTTTTTGTAGAGACAGGGTTTTATCATGTTGGCCAGGCTGGTCTGGAACGCCTGACCTCAAGTGATCCGCCCACCTCAGCCTCCCAGAGTTCTGAGATTACAGGTGTGAGCCACCGCAGAGTAGCTCCATTTTTAATGACCATTTATATGTATTTATTTATAGATGTAACATTTTATTTACTGTGACAATGTTTAACTTGTTCCCTATTGATGGGCATTTACATTTTTCCTTGTAGGGGAGGAGAAATTCCTCCCTACCCTTTTAGGGTTTCTAGTGAGGCCTAGGAATTAAACCAACAGGAGATAGATTAACAGGAGAAAAGCAAGCAGATTTTATTTAGTACTGTTTACATAATACATACTTTTTACCCTCACAAGAGGAATGAAAACTCAAAGAAGTGGCTTGACTTGATTGATGATATACTAGGTCAGAAAAAGAGTGGCAACTGTGGAAAAGTAGGAAGGTAAGATTTAGTTTAGCGAGGTTTGTTTATGCAGATTTCTCTGGGTTTGGACTTCCTGTGATAAGAATGTTTCTTTCCTCCTGGGAGAGGGAGGACATCTTTCATACGGGAGCTTTGTGTTTTGCTTTCAGGAAAAAGAGAGGAGGTTTGGGTGCCCTTATTACACCTGCTTATACCGTCTTACAAGTGCCTTTAGCCCAAAAGAATCAGCATGCTAAAATGGAATGTTGTGAGATGTCGTGTTCTGAACTCCTTCGCCCTGATATTTTGCTGTTAAAACAAAGCAGCAGCAAATGTGTGTGTATGCAAGTCATTCCATAGAAATGCCAGTGTGTCTGTAGGAAGAATTCTTAGAAGAATGTGGCTGTTCAATTTGATAGTGCCAAATTCTGCTCCATAGAAGTGGTGCCAGTTATACTTCTACCAGCATGTGTGAGCATCTGCTTTCCCATGCCATGTGGCTAGGATATTGCCACACTTTTCCATCGTTGCTTGTCTTATAGGGGAAAAATGGCTTCTCAGTATATGTCTTACTATATATATGTAATACAAAGGTGGTTTACTTCTTTTGATATGTTTACAATCTACATTACATTTTCTGTGAAATGTCTGGTCATATCTTTTGCCAATTTTTCTATTGTATTTTTTTTCTTGTTTTATTGAATGTAGCCCCTGTTCATGAGATGAGTTCTTAATATTTTTTTCTAGTTTGTCATTCCTTTTTCGACTTTGTAGTGATTTTTTTTTTAACCAAGAAGAAATGCTAATCTCTCTCTCTCTCTCTCTCTCTCTCTCTCTCTCTCTCGACAGCGTCTCCCTCTGCCACCCAGGCTGGAGTGCTGGAGTGCAGTGGTGTAATCTCTGCTCACTGCAACCATTGCCTCCTGGGTTGAAGCAATTCTCCTGGTTCAGCTTCCCAAGTAGTTGGGATTACAGGTGTGTGTCACCATGCCTGGCTATTTTTTGTATTTTTTAGTAGAGATGGGGTTTCGCCATGTTGGCTATGATGGTCTCAAGTGATCTGCCTGCCTTGGCCTCCCAAATTGCTGGGATTACAGGAGTGGAACACCACACCCAGCCTAACTAATGGCTCTTTTCATTTATGGATTCTAGCTTTTGAATAATTCCTAGAAATGCCTTCCTCACTTTGAGTTTATGTTTTTCTGGTTTTATTTTTTACATTTAAATCTTTCCTCCATTTAGAGTTTGTTTTGATAATAATGTGTGAGGTTGAGGGATCTGTGGGGATCGTTCCCGTGTGAGGCCCCTGGGAAATGGGCCTCACCATACGGTGAGCTGGATCCCGGACACAGATCCCTGGTTGGGGGAGTCGAGCTAAGGGAAAGCAGGAACCGAGAGAGGAACTATATGTTATTCAAAATAATTAACAGACATTACTTTAGAGATATGAGGACTTGGGAGGCATTGTGTCTACTTTCGGCTCCTTATGGTTTATTGTCTCATTGTGTTCATTTTGGACCCTTGTTACCTTCATTGTAAAATATTAACTTAAGTATTTACACTTGATAACTTACTTACCGTAACTTACTGGGTGTAACTGTAACTTACTTACCATAACTTACTGGGCGTGACTGTAACTTACTTACCTTGACCTATGGGCGTAACCTACTTACTGGAAGTAACCTACTTACTGGGCTTAACTTACTTACTGGGCGTAACTTAGTGGGCGTAACTTGCTTACTGTAACGTAAGTACATTGATCTGGCGTAAACAACTTTAACTTCAGGAAAGTATATAATGAAACATATTGCAAAAATAAAATTGCTGCATGAGCATAGCGCATGTAGCCCTCCAGACCTCGCTCTTTCTATCTCCTTTTTTCCGGCACGCGCTCTCTTCCAGGTTTGGGACCCTCTCGCTGGATGAGATTCCTGGGCTTGCGTTCAGTTCACAACATGAGGTATAAATCTTAACACCTCCACATCCATTTGGCCACCCAACCACCTAACACCATTCATTGACTAATGTCTCTTTCCTCTATTGCTTTGAAATACCACTATTGTCATGTACTAAATTCCTACATTCTTTTCTTTTCTCTTTATCTGTATGTTCATTGTCAGCAACTAAACCTAGTTTAAGTTACTGTAGCTTCATAGCATGTAAAAATGTCTGGAAGGGCTAGTTTCCTCTGATCACTCTTTTTTTGTGTGTCAGTTTTTTTCTAGCTATTCTTGCCAGACTTTATTTTCAAATGAACATTACAATTAACCTATCTAGGTGAAAATTCAACAAGAATCATGCTGGCAGATCTTTTTCTTTTTCTCTTTCCTTCCCCCTTTCCCCATTCTGTCTGTCTGTCTGTCTATCTGTCTGTCTCTTAATTAGAATTCGGTCTATTTCTTTATTCAGTGCTCCAATATATGTTCATTAGGGTCATACTATGTTTATTACTTGTATAGTTTTGTATTTTGTTTTGGATATTATTTGACAATATGAATTTTATCACATCATTTAAAAAAAAGTTTCCCCAAACTATAATTTTTGATGATTGTACTCTTCCACTATTCAAATATTTATTTAACTCTTTCTCTCCTGGAGTAGGATTATATTCCATTTTAGCTATGATATTGCTTTAAGAAAAATTGTTTTAAGATATATTTCCATAGACAGGTCAAAGGATGTGAATAGATAAGCCTTTTGATGCCTGTTATTTAATCTCATTCTGAAGAACATAACTGTCATTGCCTTTTTTTCTTGTAAAAAAATGCATAACACAAAATTTACCGTCTTCATCATTTAAAAATGTATAGTACAGTAGTGTTAACTGTATGTACCTTGTGCAACAGATCTCTGGAACTTCTTTATTTTCCAAAATGGAAACTCTACTCCATGAACAACAGCTTCCCAGCTTCCCCATTTCTCCATCCACCACCCCTGGCGACAATCATAGAAACTATGGTTTTATGAGTTTGACACTTTAGATACCTCAGAGAAGTGGAATCATGTAGGATTTGTCTTCTAGTGATGCTTATTTTACTTGGCATGATATTGGGGCTCATGCATGTTGTAGCATGTGACCCAATTTCCTTCTTAAGGTTGAATACGATTCCATTGTATGTATGTACTGCATTTTCTTTATTATCTATCCATGGATAGATAGAAGTTGCGTCCACATCTTGGCTGCTGTGAATAATGCTGTAATGAACATGAGTGTGCAAATACTTCTTTGAGAGCCTGTGTTCACTTCTTTTAGCTATATACCCAGAGGCGGGATTGCTGGATCATATAATTCTGTTTTAGTTTTTTGCGGTGCTTCCATACTGTTTTCCATAATGGCTTTACCAGTTTACATTTGCACCAGCAGTGCACAAGGATTCCAGTTTCTCTCCATCTTTATCAATAGTTTTTATTTCCTGTTTTGTGTTTTGTTTTGTTGTGTTGTGTTTTGAGATACAGTCTCAATCTGTCACCCAGGCTGGAGTGCAGTGGCTCAATCATTAGCTTACTGTAACCTTGACCTCCTAGGCTCAAGGCATCCTTCTGCCTCAGACTCCCAAAGTGCTGGAATTACAGGTGTTGAGCCACTGTGCCAGACTGTTTTGCCTGTTTTTGATCAGATTAGTTGTTGAGTTGTAGGACTTTTTTATATATGTGTTCTGGATATTAACCCCTTATTGGGTGTTTGGTTTGCAAATATTTTCTCTTATTACATAAATTGCCTTTTTTGTTATCTTTTTTCCCCCCTCTCTTTTTAAGAGACAGAGTCTTTCTCTGTTGCTCAGGCTGGAGTGTAGTGATGCAGTTCTAGCTCACTGTGACCTTGAACTCCTGGGCTTGAGCAGTCCTGCCTCAGTCTCTCTAGTCATTTCCTTAAAAAAAAAATTAGAAAGCTTAAAGGCTTCAATTTGTCTGTTTCCTAGAGAGGTTATAGATGTTGTTAGCCATTTATATTTCCCTCTTGAGATTGTTACTTGTCTACTTTTTACAGTTGGGATCTTAGTGTGTCTTGCCTTCTCATTGTTCTCTGACACCTTCCTTTTCCATAGCAAATATTTACTTTTTTTATTTTGCTTATCATTTTTGGTTATGTTGGATGTTTTAATGTTATTTTTATTAACAAAATACAGTATTAGGAGCAGATATTTTCTAGGTGATATTTTGGGGGTAATTTGCATGGCTTTGTGTGGCTTTCAGTACTTCCTTCTTTGTGTCATCTCTATTTAGACACATAATTGGTACTAAAAATAGTGATTTCAGACAGCCTATTAATTTACATTCCTTGGCTTACAAGCATGGTGAGTGTGTTTATGTTACAGCTATACAAATAGAAATGCCAGTTTAAAAAATTATGTGAGGCTGGCCGCAGTGGCTCATGCCTATAATCCCAGCACTCTGGGAGGCTGAGGTGGGCAGATCACTTGAGGTCAGGAGTTCGAGACCAGCCTGACCAACATAGCAAAACCCCATCTCTACTAAAAATATAAAATTAACCGGGCATGGTGGTGCACGTCTATAGTCCCAGCTACTCAGGAGGCTGAGGCAGGAGAACTGCTTGAACCCAAGAGGCGGAGGTTGCAGTGAGCCAAGATCATGGCACTGCACTTCAGTCTGGGCAACAGATAGAGATTCTGTCTCAAAAAAATAAATTATATAAAATGTGTTCTTGATAAGGTTTTGGATTATGAACTTATTAACAGGATAAAATTTCACCCATTGTGTCCTTAGTTTATTTGGAGGCATTGTGGTGTGGAAAAGGAGCTTATGGTCCAATCAGGAGTGTTTAAGAAATACAGATCATAGTTCATTCAACCCACTAGAATCTGTGCTTGGCTAGAAATAGCGTCACTAGGATAGGAGACTGCCTTACATTGTATTCCCAGCATGCAGTTCAAGTATGTATATAGTAGGTACTTCATAAATATTTCTCATACTGCACATATATCAATCAAAAAGACTCATAGCATTAATAGAGTCAGATGGGTTTGGATAGAAAAGATGAAGAATTAGAGAAGGAACATGGTTCGGCAGGGAGATAGGAATATATGTTCAAAATATGCTTATATCTTACATATAATTACTGAAAACCTGATCTGTGACTAGAAGCCACATTGGTACTTCGCTTCTGAGGTGTGTATTGTAAGAATGTGTGTGTATACATAGGTGGAAGACACAGTATTGGTTAAATTTTTATTCTTGAAAGGATATTGGACATAATGCTCAATAAATACTTCATAAACACATTTTCGATGCTGTTCTATTGAAGTTAGTTATTTACCTTTTTTTTTTGAGACAGTCTTGCTCTGTTACCCAGGCTGGAGTGCGGTGGTGCGATCTAGGCTCACTGCAACCTCCATCTCCTGGACTCAAGTGATTCTTGTGCCTCGGCCTCCCAAGTAGCTGGGACTACAGGCATGTGCTACCACGCCTGGCTAATTTTTTTGTTGGTAGAGATGGAGTTTTGCCATGTTGCCCAGGCTGGTCTCAAACTCCTGAGCTCAGGCAGTCCACCTGTGTCGGCCTCTGAAAGTGCTAGAATGACAGACATGAGTACCTGGCCAGTTATTTACTTCTGTTGTATTCTGAGCCTAGGAGACATGGATGGTCTTAGCACATTTTAGTAGTAGTTTTTAAAAAACACATTTGAGGGCCAGGCGCGGTGGCTCAAGCCTGTAATTCCAACACTTTGGGAGGCCGAGGCGAGTGGATCACGAGGTCAAGAGATTGAGACCATCCTGGTCAACATGGTGAAACCCCATCTCTATTAAAAATACAAAAAATTAGCTGGGCATGGTGGCACGTACCTGTAATCCCAGCTACTTGGGAGGCTGAGGGAGGAGAATTGCCTGAACCCGGGAGGCGGAGGTTGCGGTGAGCCGAGATCGTGCCATTGCACTCTAGCCTGGGTAACGGAGCAAAACTCCGTCTCAAACAAACAAACTAACTAACTAACTAACTAACTAACTAACTAACTAAAAAAAAAACCACATTTGAGAAGGGCAAGTAGTATGTTCATAGTAGTGGAAAGTGCTTGCTACTAGTAAACCAGAACAAAAATTCGGTAAAGAGGGAAAAATGCAGGGCCAGGCGCAGTGGCTCATGCCTGTAATCCCAGCACTTTGGGAGGCCGAGGCGGATGGATCACAAGGTCAGGAGTTTGAGACCCGCCTGACCAACATGGTGAAACCTCGTCTCTACTAAAAATACAAAAATTAGCTGGGCGTGGTGGCACACACCTGTAATCGCAGCTACTCAGGAGGCTGAGGCAGGAGAATTGCCTGAACCTGGGAGGTGGAGGTTGCAGTGAGCCAAGATCCTGCCACTGCACTCCAGTATGGGTGACAGAGTGAGACTTCGTCTCCACAAAAAAAAAAAAAAAAAAAAAGGGAAAAATGCAGACATTTTGCCTGCCTGAGCCAATTAGCAAAGGGATGATCAGCCTTACATTTCAGTGTGGAAGTTGGAATATTCGGTATGGAATATGATTTTATTAGAACCCAGAATGATGATGATGATGATACCACATGACCTTTCAGAGCTCTTAACTTTTCTACATATTATCTTGTTTCAGTCTTTCATTGCTGCAGGGAAGTAGGACCAGTACATTTTCATTTTATATATGAGGAAACATAATCTGAATGGTCAGACATACTCTGCTGGATGTGGAGAGCTCTACAAAAACTTTGTCCCAAATCTGTTTTCTCTAAGACAATAATTTGGAGTCCAAGAAAAATTTAAACAACTTTTTTTGTTTTTTGAGATGGCGTCTTGCTCTGTCCCCCAGGCAGGAGTGCAGCAGTGCGATCACAGCTCACTGCAGCCCTGACCTCATGGGCGCAAGCAATCTTCTGACTTAAGCCTCCTGAGTAGCTAGGACCACAGGCGCACACCACCACGCCTGACTAATTTTTTTTATTAAATGTAAAGGCAAGGTCTTACTCTGTTGCCCAGGCTGGTTTTGAACCCCTGGGCTCAAGTGATCCTTGAGAGGCCTTGGCCTCTCAAAGTGCTGGAATTATAGGTATGAGCCACTTCCTGGCTTAAACTACATTTTCTAATCAGTTTATAGGGCTAGGTATATGTCATACTTTTTAAAGAAATATTTTCCTTTCAAATAATTGAAACAAAATTGGAACCTGAAGTGACAGAGCTTCAGCCTTGCATTAAAATTACTTAAGTTTTCCAGCTGGGGTTTTACTGAATTAGTTTTAGTAATACAGCTACTGTGGTTACCAGCAACAATGTTTATTGTTTTCTGTCCGCCAGGTTCTGTCTAAATGCTTTTCATGCTTCATTTTTGAAAAATTTCACAACATACCCTATGAGCAGGTGCTAATAGTATCCCTGCTTTACAAATGAAACAAGGCATGAAGGGACAGAGTATTAACTTTTTCAGGGGCACACAGCTTGGCGCAGACAGATCTGGGATTTTGATCTGTAATGTCTGGCTAGAGTACATGTCCTTACTCAGCCTATTATACCATGTAAAAGTTGCATACAATCTTCCTTTTCCTTGCAAAGGTGTTGTTCAAAAGCATGGTACAGCTGTGGTAGAAACCCTGGAAAGGAACACCAAGCAGTGTTCCAGATATTCCAGAATCTGGCCTGCATGTCTGATCTTCTGTATCAGAACTAATCGTAAATGCTTAGGGCAGAGAATGCTGAACCTGAAGTCACATCAAGGTTCAAAATTTGGCTTCATCATTTTCCGGTTGTGAGACATTGGATAAGTCACAAAACTTCTCTGAGGCTGATATCTCATATGTGTGAAGGGTACAAATCTGTTACTATTTCTGGTGCTCAATAGGTACTGATTTTTGAAAATATTAGATATTTCTGTAAAAGGCTAACTCAGTGGTTCCCAGTTCAAACGAAACCTTTTATTTCTTTAGAGACAAGAGTGATAGGATGCTTGCTCTCAGACTCATAGGCCAGTCTGGAGAAACAAACATACAGCTAGGCTGCCGTAGCAGAGTGGATGTTGAGGAGTTTGTAACCATGACTGAGGAGGAAGTGAGCAACCCTGGCAGGGGTCTTCAAAAAGAGTTCCCAAAGTAGGTGACCTTTGAACTTGGAAAGCTGCTATGGACTGAATGTTTGCATCCCCCGAACCCCCATTATCCAACACTCCTGCAGTGGTAGATAATGCTGAAAGATTTGGGTTCCATGGATGGCGAGGGGTGGAGTTGAGGAAATTGGCGTGGGGTTGAAGAAGGGTAGGGTGGGGTGGAGGAGAGTGGGAGGGCTGGTGCAATGGATGCCAGGCCTGTGGGAATAGGGGAGTAGTAAAAGAAGGCAACCGGAAAGGGAGACTCTTTAGAGAGGTCATGGGTGTTTTAAAGGGAAATTTGGATTAAGTGATAGATTAATTTGGATTTAGTTTGATGAAATTTGGATTAATTTGCTTGGCGATGTCGAATGTTGTTTTTATTTCCTTAGCAGAGAGGAACTTGTTTGGTATTTGCGTGTGTTTGTAAAATGAGAGCAGAAACCAGAGGCAAGGGAGGATAACTGGATTTGTGATGCCTGTGAATGCCACTGGTTTTAGTTAAGATGCTTTTAATGCAAAATTTATTTTAATAATGATATCGTAGAGTTTGACCTTCAAGAAACTCAAGTCTGTAAGCAGTAATTCACTTTAATGTGTAAGAGCCTTACAGAGAATAAGAGTGTATTAAATATTTGCAGAATGAAAGTATTATGCTTTCCCTGGGTGGTATGATAGCCAGAGAAGCAGTTTAGTCTAGAGGTGACATTTGAGTGAAATTGTGGTAACGTTGTGATTTTAGAATTTTAACAAGTGATTTCTAAGGGCCAACCTGAAGTTGTGAGTGCTTGCTTTCATCTTGCAGTGTCTTGGCTATGGGACTGATTGGTGCATCTTCTGGATTTGTTAACTATTCTCGCTCAGGTTCTCTTGAGCAGTGATTTTCATTCCAGAACCGCAGTTCCCCAACCTTTTTCTTCAGGTCGTTGTTGAAGGGGAAACCTGTCTGCCAAGCCTGCCTCTCATGGTGACTTTATAATGGATTGACAGTGCTGATTGTGGTAGAGATTCACTGAAAATTCTGACTGATAGTAAAGAGAACTTGGCAGATTTTTCTTGGTTTAGGAGTTTTATTTTTCCCAGGATTACCATCCTTTTCCAAACTTACTTCCTTTTGTTTTTTCTTTTTTAGCCTTCAAGAGGGGCCTCTGGTTCCAAGAGCCCTGTCTTCCCCTGGATTGGGCTCTGGCTAGGGCTGTGGTCACTGGTCACTGCAGATGACATTCTCTTGACTGGATTATTAATTTCATCATGATGACTATAGGTATGAAATTTGAAAAGTAGTGATGAGGCAGCCAGCTTTTCAAAGTGCGCTTTATGAATTCCCTCCAATCTAAAGTGGAGTGGGACCCTCAAGTCACTGGTTAGACTTGTTATTATTAAATAATCAGTTCAGTTTTGGCAAAGAGCAGTCTCCCTTTCTGGTTGCCTTCCTTTACCATTCCCCTATTCCTGCAGGCCTGGAATCCATTGTACCAGCGCCCCCATTCTCCTCCACTCCACCCTCCTCTTCAACCCTACCCCAGTTCTCCTCTACTCCACCCCAATCCACGGAGCCCAAATCTCTCAGCATTATCCACCACTACTCCTTATCACCAAATCTAGTGTCTACTCTTCCCTCTCAATCTACTTGGCATCCCCACAGCCTTGGAAAGTCCAACACTCCATTTCTTAATTTGTATCTTCCTTTCCCCACTGAGATGTTCACATTTCATGCTCATTTCTCCTTGTGCTCTATTCTTTACCTGGGCCATCTAAACAGCTTAATAGCTTCAAATATCATACATCCTCAGGTGTCCCAAACCTTGATATCCTGCTCAGCTCTTTCTCTTAGAAATCCATATGTCATTCTTGAATCTACCCACATTGATATCCCACAAGGACTTGGTGATGGTTTTACAGTGGGTTCACACATTCAGTGATACTCCTTCTTCTGAAAGGTGTTATTTTCTTTTTGAGACTAAGTTGCACTCTTGTTGCCCAGGCTGAAGTGTAGTGGCGTGATCTTGGCTCACTGCAACCTCCACCTCTCAGGGTCAAGTGATTTTCCTGCCTCAGCCTCCCAAGTAGCTGGATTACAGGTGCCCGCTATCATGCCTGGCTAATATTTGTATTTATTTAATTTTTTTTTAGTAGAGACAGGGTTTCACCATGTTGGCCAGGCTGGTTAAGAACTCCTGACCTCAGATTATCTGCCTGCCTCAGCTTCCCAAGGTGTTGGGATTACAGGTGTGAGCCACTGCGCCCGACCCAAAAGGTGTTCTAATTCCCCTGTCCTTGAATATGGGTTTGTGACACATTTCTAACTAATAGAATGATACAGAAGTAACACCCTGTGACTTCCAAAGCTAGGCCATAAAAAGCCACACGAGGGCTTGTGCTGCCTCTTTTGGAACTCCTGCCTTGAGAGCCCTGGGCTAACATGTAAGAAGCCTGGGAACCCTGAGGCTGCACGCTGGAGACCAGACAGACAGAGGCAGGTACCAGGAAACCTCCGTTGCTGGGTCTAGTGTCAGTAGCCCCTCATGTGAGTGACTGCACCTTCAGATACCCCCAGCCTCAGTCTTCAAGCCCCCCCAGTGGAGGCTGAGTGGAGCAGAGAGTAGCTGTCCCTACCAAGCCATGCCCAAACTGCAGTACTGTGACCAGAATAAATGCTGTTGTTTTAAACTACTAAGTTCTGGAGGTAGCTTGTTATACAGCATTGAATAACTGGAACAGAGCTTAAATACGATGTACCCCCCAAACAGATGCCTCATCTCCATCTCTTTATTTGCTCCTCTTTCCATATTTTCTATCTCAGTAACGTCTCCATTCAATCTGAAAACTTTTCTCTAGTATTCTTTTTCCTCAGATGACTCGAGTTCCCCTTCACTGCTAAACATCTGACTATTCTAACCCAAGGGTCTTGGAGAAATCCAGTACCCACACCCTGTGACACCCCCTGCCTGGTTTGAGGATTTGTAAATGCCTTTTTGCCCTCTTATACCTCTGCATTCTTGCACATGCTGAATCTTCTTTATAAATTTCTTTCCTTACCATTCTCTTTATTCTCTCACCAGCTCAAATCACTGGAATAGGGAGGCCCAAGGAGAGGGAGAGAGATGGAGGAACGGCCTGTCAGTACAGCAGTCAGAACACCCACAACATTTATTGCTTAAATTTGCTGTTTTATATGAGCATGGTTCATGGTGCATCAAAACAATTACAGTAGTAACATCAGGCGAGGAACAGTTGTTTATGCCTGTAATCCCAGCTACTTGGGAGGCTGAGGCAGGAGGATTACTTGAGCCTGGGAAGTGGAGGTTGCAGTGAGCCAAGACTGCGCCACTACACTCCAGCCTGGGCGACCGAAAAAAAAAAAGAAGAACCAACCAAAAAAACCCCCAAAAACAATTACAATAGTAGCAGCAAAGGTATTTCATCATAGATCATTGTATACATAATTTATGTATGAGTTATGTCTTTTATTATATTTTGTTATGCAGGAATAATAGAAGAAAAATCCTGAAATGGATTTTCTACTTTGTTTATTTGTTAATTTTATTGCTACTTCAAATCTAATTTAGGGGTTTTTTTAATGGTGTGTATGTCATAATTCAAAGCATAGAAGAAACATTTTGAATTAATAATTGAGAATTTAACAAATCATGCTTTATTAGTTTAGCAATTTGAGTTTCTCTATGTGAATTTTGGGCCACAGAGAAACATACAGAAGCCATAGTAGCTTTCCCTTTTCTTGGTTCAAAGGTGTCATAATTTAAAAACTTATTAGAAGATGAAGAGGACATTTTATTTTCTTTCTCAATTAAAAAGAGAGGGAAGCACACGGTAAGTCAATTGCAATTCAAATCTGGTGCCATTCCAGGATGTAGACCTCTGTCACATTGTCATGTCCACCTTGGACGTTGCTTACATTGGCCACCAGCAAGGGTTTTGACTACTAAGAGCCTCACGTCTGTGCAGAGCTCTGGGAGGCTGTGGACTGGACCTGCCTCTTCCACAGGAGTCCTGGGAGCCTCCTGATACTCCCCACCAGGGACAACGGGCCCCCTGGCTTCTCTGTCTCTCTTGCTTCTCCTGACCAAGTTGCCTGCCCATGCAATCACCCTTTAGCTTTTGATGATAATATGTACTTTTTTAGAATTTTTAAAGTGTGTTCATTTTCCTACCAGCATTCCTACCTTGTAGCCTTATTTTGTGTACTGAACAAAAGGAGGATGTGAGTGTATCCTTCACAGTGGGGCAGGTTCTGCTCATCCTTTTTGTAGTGGTTGGAAAAGGTGAGTAAAAGGACGCAGAGGAAGAGACAGGGATGGTTTGGGCCTTTATGGTATTGAAGAGTTTGAGATTGTTAGTTGTTTTCAACCAGTACTATGTGGAAAGGAAGGTATTTTATTTGGCAGTAATACTAACATTGAAAGAGTGTTTCCTAGGCCCTGTGGGCAGCAAATGCCCTATTTGCCCGTCACATGAACCCTGGGCAGATGTATTTTCCTTTTCCTGTTTTACTGATGAGGGAGTTTAAAGTTTAGGGAAATTAAGGAACTCCCTAACATTACAGAGTTGATTGCCAATATTTTGCTGCTTCTCCACAATAGAGAGAGATCTTACCTTAAATGAGTTTGTTACAGGTGTAAATTTGCCAAAATGGAGGTGATTCATGTAATAAACCAAGTCTCAAATGTCGGGGTTTTAGCTTTGAATTATTAACCTCTAGTAGAATGTTATGATGCCAGTGTAGCCAAAAAAGAAAAATAAAAGAGAAAAAGTCTTGGTTTTGCTGATTTTTAAAAGTACCTGAACCTAGGAGGGGAGAAGGCAATAGCAAGATGTGGAAAGTGCTGGAAAGGAAGCATTCTGCTCACCCCTGTCCAGCCTTCTTGAGGGATCATTGCTCCCTTTGAGGAAATAGTTTTTCCTACCAAGGCAGTACACTCTGCCTCTTCCAAGGGAAGCCAACGGCAGCCCACTGTGCAGGCCCCATGCCTTAGAAGCAACTGTGGCACCATTAACTTCCTTCGGTTCCTGGAGCATTGCAGTCAAAAGCAGCTGTACTTAATGTAGTTTGTATTTTCCTATGTTTGAATAATACTTTATCATTTTCTGCATAAGTTATATATAACCTTAGTGGAGAAACCTGTGAAAGCACAGAAGTAAGACATTTCTTTGTAATTAAAAAAAACCCAATAACCTCAGTACTCTCCTCCCACATTTGTTAGTGTAAGAGTCTTCTTTTATGTAGTATACATATAAATTCAGGTTTAAATATGCTGTTGGAAACATTAACACATTCTAATGAAGGTAAAAGCTAATTTTATTCATGAATGTTTTTGCGTACCCTCCCTTTCTCCCTCCCGCCTCGTGTTCCTCCTCAAGTTGATATTCGGGTTCTTAATCACAAGCATTTACTTGCCACATAGGCTGTCTTTGGCAGCCTTGTCAATTTCGTCAATTTGAAGGAAACCTGAGACCTGCTTGTGCCGGAAATGTTTAAAAAAAATTTTTTTTGAGACAAGTCTCATGCTTTCTCCCAGGCTGTAGTGAAGTGGCGCAATCTCAGCTATTGCAACCTCTGCACCCGCCCCCCACCCCATTCAAGCATTTTTCTTGCCTTAGCCTTCCCAGTAGCTGGGATTATAGGCACCCACCACCATGCCCCACTAATTTTTGTGTTTTTAGTAGACAGGGTTTCACCCTGTTGGCCAGGCTGGTCTCAGACTCCTGACTTCAGGTGATCCACCCCTGCCTCAGCCTCCCAATCCTAGGATTACAGGTGTGAGCCGCCATGTCCGGCTGCCTGACATCTTTCATGTGAGAGATCTTCTTTAGAGCTGGACTCACCAGTTACAGTTTTGGTTATTAAATGGAGTGGCTGTTTTTGTTGTTGTTGTTGGAAATGAGTTTTTCACCACAGTATTTCACACCTCCTTTGGTGCTGCAGGCAGAGTTTACTTCTGCCCATGTGATTCTGTCAGTTACTATCAATGGCTGGCCTTGCTTCTCCATTCTCCTGCTGAGGATATGGCTGGCCTCTCAGGTCAGCTCTCTACCTCTGAGTAGGAAAAGGCATTCAAGATTCACCTCCTGCTCTTGGGGTGGGGGGCATGAAAGGCAGGTCTGATCTTCTTCCTTTCTCAAGCTGTTACTGGCTATTCAGAGAATTCTGTTCTTGAAGGTGCATCTAAAACCTGGATGTTGCCTTTCTAACCTTGCAGTATTCTATTTTTGAAGTGATAGAGAGGTGCAGGACTCTTGTTTACATTAAAAGCTGCTTACCAGGAACTACTTAGGTCACTTCTGACAGAAATCAACTTAAGTGCAATTAACATCCATTGACTTTCTTTTAACTTAGCTTGCTTCCTAATTCATTTAGCAATGGATATACTACAAAGTGACCTTGTAATATATCTTACACCTGTCAAAAGACAAAAATCACAACAAATTTAGTTATAGATCTAATTGGCATTTATTAATAATTTGGGAAGCAGGCAGCCTCCATTCTATAAAAGAGACTGAGAGCTCCCACTGGGTAATGTTAGAACAGTGCCTTTTATAAAGGACCAAGGAAACAAGGAAGCAGAACAACAGAAAAACAAGTGGATTAATTAACAAGTTACTTCAGGTTACTTTTTTGTAAGTGTTAAAGCAGAAGAGACTTTCTTGTTACTCTGATTCTGGTAGACTGGAATCTCCTGTTTCCAGAAAAAAAAACTGGTCTTTTTTGAGGATCTGCTGCTGCTTTAAAGTTTCAGTTTCAATATGATTGGCAGTTAGCATGAGTGACTCTGGTTTGGTCTGGCTGTTGGGGCCTAGTGCAGGAGCTTAGTCCAAAAACAGTAGCCTCCCATAATTTTTGTTTAATATACTTTAAAAATCACTTTGGCTATTCAAGTTTTAAGCCTATTCTTTTTAGAGGTAAAGTGTAGTTTTTAAAATTTCTCTTTCTCTTTGTTATAGTCTGTTCTCACACTGCTAATAAAGACTTACCTGAGACTGGATAATTTATAAAGGCAAGATGTTTAATTGACTTACAAATCCACATGGCTGGGGAAGCCTCACAATCGTGGCAGAAGGTAAATGAGGAGCTAAGTCATGTCTTACATGGCGACAGGCAGGAGAGAGCATATGCAGGGAAACTCCCCTTTATAAAACCATCAGATCTCATGAGACTTATTCACTATCATGAGAACAGCACAAGAAAGACCTGCCCTCATGATTCAATTACCTCCCACCAGATCCCTCCCATGACACGTGGGAATTATGGGAGCTATAATTCAAGATGAGATTTGGGTGGGGACACAGCCAACCCATACCATTCTTTTCCTGGCCCCTCCCAAGCCTCATGTCCTCACATTGCGAAGCCAATCATGCCTTCCAACAGTCACCTAAAGTCTTATTTCAGCATTAACTCAAAAGTCTGCAGTCTGAAGTCTCATCTGAGACAAGGCAAGTCCCTTCCACCTACGAGCCTATAAAATCAAAAGCGAGTTAGTTACTCCTAGATACGTTGGGGGTACAGGCATTGGGTAAATACTGCCATTCCAAATGGGAGAAATTGACCAAAACAAAGGGACTGCAGGCCTCATGCAAGTTCAAAATCCAGCAGAGCAGTCAGATCTTAAAGCTTCAAAATGATCTCCTTTGACTCCATGTCTTACATCCAGGTCATGCTGATACAAGAGGTGGGTTCCCATGGTTTTGGGCAGCTCCACCCCTGTGGCTTTGCAGGTACAGCCTCCCTCCCAGCTGCTTTCACAGGCTAGTATTGTTGAGTGTCTGTGGCTTTTCCAGGTGCACAGTGCAAGCTGTAGGTGGATCTACCATTTTGGGGTCTGGAGGATGATGGCCTTCTTCTCGCAGCTCCACTAGGAAGTATGCCAGTGGGGACTCTGATAGGGGTTCCAGCCCCACATTTCCCTTCTGCCCTGCCCTAGCAGAGGTTCTCCATGAGGGCCCTGCCCCTGCAGCTAACTTCTGCCTAGACAACCAGGAGTTTCCATACATCCTCTGAAATCTAGGTGCAGGTTCCCAAACTGCAGTTCTTGACTTCTGTGCACCCATAGGCTCAATACCATGTGAAAGCTGTCAAGGCTTGAGGCTTGCACTCTCTGAAGCCATGACCTGAGCTGTACCTTGGCCCTTTTTAGCCATGACTGGAGCAGCTGGGACACATGGCACCAGGTCCCCAGGCTGCACATAGCAGGGGGCTGGACCTGGCCCAGGAAACCATTTTTCCCTCCTAGGCTTCCAGGCCTGTGTTGGGAGAGGCTGCTGTGAGGGTTTCTGACATTCCCAGGAGACATTTTCCTCATTGTCTTTACATTTGTCTAACATTTGTCTCCTCGTTATTTATATAAATTTCTGCAGCTAGCTTGACTTTCTCCCCAGAAAATGGATTTTTCTTTTCTACTGCAAGTTTTCCAAACTTTTATGCTTTACTTCCACTTGAATGCTTTGCCACTTAGAAATTTCTTTTGTGAGATACCCCAAATCATCTCTCTCAAGTTCAAAGTTCTACCATTATCTCTAGCACAGGGGCAAAAAGCCACCAGTCTCTTTGCTAAAGTGCAGCAAGAGTCATCTTTGCTCCAGTTGCCAACAAGTTCCTCACCTTTACCTGAAACCACGTCAGCCTGGACCTTATTGTCCATATCACTATCAGCATTTTTATTAAAGGCATTCAACAGACTTTCCTGCATTTTTCTGTCTTGTTCTGAGCCCTCTAAACTGTTCCGGCCTCTTTTGCCCAGTTCCAAAGTTGCTTCCACATTTATGGGTATCTTTACAGCAGCACCCCACCATACCAGTGCCAATTTACTCTGTTAGTCTGTTCTCATACAGCTAATAAAGACACAACTGAGACTGAGTAATTTATAAAGGAAAGAGGCTTAACTGACTCATAGTTCCACATGGCTGGGGAGTCCTCACAATTATGGTGGAAGGCAAATGAGGAGCAAAGTCATGTCTTTCATGGTGACAGGCAAGGATAGCATGTGCAGGGGAACTGCCCTTATAAAACCTTTATAAAACCATCAGATCTCATGAGACTTATTACCACAAGAATAGCATTGGAAAGACCCACCCCCATGATTTAATTACCTCCCACCGGGTCCCTCCCACAACATATGGGAATTATGGGAGCTACAGTTTGATATGAGATTTGGGTGGGGACACAGCCAAACTGTATCACCCATGTAGTGGCAAATCTTTCTTTGTTTAGTAATTGGATATTTCTTTTATATGAGGTTATGGCAACACTTTTTGCTTCATCTTCTCTGGGTAAAGAACTTAAGCTTCTTAATAGATATAGCTACAATTTGACCTTTTTAAAAGAGGGAAAAAATAGGTTGAATAGTGGGCGGTGAGCAGACCTGTGTTTGCTTTCAGGTTAAAAAAAGAAATTATTTTACTCTATACAATGGAGAAACATGGCCCAGAAAGTTGAATGGCATACAGCTGTTTCTTTGTAGTTCTTCAGTAACTTTGTGGGCTTTTGCGTGTATCAAAATATAAGTGGGTTATGATGACCTCCCAGAATCCAAGAGAATAAAGCTTGAAATTGGAGTAACTGATGTTTTCCAAATGCCACAGTGAGAATGTGCTTTTATTTAGCATTTTCTTGTCAGTGAAATCTGAAGAGGGGTTGTTACAGAGAGCAAAACTTTTACTTGATCTTTTATCAGAAAGTTAAAGAATATCTAGGCTGTTTTAGATATTAGCTTTTAAAACTGTTGTACGATATATGTCAAGGGTGATGCCACACATTGTTGACATCAAATCCACTAAAATCTCACTTAAAAACAATTGAGGGCTGGGTGCAGTGGCTCTTGCATGTAATCCCAGCACTTTGGGAGGCCAAGGCAGGAGGATTGCTTGATCCCAAGAGTTTTAAGACCAGCCTGGGCCACATAGGGGGAGATTCTATCTGTACATAAACACATACAAAATTAACCAGGCATGGTGGTGCACGTGTAATCTCAGCTACTTAGGAGGCTGAGGTTGAGGCGTCAGTGAGCTGTGATGGTGCCACTGTATTCCAGCCTGGGTGACAGAATGAGACCCTGTCTCAAAAAATAAAAAAATTAGAAGTGGAAAATTTGTAAGTTTTAATAAAATACTACTTACTTTTTAGCTCTGGTTTGGAACATGACATAGCAATAGTAGGGAGATTAATAGGGTTACCTCTTACAGCAATCTCTCAGCTGAAAAGTTGAGTATAGTTATCTTATTTTTAGATTTCTAGATTTCTATAAACCTTATTTTAAAGTGAGTTTCTGACTACTCTTGCGGTGTTTATTATCTTCACAAGCATTGTCAGTAATGGTTGATTTCACTTCTGATTATGAAGTTAAGGGGAAATAAACTACAGGATTGTGTGTGTGTGTGTGTGTGTGCACGCGTGTGCACATGCACACGCATTTTCCAGGCCCCCCTGTCTTGAAGAGGTTTACTTAATTAGGGTTAGATTATAGTGGCTAGAGGGCCTCAGTAAGGTTTGTTCCATAGGTCTCAGAGCCCCCTTTCTGGTTGCCTTTGCCTGCTGCCCTGCTCAACAACCCCTGCAAATGTAAGGATGACTGGGGGCTGGGAGCTGGAGTGGCCGCTGCTGCCACATGTAGTGCTAAAGGATCAACAAAAGAGGACAACAAAAGACTACGTAAAAAGTCTGGCTTTCCCAAACAAGGTCCTCATTGTTCTTTTTCATCCTTTGGTAGCTAGCTGTCCTTCCTACTAGTGCTGACTGTCATGTACTCTCTCTCCACAGGAGTCACCAGTGAGACCAGCCAAACTCTGTTGAGAGTTTTGGAGTAAAATTCTGAGTGGATGTGTTTTTTTGTGCTTTTTGTGACCGGCAGTGTTTCAGCAGCTCTTAAGGAACCTCATTCTCGCATTCCATCAGCGAGGTCCCTGTTTTCTTTGCTGAGATGCATGGTTAACCATTTCCCCAGGCTCTTCCCTAGCACCTGCAGTGTCCTAAAAAAGGTACTCTTCACTTCCAGGAGCAACGCATGAACACAAGAGTATAGATAAAGATAGATGAGAGTATAGACATAGAGTTGTGCAGGGACCTTTTCTTAGAGATTTTTACGCCTGCCCATGTAGGCTAGTGGTTCTCAGCCTTGTTAAAACAAGACCTCACACCCTCAGAGGGCTTGTTAAAACAGACTGCTGACCCCACCTGCAGAGTTCTGGTTCAGTAGGTCTGCGGTGAGGCCTGAGAATTTGCATTTTTAGCAGGTTCACAGATGATGCTGACGCTGCTGGTTCACGGATGACATTTGGGAATGCTATATAGAATGGGATTTTTGTGGGTGTCTTATAAGAAATCACATGCTGTCATGCTGTGTTTCTGTGTTCTTCATCAGCTCCACGTCATGGAGCACTTTCTGTGGTAGTACTCCACGGTATTGATCACTTCTTTAATTTTACCTGCTGCACAGTGTACCAGGATTTAAACCCACCTTAATTCTATTAATGGATATTTGGTTATTTCCAGTATTTTTTGTTAACTATTATAAATAAATCCTGCATTGAACATCTTTGTTTATTCCTCCTTTATGCAGGCCATGTTTGTCTAGGGTAGTATGGAGGAGTGAAATTGCTGAACATGTGCATTTGTTGTTTGATTTCTGTTTTAGTAGATAATGGCACCATCACTCAATGATGCTCACCACATTAATGCCCAGCCTTAGGTAGTTTGTCTTATTCTCTGGCTAAGTTGAGGCTAACCCAGAGTTGCTAGGAAAATCATGAATGTGCTTACTAGACTTTTTATAAATTGAACCTGAAATGGGCTTTGGGCTGCTAGCCAGTTTTTCTTTTTCTTTTATTTTTTAAACTGAAAAAATAAATCTTTTATTTATTCAAGAAAAACTACTGAATCTCAGTAAAAACAGTGGGATCTTTTTCTAAATCTTTTTTAGGCTACCTAAAAGCAATGATAGTCACCTGTTTATTTTCTCCCACCAGCACACCTGATGAATAAGAATTGCCCTTGGCAACAGTGGCCCACTTAGGTGGCCATCCAGGGACTATACATCCAAGTATATTTTTTTACATGATTTTGGTGCTAGACTTTTCCAATCTGGATGCTCTTACCTCGTGTTAGATTCCATGTATGGATAGCCAAATACAGCAGTCTTTGTTCCCTCTACCTTCTAAACCAGTTTGTCCTGTTTCTGTTCTGGGCGGTGGTATGTGTTAGGTGAGTTAGGCTGCAGGCAGGGCAAGTGGGTGTTATGTCCTAGTACTACCCTTTTTAATTTTTTGGAATTCATGGAATGGTAAAACTAAAATTGGGTGGGGGAGAGCTCACACTGAGTTGTCCACTCCTTGTTTGGCTAAGTCATTAAAATCAACTAACAAAAAAACCACCATGTTTTTATAGATAAGAGGTTTTTAACACTCTTCTCCCCATCCAAAAAATCAGGAAAAGCATTTTAGAATAAAGGGTGTTACTTTTTAGTTTCAGGAACATTGTGGGTTTTTCTCCCTCCTTTTGTCTCAGACGAGTGAAAATGCTTCTGTCATCTAAAGTTGCCCTAGGTTGTAGAGAAACTGAGTCATTTCTTGAATAAAAGATTTGATGTCTATATTACATCTTCCTAATTAGTTTCCTGTTAGTTTGCCCTACTGCTGATGAAGTTCCTCTCTAATAGTAACTTCTGGGGCATGAGGTGGGCCTGGAATGCGCAGCTCTCCTGGAAGAAGAAAAATTCGTATGATTCTTACAGTCACTCATTCCCATTCCCTGAACACCTGCTGTGTGCCCAGCACTGAGCTGAGTCCTGAGTACAGAGAAGTAGGGGAAGGTGTTCTTGCATTTCAGCTGCTTCTTTGTAGTTCAGCCTCTTCAGTGGCACATAGGCAACTTTCCCATGAAAATGTGTTCAGCCTTTTGTGGTGCAGCTGCCGTGCCAGCTCAAAGATCACTTGCCATCCAAATCTTCACATAGATTCATCATTTCTGGCCACATGCTGGGCTTAAACAAGATTACTGTTATATCCTTGAGCCTCCTGGGAGAATCTGCTTTTCACTTAGCTGCTCATGCAGGGCAGAGTAAAGCAAAGAAATTCTTTCTCTTGTAAGGAAACTTTGATATCTGTTACCTATTTCTGTGCTTCTGCTTTGGGATGTGAAAATACTCTACTAAGTGGCAACAACATTGGCACCAATTTTTAACACCAGCGCTTCCCAGATAAAGAGTGACCCTCCAGGAGTTCTTTGGCTGAGCTTGAGTTAGCTGCTCATTTTGAACCTCATGTGGTGTGTATAAATGAGTTAAAAAATAACCCACAGAGTAACTCATTATAATTTTAATTCTTTCCACACAACCAAGATATAAGGGCTTATTAGGCTTTAAATAGATGCTGTGCTTATTAGATTTTTTTTTTCGGGTTATTACTAACTGGACAAGGTGCTACAGGGAATGAGATGACCTAAAAATTTAGACCATCTTTAAGTTTGGTCAAAATGCACACCAAATGCTCTGTAAAAAGTGCACATGAGAAGATATGTCAAGGAGAGAGTCCACCACCTGCCCACCCCAAAGAACTGTCTGTGGTTTCCCTTCTGGGTGTATTTCAGTGACTCTAAAAGAAAAGGTGTTTTTGAAGGAGGGATGGGGGCTGTGAGTTGTGTGTGCCACCCATGAACTTCCCTGAGAGGACCGTTATTCAGAAATCTAATAAATATTTAATGTAAGAGGAGGCATCTATCTGAAATCTTTCGTAGTGCTGAAGGGCTTGCTGCAGTTGCTATGGAGAGGCGGGTGCTGGTTCAACTGTGTGACAAAGACTGGCCCTTCAGGAACAGGAGCAGGAGCGAAAGGTCATTTAGCCTCAGCTGGAAAGGCCCAGTTGGTTTTGATGAGTATTGATCAGTTTCTTTATGGGATCTTCCATATTATGTGTAACGTTTTTCATTGTTCAGTGTTTTCTTAGGCACTATTTTATTTTGTTAGAATTTGGCTTCTATTGCAAAATCCTAGCCTTGTATGTTGGTAATATTAAAATCTAATTTACATATTAATTACAACATTATCATGATATTCTTCATAGTAGGAAAAAGAACAAAGTATATTATAAAACGTTACACAAATTTTTCCTGACAGATTGCTTTCATTTGAAGAAGATAAAAGCTCTGGTTGATTCTGATTATACCGTCAATATTTTTAGAAGCTTATTATAAAATTTGTCATATAAAATTAAAATTTTGATTGTATAAGAAGTATCTTGTGGGGAAACAAATTTAAATTTTGGAATATTTCACATGAATTTCACCTTACAGATTCACCAACGGATGAACTAATGTGACTTTTATGATTGTTTAAAATGTTAATCTTTATATTTCATAAACATTACAAGAACCTAAATGGCATTTTTCTGAAAAGTATTTTGCATCTTTGTCTGCTTTGATGTTTAATATGGTGGAATGTACTAGAATCTTAATAAATGTTTAGCTTCCTGTTGAAATGGAACTGCCCACTCATTAGTAAGTTTTTCATTGCTTTTACTTTCTTTCTTTCTTTTTTTTTTTTTTTTTTGAGATGAAGTCTCACTCTGTTATCCAGGCTGGAGTGCTGTGGCAGGATCTTGGCTCACTGCAACCTCCACCTCCCAAGTTCAAGAAATTCTCCTGCCTCAGCCTTCTGACTAGCTGGGATTATAGAGACACACAATCATGGCCAGCTAATATTTTTTGTATTTTTAGTAGAGACAGAGTCTCACCATGTTGGCCAGGCTGGTCTTGAACTCCTGACCTCAGGTGATTCACCCACCTCGGCCTCCCAGAGTGCTGGGATTACAGGTGTGAGCCACCATGCCCAGCCTGTTTCTATTTTCTTAGTTCTCTGAGTTAGGGTTATGTGATACTAAGTTCTAGAAATGATAATTTTTGGTTGATTGATTGGTTGGTTGCTTTTAAAATGATGGACATTTTGTTAAACTATGAAGCTTAAAAAAAGAAAAAAATGAGTTCATGGCTTCTGCACATAAGGAAGGTGTAGATAGGTGGTGGATGCTAGCATATAAGTTAGCTACAGTAAGCTATTACTATATAGGGTGATGCTACGTATAATTAGCTCACTGTGGGTGGCTTACTGCCAAGTTTTAATGAATTTTGGTCAAAGAGAAATGTATGTCCCAAAGGAGCCAAACTTTTAATTGGGGTTATGCATAAGTTTATCAGTGAAGTGAGGTAAAGTGTTTTCAACCCTGAAGCCTCATTTGGGATTGGTAGCAGTAAAGGCAAATGGAAATGACTTGACTTTGGGTCCTCATGTTAGGTTTTATTTAGACCATCCCATTCTGGATGCAACTTTTCGAAGCCTGGCTCCAGAGAGGGGAAAAGAAGTGAGTGATTTGACAAGCATCGTTCTTGGTGTTATATACAAACTCCTAGATTGATTGCATTTCATCTTTTCAACAGTTGCCTTAATACTTTAGTAATTTTCAGATGGGAGATGTGAGAGTCCACAAAGTAGGTACTTTCCTCCTAGTTCATATGGTTCATAGTGGAGTCGAGATACAGACCCCATCTCTATGATTCCTAAATTCATGCTCTGTGACTGTGACCACCAGCTGCTTGAAGACATGGCAGCTGACCTGGAGGGTGTTGCTCTGCTGATTGGTGAACTGCCTACCTTTACCTCACTTCCCCTGAGTGTGTGCACCCTCACACATACATGAATGTGTGTGCAAGGTCCTAGCTCTTGCTGGATTCTGGTCACAACAGTCAGCAGTGTCATCAAGGCAAAGTTTCTGTAGATGATTCCTCCTTCCCTATTCTCTTTTAATGGGACTGTAAGGGAAAATGTAGGATAGGGAAGGGAAGGTTGAGTTTTGCCCAGGACCAGTCTGATTGTGCCTTTTTTTTTGGGTGGGGGGAGAGTCTTGCTCTGTCACGCAGGATGGAGTGCAGTGGCGTGATCTCTGCTCACTGCAACCTCCTCCTCAGGGGTTCAAGCAATTCTTGTCCCTCAGCCTCCTGAGTTGCTGGGACTACAGTTTCATGCCACCAAACTTGGCTCATGTTTGTACTTTTGTTAGAGACAGGGTTTTACCTTGTTGGCCAGGCTGGTCTGAAATTCCTGGCCTCCCAAAGTGCTGGGATTAAAGGCATGAGCCACCGCACCCAGCCTGATTGTACTTTTTCTCTTCCGCTTTTTTCTGATCCATTTCATTTTCCAGATATGGTCCTTGCCAAGAGAAGGACTCTCCACAGTTAATCGAGCCTTTGCTACCTTGGACCAGCCCAACTTTAACTTAATGTCCAACAGTATCACTTCCCAGTTTTTCCATAGACAGGTGTGGGGTGAATGAGACTCCCTGATATGACTAGGCTAATTGCTCTCAATGAGAAGATATAAACCTGATTTGTGCCTTAGGGAGCTCATTGTTAGTGCAGGATGTGGGCCTATGAGCCTTAATTGCAACACGTAACAGAATAATGTCACTGTTAGAGATGACCCATGCCTTTTACGAGAAAGACATGTTTCTGGTGAGATTTCAAAGCATTTTTGTAAAGACCAGCCACTGTCCTTGGATCTCAACTTTGAGAATTTTCATAGATAGGCCTAGGGAAGAACATTCCAGATAAAGATGGTATGACTATTATCTTAGTATCTATTGCTACATATTAGCCCCCAAATTAGCAGCTTAGTTAAAAACAAACAAACATTATCTCCTAGTTTCTGCAGGTCAGGAATCTGGGGCTGGCCAGCAAAGTGGTTCTGGCTCTGGGTCTTCCATGAGGTCGCAGTATTGCTGTTGGCTGGGGCAACTCAGGGCTGGAGGATCTGCTTCCAAGCTCAACTTGGGTGGTCATTGGCAGCAGGTGCCAGGGACCTCTCCATGAGGCTGCTCATGACATGATTTCCTTCGAAGCAAATGATGCAAGATAAAGAGAACCCAAGAGCTCTATTGGTCACATAGACCAACGCTGGTGACATGTGAAAGGGGACTACACAGAGATGTGAATGCCGGTGATATTGGGAGCCATAGAGATGACCCACTCTGTAATGAGTGAGAAAAGGTATGGGGCATTTAGAGCTGGAATTTAGGGGGTTAGGAGTGATGTCTGGGAGGTGATGCTGATGTGTTGTGAGTTCTGTGGAGTATGAATATGATGTGGGATTAGCCTCCAAACAGCTTAGTCTACTAGTGGAGTTACATTTTGTATGCAACTGTGGAAAGTGACACATGCACACAGGCACAGATGATCCACATGTTGCTAACACTGGGTGGTGTGGTTCATCCATGCCTCATAATGCCTTAGATTGCCATGATTGATCCTCTTTCAACACACACACACACGAGTTGTATTGCCCCTGAAAATGCTCCTCCCGGTCTGTGCTTCCTGCCTGTATGACAGAACTTCCTGAGATTGTTGAGTTTAGGGTTACATCAAATCTGAGGTGATTCACTAGGTAGTGTGGTAGTGTTGACCTCCCCATCATTTTCCTGTTGCTGAGTGGTGCAGGAGTGGAAGCTGGTGGAATGGTTTCCTAGAGTGCAGTGCAGCTAACCCTTTTATTTGCATTGTATTGTTTAGAATTTGTTAACACGTGCAACCAATTCATATAAAAATAGATTACATGTGGGAGTTGTATTTGTGTGAGTGTGGTGTGTATCCAAGTCAGTGTTAATTTTAAGTGAGTGTCCTGCACTCTGGGTGTTTTTGGTAGCTACAAGGAAGCCTTAGCCAGTGTTACTTACAATCGATTACTTTTCAAAAGTTGTTTAATCTCTTTCAGGCCATTAATGGCTTGGAGACTAATAAGCGAAACCATTAAATGCCACTTTATGTTGGACAACAGAGTTAATGTTCCTGGAAAAAGCGAGCTGTATTCTCTGGTTAACAAGGTGGAGCTGTGATCCCAGTGGTTCAAGTTCTAATAAGACTTGATGAAAACAAACAAACAAAAACAAAAAGACTCAGATGAATCAGAAATGTTGTTATTCTGGAGACAATTGTGGAACAATTAGAATTTTACCTCATTTTAATTAAAAAAATTCTAACTCTAACCTACCTTTCCAGGCATTTGGGGAAGGCACAGGTAGGTCTCCTTGCCAGTGAGGCTACACTACTCACTTTTGGGGGTGACCTTAGGAGAACCCAGGACTTGAGCTTTAGTGAGGTCTCACGTTCTCACCACTAAACAAAGAGAAATCATTTATACAGGGCATCGAACCAGCATCTGTGTGTCACAGCTGGACTGGTGCTGAAAAAAATCACCAGGGCCTTAGCATAAAACAAAGGCTGCTTTATTGTGTTGAGAGCATAAATAGGCTTCTTTTCTTTTTTCAGTCAGATATGAAATTAGAGTTGCTCATTGCTAACATGGAGCTTGCTGGATTGAACTGTCTTGCTTGCTTCTGCTAGATAACTGGAAGAGCCGGGTGGGGTCCCCTGGCTGGGTGACTGGGAGTCAGATGTCCCCCTGGAACTTCAGAGCTCCCCATTTGTAAATGTCTTGTATTCCTGTTGAGATGGTTAGGAAGATTGAAAAATGCCATTATATTATATTTGATTTTGATAATGACACTTCACATGAGATCTATCCTCTTAGTAAATTTCTGGGTGTATAATGCAGTATTGTTAGCTATAGCATTTGAGTGCATTGTGCATTGGGAGGTGCTATCCAAACGCAACCCTTCCCTGCCTCCCCTCCTTTCCAGCTACTGCTACTTGTTATTTTCATGCTTGTGCTGAATTTTTCCCTAAGGGGAGTCTTTACCTCTGCCCTTGAAGTTTCATATGCCCCACAGTGGGTAATTATTAACTGTATTAATCTGGACCACATACTGTACAGTCTTTGGATAGCGTGGGCAGTTTATAGTTGTAAATATTTTAAAAGTTTGCAAGTCTGAAACTCTGAAAAAACTTTTGTTCATAGAATTACTAGCCTAAACTGCTGATGGGTATGGGTTTCTTTTTGGAGGAGTGAAAATTAGATTGTCATGATGTTTGCACAACAACTCTGTGAATATACGAAAAACCAGCGAATCATACTCTTTATTAAAAAAATAGTGAACTTTATGGCATGTGAATTATTTCTCAAGCTGCCATTAGAAGGAAAACACTGTCCCAATTGTTAACTATCAATACTCTTATTTTCTCCCCTCCCTGCCAGTGTCTTAGGCATAGCAGGCATTCAGTAAATACAGGTGGCTGACTATTGAATAATATAGTTAAAATAATCCAAATGGCACAAATAGATGAGAGTGGAAGTGGGGGCTGCGGTATCAGTTGTAGAAATCTGGTGGGAGGGAGGCTCATGGGGTGTCCATGCATCTAGTCCTGTGTCAGTGCAGGCCCTGAAGGAAGACCCCACTAGCAGGAGTCTGGGTGGGCGGGGCTGCCATGATCCTAGAAATGGGTCATCTGAGTGGCTCATGTTTGAAAGTTGGGAATACTAATAATTTATGGTCCAAATTCTGGTTACCTTAGCCTTGTAAATCAGGAAGCCATCTCATGACAGGGTGAGCCTGAGGTTGGCACCGGAGGACGTGGTGAGCCACTCTCAATTTTTCGAGAGCCTGTGTCCTTGAGTAGTGAGGTGAAGTGCTCAGTTAGGAACCAAAGCCTTAAATACGCAGAGGTAGAACCCAGCCCTGGATCTGAGCAGTTGTTAAAAGCCTGGTTACAGGATTTGGGAGTGCGGTGTTCAGCTGCCTTTTTGGATTCAATTTTAGTTTTTATTTGCATATTCTTTTTCTTTTTCATTTTCAGTTTCCTAGATACATCTAGTCCTGTACTCAGATATAGTGTATCTAATGTGTTTTCAGATTTATAATTGCAAACCATAAGCCACTTTGAGTTTTGTTCCAGTACTTGCCAAAGCAGATGACTAAATCATAAGAACCCCATTTTCCTCCTGAGGGTGTTCAAATTCTGTTCCTGCTGGATTTTATGAAATCAGATTTCACATGGAAGATTCTGTCACTTGGCATCTTATTGTCAAAGACAGGCACCTTTTTTTTAACATAGACTTGTACTGAGAAAATGAATTAGAAACAGGGTCTCATTCTGTCACCCAGGCTGGAGTGCAGTAGCGTGATCGTGACTTGCTGCAGCGTTAACTTCTGGGCTCCAGTGAACCTCCTATCTCAGCCTTCCAAAGTGCTGGAATTACGGGTGTGAGCCACCCTGCCTCGCTGAAATATTTAAATTCTGAAGGACCAAGCTATCCCCTTCTCAAAGAACAATATGAACTAGTACCATTATAAACCTGATAGTGCTGTAAGAGTCCTACTCCTGAGGGCTTCCACCCACCTTATTTTCTTATGAAAAATAATTCGTGTTCAAGGCAAATGAATCCAAACAGGTTGCAATTAAAACTCAAACTCTCTTAGCCTAGACCCATTTCTCCCAGAGCAGCAGTTATGATCAGCCTCTGCGTGTCCTTCTAGAAATATAGGCAGGTAATGTATGCAATCACTTAAAAAATTCAGATGGGAACATGTAATACACATTATTCTGTACTTTGCTTATTTAACTGACATGTATCTTGGATATTAAAAAAAAATCTAACATATGGATCTTTTCCTTTTCCATTTTTTTAAAAAAGCTTTATTCAGATATAATCGCTATAAATAATCGCCATATAATTTACCTTAAAATTCACTTGTTTTAAATGTACAATTCAGTGATTTCTAGTAAACTTAGAGTTGTTCAGTGATCACCACAATCTATTTTTAGAATATTTTCATCACCCTGTGCTTATTTACAGCCAGTCCACATCCATGCCCCCAGGCAAATCTAATCTACTTTCTGTTTCTATAGATGATTTTATTATTCTTTTTAATCATAACCTGTGGTCCATTTTGGAAAAGTACAAGAATATATTTAATTGAGCTTTATTTAAGCACGTTTAGTTTTTGCTGATGTTTTATTTTGCTGCCTGCCTACTTTTTCAACAAATCGGACAAGATTGAAATTTTGCCTTTAAGCCATGTTTGTTAAGAGTGATAGGGAGTTTTAGCTGGAGTTGTTTGTGGATTTTCCAGTCATTACCTGTGGAACTAGAAGAAGAACTTTGGGGCCTGGATAATTATTTACATTTGAAGAGAAACTGCCTCAGGTCGTTCTTGATTAGATGGAAGCCCCAGCATCTAGTGTGTATTTGATGGATGTGGGTGAAGTGGAACTGTTTACACATGATTAGGGTGAAGGGGGATTTATTATTTCAGTTTTTTGTCTTTGTCTCTAGGAAGATTTTAGGAACTGCTGAGCATTCAGAAGTATATGTTAGGATACATTCTCCAGACTCTTCCTTGGGACCTGTTATTGGGTTGTGGATTTTGACCAGCTGTATTTTAAAAAGAACAAAGTAGTAGAACAGTATGACACCAAAATACCCTTCATGTTCTAATAGTGAGCATTGTTTTCTTAAATGTCAGCTTTTGCTTAAATGTGTGTGTGCACATGTGCTTGTTATGTAGTAAGTATCAGAAATGTTGGAAAACCAGTTCCTTAAGAGTAATGGTGTATTCGGGCTTCCTCTTCTTCTGAGCTCTAACTCTTCTGGGGGCAAGTAGGCAGGTAGAGTGAGAAGACTCAGGTATTCCCTGAGATAAAACTTAGTTGAGGTTGGCTGGGGTAGTGAGCCAATTGTCTTGGGAAGTGGGAGGTGAAAATGAAACTCCTCCTGTGACCACTTTTCTTTTATCAAAAATAACGAATTGTTTCAAATGTTCTAAACAAGGAGGCTTTGGATAGATTTTGGTCAGTTTGTTAGCTGTTCAATCCTGGCATTTTTGACAACAACAATATGTACATCTAGACTAGGGAGAAGTTTACAATGAAATTCATTGGGTCTTGTTGTTGGCAGTAACCTGAAGGATATCTTTACAAGTTTCCATCCTGCCTATGCATCCCTTCTGTAATACCTCTGCTGGATGCTTCAGCATCTGCACCTGCATACCTCTCCTGGAAGGGACTTCATTAACTCTCTAGGCATCCCATTTCTTCTTCAGCTTCTTCATGTTGAAACCTTCAGGCTTCATATGTCTCTGGTTTTGGATTGGCATTAGTTATCTATTGCTGTGTAACAAATTACCTCATCATTTAGGGGCTTAAAGCAACAGATTCTTATTATCTCAGGAACAAGTCAGGAGCCTTGGAGCAGCTCATCTGGGTGGTGTGGCTCAGGGCCTTTGGTGGGACTGGGATCAAGTTGACAGTAGGGGCTGGTCAGAATTTGGAGGCTGAATGGACCAAAGGGTCCACTTTCTACACAGCTCCTGCACATAGTTGTTGGCAGGAGGCCTCAGTTCCTACTGTGTGGACTTCCACAAGGAGCTGCCTGTCTTCATGACACATTCTCTCTTGGATCAGAAAGGAGACATTGGTAACACCAAAGATACTCCTTTGCTCCCTTCACAAGTGGGCACAGATACGGTTCTGTTGCCAACAGCTCTAGAAGGAAACATGCAGAGATGTTTGAAGGCAAGAGGACAGTGGCCTGCATGACTTAGAGGGAGCTTTTCTCAACTGTAAGTCAGAGATAATAATTGATGTCATGCCTAATTCATAGGATTATTGTGTGACTCAAATGAGATAAGCATTAAGACATTGGAAACTTTAAGTACTATATGAGTGTTTTCTTATTGGGGCAAACCGTTTTCCTCTTGTAAAGGTGATCTCAGGGACATATCTCTCCTCCATCCCTGTACTGTCAATTTTGATCTTTAAATGATTGCAGTGCCCTTCATAGGGTTGGGTGAGGACCAAGATAGAGAATATGTAGATAATGCAGCATGGCGCCCAGCACATAGTAAGCATTCAGTTAACAGCTACAATTACTGGTTTTGACATAGATATGCCAGGCACTAAAGAAAATTAATGGGTGAATGAAATAACCACTGCTCCTAAGCTGTGACTGTGGATTACAATCACTGTGTCTACCATGTCATGGACTTTATAGAATACTGTATATGAAAAAATGGTTTATATTGTTATTTTCTATATTTGCATGACATTTCTAATCTGAATTTCAACCATGACTTCTGGTCCTCTGTGTCTTCTTCTTATTCTGACTTGGTACAATATAAACTTCATCCTTTAAAAAAAAAGTGACCCTATTATTCTTCCTTGGAGTGTTTCCCAAGGGGGATATACTTGTCCCCAAGAAGGTTCCTTCCTATCCCCCTGCTTCCTGCCCAGCTTCCCTCCAATGTGCCAACAATTTTTGTTTGTTTGTTTTAAGCATCAGTGGTACCATCAAGTTCCTGGACTCTTGAACTTGATGAAATCGAGATAGTTTCTGCAGGGACTCTATTTGGAATTGAGGAGCAGGTGTGGTCTAGACCTAAGGTCCAGTGGTGAGAGGAATTGAAAGAAGAAATGGAGCCAAAGGAAACTGAGGGAAGGATTGATGGTTCTCTGGCTAAATAAGTGGATGGGTCAAAGAAATAAAATGTATGTAATTGGTTTTAAGCCTGGGTGACTGGAGAAAGTGGTGGTACTATTAATAAGAAACCAGGAGGAACACAAAGAGGAAAGAATATCTGGTTTTAGAGTGAAGAAGGAAAATTCAGTTTTGATTCTGAATTTGGGGGGGTTGGCATCCCCCAGACAGCTAAGCATGGAATATAACCCATGGATGGCTGTAGCAGTCCTTGCTGCTATTCCTGGAACCTCTCAGAGGGTCAGTCAGAGGGTGTCACCATATGCCTAAGTGGTATCCTAAGAAAATGTCTGGAGTGGTCCAGGAGGAGGGTCCTATAATTATTGAGTAAAGGTAAAGGCAACAAACATTATTGCACTGGTGCTTTTGAATGTCATATTTATTCTTAACAGCAACTATGTGAGTTATATGTGGGTACCTAGTTTTACAAATGCAGGAAAAAAGGACCAGAGTGACCAGATGAGTTATCCAAGGTTATGTAGCTAACAGATGTTGGAGCCAGGATTTGAATTTCACACTGAGTTTTCATCAATGAACAAATTTTCCTTTTACATCAGCATCAAAAAGCATTATGGCTGGCTGAATTGATAGAGAATTAGCAAGTATGAACTCAGAAGTGGCATGTGGACCCCTTGGTAACTAATTAATTCCTAAGGGTAACTAATCTCCAGGTAATCTTTTGCCCCTTCCTTTATTCCAGCTACGTCCTCACGTGGTACCGTATCTCCTTATGGACACTGTTGCCACATGTGATTTGGGCAGGAGTCCCATGTTTCTTTCTCTGAATCAACAGTGGGTGGCACAGAACAACAAAAGGAAATCTGCTGTTAGATCCTGGCCTTCCAAACCTTCAGGCTCCATCAGCTCCCCTTCCCTTTTGGCACCTCATCTGTCCTCACCCTGGTATTGTAAACCCAAGAAGTACTATTTTCTGGGGCTACCAGCCCATAGGACTTGGAATCTTCACATAAACAATAGCATTCACAATCTTGACAACCAATTCTGGAACATTTATTATACACTGAATGATTCGCAAACATAGAAGGAGTTAATTTTCAATGCAACGGATGAAATAGATTTTTGGCCAGGCATGGTGGCTCACACCTATAATCCTAGCCCTTTGTAAGGCTGAGGCAGATGGATCACTTGAGTCCAAGAGTTCGAGACCAGCCTGGACAACATGGAAAACCACGTCTCTACCAAAAAATTCAAAAATTAGCTGGGACTGCAAGTCCTGGTATATTGTAAACCCAAGAAGTGCTATTCTCTGGGGCCATCAGCATATTGTGTTGTGTTGGCATAGAGGAGGGAGGATTGAAATACAGATAACTTGGCCAATAGGACCCTGAATCCTCATGTAAACAATAGCAATCACAATTTTAACAACACAACTTTAACAGGTGCTACCTGTAGTCCCAGCTATTTGAGAGGCTGAGGTGGGAGGATTGCATGAGCCCAGGAGATTGAGACTGCAGTGAGCTGAGATCTCACCACTGCACTCCATCTTAGGTGATAGAGGGAGATCCTGTCTCAAAAAAAGAAAAAAAGAAAGAAAAATAGATTTTTACGATCCCATTCTTACTGATGAGGAACTTGAGGTTCAGTGAGTTGAGGTTTCGCCATTTCATACCTCTAATCATTAGGCGAGTGGGTTTGCATCCCTAGTTCCTCTGACTTGACAGCTACGTTCTTAACTAGGATGCTGAATTGCGTCTTCGTAGAAAATCTGTCTCCAAACAAAAACCTCTTCCACTCACATCTATTAATAGTTTTACACCATTCAATATAGATGGCTGCCATGTGGAGCAGCTGTAAAGGAATGTATGGCTGTGAAGGCCACTGAGTGTCTTTTCTTAAAATATGTGAGCCCATAGGTATTATTGTAGGGTACCTGGTCCCAGGGTACTAAGGAAGATTAAATGTTGTGAATTGTTCCAAACCGCAACAATGTTGGAATGGAATGAAGGGTAGAGGAAGTGAACTGTTCAGCTGCTGCTCAGGATTCTTGCTACAAAAGCCACCTGGTATAACTGGTTCCTGAATAACTGGGAAATTCAGCTGGAGTCTTGCCAAGGAGTAGCTGGAGTGGAGGGATTGGGAGGCATACTGATCTTTTGAAAACACCTGGATACAGTTGATACCAGATTAGCACTTAAAAGGGAGTCTGTATTCCTCAGAGTACCAATTAATATTTGAGGGTATATAATATGCTAGGTATTTTCCTTTGAAATATGTATACTGTGGTTAACAAGCAGATTTATTAGAATAATAGTTTATTAATTCCTAGTAGAAGTATAACAGGCAGATGGACTAATTGGGGTGACTGGTCAGCTTGTTTCCCTTCTAGTAGCTGAGCCATTCTGGATGTTTCAAAGAGTTGTCTTTGCTGATTTTTTTCTCCTGATCTCAATACCAGCTTTTTTTCTTGGCTCTCCTCTCCATTCTGACCAACTACACTGGCTCTTTTTTTTTTCTTTTTTAGAGATGGGGTTTCATCATGTTGGCCAAGCTGGTCTCGAACTCCTGGCCTCAAGTGATCCACCGACCTCTACCTCCCAAAGTGCTGGGGCTACAGGCGTGAGCCATGCCCAGCCAGCACTGGCTCTTTAGGTCACCTTCCTCAGGACCGAAGTTTTAAATACCATTCAGTTACTGACTCCTAAAGCGAAACCTCTACTTCTCACCCCATATCCAAAAGACACTGTGTGTGGGTGGTAAGGAAAAATAACCCTATGTACTTGAGAAAGGCCTGAGTAAACTACTTTCTTCCTAGATTGCTGTCTTTAAAAAATTTTTTTAAGCATTTAGGTTAAATGGTAATTTCTTTTGAATGGTGAAAATAGTTTTAAGTATGTTAGAATGATTCCCCTTTTTGTTAACAGAACCCTGAAATCAGGTATTTTATTTCCCAGCCTTTAGTTGATATTGTAGTGCATTGAAGACTCTTACTGAACAGAAAATGGCAGGATTTGTATTCCTGGTGAGTTGGATTAAGGATGAACTCTAATCTGGAAAGCAGGCAAGGTTGGCCACCAAACAGTGCAACTGGTAGCTCTGCATCTTTATATCTAAGTCACACCACACAGTGTTACTTTAAGCTATACACTTATGAAATATTTTTTCTAGTATCTTGCTTGTGATTTATTGACTCCTGTCCATCTCAATTTAAGAGAATAACTAAAAATTCCTACTGTGGGCAAGAAGAGTGCTCTGGGTAGAGGGCACAGCTTATGAAATGTCCTGAAGGTTAAGTATCTCTTTGGAAAACTGCTCACCAGATGTTGTCATGTACAATGTGATGGGATTGGTATGCAGGAACCAGAGGGCTAAAAATTCTGTTACATTAAGGAGTAAACCTGGTTCTAAGAGCAATGGGTCCTTAAAACCACTGAAGGGTTTTAAGCCGTGTAATGACATGATTGGGGTTTTGTTTGCAACAAGACATTGCAAAGTAAGTTAGAAGTTTTTAATGGTGGTTTAATCGAGCCTGCAATATTGACTTCCGTGATTTTGTCTGTGTCTGTTTCCTTTTTCATCCTTTCCACCCCACATCTATTCCAAACTTGCAAAACTTTCCCTCCGCCTTCTCCTCATCTCACCAGATGTTCTTGTCTTCTTTCTCTGAACAATCTGAGCCAATTTGGTGTGACCTCTTGGGCTTCTTACCTTGTCACTTTCCTTCTTCAGAAGAGTTTTATATATAAAACCCATGGTGTGATTGACCTCTTATCCAAAATGATCATTTAGAAATAAAGGAGATTTAGGATTTGAGAGATGTAGAGGTAGGGGCTGGGGAAGAGGATGCCACTCTTCTCCTCCTTTCCAGTTGTGAAAGTTGGTGAAATCAGCTATACAAACTATGGAACATGAATTATGGTTTAGGGAGATACAAAACAACAACATGCAGATAGAATACAAGAGCAAAGAAAAGTGGTGAGCACTTAGCTGTGGCTCAGCTGACAAATTCCAGTGGTGACATTGCTATCCAGCCAGTATTCTACGTCCTGTGTACAAGGATTTGTTGTTCATGTCAATGTCTTAACAGATTTGTAATGTTTGTAAGGGAATTTTAAATGTAAATTTCACAGGCATATAACTTTTAATATAATCATGCTGTTAACTTTAAATTTTAATATAAATTACGTGCCTGTGTAAATATACTATTTTATAATTAAATACTTGTTTAATACTTTGTGGCTGGTTGTGATTTTTAAAATAATAGCAATTAGGCTGGACGCGGTGGCTCACGTTCTGTAATCCCAGCACTTTGGGAGGCAAAGGCAGGCAGATAATGAAGTCAGGAGATTCAGACCATCCTGGCTAACATGGTGAAATCCCATCTCTACTAAATATACAAAAAATTAGCTGGGCGTGGTGGCATCTGTCTAAAGTCCCAGCTGCTTGGGAAGTTGCAGCAGGAGAATTGCTTGAACCCAGGAGGTGGAGGTTGCAGTGAGCCAAGATTGTGCCACTGCACTCCAGCCTAGGCAACAGAGCAAGACTCTGTCTCAAAAATAATAATAATAATAATAGCAACTATTTTTTTAAAAATTAAAAAAGTTTATGTTCTGAGGCAAGCAGATATGAATAGTGAGGAACAACCAATTTTTTTTTCACTATTAATAAGTTCATGTATATCTAATATATAGAAGATGGGAATGAGGAATTATCAAGCTGGAATCTTGCTTATCTACCAAGTTCTTGAAAATAAGTGAACAACCGTGTCAACCAAAATTTACCTTCAAGTTAGAAGACATTTAAGCAGACTCCAAAGCCTTAACATTTTGAAAAAATTCTGTAATTTATATATTTTTAAAATAGTTGAAATATAACATTACAGAGAATGAAATCACTCTGTTACTAATCTTTATTCCTAAAAAAAAATCCAGATGTAAAAGTGATCAAGAGAAATTTAGAAAGTGTGAAAGAAATGAAGAAGTAAATTCTTTTTTTTTTTTTTTGGCTCACACCTGTAATTATTTTATTTTTAATTGACATAATGATTGTATTTATGGGGGTACAGTGTGATGTTTCAATACATGTATACACTGTGATGATCAAATCGAGGTAATTAGCAAATTCACTACCTCAAACATTTATCATTTCTTTGTGGTGAGAACATCTCTGCTATTTTGAGATGTACATTATTGTTAACTGTAGTCACCCTGCTGTGCAGTAGAACACCAGGACTTATTTCTCCTACCTAATTATAACATGGTACCCATTGGCTAACCTCTCCTCCTCCTCCCTCTCCCAGCCCCTCCCTAGCTTCTAGTAACCTCTATTTTACCCTCTACTTCTATGAGATTTAAAACGGAAAAATTGTTTTTGTTTTGAGACAGGGTCTTTGTCACCCAGGCTGGAGTGCTGTAGTACAGTCAGCTCACTACAGCCTTGAACTCCTGGGCTCAGCCTCCCGAGTAGTTAAGAACCACAGGAAGACACCATCATGCCCAGATGAAAAATTTAAAACATGTGATTTTTGGTAGAGATGGAGTCCTACTATGTTGCTCAGACTGGTCTTGAACTCCTGGGCTCAAGGAGTCCTCCTTGCTTGGCCTCCCAAAGTGTTGGGATTACAGGCATGAGCCACTGTGCATGAAGAAGTGAATTCTTTAAAAATTATTGCAAATTTTATGGAAATGGTAAAACTGTCAGTGACACTTTTTAATTAAAAATTTTTTAACATTTAAATGTATTTTATTTGAGTTGCCCCATGCTGGAGTACAGCGGCCTGATAATATCTCACAGTAGCCTTGAGCTCCTGGGCTCAAGCAATCTTTTTTACCTCAACCTCCTAAGCAGCTGAGACTATGGGTGTGTACCACCATAGCCAGCTTTTTTTTCCTTCCTTCTATCTTTCTTTCTTTTTTTTTTTTTTTTGTAGAGACAGGGTCTCCCTTTGTTGCCCAAGCTGATCTTGAACTCCTGAGCCCAAGTAATCTTTTCCCTCCCAAAGTGCTGGGATTATGGGCATGAGCCACTGTGCCCAGCCAATTATAAATTACTATCTATTCATTCAAGATAGATAGAAAAATAGAATGTACTTGAAATTTTTAGTAAAATATCTTACTTGTTAAAGCAAGGGTTTACCATTATGAGATGATATGTTGTTTTCCTTCTATGAATAAAAATAAATAAAAATCAGAATAAAAAATGTACAAAAATAGCTGGGCGCAGTGGCTCATGCCTGTAATCCCAGCAGTTTGGGAGGCAGAGGTGGGCGGATCATGAGGTCAAAGGATCAAGACCAACCAGGCCAACATGTTGAAACCACATCTCTACTAAAAATACAAAAATTAGCTGGGAGCAGTGGTGTGTGCCTGTAGTCCCAGCTACTTGGGAGGCTGAGGCAGGAGAATCGCTTGAACGCAGGACATGGAGGTTGCAGTGAGCCAAGATAGTGCCATTGCCCTCTAGCCTGGATGACAAAGCAAGACTCTGTCTTGAAAAAATATATATACAAAACTAATACACAAAATGAATAAATTTCAAGTGAGATAATAAAGGTTGAAATGGACATTATGAGATAATTGTTTCTTTTATGTACTTAGTAATGTGATAAGGCAGTCTATATATAGTACTGTGGACAGCTAGCAATTTAAGATAAACCTTGACATTTTCTGCAGCTAATTTTCATTAGTCCCTTTTTAGTAAATGTAAAACAAACAAACAAAACAGAAATGCAAACCAAAACCAAGCAGCACAGAAGAGTACACAGTGAAAAACAAAACCATTCCTATCTACTTCCCTGATTTTTGGGTCCTGTTTTTGAGAGATAACCACTATAATGTTTTAATATTTACCTTTTTTGTAATTATGTATCTTCATATACTTGTGTGGGGGTGGGGGTGTGTGTGTATGTGTTTATTTAGAAATCACAAATGGGACCTGTATTTGCCAGGTTATCGATTACAGGGTAATTTCTGGAAAATCTCAAAATTTCAGTTGCTTTGCGTAATGAAATTTGAACTCTCACTGCCTTACTGGTCTGATTTGTAGTGTCTTTATTTGGATTGTTCTTCTCAGCAGTGCTGCATTAAATGGAAACTCAGGAACCCAGAATCCGTCCACATGGTGGCTTTACTCCCACCTGTTTGGATGTGAAAAAGAGCTTCAAATTACAGAATGAGAGAAAAGAACCAGGAACTCTATAGCCAGACTGACATCTTTACCTTTTGAGTTTGTAAGTTATTAGATTTATGAAGACATGAACATCCTGTCAATTTTTTGTCATTCTTTCAGTTTCACTCTATAGTTAAAATTCGTACATTTATAAAATAGTTGTCAGATTTATCAAAATATACATGAACAAAGTGAAGGTATAATATGCAGGAGGATGAGAATCCATCAAAAACATTCAAGCCATCAGTTTGGATGTGAGAGCTGGAGAATGTTGAAATGTCTCAAGTTGTATCAAAAGATTCTTTACATTTATAGTTAGCTGATGATTCAATTGGTTGGTCGGCAGTAGTTTCTAAATCTGAATTTCTTTTGTATAAAATTTCTTTTAAGATGCCTTTTCTTCTTCTTCTTTTTTTTTTTTTTTGAGACAGCATCTCGATCTGTTGCCCAGGCTCTAGAATACAGTGGTGTGATCTCAGCTCACTGCAGCCTTGGCCTCTTGGGCTCAAGCTGTCCTCCCAGTTCAGCCTCCTGAGTAACTGGGACCACAGGCGTGTGCCACCATGCCTGGCTATTTAAGAAAAATTCTTGTAGAGACAGGGTTTCTCTATGTTGCTCAGGCTGGGCTCAAGCCATTCTCCCACATCAGCCTCGAAGTGTTGGGTTGAGGTGGGAAGCGAACCATTGTGCCCGGCCTAATATACTATTGTAGTGAAACTGTTTTGTACATAATTTAAAATAAAAATTATAATGGCTCACACCTGTAATCCGAGAACATAGGGAGGCTGAGGCGGATGGATCACTTGATGTCAGAAGTTCGAGAATAGCCCGGCCAACATGGTGAAACCCCATCTTTACAAAAAAATACAAAAATTAGCTGGGTGTGGTGGTGTGTGCCTGTAGTCTCAGCTCCTTGGGAGACTGAGGTGGGAGAATTACTTGAACCCAGGAGGTGGAGGTTGCAGTGAGCTGAGATTGTGTTACTGCCCTCCAGCCTGGGTGACAGAGTGAGACCCTGTCTCAAAACCAAAAACAAAATTATAAACTCTTCAAAAGCAAAAGCATTGTTTACTTGTTTCAGCCAGAGAGAAATGATGAGTAATTAAAATCCATTTGGGATGAACAGAGAATGTTTGGTGGGGCGAGGGGGGGAGCCTGAAAAAATTTCAAAATAAAAGAAAAATAAAAAAGCAAAAATATTTTTCCCTGTGAAAGAATAAAACCAGAATAAGTTATAGAATATGAGATAGTACATTTAACCCTTGCTTTCTCAAAATAGTATATAATTCATAATGTTATGCTGACATACAAATTTATGCTTAGTTTTTCAGAAATTAATTTGAGCAAAAATCAAAATTACTTAAATGAAACAAAATATAGGTGTCAAATGAAGCAAAGATCAAATATGCAGGTGAATTTTACAGGTTCCGTAAATCAGACTGTGGACATTTATATAGACCTCAGCTTATCTATGATTGTGGCACCATATTAATGCTGGCTTCTTATTTCCCTGAGTGAACATACGCGACTTGCTGTGAGCATTCAGCACAGCCTGTTGAGAGTGCTGACGTCCTTCTCACATACTCACTGGACCGTGTGTGATGATTCTGGGGTGGGATTTTATAACCAGTCACAGAGCCTACAGCTGTCAGTGGTTCATGTACAACTTAGTTGCGTTACCTTAGAGACTGACAAGGTTTAATAGTTTATATCTAAAAATTGTGTACTTAGCTGGCTGAATTGTCATATTTCCTATTTAAATTTTAATCACTCAGGAGTCTTTAGGACCTTGAACTAAATTTGGGTATGATATTGACACTATTGGGATAACATAATGGATATGAATTATAAAAATACCGTATTTTGTTGATTCTGTAATCAAGACACATCCTGTAGTCAGTGGCATCTTAGGTTGAATGAACTGCAGTAGTCTTTTTTCTTTTTAATCAAAAGGCCAAATTAATGATGAAAAATGTTCACTTAAGATTTCTCAGAACTTTTGGCCTGCTCCTTAATCGCCGCTGGAAAAAGAAGTGTCAGTATCATGTCCAGCTGTGCAGGCTTACATGTTTTTTTTTTTTTTTTCTGAGACAGAATTTTGCTCTCATTGCCCAGTCTGGAGTACAATGGCACAATCTCGGCTCATTGCAACCTTCTCCTCCTGGGCTCAAGCAATTCTGCCTCAGCCTCACGAGTACCTGGAATTATGGCATACGCCACCACGCCTAGCTAATTTTGTATTTTTGGTAGAGACGGGGTTTCTCTATATTGGTCAGGCTGGTCTTGAACTCCCGACCTCAGGTAATTCACCTACCTCAGCCTCCCAAAGTGCTGGAATTGCAGGTGTGAGGTACTGAGCCTGGCTGTTTGTTTGTTTTTTAATGGGACAATGTCTCTGTCACTCAGCCTGGCATGCAGTGGCGGGATTATAGCTCCTTGTAACCTCAAATGCGCCACTACACCTGGCTAACTTTAGGTTTTGTAGAGAGGGGGTCTTGTTATTAATATGTTGCTCAGGCTGGTCTCTCCAACTCCTGGCCTCAATCAATCCTTCCACCTCAAGCAGTCATCCCAAAGTGCTGGGATTACGGCATGAGCCAATGTGCAGGGATGAGGCTTGCATCTTCATGTCTGTTGGACTCTGTAGTCCTTCATACACTTGCTCCTTGTCTGTGTCTTTCTTGAATCTTGATAAACCATTACCTCTGAGTCCAGTGGTTTCTTAAGTCACTTATGCATTAGAATCATCAGGGAAGCTTTATAAAAAGAAACCGATGCTGACTTGGGGGGATAATAATGTGTCAGTATAGGTTTATCGATTGTGACACATGTTACTGTGGCATGGGATGTCAGTATGAGTGAAGGACGTTATACATGTATGGGGACAGGGGCCATAGGGGAACTCTCTGCTCAATTTTGGGAAATTTCTGTTCATTTTTGCTGAGAAGCTAAAACACTCTTAAGAAAGAAAGGTTTATTTATTTGTTTTTGAGATGGAGTCTCGCTCTGTCACACAGGCTGGAGTACAGTGGCGCGATCTCGGCTCACTGCAACCTCCACCTCCCAGGTTCAAGCGATTATTCTGCCTCAGCCTCCCTAGTAGCTGGGACTATAGGTGCATACCACTACACCTGGCTAATTTTTTGTATTTTTAGTAGAGATGGGGTTTCACTGTGTTAGGATGGATGGTCTCAATCTCTTGACCTCATGATCCGCCTGCTTCAGCCTCCTAAAGTGCTGGGATTACAGGCATGAGCCACTGCATCCCGCCTATTTATTTATTTATTTTTTAATGGTCAGTTGATCCTGGGATCAGAATAAGTACTAAGCATGGCAAAAAAAGATCATCAATATCATTTATATAGCACTATTCTTAAAAAAAAATTCTCAGCCGGGGACAGTGGCTCACACCTGTAATCCCAGCACTTTGGTAGGCCGAGTCAGGCGGATCATGAGGTTAGGAGTTCGAGACCAGCTCAGTCAACATAGCGAAACCCTGTCTCTACTAAATATACAAAAATTAGCCGTTCATGATGGTGCGCGCCTGTAGTTTCAGCTACTCAGGAGGCTGAGGCAGGAGAATCACTTGAACCTGGGAGGTGTAGGTTGTGGGGAGCTGAGATCACGCCACTGCACTCCAGCCTGGGCAACAGAGTTAAGATTCCATGTTAAAGAAAAAAAATTCTGTCTCCCCTAGAGTGATGTTATTTTTATGTTCGTGGAATTCATATAAACATACAGCTAGCATGTCATCTAATTTAAGACACTATCAATTGTAAGCCACACCACTAAGATAGAAAATTGCTAATTAAACTATGGCATACCGAGTGTGTATGTGTATGTGTAAACATATGTATACACACTACTGATGCCTGGGCCCAGACTAAGACCTTTGCCTTTAGTCTGAAACATGCCAGGATGGGCAGGGTGGCTCACACCTGTAATCCCAGCACTTTGGGAGACCAAGGAAGGTGGATTGCTTGAGCTCAGGAGTTCGAGACTAGCTTGGGCAACATGGCAAAATGCCATCTCTGATCTCTACAAAAAGTACAAATATTAGCCAGGCACATTGGTGTGCACTTGTGGTCTCAGCTATTTGGGAAGCAAGGTAGGAGGATCACTCGAGCCCGGGAGGCTGAGACTGCATTGAGCCAAGATTGTACCATTGCAGTTGAGCCTGGGTGACAGAGTGAGACCCTGCCTAAAAACAAACAGGAAATATGCTGATATCTGTCCTTTGGCTACAGGTCCCTCTCTAGTATTGCTTAACATGTTGCCTCCCCTTTTCCTGCACAGTTCTAAGAGGGGTCTGTTCTTAGTCTTCACTTTCTTACCTTTTAGTCATGTTCAGCTCAGGTAACTAGGCTTTTTCTTATGACTTTCCTGGCTATCAGCTGTTGCTGATAATCACCAGTTACTACCTGCTTGCCATTGACTTTTCCTTCCTTACTAGACATTTCTGTTGCACTGGATGCTGCTGTCCATTCCTTTTCTTGAAATTCTATTTCCAAATCTTTCCAGATGTTGAACTCTGCCAGTGTTTCTCTACCTCTTTGACCACTACCAAGAATGTAGTACCAAGACTACTTTCTTGGTCCATCCTTTATGACAGTTTCCTTGCCGCCCTGTGTACTCTCCTTCAGAGAGTTTATACACTTTCAAGTTTTCAGCTACAATTCTGTGCTCATGATTTATAAACCCATTCTTTGGTTATTCCCCCCCAGCATCAGAATCTTATTTCCAACTGCCCATGTAGTACATGTACTTGGATATACCATAAACTTGACCAAAATGGAATTTATTATTTCTTTTCATAGAGATGAGGTCTTACTATGTCACCAGACTTGTCTCCAACTCCTGGGCTCAAGCAATCCTCCCGCCTTGGCTTCCCGACTGTTGGGATTACAGGCACAAGCCATTGTGCCCAGCTGGAATTTATTTTTCTTGTTTCTTGTTTTTTGAGATGGAGTTTTGCTCTTGTTGCCCAGGCTAGAGTACAATGGCACCATCTTGGCTCACTGCAACCTCCGCCTCCTGGGTTCAAACAGTTCTCCTGCCTCAGCCTCCCGAGTAGCTGGGATTACAGGCACCTGCTGCCACACCCAGCTAATTTTTGTAATTTTAGTAGAGATGGGGTTTCACAATGCTGGCCAGGCTGGTCTCGAACTCCTGACCTCATGATCCACCTTCCTTGGCCTCCCAAAGTGCTGGGATTACAGGCATGACCACTGCACCCGGCCTGGAATTTATTTTTCTTTAAGCCTACATTCTCTTTCTTGTTCAGAGGCACCACCACCCACCTTGTCTTTAGAGTCATTTTTATCTTTTTTTCAGCTTCTACATACACTCATTTAATAGGACCTATACATTTTATCCTGAATATTTCTCAGCATTTACATTCCCCTCTAAGCCACCAGCATCCTAGCTCAGGACCTCATCCTTACATAGATTCTGCAGTGCTCTCCTGCCTCTGCTCTTGGCCCTCTCAAATTGGTCCTCTGCAGTCACTAAAGAGACTCATCTAAGATGCAGACCTGAACTGTCACCTCTCTACCTTCATATCACCAGCACTTACCTCCTTTCCTTCCACTCCCCTGTCCTTATCTTGAGTCAGCTGGCACTTTTCTGCACAGAGGACCTCAGTGTTACTCCTGACCATGCTCGCTGTTTCAGCTTTCCTCCCTCTCCCGTGCTCCACTGCTGGCCTGCTTCTACCATGCCATCAGCTTTCCTCCCTCTCCCGTGCTCCACTGCTGGCCTGCTTCTACCATGCCATGCCGTTGCTGGCCTAGGGGCAGACATCAGAATTCTTGGCCTGGCAGTGAAGGTTTCCCAAACTGTTGTCTGTGGAACTTCCACGTCCTTGTTAATTACCATCCCTTCAGCCTGAATGCTGCTTCTGATTGAACACCTTCTTCCCTCTGTGTACTCCAGCTGTCACTGGTTGGTGCCATGCAGTTCCAGGCTCTTGGTGTCCCAAACAAAGAATTGGAAGTGAAACACACAAGTAGCAAAGCTAGCAGCAAAAGTTTGTTAAGCAGAGTACTGCACTCTTGGAGAGAGGAGAGTGTACTGATCTCTGCAAAATGAGATCAGCATCAGTTTGGTTTCCTTTCTTTGGGTCTTTGTGTATGTGTGTTTTTTTTCTTCTCTTCCCAAGACTGCCTAATCTTTAGCCAGCCTCTGCCATTTAATTGATAGGTGGACTGCTTAGTTACTTTGGCCCTTCTGTGCTTGTGTGTTGCCTCCATCCCATAATTTTAAGTACATGTACAATATACAGCCCTTATGCATGAGCTTTAATGAGCTGATTAGCATACAGGGTCATGTTAAGGATACTTTTTCTCTCTGATGCACATGCCCATCTCTGAGGAGCCAGCCATGGGGTCTCTTTACTCACTTTTAAATCTTATTTATGTTTTAGCTGCTCAGCTTCTGTCTCTTATCTTGTTTCTTACCTGCCCATTCACCTTGCTTCTCTCTCTGCTTTTACTCATTCTGCCCTTTATCCATCTTCCTGTTCCCTCTGCTACTTTGCCCTGCTTCACAGGTTGGCTTATCTTCTTTTCTGTTTACTTTTGAGTTGCCGTGTGTCACCATAGAGAAAGCCCTTATATTGTAATACCTGATTCCTTGTTCTCTTGAAAGAACTTTTGTGAGATTTTAGCTAAATTAATTTGATTTTCATCTTTAACATCTATAAAATGGCACTAATGATAAAACATTGTACAGGATATTTTTTTTCTTTTTGAAGGTGTAAGTAAGCAAAGCAAAAGGGAAGTAGAAATAAAAATGTAAAGTAGAAATAATAATGGTAAACAATTTATTATTAATTACATAATTAATTATAATTCTTGAAAAACCGTTTTACTGTATCTTATTACTCCTAGCTATAGGAACTCAGCTGGAAATCAAAGATAAACTTTCTAAATGAATGAAGAAAGGGATAAAGACAGACTGGAGCCCTGTTCTGTAAACCAGGCTACCTGTGGATGAAAGGAGATAAAAGGGGACCATACAATGCAGGTTTTGCATCGTGAAGGCATCTTGGTTAAGTCTAGGCTTGGATTGTTTCGGAATTAATTTCAGGCATTTACACTAAGAATGTAATCGCAGTGGGAACTCCTTGTGACAGATGTACAGAGTTTAGTGGGAGATAATTACATTAAATTTTCCATGTGGCTCCTGAGGTTTCAGGGGATTAGTTTGAATGGCCTGTTTGGACTTGACGACTTTTACACAATGTATTTGTTAGTTTGCAAAATGGTATTCATGAGGATTAATGGCTGCATTAAATAAGAGTAACCCAAAGACTCTCTGAGAGCTCATTATAAAAACATTCAGTCAAAATCCCCAGTCTCTGTGGCCATAATCTTTTAATTGAATTGAATAATGTGCCCTCTTATCCTGCATGAAGGAGGGTCTTGTCACTTTCATGTTCACTGGGGGTTCCTGTCACATCTTGCCCTTGCTGGGGCTGTGAAAGGGCAGCCATTTTGCTTTGTTCACCTTAAATAACCCTTACTGTTAACAGGATGATTTGTTCTTGGTGGAAAATGGTAGAGTGTTGATTTTTGATGTCTTGATGATGATCTTGGATATGTTCACAAATTTGTATGGGTAGAGGAAGGAAAAACCAATATAAATGAGTTTGAATTTGTATTTCAGAGCTGATTTTTTTCTTCTTGTTTTCCTTCCTTCCTTCCTTCCTTCCTTCCTTCCTTCCTTCCTTCCTTCCTTCCTTCCTTCCTTCCTTCCTTCCTTCCTTCCTTCTTTCCCTCCCTCCCTCCCTCCCTTCTTCCTTCTTTCTTTCTTTCTTTCTCTCTCTCTCTTTCTTTCTTTTCTTTTCTTTTCTTTTCCTTTTCTTTTCTTTTCTTTCTTTTTTTTTTTTTTGAAACAGAGGCTCACTTTGTTGCCCAGGCTGGAGTGCACTGGTGTGATCTCAGCTCACTGCAACCTCCCCCTCCCTGGTTCAAGCTGTCCTCCTGCCTCAGCCTCCCAAGCAGCTGGAATTACAGGGCATGCCACCATACCCAGCTAATTTTTTATATTTTTAGTAGAGATGGGGTTTTGCCATGTTGGGCAGGCTGGTCTCAAACTCTTGGCCTCAAGTGGTCTGCCCACCTCAGCCTCCCAAGGTGCTGGGATTACAGACATGCCACCACGCCCAGCCTGATTTTTTTTGTTTTAAATGCCACATGAATATTATCTCGATGCTCTAAGACATAAGGCAACTGAAGAAAGCATGCCTAGTGTGAAATATTTATCTTAGATTTTTTTAACTGAAATGATTTTAGTAAACATTCTGTTTATGTTCCTAACTGAAGAAGGTCAAATGATAGGTTGATAAAAATGCAAGCCATTTCAAAGATTAAAGCAGCACTTCACTTCTATGCATATATTGTGTTTTAGTTCCATCAGTAGCTTTTACAGGATCAATCTGTCACTAAACCTGTCACTGAGTTCATCCATTCTTTTCTTTTCTTTTTTTGAGACAGAGTCTTGCTCTGTTGCCCAGGCTGGAGTGCAGTTGTGCTATCTGAGCTCACTGCAACCTCCATCTCCTGGATTCAAGTGATTCTCCTGCCTCAGCCTCCTGAGTAGCTGAGATTACAGTTGTATATAACCACACCCAGCTAATTTTTGCATTTTTAGTAGAGACGGGGTTTTGCCATGTTGGCCAGTCTGGTCTTGAAATCCTGATATCAGGTGGTTACCTGCCTTGGCCTTCCACAGTGCTGGGATTACAGGCGTGAGGCCACTGTGCCCAGTTTTTAAAAAATTTTAATTCCAATTTTCTTATGCTTAGATACCATCTATTGAGTCTATATTATATAAATGGTACAAGGTACGTAAACCTCTGTTGTATTTTGTAAATACTTTCTCTCAGGCCATCTCATCTTTTAACTTTTGCTATTTTATCAAAACAGAGATAAATAGTATGTAGTCAGATTTGTCAGTCTTTTGGTAACTTGTGAGTTTTTAATTCTAGAGAGATCCCATCAGTACCCAAATTATTAATGTCCTATAATTTTCTAACATTTTAATTGTATATATTTTCTAATGTTTTTGCTATAGCTTTTTATTTCATGTGAAATTTCTGGCTTGCCTTAGGGAAAGATTTATCTTTTCTCCATTCATATACAGTGTAACTATTTCCATATATTAAATTCCTTTGTACTTGTGGATCTGTTTCTGGACTTGTTTCAAATGATTTGTTTATTCTTATGCCAGTACTGTGTGGTTTTAAAGCCCATATATATATGTATTATTATTATTTTTTTAAGATGGAGTCTCACTCTGTTGCCCAGGCTGGAGTGCAGTGGTATAATCTTGGTTCACTGCAACATCTGCCTCCTGGGTTCAAGCAATTCTCTGCCTCAGCCTCCCGAGTATGGTAGCTGGGATTAAGGGCACCTGCCACCACACGCAACTAATTTTTGTATTTTTAGTAGAGACAGGGTTTCATTATCTTGGCCAGGCTGGTCTTGAACTCCTGACATCGTGATCCACCCACCTCAGCCTCCCAAAATGCTGGGATTACAGGCATAAGTCACCATACCCTGTGCCATATATTCTTTTAATTTTAAAAAAGCTCACATTTTCTTTCATACCATGTCAAACAAATTTTACATGAACAGCAGTGTATAAAGTAAAAAATTGAAATCCCTTTTTCTCGTACCCATTCACCATAGTTTCTCTTCCCAAAGTAAACTACTGTTAAAGTTCTTGACTTTTTTTCCCCAGAAAACTGTCCATGTACTAACACACACAAAACAATGGATAGAAGTTTGCAATTTGACAGTATATACATTATTCGTTGCTTTTAAAAAATAACAGGTTTAAGATGTAATTCTGATAACCATACATCTCATTCAGTCTTTAATTCATCAGTTTTTAGTATATCCAGATAGCTGTACAACCTTTACCACAATTTTAGAACATCAACCCAAAAGGATACCTCTTACCTATTAGCATTCACTCCTCATTCCTCTCCCTATCTCCTTACTCCCATCCCTAGGCAAATAGTAATTTACTTTCTGTCTATACATTTGCCTATTTTGGATATTTCATGTAAGTGGGTTTTACTTGGCCTCAAGTGGTCCTTTGTGTCTGGTTTCTTTCACTTAACATGATGTTTTCAGGGTTCATTTATGGAGTAGCATCTGTCAGTACTTAATTTCCTTTTTGCTGAATAATATTTCCTTATATAGATATGTCATATTTTATTCAGTCATCAGTTGATGGACATTTGGGGTTTTTACTTTTTAGCCACTTTGAATACTCGTGTATATTTGTTTTGTATGGACATATGTTTTCATTTGTCTTAGATATTTATCTAGGGGTGCAATTATGGGGTAATATGGTAATTCTATATTTAACCTTTTGAGGAACTGCTAGACTGTTTTCTAAAGTGACTGCACCACTTTACATACCTGTCAGGAGTGTATGAAGATTGTAGTTTCTCTGGATCTTCACCAACACTTATTATTGTCTTTTTGAGTATAACCATTCTAGTGGATATGAAGCTTGAAGTGGTTTTAACTTGCATCCCCCTGATGTCTAATGATTTTGGCCATCATTGTTTGTGCTAATTGACTGTATATATAGCTTCTTTGGAGAAATGATTTATTCAGATCCTTTGGACACTTTAAAATTTGGTTCTCTTTTTATTATTTAATTGCACAAGTTCTTTTTATTTTCTAGGTACAACTCCATCATCAGATAGATGATTTTAAAGTATTTCCTCACATTATGTGGATTGTCTTTTAACTTTGTTGACGGTGTTCTTGAAGCATAAAAGATTTAATGTTGATGATGTCCAATGTATGTGTTTTTTTTGTGTGCTTTTGGTGTCCTGTGTAAGAAATGGTTGCATGATCCAATGTACATTTATATCTGTGTTTTCCTCTAAGAGTTTTGTAGTTTAAATCCTTAGATTTAGATCTTTGATTCTAAGTGTATGGTTTGAGGTAGGGGTCCAGTTTTATTCTTTTGCATGTGGCTATCCATTTTCCCTGGCACCATTTAATGAAAAGACTATTTTTTCATGTTAGAAGGCCTTGGGACTTTGTCGAAAATCAATTAACTTAACTGCGAATGTCTATTTCTGAACTCTCAATTCTATTCCATTGACCTATATGTCTATTCTTATATCTGTAACATATTATCTTGATTACTGTAGTGTTATGGTAAAGTTTGAAATTAGAAAGCATGAGTCCTCTAAGTTGTTCTCTCTTTTAAGATTGTTTTGGCTATTCTGGGTCTCTTGAATTTCCTTGTGAATTTTAGGATCAGCTTGTTAATTTCTGTCAAGAAGTCAGCTGGGATTTTGATAGGCATTACATTGAAATCTGTAAATTGATTGAGAAGTATTGCCATCCTCACAATATTAAGGCTTCAGACCCATGAATATGGGATGTCTTGCCATTTTTTTAGATTCCCATTTATTTAAGTGTATTTAATTTCTTTCCCCCATATTTTGTAGTTTTCAAAGTATAAATTCTGTTCTTTTATTAAATGTGTTTTGTTCAGTGCTGTTGTAAATACAATTTTGTCTTAATTTCATTGGTAGGTTATTTATTGAAATTATATAGATATGTGATAATATTTGAATTGATCTTATAAGCCTGCAAACTTGCTGAACTTATTTATGAGTTCTAATAGTTTTTTAGTGGATTCCTTACTTGTTCTGTACATGAGATTATGTTACTACAAATAGAGATTGTTTTACTTTTTCATTTCCAAAACGGATGCCTTTTAGTGCTTTTTCTTGCCTAAGTGTCCTGGCTAGACCCTCCAGTACAATGTTAAATAGAAGTGATAAGAACAAATATCCTTTCTGTTCCTGGTCTTAGGGGAAAACATTCAGTCTTTGTTAACTAAGATGTTAGCTGCAGTTTTCCATAGATGCCCTTTATCAAACTGAGGAAGTTCCTTTCCTAGTTTCTTGAGTATTTTGATGGTAAAGGGTGATCAATCTTGTCAAATGCCTTTTCTATGTCTCTTGCATCTATTTTGATGATCATATGTTTTTTGTCCTTTATCTATTGATATGATTACATTGATTGATTTTTGGATGTAAAAACAAACTTACATTCCTGGGATAAATTCTACTTGTTCATACTACATAATGTTTTTTAGACTCCTAGATAATGGTTTTGCTAGTATTATGTTGAAGACTTTTGTGACTGTATTTATTAGAGATTACTAGTCTGTAGTTTTCTTGTGGTATCTTTGGCTGATTTGGGTAGCAGGACAATACTGGCCTCGTAGACTGAGCTGCACAGCATTTCTTCCTCTATTTTTTTTCTGAAAGTATTTGTGAGTAATTGGTATTCATTCTTCTTTAAATATTTGGTAGAATTCACCAGTGAAGCCATCTGGGACTAGGTTTTTGCATGTGGGTGGTTTTTAAATTTCTTTGCTTGTTAGAGGTCTTTTCAGATTTTCTGTTTATTCTTGAGTCACTTTCAGGATTTTGTGTCTTTCTAGGAATTTGTCATTTCATCTAAGCTAACTAATCTGTTGGCATACAGTTGGTCATAGTATTACTTTATAATCCTTTTTATTCTTTATGATTGGCAATAATGATTGTTCTTTTAATTCAAGATTTTAGTTCTACCTTGCTTTTTAATGCTTTATATTTTAGTGATCTTTATGTAAACATTGAATTTATTTTTTAGTGACCACATAGTATTTCATAACTAACCTATTTATGGTCATTAATATTATGAATAATGCCACAGTTACTATCTTTTGATATATTTTAGTGTACTTTTGGTGATCATATGTTTCTGACGGTAAATTCTTAGCAGTTGACTTGTTAGGTCAAAGGGGTGTAATGGTCAATATTAGTAGATATTGACAAATTATCCTTTATAGAGTTTGCACTATTTACATTTATTTTTCTATACTATGATATCCTTTACTTCTTTGTCTTTTATTGGGTTATTTATTTTAACAAATTGCTGTTATATTAAGAAATTAGCCTTTGTTATGTATCTTCCAAATATTTTTTTCCTTGTTTGTAGTTTCTTTTGACCTTGTTGAACATTTTTTGCCATACAGAAGTTTTACAGTTTTGTGTGGTCAGATTTATCCTCCATTTCTGTTTGGGCTTCTGGACTGGTATCTCTGCCATGTATCACATGGTATTGCTGCCATGTAAATAGGTACTTTTAGACTTCTAGAAACAAGTGATGAATTTGATTGAATTCATAGAGAATAAGGAACGTAGGACTAGTCACACAGTCGAGTTCATGTTGTGGGGACACAGCAGTCTTCCAGGAGTTAGTCTGTAGGGTCTACTCTCTGCAGGGAACTTTATTCAAAATCTAGTAGTTGGCTCTTCAGAGATGACATTCCATTCCTCCCTTGCGTCCTTCCTTCTTTCTAGGTGACATTCTGCTGTTATGGTCCTGCCGCCTTTTCCGCTGCTTGTTTGACTCTTGATCTTTCTTCTCTGTTTATTATTATCAAAGCCTTGTGGCTTCTGCTGTCTTGCTCTGCTTTTCGTCATCTCTCTGTAGATTTCTGTGCCCACTGTTAAGTACTGACTCTTGGTGTCTCCATTTTCGACTCCTGTTCAGACAAGAGATCAGATTGGTTTGTCACATCACTGTTTTTTGTTCATTGTAGACCGCTGCAGATGGGGGGAGACTTTCTGTTAAGCTTCTCTTCATTCTGCAGATTGGCTGCTCTTTGCACTAACCAATAAGCCAAGGGGGCCAAGTGGTAGAGTGTAGGGTAGCCTCTGTGCTTAAAAAAGTCAAAAATCTTATAAAGGTGCATATTGCAGAAATTTTGAAAAAACAAGAGCATTATAAGCAACAGGCACCTTCCTTTGTCTGATTTGGTAAAATGTGCAGCACAGTAGGCAGCTATTCTGTGTGTACAGATGTACCTCAAATCTCAGACCATCAGTGCCCTCACTTAGCTAGGGTCAGTGGAGGGGTACGACTCAGATATGATTAACCACAATGCAGGGAAGCATGGAAGATGGCACTTGGTAGAAACTAAGCCTTACAAGAGGGGTCTGTCAAGCCTCTGAATTCAGGGATGTGTTTGAAACAGACATTGTTTCAGAGGCCTTGGAGAGTGGTGCCTTATTCACAATAGGCATCATGTTGTTAGATAAAGATATTGTGGTATAGGCAAGGCAACCAGAAAGGGCTACATGAACAGAGGCACAGGGGTAGGAAAGCAGGAAGTGAGGAAATGTCAACTCTTGGACTTCTGAATCTGATTTAGGAAAAATTAAAGGTCTAATTTGGGAGTGTCTAGCTTCCCTGAGAGGATGCTTGGGTTTTATTTGGTTAGTAGTGGGGAGCTATTGAAGGTTTTGAGCTGGACGATGACATTAATTAATTCAACAAATACTTATGTGTGTCAGACTCTGTTCTAGGCACTTTGGGGTAAATCAATGAGCGAAACAAACCAGAAAAATATTCCTCCTTTTAGAACTTATATTTTAGTTGAAGAGGCAGTCAATATTACTGTGTGTAATAAGTATGTCATATAGTATGCTAGGTAATAGATTCTGTTAAAACATTTAAAAAAGTAATGTAATGGGGAGTGGGTGCATGTGGGGGTTTGGGGGAAAGGCAGAGTTGTGATTTTATTTTATTTTATTTTTGAGATGGAGTCTCACTCTGTCACCCAGGTGGGAATGCAGTAGAATGATCTTGACTCACTGCAGCTTCCACCTCCTGGGTTCAAGTGATTCTCCCACCTCATCCTGCTGAGTAGCTGCAGGTATGGGCTGCCACCGCCGGCTAATTTTTGTATTTTTGGTAGAGATGGGGTTTCACCATGTTGGGCAGGCAGGTCTTGAACTCCTGGCTTCAAGTGATCGGCCTGACCCAGCTTCCCAAAGTGCTGGGATCACAGGCATGAGCCACCATGCCTGGCTTGTGATTTTATATATATGTATATTTCTTTTATTTTTAGTTGACACATAATGTTACATATTTATTAGATACAGAATGATATTTTGATATGGGGATACAATGTGTAATGATCAAATCAGGGTAATTAGCATATTCATAATCTCAAACATTTATCATTTCTTTGTGTTGTGAACATTCAACATCCTCTCTTCTAGCTTTTTGAGGATATAGAATAACGTAGTTTTTACTCTCTACTTCCATGAAGCCACATTTTTTTAGCTCTCATGTATGAATGAGAGCAGGTATGCTCTCTGTCTGATTTGTTTCGCTTATCATAATGTCCTCCAGGCTCATCCATTTTGCTGTGAATAACAAGATTTTGTTCTTGTTTATGGCAGCATTGTATTCTATTGTGTGTATATGCCACATTTTCTTCATCTCTTCATCTTTTGCTGGATGTTTAGGTTGATTTCATAGCTATTGTGAATAGTGCCACAGTAAACATGGGGATGCAGGTATCTCTTTGGTATATTGCCTTCCATTCCTTTGGATAAGTAGTAGTAGTAGGGTTGCTGGATCATATGGTCATTCTATTTTTAGTTTTCTGAGAAAGCTCCACACTGTTTTCCATGGTTACTATACTAATTTACATTCTCACTGACAGTGTGTACAGATTCCCTTTTCTCTGCATCATTGCCGGCACTTGTTATTGTTTGTCTTTTTGATGATAGCCGTTCTAACTAGGGCAAGATGATATTTCATTTCCTAGATGCGATTTTAAATAAGTGGTCAAGGTAGGGCTTAGTGAGAAGGTGTCGGAAGATAGAACTTACTACAGGTTGAGCATCCCTAATCTGAAAATTCGACATCTGAAGTGCTCCAAAATTTAAAAGGTTTTGAGAGCTGATACCACCGGTAGAAATTTTGACACCTGACGTCATGTGATGACGGGTTGCATTCAAAACTTGGTTTCATGCCCAAAATTATTAAATATAGTGTATAAATTTACCGTCAGGCCATATGTATAAGGTGTATATGAAATAGAAATGAATTTTACGTTTAGACTTGGGTCCCATCCCCAATATATCTCATTATATATATGCGTATATTTCAAAATCTGAAAAAGTCGGAAATCTGAAATACTTCTGGCCCCAAGCATTTCAGATAAGGGATACTCAAACCTGTAGTTCATTAGGGAGAATATTATAGAAAGCCATATTGGGGCCAGGCGCGGTGGCTTATGCCTGTAATCCCAGCACTTTGGGAGGCTGAGGTGAGTGGATCACGAGGTCAGGCGTTTGAGACCAGCCTGGCCAATATGGTGAAACCCTGTCTCTACTAAAAATACAAAAATTAGCCTGGTGTGGTGGTGCGTGCCTGTAATCCCAGCTACTCAACAGTTTTAGGCAGGGGAATTGCTTGAACCCAGGAGGCAGAGGTTGCAGTGAGCCGAGATCGTGCCACTGCACTCCAGCCTGGCTACTGCACTCCAGCCTGATGACAAAGTGAGATTCCGTCTCAAAAAAAAAAAAAAAACCAAAGGAAAAAAACAAGAACCTAAGTTGAACGTTGTTGAATGGGGGCATGGGGTGCTGATGAAGAGTCTGGAGGCAAGAAAAAACACTACTGATTTGTACGAACTGATAGGTCGCTTCAGTGTGGGAAGTGAAATTTTTTTTCCACTTGGTTTATATTTTTCTACCTTAGTAAAGATGTTTAGCAGTTAACTAGCCCAGTAAGCTCTACATTGGTTTTTAGACTTGCAAGATATGATATCTAAACTATTGGTGTTCTTTACTACCAACAGTGTAGTGTTTTTTTATTTATGGACTGTCCCTATCAGAATCACTTGGGGGTACTAATTAAACATATAGATGCCTTGGCCCTGCCCTAGACCTAATCTTGGAGACAGAGCAGGATAGTGGCTAAGAACACAGGGTCAGGGTAGTCAGCCTGGGTTCAAATCCTGGATCTGCTCTTACTTGATTAAGTGGTCTTGTGCAAGATACTGTGCCTCAGTTTCCTCATCCATAAAATGGGAATAATGATAATATCTACTTAATAGAATTACTGTGAGGATTAAGTAGATTAATTCATGTGAAGTGCTAGAGCACTCCTTGTCACCTGGTACACACTTAGTGTTGGCTACAGTTGTTTGTATTCAGTCATAATCTCTGAGGGTGAGGCAAGTAATCAAATTCAGCAGTCACCCTGGGTGGTTTATTTGCCCATGTGCTGTGGGATACACTGTTACTGCCTCTGGAGCTGTGGTGAACTCCCTAAGTGGTCCACACATCAGGTATGGTAACTTAGAATATGGGCAAATTAGTGTTTTAATTTCACATATATAGTGGTTCATTTAGCAACAAATGCCATCATGTACTATGCATATTGCATGTTAAGCATATCCTATTGTTGTTCACAAGAACCCCATGATGAAAGTAGATATTAATCAAATTTTACAGGTGAGAAAACTGAGGCTTACACTGATGAAAACTTTCCCTAAGTGACAGCCTGGGAGCTGTGCAGCTGTCGTTGATCCTTAGCTCTGCCTGACCCCAGAGCACTTGCTCCTTCTTCAACATCTGCTAGATAGTCAACCTTTTTATTTTGCAAACATATGTATTTTACAGTCAGATGCATTTGCACAAATTCTTTACCACTACTGGATAAAAGCCTCACTGGACATGATTTATTAATGGTAAGCTAGTTGCATCATTCTATGTGACCGAGATCTTAAAAAACATTTATCTTTATAAGTAGAGATGTAGAAAAAACCAAAATTCTTTTCCCCTTCTAACAGTCACTCAGTACAGCACAGAATGCTTCTGTGACCAGAGCATGGGGTTTTTCCCGTACATACCAACCAGACAATTCTGCCACAGACACCAGTTCTGCTGTCTCCTCTAATTCAATTTAATTCTGATCCTATCTATCTAGAGGTAGTGTCAGAGCCCACTGCTTGAGAGCTGAGTCCCACAAGACTGTCTCCCACTTCAGAGGCCAATCACAAGTCTAGGCCTCCAGAATATGGAATTTCTGATTGACAAGTGATTAAAGAAAAACTTAAGCACCTTTAAATTTTAAACTGTTTACTTTTCCTTCCCTTCCTTCCTTCCTTCCTTCCTTCCTTCCTTCCTTCCTTCCTTCCTTCTTTCTTTCTTTCTTTCTTTCTTTCTTTCTTTCTTTCTTTCTTTCTTTCTTTCTTCTTTCTTTCGATAGGGAGTGCAGTGATGATATCGTAGCTCACTGCAGCCTCGAACTTCTGGGCTCAAGTGATACTCCCGCCTCAGCCTTCCAAGTAATTGAGGTTACATGTGCGTGCCACGATGCCCTGCTATTTTTTTTTTTTAATTTTAGTTTTTCATAGAGACAAGGTCTCACTATGTTGCCCAGGCTAATCTTGAATTCTTGGCCTCAACTGTTCTTTCCACCTCACCCTCCAAAACTGTTGGAATTAGGCACGAGCCCCAACAGCCAGCCTAAACAGCTTGAGCATTCAGCAGACCGTGGATAGTGTAGCACCAGACCACAAGGGAGTGTTACTTCTCCAGGAGGGGCAAGAGGGGAAACTTTTATAGAGTATTTGCAGAAGCAAGACAAAGAAACCAATTTTGATTGGTTAGAGTACAGAGTTCCTAGTTAGAGATTAGTTGGTGTTTTTTAATTGGTGCAGTTTCTAGTTTTAATTTACTGTTTACATTGGGCTTCGGTTTGTTTGCCTAAGGATTTAAAGTGACAAGAGATGCCATACCCCAGTCTAATGGCCTCTCAGTTGGATTTTTTTTTTAAAGTTTTCTCCTTTTGGTCAGCCCCTCATTTATAAACTTGGACATAAGTGCCACTCTGTCACCATCATGGCTAGGTTGTCTTTGTCTCAGTGTGGAACTCATAAATCATGACAACAGGCTCAATGAAAAACAATTCCTTTTGTTGTTAATGTCATTTTTTCTCTAATCACAGTGAGACAATCTGGGATGCTGTTGATGTTTTTGAATATACATTTACGTCTTCTGAGAGAATATAGTGCATCAGGAAGATTATAATGATGACCACCAGGAGATAATACTGAGAGACTTAGCTTCTTAGTTAAGGTCCCTACCAGCCAAACCAACTATTATTTCTATGGAAACAAAAGAAAAACAAAGGTTAATGACTAGAACAAACCATAAATTCAGTCTCTGAGTGCAGAGGGTGATTAGTTAGGAAGATTTCTAGATTTGAGCTCTGGTTTGCAGTTTGAATGCCCCTGGTTGTGGCAGTGGGCATTTTGGTGAACTCCCTGAGTGGTCCACACATCAGGCATGAGGGTTGTCCTCTGAAATTTTATTAAGTGTCCGTCTCTAGCTTGCAGGATTTCAGGAACGGAACAGTTCTTATTCAGAGTGATTCCAGCTCAGGAAAGTGGGAGAAAATTGGATGGAGGGACCCAGAAGAATTGAGGATTCAGTACAAAACTACAGGTAGATAATACAACTTGAAAACAAGTAATAGGGTTGTACTCTAATAACACATATACTGTTGTTTGTGGTTGAAACATAATTTTCTCTTTATAGTCATCCCTGTTTCTACCAAAGATAATCAGCATGAGACTAGCTTGATGCCATATAGTACATTTTATCTCATCAAACTTGGCCTGATTATATAAGTGCAATAAGAATAGTCATTGACCACGTAGGCTTCTTTTAAAGTTTGCTTTGCTGGAACTTTTGATAGGGAATCTAAGATTGGTCTTTTGAAAAACTTCTTAAACCTAGGAAGCCAAATAAAGGCAAATTTCAAACTTCACCTGCAGTACCTATATTTTGGGTGAAATCTTCCCTTCTCATAAGGTCCCTCAGATATCTTGAGGTTCTTGGGTCTGCTGGGAACTGATAGCTTTTACTCACTCACTGTGAGACTGGGGACCCGTGCAGCCAGGCATTCTGTGCGCACTCTCAGATATGACCCTTGGTAACATAACCAATGTTTCCAATTGCATCCTCTTATAAAGAGAACAGATTCTTTTTGAACTTCTACAAATAATTATATAGCCATAAAAAAAATCCTCACAAGTAGCTTTCCAAGTTCCAGAGGATCAGGTGGAGAGAAGTGAATACTTCAATCTTTATTCACAAAAGTGTACTTTACCAAATTGCTGAAAGCTGTAGATAGCTTAAAAGGTAAAACGTTTCTTTAAATCTGGAAAAGAAAACTTTAAAATAAAGAACCAGCAAAAATTTCACACATAAAGTCATAAAAACATTGTTTTCATCAGTTATTCAGTCCCATGTAATTCTTGTTCTCCGTGATCTTTGCATGGCAGTTTCACAGACTCACCAGTTTCCAGAGTTCTGAGGATTCTTACCCACTTTTATGGAATGATCTTAATTTAAAGTTATCAGAAACCTGTATATCCAGAGTACTTGTCAGAATCCTTTCCATGAATCTCCTTGAAGAAGAAGCTGTTTTGGACTATAGCTGATTGCAAATGCTTTAGAGAATAATCAAAACAATAACTGTGTATGATGACAGGACTTAAGATGGGCCATGGTTAAATTCTAATGAGGTTTCATTATAATAATGATGTAATTGACAAAAAAAAATCTGGTTATTTTCTGTGACATACAACATTTTAACATAATAATAAAAATTATAACTGTAGGCATTTTATAAACATAATTTCAAAAAATTTTAAACTTTTATTCCATTAATATTTATTTAACTCACTTTTTCTTAAACAAATATGCTTGAATTGCGCATGACAAATGCCATGAGATACTGAACAAAGTTAGCCATTGAAAGAGTTCAGGAGATGTCACCCCAAAATATGCTGCTTGGGAATATTGATTGCTTTGAGCTGAAAGCATTTGAAAAATAACAAAGGCAGGGAGAAGCTTTTTGGGACTCCCGTGTCTGCCTAAAGACAGATCCTCCAAAGAAATCCAGCTATCATCCATCGCTTCTCCCACACCATCAGCTTGTGTTATTTCATTTTTCTTGACAAATCAGGTGGGTATTATAGTTTTTTAACTTCCATGTCTGATGTGTGTCAAGATCAAGCAATCAATTTTTAATGTGCATTTTGCTTTTAGGTTGGTTTTATGGTTTTTGATCTTAAACATCTGGCAGAGATAACACCAATGTGTCTAACCAGCAACCCAGGAAAAACTTGACAATTCTGAGAAATTCTCATTTTTATTTTATCGACAATTTTAAAACCAGCTTATTTACCACAGACTTATGTAAATCATGTGAATTTAGAAAAACAAATACATTTGGGTCAGTTTCTGTATTTCTGAGAATTTTAGAAATAATTTACATGTGGGCTTATTTATCCCTAAGCCAATTTGAATAGATCTCCATTAAAGGATTTTACAAATTGGCTTAGTAATACCATCTGAAAATATCATATATATAAATATACACACACACACACACACACACACACACACACATCATAGACAGACAAAGGAGATAAACTTCTGGTTTGAGTCACTTATTAAAAGTAGTCCAAGGCTGGGCACAGCGGCTCATGCCTGTAATCCCAGCACTTTGGGAGGCTGAGGTGGGCGGATCACAAGGTCAGGAGTTCAAGACAATCCTGGCCAACATGGTGAAACCCTGTTTCTACTAAAAACACAAAAACATTAGCCAGGTATGGTGACAGGCACCTGTAATCCCAGCTACTCAGGAGGCTGGGGCAGGAGAATTGCTTGAACCTGGGAGGTGGAGGTGGAGGTGGAGGTGGAGGTGGAGGTGGAGGTGGAGGAGGAGGTTGTAGTGAGCTAAAACTGCACCATTGCACTCCAGCCTGGGCAACAGAGCGAAACTCTGTCTCAAAAAAAAAAAAAAAAAAAAAATAGTCCAAAGGTCATTCTTGGTTGTTGGTTGCTCAGCAGTTGCTATAATTACAAGGCCATTAATTTGGAAGCCTTTTGTTTCTTGTCCTGCTCTGAGGTCCTCAACTAACTGACTTAACCCTGTGGCTTCTTTATCCTTTTTCTCTCTCTCTTTGTTTGGTAATGTTGTGTGGGGAGAGTCTCTCTACAAAAAGGACAGCTAGGGTGAGCTGAATTGATGGAATGCCTAGAATGCTCTGAGAAGAACAGAAGGTCCAAGTGGGCTTTGAAATTAGTAATAGATTCAATTTTTCTTTTTTCTGCAGGTCTGGTTGATCAGTTAGTGCAGGTGGGAAACACTTTGGGAGTGGCTTTCAAAAGGTTATTTATTTATTTTTTCTTTTTATGGTCTATATATGGGGTCTCATGACCACAAATATCATCCTCAGAGTGACACCTTCTGCCTTTTGCATCCATTTTTGGCTTTCCTCATGTCCCATCCACATGAGTTTACTGGGTACAAAAAAAAAAAAAAAAATAGAATGAATAAGACTCTATTTGATAGCACAACAGGGTGAACTACAGTCAGTAGTAACTTAATTGCACATTAAAAAAATAACTAAGTACCTGTGCAACAATCTTGCATGTTCTTCACATGTACCCAAACCTAAAGTGCAATAAAAAAATAACTGAGACTATAATTGGATTATTTATAACAGAAAGGATAAATGCTTAAGAGGATGGACATTCCATTCTCCATGATGTGATTATTATGCACCACATGCCTGTATCAAGACATCTCATGTACCTCATAAATATATTACCTACTTTGTACCCACAAAAATTCTAAAAACCCACAAAAAATAGAAAAAAACAAACATATTTACCTAGGTTGCCAAGTTCAGTGCAAATCCTTTCATGAATAGGGCAGAAAAATGTTTTCCCTGCCAAACAGGGATAGCTTTTATATACCTTTTATTACTGCTCTGAGGTTAAGATTTTGATCAAGACATAAAGGTTCTCTACTAAAAGTACAAAGGTTAGCTGAGTGTGGTGGTGGGTGCCTGTAACCCCAGCTACTCAGGAGGCAGAGGCAGGGGAATCACTTGAACCCAAAAAGCAGAGGTTGCAGTGAGCCAAGATTGCACCATTGCACTCCAGCCTGGGTGACAGAGTGAGACTCGTCTTAAAAAAAAAGACATAAGGGGAGTTAAAAAGCAGACCTGGGATGGGTGCAGTGGCTCACACTTGGAATCCAAGCATTTTGAGAAGCTGAGGCAGGAGTGCTTAAGTCCAGAAGTTTGAGGCTGCAGTGAGCTGTGGTCATGCCTCTGCACTCCAGTCTGAGTGACAGAGTGAGATCCTATCACAGAAAGAAATGGTAAAAAATTTTCTTTTAAAAAATTTGTCTTATTTTTTATTTTTTTTGAGACAGGGTACTCTGTTGCCCAGGCTGGAGTGCCGTGGTACAAGCTCAGCTCACTGCAGCCTCTGCTTCCCGGGTTCAAGCGATTCTCCTACCTCAGCCTCCTGAGTAGCTGGGATTACAAGTGTGTGCCAACATGCACATCTGATTTTTGTATTTTTAGTAGAGATGGGGATTCATCATGTTGCCCAGCCTGGTCTTGAGCTCCTGAGCTGAAGTGATATGCCTGCCTTGGCCTCCCAAAATGCTGGGATTGCAGGTGTGAGTCACCATGCCAAGCCTATAAAAAAGAGCAGACCTGGTTAACCTGAGAACCTAACTATAAATACTCATTTAGTTCTTTTTCTTTCTTCTTTCCTTTGGGGTATACAGGTAAACAAGCAAAAGAAAAATCAGCAGACACAGAGTAGACAGAGGAGGGCAGAGAGGTTAGAAACCTCCACATGCGAGTAAAAAATACCTCTTGTTGCTGTTTTTTTTTTTTTTTTTTTTTAAATAGAGCTGGGGTCTTGCTCTGTTGCCCAGGCTGATCTCAAACTCCTGACCTCAAGCAGTCATTACACCTCAGCCTCCTTAGAGTAGTGAAATTACAGGTGCGAGCCACCGTGCTTGGCCCTTCTCACTGTTTCTGGGATGTTCAGGATCGTGTGTGTGTGTGTGTGTGTGTGTGTGTGTGTGTGTGTATGTACATGCAGGTGAACAATTTTGTTTAGGTGAAAACTTCCCCTTTGTAGCCACCAAAATTCTAAATTGCTTTTGGTAAGATTGGCCCATTCTTCTAGAAGAGCTTAGATTCTGAGATGCTGTTATGGGAAGCACTTAAGCTGGGTGCAGTGGCTCACGCCTGTAATCCCAGCACTTTGGGAGGCTGAGACGGGTAGAGCACGAGGTCAAGAAATCGAGACCATCCTGGTCAACATGATAAAACCAGGTCTCTACTAAAGAAATACAAATACAAAAAATTAGCTGGGCATGGTGGTGCATACCTGTAATCCCAGCTACTCAGGAGAATTGCCTGAACCCAGGAGGCAGAGGTTGCGGTGAGCTGAGATCGCGCCATTGCATTCCAGCCTGGGTAACAAGAGCGAAACTCTGTCTCAAAAAAAGAAAAAAATAAATAAAAGAGAAGCACTTAAGACTATAACATCCTTCTCCCCACATCCCCAAGCTGGCAAGGGAGCTGAGACTAAAGAATAACTTGGACAAAGCTAGCTTGACAACTAATGAGGTTGTTAGGACTTACCTTCAGGACACTCCTGGATGGTGGCTGGACAGCTCTAGAGTTCCACACCACCTCCCATCTCTAAGCTGCTTTTAAGTTAATTTTCTGGCCCTTTGTCTAGTGTGTGTGTGTGTGTGTGTGTGTGTGTGTGTGTGTGTGTGTGTGATGAGACTATTTTCCTTGGTATGTTCCCAGCTGTGCCCCAGGATGTATCTGTTCTCAGAGATACCTGGTCCTTGGCTGGGCGCAGTGGCCTTGGCTCACTGCCTAGCTTTCAGGGTTCAAACACTCTTAAGTAACATGTGGGGGGACCAGTCACACTAGAGATGGAGTCTCAGACTCTGGATTTAAATAAACTCATTATTTCCTGTCTTCTTGGAACCTTTCCTAGTAGAGGTCTTTCATTCAATCCAATTCGGTTTTTTCCTGACCTAGTTGGACACCTGAGCCTCCCTGCAAGACCCAGTCTAGTTTCTGCTGGGACTTCCAAACCTAGTCTGGAGCAGAAATGTTAAACTTGGAGAACTTGACACCAGTGTTAGAATTGTTGTACTGAGACTGCTTACTGGTGATGACCTCCAAATGTGCGGGGAGAGGTAGTTAGCACAAGGGGCTCTGTGGGGTAACTCTATCATCGGTTTGCTTGTTGCTCCCAGAGGTCATTATCATGTAATGTCCATTGGGTCCCACTTCTGATGTCAGATCTGGTAAGAGAACAACTGAAGCTCATTTACATTTTAAACAGTTGGTTGAGCATTCAGCTTTTCGTGGATGGGGTAGCATCAGACCACACGGGGCTAGCACGCTGCCCAGAGGGGCAAGAGGGGAAACTTTTATAAAGTATTTTCAAGAAGCAAGACAATGAAACCAATTTCGATTGGTTAGAGTGGAAAGTTTCTAGTGAGAGGTTAGTTGGTGATTTCTGATTGGTGCAGTTTCTAGTTTCAGTTTACTGTTTACATTGGGCTTTGGTTTGTTCACATAGGAATTTAAAGTGATAGAGCTAGTCAGACTCTCAATTAGAATTTTTTTTTAACATTGTCTGTAAATTGGGGTTTCCATGACTCCCCTCTTTGGGTTTGATCAGTTTGTTGGAGAATGGTTTATACAACTGAGGGAAACACTTTATTTATGTTTACTCATTTATTAAAAAGGATACGACAGAAGATAAACATTCACAGTTCGATGGCAGAGGTGCATAGGGTGAGGTGTGGAGCCTGGAGCTTCCATGTCCCCTTTGAGGACGCCATTCTCCAGGAACTTCCATGTCTTCAGCCATCTGGAAGCTCCCAGAACTGTTGTTGTTGTTATTGTTGTTGCTCGTTGTGGAAATTCTATTATATAGGCATGGTTGATTAAATCATTGGCTGTTGGTTTATTGACTCAACTTCAATAAGCCCCTCTCCCCTCCCAACAAGTTGGGAGTGGGACTGACATTTCCAGCCTCTAATCTCATGGTTGGTTCCCCCGGCCACCAACCCCATCTTGAGGCTATCTAGGAACCCCTTCCTATGAATCATCTCATTAATACGCAAAAGACATTCTGATCATTCTGGAGATTTCCAAAGATTTTAGGAGCTCTATGTCAAGAAAGGGGGATAAAGACCACATACATATTTTGCAATATCACAACAAGATGTTCTAAAAGGCCTTTTCTATTTGTGAGGTATTTTTCTACTACCCTATGTAGCCAGCCGCCAGCATGGTTTGGTCTTCTCACTCGTTTAGTTCCCTCCCACGTGTTACCAGGTTTAGTCTGTGTGACCAGTAGAATATAGCAGAAATGATATGTCACTTCTAAGATAAAGGACTGTGGCTTCCATCTAGGGGTCTCTTTCTTTCTCAACCACTTTCTCTGGAAAACTAGCTGATATGTTGTGAGCAGGTCCATAAAGAGGTCAACATGGGGAGGAGAAGAAGCCTCCGAAGTAGCTACGTGGGTGAGCTGGAAAGTGCCTGAGCTTAGAAGCAAGTCTTTGGAGATTGCAGCCCTGCCTGAGGGCTCGCCTGCAACCCAAAGGGAAATCCGGAGCCAAAACCACTTAGCTAAGCGACTCCCTCATGCTTGACCTTCAGAAGATGTGAGATGGTAAATGTTCGATGATTTAACCTGCTGAGTTTTGGAGTAATTTGTTTTAGATAACTAGGACATGCTACAATTCCTATTGTGAGTTCAGGTGTACCCCTTCATTCCCAATATCCTGGAGCCCCTCAGTGCATGCACACAGGCTTACTTGCACGTGCCCTCTCTTTCTCTGTCTTCCTTTCTCCTTCTCTGTTTCTCTTTCTCTTTGGCTCTCTCTCACACACAATTTTACTTGGTTGCTGACATGTTTTGGATGTGTGTCCCCTCCAAATCTCATGTTGGAATGTGATCCCCAGTGTTGGAAGTGGGGCCTCATGGGAGGTGTTGGGGTCATGGGGGCGGATCCCTCATGAATGGCTTTGTGCCCTCCCGTTGGTTATCATCAAGTTCTCACTCTGTGGGTTCACAAGAGAGCCAGTGGTTTCAAAGAACCTGGTCCCTCTCTTGTTCTTTCTCTCACCATGTGATGCTCCTGTCTTCCCTTCGCCTTCCGCTATGAGTGGAAGCTTCTTGCGGCCCTCACAGAAGCAGATGCTGGCGCCATGCTTCTTGTACAGCCTGCAGAACCATGAGCCAAGTAAACTTATTTTCTTTATAAATTGTCCACTCTGTTATTCCTTTTTAATAATGTAAACAGATTAACACAGTTGCTTAATTCTTTATTATGTTTAATCTGTTATCTAGATTATTTCTCTTCCCATACATCTTCTCTTTTAAATATGCTGTTGTCTGGGTCCCAGCTGCTAAGACGTTCAATAGCAAATATCTCACTGTAACACTCAGTATGGCAACTCTCTGAGCTCAGGAAGGATTATAATGGTTAAATGTGTATGTGGACTTTACTGTGCCATGTGGTGCCCAGACATTTGGTCAGCTATTTTGGATGTGTCTGAGGGTGTTTCTGGATGGGATCAGCATTTGAATTGGTCAACTGAAAAAGCAGATTGACTTCTCCGAATGTGGATGGGCCTCATCATATCATTGAAGGCCTGACTAGAACAAAATGGCTAAGAAAGAGGGAGCCTCTCTTTGCCTGTCTTCCAGCTGGGACATTACTCTTCTCCTGCCTTTGGATCCAGACTTGGACTAAAACTTAATGCCATGGTTTCTTCTGGGTCTCCAGCTTGCTAACGGCAGGGCTCGGGACCTCTTACCCTCCATAACTGTGAGATGAGAACCTTGACTGTACAAAGGACCTGATAAACATTGGCTGGTTAGGTGACTGGAAAGAACTGACTGAGTAATTTCTAAGATGCCACCTGCTGGAAAGTCCTTTATCCAGCAGCCAGGATGAACCTGGTTTCAGGTAGGGTTTTGCAGTGAGGCAGATTCTAGTTGCTGTTCGAAGACGATTGGTTTTTAGAGAGAAGCACTGAAGGTTCCGTTACCTTCTTGCTTCTCTTCCTTTGCTTGTTCATAAGCAGCAGAGTACAGTCTGTACAGGGGAGTGTGAACAGTGTTTCCGTTTTTGTTTAAGAGTAAGAAATTGCCAGAGAAAATTAATTAGGGTTTGGATCAACTTATTTAAAGCAGTCATCTTCACATTAAAATATTACTTTGGTTTATTTCAGAGCATGTTTCTGTGTGTCATTTTGCCCCCTTCTGCAATTTGTACCCTTTGATTTTTAGTTCTTAAAATTCAGAGGCCAGATTTCCCCAGAGGATTATCTTTCTAAATCAAATCCTCTTTATCAAGAATCTAAATTTAAAATGGCATGTTTTGATAAACATGCAGGGTAAATGATTGGCACATTACTTGCAGAAGATGCTGGGGCCCACGCCTGCCTTCTTAGAAATCCACAGAAAGGAACTAGGGCTGACAGTGCTTGTTGTATCATTGGGCTGTAATATGTTTGTCCTCTTGGTAGGCTGTTTTCACCAAATTTTTGACAAAAAAAGAGACTCTAAGAATTATGTGTAGGCCTTAAACTTGGTGTCCTACTTCTGCATTCAATAGATATCTGTTTCTGTTTAGTTTTAAGAAGGTGTTAGGCTGGCTGGGTGGGGTGGCTCATGCCTGTAATTCCAACACTTGGGGAGGCCGAGGTGGGAGGATCACTTGAGGTCAGGAGTTTGGGACCAGCCTGGCCAACATGGTGAAACCCCATCTCTACTAAAAATACAAAAATTAGCTGGGCGTGGTGCTGCGCTTCTGTAGTCCCAGCTACCTAGGAGGCTGAGGCAGGAGAATCGCTTGAACCTGGTAGGCAGAGGTTGCAGTGAGCTGAGATCGCACCACTGCACTTCAGCCTGGGTGACAAAGCAAGACTCTATCTCAAAAAAAGAGATGTTTGATCACCAGCCAGTTTTGTGAACCACCCTCACCTGTGGGTGAAGGTTTCTTGCAGATGGTAGTAACCCTTCCATCATTTGCAGCATCTCTAGCTTGGCCTGATATTCAAACCATTGTGGTTTTTTTTTTTTTTCATAGCTGGCAAGAATTTAGCTACAGTTGGTTAGGCAGTTGTCTACTTTGATTAATAATGGCGTTTGATATTACAATAAAGCCAGTATTTCCTTTATTATGAGCTTAGCTTTTCCATTGGAACTGCGAGAATACCTTGGGAGATATTGTGGATTTGATTCCAGACTGCCACCATTAAAGCAAACGTAGCAATAAAGTGAATCACACACATTTTTGGTTTCTCAGTGCATGTAGAGTTACGTTTGCACTATGCTGTAGTCTTTTAAATGCACAATAGGCATTGTGTCTAAAAAATTGTGTACCTACCTCAATTTAAAAATACTTCATTGCCAAAAATGCTAGTGGTCAGTGAGTCCTAATGATTTTTTCTGGTGGAGGGTCTTGGCTCAGTGAGAATGGCTGCTGACTGGTCAGGGAGGTGATTGCTGAAGGTTGAGGTAGCTGTGGCAATCGATGGATTCTTTCATAAAAAATTTCTCTGTACTTTGCAATGCTATTTGATAGCATTTTACCCACAGTAGAACTTCTTTCAGAATTGGAGTCAAACCTCTCAAACCCTGCTGCTGCTTTATCAACTAAGTTTATGTAATATTCTGAATCCTTTGTTGTCATTTTAACAGCGTTTATAGCATCTTCACCAGGAGTAGATTTCATCTCTGCTCATCTATAAGAAGCAACTCCTCATCTCTTCAAGTGTTCTTGTGAGATTACAGCGATTCAATCACATATTTAGCTGCCACTCGTAATTCTATAATAGTTCCCTTACTATTTCTGTCACATCTGCAGTTACTTCCTCCACTGAAGTCTTACGCCCTTCAAATTCATCCATGAGGTTTGGAATCAACTTCTTCCAATCTCCTGTTATATTATGTTTTAACCTCCTCCCATGAAATATAAACTTTCTTAATGGCATTTAGAACAGTGAATCCTTTCCAGAAGGTTTTTAATTTTCTTTGCCAGGATGCATCAGAGCACTCTCCGGCAGATTGGCCATAGTAGCCTTACAAAATGGATTTCTTAAATAGTAAGACTTGAAAATAGGAATTATTCATTGATCCATGGTATGCAGAATGGATGTATTAGCAGGCCTGAAAACAACATTCATCTCCTTTGGAGCACTTGGATGACCAGGTGCATTGTAAATGAGCTGTAATATTTGGAAAAGGAATCTTTTTCTCTGAGAAGTAGCTCTCAACAGTGGGCTGAAAATATTCAGTAAATCATATTATAAACAGATGGGCTATAATCCAGACATTGTTATTCCATTTCTAGAGCACAGGCAGAGTAGATTTATTTAGCATTATTCTTAAGGGGTTTGGGACTCTTGAAATGGTAGTGAACATTGGCTTCAACTAAGGTCACTGGCTACATTTGCTTCTAAGAAGAGAGTCGGCCTGTCCATTGAAGCCAGGCATTAACTTCTCCTCTCTAACTATGCAAGTTCTAGAGGGCATTTTCTTCCAATAAAGGCTGTTTCATTTACATAGAAAATCTGTTGTTTAGTATAGCTGCCGTATTAGTTTGTTTTTGCATTGCTATAAAGAGCTACCTGAGACTGGGGAGTTGAAAAAGAAAAGAGGTATAATTGGCTCAGAGTTTCACAGGCTATACAGGAAGTATGGCTGGGGAGGCCTCAGGAAACTTAGAATCATGGTGGAAGGCGAAGGGAAAGCAGGCACATCTTACATTGCTGGAACAGGAGGAAGAGAGCAAAGGGGGAGGTGTTACACACTTTTAAACAATCAGATCTCTTGAGAACTCAGTGTTATGAGAACAGCAAGGGAGAAGTCTGCACCCGTGATCCAATCACCTCCCAGCAGGCCCCTCCTCCAACATTGGGGATTACAATTTGACATGAGATTTGGTTGGGGACACAGCTCTAAACCATGTCAGATACCTTCATAAGTTATCTTTGCTAGATCTTCTGGATAGCCTGCTGCAGCTTCTTCATCAGCACTTGCTTCACCTTGTACCTTTATGTTATGGAGATCGCGTCTTTCCTTTATCCTCATGAACTACCCTCTGCTAGTGTCAGACTTATTCTTCTGCAGCTTCCTCACCTTTCTTAGCCTTCATAGAATTGAAGAGAGGTGGGGCCTTGCCCTGAATTAGGCTTTGGCTTGACCAAGTGTTGTAGTTGGTTTGAACTTCTATTCAGACCATTCAAACTTTGCCCATATCAACAATAAGGCTGTTCTTGCCTTCTTATCATTTGTGTGTTCACTGGAGAAGCACTTGTAATTTCCTTCAAGAACTTTCCCTTTGCATTTAAAACCTGGCTGTTTGGTGCAAGCGGTCTGGTTTTCAGCCTGTGGAGGCTATTGACATGCCTTTCTCACTAAGCTTAATCATTTCTAGCATTTCATATAAAGTGAAAGATGTGCTACTCTTCCTGCCATTTGAAAACTTAGAGGCCATTGTAGGGATATTAATTGCCTGATTTCAATATTGTTGTGTCTCATGAAACAGGGAAGCCTGAAGAGAGGGAGAGAGATGGGAGAAAGACCAGTTTGTGGAATAGTCAGAATGCAAACATTTATCAATTAAGTTTGCCACCTTGTATGTTTGTGGTTTGTGGCATCCCAAAGCAATTTTAATAGTAACATCAAAGGTGACTGATCACAGATTACCATAACAGATATCGTAACAATGAAAATGTCTAAAATAATGAGAGAATTAGTAAAATCTGACACAAAGACACGAACTGAGCCTGTGCTGCTGGAATAATGGCACTGATAGACTTTCTGGACACAGGGTTGCCACAGACCTTCGGTTCGTAAACAACGCACTCCGAAGTGCAGTGAAGTGGAGCGCAGCGCAGTAAAACAGGAGTGTGCTGTACATGTACACGTGCTTTCTTTGGTGGCACTTCAGAAACTTAGGAAGCCTTGACCATAGTCCAAGCAGATGAATTTCAATGCCTGAGTATTTTATCCCAGGCAGAGTGGCTGAGTAGGTGAAATGTGTTTGTGTGTGTGTTTCACTGATAGTATTTGTTTATTTTGAGACAAGTTCTTGCTCTGTAATGCAGGCTGGAGTACAGTGGCACAATCACTGCTCACCACAGCCTTGACCAGCTGGGCTGAAGCAATCCTCCCACCTCAGCTTCCTGAGTAGCTGGGACTACAGGTGCATACCACTATGCCCAGTTAATTTTTGTATTTTTTGTAGAGACGGATTTTGTCATGTTACTTAGGCTGGCCTCAAATTCCTGAGCTCAAGCAGTCTGCCTGCTTCGACCTCCCAAAGTGTTTGGGCTTACAGGCATGAGCTACTGTGCCTGGCTGAAAGTCTTTATATTTTACAGCAATTTCAGGTTTACAGACAATTGAGCGAATAGTGCAGACTTCCTTCATGCCCCTAGTTTCCCTATTATTAACATCTTAGATTTGTATGGTACATTTGTTAGATTTGGTTGATATAACTAAAATCTATAGTTTTTATTAGTGTTGTCCAGTTCAATGAATTTTGACAAATACATAATATGTAGCTACCATTGTGGTATCATACAGAATACTTTCACTGCCCTAAACATCACCAGTACTCCGACCTATTTATTCCTTCCTGCCTCCTCCTGAGCCCCTGGCAACCACTGATCTTTTTACTATCTCCATAATTTTGTCTTTTCCAGAGTGTGTCACATAGTTGAGATCTTACAATAGTTAGGATTTTCAGATTGGGTTTTGCCACTTAGTAATGTGTATTTAAAGTTTGTGTCTTTTCATGGCTTGATACTTCATTTTGTTTAGTGTTGAATAATGTTCGCCTTTCTGGTTGGACTGTGGTTTGTTATCCATTTCCCTACTGAAAGACATCTTGGTTGTTTCTTGTTTTGGGTGATCATGAATAAAGCCACTATAAACATTCGCTACAGTGTTTTGTGTGGTCCTAAGTTTTCACCTCATTTGGGTAAATACCTAGGAGTGCAAATGCGGGCTCTGCAGCAGGCTTTTGAGCAGGTGTTATATTCTTGGTCCCAATGTCTCTTCTTTTGCTGACAATTGTTCTCCTTATTGTGTCAGCCTAACCAGGCCTGCCTCTCAGAGCTTCCTCTTTACAGGGAGCATTATCTGAATAATCAGGACACAACAGTCTTGCTTATGTTTTCAGGAAAGAGTGTTTATAATATTTCTTAATCATGTTCCAACTTATTTCAACTAATAATTATATGATCATTTTTTTAAAATTCTGGTAGAATATGTATATATAACATACAATTTGTGATTTTAACCATTTTTAAGTATACAATTCAGTGCCATTCATTATATTCACATAATTGTGCAACTATCACCGCGATCTGTTTCTAAAACTCTTATCGGAGAGTAATGACCATTTTAAGAGAGGAATTTAAAGAAATACATCTGAAGCTGTATTTGGCAAAATGTTTCTATCAGTCACTCCCAAAATCTCGGTGGCTATTGACAATAATCTTTATGTCTCCCTTATGATATACATATGTCCTTTTCTTTTGTCTAGAACTTAGTTACATGGCCATATCTAACTGCAAGGGAGCTTGGGAAATGTAGTCTAGCTATGTGCATAGGAATAAGAACAAATTGGCCTGGTGATTTGTTGGCATTCCTGGCCATATTAAGATTATTAAATCATATACATTGTTAACATGATCTTTCAGAGATGATATGACAGTAATTGCATGGTTTCATAGATCTGGTTATGTTTCAGGAGAGCATTTTCCCATCCCTTACTCTCTTTCCATCTAAACTTTACTTATCTTATTCTTTTAACACTGAGAGAGCTTCCTGAAATAAAATCATATGCCTATTTTGATAACTACCTGTTTGATAGTGATGTTTTATAAAACTCTGAGAAAAGTTAACAAGGTGGCCGGGCGCAGTGGCTCATGCCTGTAATCCCAGCACTTTGGGAGGCCGAGGTGGGCAGATTACCTGAGATCAGGAGTTCGAGACCAGCCTGGCCAACATGGTGAAACCCCGTCTCTACTAAAAAAATAAAAATTAGCTGGGCATGGTGGCACATACCTGTAAGCCCAGTTACTCAGGAGACTGAGGCAGGAGAATTGCTTGAGCCCGGGAGATGGAGGTTGCAGTGAGTTGAGATTGTGCCATTGCACTCCAGCCTGGCCAACAGAGCAAGACTCTGTCTCCAAAAAAAAAAAAAAAAAAAAAAATCAACAAGGAGCCTCCACAGTAGTTAATATAGCAATAATTATGGTCAGATGTTAAAAAAAAATCTCAGGTCTTCAGTCTTGTGTCAAAAGGCAGAGAAGCAGTCTTGAAGCTTTCCAGACACTGATTTGGTTTCAAGATAATGAGCTACTATTGAGTCTACATGTAGCATTGGTCTTCTGCTATTGTCTTTATAAGAAAAGCATGTGAAATTTGGAATTGGAAATGGCATTTCCTAACCAGAGCAACAGGTTCAAAGGGTGATGCTATAAATTTTTGGCACAGGATTCTGTTTCTTAATAAAATTTAATGAAAAATTGACAAGATTTATACGCTGTTTTAATGATTGACCCCCTGAATGCATCTAATGAGCTGATTACAGTTTGAAAGCAAGTTCAGCTGCCTAAATGTGCGACTTGGTATTTTGAACTTGTTTGTTAGGCCTCAGCTTGCTGGTAATAGAATTTCGTTGTCCAATATTAATTTTAAATAAGTGCCTACTGTTCTCTAGAAACTCCCATTCCCTTAAGGAAAAGTGTTTCATATGAGCCTCTCGTTGCCAGGAATAGCTGTGTAAGCATTGTGGAAGTTTTTCCACATTAAAATATAGTCCACTAGTTCATTTATTCCTTTTAAGGTTCTGACAGTCGCTTTTGTTTTTGCACCCCTATAGAGCTATCTTTAAACTCATTCAGCAAATTGGAAACATTTAGCTTGGACGAAACCTCTTTATCTTCCAGTAATATTACCATAGAGACCACTGTACTCTCAAATACATCGTTAATACTTTTAGTAAGAATGGCCTGCTTTCATTCTCTTATTACTGAGTTATTATTCTGGACTCCATTTTTTATTATTATAATTCCAGACTCGAAGTAATTATTCCACTGAAAAGACCACGTGTGTGTACACCCTGTTGTGACACAGTGGGTTTTGTCCTATCTGTCCTTGCCTGCTTTGTGAACTGTTAGGGTCTCAGAAAAACAAAAATAACCACCAAAAAAGAAAAATCTTATATTTTTAAATTTTAATTTTTTATAGTTTTTATATTAAGTTTTTAATTGAGACAAAATATATGTATATAATTTACCATCTTTACCATTTGAAGTGTACACTTTGTTGGTAATAAATATATTCTTTACTGCCCCTTCACCCACCCCCACCCCTGCCCCCGTCCAGCTCCTCCTCTTTCTAGCCTCTGGTAGTAATTTAGTTTAGTGTGAGTAACAATCTCATTTCTTATAATTATGTGATCATTTGGATTTTTAAAAAAATTGTGGTAGAGTATGTATAACATGGAATTTATGATTTTATTTTGTCTTCGTGAGATCTACCTTTTTTAGCTCCACATGAGTGAGAACATGTGACAGTTGTCTTTCTGTTCTTAGCTTATTTCACTTAACATAATGACCTCCAGTTCCATCCATGTTGCTGCAAATGATAAGATTCATTATTTTTTTATGGCCAAGTAGTATTCCATTGTATATATATATCCACAATTTTCTTCGTTCGTCTATTAATGAACACTAGGTTGATTCCATACCTTTGCTGCTGTGAATAGTGCTTCAATAAACATGCATGTGCAAATATCCTTGATACCTGATTTCTTTACATCTGGGTAAATAGCCAGTAGTAGGATTGCTGGATCTATTAATATGTTAATTCTATTTTTAGTTTTTTGAGAAATTGTCATAGTGTTTTCATAGTGGCTGTGCTAGGAAGATGTGTCGGTGGGTGGGGGGAGGATAAAAAGATTAGTTAATGGTTACAGACATACATTAGATAGAAGAAATAAGTTCTAATGTTCAATGGCAGTGTAGGGTGCCATAGTTAACAACAATGTATTGTATATTTCAAAACAGCTAGAAGAGAGGACTTGGAATTATCCCAACACAGAGAGATGATGAATACTCAAGGTGATAAATGCCTCAAATCCCTAATTTGATCATTACACAGTGCAAGCATGTGATAGAGTATCACATTTATACCCTCACATGCATGTACAAATGTTTGTATCAATAAAAAATATATACAGAAAGCCAAACCTTTTTAGCTACAGAATGTCTCTTATTTTCAAATACATATATTTAGAAAGTGATAGAGCCCTGTAGCATAAGTATTCAGAGTTTACTCAAGCTTGTGTCCTTAGGCAGACTTAGCAGCTGTTAGCTAAAGCCAGTCTTGCAGCCTCAGAAGTCACCTGAGGCTGATTTTAGAGAAGAGGCTCCAAAGAGGATAGTTTTTTTTTTTTTCTTATAATACTGTGCTATATAGTCTTTTGCCCCCCATTGGGATGAAAAACAAAGGAAAAAAGAAGTGGCATTCCCATAGGGAATATTTCCTGACTTTCTAATGCAAGTTTCTAATCTGAAAACTGACACACATTTTTAAAAGAATGCCAACATGATTTAATCTAGTTTCATTCAGTTTAGGAACTGAAGTGCCCCCAGGTAAGGGACAGCATTCCTGAGCATTCCTTTGCCCCTGCTTCCCCCGTCCCCGCTGTGCTTCATTTTCTGCATTGTCTTCTTTGCTCTTAAACACGTTTTAAAATAAAACTTTTTTTTTTTAAAGAGATGACACCATAGCTCACTACAGCCTCAAACTCCTGGGCTGAAGTGATCCCTTCTGTCTCAGCCTCCTGAGTAACTGGGACTACAGGTGTGCACCACGGCACCTGGCATATTTTTTATTTTTATTTTATTATAGAGACAGGGTTTCGCTTTGTTACCCAGGCTGGTCTTGAACTCCTGGCCTCAAGCTGTTCTCCTGCCTTGGCCTCCCCGAGTTCTGGGATTATAGGTGTGAACCACCATGCCTGGCCTAAAATACTTTTTAAAACTTTTCATTTGCTTCTTCCCTTAACTTTCCTCCACTGTCCACCACTTCTGCTTATCTGACTCCTACCATCACTCTCACTAAAACTTCACTGCAAGATCACCAGACACCAAGTCCCGTGGCTTCTTTAGCATTTGATCTTATCTACTTTCTCTCCTCCCTTGATTCCTCCCTTGGTCACTCAAGGTTTGCTTCTTGAGAGCAATGGAATTGGAATCCCAAGTTTTCCCACTTACTAGCTATGTGCTGAGGGCAAGACACTTAATCTTGATGTGCCTCAGTTTTCTCCTAAGATCAGGGTAGTAAACACCCCATAAAGTTGATGCAGAGTGCCTAGAAGAATGTCTGGCACATAGTAAGGGTTCCTTAGGGAAGAGTCATAATTACTGTCATCATTAAAGGTCATTTCTTGCCCTTTGAGTTTCTTTGGGCTGCATCCTCATTGTAGGTGTTCACTAACTTACCCCCTCCCTTTCGGACAGCCTCTCTTCTCTTCAAGCTTTTCTTTGACGATGTCTGGGTTTCCCAAATTTACATCTTTGCCCCTAACTTTTTCCCTGAGGGCAGAAGTTTAATATCTAACCTCAAGCTGACCATTTACACCAAAAGTCTCCTGAGTGTGAGTGCTGTAAACCATACCTGCCAAAACGCAGCTCATTCTCTTATCACCTGGAAGCCTGTTCTGTCTCTTCCTCAGCCCTGCCTCTCTCTTGTCACGTCTCCATTATGCTGCCACTGTCCTTTACAACTCCTGCCATGCCATCACAGTGTTTGCTTCTCATTGCCCATCACTGAGTCCTCCAGTTGATCTCCAGCATCTGTTGTCTTTCCATGGTGTCATGCAGTGTGTCTTTGCTCTGCTGTTCTCACTGCTGTTCCCTGTAGGGCACATGCTGTTTGTATCAGTTGGTTGGGCCGCCATCACAATACCATGGAATAGGTGGTTTGAACAGTGGACATTTATATTCTCATAATTCTAGAGGCTGAAAGTCCAAGATCCAGGTGCTGGCAGGGTAGATAGGTTCCTGGTGTGTGCTTGCTTCCTGGTTGGTAGGCAGCTGCTTTCTGTCTGCGTCCTCCCTGGCCTTTTCTGTGTGTGTGCGTGAGCATCCCTAGTGTCTCTTCTTACTGGGACAGGAGTCCTCTTGGACTAGGGCCTCACCCTATGACCCGGTTTAATCTTAATTACCTCCTTAAAGACCCCATCTTCAAATACAGCCATATTGAGAGTTAGGGCTTCAACACGTGAAGCTGGGGAGACACAGTTGGGCACAGAACGCCCTTGGCGCTGTTGCTGGGTAACTGTCCTGACTTCCCATCTCCCCTCGGCAGTCCAGCTTCATACAAGGGTGAGAATAATATTTCTGACACACGGCTTTGGCCTCTCCCTCCCATTCCTAATTACTCGACTTGGCTCCCCATGGCCCAGATGCAGCAAGAGGAAAATGACCACTGTCGGGTGCCTTTCCTCATTTCTTAGTTCCTTAGGCTCACTCCTCTGGAAATTGGAGATAACATGACTAACCCCATGTTATTGAAGGATTAAATAAATTCTAGTGAAGAATTGTTGTTTTAATCTGATGAAAACCAAGTTCCTACTCTCCAGCCTCCATTTGAGGTCCTCCATCACCAAGTGTAATCCCGTGTGGTTCCGGGGCCAGCAGCCTCCCATCACTGGGATGCAGACTCTGCATCATAGCAGGATCCCCAGGGCCCTTGGATGGGAGGGACTGGCTTATTCTTACTGCCTGGTTCTAGGCTACAGCCACAGGATGGAAAGGACAGTGCCTTGGAGGCACCTACCTGGCTTCAAACTCCAGCTCCTTTACTTGCTAGCTATGTGTTCAAAGACAGGTTTACAGAAGCTGTCCTTGTCTTGTTTCCCCTCTGAAAAATGGGGAGAGGTGGAGGTTTACCTCACAGAGGTTTTGAGGATTAGCTGAGACGTTTTGTAAGTAACAGAGCATCTACCCTTGCGATTTTAAATTGAATTTCATATTTAAAACCAAGCACTTTTTATTTGGAGTCAAGGTTTGCTCATTGTGGCAGAGTAGGGAGTGAAGGGTGAGGGTGTTCATTAACCTCTCATCCTCTCTGCCCTCTCACCCTGTGGGACAGGGCCCCCCCCGGTCTCCCTCTGAGAAGATGTGTCTAGCAAGGGATGTGATGGGAGACTTCTTTTCTGCTTCAGTGGAAGGTGGAGAGAGCCCTTCCAGCTCTCAGAAGGGGCCAGGAGCTGGGATGTGCCTGTCTGTGGCCAGAGCCCAGTCCCATTAGGCCCTGCCCCCGTGATTGCTGTGAGAGGTGGTTGCTCCCTTTCTTCCCAGCTCCCTCAGGGCTGGTGAATATAAGGTAGAGTTCTTGGGTATTTTTTTAAAGCCCTTTTCAAATTTGCAGAAGGATTGCAAGAATAAGAATAGTACAAGGAATACCTGCTCCTGCATTAGTTTGCTGAAGATAACAGCTTCTAGTTCCATCCATGTCCCTGGAAAGGACATGATCATGTACCTTTTTATGGCTGCATAGTATTCCATGGCATATATGTGACAATAACACACACTGGGGCCTTTTTGCGGGGTGCGGGGGAGGGAGAACATCAGGAAGAATAGCTAATGAATGCTGGGCTTAAGACCTAGGTGATGGGTGATCTGTGCCACAAACCACCATGGCACACATTTAAACCTATGTAACAAACCTGCACATCCTGCACGTGGACCCTGGAATTTAAAAGTTGATTGGGGGTGGGGGAAGAACAGCTGCATTCGCTACTCAGAGTTGCTGTTAACATTTATCCCCAGCTGGTTGACCAGTCTCTCTGTATGTGGATGTCTGTAAACATGCATAGTCTTATTTTCTGAGCAATTTGAGAGGAAGTTGCATACATCGTGGCCCCTGCCCCTAAATACTTGTTTGTGTTGCCTGAGAAAGGCAGTATTCTGAGCACATTGTCAACATCAGTGAATGTGACTTGTTTGTTTGTTTTTAGAGAGTCTCTTGTCACCCAGGTTATGGTTCAGTGGTGTGAATGCAGCTCACTGCAACCTCTGCCTTCTGGGTTCAAGCAATTCTTGTGCCTCAGCCTCCTGAGAGTAGCTAAGACTACAGGCATGTGCCACCACAGCCAGGTAATTTTTGTATTTTTAGTAGAGACAGTGTTTCACCATATTGGCCAGGCTAGTCTCGAATTGCCCACCTCGGCCTCCCAAAGTGCTGAGATTACAGGTGTGAGCCACCAGTCCTGACCAGTAAATTTCAAATTGATACAAGACTTTTATCCAATCCGAGGTCATATTCCAGTTTTTTCAATGGACCGAGTAATGTTCTTTATAGAAGAACATTCTATAAGGATGTTCCTTTTGATAAGGACCCAGTTTACCATCAGGTATGGTCTTTAGTGGTTGTATCTTTTCAGTGTTATTTAATGTAAATTATTTTCACAGCCTTTGTCCTTTATGACATGTTTTTGAAGAATGCAGCCCCTCCTCTTTTAAAAACTAGAAGCTTCCTTGTTTTGGACTTGTCTGATGTTTCCTCATGATTAGATTTGGGTTCTGCATTCCAAGCCTGAACATTACATTACCAGGTATTCAGAGTGCAGCGTTTGAAGATGCCTGTCCATCTCCCTGTCACTGGGGCATGGCCATCTCTATCCTCCAGTAGGCGGAGGGGGGAGCTTTTCTCCATTGTACTGTTACTATACTTGATCTTAGTTTGCCAAGAAGCGGTCTCCACTGTATTGCTAACTTTTTTTCTTCTGGCAGCTAGTTAATCTGTGAAGAGGCATTTTAAACGTCATATAAATATCATCTTCTTTCTCAAAATTTCTCCCTAGCTTTAGCATCCATTGATGATTTTTGTCTGAATCTTTACAAGGATGGTCAGGTGGCATTCTTCTGTAGTTCTTCCTTCTGTTTATTTATTACTTTCATGGACTGTTGGATTCCTGTTTTTCTAGTAGTTTATAATCCAGGACGGTCCCTAATTTTTTTGGCGTCCCGATTGTCCCATATTTGGCTAGTTGGAGCCCCTTCGAGCCAGCTGCTGTGTCACTGGGACACACCTCGATTCCCCAAGTATCCGTGGCCTGCTTCTCCTGGTCGACAGCCACTCTGTCTCCCTTTGACATGTCCTCCAAGTAAATATCATATGTTTCATAGCTTTTAAATCAGTCTATCCTTTATATGTCTTTCAAGTTTGTGGAGAATTTACACTGACATATTTGAGTGAGGTGTTAATAGGCAGACAGAAACGTAATTTTCTTTACAGTCGTTTGTACCTACTACCATTTCCATTTGCAATGACGTGAGTTGTCTCAGGGGTTATTGCCCTGCAATAACCCACTTTACTGGCTTCACCAAGTTGACCTCTATGCTGCCCTTGGGCTCCCTCTGCTGGTGTTGTAGTGCATGAGCACTTTTCTGGGGTAAGGGCATGGATTTCTCCTTCTGCCCATTTTCTTTCTTTTGGTTTGTTGGTTTCTCTCTCATAAATTATTAAACAAACATGGACCGTACAATGCAGCCTGCTTTCAAACCTGATTTGCTTGCTGACTGCATCAAGAACATCTTTCCATATAAAATACATAAATATTTTAATATAATCATGTCACTGTTTCCATGTTTTGCTATTACATGAATGTTCTTTTTAGCATTTAAATAATCCATTTTTAGTAGGCATTTGTATTGCTTTTTTCCATTTCAGGTAGCATCTAAAGTGAACGTCCCTTGCATGTATACCATTCATAGGTGACTTGCTAAGTAGAGCTTGCTAAATGAGTAGGAACTTACAGGAAAAGGGGAGACTTTAGTTTGAGAAAATTGTCTAGGCTAAGTTGAGGATGTGTTCAACAAACAGGAAAGTCAAGTTTGGCTAAAACGTGGTTGAGTAATAGGAGAAATATGGTCAGAAAGTAGGTATGTTAGGACTCTTTCTGTTGAAGTGATGAAATCCATCTCCAACCATAAGTGAACAAAATTGTGTTTGTTTAATACCAGGAAGCCCAGGGTAGTTGGAGGCAGGGGCTTAGATCCTGCTGCCCCATCCGTTACCTGTCTGTTTCTCCTTCTGTCCCTTCCCAGTCTCAGCACTTGGTCTCTTGCTTGTTGGCATGGGGAGGGAAGGAGCTGCCAGCCCCTCCAAACTGGCACCCAACAGCTCAGGTTACAGAGAGAGTCACTTTCTTCCATTACTCAGAGTAAACATCAGGGAAGGCCACTGATTGGCGCTATCTGGGTCAGATGTCTATCCTTAGGCCAGGCCCTGTGAACAATGGGATGGGATGTCTGCTTGGACTGGATCTGAAGTACAGGCCCATGCCTAGGGCCAGGGAACATGTGGGAACTATGGACCTCTCTCCCCCAAGAACCCTAGGGAGCAGGTGAGGTGAAATATCTCTAGGGAGAGAGGGGTGAAGTCAACAAGGCAGCATATGTCTACTACACTTCTGTGGAGCCTGGTCCCTCCCAGAATTCTCCATGTGGGTCTAATGTAGGGTGTGGATGATGACAGTAGAAACGAGGGAAAGGTTGGAAGACTGTGGTATGGGTTGATAGACAGCTCCTGGTGCTGTCTCCGTGCCGAGTGAGAGTGCTTGGATGTGACTCCTTTGAGTTCAGGCCTGGGAGACTCGGATGCCTAATCTAGAGGTAAGAAGATGGTGAGGAAAGCCAGTGAGTTCAGTCTTATGCTGCTGACTTTGAAGTACTTTTGGAATATCCATGTGGAATTATCCACAGGACAGGACCAGACCAGATCTTATCTGGTTCTTCCCCAGGCCAGCTAGTCCACAGCAGGAAACAAAAAGAGTTGCCCCGATACCAAGGTGTGTTAGTCCGTTCTCATGCTGCTGTGAGGAAATACCTGAGACTAGGTAACTTATAAAGGAAAATGGTTTAATTGACTCAGTTCCGTATGGCTGGGGAGGCCTCAGGAAACCTAAAATTGTGGCAGAAGGCACCTCTTCACAGGGCTGCGGGAGAGAGAATGAGTGCTCAGAGAAGGGAGAAGCTCCTTCTAAAACCATCAGATCTTCTAAAACTGTCAGAGAACTATCTCATTCACTATCAGGAGAACAGCCTGAGGGAACCGCCCCCACGATCAATTACCTCCACCTGGTCCTGACCTTGACCTGTGGGGATTATTAGAATTTAAAGTGAGGTTTGGGTGGGGACACAGAGCCAAACCCTATCATGAGGCTTTCTCCTCCTTGCTGGGCTTGCCCCGTAGCCTCTAGGTCTGCCCTCTTTTAGCCTCTTTCTGCCTGCAGTGCATCCTTACACTGAGAGTCATCCTTATAAAACATATACTCTGGATGACTCACAGATCTTTAGTTGTTTTTTTTTTTTTGCACAGTATATCAAGTATAAAATTTGTCAAAGTCTTTAATGGCCTGCCCCCAAGCTACATTTCCATTTGGCATTTCTTTCAATTCCCTTCTACTTTGTATTTGGCTGTTGGGTCTACTGAATTTTTGCCATTCCATTAACCCATCCCATGCTTTTCCCGCCTCTAGATTTCACTTTTCTTACAGGCTAGAATGTCTTGACTGGGATCTCACTGGAGATAATGAGAACAAAAACTGGTCCAAAGAGCCAGGATGTTGCATAAAAGTCCCGAGAGTGTATCTAAGCAGGTAAAATAAAAATTTTAGACAATTACTTAAATTTGAAATGCTCGCATTTGTTAATAAGACAGGTGACATCTATATGAGCCATCTTTTTTTGTTGTTGTTGTTTTGAAATGGAGTCTCCCTCTGTCGCCCATGCTGGAGTGCAGTGGCACGATCTTGGCTTACTGCAACCTCTGCCTCCCAGGTTCAAACAATTCTCCTGCCTCAGCCTCCTGAATAGCTGGGACTAGGGCACCTGCCACCATGTCCGGCTAATTTTTAAAAAATTTTAAGTAGAGACGCAGTTTCACCGTGTTTGCCAGGTTGGTCTCGAACTCCTGACCTCATGATCTGCCCTTCTTGGCCTCTCAAAGTGCTGGGATTACAGGCACCACCTTGCCTGGCCCATTTGTTTTTTAAAATTCCACCTTGATTGGGAGCCAAACCTTCAGGGCAGGTAGAGTGCCCTGGAGAGGTGGCACTTCACACACTGTGCTGCTGGGAGAAGAGGGGGACAAAGACTGGGGGGATTCTAAGAAGAGGTGGCATTTCTGCCTCTGTGTTGAAGGATGAATAACTTTGACAGGCTGAAAAAGGCTGGCATTTCAGGTAGAGCATGTAGCATGAATGTAAATACCAAAGGTCAAGGACATGGGCTTGAGAGATGGTGAGGATGGAGGTGACTGTGGCTTGCATTCTATCTGTGTCACTATTAATTACCTTCTCATGCCTTTGGCTCTAAGTGGAAGAACAAGTATAGTAATGGAGAAATGCTTTTTCTACCAGTAGTTAGTGACCAAATGCAGAGTTATGGAGAGGGCCAGGGACCTCATGAACCACACTCTTTCTAGTCGAGGGACATAGCTCCAGTGCCTTTCCTGTCCCAGTAAGAGGCCGTGGATTTCAAGAAGCTAGATAATTCATTCTTTCAGATCATAAAAAAAAAGAAACCATTTATTTTATTTCTAAATATAGAATGAAACATTTATAGTTGCCCAAATTTTGGTATCTTTTAGGAGAAAAATACAGATTAAAAAAAAAAAAAGATAAAGATCCACCATAGGCCAGGCGTGGTGGCTCACACCTGTAATCCCAGCACTTTGGGAGTCTGAGGCGGGCGGATCATTGGAGGTCAGGAATTCAAGACCAGCCTGGCCAACATGGTGAAACCCCATCTCTACTAAAAATACAAAAATTAGCTAGGTGCAGTGGGTGGCGGGTGCCTGTAATCCCAGCTACTTGGGAGGCTGAGGCAGGAGAACAGAGGTTGCAGTGAGCCGAGATTGTGCCATTGCACTCCATCCTGGGCCACAAAAGCAAAACTCTGTCTTGGGGAAAAAAAAAAAAAAGACCTACCATAAATAGAGTACAACATGAGACTAACAAATGTATCAAATAAAAAAATCATTCAGCATATATTTTGTATGTAAAAAAAAACCTCCAGAGGAATACAGACCATCTTGGTGCATATGTATTTTATACGCTAAACATATATTGATTTTTTTAATGCTTAAAATATATTAGGTTTCATACTTGCTTCCAGTCCAAGCAGAGTATATCTGAGCTCTTTTTTTAGATTTGAAAAAGTAGAAAACTGTCTTTTTTTTGTTATGCAGTAACAGACCATTGCCCACCTGAAGGCAGGTCACCTTTATTTTTTCCTTCTTAATATTAGAACCGGCAGGAGCTGCAGTTGCTGTTGCTTGAGCCAAGGCCATGGCGTAGAAAAGTTCTGCAAGAGACTGTGCTAAAGGAAATACATTTGGTGACTTGGTTTTGTTTTACAAGCTAACCGTGGCCCAGTCCTTCTGCAGGGTGGGTACGCAGGTTTATTGCAGCTCTGCTGAGCCATGGCCTTAGACAAACAAAGAAGGCGTGGGAATACCCGGGAGCTTTCCATTCAAAGTGGATTCCTCTCCTTCCAGTGCATGTAACAAGCACCATCTTTCTAATCAAAAAGGGATACAGGAAAAGTCGGTCTGAAGTTCTTGTGACTCTCAGCCAGATTCCACATTAGATAACGTAATCATGGAAATACAGCTTTATTTTTATACCAAGTTGTGCTTAGAAAGCTGATTGCTAAACCAGGAAGCTTGGCTTTGAGAATTTCACTGTAATCCAGGGTGGAAAAAAAAGTATCACCCAGATGGCATTTGTGGGAGATTACTGACTGGTAATCCCTCCTTGTCCTAGAAGATTAAGTCTGCCCTGGTGTAGTCATGGTCAGATGGTTTTTTTTTTGAATAAATTGTAGTTTCTTGTTGTAAGTCAGTCGGTGCCTGATGCTTGCCGGAACGGTTTGCACATCTGGGCCTCGCTGCAGAACCCTGCCCTCCTTTGTTGACTGAGGCAAGCTCCCTCCCTGCCCAGGGTTTTCATTGTTGACCACAATTAACACCAGGTGGTGAATAGAGCCCCTCCTAAGGTTGCTCAGGATAAATCATTTATTAAATAGGTCTGCTTGTCAGGAGGGAGTGAAGGCGCCCGGAAGGAAATGCTGCACCTGGGCCTGGGAGCCAGGCCCTCTAAGTCCTGGGGTTGATTTCTTCACTGCAGTTGCACCCTACAAAGGGAATATGGCCAAAGCGGCACTCAGCTGAAGGATGACATCAGGCGATTAGAAAGCCATGCGTTCTGCGTTTGTCTGGAATGGATTGTAGAGAAATGGACTTATATGAGGACTACCAGTCCCCGTTTGATTTTGACTCAGGAGTGAACAAAAGCTATCTCTACTTGTCTCCTAGTGGAAATTCATCTCCACCTGGATCACCTACTCTTCAGAAATTTGGTAACTACTCATTTTGTAAACTTAAGTTTGCTTGGAATAAAACCTAGACATAATTGGGGTTTGCCTGGCTCTAGAATTATTAGTGTAGAGATGTCCAGGGTGGTGTTGGGTTGCAAGTAGCAGACAAGCTATTCTAGATTCAAAGTACAAGGATAGATGGCTTATTAAATATTTAGAATATGTGTAGACTTAGGAGTTAGATTTTAAAGTTAGTACTATTTATACAATCAGTAGACTTTTCCATTGATAGATGTTCCAAGCTCACTTTCAGTTTGTTGAGCTGGTAAATAACAAAAAAGGAGGAAGCTGAACTCTTTGGTTTCTAGGTGCTTAGGTAATTTACGACAACTTTCCTGATTTTTCTCTGTAGTAAAATGAGGGTTAAGCACTGACTCAGTTCAAGGTCTTGCTAATGACCGTCCTGGGTTTTGTTATGGAGTATTGAGAGCAACTTGCAGCAATAGCTAGGCAAGAGGTTTTTTTTTTTTTTTTAAAGAAAAACTAGGAATTGCTGTACCCTTAGAAGCAGGAGTTGCTGTACCTTTAGAAGCAGCTATTCCTCCTATCTGTCAGTATGAGATTGCTTGAAGGCTAGGAGCACCCTCAGGGAGGCTCTTCCTTGACGGGCACAAGGCAGCAGAAAGCCAGAGGCAGCTTAGCCATCAGCCCTGCCGGTCCCCCATTTCGTAGCCAATGCTGGGAACTGGTTAAATGACCCTCTGTATAATTTGCCATAAATAAGCAACCAGAAGTTAATTTTTTCCTTATTAATGAAGAACAGGTCTCATTTTGTTCTTTTTAAGCTGAAAAAAATGGGTAACTTAGGGGAAAAAAGCATAGTAAGGGTGACAGCATGAAACTTAGTTTTAGGTATTTTAGGTTTGTGTATTTGCCAACAGTAGGGAGTGTGTGAAACATCATTCTTCTCTTGGATGTACCTGGTAGCCACCTTTCTCCAAAAGTAGCTGGGATTTCCAGGAAGGGGAAAATGTTGAATATAACAGAGAGGAGCTTAGAGCTGGTCTGTAGAAGTTAGGGGCAGGAGTGAGAGGCAGCAGCTTGGTATCTACTTGGGGAGTCTGATTGCCAGGAGACTTTCTCATGTGCTGACCTTGCCTTGCCCAAGCGCCCCCCGCCAGACCTCTGTAATAAAGGGGCCTGGGCTCCCCCTTTGCCCAGCCCCCTTCTAACTTATACCTCTTATGTATAAGTTAATAGGGGGGATACACAGAATGGGGAAGTTGGAGCCCAATAATGGACCAAAGCCCACATGACTTGCAGAGGAGTCAGGGAACCTTTGAGAAACTGGGGCTGTGGTTTTGTGACTTCAGGTGGACCTTGATCGGTGTGCAAGCATCTAGACTCCCAGGAAGATTGACGCTGCTTGTTTCTTTTAGTTCCCCTCTACTCTTCTTGTCTCTTTGTTTTACCTCCTTCCATTTTTCCAGTTACTGTCATGGCTGCCTTGGGATGTTTTCTGCCCAAACCAGGGCAGTGGTAGGGTTGGGTGAACCTCTAGGCAAGTTTTGAAAGATTGTCTTCACAATTCCTATTAGCTTTTCTAAGGAGCCTGGGGTTGTGAGTTTTAACAAATTACTAAAAAGCAAATGAGTAACAGCAATGAGAAACTTACGTAGCTGGTTTAGTAGTTTGCATTAATTGAAAGAAAGGAGGTTGAACAAGCATTAAAACAACCAGAAACCACCCTCAGCAGTCATCTGTAAGAACACAGTGATTCTAAAATGGCCAAATAAAATGGGGTCCTGGAAGAGGGATAACTCATCTGTGCCCATGACCCCTCAGGTCATCAGAAGCATGCACACCTGTCTGAACATGAAACATGGTTGGCTGGTGGAACAAATCCTGTGTCCTACGTGTGTTTGGACTCTTTGTATTTCTATGCAGAAGCTCATAGGACCAATACATTATCAATCCATTAGAAGTTCTTGTGGCTTCTGGACAGTGTATTTTTTTTAACTGGCAGGCAGGTAATACGGATAAAAAGGACTGATATGAAAAGGGATCCTACTCAGAGAGGTTGGGAATACTGATCTGAAAAGAATGTGTTCTCTGATATTTATCCAAAATGCCATCATGGGGCAAATGGGGAGGTAATGAGATTTACTCTATAGTCACGATGTTCCTAAGAAGTAATTGAAGTGAAGGTTAGGATGAAGACAGTGGCTGGAACAAAATGAGGCCTTTTATTAGGGAGTTTTAAACTCCTTTGACACAATCAAGCCATGTTCAGAAATGCCTCATACCTCTTTACTCACAATCCTCATAAATGCAAGTATCTATCAATAACTGAAGCAAAATTATATGAGCCAGAACTTCTCTTTGCTGTGTGTGATGTACTCTGATACTTTATACTATTTTATGCCATTTCTTCTTTTTAAAGTGCTCATCTGGTTCTGCTAACTGGATTTTATAACCCATAGTTTGAAAACACCGATTCATAATAGTTTTAGAATCTGGAACATAAGATCTGTTTGTCTTTTTTGTTCACTGCTGTTTCTTCAAGCACCAAGAATAGTGCTCGACATTATGGCTCAAAAACTGCTTGTTGAATGGATGAATGAATGAATGAATGAATGAATGACACTGCTAAGGACTAGTTCACACTCCAGTTGATTTTACAGATGTGAACAATGAGGCTGAGAGACGCACATGATGTTCTCACTTCACAGTGTTTAGTTAGGCTAAGCTAGGACTAGAACTCATCTGTTAATTCTTAAGCTAGAGGTTTGGTTCTTTGTGTTGTTTTTTTAGACTACCACATCTCAGCCTCTCTGGTGATGGATATTCTAGAACAGATTAACCATTCAAGGCTTGAGTTCTCCTTTGGACAAGTATTTTACTGTGGGGGTAATTTGTTGATACTTTATGTGCCACTTGGATCTCAACATTCTCTTCCGTCTTTGGGGTTGAACATTATCAGCACCAGGGTCTCAGAGCTGCGGTCTTTTCTTTGCATTACTCTTCCATTTTGAGAACACATGTAAGGATAATTTCCCAAATGTGATTAAACAGCATCTATCTTCCCCTTAAGAATTTTCTCTTTTTAAAAAAACTTTTGGCTAGGCATGGTGGCTCATCTGTTATCCTAGCACTTTGGCAGGCTCAGGTGGACAGATCACTTGAGCTCAGGCATTTGTGACCAGCCTCGGCATCATGGTGAAATCCCATCTCTACCAAAAATACAAAAATTAGCCAGGCATGGTGGCACAGGCCTGAGGTCCCAGCTACTTGGAAGGCTGAGGCAGGAGGATCACTTGAGCCCAGGAGGAGACGATCACATCACTGCACTCCAGCCTGAGTGACAGAACAAGACTCCATCTCAAAACAAACAACCTTTTTATTTTAGGTTCAGGGGTGCATGGACAGGTTTCTTATATAGGTAAACATCTGTCATAGGAGTTTGATGTACAGATTGTGTCATCACCCAGATACTAAGCCTGGTACCCAGTAGTGATTTTTTTTTTTTGGCTCTTCTTCCTCCTCCCACCCTCCACCCTCTGGTAGGCCCCAGTGTCATTTGTTCCCCTCTTTGTGTCCATGTGTTCTCATCATTTTGCTTGTAAGTGAAAAGGTACCCTATTTGGTTTTCTGTTCCTGTGTTAGTTTGCTAAGGATAATGGCCTCCAGCTCAATCCATGTTCTTGCAAGGGATGTGATCTTGTTCTTTTTCATGGATGCATAGTATTCCATGCTATGTATGTACCACATTTTATCCAGTGTATGATTGATGGGCATTTAGGTTGATTCCATGACTTTGCTATTGTGAATAGTGCTGCAGTGAACTTAGGCGTGCATGTGTCTCTGTGATAGAACGGTTTATGTTCTTTTGGGTGTATATTCAGTAATGGGATTGCTAGGGAGAATTTTCTAATCTACCGGAAGAGGCAGCCTTGGCTCATGGCACCTTTGGTTACTTCTAGTGACTTAAGGAAATATGAGCAATGGAAAAACCTGACATTTTAGTTTAACGCTGTCATATCTGAAACTCTAGAAAGACTGAAAAGTCAAACTGAAATTCCTTAGCTTATAGTTCTTCTTTTCATTCTGTTTTGCCCTTTTTGATTTTCACTCTGTGCCATTCTCACTTCTTTTTAGGGAAGTGGTTACCACTTCTTAAAAGTTTTTCATGATTGCAAAGGTCTTAAATAGCAAACATGGCTATGGTTTACAAAATAAAAACTGGAGCCGAATCGAAGATATGTAGAATTTCCTTATTCCTAGAGAGGAAATGTAAGGATGGAAGAGACTTCCTCTCTGGGGATTCTTGAAATTTCTCCACAGCTGACCTTTGTCACTCTTTTCTGGAATGTCCCAATTACTAGTTTTATACTTAATTTTGGGACAGGGGAGCAGAGCAGTGGGGAGAGGAGATGGCTCTGAAGTAATTGACTGAAGATTTTTTTCCTTTTTCTAAAAAAAAAATATGAAAGAGATTTAAGGATCTATTTAGAAATACCTGGAAGGAGCAAGTAAAGCATTTGAAAATACGAATGTTTTACCTGGAGGATCGTTTCTTCTCTGTCCACTCTTTCTATGAAGCGAAGCTTTGGGAGGTGGTCTTTTGAGTTGGGTGAGGACCTTGACCACTCGCTGTTCAGGGTCCTGCTTTCAGAGCTGAGACCAGGAGCACTTTGCCCCCAAGTGACTCCCAAATGCTCCTCTCCCTTTCCTAGTGCAACCCCTCTCCTCCTGGTCTGTTTCCTTTTCTCTAATAACCCAGACATTGGCCCATTACGCTTGTGAGGAGCTTCGGTCTTCCCTTAAATGAAGTGGATCAAGTTTTCTCAGCTTTTTTCTTCCCTGCTACCTTGACTACAATGACTCAACTCATTTTTTCCCCCTAAGGTTTTACTGTTCTCACCATGGGCACACATGGGAAAATTCCAGCCTAAGAATCTAAAGTTATGGGCTGAGCTGCTGCAACCCTCTCTTCTGAAGGCACTCGGTGGCAGACAGCAGGTACTGGCTGTCACATCCTCTTAGGTGCTCCCTTGCCTTAAGTCAGTTTTGCTTCATTGTGGGCATTTGACCAAGTTTGGAGATGCTCTTTCAGTTGTCACAACTGGGTGTGGGTATGGGGCTGCTGCTGCTATCTGGTGAGTGGGCCTGAGATGCTGCACAGGAAGGTGCCTGGGACCGTCCCTGCCGCAGTCATCCACCGCATGATGCCCGTGGTGCCGTGCCTGAGAAGCGCTGCCCTAACTGGATGCTTAGTCTTTTGGATCTCCCAAAGACAACCACTGTGGGTTGAGGACTTGCAAATATTCCTCCCACTTCCGGGATTTTATTACATCCAGAAACAACAAGGCACAGAGGGTGGGAGCCCCAGGCACAGACTTATATGGGGAAAAAACATCTTGTGATCTTTTTGGATGTTACCACTAAAGGTACTTTGAATGATAGGTTTAAGTCTCTTTTTATGCCCCTGGGTTTAAAAAGGGGGGATGCATATTCCCTCTTGTTTGTGCTTAAGTGAAACAGTCATAGAGACTGAAGTTTCTTACTGCGACTCTGGTCTTAAAGTTATTGCTGCCGCTTTGAAGACTTGTGTAGGAGAGGTGTGTGCAGCTTTATTTTCCAGAGACACTCCCAGGGCTATATGTTAACATGTTCTTTCTTGGGTAGGCAGTGTTAACATGCAGACTAAGTAGCAGATATCTTAGACTCCATTTTGGCATCTTTTTCCCTGTTAGTTGAATTTTTTGGGGGGCAGCTGACATATTATTTCTGTGATATCATTTGTGTCCCACCTGTATAACCATGGTACATTTGACTGCACACTCTTTTCCTGTAATATGAAGGTAGGTGACCTGCCCCCAAAAGTAACAATCTTTGGACGGATTACATATGAAATGGAAGTTGTATTTCTTTAGGAAAGTGACATTTTACGTCTGCTTTAAATAGAAAAACCTTTGTAGGTAAAAACAGCAAAGTGAGAATGCAGTATGTAAAATAAAATGCCAAAGATCAAAGAGAGAGAATGAAGGGAGACTGGGTTCCTATCTCTCCCTCTAACTCGACTGTCTACCTTACCAGAATCCATTTATTCAGAATGTTGACAAGAATCTGCTGTGTGCTGGACACTGTGCATCAGACACCATGCTGGGGCTAAAGACACAGGATTGGAGCATGAAGGCTGAGGATTGCCCAGCTTCAGGCTGTGTTCTTTACAGTAGAGAGGACTGGTGGTTCTTATACCCAAAGCCAAGGCCTGTTTCCCAGCCTAGGTCACGGGGTCCAGGGGAAATCCTCCAAGAGCAGAAGACACTTAAAACTGATTTATTGAATCAATGTGAGTGGGACTTGGAAATAGGGAGGGGGTTTCAGGCAGAGAAAATAATATGTAAAAAGACACAAAAAAAGAGTGTGTTTTAGAGTTAGCAGACATGGTTGTACAACATTTTGAATATAATTGATGTCACCAAATCAGGCTCTTAAAAATCAGCCAAAAAGTATGGGAGGTACATTTAAACATTTTTTTGAGTTAATACATTTCTCTCTCTCTGTCTCTCTGTCTCTCTGTCTCTCTCTCTCTCTCTCTCTCTCTCTCTCTCTCTCTCTCCCCCTCCCCCCCTCCTCCCTCCTTCTTTCTTTCTTTCGACAGAGTCTCGCTCTGTTGCTCAGGCTGGAGTGCAGTGGTGCAATCTCTGCTCATGGCAGCCTCCACCTCCTGGGTTCAAGTGATTCTCGTGCCTCAGCCTCCCGAGTAGATGGGATTACAGGCATGCGCCACCACACCCAGCCAATTTTTGCATTTTTATTAGAGTCGGGGTTTCACCATGTTGGCCAGGCTGGTGTTGAACTGCTGGGCTCAAGTGATCCACCTGCCTTGGCCTCCCAAAGTGCAGAGATTCAGGTGTGAGCCACCATGCCTGGCCAAGTTAATACAGTTCTTGGGGGGTGGGGGGAAGGCATATCTTTCTGGAGGAACTGCAGGTTGGAAGGCATAGTGGGAATGTTAGGCTGGTGAGGGCAGTTCGCAGGAGATGGGACAGGTGGTGGGGAGTGGGGCCAGATTGTCCAGAGAAGGAGCTTTAAGAGAAGCTGGGAAGCCATCAAATGACCTAAGGCACAGGAGTGGCATTTTCAGATATGCATTCTAGAAAGCTCCTTGTTGGGGTGGGTTGAGGAATATTTGGAGGTATCATAGACTGGCAAGGAGCTGAGGGGCAGGAATCTAAGCAACACACAGTGACAGCCCAAACTAAGCAGGAGGGCAGGATTAAAGGCAAGGAGTGAAGTGGATGTCCAGAGAGTGAGATGGAACCATGCACTCTCAGAGAGGTAGGAAGAGAAAAGCCAGGAGGTAGCAGAGGAATGGAGATTGCAGACTGAAGTTCAATGTCAGATGGCCTTGGCAATGCCAGATGAGGGTAATGGCCCAGAACCATCCTTAGTTGAAGGGAAGTGGAAGGGGCAGAGACAGGGTTGCAAGGGGTTTAGGAGCAATGGGCAGCAAGGAAGTGACCTGAGAGCCAAGCCTCAGGGAAGACGAGAGGGGAGATAAGCAATTGCCAGGACAAGTTGTAGGGCATGGAACCTGGGGGAAACAGCAAATTGTTAGGTGTACCTGCTGTTTACAGGTAAGGGGCTTGGGGCTCTTCGAAGATAAATGTGGTTAAAGAAGATCAACAAGCTAGTAAATGGCTGAATCAGTGTTTATGCCCCTTTCCATCTGAATTATTCTCCTGCGGCTGCAGTAGCCATTCTGAGTGGCTTATCACGGAGTTCTGGAGGTTAGAAGTCTAAAGGGCCTCGCTCCCTCTGACACCTGCAGGGCAATGAATCCTGCTGCCTGCTCGCTTCTTTCTGGTGGTTGCTTGCAGACCTTGGTGCTCCTTGTTCTGTAGTGACATCATCCCAATCTCTGTGTGTTCTCTGTGCTTTGCGCTCTATATCTTCACATGCTCTCTTCTCTGAGTTTCCGTGTTGAAATTCCCTTCTTTTAAGGACATGAACCATTGGATTAGAGCTCACTAATCCAGTGTAATCCAGTGTGACCTCTTCTTAACTTGATTACATCTGCAAAGATCCTGTTTCCAAATAGAGATACATTCATTATTGTCAGGGGCTAGGAAATTGAAGACATCTTTAAAGGCAGCAGAATTCAACTCACACCACCATCTAATTTCAAAGCTCATCTTGTCTTTTTCTATGCTTTTAAGAGTCTGTCCCCAGTTTTCTTATCTTTATATAATGAAACATTTGACTTAAACCAGAGGTCCCCAACTCCCAGGTGGTGGACTGGTCCCATCTGTGGCCTGTTAGGAACTGGTGAGTGGCAGGTGAGTGAGCATTACCGCTTGACCTCCGCCTTCTGTCAGATCAGTGGTGGCATTAGATTCTCATAGGAGCATGAACCCTATTGTAACCACGCATGCAAGGGATCTAGGTTGCAGGCTCCTTGTGAGAATCTAATGCCTGATGGTATGAGGCGGAATAGTTCCTCCCGAAACCATCCACCCCCCAACCCCCGTGGGAAAATTCTTTCATGAAACCAGTCCCTGGTGCAAAACACACTGGGGACTGCTGGCTTAATTCAGAATTCGTTCAGATCTAAAATTATAAGGCAGTGGCCAAAAAGCTTTTAATCAGTAATCCTCGAAAGTCTTGAAGCGCTTGGTCATAATTGGAGTAAAAGTCAAAGATGAAGAACTAGAGGGAAGTGAACTATTCATTCAGGTGGGTGCTCCAAAAGGGGGGTTGGGGCTGCACCCACAGCACCCAAGCAGAGAGGGGTGCTCCCCAAATTCTTAGTTATGGCTTAAGTGTAGGTTCTACGTTTCCAGGAAAAAGGCTTTTGCTGCTTCACCTGGTTGAAATTTCTGGCAGTATGTGGCAAATGGGCGGTTGTGCATGGGAAAGGAAAGAGAGCTCCTTGAATTAAATCTTGAGTGAGTAATTCAGTTCAGATGCAGTGTTAACATTGGCTCTTCTCTAGGCACTGTGAGTTCTGAGACAGAAAGATTAGAAAGTGACATCAGGACTTTATAGTCTAGAACTAGAGACGTGTTCAGGAATAAGCTCTTGTCCTTGGTCACTCTGCCCTGCCTTTCTGTGCTCTGCCTGCACTCACGTGCACACATTTCCACTTCATCTTCTGCACGTGACAAGGACTCCAGAGTCTTGAAGTATTGTATTTCATCAAATCTGAGACACCACAGATGGTAAGATGTTGCTATTATTTTGTGTTTCATTAAGTGTAAAAAATGCTGATAGTTAAAAAAAATCCTGCTTTATCATCACTTACATTTTAAAAAAATCTGGTTTGAAAAATTATGTTTAGTGGAGATGGGGTTTTCACCACGTTGCCCAGACTGGTCTCGAACTCCTGGACTCAAGCGATCTGTCTCCACCTCACAAAGTGCTGGGATGACAGGCGTGTGTGAGTCACTGTGCCCAGCCCCCTAAAAACGTTTATTTAAATGTTTGTTGTTTCTTGCTCTGTTGCCCAGGCTGGTGCAGTGGCACGATCGCAGCTCACTGCAGCTTCAACCTCCTGGGTCCAAATGATCCTCCCACCACAGCCTCCTGAGTAGCTGGGACTACAGGTGTATGCCCTTGCCATTATACCTGGCTAATCGTTTTTTGAGTTTTTGCAGAGAGGTTTGCACTTTGTTGCCTAGACTGGTCTTGAACTCCTGGGCTCAAGTGATCTTCCCACCTTGGCGTCTCAAAGTGCTGGGATTACAGGTATGAGCCACTGTGCCTGGCCAAAAATTTCATGTTTATTGAAGTTTTTTTTTAGACTTATTCAGACATTTACACTGATCATTAACGCTCCTGTGCATATTTTTTTAAAATCAAAAAGAACATTTCCTAAAATGTTTTACCATAATCTGTGTCTATTCTATTGATTAATTTTCTTCACATAAAATGTCTGTGGTGCAGCCTTTCTTAATAGACATCTGTAACTGGATTTGGCATTTTCTAAGCCATTTTGTAAATTTTGAAGCATATTTGCAGGCGATGACCATGTCACAGTGACTGTTTGGCTGATTAACTGTACAGTACGTCTCAAAGATGTAAGATGTAACAAGTATCTTTAGATTGATGGGGTGTGTCTCTGCTTATCTTCTCTATCCTCACCCCTGAGACATTAGAACTCTTACCTGGGCATCAGTGAGAGGCGTTGCCCTGCCAGTGGGCTCCAGACTCTTCCCAGGGCAGGCCACCCTCCACCCAGCTTGCTAGAAGGACTTTTCCAGAGTCGAGGCTAGACTGGTCACTCTCCCGCCTATAGTTCTTCAGGGATCCCATGGACGGAACTGACAGGCTGACGATCCGTATGCACAGCTTGGTGGAGAGAATTAAGGCAATGACTAAAATGTTAATAACTTGATGGAAGAAGTGATCACTCATTTTCAGTCACTTGGGTTGATAATGTCTGTGACTTTTAAGCCAGGGATCCTCACAAGTTCCTAGACCCTCAGGAAAGCAAAAAGTTCCTATGGAGAAAGAATAGACCCTGCTTCCTTATCCTGCCATTATTATTGATATTTCTCTAAGAAAAAGTGTTCGTGAAGGAGTTGAGAGACAGAAAGACACAAGTATTAATCCCGCCTCTGCAACTATGGGCAAATTATATAGCCTCAGAGGACCATAGTCTCCTAGTGGGAAAAAAATCCTCCTCTAGGTTGTGGGTTTTGGGGTGTTTTTGTTATTATAACATGTAGACTTCCCCTCACAGTGGCTGGTGTATTAGATGTCAGTAGATATTAATTGTATTTTCCCCACCTTCTTTGTCTTTTAAAAACAGCTTTCCATCATATTCTGAAAAAAACCATTAAAATTAATGAACAAATAAGAATTTTTGGATTATTTATGGCTTTCCATAATCTATGCTTTTCATTCATTCATTCATTCATGATCATTCATTCATTCATTCATTCATGATCATTCATTCATTCATTCAGTCAGTCAGTTAGTCAGTCAGTCTCGCTCTGTCACCCAGGCTGGAGTGCAGTGGCACACTCTTAGCTCACTGTAACCTTTGCCTCCCGGGTTCAAGCAATTCTCTGCCTCAGCTTCCCAAGTAACTGGGGTTACAGGTGCCTGACACCCCCTCACCTGGCTAATTTTTTGTATTTTTAGTAGAGATGGGGTTTCACCATCTTGGCTAGGCTAGCCTTGAACTCCTGACCTTGTGATCCACCTGCTTCGGCCTCCAAAAGTACTGGGATTACAGGCGTGAGCTGCCACGCCTGGCAATAATCTATCCTCTTAATGAGAAGTTAATCTTCTCTCCCAAAAGCCAGACTCTATTTTCATATTACATACCATATTATTACTGAACATACAGGAAACAGGATCATATCTAGACAAATATGTAAGGCAAAATTTGGATTCCCAGGTTTGGGGCAACTTGAGTTGGAATTAATGAAGACTGCTTTTGATGTAGTCTGCCAGATTCTTTCAGTTTTTAAGGTCTGATTATTGCTTCTAGATGCCTTTCAGGTCTGACTGTCAGCCCCCTACTTTTGTCTTTGTTTTCAGATCAGTGATTTGAAGCATTTGTTTTACAGCAGACTGTCTATGTTTAAAATCTGACCTCCACCAAATATTTAGGTGTGTTAACCTGGGAAAGTTGCTTAATGTCCGTCAGCTTCAGGTTGCTGATCTGTAAGGAGTGATGGGGATCCCCACCTCACAAAAGTGTTGCACATAAGTATTTAAAACACTTAGTTTGGACTTGTCTGTAAATGGAATGCATTCCGTCATGGTGGCTGTGGTTAATAATTTTCTCAAGGCATGACTGTGATGTTTTGCTGGTGATTTTGGTATCTGCCATTCTGTTCTTCCTTGATGTTCTTTAGTTTCTAATTTTCTTTTTTTTTCTCAGACTGCACCTTTTAATTTTAATGATGATGATTTGCTGCCACCTAAGGGCTAATGTGGAAAGAGCAGAACATGTAATTCCCAACTTTCTTAGATGCTGAATATAAAATCTTCAGGTCATCCTGGCAGACTTGAAGCCACCTGGACAACCAGCCATCTTCTCTGGGAGATTTATTTTCCTCGATAGCCCAGCCACATACTTGAATAGAACCAGATTCCCCTTGGATTATTTTTGGAATTGGGCAGTATATGTAAAGCATTGTTAACAATCAGATACTGTAATTTCCCCCTTGTTTGAGTAGATTTGCAAAATATAGTGTGTATCAAAAAAGCATGAAAGAATCTTTGCTATTTAAGGCATGGTTAGGTACCTGAGGTTTGTTTGTTTTGTTTTGGAGATCTCTCCTAGTTGGAGAACTTGGGAGTTCTGTACAAAACATTAAAAATAAAATAATGTTTAGAGGCATCTCTGTTATGGTTCCTACTGTGTTGCCTTATGTGATTGTTACTTGAATGCTTGACTCCCAGTTTCAGTCTCATACTCCTTTCTTCACATAATCTGACATAGAGGATACATTTACAGGCACACACAGATCCTGGGAAATGGCAGTACTGGGAAATGTACTAGTACTGACAGTACCTCGTACAGCACCTTGTTCATGGTGTGATTTGGCAGGAGATGGAGTAAGAGATGCCAATGCCAGATAGGAGGAGACGGGTCCAATAAGGGCTGTGTGCCAACCACAGGGGTTGAACTTTGCTTTGAAAACAGTAAGGAACCACCAAAGGATATTAAGCTGAAGAGTGACACAATCAGATTTCTATTCTAGAAATATCATTTGGGCATTCCGTTCACAGATATTTTAGAGGAAGACCTAAGGAAGCAATTATGCATTGAGCTTTTCTACCTACTGATTGTACCTATTAAATATTGTATATGCAGTCAAGAGCTTATTCATATATTTTTGCCAGCCCGATTTGTGGTTTTTGAATTATTTTGTTTGTGTTACTTTTATGCCAGTACAGTTTTGTACTTCATTTCAGGTAGGCACTGTTTTAGTGTTGCCATGCTGGTGATGGCGATTATTATAATTATTAACTACTGCTAATCAGCGAGTGTTCAATAGACCTCGTACCAAGTGCCTTTGTAACTTGTACACCATGTACATAAGCATCATCTCATTGATTCGTGTAATTCTCTACTGTTTGCTGTGACCTTGGCTGCTTGTTCCACAGTGTGGTTACTCTCCTTCCCTTTTCTTCTGTGTCTGCTCCCTGGTGACTCGAGTTAGGCAGGATGCCATATTGCTGCTATGATTGAATTGGCACTTCTCAGATATGGTCCTGGGGGGTAGCAGGGAACAACCATAGTGGCTCTGATGCACACTGGCAGGAAGAGCAGGCAGAGGAGTAAACCTTTCCCTGATTTCTTTGCCAAAAAAAAAAAAAAAAAAAAAAAAAAATCTGTTGCCAGAGGAGACTGCAATCCCAAACCTGCGAACTGAACAGAAGCCTAGGGTAAGGCAGCTGAGGCCAGTAAGTGGGTGACAACAAGCTTAGTCACCAAATAATATGCGAATATAATATTTAAAAATTAATGTAAAAGAAAATCATGAGTCAAATTATGCAATTTTAAATAAAGAGGAGATGAGCAACAGTGTTGTTCATGCAGAGCCATGTTGGAGTCTGAGTCAGAAGAAAATACCAGCAATACTAATCCTTCCAGTTAAAATGTTGGCATTTTGTTCATCATGGGTTCTTTGAGTTTGATTTTTAAAAAATATTGCATTAAGATACTTATATTGGGTGTTTTAGTGTCTTCTTCAGTTTTGCACCCAGGATTGGGGTGCCTTTCTGGCCTCATCTTAGCCTGTGGGTGAGGGTTGAGCAGGAAAAGAGAGGGGATCTAATGGGTAGCTGCCTCCAGGCACTCTCTAGTCATTCTTCCTGATAGGCTCTGCTCCTCGGGGAATGGGTGTGGCGTGATTGGTCTTCAGTAGTGTGGAATGTCTCTATGTGCTGTTGGTCATGTCTCTGAGCGTGTATCTTAGTGCTCTTTAATAAGGGTATCTGGATGAGATACATGGTTTCTTTGTTCTTTGTTGTTGCTGTTGTTTTTTAAAGCTATAAAGAAGTGGCCGTGCCTCATGCCTATAATCCAAGAACTTGAGGCAGGAGGCTGAGGCAGGAGCATGGCTTGAAGCCAGGAGTTCAAGATCAGTCTGGGCAACATAGCAAGACCCTGTCTCTACCTCCTAAAAAACGCAAACGAACAACAGAAACAAAAACTCCCAAAACTACAAGAAGGTGTTTTCTACCTCCACGAATGGAAAGAGACAGAATAAAATTGACTTAGGACATTTAGTTCTTTCAGTGGTTGCTCCTTTACTGAGTTCAGTGAAGTATTGGCTTTGATTACCACAGCAAGCTGAAGAGCTGTGCAAACTCCTGCCTTGTGTTAGTGGGAAGGGGCTAACGTCTTTCATCTAATTTATAATGATTTACTTGTGCAGCCATTTAAAGCATTTGCAAGATCTCATTTGGGGCCCTTTTCTCTTCTGCTGTAACTATGTTGTTACTGAGACTATGAACAGAAGCTAAGAGAACGCTATATTTTCTAAATTCATAGTTTGGCAGAGTCTACTTGGTGGTTTCTGGTGGTCGGCTCAGATTTCCTTTTGTCCTTTGCTGAGAAAGTTAGGTCATTTGAATGTCCAGAGAAAAGATATGTGGATCTACTATAATTGGCTTTATTCTGGTTGGGATAGTGGAGGAGCTTAAAGGAGGATTTTCCTTAGATTTTGCACTTTTAAAAATTGTTTAAATCCCCAACCAGGTCTGCTGAGAACAGACCCAGTCCCTGAGGAAGGAGAAGATGTTGCTGCCACAATCAGTGCCACAGAGACCCTATCAGAAGAGGAGCGGGAAGAGCTAAGAAGAGAACTTGCAAAGGTAAAGAACCATTCCTTTTGCAACTTTATTTTTGCACTTGAAATGTACTGGCATTTGTGTTTCTAAAGCACATGGTACTATGTTTATAGTCAGTTCCAGGGCAGAGAAAGCATGGGTGTTTACTTCTCCAACAGGTCTTGAGTAGGGGAGAGGAGATAGAAGAGGGTGACATCAGTTCGTTTTTATATGAGAAAAACGTATATATGGGTAAACTGGATGTGAAAAGTAGGGTGTGAAGCAGGAAATGAGTGAGAGTAGTAGGGAATGTCTTCTAAGGGACTTCACTGACGTCTCATACACTTGCTCTTCAGTGCATCAGTGACTTTGTTCCACCCTTGGTTGTGTTGCGGAGATGGGCACTTTCGAACTTTCTTCTTCTTTTCCTTCCTTCTAGATCCCTCCTTCTCTCCCCTTCCTTTCTCCCTCCTCTCCTTCCTTTCCCTCTGTTCCTTCCCTGCTTTCCTTCCTTTTCCTCCCTCCTTTCCTTCCCCTGCCTCCCTTCCCTGACTACCTTCCCTGCTTCCCTTTCCTCCCTCCCTTCCCTGTTTCCTTCCCTCCCTCCCTCTATTCCCCTCCCCCGTTCCCCATCCCCCTTTCCTCCCTTCTTGCTTTTTTCTTTCCTAACTTCCTTTCTTCCATGAAATGCGTTTAACATATGAAGTAACCATTTTACTTTATTATTTTTATTTTATTTTTTGAGACGGACTCTTACTCTGCTGCCCAGGCTAGAATGCAGTAGCATAATCTTGGCTCATTGCAACCTCTGCCTCCCAGGTTCAAGCGATTCTCCTGCCCCAGCCTCCTGAGTAGGTGAGATTACAGGCATGTGACACCATGCGCAGGTAATTTTTGTGTTTTTAGTAGAGACAGGGTTTCACCATGTTGGCCAGGCTGGTTACGAACTCCTGACCTTAAGTGATCCACCTGCCTTGGCCTCCCAAAGTGCTGGGATTACAGGCGTGAGCTACTGTACCTGGCCATATTTTTTTCTTTCCTTCTTCCTCCCTTCCCTTTCCTTTTCCCTTCCTTTTTCCCTTCCCTTTTTCCTTTCCTTTTGATCTTTTTAAAGAATGAACTTTTGCTTTTATTCATTCTCTCTGTTGTTTCCTATTGTCCATTCTATCTGCACTCTAATCCTTATTATTCCCTTTCTTCTCTTAGCTTTGGATGTGGTTTGTTATTTTTAAAATTTTTCTCTAATTCTTTAAAGTGTAGAGTTAGGTTATGAGATTTTTTTTTTTTTTTAATATGGAACGCTTCACGAATTTGCGTGTCATCCTTGCGCAGGGGCCATGCTAATCTTCTCTGTATCGTTCCAATTTTAGTATAAGTGCTGCCGAAGCGAGCACGAGATTTTTTTTTTAATGTAGGCATTTACAGCCTACATTTCTTACTGACAGTGCTTCAACTGCATCCTGTAAATTTTAATATGTTGTTTTTGTTTTCCTTCATTTCAAGGTGTTTTCTGTTTTCCTTTGTGACTGATTTTTGGGCCCATTGGTTATTTAAAAGTGTGTGGCTTGGTTTTACATATTTGTGAATTTTCTGGTTTTCCTTTTGGTTTTGATTTCCAATTTCATGGTGGTGGGTGGAGAAGGTATTTTGTATGACTTTAAGTTTATTGAGACTTGTATTGTTGCCTAACACATAATCTGTCTTGGAAAGTGTTCCATGTGCATTTGAGAAGAGGGTATTTTCTACTGTTTTGGGGTGCGTTGTTCTGTACATACACGTTAGGTGTAATTGATGCATGGTATTATTCAAGTCGTCTATCTCTTTATTGATCTTCTGTGTGTTTGTACTATTCATTTTTTTTTTTCTAGAACAGCAGTGTTCAGACTTTATTTCTGTTTTTTTTTTTTCTCCTTATTTTTTTATTGCATTTTAGGTTTTGGGGTACATGTGCAGAGCATGCAATACAGTTGCATAGGTACACACATGGCAGTGTGTTCTGTTTGCTTTCACCCCTTCACCCACATTTGGTGTTTCTCCCCAGGCTATCCCTCCCCACCTCCCCCTCCCACTGGCCCTCCCCTTTTCCCCCCAATAGACCCCAGTGTTTAGTACTCCCCTTTCTGTGTCAGTGTGTTCTCATTTTTCATCACCCGCCTATGAGTGAGAATATGCGGTGTTTCATTTTCTGTTCTTGTGTCAGTTTGCTGAGAATGATGTTCTCCAGATTCATCCATGTCCCTACAAACGACACAAACTCATCATTTCTGATTGCTGCATTATATTCCATGGTGTATATGTGCCACATTTTCCCAATCCAGTCTATCTATCATCAATGGGCATTTGGGTTGATTTCAGGTCTTTGCTATTGTAAACAGTGCTGCAATAAACATTCGTGTGCATGTGTCCTTATAGTAGAATGATTTATAGTCCTTTGGGTATATACCCAGTAATGGGATTGCTGGGTCAAATGGAATTTCTATTTCTAAGGCCTTGAGGAATCGCCACACTGTCTTCCACAATGGTTGAACTAATTTACACTCCCACCAACAGTGTAAAAGTGTTCCTTTTTCTCCACATCCTCTCCAGCATCTATTGTCTCCAGATTTTTTAATGATCGCCATTCTAACTGGCGTGAGATGGTATCTCAATGTGGTTTTGATTTGCATCTCTCTGATGACCAGTGACGATGAGCATTTTTTCATATGATTGTTGGCCTCATATATGTCTTCTTTCGTAAAGTGTCTGTTCATATCCTTTGCCCACTTTTGAATGGGCTTGTTTGTTTTTTTCTTGTAAATCTGTTTGAGTTCTTTGTAAATTCTGGATATCAGCCCTTTGTCAGATGGGTTAACAGCAAAAATTTTTTCCCATTCTGTTGGTTGCCGAGTCACTCTAGTGACTGTTTCTTTTGCCGTGCAGAAGCTGTGGAGTTTGATTAGGTCCCATTTGTCTATTTTGGCTTTTGTTGCCAATGCTTTTGGTGTTTTGTTCATGAAGTCCTTGCCTACTCCTATGTCCTGGATAGTTTTGCCTAGATTTCCTTCTAGGGTTTTTATCGTGCCAGGTCTTATGTTTAAGTCTTTAATCCATCTGGAGTTAATTTTAGTGTAAGGTGTCAGGAAGGGGTCCAGTTTCTGCTTTCTGCACATGCCTAGCCAGTTTTCCCAACACCATTTGTTAAATAGGGAATCCTTACCCCATTGCTTGTTTTTGTCAGGTTTATCAAAGATTATATAGTTGTAGATATGTTGTGTTGCCTCCAGTGCCTCTGTTTTTTTCCATTGGTGTATATCTCTGTTTTGGTACCAGTACCATGCTGTTTTGATTACTGTAGCCTTGTAGTATAGTTTGAAATCCGGTAGTGTGATGCCCCCCACTGTGTTCTTTTTGCTTAGAATTGAGTTGGCTATGGAGGCTCTCTTTTGGTTCCATATGAAGTTCATGGTGGTTTTTTCCAGTTCTGTGAAGAAAGTCAATAGTAGCTTGATGGGGATAGCATTGATTCTGTAAATTACTTTGGGCAGTATAGCCATTTTCACAATATTAATTCTTCCTAACCATGAACATGGAATGTTTCTCCATCTGTTTGTGTCCTCTCTGATTTCGTTGAGCAGTGACTTGTAGTTCTCCTTGAAGAGGTCTCTTATGTTCCTTGTGAGTTGTATTCCAAGGTATTTTATTCTTTTTGTAGCAATTGTGAATGGCAGTTCGTTCTTGATTTGGCTTTCTTTAAGTCTGTTATTGGTGTAAATGAATGCTTGTGATTTTTGCACATTGATTTTATATCCTGAAACTTTGCTGAAGTTGCTTATCAGTTTCAGGACTTTTTGGGCGAGGCGATGGGGTCTTCTAGGTATACTATCACGTCGTCTGCAAATAGAGACAATTTGGCTTCCACCTTTCCTATTTGAATACATTTTATTTCTTTTTCTTGCCTGATTGCTGTGGCTAGAACTTCCAGTACTATATTGAATAGGAGTGGTGAGAGAGGGCATCCTTGTCTAGTGCCGGATTTCAAAGGGAATGCTTCCAGTTTTTGCCCATTCAGTATGATATTGGCTGTTGGTTTGTCATAAATAGCTTTTATTACTTTGAGATACGTTCCATCGATACCGAGTTTATTGAGGGTTTTTAGCATAAAGGGCTGTTGTATTTTGTCAAATGCCTTCTCTGCGTCAATTGAGATAATCATGTGGTTTTTGTTTTTGGTTCTGTTTATGTGGTGAATTACATTTATAGACTTGCGTATGTTGAACCAGCCTTGCATCCCTGGGATGAATCCTACTTGATCGTGATGAATAAGTTTTTTGATTTGCTGTTGCAATAGGCTTGTCAATATTTTATTGAAGATTTTTGCATCTATGTTCATCATGGATATTGGCCTGAAGTTTTCTTTTCTTGTTGGGTCTCTGCCGGGTTTTGGTATCAGGATGATGTTGGTCTCATAAAATGATTTGGGAAGGATTCCCTCTTTTTGGATTATTTGGAATAGTTTCAGAAGGAATGGTACCAGCTCCTCTTTGTGTGTCTGGTAGAATTCGGCTGTGAACCCATCTGGACCTGGGCTTTTTTTGTGTGGTAGGCTCTTAATTGCTGCCTCGACTTCTGCCCTTGTTATTGGTCTATTCATAGTTTCAGCTTCCTCCTGGTTTAGGCTTGGGAGGACACAGGAGTCCAGGAATTTATCCATATCTTCCAGGTTTACTAGTTGATGTGTATAGAGTTGTTTGTAATATTCTCTGATGATGGTTTGAATTTCTGTGGAATCTGTGGTGATTTCCCCTTTATCATTTTTTATTGCATCTATTTGGTTGCTCTCTCTTGTCTTTTTAATCAATCTGGCTAGTGGTCTGTCTATTTTGTTGATCTTTTCAAAAAATCAGCTCTTGGATTTATTGATTTTTTGAAGGGTTTTTCGTGTTTCAATCTCCTTCAGTTCAGCTCTGATCTTAGTTATTTCTTGTCTTCTGCTGGGTTTTGAGGTTTTTTGATCTTGCTCCTCTAGCTCTTTCAATTTTGATGATAGGGTGTCAATTTTGGATCTCTCCATTCTCCTCATATGGGCACTTATTGCTATATACTTTCCTCTAGAGACTGCTTTAAATGTGTCCCAGAGATTCTGGCATGTTGTGTCTTCATTCTCATTGGTTTCGAAGAACTTCTTTATTTCTGCCTTCATTTCATTGTTTATCCAGTCAACATTCAAGAGCCAGTTGTTCAGTTTCCATGAAGCTGTATGGTTCTGGGTCAGTTTCTGAATTCTGAGTTCTAACTTGATTGCACTATGGTCTGAGAGGCTGTTTGTTATGATTTCAGTTGTTTTGCATTTGCTGAGCAGTGCTTTACTTCCAATTATGTGGTCAATTTTAGAGTAGGTGTGATGTGGTTCTGAGAAGAATGTATATTCTGTGGATTTGGGGTGGAGAGTTCTGTAAATGTCTATCAGGTTTGCTTGCTCCGGGTCTGAGTTCAAGCCCTGGATATCCTTGTTGATTTTCTGTCTGGTTGATCTGTCTAATATTGACAGTGGAGTGTTACAGTCTCCCACTATTATTGTGTGGGAGTCTAAGTCTTTTTGTAAGTCATTAAGAACTTGCCTTATGTATCTGGGTGCTCCTGTATTGGGTCCATATATGTTTAGGATCATTAGCTCTTCTTGTTGTATCGATCCTTTTACCATTATGGAATGGCCTTCTTTGTCTCTTTTGATCTTTGTTGCTTTAAAGTCTATTTTATCAGAGATGAGAATTGCAACTCCTGCTTTTTTTTGCTCTCCATTTGCTTGGTAAATCTTCCTCCATCCCTTTATTTTGAGTCTTTGTGTATCCTTGCATGTGAGATGGGTTTCCTGAATACAGCACACTGATGGGTTTTGGATTTTTATCCAATTTGCCAGTCTGTGTCTTTTGATTGGTGCATTTAGTCCATTTACATTTAGGGTTAATATTGTTATGTGTGAATTTGATACTGCCATTTTGATGCTAAGTGGCTGTTTTGCCCGTTAGTTGTTGTAGATTTTTCATTATGTTGATGCTCTTTAGCATTTAGTGTGATTTTGGAATGGCTGGTACTGGTTGTTCCTTTCTATGTGTAGTGCCTCTTTTAGGAGCTCTTGTAAAGCAGGCCTGGTGGTGACAAAATCTCTGAGTACTTGCTTGTTCGCAAAGGATTTTATTCTTCCTTCACTTCTGAAGCTCAGTTTGGCTGGATATGAAATTCTGGGTTGAAAGTTCTTTTCTTTAAGAATGTTGAATATTGGCCCCCACTCTCTTCTGGCTTGTAGTGTTTCTGCTGAGAGATCTGCTGTGAGTCTGATGGGCTTCCCTTTGTGGGTGACCCGACCTTTCTCTCTGGCTGCCCTTAGTATTTTCTCCTTCATTTCAACCTTGTTGAATCTGACGATTATGTGCCTTGGGGTTGCTCTTCTTATGGAATATCTTTGTGGTGTTCTCTGTATTTCCTGCATTTGAGTGTTGACCTGTGTTGCTAGGTGGGGAAAATTTTCCTGGATGATGTCCTGAAGAGTATTTTCCAGCTTGGATTCATTCTCTTCATCCCCTTCTGGTACACCTATCAAACGTAGGTTAGGTCTTTTCACATAGTCCCACATTTCTTGGAGACTTTGTTCATTCCTTTTTGCGCTTTTTTCTCTGATCTTGGTTTCTCGTTTTATTTCATTGAGTTGATCTTCGACTTCAGGTATTCTTTCTTCTGCTTGGTCAATTTGGCTATTGAAACTTGTGCATGCTTCGCGAAGTTCTCGTATTGTGTTTTTCAGCTCCTTTAGTTTATTCATATTCCTCTCTAAGTTATCCATTCTTGTCATCATTTCCTCAAATCTTTTTTCAAGGTTTTTAGTTTCTTTGCATTGATTTAGAACATGTTCTTTTAGCTCATGGAAGTTTCTCATTATCCATCTTCTGAAGTCTAATTCCGTCATTTCATCACAGTCATTCTCCGTCCAGCTTTGTTCCCTTGCTGGTGTGGAGTTTTGGTCCTTTCTAGGAGGTGAGGTGTTCTGGTTTCGGGTGTTTTCCTCCTTTTTGCGCTGGTTTCTTCCCATCTTTGTGGATTTATCCACTTGTCGTCTGCGTAGTTGCTGACTTTTCGATTGGGTCTCTTAGTGGACACCCAGATTGTTGGTGATGAAGTATTTCTGTTACTTGGTTTTCCTTCTACCAGTCTAGCCCCTCCACTGTACGACTGCTGAGGTCCACTCCAGGCCCTGCTTGTCTGGGGTACACCTATAGCAGCTGCGGAACAGTGAGGGATGCTACCAGTTTCTTTTTCTGCTATCTTTGTCCCAGGATGATGCCTGCCAAATGTCAGTCTTTTGGATATAGACGGGTCAGGGAGCTGCTTGAGGAGACAGTCTGTACTTTATAGGAGCTCAATTGCTGAGCTGTGAACTCTGTTGTTCATTCAGGGCTGTTAGGCTGCTATGTTTGATTCTGCTGCAACAGAGCTCATTAAAAAACTCCTTTTTTTTCCTCAAATGCTCTGTCTTGGGGGGTTGGGGCTTTGTTTTTGGATGTCTGTTTAGGTGTCCTGCCCAGCTAGGAGGCAGTGTAATCACTAGTTGACTGCCGAGGCTCTGCCCTGCTGTTGTGAGGCTCGCCCTGTTGCTGCAGGCTCTTGCTGTTCTGCTGCTGTTCTCCACCATGGGCTACGCCCTGCAGCAGAGTCTCTCTGTTGTAGTGGGTTGCCTCGGCAACTGCAGGCTGCGTCAGCAGTGGGCATGTGTCTCAGTCGGGGCGGGTTGCCTCGGTAATCGTGGACGCCCCTCCCCCACGGAGCGCCTCAGGGACAGTCTCCACGGCGAGTGTTTGGAATTGCCGTTTTGTCTGTCCCACTGCGCTATCCCACACGCTGTGTCCCTGCAATCCCCTGGGCTGGCCCACTGCCCAAGTCCCTTACAGTCTCGAGTTCAGCCCTCTCAAATCTCAGTTTGCCATTTCGACAGGGCACCCGGACAAGCGCGCCCTATGGGGATCACTGGGTAGGGCTGGCCGCCGCCACCCCGGCTGCTGGCTTCTCCAGGCAGAGCCTCTGCGTGGTGTCCCGCGTCTCCTTTATACTTGGGAATTTCCCCGTTCTGTGGGCAACAAAGATCAGTCTGAAAATGCAGCTTTGACTCACCTCTCCACGGATTAACCGAGAGCTTCTACTATTCATTTTTTTACCCAAAGCTTTATAAACAAGGAGGGGATAGAATGGATAAGGTAAATGGGTGATAAGCCCCCTTTTCTTTTTTTGAAACAGAGTTTCACTCTGTTGTTGCCCAGGTTGAAGTGTGATGGCACGATCTCGGCTCACTGCAACCTCTGCCTCCCAGGTTCAGGCGATTCTCCTGCTTCAGCCTCCCAAGTAGCTGGGAATACAGGCCCATGCCACCATGTATTCCCAGCTAATTTTTGTATTTTTAGTAGAGATGGGGTTTTGTCATGTTGGCCAGGCTGGTCTTGAACTACCGACCTCAGGTTATCCACCTGCCTTGGCCTCCCAAAGTGCAGGGATTACAGGCATGGGCCACCATGCCTGGCCATATATTTCTACATTTTTAGAGGGCGTTACAATACAGACTACTTTTTCCCATTTAACTAATTTTTAAAAAACATTTTCATCCAATAAATACTTTTCTACAACCTCATTTTAAATTGCTGCATAGCCCATTTTTTATTTCTGCAAGCTCATTTTTAATTTATATCATTTATAAACATTTGGATTGTTTCTATTTTTTGCTATTGTGAACAGTAGTTTGATGAAAAAACCTTCATGTAAGTGTTGATGCACTTCTTTAATTAGTGCTGTAGGATAAAGTCCTGGAAGTAGCATTATGCCTGGGTCTAATGGTTTTTAGGACTATATAGCAACATGACCATGACGCTATCCAGAACATTTTTTAGTATTTTGAAAGAACAGTTTTTCCCCAAATCCTTGTCAGTTCTCACTATTGTTTTATTAACAATAGAATAAAAACAATAGTAATGGCACCTAATGTCTACAGACTACATGCTATGTGGGAGGCATTAAGCTGAGCTCTTTACGTGCATTATTTCATTAATTATTACAACAGTCTTATGGGGCAGGTGATATTGTCATGACTGATGGAAGAGGAAACATAGTATTTATTTAACAAATGAAGTTACCAGGTATATGATTTGTAAATATTTTCTCCCATTCTTTGGATTTTCCCTTTCATTTTCTTTATAGTGCCCTTTAAAGCATTTTTAAAATTAATTTTTTTATTTAAACAATTTTAGATTTAGAGGGTCCATGTGTGATTTTGTTACATGGGAATATCTTGTGATGTGGAGGTTTGGGCTTCTAATGATCATGTTGCCCATGTAGTGAACATAGTTTTTCAGCTCTTTACCCAACCTTCTCCACTTCTGGAATCCCCAGTGTTTAGTGTTTTCTATCTTTGTGTCCTTGTGTACCCAGTGTTTACCTCCCACTTATAAGTCAGAACATGTGGTATTTGGTTTTCTGTTTCTGTGTTAATTCGATTAGGAAGATGGCCTCCAGCTGTATCCATGTTGCAGCAAAGGATATGATTTTGTACTTTTTAATGGCTGCATAGTATTCCATGATGTAAATGTACCACATTGGATAATGGACACTTGGGTTGATTTCATGTCTTTGCTATTGTGAATAGTGATGCAGTGAACATATGAGTGCAGGTGTCTTTTTCGTAGAACAATTTATATACCCAGTAATGGGATTGCTGCCATTGAATGGTCGCTCTGTATTAAGTTATTTGAGAAGTATCCAAATTGCTTTCCAAAGTGGCTGAATTCTAGGACTGTTATGAATAATGCTGCTATAAGCAATTGTATGCAGGTTGTTTGTATGGATATATGTTGTTATTTTGTTGTTTGGTTTTTGAGACACTCACTCTGTCACCCAGGCTGGAGTGCAGTGGTGTGATCTCAGCTTACTGCAACCTCTGCCTCCCAGGTTCAAACAATTCTCCTGCCTCAGCCTCCTGAGTAGCTGGGATTATAGGCATGCCATCATCATGCCTGACTAATTTTTGTATTTTTAGTAGATACAGGGTATCACCATATTAGCCAGGCTGGTCTCAAACTCTTGACCTCAAGTAATCCATTCACCTTGGCTTCCCAAAGTGCTGGGATTATAGGCATGAGCCATTGCACCCAGCCTGGATGTGTGTTTTCAATTCTCTTGGTTATATACACCTAGGAGTAGAATTGCTGGGTCATATGGTAGCTCTTTGTTTAAATTTTTGAGGAACTGTCAAACTGCTTTGTTGCCAAACTTCATTTTACATTCTCACCAGTCGTGTCTGAGGGTTCCAATGTTTCCACATCCTTGTCAACACTTATTAATATCTGTTTTTTTAATTATAACCGTCCTAATGGGTATGAAGTGGTATCCCCTTGTGGTTTTGATTTGCATTTCTTAAATTACTAATGACTGATGTTAAGCATCGTTTCATGTGCTTATTGGTCATTTATGTATCTTGGAAGAAATGTCGATTTAAGTCCTTTGCCCATTTTCTAATTGGGTTATCTTTTTTATTATGGAATTGTAAGTTTCTTTTTGTATTCTGGATACTAGACTTTTATTAGATATGTAATTTGCCAGTATTTTCCCCATTCTGTTGGTTGTCTGTTACTTTCATTTAAAGCACAACCTCTCTGCATCCTCCCTTTCCCAAACTGTAACACCTATAAATTTACTCTCTACTTCAGTGGGTTCAAAATTTTTTTTCTTGGCTTCCATAGGTGAGTAAGAACATTCAGTATTTATCTTTCCATGCCTGATTTATTCTGCTTAACATATTATCCTCTAGGTTCATCCATGTTGCTGCAAATGACAGAATTTCATTCTCTTTTTTTTTTTGAGACAGAGTTTCGCTCTTGTTACCCAGGTGGGAGTGCAATGGCGCGATCTCGGCTCACCCCAACCTCCGCCTCCTGGGTTCAGGCAATTCTCCTGCCTCAGCCTCCCGAGTAGCTAGGATTACAGGCACGCGCCACCATGCCCAACTAATTTTTTGTATCTTTAGTAGAGACGGGGTTTCACCATGTTGACCAGGATAGTCTCGATCCCTTGACCTCGTGATCCACCCACCTCTGCCTCCCAAAGTGCTGGGATTACAGGCTTGAGCCACTGTGCCCGGCCTCATTCTTTTTTTTAACAGCAGAATTGTATTTCATTGTGTATACCACATTTTCGTTATCCATTGACCTGTTGATGGACACTTGGCTATTGTAAATAGTGCTGCAATAAACATGGGGTTGTAGGCATCCCTTTGATATACTGATTTTCTTTCCTTTGGATAAATACCCAATAGTGAGATTCCTGGATTATATGGTATTTCTATTTTTAGTTTTTGTAAGAAACCTTTATACTGTTTTTCATAGTGGCTGTACTAATTTACATTCCCATCAACAGTGTATGAGTTCCCTTTTCTCTGAATCCTTGCCAGCATCTGTTGCTTTTTTTTTTGATAACAGACATAATAACAAGTATGAGGTGATACCTCATTTTGATTTTGATTTGTATTTCCCTGATGATTAGTGATGTTGAACATTTTTAATATATTTGTTGGACATTTATATGTCTCTTCTAAGAAATGTCTATTAAGATCATTTGCCCACTTTTTTTAATGGGATTGCTTGTTTGTTTTGCTGTTGAATTGAGTTCCTTATATTTTTTGGATATTAGTCCCTTGTCAGATGAATAGTTTGCAGATATTTTCTCCCATTCTATGGGTTATCTCCTCACTCTGTTGATGATTTCCTTTGCTGTGCAGAAGCTTTTAGTTTAATTTAGTCCCATGTGTCTATTTTTGTTTCTGTTGCCTGCGTTTCTAAGGTCTTAGCCATAAAATCTTTGTCTAGACCAACTTCCTGAGGTGTTTCTTTTATGTTTTCTTCCAGTAGTTGTATGGGTTTGGGTCTTTTGTGCATTTCAAGTTGGTCTTTGTGTATAGTGACAGACACATCATAGACCCTTAGTCATGCTCTTTATGCTTTTAAGGTCACCTTAGTTTACATGTGTGTGTAGAATTGAGGAATCACAGCCATGATGTGCTGGGCCAGGTGTGTTAGCAGCACAATCTAACCAGCAAAGGTAGGGATATATGTGTGGTGCATTGTTCAGAAACATTTACAGTGGTTTGTCTTCGCAGCTTTCATTAGAGCAAGTGAGTATCTCAGAGAAGTGCTAAGGGGTGGGAAACTTACCATTTAAGTCTATTCATAGAAATGTCTAAAGATTTGGAGTTTGAGGTAGAGACAGAGGAACTGGGAAGCTTAAGAAAGAGTCCATAAGAATTTAGCCAGTAAACTGAGACATGCATTCAGAAAACCCAGGTAGAAATTCTGGTTCCTACATTATTTGTTTCATGACTTTGGGCAAATCATTTAATTTACTTAATTTTGAATCTTACTCTTTCCTCTTTTTGTCATCCTTTTCTTCTCATATTCCACTTTGTCAATGTGCATCTTAAAATGTGACTTACAATACTGGATATGGTACTTGTAACTCTGACAAGCACAGGGGATCATTTACTTGTTCTGTGGGTCCTCCGATCCAGTTAATCTCATCTAAGAGTGATGCTGTAGGTTCTTCATTGTCTTCTTTTTTTTCTTGGCAGCTGCATCACATTTGATTTATCCTTTTTCCAGTTGCACTAATTTTGTGTCATGTTCTCTAAAAATTTAATTATCTGTGAAAACGTTTTACTGAGCAATACTCTACATTATTTTTAAAGGGCATGTTGTCTTTGAAATCATAGAAATACTGTGCAGGTCAGGCTGAGAATACGGCTTTGCAACAAGTCAGGAGACACATTTCTCTGAGGGTCTTGAATGTTAATGGATATACGTTAGGGACCTAGTTTTTCAGTTTCCTGGGACATAAAGTCTTTTCCACATGGTGTCTATTTCTCTCTGAAATAGAGTCTGCCCTTTTCCCTGTTACTAAAATGGAGAGTCCACCTGTTTTTCTGGATTAGCCTTTTGTTCTACTCTGTTTTTTTCCTTTTCTTCCTAGCTTCTGCTTACAGTTTTAGCTTCCTCAAGCATATTTAAGCTTTCCATGCCTTTCATAATCTCACTATGCCCTACCTATACCTCAAGGCTTCTTCAAGTCTTTTCGGCTTTTACTCGAAATGCCACCTGACTTCTCAAACTAGATTCCTGAGAGAGAGAAACTGAGTAGTTGAGCACCTCTTTTCATACCGGGCTCATCCACTGGCTCTCGGCCACTTGAGGGGTGGCTGTCCGTGGGTCAGGGCCTACCTCTACCCACCTACCCCAGTCTGGACAGTCAGCATCAAGTGGTTCACGTGAAACCATGGCAGGGCTCTCTAGAGGAGTCAGTTGGATTTATTATGGCCATGACTTTGGCAGACATGGGGACTGAGTATATGTTTCCAGTATATATAGACTCGTATCAGATGTGCAAGGAGGTTGGATTTGAGTTTGGCTTTGTTGTGTGTGTTTTGGTGGGGGTGGAGGTTGTTTTGATTTAGTATACAAATACAAGTTTCGCAGGCATTTAAATAGAAATGTCTGGGTTGGAAAGGCAGACCCAGAGGTCAGGAGAGTGGCTGTTAGAGTACTTTATCAAGTATTATCTGTGTAGACATTTCGAATCCTAAACCTACATGAGATAGCTGAGTATGGAAGCATAAGGAGAGAAGAGAAAGCCCAAAACAACTTAAGTTGGGAGTATAAAGAGCTCCCATGGAAGAGGAGAGAGAAGCTGTACAGGAGAGATCAGCAAGTAACCAGTCTATTCAACAACATTCTATGTTGTTTTTAGAGAGAAAGATAAATGATTCAAAAAAATTTTAATGACTAGAATTTTGGGTGTAGTTCTGTGCCAATAATCTTAATTTGCTGAATGACTTTTGCTATATTCTTACCCCAAACCCCTTCCTCATAGGTAGAAGAAGAAATCCAGACCCTGTCTCAAGTGTTAGCAGCAAAAGAGAAGCATCTAGCAGAGATCAAGCGGAAACTTGGAATCAATTCACTGCAGGAACTAAAACAGAACATTGCCAAAGGGTGGCAGGACGTGACAGCAACATCTGCGTATGTTCCCTCAATCATACCCTTTCCTTGGGAATATAAAGGACACTGTTGTGCCTTTTGTCTGGGGAGGGGAAGAAAAAGAGGATGAGGATGCTTTACCAACTTTTCTTAGGATGACATGGGCATCTTTTTTTCTAATTTTCAAGTGTACCTGCCTCTTTTATAAATTTGATTTTTTTTCCAGACCATTTATTCTAAGGAATAGAAAGAAAACTAGCCAGTTGGAGAAATAAAATTCAAGTTCCATTAAGTGTTATGTATGGATGTGGCACAAATATGTACATTGTGTCCTTTAGTCCTCAGAATAACCCAGTAAGAGTGGGTGGTGAGATAACCCTGGATAAGCAAACAGGCTCAGACAAATTAAGTTTTCAGGTCAAAATGTGGAGTGGGGAATCAAATTCAGGCCTGGAGCCAGTCTTTATTATGTATTTATTTTAACCTTGTTCTGTATGTACCATAAGATTCTCAGGTCATAGTCTCGGATATGTGCTCTTGGCAGAGGTCAATCTCTTAAGCTTTTTGTCTTTTTGACCATACATACTATGATACAGCATTATCATAATGCACTTTTGTTTGCCGGCACAAGGAGGAGCAAGCTTCTGGCAGCAGAATCTGAACTGCTCTGTCTTCTGTATGGAGTGCCATCTGCAGAGTTGGTGAGCTCAGAAGTCATTTTACAGTGCAACTATCAGCAGTGAGGCCAACTGCAGTTGACATGACAGTACTTGAATGTCCAATCTTTTGGTCTGTTTTCTATCCATCTAAGTTGGCAGTGGGAAAACATACAGGAAACTATTTTTTTTGACAGGATTACCATAAACCATGTTTTTTATTGGTATTTGATCTTGACAGGGAAAGTAAAAATGCCTGAGCATTCTTTCCCATATGTGGGGATTTTTAGGATAGGCACAATATTATTTTTTTTGTTTTTTGTTGTTCTTGTTTTCATCAGTTTTTTGTTTTTGCTTTTCCCTTCTCTAATCTCCAGGTAGCGGGGAAGGAGGTGGTAAATTATACCTTTACATTATAGCAGATATCACACTAGAATAATTTTCAGCATTGCGTATTTTACATACTTTATTGAAAGTACAGCAAGTCCTTATTTGGTAGCTCTAAAGACATGTAAAAATTTTAAAAAATGGATACCCACAAAATGTGTTTGGATAATAAAATGCACATGGGTCCTACTTATCCCAGCTACTTCTTGCTTCTGGCCCTTCTTTAGGAAATCAAGCTGACAAAGGCATCTGAGGAATTTGATTTCATTTTTGTTTTGTTTGGATTATGTGAGAAAAGAACAAGAGGTCTGAGTTCTTTCAGGCCCTGGCTTATTTTCATCTTTGTTTGATGATTATTTTTAGCCCTTATCTTGACTTCTTTGGCCCTGCCTTTAGAGGCCTCTGTCTTTCTGGCTGGACTAGGGCACTGCAGAAGATTGTGCCTGAAATGAGGGTTGAGTGTATGAAGATGTGGTGATGCTGCCCTGGTGGTTATGAAGGATTTTAGAAGTTCTGAAACTCTCTTTTTGAGAGTTCTCCAGCAGGTGGTGAGCACTGCACTTGAAACAATTGATATTAGAAAAGATCAGCTGACTTGTCTTTGCTCTGTGTGTTTGTAATTTAATATAGTTACAAGAAGACATCTGAAACCTTGTCCCAGGCTGGACAGAAGGCCTCAGCTGCTTTTTCGTCTGTTGGCTCAGTCATCACCAAAAAACTGGAAGACGTAAAGTATGTCCTCATTTTTCCTTGCTCATTAAGTAGCTGACGCAAATTAAAATGTTTTTGTGGCTGCATCTGTTTCCTGATCTTGGCTCTAGTTGATGCTAGCTACTCCTGTTAGAGTGAGGGAGGGCACTCCTTCAAACAAGTACCTGGAAGGCTCAAACCAGTATCTAGGTCTTCTAGGCCTAGCATTCTAACATCAGATAATCATCTGATCATCATTTAAGGTTGTTGAAAAATTCTGGTTGTGAACTTTTGTGTCTTTTTAGTTCTTCAGGCTCATGCAGGGTAAGTATGTCTTGGGTGCAAATTTGTGGACAGAGCCTAGTGTCTTACTGGGGATGACTACAGGAACACTGAAGTGCACGCTTCGATTGAGACCTGGCTTCATGTTCTGTATGTGACATTTTATGCCATGGTGTGATTACAACATGCTCATCCTTGCACCGATTTATACTAACCTGTAAGCTGTAACTACATTCATGCTTAGGCCATAATCTTGATTTTGAGTTTTTGTTTGTTTGTACTTTAGATTAGTCTGCAGAGTTTTCCTTGCCATTTTGATAAAACCGCTTCACAGTGCTTTTGTGCCCCGCTTCACTCATGTGGATTAGAACAGTGATGAAAATGACAAATGTGGTTTAAGTCAGCTGTGCTTCTGTTGGCATGCAAGATTTGTATTTAAAAAAACACTCAGATTGCATGGATCTGCGCCTTGCATTTGTGGGGAAAGTGTATCTTATAACCAGAATTTGTTGGTCAAATAGGTTTGGTCAATTTATGTGTTATACTTGATAGCAAAAGAACTAAATTCCTCTCATTATATTGAGATCATCATCTTCTAAGCATAATGTAATAAATATAGCTTTCTTGAACTCTTTCGACAATTATGTACGCACGCATCTATTAGGTGTTCATTTTCTGTATGCTGACTGAATTGTGTAGCAGTTTAGAGCCCAGGAAAAACACTGTATGTTTAAAATTTAGGTTACTTAATTATTTTAGATTTATTGGAACTTCCTTTCTTTTTTAATGCTTACTCTGGCTTTTTACAGATTGCAAGCCTTTTCACACTCCTTTAGGTAAGGAGAGTTCGAATCATCACTGCAGTCCAGCAGTTGTATAAGAAGTGTGCTGAGATTAGATCATATGCTACATTGGGTGATCATGTTTGTCCAGTACATAATTTTCTTGCGTTTGGAGTATCTTTTTCTCTAGTGCATTCGTAATTTCAAGGGAGGGTTTCTTGTATACCATGAGTAATTGATAAATTAAAAGAAGTATTTGACACTGTGGTTCAAGGGATGTGGAAATAATTTTGACATTTCTTTTTTACTTTTTTCTTTGGTAAAAAGAAGCAGCTTTACCATGGCATGCAAAATTCCTCCCTTTTAATGTCTGACTTTGTTTGTTTGTTTTTGATGCTTTTGTTTCTTTGGTGCTTTTGTAAGGATGTTGGAATTCTTCACCTGGGTTTCATTACGCAATTGTAATAGACTGCATATGGACTGCCTCCTGATGTTAGTCATCCATCTTCTATGGGCTACTCTACTTTTTTCTTATTGTGGTAAAATATACATAAGGTAAAATCTACCACTACTCTGCACTTTTTTTTTTGAGATGGAGTTTCGCTCTTGTTACCCAGGCTGGAGTGCAATGGCAGGATCTCAGCTCACCGCAACCTCTGCCTCCTGGGTTCAGGCAATTCTCCTACCTCAGCCTCCTGAGTAGCTGGGATTACAGGCATGCACCACCATGCCTAGCTAATTTTTTGTATTTTTAGTAGAGATGGGGTTTCACCATGTTGACCAGGATGGTCTTGATTTCTTGACCTCGCGATCCACCCACCTCGGCCTCCCAAAGTGCTGGGATTACAGGCTTGATACTCTGTACTTTTTAATACTTATTTTAGCTTGTAGTTTTTACTATTTTATTATTTCTTTACACTTGTTATACTCTTTATGTACACAAGGCAACTTCATGGTTTGAAAAAGGAGAAAGTATATTAAGGTAAAAAAAGTGCATTAAAAAGATTAGCTCAGAGCATGCCTTACAGATAGAGACTTCATGATGTTGAGCAAACCTCTCTTTCCCAGGCAGACTCTCTGATTATCTAATTAGTTGTTGGAGGAAACTAAGGTGGAGGAAAATCTTTAGAGTGTATGCAGGAAGGATAATATAGTCGTCTTCATCTCTATTCCTACTGATGCAGACTATTTTCTTAAATAATCACTAGCGGTAGTCTAGCTACTTGCCTTTTTAAGTAAGCAAACAGGTACTTACAGCTACTGTCTTGGTGACACTTATCCCTGGAAGTCAGAGTAAATCATAGGGATATATAAACTCTAAATGTTGAACTATTTAAAGCTAAAATTATGCTTAAAGAAATCAAGTAACCAATGATAGATAATTGTATATCGTTGGCATTCAATTAAAAAGTGCTGTAAGTAACTGAATACAGAGCCAGTCACATCATCCATTCTGCTGACATTAGAGTGTCTACTGTGGACAAATCCTATGAGCATATCCATAAAGAAGACATGGCTTTTATTAGAATCAAGCTTCACTTCTTAGTGTGGAGTAGGGGAAGAGTGGGGACTTGGGATAAGTTAAGAATGGAGGCCGGGCGCGGTGGCTCATGCCTGTAATCCCAGCACTTTGGGAGGCCAAGGCAGGCAGATCACGAGATCAGGAGATCAAGACCATCCTGGCTAACATGGTGAAAACCCTGTCTCTACTGAAATACAAAAAATTAGCCTGATGTGGTTGCGTGTGCCTGTAGTCCCAGCTACTTGGGAGGCTGAGGCAGGGAATTGCTTGAACCTGGGAGGCAGAGGTTGCAGTGACCTGAGATCACACCACTGCATTCCAGCCTGGCAACAAAGCGAGACTGTCTCCAAAAAAATAAAAAAATAAAAAATAAAAATAAAAGAGCCTCATCAGTACTGGTTATAAAATTTAGATGTGATACAAACATCAATATAAGATAAAAAAGTAAGGACTATTGAGAATGATGTTTCTTCAGTGTATATCACTAAACTTTTCTATACCTTTAAAGAATACCTTTCTATACCTTAAAGCTGTACCTAGGTATGGCCCAGTATGTGCTGTCTTATGAATTCATCAGCAACAAATTGCATTTTGCAACTCTTTTCTAGCTCCTTTATTGTCACTGTCCATTTGATTTAAAAAATATAATTTAGATTATGCTGTACCATTTTCAGTCTTGTTTTTAAAGAATATTAAGTTTTTATGAATATTTAATTGCCCATCAGTATGTGGAGGTTAAAGTAAGGCTTTTGATTAAAGTCTGGATATGAAAAATATGAGATTATCTTTTGAAAGGTAATCTTTGTAATTCTCGCAAATCAAAGGTTGGATAAAGGCACTTTAAAAGATAATTTCAAGGCCAAGAAGTCCTGATTGTGTTCTGAGTTAATGTGCTCACATATATAAAGAAAACCTACATCTTTTAGATTATGTGAGGCACATATTGGCCATGTTCCCCCAAGACCTATCCAAAGAAAGGGAGCTTGGGCTGTAGACTTCGAGTGTTCCAATCCCAGCAGCAAGTCGTTTTCTCCCATGGAGATGGATGCAGGAGGCCCCTTTTGCTGAGTGCTCCGAAATAGTTGATTAATCCCACTCAATATTTGTTCTGAGTCCATTTTACCTGGCAAATTTACACCAGTGATTTTACTCCCTGATACAATTATGGATATAGAGGGAGAAAATGCACCAGTTTTGTCAACCTGAATGTATTAGACTCAGCAACAGTTTTTATTTTACATAGTTGATAAATCAGCACTTGGATTTAGGTATTTGCCTATGCCTTGGTTGGAGAAGTGAGATGCATAAGGAAATGGGGAGAGAGAGCGGGCTGCTTCTGATGTCCTGAGAATGAGGTGTGGTAGTAGCAAGGCCACGGAGGACGTGGTCATGAGTGCTGTCCTAGTAGGCCCTCTGGGGAAGCCCACTTTTCCCTCATGTGGTATGCTTATATTTCCCTTCCTGTTTCCATATTTTCTATGCATATATGAAGTATAATATAAAGTAGATGTTAATTCATGTTTCAGTTAAAGTCATGTGTTATAATAACAGTTATTAACGTTTATAAGCCCAGCGAGACCACAGTACCTCAGAAGTGGGGGCTATTATGGTTTTAATATTAGAGATGAGGAAACTGAGCCATAGAGAGATTAAGTGACTTCCCTAAGGTCGCACAGCAGGTGTTAAGTGGCTGATCATCAGGACTGGAACCAAGCATGCCTAGTCCTGGAGTCTGCACTGTCCTCCTGGGCCTCCCCAGAGCAGTGGTGGTTTAAGACATTGCCCTTCTGGACACTGTTCAGCAGTCACTTTGGACAGTAGCTGCTGTGATCACTGACATCAAGAGATCATGTGAGGGCAAAGTGGAATAATACTACATTGATAGCTCTGAAAAGCATACGTGGTACATAGTAAGCTTTCCAACATGTTTGCCATGACCTCTTCCTTTTCTTCCTCCCCCTGCTGCTACTTCCTTTTCCTCCCTTTACCCCCTTCCCTCTTATTAGTATTAGGGATGAAAGGATCAGGTAACTATGTTAGAAACAAGCACTTAAAAAAAATTGTAAATTATTTCTTCCTTGATGATTTAGAGGGACTGTCTTCAAACCAGTAGAGATATTTCATACATAATACCTGGCTATTTTCTAACCAATTGAATAATTTGTTGCAATAAGCTATCTCATGTCTTTTCACAAGGAATACATTAAATTTGAGTAGTAAAGATGTTACATAATGACTTAGGACACAATTTAAATTTGCTTTAAATATTTCTTTGGGGGAGGGGACACCACACTTCTCAATGAAGAGAAACATTTTCATAGTCCAGAGGTCTTTTATTAACACGTATTATGCCATGAATTCATATGGAATGGGCTCCAGTAGCTCAGGCTCCTTCCCATTGGTTCTCACACAGTGTGCTTCTCTGGGTGGAGCAGGCTGGCGCTTCAGTTGAACCCAAGTGCCTTTCTCTTTGGCTTCTTTCTTTTTCTGATCATATTCCTTCGTGTGAGAAACAAGGATTTTTAAAAAATCAATTCAGCTGTTTTAATAAAATGACTTTTTCAAAGTAAGAGTAATGCAGTATGAGATTGGAAAATACTTAGTAAGAATCAGATTATCCTGATTTTTTTTCAGTGTTTCACTGAAACATATTTAGTAGGTATGTGCTGGATAAAGTGGTATAGAGCTGAGCCAGTCCACTGCTGGAGAAAGTGATATAAGTGGCATAGAGCCGAGCCAGTCCACTGCTGGAGAAAGTGATATAAGCGGCATAGAGCCCAGCCAGTCCACTCTGGAGAAAGTGATATAAGCGGCATAGAGCCCAGCCAGTCCACTCTGGAGAAAGTGATATAAGCGGCATAGAGCCCAGCCAGTCCACTCTGGAGAAAGTGATATAAGCAGGATAGAGCCCAGCCAGTCCACTCTGGAGAAAGTGATATAAGCAGGATAGAGCCCAGCCAGTCCACTCTGGAGAAAGTGATATAAGCGGCATAGAGCCCAGCCAGTCCACTGCTGGAGAAAGTGATATAAGCAGGATAGAGCCCAGCCAGTCCACTCTGGAGAAAGTGATGTAAGCAGGATAGAGCCCAGCCAGTCCACTCTGGAGAAAGTGATATAAGCGGCATAGAGCCCAGCCAGTCCACTCTGGAGAAAGTGATATAAGCGGCATAGAGCCCAGCCAGTCCACTCTGGAGAAAGTGATATAAGCGGCATAGAGCCCAGCCAGTCCACTCTGGAGAAGGTGATATAAGCGGCATAGAGCCCAGCCAGTCCACTCTGGAGAAAGTGATATAAGCGGCATAGAGCCCAGCCAGTCCACTGCTGGAGAAAGTGATATAAGCAGGATAGAGCCCAGCCAGTCCACTGCTGGAGAAAGTGATGTAAGCAGGATAGAGCCCAGCCAGTCCACTCTGGAGAAAGTGATATAAGCAGGATAGAGCCCAGCCAGTCCACTCTGGAGAAAGTGATGTAAGCAGGATAGAGCCCAGCCAGTCCACTCTGGAGAAAGTGATATAAGCAGGATAGAGCCCAGCCAGTCCACTCTGGAGAAAGTGATATAAGCGGCATAGAGCCCAGCCAGTCCACTCTGGAGAAAGTGATGTAAGCGGCATAGAGCCCAGCCAGTCCACTCTGGAGAAAGTGATATAAGCGGCATAGAGCCCAGCCAGTCCACTCTGGAGAAAGTGATATAAGCGGCATAGAGCCCAGCCAGTCCACTCTGGAGAAAGTGATGTAAGCAGGATAGAGCCCAGCCAGTCCACTCTGGAGAAAGTGATGTAAGCAGGATAGAGCCCAGCCAGTCCACTCTGGAGAAAGTGATGTAAGCAGGATAGAGCCCAGCCAGTCCACTCTGGAGATAGAGCCCAGCCAGTCCACTCTGGAGAAAGTGATGTAAGCGGCATAGAGCCCAGCCAGTCCACTCTGGAGAAAGTGATATAAGCAGGATAGAGCCCAGCCAGTCCACTCTGGAGAAAGTGATATAAGCAGGATAGAGCCCAGCCAGTCCACTCTGGAGAAAGTGATATAAGCGGCATAGGGCCCAGCCAGTCCACTCTGGAGAAAGTGATATAAGCGGCATAGAGCCCAGCCAGTCCACTCTGGAGAAAGTGATGTAAGCAGGATAGAGCCCAGCCAGTCCACTCTGGAGAAAGTGATATAAGCGGCATAGAGCCCAGCCAGTCCACTCTGGAGAAAGTGATGTAAGCAGGATAGAGCCCAGCCAGTCCACTCTGGAGAAAGTGATGTAAGCGGTATAGAGCCCAGCCAGTCCACTGCTGGAGAAAGTGATATAAGCGGCATAGAGCCCAGCCAGTCCACTCTGGAGAAAGTGATATAAGCGGCATAGAGCCCAGCCAGTCCACTCTGGAGAAAGTGATGTAAGCGGCATAGAGCCCAGCCAGTCCACTCTGGAGAAAGTGATATAAGCAGGATAGAGCCCAGCCAGTCCACTCTGGAGAAAGTGATATAAGCAGGATAGAGCCCAGCCAGTCCACTCTGGAGAAAGTGATATAAGCGGCATAGAGCCCAGCCAGTCCACTCTGGAGAAAGTGATGTAAGCGGCATAGAGCCCAGCCAGTCCACTCTGGAGAAAGTGATATAAGCAGGATAGAGCCCAGCCAGTCCACTCTGGAGAAAGTGATATAAGCGGCATAGAGCCCAGCCAGTCCACTCTGTAGAAAGTGATATAAGCGGCATAGAGCCCAGCCAGTCCACTCTGTAGAAAGTGATATAAGCAGGATAGAGCCCAGCCAGTCCACTCTGGAGAAAGTGATGTAAGCAGGATAGAGCCCAGCCAGTCCACTCTGGAGAAAGTGATGTAAGCGGTATAGAGCCCAGCCAGTCCACTGCTGGAGAAAGTGATGTAAGCAGGATAGAGCCCAGCCAGTCCACTCTGGAGAAAGTGATGTAAGCAGGATAGAGCCCAGCCAGTCCACTCTGGAGAAAGTGATGTAAGCGGTATAGAGCCCAGCCAGTCCACTCTGGAGAAAGTGATGTAAGCAGGATAGAGCCCAGCCAGTCCACTCTGGAGAAAGTGATGTAAGCGGTATAGAGCCCAGCCAGTCCACTGCTGGAGAAAGTGATATAAGCGGTATAGAGCCCAGCCAGTCCACTCTGGAGAAAGTGATATAAGCAGGATAGAGCCCAGCCAGTCCACTCTGGAGAAAGTGATGTAAGCAGGATAGAGCCCAGCCAGTCCACTCTGGAGAAAGTGATGCAAGCAGGATAGAGCCCAGCCAGTCCACTCTGGAGAAAGTGATATAAGCAGGATAGAGCCCAGCCAGTCCACTCTGGAGAAAGTGATATAAGCAGGATAGAGCCCAGCCAGTCCACTCTGGAGAAAGTGATGTAAGCAGGATAGAGCCCAGCCAGTCCACTCTGGAGAAAGTGATATAAGCAGGATAGAGCCCAGCCAGTCCACTCTGGAGAAAGTGATATAAGCGGCATAGAGCCCAGCCAGTCCACTGCTGGAGAAAGTGATATAAGCAGGATAGAGCCCAGCCAGTCCACTCTGGAGAAAGTGATGTAAGCAGGATAGAGCCCAGCCAGTCCACTCTGGAGAAAGTGATGTAAGCAGGATAGAGCCCAGCCAGTCCACTCTGGAGAAAGTGATGTAAGCAGGATAGAGCCCAGCCAGTCCACTCTGGAGAAAGTGATGTAAGCAGGATAGAGCCCAGCCAGTCCACTCTGGAGAAAGTGATATAAGCGGCATAGAGCCCAGCCAGTCCACTCTGGAGAAAGTGATGTAAGCAGGATAGAGCCCAGCCAGTCCACTCTGGAGAAAGTGATATTTTACATGGGTTCTTAGATACAGTGACTAGAATTTGCTGTGAAATTCTGAAATTTGCACTGCTATGCACCCGTTTCCTCATTTTGTTGATACTATCAGATTTAATGTGTAGGTCCCATGGACACGGAATTTATCACGTATTTGGCGATTACTCACCTTCTTTTTTTGGCAATTTCTGCCAAAATGAATGTTCTAATGGAGAGTTTTGATTATAGAAACATAACCAAGAAAGCTATTCCTCTCCCATCATGCTGGATTCCCTGTGTGATCCCCTCTCCTGACCTCATTTTCTCTACCTCTCTCTGCTTAGATTCAATTTTTCTTTGGGAACTGGTTTCCTCTGCGTTCTCTCAGCTTTCACCTGGTCCACAGAACCTCTTCAACATCTAAGTGTCCAGCAGCTTAGTGTCCTGATTACAATATGCTAGGATAAGAGTCTTAATTGTCTTCACCTCTTCATTTTTTCATACAATCCAAATAATTTATAGGCCACTGGGAGGTTAGCGGAGCTCCACTGATCAAGTTATCATATTGGTAATGGTAGAAGGTGGTTTGTGGCAATGTGACTATTCCAGACAGCTTCAGCAGAAGGGCCTGAGGAAGGCCAGGTGATACTTAGAGTTCTTGTTTTGTAAATTTAGGGATTGGGATCAACACACTTTCAAAGATCCAAGTACAAAAAGAATAATCAAATTCCTCCCAGAATAGATTATTATAGTCTTATACCCTATGTATTGACCACCATTGTAAGCTAGAGAGAATGCTGAGTTACATGCATTTTTTTCTGTTATGTAAGACATCAAGTACAGAGATGTTTAAATATTTCATTGATAATCTTGATTACACAGTTTGCCAGCATGTATATCACAGTCATTGTCCATGTTATCAGATATTAATGTAAAACTAGATGAGGAGCTACCCTGAAGACATGTTATCATTTGTAAAAAATAAATCTTTAAGAAGAGAAAATCGCAAGCACACAAAATATTTAAATATAACTGAGAATTAAAACCTTGAACATATACGGGAAAGTTTGTTTACCAAAGTCATGCCAGTGGTCAAACTATTACAGTATGATGTAACAGTGTCAGCAGAATACAGTCATTTTATGAGCTAGGAATGAAGGCACTCTCATGAGGTGGTCTCGATTGGAGAAGGCTAACAGTAGATAGCCTTGAACCTGAGTGGTTAGTGAACCTCATTGTCCTTGAGTGAGCAGTTGCCTCCGTCTTACTAGGAGCCCTCCCCTGGCCTTGCTTGTGTGTGTGTATGTGTGTGTGCACGCTTCATTTTTGAGGGGAGGTGATAAACACTGATTTAAGACCCAAGTTCTATTTTTGATTCTGCTGTGACCTAGGGTAATTTAACTCCTATATGCCTTACAGCTCTAGGTGAAAGCACTCTAGTTTTCAAAGTGCTGTAAAAATGCATGGTGGTATTGTTAGCTCTAGCAACTCCTGGAAATTAATTGGCTCTTGAATAAAAGTAAATTATGTTGGAATAACTTTGATCCCCTCCACCTCAAAAAGTAAGTAATTCTTCATGGCGCCAAAACAATAAAGCTCCTGGGAAGCTAAGTTTTGTCAGCTTTTAATAATGTCGAAGCACCACTATACTAACCTTATTTCTATCTCTTTTTAATGCTGCCTGTTAGTATACGCTCCATTCAGCATTCAATTAGCATGCCTGCTATGAGGTAAAGTATGTTTTTATGAAATGTAGTTGGTCTTATGCTTTATTTTGTTTTAAATTTAGATGTTTAACTTGAACTGTTGTGAATTAGGGAACTAGAATTCCCCTTGAAACAGGCTATGTTTAACACTGTATCAGTTTTCAACTAGACTTTCTCTGATGTTGGGATGAGTACAAGAGATCCATGAAATGTTTTATTTTGTTTTTGAAAAAAGAATGATTTCTGTTTTATTTTGTAAACCTTTGTCTCCTGTCTGAAATCTGTTTACTTCACAAAGGGAGCACTGCTTGTTAACAAACCTTCTCTTGTCCCAGCACCTCTGTTTCCATTCGTGTTAGTTATACTCTCCTTTTCTCCATCCTTCCCATTTTCACTTCCCTCATCTCTGTGACATTTGGAGCCAACTATGATTTAATTCTATCTGCTTTTATTAGGACTTGCAAGTGATATTACCTCATCTAACCTCTCTAGAGAGGTAGAGGATTTTTAACAATCTGTGCTTGGCTTAAACTTCAGTGTCCATCAGAATCACTTGGAGTGCTCGTGAAACCCCTGCTTGCTGGGCCCCGCCTCTAGAGTCTCTGATCCTGTAGAGTTGGGGTGGGACTTGAAAATTGGCATTGCTCATGACTTCCTGATAGCTGCCACAGCAGCTGGTTTGGGGCCACACTTGGAGAGCTGTTGGCTTAACTGTTCTGCCATTACTACCATGGGAAGGAAGAAACCTCTTTTCCCTTCTTTGCATTTTTCAACTTGGTAGTAGAAAGGATATTCAAGGTCAGTGTTTGGAAACAGTGTTGGAAACCCTGTTTCCAAAGCACCTTTGTGAGAGACAAAGGCACTATGATCCTCCTTAATTAATATGGATAGATGTGAATGTAACACGGATGAACGAATGTCCTGTGGGCTCAGTGTGCTCTCCTCATCCTTTAGGGCAGCATTGTGAAGTAGGCAAACCTGTTTCTATGCTCTTCCCCCTTCCTTTTGGTTCCTGATTTCCTTGTCTATTATGCTGCTCCTTGATATTGAACCTCATAAGCTTGTTTCACTTGGGTAACGTGTGTTCATGTAGAACTTCAACCAGGGAAGATGTGAATCAAAATAGGAGTTTCAGAGCATAGTACCTTAACGAAAATTAAACTGATGTAATGGTGGCATTTTCTTGTACCATGACAAGTTGGTTGGTGAAGTGACAGAATTGCTATTTTACCTGGCTTTGTTCCCTCTCCTTACACACATACTTGACTATATCTATACTACTAATGTCTGAGACTGGCCCTATTCATGGACTCAAATGCATACTCTTAAAAACATTACATCAGAAATTGAGAATCCTACATTATAAATACTTGTATGTACCTGCACTTATGATACAGCTAATTATGTCTGTTGTTTTGCCAATTGAGAACAGTGTTGAAGAGAAATATAATCAATGATGTTTTCAAATTAGTTAGATTTTTTTTCAGTATTTGTAATTTTACTATTTGTTTTTCTTTTCTCTCCATAGAAACTCCCCAACTTTCAAATCATTTGAAGAAAAGGTTGAAAACTTAAAGGCAAGTAGAGAGATGAACTGGGTCTTTTTGATACATTACCTGGTGTCTTAATTAACTTTGGTGTGGGTAAATCATTTACATTAATATTTCTTTCTAAAGATGTCTAAAGAATGTAAAGACCTTTACTCTGTATGTTACTGGTAGACATTTAAGGTGGTATGCACGGAATACCTTTTTAGTGTATGCTGTTGCATGGCAGCATGCCACACGCTGAAAGGAAATGTGGCACTTAAGAAATGTGTGCTGCATTTTGCTTTATTCATTTCAAGTACCTTTGTAGTTGGACAAAATTTAATATAACTTTCTTGTCAACAATTATCAAGAATATAGGAAGCACAAGAAAGAAAACAAAAAAATCGGTCCTACCACTCAGACAGTGATATGTGTATGTAGTATTATGCTGTTATGCTTTAGAAAAGAAGTAGCCATACATCATTATCATTTTCCTGCATCAGTAAGGATTCTCTTTCAATATTATGTGCAATGGTTGCTTGTATATTACCTATAATGGATATTGTTTGTTCAGTCCTCAATTGTTGGATTTTTTATTATAATGATGCCTGCTATCATCATCATTTGATTCACTGTTTTTATTTTTTGATTTCTTTGATTTCAATGGAGGTGAACATTTCCCCATTAATAATTAGCTTTATTGATTTGTAAATTATATTATCTTCGAGATTATATTCAAATCTGTAAAATTATCAACTCTTAGGATCACAAGCAACCTCAGAGTTTGTCTAGTTTCCATCTACTGCCCGACCGTCTACAGAGTTTGTATAAAACCCATATTTTCTTTTTTATTTTTTGAAGGTTTTAAAAAAAAAAAATATATATATATATAATATATATATTTTATTGTACTTTAGGTTCTGGGGTACATGTGAAGAACATTCAGGATTGTTGAATATGTACATACATGGCAATGTGGTTTGCTGCCTCCATCCCCGTCACCTATATCTGGCATTTCTCCCCATGTTCTCCCTCCCCCACCTCCCTACCCCATGCTGTCCCTCCCCTTTCTCCCCACAACAGACTGCAGTGTGTGATGCTCCCCTCCCTGTGTCCATGTGTTCTCATTGCTCAACACCCACCCATGAGTGAGAACATGTGGCGTTTGATTTCCTGTTCCTGTGTCAGTTTGCTGAGAATGATGGTTTTCAGATTCATCCATGTCCCTAACAAAGGACACAAACTGTGTAGTATTCCATGGTACATATGTGCCACATTTTCCTTGTCCAGTCTATCATCGATGGGCATTTGATAAAAACCTATATTTTCATTACTCCCTAACTCTGATAATTATGGGGGAATATTTTAAGGAGTAAAACTAGTATCTTAAGTGTTTTTTTATCAGTTAGTTTAAAAACTAATATTCAGTTTAGTCTTTCAGAACTTTGAGTCACAAAATGCATGTTTTAAAAGCAAGGTTCATTTATTGAAATATAACACTTTACAGTGATCTGGATCATTTTTTTCTTGAACATAGAAACATTAGTACACACCTTTTCTGTTTGCATGGAGACATATGAATGTTTTTCAGAGGAGTTACACTGCACACACACAGTTCTACAGCTTTTTCATTCAGCCCTAACTAGCATGATGCTCTGTGAGCCATGAATGCAGGGACCTTGTTCTGGTCACTGATACTCATCAAAGGCTTAGATCAATCCTTGGCATGTCGCTCAATACGCATTTGATGAGTAAAAATATATGTAAGAGTCATTCTTCTATGTCATTTCAAGAGACCTGCTTTATTTTTCTTAGTCCCAAGTCATATATTTGAAAGCAAACTGGAGTTGCAATAAGTCAAGGATTACTATAATTCAGTTCTCAATATTGTTAGGCTGTTAAAGCCTCTCCTTGAAATCTGCCCCAAGCATTAATTTTTGAAATGGCAAATTGGAAAACCAGGAAGGTTATGTATTTTTGACATTGGACATGAGGAGAAACTTCCAGGTCACTTACTATATACTCTCCTGAATATATTTAGATTCTATAAATGGTAATGAAATCTGCTTTAAAATATAACTAGGCACTATTCAGATTAAAAAATGTAATTTAAAAACATACAGTGTGTTGGCTGGGCGCAGTGGCTCACACCTGTAATTACAGCACTTTGTGAGGCTGAGGCAGGCAGATCACTTGAGTCCAGGAATTTGAGAGCAGCTTGGGCAACATGGCAAAAACCCTCTCTACCAAAAATGATACAAAAATTAGCTGATACGGTGGCATATACCTGTAGTCCCAGCTACTTGGGAGGTTGAGGTAGGAAGATTGCTTGAGCCCAGGGGTCAGAGGTTGCAGTGGGCTGAGATCATGCCACTACACTCCAGTGCACTCCTGGGTGACAAAGCGAGACTCTGTCTCCAAAAAAAAAGCATAGTGTATTAAACACATATCCCAAATGTATCCCAAGGAAGCTGTAAAATATAGGTATATGCTGGGGATATAATTTTGTTAAATTACATTTATATTTAATTATACATGAGGTCCATTTAGATTTTGGGTTGATTCATTCATCCGTCATTACGTAGCATTTGCCATGTGCCAGGCAACAAGTATTAGGCACCAGAGTTACCACAGTGAGCAAGAGAGACATGGGCCCCTTCTGCAAGATGTACCTAAAGTGAGGTAAGGGTTCTGACATGCAAAGTTGAGGGTGCGACAAGGACAAGTAGCAGAAATTTCCCCTGGCTTGGTGGGAGAGAAGGTCAGAGAAGGCCTCTTAAAGGGCTCAGAAATATAAACAGAGGATTTCAGGTTGAAGGGAATGTTTGAAGTTTGGGAGCGCTTTTGAGGACCACCAAGAACTTCCTGTGCTGTAGGATATTGAGCAGGAGATGAAGCTAGAGAGATGCACAGGCCACGTTGCAGAGTTTTGAACTCGGGGCAAAGTGAAGCCATTGAAGGGTTTTAAACAACCCAAGTGGTACTTTCATCTGTGCATTTTAGAAAGATCACTGGCTGCCCTGCCCTGCACATCAAAGGGGAGAATGATCGGAGACAGGCAGATTACTTGGAAGGAGGGAATTGTAGTAAAGGGTTAGAAAGCTTATACTGTAACTGAGAAAAAACATATATATTTCTTTCTCATGTTGTATTCAACATTTCTTGAATGAATGTAGCTAGATGAGCAATTTGATGCAATACCAAATGTTATACAAGTATAAAGAGAGATCACTAGGTACTTTAGATTAAATCGGCTTTATAAAGTTCTTCAACTTCCCTGTGAAGAACAAGGAGCAAACGGGGGTTAAAGGAGGGAGGGGGTGGAGTTTACGAATCTGAGTATTTCAGCAAAGGAGAATGCATGAGTTTTACTATAAAACCACACTGAACATTACAACAATATGAAATTCCATATATATATATATATATAATAATCACTGAGCTATAAGGTTGCTGATTTGTTCGTTCTTGAAAGTAAATTAGAGTTACTTTATGCAGAATCAGCTAGTTTTATGTTTCATAATGTCTTTCCCTTTTTTGAACTTTTTTAAAGTCTAAAGTAGGGGGAACCAAGCCTGCTGGTGGTGATTTTGGAGAAGTCTTGAATTCGGCTGCAAATGCTAGTGCCACCACCACGGAGCCTCTTCCAGAACAGACACAGGAGAGCCTGTGAGATTCCTACCTTTGTTCTGCTAACCACTGCCAGATGCTGCAAGCAAGATCCAAGCACATCTGTCAACATGCATTGCCATGAATTTCTACCAGATGTGCTTTTATTTAGCTTTACATATTCCTTTGACCAAATAGTTTGTGGGTTAAACAAAATGAAATATCTTCACCTCTGTTCTTGGGATACATATCCTTTAGTGTACATTTACGTTCCTTTATTTAGGAAACACCATTATAAAAACAATTATAGTTCTAGGACACTCACTAGAATGATCTAAGATGCTGCAGATTGTCATAGTTGTTTTCCTACTTTACAAAATTGCTCTAGATCTGGGATGCCAGTTTGGCCTTTGTCTTCTATAATATTTCCTTTTTTCCCTCTTTGAATCTGTGTATTTGATTCTTAACTAAAATTGTTTTCTTAAATATTCTGAATCCTGGTAATTAAAAGTTTGGACTTATTTTCTTTACTCCAACGGAAGAACTACCAGCTACAAAAAATATTTCCGAATAAGCACTGTTTGGGTATAAGGTACATATTTTGGTTGAAGACACCAGACTGAAGTAAACAGCTATATATCCAATTTATTATGGTTTTCTAAGTAAGAGTATGTAATCAGACTTCTAGGTGATTTGAGAGTGGAACCTCATACTCCTTATTTATGACCATTTGTGACAGTAACCATTTCAGTGTATGGTATATTATAACACTTATATTAACTTATTTTTTTACCTGGTTAAAATTTTAATTTCTTCAAAATAACATTCTGAATCAAGCATACTGTATGATCAGTAGGTTGAATTATGAACACTCTCATCAATGTTCAGTTCCAAAGCCTGAAAGTTTAGATCTAGAAGCTTGTACAAATGACAATATCAATCACATTAGGGGAACCATTGTTGTCTTCATTTAATCCATTTGGCACTATTTAAAATAAGCACACCAAGTTATATGACTAATATAACTTGAAAATCTTTTATACTGCGGGGTTGGTAATAATTCTTGAGGATGTAATGCATTAATAAAAATCAAGTCATCATTTTCTACTTATCTGTTTTCAATGTGTTGGAAATTGTAAAATGATAGTGTAGAACCTGTCCCCTACTTTGAAAACTGTGTGCTGGGTCTGAGTGAATCAGTCTCTAGACATATTTGCATAGAGGCCAAGGCATTCCAGTCTAATAACTACTTACTCAACATTACCACCTTTTCCTTATACTATAGATGTTTATGGCCTACAATGTTATATTTGTTATTTATTAAGTTGTGATTGTTTTATTGTTGTTTATGCCAAATGTTAATTGCCAAGCTTGGAGTGACCTAAAGCATTTTTTGAAAGCATGGCTAGATTTACTTCAGTATAAATTACCTTATGAAGACCAAATTTTAAAAGCCACAAGTGTTGATTGTTATAAAATAACATGCTGTCATTCTTGATTGCTAGAGCTTTTGTTAGTACTTTGGATGCAATTAAAACTGTGCTATCACATGTGAAAAGCTGAATAAATTCTGTCTATGAGTAGTGTAGGTCTCAATATTTATTATGAGACCAGTGGTCTGGAAACAATTGTTGTATTACAGAATCAACTGGATTCTATGCTTAAAAAAAAAAAGGATTTAAAAAAAATCATCCACTTTAAATTTTTGCTTAATGGTATCATATTAACATATTCTAAATAAGGGCTTTAAGGCACCGGCTGTTGAAGCATTATCTCAGAGAAGAGAATCTGCAGAAGTCTGTCTTTCTGTAGAAATATTGTGCTTACTCAACTGTTAAATTATTTTTTTCTACCAACTAGACTATTTTTTAAAATTCAAACATATTCTTTTGATCACATTATTTCTTGAGCATTCTACCCTGTTACTCCATTTTCAGCAAGCAAAATGGAGTAAAGTGGCAATTTCTTTAGTTGAGTGAAATACCCTCAAGTCTCTTTTCTGCCCAAGTAGGGAAAAGTGATAGAAATGGGAGTGGGAAGAGGGGTGAGTGGATGAAGGTGAGTACTGGGGATGGCTGTGAAAGAAGGTATTGGAGAAGATATTGTCACTTTTCTAGACATCTTCCTATACTTACTCTAAGAAACAAAAAATCTGTAAAGTACTCTGCCCCTTAAAAGAAGTATTAAAAGGAGTAACGATGGATTTAGGAAGAAAACAAGGATTTAGAAATATTCAAAAGGGTTGTTATGGCAGATTCAATATTATGAATTCAGACACTTAGGGAATGAGAAACATAGTAATTAGTAGAAATACCAGAAAGAGTTCCCGGTTCCTCTCTTGTGTTTGACACTAAGAAAATAGCAAGAGAGTGAAATCTCAGATACTTATGAACTCTCACAGATGTAAGGGCTCAAATGTAGAAGAAAATATCCCCCTCTTACAAAAAGAAATGTCAATTTATGGAGTTGGTGGGAAATAAAGCAAGAATTCTTATAAAGAGAGCCAAGTAATCAGTGGAAGAGAGTAGAACTCATAACTGGATTATCACCTTAGCAACTCAGAGTCACTGAAATAGAAAAAAAAAAAACATTTAATTTGGACTGTTTCTGGATCTGTTAACATATACACACTGTCTATTTTTTGTATAGTATTGGAAAATAATAAAAATTCTATAATTTGGGTTTGGGTTCTTTTGTATACATTACCTGTCCGTTGAGGAAAGGGGCAAAGTCCATTATGCACCTTCTCTCCAAACCCTTCATGTTCTGGATGTGATACTTAGAGCCATGAGCAGCTACATTCTGGCTACCAGAAGGCATTAAATAAATGACTGCTTGCTGCATATGTGCCCAAAGAGATCCTACATAAGGTCATTTGTCAGAATGATGTTTTTGTTTAGAGTTGGCTGACCTCCAACTCCTGGGGTCAAGGAATCCTCCTGCCTCAGCTTCCCAAATAACTAGGAGTACAGGCACGCACCCTGCCAGGTGTTTTTCTTACAGCTTTTAAAGCCCAGATGAAAAATCACATTTTTGCCCATAGTGAGGAAACATTTGGCCATTGATTGTTTAGTCCTTATTTTCAGTGACTGTCCTATTTTCACTGAATTAGAGAGACCCTGTGTGGGCCACAGTTAATATACAACATTATCACTTTTAAGTAAACCTGCACACCTTAGATTTCATAATTTCTTTTTTTTTTTTTTTTTTGCTTTTTCGGAGCTAGAGTGTTTTAAGATTTCATAATTTCTGTATTGTTCTGACTCAAAATGAACCAAGGGCTTTTTGCTTTTAGTAAGTCCTCAGAGGGTAGGGTCTGCATGTGCATTTTGTATTTAAATAAATGCTATCTGGCAACTACAATTCTTGCTAGCTCTCCATGTAGTTTTGATGTTACTTACTGAGGTTGGTTGGTAGTTTGATTATTAATTTGGTGGTTTTTCTATCATATAGAAAAAGCCAAACACAATTTTGTTTGAACATTTGTAAATGGACATGATCTTTCAATTTACTACTCTCTAATTCAACATGCTCTAAAGTTTCTCTTGGTTTCTAGAATTCTCTGTTCTTATTTTCCATTTTGACTACTTTTTGGCATTAGAATTCTTCCAACTCCTTAAATGCTATTGCCTGTCTGTGGCATCTTCTACATGATCCCCTTAATGATCTTATCCATTTCTATGGGCGAAATAACTATTGTTAGAGTGACACTAATAGCTTCCCAACCTGCATCTCCAGACCTATTGTTGGTGGTGGCCCACCTGGAGCAGCCACTGTGAGGACACCAGCCACAGGAAGGAAAGCATGGCTGGGGCTGCATGCTTTAGAGAGCCGGCAGGGACAGGGAACAGGTGATCCTAGCAGGAGCCCTGCCTTATCATGTTGGTAGGGCGGGAGCTTGTGTTCCTGAACACAGCTGCAGCTGCCTAGCCACTGCTCTGGACCCAGGCATCCCTGTGCTCTTGGGGGCCTGGGAAGCCCCCTGCCCCTACAAGCTTGAAAGTGCCTGCTCCTGCTCCCTGGCCTCTCCTTGCTCTCAATGTCTGCTCCTGTGCGAAGCAAAGTTGTGGCTGAGCTTGGGTGCTGTCACAACCTGGGTGCATGCTCAGGGTGGTGCTGACGTGCCAGGTCCCTGCTACCTTGGCCCCCTCCAGACTTTGGGCACCAATGAGTATGGGAGGGTGGCCAGGGGGTGAGGGTAGCTTGGTGTGGACAACCTGGGTGCTGTGGATGAAATGTTGATGGTGGCAGGAGGCAGGTTCCTCGGTGGGAAGGGGCAGGTCCCTGTTGAAACCCCACCTTCAAGCTAGGGACAGCCTGAAGCCTGGGGGCCAGGCTGCCAGTTTTAGGTAGAGCCCACAAGCCAGAGCGAGAACTCTATTAATGCATTTTGGCCAATTGGATGGTGCTTTTCCCAGGTCCACCCTTCATTCTAAGCACATAAAAACCCCAGACTCAGCCAGATACGACAGTCATCAGGACAACCTGCCTGTAACAAGGACCACTTCGGGTCTCTTGTGTGCTGTTCTGTCACTCAATAAAGCTCTTCTCTGCCTTGCTCACCCTACAGTAACCTTATTCCTGTATGCAGGACAAGAACTCGGGACCTGCTGAATGGCAGGAGTGAAGGGAGCTAAAACATGTTCCTGGCTGGCTTGCCAAGGCTTCCCAGACTGCAGGAGAAAACAGTGGTTACCCTTCTGGGGACCCAGACCTTGGGATTCCCAAAGCCAGAGCTGCTATAACACTGTAGCCTTCCTGCCTATCACTGGCTCCAGGCAGCTGCCCCACATGACAGGAGGCAGCAGGATGGCCAGGCCAGCTGAGGAGCCATGGGATGGAGTGGGTAGTGGGACTGAAAGAGCTGTAACACAGATTGGCTGAAACAACCCCTGACTATGTCCCCTCCAACCCCCTACCCCCAACTCCAGTCACCATGCTGCAAGCATGAGAAGAGCTACGGCCCTTTTGGGAGCCCACACCTTGGGTCTCCTTGAGCCAGGGCTGTGACACGCTGTAACACCCTCTTTGGGGCTCTGCAGTTCCTGGCATCTCTGAGACTTTGGGTTTCACCCTGTTTCTCTTGCCTAGACACTGGTACCTGCAGCAGAAGCTACTTGTGGTCCACCTGGTCCAGCTACAGCCTTGCATAGAGCCGGTGCCTATAGCCGCCCACCCTGCCACAGCAGCCAGTGTGCCTGGCTGGGTGCAGTGGCTGGACCCTGCATTCACTTGCTCACTCATCCCTCTCCAGCCCAGGCCTGGCTCGCCCTTGGTAGGCATGGGATCTGGGTGGGCAGCACAAGCTGAATGCAGCCAGCTGGGCAGAGTGGGCAGTAGCCAGCCCAGCAGGCACAAGCACAACTCCAGCAGAGGCACTGCCAGCCATGGAAGTTTCCAACTGGTGAAGTGACACCCTCAGAACCCTGTGACACTATACTTTCTTCTAGGTTTGCACACATGGTTGAGGCACAAATTTCTAGCAAATTCATGGTTACCTCCTCCTAGCCACCAATAGCTACTATTCATTAAGTGCCCAGGCATTTTACACTCATTACCTTTAACTCTTTACTCAGGTATGTGGCAGTGTCACCATTTTATAGATAAGACCATAGCCAATAGATGTAAAGTATTAGGATTGAACTTAGCAGTAGACTAGAACTATTTTTTGTTCACTTTACTTGGCTTTTTTGAGATGGGGTGTCACTGTGTTGCCCAGGCTGGCATTAAACTTCTGAGCTCGTGATGTTCCCACCTCAGCTTCCCAAGTAGACTAAAGGTGTGCACTGCTGCCCAGCTAGGCCTGTATATTTATTTAGTAAGGCAAGGAGTGGTTAGAGCAGGATCAGAATCGTTAAGCTGCCATATGTGAAAACATCACTATTACAGGGGATGCTACTCTTGGCATTTGTATAGGCAAGGAGAAAGTGTGCAGACACCCCCTTGTTGACTTGCCCAGTTCTTTACTCAGTCCCTCTCATTTGATGCTTCTGATCCTCCACCAAAGACAGAATTAAGGCCAAACTTGAAGCCATGTGATGCAAACTTAACGGTTTTTTTGAGATGGAGTCTCACTGTGTTGCCCAGGCTGGAGTGGAGTGGTGCAATCTTGGCTTACTGCAACCTCCGCCTCCCAGGTTCAAGTGATTCTCTTGCTGGGATTACAGGCATTCGTCACCACGCCCAGCTAATTTTTGTATTTTTAGTAGAGACGGGGTTTCACCATGTTGGCCAAGCTGATCTCTGTCTCAGGTGATCCGCCAAAGTGCTGGGATTACAGGTGTGAGCCACCACACCCGGTGTGTGTTTTTAAAGAGACGTGAGTTTTGCACTTTCCCCCATACTGAAATGAAGTGGCAGGAACATAGCTCATTGCAGCCTCAAACTCCTGGGCTCAAGTGATCCTCCCCCATCAGCCTCCCAAGTAGCTGGGACTACAGGCATGCACCAGGCTAATTTTTCTATTTTTTTTTTTGTAGAGACCAGTTCTTTCTATGGCCCAGGCTGTTCACAGACTCCTAACTTCAAGCAATCCTCCCTCCTCAGTCTCACAAAGTGCTGGGATTACAAGTGTGAGAACCCTGCCCAGTCAGACTGAGGGTTCTTGAAGGCCATTGGCCATGCTCTTTACAATTTACCACACTTTCTCCTGAAAAAAAGTAGAAGTAGTAACATCCATAGAGAATAATGCTAAACTGCTCTAGGCAAGAGTCCATGAACAGTCTTGGGAGATAAACAGTTTTGAGTGCCAAGAGGGAGAACCCACCTGGAGAATTTATTGTAGGCCCCTTAACTACACTTGTAAGGACTACCATACAGTTAGCTAGTAATAATTTTATGTGATTCATACAACTGTGCACCCTTCTAAGATCAGTGTATTTCGTGTTCTTACAGTGTCTGTACCATTAGAGAGCATCAGAGAAGCTTAAAATCCATAGTCGAGGCATTTTTTTTTTTTTTGAGACGGAGTTTCGCTCTTGTTACCTAGGCTGGAGTGCAATGGCGCGATCCCAGCTCACCGCAACCTCCATCTCCTGGGATCAGGCAATTCTCCTGCCTCAGCCTCCCAAGTAGCTGGGATTACAGGCACGCGCCACCATGCCCAGCTAATTTTTTGTATTTTTAGTAGAGATGGGGTTTCACCATGTTGACCAGGATGGTCTTGATCTTTTGACCTCGTGATCCACCCGCCTCGGCCTCCCAAAGTGCTGAGATTACAGGCGTGAGCCACCGTGGCCGGCCAAGGCATTCTTAAAATAGGGTCTGTGATCATAAACATTATTTCTCTTGAAGTACTTGCAAATGAACTGGAAATGTGTGTGCCACCAAAATAAAACTGTGGATTAATATTAAACTTCTGGGTCAAGGATAGACAGACAGTTAAAAAACACTTCCTCAAGAACGGTGTTAGGCTCAGTTTTGAACAGGGTGGGTAAATTTTGGGAATTAACACTGCAGGAGAAAAGGGAAAGAAAATCCAGAGTGAGGGTGGGGGCATATGGTGGTGCAATACTTACCCACATTCCAAAACTTCTGAACTCCTAGGAGAAGTTAGATAATAGGTATCCAGAGGGTGTCAAAATACCTCAGAAAAACTACTATTTTGGTAGCGTGAGTGGAATGGCTGCAGAAGGAGAAACGGACAAACTTGGATTCAGGGTTTTGCAAATGTTTTGTGAGCCCCACTCTGTGCTCGGTGACAAGGATCCTACAGCAAAGTTCCTCCTTTCAAAGTTTAAAAAGTTGGGAGTAGATACTAAACATTATTAAATATTATTTAAAGTTGGGAGTAGACACTAAATATTAAATATACAAATATGTGGCACATTAGACAGTGCTACATGGTACTGAGAAAAACAGAGGTGCCAGAGAGTCTGCATCTGGGCTTCTAATTCTATATAGGGTAATCAAGGAGACCCTCATATTTGAGTGAAGACCCCAAACTCGAGCAGCCAGGTGGCCATGTAGGGGTGATGCCCGGGCGGGAGAACAGCGAACATCGCATTAACAGAATTTACTGTACAATGTGGACCAACGGATGCCCAGGAAGGCGAAATTCCTGCAAGTTAAACGCACTTCCAACGCAAAACTTACCGGGCCCCTTTGCAACTCTTTAGCCCATCAATTTTAGCGTCTCTCCAGTCCCACGCCACTCCAAGATCAAGGCAGATTATGCCCCGCTGGCCCTCTGAGCTCCTCGGCCGGTGGGCGGACCTCACGTCGCTCCGCCCCGTGACCCGCGCGCTTGCGGCGGAAGGTCAAAGGTCAGAGGTAAAAAAAGTCATGGCGGCGCTGTGTCTGACCCGTGCCGTGGCTGCCGAGAGACATTTTCCGCGAATGTTTCTCTTCTCTAGGCCCTTTCGGGGCGTAGGGACTGAGAGCGGATCCGAAAGTGGGAGTTCCGATGCCACGGAGCCTAAGACGCGCCCAGGCGGCTTCGCAAGGGCCTTGGAGCGGCACTCGGATCTACTGCAGAAGGTGGAGCCCGGGCGGGTGAGAGGGAGTCGAGGGAACTACGCCAACGACGCGGTGGGCGGGGCCGGGAGTCGGGCGGAGCGTGGCGTAGGAACGGGGGGGTCAGAGGGCTGGGAACCGTGGCCGAGACCCGGTTTTCTGGAGTTGCGGTGCGTTGTGGCTCAGCCCTTGGCCCCCTAGGATCCTTGCTTGGTGTTTTTCTTCCTTTTGTTGACCTTTTATGTCGCATTTGTGTACTGGACCGGGTCTATCCACACTGCGCGCGTCTTACTTGGGCTGAATGCTGGTGGGAGGGTAACCAGCGGGGAGCGCTGCTAGGTAGGCGGGTTAGGGCGATTCCTGGGACGCCAAGAAGAATGAGACTCGCACGGAGAGGCAGGGCTCTGCTGGGTCTTGTTCTAAACAGTAGCTCTAGCGTCGAGCTTGCTGTCAGGAGTACAAGGCTCTTCATAAACATTTGTTAATTTAATGGCTGGGTGGTGAATGACTTTCTGAGCTTGAGGAAGTGATATAACTTGTCAGCTCTTCGCCTCTCTTTTGTAAATGTCTTTTTCTAAAAAGTAAAATAAAATCTCCATTTGTCTCAGCCAGTACTTTTGTAAAACACCATAAAGTTATAGATAAATGAAATGGAAGAAATAAAATTACAAGCCTAAGTTTTTAATAATTAAACTCAGCAGACATAAAATTGGATTATATACAAATAAACTCTCAATTTCTGTATTTTTCTTCTTAGGGAGTAATACCAAACGGTTTACAAGACTGGCAGTGTCCTGGGTTATAGGGTCATTTTAGTAGCAATTACTGATGTCAAAATTTTTCTGAAATTCAAGGGCTAGAAGAAGCCTGGTGTATTATTTTATTACTTCCTGTTGTAACAAGTTACCACAAATTTAGTGGCGTAAAACATCAGAAATGTGATAGGGCTGGGAGAAGTCAGATGGGTTCTCACTGGTCTAAAATCAAGGTGTTGGAGAAGTTGTGTTCTTTTCTATAGCTAGTGGGAGAATCTCTTCCTTGCCTGTTAACATCTCTTCTGCCTCTGTCTTCTGCTTTTTTGTTTTTTGGGTTTTTTTGTTTGTTTTGTTGTAGTTTTTTGAGACAGAGTCTTGCTCTGTCACCCACGCTGAAGTGCAATGGCATGATCTCAGCTCACTGGAGACTGAATCTCCTGGGCTCAAGTAATCCTCTTTCTTTATAGCTAGGACTACAGATGTGCATCACCACTTCCGGCTAGGTGTGTGTGTGTGTGTGTGTGATAGAGATGGGGTTTTGCCATGTTGCCCAGGCTGCTCTTGAACTCCTGGGTTCAAGTGATCCTCCTGCCTTAGCCTCCCAAAGTGCTGGGATTACAGATGTGAGCCACCAGGCCAGGCCCTCCATCTTCTACTTTTGAGATCTCTGTGATTACATTGGCCTCTCCAGATAATCAAAGATAATCTCTATTTTAAGATCAGCTGGGCCAGGCATGGTGGCTCATGCCTGTAATCCCAGCACTTTGGGAGGCCAAAGTGGGTGGGTCACCTGAGGTCAGGAGTTTGAGACCATTCTGGCCAACATGGTGAAACCCTATCTCTACTAAAAATACAAAAATCAGCCGGGCGTGGTGGCACCTGCCTGTAGTCCCTGCTACTCAGGAGGCTGAAGCAGGAGTATTGCTTGAACCCTGGAGGTGGAGGTTGCAGTGAGCTGAGATGGTGCCACTGCACTCCAGCCTGGGTGACAGAGTGAGACTCCATCTCAAAAAAAAAAAAAAAAAAGATTAGCTGATTACCAATCTTAATTCCACCTGCAGGTTAATTCGCTTTTGCCAGGGAAGGTAGCATTCATAAATTCTAGAGATTAGGATGTGAATGTCTTTGTAGGGGGAGGGGTCATTATTCTTTCTACTGTATCTGGAGAAGTTATAAACTACTAGCAGAATAGCTATGACTGACCTGAAGCCACCTAAGGGATGGATTGTAGATCCATCCTTAAGGTATGGCCTTAAGAGTTAAGTGCAGTAAGGTTGAAACATAAGAGTTCAGTGCTCCGCTCCAAATATATGTATGGTAAAGGAATTTTTCTCTCACCTAACATTTCTCACTCACACTCCACTCCCACTCATACCACATTCTAAGCTCCTTTGGAAACCCCCATAAAATAATTCTCAATTACTGAGTTAATTTTGGTAAGCGTGAAAATTGTAGCATAGTTAAGTGTTTGAAACTCAAAATGTAATGCTTGTTTAATGAAGGAAACAATCCAGGTGTTTGAAAGTCCCCAGAATTTCTTTTTCTTTTCTTTCCAAGGCAGATCTAATTGGGCTGTTCAGTTTTTCCAAGAGGAGGCTGGGGTGTTTCCTGGCAGTCCCAGCACATCTGTTAGATTATCTTAGTCCAGCTCAGGTTCAGCAGCATTTATCGGTGCCCTGCATGGTTGTTCTTCATCTCACACAGTTTAGAAAACATTATTCTACTACACAGTGGGTAAATGTGTTTGGTTGTGATAGATAGGTCACCAATTTCTTATTCGCAAATCTTTGACATCTTGGTTTAATGGAAAGAAAATTCCCTGGGTAGGAGGGTATCAGGAGGCTATGTTGTAGTCTCCGTTCAGCAAGTTCTTAGCTTTGAAGCATTTAAAGTTATGTAGACCCCTTTACTGCTTTGTTGTTGTTTTTTTTTTTTTTTGAGACAGAGTCTAACTCTGTCGCCAGGCGCCAAGCTGCAGTCCAGTGGTGCTATCTCGGCTCACTGCAACCTCCGCCTCCTGGGTTCAAGCAATTCTCCTGCCTCAGCCTCCTGAGTAGCTGGGACTACAGGCATGCGCCACCATGCCCAGCTAATTTTTGTATTTTAGTAGAGATGGGGTTTCACCATGTTGGCCAGGATGATCTTGATCTCTTGACCTCGTGATCCACCCACCTCAGCTTCCCAAAGTGCTGGGATTACAGGTGTGGGCCACCATACCCGGCCACTGCTTCTTAATTGATACCACTGACTTCACTTGCTGCCTGGTTCAGGTCATTACACACAGTATGGGCCAAGTTATCTTCCTAAAGTTGGGCTCTATAATCAGACTTAATGAGGTTATTTATTTATTCCTCTCCTTGAGAATCTTCTAAACCTCCATTCACACTGCCTGCAAGGTTAAATACACTATGGTGTATTTAATCTCTGTACTATGACATATCTGTCTACTATGGCTTCACAGGTCTGCCACCATTGAAGACCCTGCCTGGTACAGACGTTAAAAGCTTAGGCTCCATTCAGGCTGCCAGCTTCTGCTATCTTTCTTACTGAGTGACTTTGGACAACTTACTTAGCCTATCTGAGTTGGCTGTCTTATCTCAAAGTGGAGATGATGCTCTAACTGGAGTTATTGGGAAGTTTACATGAAATAATTCATTTAAGGTACTGTCAGTACATTGACTGGTACAGAGTACGCTTGATTCAGTGCAGTTTAGCTTTTATGTGGCCCCAGTCATTTCTTCTTCAGCCTTCTTTTTTTTTGAGACGGAGCTTCACTCTTGTTACCCAGGCTGGAGTGCAATGGCGAGATCTCGGCTCACCACAACCTCTGCCTCCTGGGTTCAGGCAATTCTCCTGCCTCAGCCTCCTGAGTAGCTGGGATTACAGGCACGCACCACCATGCCAAGCTAATTTTTTTTTGTATTTCTAGTAGAGACGGGGTTTCACCACGTTGACGGGGTCTCAATCTCTTGACCTTGTGATCCGCCCGCCTTGGCCTCCCTCTTCTTCAGCCTTCTGCCTTCCTGAGAATAGTTACACAGAGATGCTTCCACAATTGAACAGTTCTTTGAAGTCCCACTATTTTCTTCAATAATAAACTTTATCAAACCATGTAGATTCATCTCTTGTAACAGATGTATTGTTCTGGCGGGGGACGTTGGTAATGGGGGAAGCTATGCATGTGTCGGGGCAGGAGGGGTATGGGATGTCTTACTGTACTCTCAGTTTTGCGTAAACCTAAAAGTGCTCTAAAAAAATAAAAGTTTTTTGTTAGTGAATGAATATGAAATGCTGTTTATAAACGTAAGGAGGTATATGCCGTAACTAGAGGTTGAGCTGTGCCATTCAAATAGATAATAAAATCCAAGTTTTTCATGGCAAAAAACCCAAAACCAACCAAACAAACAAAAAAAACCCAGAAAACAACCATGCACACACCATTCTATTTAATCCCAATTTAAGGGCAGTGGTAATCGCTAATGTTTCGTTAACTTGTGGTGCCAGAGTAACGTGACACATCAGAATAGTTTTTTCTTCAGGAGAATATGTTTCAGGAGAGCAGAGACCTTCTCTCTCATTCTGTTGTATTCCCAGTGCCTAGCACAGTGCTTGACCCAGAGTGGGCACTCGGTAAATATTTGCCAAATGTGTGGATCAGTTAATAGTACGTGTAGTGCATATTTGAACTTCAGTTACACCTGGCTTGTCTTTGAATTGTAATATATGTGTGACTGTTCACAAAGAAAGGCACATGTGAGAATAGTATGAGCTCAAGCATGTTAGTTAAATGTGCCTGTCCAGAATAACTCAGTAAAAATAATTTTAAGACTAATAAGGAACTGAAAATAGCATATTAGTTTTAGTTTTAGTATGTATTAGAAGTTTTCAGTGCTTTTCTAACATTTATGATAAGGAATATGAGCAGTTGTGTGTTGATAGGCATTCAGCTTGTGAAAAAACTTGCTTCACCTCTTTTGAAGTTACTGGACCTATTTAATTGAAGAGTATCCTGAGTACAAGATGATTAAATGCCAATTGTGTATTCAGGATTTTTTTAAAAAAAATTATTTACACATTTTATAAAAGTAATATTTGGTTACTTTAGAAAGAAAATTTAAATAGCCCTGAATGTTATGTAAAATGTAAAAGTCCTTTTTTCTTACTTTATCAAGGCAAGAGAGTGTGTTTTTTATGCATAGCTACAGTTTTATATTACACACATATAAGTATAAGGTAAGTGTTGGTATATATATTTAAAAACATAAATTGGTTTGTAGTATGAATACCATTTTAAACTATATTACAGTTTAAGAGTGTAAATTCTGCAATCTGGTTTAAATCCTGGTTCCTCTACCATTTACTAGCTATGTTTCTTTGGAAAATTACTTAATATCTGTGTATCTCCTTTTCCTTTTTTATAAAAGGAAACCCTATGTCATGGGATTTTTATGAGATTAAATGAATTCATTACTTAAAACACTTAACACAGGTGCCTGATACTTAATAAGCACTTGGTATGTTTTAGTTGCTACTGATAAAAATTGCTATTTTTACCTAAGTATGACTATTTTTCCTTATCATTACATAATACTTGCTTGGTATTCCATGGTATGGATGTAGCATAATTTATTTAAGCAGGAAGCCCTTCGTTATTGAACTTTTAGGCTGTTTCTATTTGTTTTTATATCCTAACAGAGTTGCAGTGAACATTTGCATTTTTCCAAACTTAGGAGAGTGTATTTGTAGGATATATGTTGGATAAAAGTGTACACACAATGTGTTACAGCCTGTTTGTACTGAACTCCTGCTTCCAGTGTGTGACGATGTCTGTTTCCTCACCCCCTTATCAACACATGGGTCATAGTAGGTGGATTTTCTTGATATTCCACAACCAAAGCAAAATACAGAAACTGGAAACTGGAGTTATCTTTCATTCCTGATTTCAGTTTTTGATTTTTATGATAACTTCATGATCACAATTTTTGACTTATAGTAAGTGCTATCAATTTGACCTCATAAAATGCACTTAAAATAACAATGTTACATTTACACTATATATAGGGGTTATATGTAAGATTTCATTTGTAAAATGGTTTCTGCTTAAAATATTCGTTTTGAAGATAAGTTTTGCTGTCTCGTAAACAAATCATTACTTCTTTACCTTTACCCTTTACCCTGGAATTAGCTTCCCTGCCTGCAAATACTGTTGTAAAAATCACCTCCTCTCTTAGGCCTTTGTGATCTCACCAAACAGATTAAACTCTTTTTGAATGTTCTGCGGTTTTGTGTTTTACTGCCTTATGGTATACCACAGCTTTCATTTTGCAAAGTCATTTACAAACCTATTTTATTCTGTTTTCTAGCTGTAGTTCCTGGTGATTAGGGGCCATTTTCAGTTCACCCTCTTCATCCTTTGCATAATCCTTTACATTTAATGTAGGGATTGAATATACATTTGCTGATTTAAGTTGGAATGAAATTTAAACAGTATGATGGTTGAATAGTTACAAATGAAAAATAACACCTCAGTTGGCCTATTATTAGACTTAAAAAATATATATGATGAAACTTCAAGTTGTACCCATTGATTTAGTTCTTATAGTCGTTCAAAGTGTAGGCTTATTTATATGTGGACCTCAGAAATAAGTAATGTTCAGTAAGAGCCCATATAAATTATCATTACAAAGAACTTTCCCCTGCAGCCAGGAATTTAACCAAGGGCAATGCATCATGAAGTTCTTATCTTGTTGTTACACACGGGTTACTTCAGGTTACTTCAGGTTTAACTTCAGGTTAAAGGGAACGGAAGTTAAATGGCATTAAGTGTAATGCCATTGTTTTGTATGGAGGTTGTAGTTTCCATACTCATAACCTTGCTCACTTACCTACTTTTCTTTTACTTTGCTTCTTGAGCTTTAATATGGGTTTATGCATCTTTCCCTTCAACTAGTTCTGTTTTGGTTTTGTTTTTAAGAGTAGTGACCAAATCTTACTCTTTTTTTTTTTCAGACAGGGTCTTGCTCTGCTGCTGAGCCTGGGGTGTAGTGGTGCAAATCGTGGCTCACTGCAGCCTCTGCCTCCTGGCTTAGGTGATTCTCCTACTGCAGTCTTAAGAGAAGCTGAGGTCATAGGTGTGCATCACACCATGCCTGGCTGATTTTTATATTTTTTTTGTAGAGATGGGGTTTTGCCATATTGCCCAGGCTGGTGTCGCACTTCTGGGCTCAAGCGATTTGCCTGCTTTAGTCTTCCAAAATGCTAGTATTACAGGGGTGAGCCACCGCACCTGGCCTTCCCATTTATAACCAATATAGCATGTATATTTATGTATAGAGGACCTGGTATATGTTTACGAAAGATATTTTTAAAATCAGGTACCATTTTCCCTCTGTTTTTAAGACCTTAATCCTCCTTATGTCACTTAGACAATATAAATTTGTAGAATCTGTTAAGCTGATTGGGAGCTGTGCTATGGCATATGACTCATCTCGTAGCCACAAGGTGGCAATAGTTGAACAAAGAATTGATTTTTTGGCTTTGTGAATTTTACTCCTCCTTAGCAGTAGAGGGTGGCATACCACTTTTTAGAATGTTGAAAAAATGGTTTTCAGAGCAGTTTGGGGCTGCACAGTAAAAATTTTACTCAAAATTTAAATTTATTTAAAATACTGATGTTACTTGATTGTATTTATGGTTTTACCTTATTTTAGCAATATATTGGACTTCATGGAAATATTTTAAAGTGTAATTTTTTACTTTTTTATGAATATTTTATTTGTATTTTTCTATTTCAAAATACTGGAATATTCTAGAAGATAGAATATTTAAAGCCAGATGTTTAATCCTTTCAGAATACTGGAAAAATAAAAATTTGTAGACTTAAAGGGCTTATTTCAATATAATGGGGAAATTCATTATTTTTAGTGTAAGTTTTAAAGTCCACTAAATTCATACACTGTAATAGCAAAATTATATAGTTTTACTTAACCCTTTGCTTTCTTATCAGTTTTACTGATGACTTTAAATATTATACCAGTGTTTTAAAAACTATTTAATATGCAAAGGAATGATGGAAAATGTTTCTGGTTTTAACCCGTGATACCAACTTGTTTTTACATTATAAAATTCTAGGAGAATTACCTCTGAGTTAATAATAAAAATCTTTTGAAATGTTTTATGTCTCACATTTTCAAAGCATGTTTAGCGGAAATGACCAGTTAATATAAAAACAATGAAATAGTGAAGAAGTAGATAGAATTCTCTGGGGAAAGTAGGTTTTTGTCAACACCTGTAACATGCTTATAAGCAGTACTATACATTTCCTAAAGAAAAGATGTGTATGTTCTGTATGTATTTTGTTCTTGGGTGGCCATGGGATCTGATCTTACCCAGTCGGACTCACGACTTTCCAAGTCAGTCTTAGTTTTCATTATTTGGAGATCTTTTCTTAACTCTTATTTTTACTCAGAAATTTCACTTTCATCTTTTAATGTGTTTGTTTAAGTTTGCTTCTAAGGCTGCTCTGAAATTTTTCTCTCTCGATCACAGTTTTTATAACCTGATTATGGCCCTTATATTTTTTACCTACTGGCATTAAATAACAGAGGAAATAAGAGCAATTAAGCACATTCAAGTGGAGCCTGATTTGTTGAGATTTGGGAATAAAACTAAATAGTCTTGTTTCAGTTTGGGTTTTGCCTACCTTTTTAAAGCTTTGGGGATTCTGTTGTTGACAACTGCCAGGAAACAAGTGGTGGACTCAGTCTAGGAGTTGGCAGCTGAACAAGTTGCCTGATCTTTGGCCAGCTACCCAGATTGAGATGGTTGGATTCTCTCAAGGGGGATAAATGTACACTGAGAACTGGGTGTCACTGGGACACAGAGTATCTATCCCAAAGAAATGAAATGTTCATAGCAGCTTTATTTGTAATAGTCCAAAACTGAAAACAGCCCAGATGTCCTTCAACTGTTGAGTGGTTAAACAAGCTGTGGTACATCCTTACCATGGACTACTACTTAGCAATAAAAAGTAATGAGTGATTGGTATCCAAAATAATTTGAATGACTCAAGGGAATTATGCAGAGTGAAAAAAAAAAGCCAGTCTCAAAAAGTTACATATGATATGATTTAATGTATATGACGTGTTTGAAATGACAGAATTACAGAGATGGAAAACAGATCAGTGCTTACTAAGAGTAAGGAAGGAGGGAGGTAGAAGGGATATGTGGAGTTATAAAAGGACAACACGAGGAGTCCTTGTGGTGATGGACTTGTTCTGCATTTTGACTGTGATGGCCAGTATGGAACCTTTACATGTAATAAAATTGCATTGAACTAAATATACTCATACAAATGATTACAAACTGGTGAAATCTGAATTTTGGTGGATTGTGTCAATGTCAGTTTCCTAGTTATGATATCATAGTATAGTCTTCTAAAATGCTACCACTGGGAGCACTGGGTAAGGGTGCAGGGGCTCTCTGTGTATTCTTGGTTACAACTGCATGTGAATCTACAGTGATTTTTGAATAGAAAGTTATTTTTTTTTTAAAGGGAGAATTTCACTGGTCTGTTGGGGCCAGCACTGGTAAGACCACTGAATTCCATAAACATGAGCCAATTTCCTCACATTATTTCCTGTAAGGTAATTTGTTGTTTTTGTTGTTGTTGTTAGAAGCAATGCAGTATAGAATACCAGAAAATCCAAGAATAGAAATAAACTTCCATATGGCTACCTGCATACCTTAGCCTTTAGTCAGACAGCATCTGTCTTACTAGAAACCTTAAAAGCATCTGTTGGTCCTGGTCTATGCATCTGTCAGCATCTGGCTCACAGCTCTACTCAGAAAATGAGAGAGAGAGAGAGAGAGAGAGACTGACTAATTATCCAGTCTCCTTTTGTAACCATTTTTCTCTGTCTAGCATAATGATTCTTCTGCTCCTATGATATACCTCTTTTACAGAGATTTCTAAACTTTTTTGATCATGTCCCTTCATTAATACATTTTTGAGTACATGTTCCAGTATTTACTTAAAAAATATATTTGTGGCCGGGCACGGTGGGTCATGCCTGTAATCCCAGCACTTTGGGAGGCTGAGGTGGGCAGATCATGAGATCAAGAGATTGAGACCATCCTGGCCAACATGGTGAAACCCCGTCTCTACTAAAAATACAGAAATTAGCTGGCCATGGTGGCTTGCACCTCTAATCCCAGCTGCTCAGGAGGCTGAGGCAGGAGAATTGCTTGAACCCAGGAGGCGGAGGTTGCAGTGAACCGCAATTGTGTCACTGCACTCCAGCCTGGCAACAGAGCGAGACTCTGTCTCAAAAAAAGAAGAAAAACTGTGTGTGTGTCTGTGTGTGTGTGCGTGTGTATTTGTGCTGTAGTTTTCATTATTATATACATTTTAAAGCATTCACACAAAAACATTTTAAAGGTGAAGTGAAAAAAAAACTAGAAATTCTAGTATTTTCTGTTTTCTTCTTTTATCCTGTGGGTTTTGGGAGAGATCACTATTCTTTCTTACAACCAGACCTTTTTCCTTCAGGCCTCCTCTGTAGATGTGTATTCATTGGCCACAAATTTCCTATGTCTTTTTATAAACAATCTCCCTTGAAGCTTGTCTACAAGTATTTCTTGCTTGCTTTCTTGGTTTCCCTTGATAACACTGCTTCCCTTCTGGTCTTCCCTAGTATAGATTGCAGTGGGTTTCAAGACTAGGAGAAGAAAATGACTCATCTTGATTCTTGATTCTCAGTACCATTTCAGACTACTGTTCTATCAGAAAATACTTTTAAAAAGCTCCTTGGTAGAAATCTTTTCAGTTCTTTCAACTTTTTATCAGCATCGGGCTCACAGCTTTTCTCTTTTTTTCATACTTACCATCTTCATTGATCAGCATTTACATTTGTAAACCAAAAAATAAAATTCTAAAGTCCCCCAACCATTTGAATGGACCCCTCCTGTTAGCCAAGGGCATTCCAAAATTAACCTGAAAAACTAGTTCAGGCCATGATGGGAAGAGGGAGCCAGACATGCTTCATTTTATCCCTTTCAGAATTAGTGATAGGAACAGACTAGTAAAAACATTTAGTTTGTTTTCTCTTGAAGTGTGCTACCTGGAGGATATATCTGCATGATAAAACCATGGTCTCCACAATGCCTTATGGTCATCCAGACATTCCTTCCTTTTGATAATAACCCTTTCAACCAATTGCCCATCAGAAAATCTACCTGTGACCTGGAATCCACCCTTGCAACCTGCTTCTACTTGTCCTGCCTTTCTGGACCAAACCAGTGTAACCAGTGTACATCTTACATGTATTGATTGATGTCTCATGTCTGCCTAAAATGTATAAAACCAAGTTGTGCCCTTACTTCCTTGGGCAAGTGTCTCAGTACCTCCTGAGGCCGTGTCATGGGTGTATCCTTAACCTTGGCAAAATAAACTTTCCAAATTGATTTAGACCTATCTCATACTTTTGGTTTACACATTGATGACTACCAATACTTTGGCCACATCGTTTTTTGTATATTAACCTTACAGTGTGTAACCTTGCTGTAATTACTTATTCCAGCAGGTTTTTTCTGGTTGATTCTTTCTGATTTTATACATAGATAATCATGCCATCTGTGATAAAAGACAGTTTTATTTTTTCCTTCCCAATCTGTATATTTTTATTTCTTCTTTTTTTCTTATTGTATTAGTTAGGACTTCCAGTACAGTGTTGAAAAGCAGTGATGAGACAACCAGGCATGGTGGCTCATGCCTGTAATTCCAGCACATTGGGAGGCCTAGGTGGGTGGACCATGAGTTTAGGAGTTCAAGAACAGCCTGGCCAGGGAAGACTCAAGATGGCGCTGTGAGAACAACCCAGGATTGAAGCTCTCGGTGGATGCGCAGAGAGGGTGAGTCAGGGCCGCATTTCCAGACGGATCTTTGTTGCCCACAGAACGGGTTAATTCCCAGGTATAAAAGAGACGCGGGACGCCAGGCAGAGGTTTTGGCTGGTGTAGCTGGCAGCCGGTGCGGCGGTGGCCCGCGCTCTAGCGCAGTGGCGCTCCACAGTGCTCCGTACAAAGCGCACTTGTCCAGGTGCCCTGTTGAACCGGCAACCTGAGACTTGAGAGGGCTGAACTTGAGATTGAACGGGACTTGGACAGTGAGCCAGCCCAGGAGATTCCAGGGACACAGCGTTTGGGGTAGCATAGTGTGACAAAAAAACGGCGATTCCAAACGCTCCCGGTGGAGAGGTTCCCTGAAAGCGCAGCTCCATGGGGGAGGGGCTTCCGCCATTACCGAGGCAATCCACCCCTACTGAGGTACACGCCCATTGCTGACGCAGCCTGCCATTGCCGAGGCAACCCGGTACAACAGAGAGACTGCGCTGCAGGGTGTAGCCCGTGGCAGCAGGGCGGAGACTGCAGCAGAAGGGCAGAGCCTGCAGCAACAGGGCGAACCTCACACCAGCAGGGCGGAGACTCGGCAGGCAAATAGTGACTAGACTGCCTCCTAGATGGGCAGGACAGCACAATGGACATTCAAAAATAAAGCCCCAACCCTCCCAGACAGAGCATCTGAGAAAAAACGTTTTTTTTTTAATGAGTTCTGTTGCAGCAGAATTAAACATAGCAGCCTAACAGCCCTGAATGAACAACAAAGCTCACAACTCAGCAATTAAGCTCCTATAAAGTACAGACTGTCTCCTCAAGCAGCTCCCTAACCCCTCTATATCCAAAAGACTGACATTTGACAGGCATCATCCTGGGACAAAGATAGCAGAAAAAGAAACTGGTAGCATCCCTCACTGTTCCGCAGCTGCTATAGGTGCACCCCAGACAAGCAGGGCCTGGAGCGGACCTCAGCAGTTGTACAGTGAAGGGGCTAGACTGGTAGAGGAAAACCAAGTAACAGAAATGCTGAATCATCAACAATCTGGATGTCCATTCAGAGGCCCAATAGAAAAGTCAGCAACTACACAGACGACAGGTGGATAAATCCACAAAGATGGGAAGAAACCAGCGCAAAAAGGAGGAAAACACCCGAAATCAGAACACCTCGCCTCCTAGAAAGGACCAAAACTCCTCACCAGCAAGGGAACAAAGCTGGATGGAGAATGACTGTGATGAAATGACAGAATGAGACTTCAGAAGGTGGATAATGAGAAACTTTTGTGAGCTAAAAGAACATGTTTTAAATCAATGCAAAGAAACTAAGAACCTTGAAAAAAGATATGAAAAAAGATTTGAGGAAATGATAACAAGAATGGATAACTTAGAAAGGAATATGAATGAATTAAAGGAGGTGAAAAACACAATACGAGAACTTCGTGAAGCATGCACAAGTTTCAATAGCCGAATTGACCAAGCAGAAGAAAGAATATCAGAAGTCGAAGATCAACTCAATGAAATAAAACAAGAAACCAAGATCAGAGAAAAAAAGCGCAAAAAGGAATGAACAAAGTCTCCAAGATATGTGGGACTATGTGAAGAGGCCTAACCTACATTTGATAGGTGTACCAGAATGTGATGAAGAGAATGAATCCAAGCTGGAAAATACTCTTCAGGACATTATCCAGGAAAATTTCCCCCACCTAGCAAGACAGGCCAACACTCAAATACAGGAAATACAGAGAACACCACAAAAATATTCTGCAAGAAGAGCAACCCCAAGGCACATAATGGTCAGATTCAACAAGGTTGAAATAAAGGAGAAAATACTAAGGGCAGCCAGAGAGAAAGGTCGGGTCACCCACAAAGGGAAGCCCATCAGACTCACAGCAGATCTCTCGGCAGAAACACTACAAGCCAGAAGAGAGTGGGGGCCAATATTCAACATCCTTAAAGAAAAGAACTTTCAACCCAGAATTTCATATCCAGCCAAACTGAGCTTCATAAGTGAAGGAAAAATAAAATCCTTTGCGAACAAGCAAGTACTCAGAGATTTTGTTACCACCAGGCCTGCTTTACAGGAGCTCCTGAAAGAGGCACTACACATAGAAAGGAACAACCAGTACCAGCCATTCCAAAATCACACTAAATGCTAAAGAGCATCAACATAATGAAAAATCTACAACAACTAACGGGCAAAACAGCCACTTAGCATCAAAATGGCAGTATCAAATTCACACATAACAATATTAACCCTAAATGTAAATGGACTAAATGCACGAATCAAAACACACAGACTGGCAAATTGGATAAAAATCCAAAACCCATCAGTGTGCTGTATCCAGGAAATCCATCTCACATGCAAGGATATGCAAAGGCTCAAAATAAAGGGATGGAGGAAGATTTACCAAGCAAATGGAGAGCAAAAAAAAAAGCAGGAGTTGCAATTCTCATCTCTGATAAAATAGACTTTAAAGCAACAAAGATCAAAAGAGACAAAGAAGGCCATTCCATAATGGTAAAAGGATCGATACAACAAGAAGAGCTAATGATCCTAAACATATATGGACCCAATACAGGAGCACCCAGATACATAAGGCAAGTTCTTAATGACTTACAAAAAGACTTAGACTCCCACACAATAATAGTGGGAGACTGTAACACTCCACTGTCAATATTAGACAGATCAACCAGACAGAAAATCAACAAGGATATCCAGGGCTTGAACTCAGACCTAGAGCAAGCAAACCTGATAGACATTTACAGAACTCTCCACCCCAAATCCACAGAATATACATTCTTCTCAGCACCACATCACACCTACTCTAAAATTGACCACATAATTGGAAGTAAAGCACTGCTCAGCAAATGCAAAACAACTGAAATCATAACAAACAGCCTCTCAGACCATAGTGCAATCAAGTTAGAACTCAGAATTCAGAAACCAACCCAGAACCATACAGCTTCATGGAAACTGAACAACTGGCTCTTGAATGTTGACTGGATAAACAATGAAATGAAGGCAGAAATAAAGAAGTTCTTCGAAACCAATGAGAACGAAGACACAACATGCCAGAATCTCTGGGACACATTTAAAGCAGTCTCTAGAGGAAAGTATATAGCAATAAGTGTCCATATGAGGAGAATGGAGAGATCCAAAATTGACACCCTATCATCAAAATTGAAAGAGCTAGAGGAGCAAGATCAAAAAAGCTCAAAACCCAGCAGAAGACAAGAAATAACTAAGATCAGAGCTGAACTGAAGGAGATTGAGACACGAAAAACCCTTCAAAAAATCAATAAATCCAAGAGCTGGTTTTTTGAAAAGATCAACAAAATAGACAGACCACTAGCCAGATTGATTAAAAAGAAAAGAGAGAACAACCAAATAGATGTAATAAGAAATGATAAAGGGGAAATCACCACAGACTCCACAGAAATTCAAACCATCATCAGAGAATATTACAGACAACTCTATGCACATAAACTAGTAAACTTGGAAGAAATGGATAAATTCCTGGACTCCTGTGTCCTCCCAAGCCTAAACCAGGAGGAAGCTGAAACTATGAATAGACCAATAACAAGGTCAGAAGTCAAGGCAGCAATTAAGAGCCAACCACACAAAAAAAGCCCAGGTCCAGATGGGTTCACAGCCGAATTCTGCCAGACACACAAAGAGGAGCTGGTACCATTCCTTCTGAAACTATTCCAAATAATCCAAAAAGAAGGAATCCTTCCCAAATCATTTTATGAGACCAATATCATCCTGATACCAAAACCCGGCAGAGACCCAACAAGAAAGAAAACTTCAGGCCAATATCCATGATGAACATAGATGCAAAAATCTTCAATAAAATATTGGCAAGCCGATTGCAACAGCAAACCAAAAAACTTATTCATCACGATCAAGTAGGATTCATCCTGGGGATGCAAGGCTGGTTCAACATACGCAAGTCTATAAACGTAATTCACCACATAAACAGAACCAAAAACAAAAACCACATGATTATCTCAATTGATGCAGAGAAGGCATTTGACAAAATTCAACAGCCCTTTATGCTAAAAACCCTCAATAAACTCGGTATCGATGGAACGTATCTCAAAGTAATAAAAGCGATTTATGACAAACCAACAGCCAATATCATACTGAATGGGCAGAAACTGGAAGCATTCCCTTTGAAATTCGGCACTAGACAAGGATGCCCTCTGTCACCACTCCTATTCAATATAGTACTGGAAGTTCTAGCCACAGCAATCAGGCAAGAAAAAGAAATAAAGGGTATTCAAATAGGAAAGGTGGAATCCAAATTGTCTCTATTTGCAGATGACATGATAGTATACCTAGAAGACCCCATCGCCTCAGCCCAAAAACTCCTGAAACTGATAAGCAACTTCAGCAAAGTTTCAGGATACAAAATCAATGTGCAAAAATCACAAGGATACCTCTACACCAATAACAGACTTAAAGAAAGCCAAATCAAGAACGAACTGCCATTCACAATTGCTACAAAAAGAATAAAATACCTAGGAATACAACTCACAAGGAACATAAGGGACTTCTTGAAGGAAAACTACAAACCACTGCTCAATGAAATCAGAGAGGACACAAACAGATGGAGAAACATTCCATGTTCATGGTTAGGAAGAATTAATATCGTGAAAATGGCTATACTGCCCAAAGTAATTTACAGAATCAACGCCATCCCCATCAAGCTACCATTGACTTTCTTCACAGAACTGGAAAAAACCACCATGAACTTCATATGGAACCAAAAAAGAGCCCGCATAGCCAAGTTGATTCTAAGCAAAAATAACACAGCGGGGGGCATCACACTACCGGATTTCAAACTATACTACAAGGCTGCAGTAATCAAAACAGCATGGTACTGGTACCAAAACAGAGATATACACCAATGGAAAAAAACAGAGGCATCGGAGGCAACACAACATATCTACAACCATACAGTCTTTGATAAACCTGACAAAAACAAGCAATGGGGAAAGGATTCCCTGTTTAACAAATGGTGTTGGGAAAACTGGCTAGGCATGTGCAGAAAGCAGAAACTGGACCCCTTCCTGACACCTTACACTAAAATTAACTCCAGATGGATTAAAGACTTAAATATAAGACCTGGCACCATAAAAATCCTAGAAGAAAATCTAGGCAACACCATTCAGGACATAGGAGTAGGCAAGGACTTCATGAACAAAACACCAAAAGCATTGGCAACGAAAGCCAAAATAGACAAATGGGACCTAATGAAACTCCACAGCTTCTGCACGGCAAAAGAAACAGTCACTAGAGTGAATCAGCAACCAACAGAATGGGAAAAAATTTTTGCAGTTAACCCATCTGACAAAGGGCTGATATCCAGAATTTACAAAGAAATCAAACAGATTTACAGGAAAAAAACAAACAAGCCCATTCAAAATTGGACAAAGGATATGAACAGAAACTTTACAAAAGAAGACATATATGAGGCCAACAATCATATGAAAAAATGCTCATTGTCACTGGTCATCAGAGAGATGCAAATCAAAACCACATTGAGATACCATCTCACACCAGTTAGAATGGCGATCATTAAAAAATCTGGAGACAACAGATGCTGGAGAGGATGTGGAGAAAAAGGAACACTTTTACACTGTTGGTGGGAGTGTAAATTAGTTCAACCATTGTGGAAGACAGTGTGGCGATTCCTCAAGGCCTTAGAAATAGAAATTCCATTTGACCCAGCAATCCCATTACTGGGTATATATCCAAAGGACTATAAATTGTTCTACTATAAGGACATATGCACACGAATGTTTATTGCAGCACTGTTTACAATAGGAAAGACCTGGAATCAACCCAAATGCCCATCGATGATAGACTGGATTGGGAAAATGTGGCACATATACACCATGGAATATTATGCAGCAATCAGAAACGATGAGTTTGTGTCGTTTGTAGGGACATGGATGAATCTGGAGAACATCATTCTCAGCAAACTGACACAAGAACAGAAAATGAAACACCGCATATTCTCACTCATAGGTGGGTGATGAAAAATGAGAACACATGGACAGAGAGGGGAGTACTAAACACTGGGGTCTATTGGGGGGAAAAGGGAAGGGCCAGTGGGAGGGGGAGTTGGGGAGGGATAGCCTGGGGAGAAATGCCAAATGTGGGTGAAGGGGAGAAAGGCAGCAAAACACACTGCCATGTGTGTACCTATGCAACTGTCTTGCATGTTCTGCACATGTACCCCAAAACCTAAAATGCAATAAAAAACAAAACAAAACAAAAAAGAACAGCCTGGCCAACATGGTGAAACCCCATCTCTACTAAAAGTACAAAAATTAGCTGAGCGTGGTGGTGCGTGCCTGTAATCCCAGATACTTAGGAGGCTGAGGCAGATAATTGCTTGAACCTGGGAGGCGGAGGTTGCAGTGAGCCGAGATTGCACCATTGCACTGCAGCCTGGACGACAGAGCGAGACTCCATCTCAAAAAAAAAAAAAAAAAAAGAAAAGAAAAAAAGAAAGAAAAGCAGTTCTGAAAGGGGACATCCTTGCCTAGTTCCTGTGCTTAGTAGGAAGTTTCAACTTTCTCACCATTACATATGTAGGTTTTTTGTAGATATTCTTTATGAAGTTGAAGACATTTTCCTCTAGTTTTCTGAGCATTATTATTATGAATGGGTATTAGATTTTGTCAAATGCTTTTCCATTTGACAAAATGAAATATGACCATGTGATTGTTCTTTTTTTAGCCAATCGATGTGATGGAATACATTTTTTTTCTATTTTTAATTTTTTTGGGTACTGTATATACTTATGGGGTACATGAGATACTTTGATACAGGCACATAACATGTAATAATCACATCATAGTAAATAGAGTATCCATTCCCTCAAGCATTTATCCCTTGTGTTATAATCAATCAAATTATACTCTTTTAGTTATTTTTAAATGTACAATTAAATAATTATTGATTACAGTCACCGGTTGTACTCTCAAACACTAGGTCTTATTCTTTCTAACTCCTTTTTGTACCCATTAACCATTCCCACCCCCGTATATACTATAAGTACAGTACAGCACATATAAGGGAGTGGGAATGGGAAATAGGTACAAACCCCCAATACCCTTTCCAGCCTCTTGGTAACCATTCTTCTACTTTCTATCTCCATGAGTTCAATTGTTTTAATTTTTAGCTCCCACAAATAACATGTGACGTTTATCTTTCTGTGTCTGGCTTATTTCACGTAACATTAATGACCTCTGGTTCCATCCATGTTGTTGCAAATGACAGGATCTCGTGCTTTTTTATGACTGACTAGTAGTACTCCATTGTGATATATACCACATTTTCTTTATCCATTCATCTGTTGTTGGACACTTAGGTTGCTTTCAAATTTTGGCTATTGTGAACAGTGCTACAGGAAACATGGGAAATGTCTCTTCAGTATACTGATTTCCTTCCTTTGGGGTATAAGACAAGCAGTAGGATTGCTGGATCATATGGTGGCTCTATTTTTAGGGGTGTATGTTTGTGTGTGCGCGCGCGTGCGCACGTGTGTGTGTGTGTGTGTGTGTGTTTTGTGGAACCTTCAAAATGTTCTTCATAGTGGTTGTACTAATTTACATTCCCACTAACGTTGTATGATGGTTCCCTAGTCTCTACATCCTCGCCAGCATTTATTACTTCTGGTCTTTTGGATAAAATTCATTCATAACTGGGGTAAGATGATATCTCATTGTAGGTTTGATTTGCGTTTCTCTGATGATCAGTGATGTTGAGCATGTTTTCATATGCCTGTTTGTCACTTGTATGTCTTCTTTTGAGAAATGTCTATTCAGATTATTTGCCTATTTTAAAATTGGATTATTAGATTTTTTTTTCCTATAGAGTTGTTTGAGCTCCTTATATTATATCCTGGTTATTAATCCTTTGTCTACATTTTGATTTTTGAATGTTGAACCTGGCATTAATCTCACTCAGTTGTGGTATATAATTTTTATATGTTGTTGGATTTGATTTGCTAATATGCTGTTGAGGATTTTTGCATCTACATGCATGAGAAATACTAGTTTGTAGTTTTCTTGTAATGTCTTTTTGTGGTTTGATATTAGGATATTGCTGTCCTCATAGGATAAGTTAGGAAATAGTATTTCCACTCCTATTTTCTGAAAGAGATTGTAGAGAATTGGTTTGATTTTTTCTTTAAATGTTTGGTAGAATTCACCAGTGAACCCATATGGAACTGGCTTTCTATTTTGGAAGCATATTATTTACTGATTCAATTTCTTTGATAGACATAAGCCCATTCAGATTATCTGTCTCTTCTTACTTGAATATTGGCAGATTTTGTCTTTCAAGGAATTAATCCATTTAATCTAGATTATCAAATCTGTGGGTATAGGTTTGTTCATAGTATTTCTTTAATGTCCATGGGATATGTAGTGACGTCCTCTCTTTCATTTCCGTTATTAGTAATTTGTGTTCTCTCTTTTTGTTTTTCCTTAGCCTGGCTGGAAGCTAACCACTTTTATTGATCTTTTCAAAGAACCACATTTGCTTTCATTGATTTTCTCTATTGATTTCCTCTTTTCAGTTTCATTGCTTTCTGTGCTAATTTTTATTTTACATACGTTGTGTTTTCATTTTCATTTAATTCAAAGTATTTTTAAATTTCTCTTAAGATTTCTTTGACTCGTGTTATTTAGAAGTGTATTTGTTTAAGTATTTTGGGATTTTTGAGCTATCTTTCTATTCCTAATTTCTGATTAAATTCTATTGTGGTTTGAAAGTAGACATTGCATGATTTCTATTTCTTTAAATTAGTTGAGGTGTGATTTATGGTCCAGACTGTGGTCTGTTTTGGTGACATGAGAAGAATATATATTCTGTTGTTGCAGAATGAAATTCTACAGATGTCCATCATATCCAGGTGATTTATGATGATGTTGAATTCAACTATATCCTAACTGATTTTCTCCCGCTAGATTGTCTTTTTCTGATATAGAGGGCCATTGCAGCCTCCAACTGTAATGGTTCATCTATTTTTCCTTGCAGTTTTGTCAGTTTTTGTCTCATGGTTTTGGACTATTCTCAGGCATGTATACATTAAGGATTGTTACAACTTCCTCAGATAATTAATCCCTTTATTATTAACAAATTGTTTAACATGAACAAACTGTTACTTTTTAGATCAATAATAATTAAAAAGATAAAAGTTTTAATTTTACCTTCACATATTCCTTCTCTGTGTTCTGCCTTTCTTTATGTAATGTAGATCTGAGTTTTTGACTAATAATTTTCTTCTTTCTAAAGAATTTCTTTAAACATTTCTTGCAAGGCAGGTCTGCTAGCAACAAATTCCCTTAATTTTTGTCTGAGAAAGTCTTGACCTTCAATTTGGATTAAATTTTCAGGGTACGGAATTCTAGGTTGGTATTTTTTTTCCCTCTTTCACTTTAGATATGTCACTCGATTGTTTTCTTGCTTGCATGATTTATGAGGAGAAGCTGGGTATAATTTTTATCTTTGCTCCTCTGTAGATAAGCTGTTTTCCCCCCAGGCTTTTTAAAGAATTTTTTCTTTGTCTTTGATTTGTCTATAGTTTGAAAATGATACTGTATGCCTAGATGTAGTGTTTTTGGTGATTTTCCTGGTTGCTGTCCTCAGAGCTTCCTGGATCTGTGATTTGGTGTCTGATACTAATTTGGAGGAAAGTCTTAGTCATTATTGTTTCAAGTATTTCTTCTGTATTTGTCTTACTTCTTCTGGAATTCCCATTAGCTTATACCTTTTGTAGTTGTCCCAAAGTTCTTGAATATTCTGTTCTATTTCACCCCCAATCTTTTTTCTCTTTGCTTTTCAGTTTTGGCAGTTTTCATTGAGGTATCTTCAGGGTCACAGATTTTTTTCCTCAGCTGTGTTATCTACCTGTAAGCCCATCAAAGGCATTCTTCATTTCTGTTACAGTGCTTTTGATCTCTAGCATTTCTTTCTGATTCGTACATAGAAATTTCCATCTTTCTGCGTACATTGCATATCAGTTCTTGCATCCTTTCTGTTTTATCCATTAGACCCCCATAGCATCTTAATCATAGTTGTATTAGATGCCTGGATTGATAATTCCAGTATCCCTGCCTGATATAGAGGGCCATTGCAGTCTCCAACTGTAATGGTTCATCTATATCAGACCAGATATCTGAGTCTGGTTCTGATGCTTGCTCTGTCTCTTCAAACTATGTTTTTTTTGCCTTTTTGTATATTTTGTAATTTCTTCTTGATAGTGGGACATGATATATTGAGTAAAAGGAACAGCTGTCAACTGGCCTTTAGTAATGTAGTGATAGGCTGTGTGGGGAGGGAAAGTGTTCTGTAGTCTTACGAGTAGGTCTCGCTCAGTCTTCTAGTGAGTCTCTGCCTCTGGACTATGAACTTCACATTTGCTTCTCAGTGTTTCCCTCTCTTGGTGGGACAGAATGACTAGAGCCAGCTGGAGTTGGATATTTCCCTTCCCCCAGGATGCTTAGGCTCTGACAAAACCCCAGCAGTTTAGGTTCTGGTTAGTTTCTCTTGAGGACACACCTTGAGCACTCTCTCGTATTCAGTAATAGGAGAGAGTGCTCTGATGTTTTTCAAAATAGTTCTGTTCCTCACCTCTGTCTGAAGTACAAGGGGGTTTTTCTCTTATATTCAATGTGAGAACCAGGTTGAGCTCCTGGAGATAAAACTCAATGAAGCGTGGAAGTCCCCAATAACTGGGTCTCTCTAGAGTTGTTAACTTTCAGACTCATCCACACCAAACCTCCAGCAATTCACCAGTTATATCTTGGATTTTCCTACCTTGGCACTGGTTTCCACAGAGGTTTGTTCTTTGGGGCTTCTTCCTTTCAGTAGTTCTCTACATTTGCTTGTCTTACCAAGTTTGGGGGCAGCAGTTTTCCCTGTGACTCCCACCTGTCAGATGGATCTAAGAAAAGTTGTTGATTGTTTTGTCATGACAATCAAACGCATCTCCAGACATTGCCAAAGGTCCCCTGGGTTGTGGGGGGTGGGGGGCAAAATCATCCTGGTTGAAAAATACTAGATTAGTGAATAAAACTTGATGGTGGTGACTGAGTCTATAAGAAATTAATTTTTAAAAAAAGCTGAAATGTTTTACAGGGGGCTGTTTACCTTCAAAAACTGAGTGCTTTACAATGGCCATGTATTTATTCCTCACAACAATCCTGTAAAATAGATATGGTTATAAACCCCATTTTATAAGATGAGTAAACAGCAGCACAGAGATTCTAAGTGCATAGGCCTGTTCCCAGAGCTGGTAAGTGGTAGAACCAAGTCTTGAGCCGTGTGGCCAGACCTCACCGCCTTCCTTTGGGAGCCCTCGTATTTGAGTCATCATTAATTGTTCATATGCTTGCTTCACAGCTGTCATTTGGATTCTTTTCTTTGCTGCTTCTATAGGTTATAGAAGCAGTATAAGTTACTGCTGCATAACAAACCATCCCAAACTTAGATCTCCTCTATAAAAATATATTTATTTTTGCCAGGATAATGCATGCATTTTACCAGGTATTATGCACTTCAGGTATTTTGTGCTTTACAGAAGATTGACTGCCCTGCCTCTGTTTTTTTTTAAATTATTCTCCTTGTTTTTAGCTTGTTTTCTCACTGCAGCCTGGCATTTACCTTTATGGAATTCTTCAGGATAGAAGAGTTTTGTTTTTTTTTCCCCCACAGCTTCTTCCTCTTGCATTTCACTCCACTGCATTAATTACCATTCTTCCACATGCTTTCTATCCACTAGAAAGTGTGTTTGTATACTTTTGGTTTCCATCTGTTCTCTTCAATATCAAGGGTTTATAATCTTTTTTATTCTTTTATCATCATTTAATGGGATTTCAACAGGGAGAGAGAGAAATATAACTGCCTTGTCTTGAGCACCAATATGTTTATTTCAATAAAAGAACTTTGTTATGAGCATAACATTTATTGGTTAGTGTTAAAGAAACAGAAGTTATTATAGCACTGTTAATAGATGGGAGTCATTTTTGGAGATGCCTGTTGAGATTTTTTTTATTGCTAACCAGTATGAAGTAGTTAAAGTATATGTAGCATTTCATTATTATTATTATTTTTGAGATGGAGTCTTGCTCTTGTTGCTCAGGGTGGAGTGCAATGGCGAGATCTTGGCTCACTGCAACCTCTGCCTCCCGGGTTCAAATGATTCTCCTGCCTCAGCATCTCAGGTAGCTATGATTATAGGCATGCACTACCTCGCCTGGCTAATTTTGTATTTTTAGTAGAGACAGGGTTTCTCCATGTTGGTCAGGCTGGTCTGGAACTCCTGACCTCAGGTGATTCGCCTGCCTCAGCTTCCCAAACTGCTGGGATTACAGGTGTGAGTCACCATGCCCGGCTGTTGTTATTATTTACATTAAAAAAAAGGTAACTGGGTAGGATGGTGTCTCATTTCTAACCCGTATTACTTTATAAAATCCTTTTCATATTTTAGAGTATTTAAGAATTCCTACTACTTTAGAGTTGGAAGAAAGTTTATAGGTATCCAGTCTTTTAATTTGCAAATGAGAAAACAGATCCAGAGAATTTAAATGATTTATTCAGGATTTTTTTTTTTTAGCTATTTATTGGCTGAGTTGGTCATAGAAGTCAGGTTTTGTAAGTATTTGTTATTCTTATGTACTGTTTTCTTCCTTTTAAGTTTGTAATGATGTTTGTCTTCTGCAGCACGTTTTATTTAAGAACCACTGTTCAGCATACCATGTAGTTTTATAGCATGTGTGGTACTCACGTATAACATGAGGTGGTTAGATTAGTTGATGTCTCATATTTCTTTTAGCACTAGTTGCCCCGATTCCAAGCTGTATGTCAAATGGTCCTCATATGCATGATAGTTATATATATACTTAATGTATATGAAAAAGACAACCACATGTTTGATGAATAAGTGAATAAATGAAAGTGATACTGTTCCTTATGTCTGTAATTCCTTTACCTTCCTCCTTTCTACCTTGACAGTCCTGTTCAACTTTCAGGCTTCAAAGGAGAAAACAGTACAGCAGAATAGCAGGAGATCTGATCTCTATGACCAACTCTTAAAGGAAGCAGTTAGTACCTATGACAGCTCAGTTAGTGAGCTTTATTGTAACATTTTCCAGGGTTAGGCACTGAGTTCCATGATACATATCCAGCAGCTGCAGTGTGCTTCCAGTCTCTGTAGTCTGTGTAAGCATGAGAGGAGCTATCAATGATAGTTTAGAGACTTTATAAACAGGACTCCTGTAGTCAACATGGACTGTGGGAGTTGCTACATTTACTATTTTTAGAAGTCAATTAACAGGTAAATGAGTACATTTTGGCTTAAGCCCTAGGATTCAGAGATGGTTCTAAACTATGACTTTTGAAAGAAGGGTTTGTCTAATTGTTTGATGTAGCTTCCCAAAATCAATGATACAATGTCAAAAATCAAATGAAATAATGAGCTGCAGTTTAAAAGCAAATTCAGGTATTCATCCAAGGTTCTTATGCTGTGGTAAAATTTCACTGACTGAAAGCACACTGACTTCCTTGCAAAAAGTAAAGGCAAAAAATAATGGAAGAGAAATGTTCTACCTCCACTTGACTTTAAAGTTGCCTTTTAAAAATAACTATAACTTTATAAGGTTTATAATGTAATAAATATTTACAGACTTACTGAAAATCTCAAGAGAATCTTTTTAAACAGTTGAGAGCACTCAATAATTTTCTAAAACCAAGGGGAAAATACCACTTACTATTATACTAATCTTAGCTCAAGCATCTCTTTACAATTGAAAAAGGAGATTGTGTTGTTTTAGGAACAGGGCCTAGTGATGGCTGAATTACTGCCAGTAAATGTTTAACTGCTGGATCTACTACTACTGCATCTTCCTGTCATCTGCCTTTTTTTTTTTGACATGGAGTCTACTCTGTCGCCCAGGCTAGAGTGCAGTGCAATGATCTCGTTCACTGCAACCTCCGCCCCCTGGGTTCAAGAGATTCTTCTGCCTCAGCCTCCTGAGTCACTGGGATTACAGGCACACACCACCATGCACGGCTAATTTTTATATTTTAGTAGAGATGGGGTTTCACCATGTTGGTCAGGTTGGTCTTGAACTCCTGACCTCAAGTGATCCACCCACCTCAGCCTCCCAGATTGCTGGGATTATAGGCATGAGTCACTATGCCTGGCCCCTGTCATCTAGTTTTAATTGGTCTGTGGCTTCAATTGAAAGTCAGCCAAAGCAAAAAAAAAGAAGAAGAAAAAGAAGAAGAAGAAGAAAAAGAAAGGAACCCTGGTAGATATCAACCACAGAAGTGGAGTAATGGGAAAGCAGATCATAGGGAAAGTGGGCCGGACCTGCCGTGGTTGCAAGCAAGAGACCGCCAGGTTGATACTGTTTGCTCCTCTTGAGCACTGCTGTCCTCAGCTGCGTTGGTGGCAGTTCTAGGGATGGAGTAGTGGCTCCCATCAGAGTATCATAGTAGCTGCTCTTGTCAAGAATGTCTTACTTAGAATTACTCTTTTGCACTACCTCTAAAGGGCAAGTCAGCCGTGTCTGTGTTAAGTCTGTAGGCTGTGTTTTATCTTTGACTCTGCAAAAAAGAACTGTTTTTTCAAAGTGCTTGTTTAAGGACCTTTAATGTTATATTTTGTGGATTTATAAAACTAGTGTGATATCGTATGGCATACATTCCTGGCTACCCTTTCAGGTCTAGCTGGCCTCGAGGCCTACTGACTTGCCTTTAGTTTAGATTGACTTTTTTGTGCTGAGGATTTTTTCCCAGTGTTTTTCAGTCCACCAAATAAATTCATCATGATACCCTCCCTCTAGCACCTAAGGGACTTAGCATAAGCCAGATGTCTTGACTTTCTTTTTACTGAGGCAGAGGTCATAAACTTGAGGTTCATGGGCCAAATTCAATACCTGGATGTGTTTTGCCAGGTTTGTAAAAAGGAAAACTTCTTTCCCCCTGAATATAAGTATTTAAAAATTGGAAAATTTACACTAATATGTTGGTTTCTGGCTTTCCTTGGAAAATTAAAACATGGGGACTTGAATTGCAGCTGCAGCTGGAGCTGAGTAGTGGCTGTACCTTTTAAACATGGGCACATATTCTGATTATCAAGCCCCCACCTGGCCTGGTGTTTGAGTTTGTAATCTTTCAATTAGTGCATGCATTAAATTTAAGTCACAAATACAGTTGTGTAGTTTTAAAAGTAAATGTGCTTTACTATTGAACTTTTAGTAGTTCTCCCTTGAATAACAAATATAAAACTCATTCCAAATACAGCATGTAGGTCATAATATTAAATTGTTAATATTCTCTGTGATTTGCTTTCACAAATAGAAACGCAGCACTTCCTCTAGTTTGTGCCAAATTGCACATACCACTCCATATACAAATGAAAAATGAGTAGAAGGCACAAATCTGTGTTCATGGATTTAGAAAAAATGTGTTTGGAAAAACAAAGAATAATTAGTCATATCTCAAGTGAATTCAATATGTAAAAAGTCTCCTAGAAAGTGAACAGCACAAAATACCTATTTTTCTTTTGGAATTTTATTTTAGGAACAAAAAAGCACAAATTCAAGTTGTTTAAAAATATTATATATCAGGAACCCATGTTCAGACTGATCATTGTGATAAAAAGCTCTGAATCATCTTATCTTAATGTATATTTAAATTTGTATGAAAAGAATAGTCATTTTCACTAAACTTGACTTCAAAGGCATTTTTTAACAGATGGTCAGTGCTAGGAATAAAGTCAATTGCTGCTTGGATGCCCTCCTCACATGCTCACACTCTGACCACTAACCACCTCCCACCCCATTCTCAGAGACTTGATATACAGATACTCTTCTACTCTCCTTACTGTGCCTGGGCTCTTGAGACCTCATTCTGGACCACCTCATCTCTAATCCTCCACCAAGTATAGATGCCTCTTCAGGAAAGAAAAGATGGAAGAGAAAATTGAAGAGCATAACTGGCATTCCACATACATTTTTAAATTATTGCTACAACAACTGAGTTTAAGAAAATTTCTTTAAGGCTTTATTATACCTTGATGATGAGTTATAGATATATAAATATCTCTTTTCATATTTAGGGCTCTCCAAAAAATGTGGAATCCTTTGCATCTATGCTGAGACGTTCTCCTCTTACACAGATGGGACCTGCCAAGGATAAACCGGTCATTGGACGGATCTTTCATATCGTGGAGAATGATCTTTACATAGATTTTGGTGGAAAATTTCATTGTGTATGTAGAAGACCAGAAGTGGATGGAGAGTAAGTAGAATCATTACTAAGTGCCTTAAGAGTATTCATAAAAGTTGGATAGCTCAAAAGTATTGTTGAATGTAAGGTGATTTTTGAAAAGACAGAAAACGTATTTATTTGTTTTGATAATGCTGTTAAAAGAAAAGTCTGAAGTGGTTGAAAAATACCCATTGGTCATGTTAGACCAGACTCATGTCTTCTCAAAGCACTGAGAGCAGTTTTTGGAACTTAAAAACAACTTTGAAATAATGCATGTGGCTCAGGCCATTTTGCCTGGAACATTTTTTTTTTTTAATTGTATTTGGCTCTGGGGTGCATGTGCATGTCGTGCACCCTGCAGCATTATTGCTTAGGTACTTACCTGCCATGGTGGTTTGCTGTCTTTTTTATCCCTTCTCTGTTTCATTGTCTCTTTCCACTTCTCTGAGAAGCCTTTCCTTGCTGCTGCTTAATGCACTCTTGTCTTCCTCCACCAAATTCTTATCTTTATCATTTTCTTTTCTTATTATTTTGCATCTATTTTTAGGATTATTTTTTCTATCAAATACATAGAGTTCATTCTGTTGTAGTTTATGTAGGTCAAGATATTTATGAGTATAAATAGGTACTGGAGAAAGCACTAAGGTGGGGGAGCTAGGAGTGGAATATTAAGAGTCAAGAAGTTGAGCTAAGATTCTAAAATGGGAAAACAAGAGTAAACAAGATAGAAGTGATTTTCCCCCCATCAATTTCTAATGCACATTTTTTAGTTTTCATTATTTTTGATATTAGAATAATGAAAATAAAAATTTTCATAATGTGTATTTCAAAATACACATTAGAGTTAACAGTATATCAAATTAACTGACAGTGTTTTTTATTTTTTCATTTTTCTTTTTTTGTTTTGGTATCCGAGGAATACTTGGATAGTAAATTCTTTGGATATCCAAGAAATATCCAAACATTATTTCTTTTAATGTTTTAGTATTTGCCATTATTTTCTTTCATCTGTAATTAAATGGAAGTAATATTTTACTCACAGATAGTATTGGTTATGCTGGGAGTGCAACAGAGTATTTAAAATTTTCATTCAAATTTAAGTCTAGGCCTTGGAAAAGAGATAGGAAATTTTTTTTTTTTTTTAGAAGGAAAGAAAGAGAAAGAGGGAGAGAGAACAGGAGTCTTGCTCTATGGCCCAGGCTGGAATGCAATCTAAAAATAGGTATTAAAAACCTCTTTTATGCTGATAGTTGTGCTTAACAGCGGAGACAGGAAGGAATAAGGGAAGAAAATAACAAACAGCCAACCAATATTTCATTTAAGTCTGTGAAATGCTATGCAAATGCTAAAGAGTGATTTACTTCCAATTATGTGATCACTTTCAAAATAGGTGTAATGTGATACTGAGAAAAATGTATGTTCTGTGGACCTGGGGTGAAGAATTCTATAAATATTCACTGAGTTTACTTGTTCCAGGTCTGAGTTCTAATCATAGATGTCCCTGTTAATTTTCTATCTCGTTGATCCATCAAATATTAACAATGTGGTGTCAAAAGTCTCCCGCTATTATTGGGCGGGAGTCCAAGTCTCTTTATAAGTCATTAAGAACTTGTCTTATGCATCTGGGTGCTCTTATATTGGGTGGATATGTATTTATGATCATTGACTCCTGTGTTGCATTGATCCTTTTACTATTATGTAATGTCCTTTGTTTCTTTTAGTCTTTGTTACTATTAAAGTCTATTTCGTCAGAGACGAAAGTTACAACTCCTGTTTTTTTTTTTTTTTGCTCTCCATTTGATTGGTAAGTCTTCCTCCAATCCTTTGTTTTGAGTTTTTGTGTGTCCTTGCTTATGAGATGGATCTGGATACAGCGTACCGATGGGTTTTGACTTTTTATTCAATTTGCCTGTCTGTGTCTTTGAATGGGGCATTTAATCCATTTAAATTTAGGATTAATATTGATATTTGTGAGTTTAATATTGTCGTTTAATGCTAGCTGGCTATTTTGCCCATTAGTTGATATAGATTCTTCATTATGGAGATACTCTTTACCTTTTGGTAAGTTTTTGGGATGACTGATACTGCTTATTCCTTTCTGTGTATAGTGCTTCTTTCAGAAGCTCTTGTAAAGCAGGCCTGGTGGTGATGAAATCTCTGAGTGCGTGCTTGTTCGTGAAAAATTTTATTTTTCCTTCATTTATGAAGCTTAATTTGGCTGGATATGAGATTCTAGGTTGAAAATTCTTTTCTTTGAGGATATTGAATATTGACCCCCACTCTCTTCTAGTTTGTAGGGTTTCTGCTGAGAGATCTGCTGTGAGTCTGATAGGCTTCCCTTTATGGGTAACCTGACCTTTCTCTCTAGCTGCACTTAGAATTTTCTCCTTTATTTCAACCCTGGTGAATCTAATGATTATGTGTCTTGGGGTTGCTCTACTTGAGGAATATCTTCGTGGTGTTCTCTGTATTACCTGGAGTTGAATATTGTCCTGCCTTACTAGGTTAGGAAAGTTTTCCTGAATAATATCATGAAGAATATTTAATAGCTTGGATTCATTCTCTTCATGACATTTAGGTACACCTATCAAATATAAAGTAGGTCTTTTCACATAGTCCCATATTTCTTGGAGACTTTGCTCATTCCTTTTTACTCCTTCTTCTCTAGTCTTTTCTTGTTTCATTTCACGAAGTTGGTCTTCGACCTCTGATATCCTTTCTTCTGCTTGATCAATTCGACTGTTAAAACCTGTGCATACTTTGCGGAGTTCTCGTATTCTTCAGTTTTCATTAATTCACTTATATTCCTCTCTAAATTGTCTATCCTCCTTTGGATTTCATCAGACCTTTTTTCAACGTTCTTCATTTCTTTACATTGGGCTAGGACATGTTCTTTTAACTCACAGATGTTTCTTATTATCCACATTCTGAAGCCTAATTCTGTTAATGGAATGTTCTCCATCAGGCCTTGTTCCTCTGTTGATGAAGAACTGTGATCCCCTGTAGAGGGAGAGGCATTCTGATTTTCAGTATTCTCAGCCTTTTTATGCTGGTTTCTTCCCATCATTGTAAATTTATCCATCTGTCGTCTTTGTAATTATCGACTTTCAAATTAGGTCTCTGAGTGGACGTCAAACTTGTTGATTCCCAGCGCTGGAATCTGAACAACCCACTGCGCCGGCCAAAACAGCGGCGTTAAGATTCACGGTGCTTTTCTGCCTGGGAATCTCTGGTCTGGCTTCGCTCTTGAGTCCGTTTTTCAATCAGCTGAATGGGTAACTTTGCCTTCCCAGAGCTCCAGATGTCGACCAAAAGGGGACCCAGTCCCGTTTACTCTGCATTGAGAACCACTGCACGGAGGCGCCGGCAAAACCTTCACACCAGCAAAACCACTGCGCCGGCCACAAGAGTCGCGCTGGTGACCTGTAGGGCTCCTCTGCTGGGAATCTCCTGGTCTGTGAGCAGCAAAAATTCATCTGAAAGTGTGGCGTTCTCTCGTTCTCTGTGCTTTCACTGGGAGCTAAAATCCTGAGCTGCTAGTAACCGGCCATCTTGGATCTCTCTGGTATTTTTTCTTAATCATATATAAAACAATAGTCAATCTAGTAATCAGTGGTATTTTAGATGGGATGAATTACAGTATTTAAGAAGTTTTTGGCATATAAAAATTGGTCATATTGTGGAAATGAAAGGCAAAGAGTCTCCTCGAGACCTAGGAGAGCAATTATGAGAATGAGTTGCCTCTCTCCTGAGAGCTGGATATCTAAAGATGAAGTTGATAATTGGTCTTGCCCAATTTAGAGACATCAGCTTGTTCTACCTGAATCTGAATAGGGCCTCACAAACTAAACAGGATACACAATTCCTCAAATCAGTGATATATGAGTAAATATTTAACAACCAGCTGATTTTTTAAAAAGCCCTAATTTCTGTAGGGTCAAATACTCTCAGCATGGCCAATTTCAAGTCACCAACAGGATGTCACTGAATGTAGAGTTGGGAAGATGTGTACACAGTGCCTCTACCTTAGATAACCTGAAGCTAAACAGTGTTTTAACAAGGTGAGTGGTATAAATCAGGTGTTGAGTGGTATAAATCAGGTGTCAACTGGAAGACTGTGCTCCTTGGCATAAGAAAAATGGCTCAAGCATGCCTCGAATTGGTATATCAAATAACATACAAGCTTATTCAAAAGTAGGGACACCCAAAGAAATTTCTAAGTAGGCTGTGTCTGTCAATCCATATTTTAATACTGTAATCAGTATCTTTTATGCAAACAGCTACTGAAGGAATTCAATTAGTTATTGTGTCTAAAAATTTAGAAAAGTGATGGACATGTGGTAAACAAATGCTACTATTGTTATTGTTATTTTCATTGCATTGTTATTACTCAAATCCTTGGGACCTAATGATGACATCCCTCAAGAATTCCTTTTGAGGAGGGTTTATGAAGGAGGCAAGTATGAAGATAAGTGATACAAAAGTTACCCTTTAAGAGAGGCATCGCCAGCTCTTGGGTACTATCAGCAGAAGCTATGGCAGATCATTTTTTCATTAGTAGAAGAACATATAATTTAAAAATAAAGTACTGTTTTATTTTACACAAAGAAATCCTTAGTCCCTTCCTTACAATTGATGATGCCACCATGGATGCTGTCCAGTTGCAGTACCTATCTTATTCTTACAGGTTTACTAACACGCAATCAGAGAGTCAGGTTTTGGCTTTATAAAAAGATCTATTTTATGACAACTCTGCTAAGATACTTCTCTGCAGATATTTAATTGCTCAGTTAAGTTTATTATAAATTACAAATACCAATCATATCTTTTTTTATATTTGAGGATGGAATTTTGTTAGTCATATCTCTTTCATGGATACTTATTTCTTGTAGATATTCTTTTATCTGCACTGTTCTTTTTTCTCATTGAATTAAAAATTTAAAATATCACTTTTGTGATTATGTTGTATTCTTGAACATAATATTCAGAATGCTTCAGAGATCTAGAATTATATTGCCCAGCCTGGGACTTGAACTCCTGGGCTCAAGCAATCGTCCCACCTCAGCCTTCTTAGTAGCAGGGACTTACGGGTATGTACCACCATACTTAGTTCTAAGTCACAGATTTTTAAGTGTCAGATTTGTCATTAGTTTTCTAATGATTACTATAGTCTGATTTGAATTTATTTATAGTATAGCTTTATATGGTTAAATATTAGCATCTACTGCAACATTTATTAAATCTTAATTTTTTATTTAAAAAGAAATACATAACACATATGCACGCATTCTGTTGTACAAATTATTTGCATGAAGCCTTCAGAACTCTGTCTGTTCTCCCCACAATGAAGCAGTCTATTTAATGAAAGCTTTTTGAGGGATAAGGGGTGACTCATAGTAATTTTGCAAGTAAATTCTCTTATCTTTGGAGCAGTCACTATATTACAGTCTTTTTTTTTAACATGCACATTCCATCCCTGCAAGATTAATTAGAGTCTTTTTTAATGTACTTAGGAGAGTTATGAGTTATATGTCTACATTTCTTGGATCTGTAGTTATCTGTAGTAATTTCTCGATTCCTGCTTCCATGAAACCACCTGCTTAGTGTCCAGTTACTCTCACCAGAAATACTCATTTAAACTTCCAAAGGAGTCACAAAATAAATACATTCATGAATGAAGATCATCAAGAGGGGAGGAGCTGAAGTGCTACTGGAGTTGATTTGTTCATTTGTTCCTTCATTCATTCACTTGTTCAATCAACAAATACTTACTAGACCTCTTCAATTTGCCAAGTACTGTTATCAAGACTGGTAAACCAGACACTAGTTCTGTGCTCTCCTGAAGTACATATTCAGATGGGGGAAGGAGGCATAGATAGTAAACAAGCACATGAATCAATTTAAAATATTGGTAATTACATAAGTAAAAAGGGGTAGTATGGTGACAGAGTGCTGGTGAGTGGAAGATAACAGTAGTCAAAAAAGGCCTTTGACTTCTAGCGCTATAAGCCTGACATGCCATCAAAGTGCCTTTAAAAAGAAAAAAAGATAAGAGTCAAGGCTTTAGCTCTCTCTGAAGCTCTCTCTCTTCAGCTTCCTCTCTGGTCCTACAGACTGGTAATGTTATTTCTAACTGCACCCAATCTTCAGCCAAGGTTTAACATCAATAGTTTGATTATTTGTTTTCTCTACCTACATATCCTATTATGTACCCTTATGGCTATGTAGATTACTCCAGTTCTTTATCTGCCTACATTGTTTTTAGGAGAAAAACTTTGTAACGTAGCAAATTTTATGTTCTCCAGTTTTTAATCTATCATGAAATGAAGGCTTATACTCTTCACAGAATATTTATTAGATCTTTATTTATCCATGTAGAAATGCCTAGTTGTTTCCAAAACCCTTCTCTAGGTTTCTTATAGTGATTTGTCACTTACGCTTTGAAAATATTGTTGAGAATTGTCAGACCAGCATAACTATTGTTTTGGTTACTTATTACTCCTATTTGTATCTAACACAAGATTTGTGGGTGGGAACCTCCTATATTCAAATGTTTGCCTGTTGTCACTGAGCAAGGAAGTAATAAGATCCAGCTTGGTTGTTTCTGGCCTTCCCCTTTTCGTAGCTATACATTTAGATTATATGACTAGGTAGAACAGCTTATTGGGCTGGACACATGTTCTCTACCGCCATGATGTCTGTCCTCTGACTGAGCAAATTCTGAGAGGCTGAATGTCCATAATGGCAGAGCTTCCTGCTTTGGTACATTTTAAGTCGTTGTAAATACGATAAATATTTACATAATCTGTTCATCATTCATCAGCCTTCCTTTTTTTATCCTTTCAGAGAACTGTTTTCTTCTCTTCATTCAGACTTTTGTATAGCTGAGTAATTCCACTTTAGGACACTTTAAAATTAAATACAGTGAAAAATAACTAATTGAAATATCCAGTTTAGCCAAGTGTTTTAATTTTTTATTTGTTTAATTGAGTAAGTTGAGTATTTCAGAATTATAGCAACTAATAGGGATCAGAAAATATTTTGGTTAATGAATATTCTAATTAGCTAAGTAATAGCCTTTTATTAAGTTCTATAGCTTTTGTTTTAATGTTCATTTTTTTATTATAGTTTAAAGGAACACTTTTTAGTGTTTGTTCCAAAAGCTCTAGAGTTTTGCAGAAAAGCATCTGATATTGCTTACCTAGGATAAAGGGGCAGTTGGGCCCTACTTTCAAAGCAGCCCTGCATTTATCTGTTTTATGTATTAGAGCTCTGGGACAATTTTGTTTAATGTGGTAAGTATTTCTACTGCAAATAAGAAAAGTTTGAAAAACACTTGGAAAGGAATAAACTAATTCTAGAAAGACATGACCTTAACAGTAACATTGAGAATCTAAGCTGGAGTACTTAAGCATGAACATAGTAATCTGATCTACTTAGAGTGAGTGCAAAACAGACCTACGTATATTTAGAGATTTTGAGGTATGCATGTGACCTTATAATACCAGCCTCAAAAGTTGTAATTATTATATTTTTCTTTTAAATGAGCTTATGACTTGAAGTCAGAAATCACATTTGACAAATCAGAATGACGCAGAATGGCATTAACTTCTTTGGAAGTTATCATTTAATTAACTGATTTGTCAAATCAATTGACATCATCTTTTTCTTTTGTAAAGCCCACTGACTGATACCGACACCACACGGAACATTAGAAATTAGTAGTCCTATATTATACCTGGGCACTTTTGTTCCTTCCAGTTGAGGTATATGTTTAGCAAAAGCTTAGCTGTAGTTGTTTCTTTTTCTTTTTTCTTTCTTTTTTTTTTTGAGACAGAGTCTTGCTCTGTTGCCCATGCTGGAGTGCAGTGGCATGATTTTGGCTCACTGCAACTTCTGCCTCCCTGATTCAAGTAATCCTTGTGCCTAGGCCTCCTGAGAAGCTGGGATTACAGACGTGTGCCACCACGCTTGGCTAATTTTTGTATTTTTAGTGGAGACAGGGTTTTGCCATGTTGGCCAGGCTGGTCTGGAACTTCTGGCCTCAACTGATTCACCTGCCTCAGCCTCCCAAAGTGCTGGAATGACAGAGATAAGCCACTGCACCAGGCCTAGTTGTGCTCATTTCAAAATGTGTTTATATCAAGAAATTTACTTGAATATTGCACAAATTAATAAAATTTGAGTATAGTAAGCATTTTTGTTCTTACGAATGGTAACTTTAATGTTTTAGAAAGACTCCATAAAGGAAAACTTTCGTTTTTTGTTTTGATTCCCCTGTTTTTGCTGCTTCAATCAGAAAGGAGTTTTTTTGTTTTTAAGAAATTGCTATTGAATTAGATTGTGCAAGAAAACTGAGGTTGAAATAAAAATTATAAAAACGTGAAAGGTGTTGCTTTCCAATTGTCTTTCTGTTCTTGTTCTGCTTTCACATGACTGACCTTGGCAGTCACAGACCTTGCAGTGTGGTTATTGTTGTGTAAGGAAGAGCAGCACTTCAGTGAGTGGACCCCCTACTGAGAGAGAATAGCCCCCTCCCCCTTGATCCCATATTGGAATATTTGCATTAATCTGCTTTAAGTTAATATTTTTGCTGTGTACATGTGTACTTTTTTTAATGAGTCTTCACTTTAATCTAATTTTCCACGAACCATTCTATGAGTCAGAGGGCTTATAGTGTAATTTAAAAATACAGAGCACTTTTCCCATCATGGGAACCTATATACCCTTGTTTTTAGATATTTTTTCTTCTGTCATATTAATGCAGCACACAATTTCACAAATTTTTTCTTTCTATATTCCATCTGATTTCCTTCTGATAATCATAACAGGTTTTTAAAACCTACACTGGCATTTTATTTATTTTGTCTCATTAATTCTTCACAACAAACATAGAAAGTAGATATTATCCCCATTTCCCAAATAAAGAAAATCAGTCTCTGGGCATAAATAATGTGCTACAGTCATGCAACTAGTAATTAACGAAGCAGGGATTCAGACTGAGGCCTGTGTATATTCAAATTTGCTTTTCACCCTGCTGCCCTGCACTGTAGATCGTACAATGTAGAGTAACTCAAGCATCATAAAGACGTCCTAAAACAGTCTTAAATATGAAGCAGTTTCATGTCAGGGACCCTGAAGGCAGTGTGATAGTGAAGCTCTGTGGAGGTCTGTTAAAAAATGATGGAGGCCGGGCGCGGTGGCTCACGCCTGTAATCCCAGCACTTTGGGAGGCCGAGGCGGGTGGATCACGAGGTCAAGAGATTGAGACCATCCTGGTCAACATGGTGAAACCCTGTCTCTACTAAAAATAAAAAAAAAAATTAGCTGGACATGGTGGCGCGTGCCTGTAATCCCAGCTACTCAGGAGGCTGAGGCAGGAGAATTGCCTGAACCCAGGAGGCAGAGGTTGCGGTGAGCCAAGATCGTACCATTGCACTCCAGCCTGGGTAACAAGAGCAAAACTCCATCTCAAAAAAAAAAAAAAAGATAGGTAGTCTATTATATCTTTGGTTATGGTATCTATTATATCTTTGGTTAGGTCTGTTAAAAAATGATAGGTAGTCTATTATATCTTTGGTTGTTGCCCAGGTCTGAATGTGTCCCCCCAGAATTCATTTGTTGGAACATAATCACCAGTGTGATGTAGCTAGGAGGTTGGGCTATTGGGAGGTACTTAGGTCATGAGGATTCTGCCCTCATGAATGGGATTAGTGACTTGGCTAGTTAGTTAATCTATGGACCAGGACCAGGTCTTCATGACACTAAATCTCCCTGTGCCTTGATCCTGGACTTCCAGCCTCTAGAACTGTGAGAAAGAAATTTCTGCTGTTTATCAGATACCCTCACAGATTAAGAAATAGTATGGTGCGTTTGAATAGTTCAACCCCCAATAAGCTTATAACTAGCAGGTCTAGGCTTTGTTTTGTAATGGATCTGTGTCATAATTATGGTAAGACCTCTAGTCAGTCACAGGACCTTATTAATGTCAACATGCCTCATGTTATTTGGGAATGATATATTTCAAAAAAATTGTTGTGTAAGTCATGGAAAATTGGCTATTTATACCAAATATACTTAATTTTTCATTGTTTATTGGTTCTTTTAATAAAATATATTATATACTTCCTTTGAACCTTGTTAGACCTGAAGTAGTTGAATCTTTTTTTGTTTTTGATGACCCAGGGTCATAATTATAAACATTAATTTCTATATTGTATTATAGTAAAAATATACAGAATTACTGCTTCATAGCAATATAACCCCCCAGTTCTGTAGTTTTGTGTTCTCTCTCCTTTACTGCTGTTATGCCCTTGTCTGCTTTTTATAGCTTTCTCAGACCTCTTAATTTTCCTCTTCCAGTATGCCTGTACTTGGGAGATCAGTCATCAAATTTGTTGTGCTTAAAATAAGAACAAGTAGGGTTTGAATAAGGACCTAGCAGCCTCTTCTGTAAGTAAAGTATGGGTGCTTTGGTGTATGGATTTCAACATGTTCTGACAGCTTCTAAACTCCTTCTGTTTAGATCTCACTCGACTGTGTAGCTACTTGATGTCACCAGATAACTCACTTTCTGATAAGCGAAGTATAACTGGGTTGGAGTTTTGCCTGTGTTGACTGCCCGTTCACTGATGCCCTTGATAGGGATTGTCACATATCAGAACAGTGTTTGTTGAACCAATCAAGGTGCCGAGTGTTTTGGACATGAGCATTTATCATGGTTGAGACCTTAACACCTTCACCTCCAATAGGGGCAGTAGAAAAAAATAAGGTGAGATTATTTGATCTCAAATTCTGTTTGAGATGGTACCAGTTCTTATAGTGAATTTGTAAATAAGTGAGTAAATTCCTTAAAACACTTGTTAAACCCAAAGAATTGCTTTATAGCATTGCTTAGTTTGGATGCCTTGGAATGCACCGGTAGAACATTTTATCAATCTCAAGAAATAAGCTGCTGATTTTATTAATTTTATTTTGAAATAAACTGGGTATGATAGGATTTTTCATTAAGTCAGCTAACCTTTAATGAGCATCTATTATGTGCTATCTGGGTATTTAAGACTAGCGACTTACAGATTAATGACAATTACTGCTTCCAGGGAGTTGATCCAGTCAGGAGGATAGAGAAGTAAACCAATAAATATAAATATAATAAATAGTATAAGTTCTATTTACTGTCTTCTGCAGGAATGGAGAAGGTATCGATAGTTCATTCTGCTTGTGTCAGAGAAGGTTTCCCAGAGGAACTAACAGTAGAAGTGGGTTGTAAAGGATGGGTAGGAGAAAGTAAGTGCAGAAAATGAAAGTGTTTCTGGGTGAGGGAGCAGCACTTGTGCAAGTCTTAAATGAGAGAGAGCCTGCCTCTTGGGTGGGAATTCAAGTGGTTTAGTTGGCATAAGTTTAGGAGGAGTGATGGCAGAATGGGGAGATGCCAGGAGCCAGATATTCAAGGAATATACATATTGTCCTAAAAAATTGGGGCTTTATTCTGATGGTGGCAAAAAATCATTAAAATACTATAACAAGTAACGTGGATCAAATTTGTGTTTCAGTGAGATCATTCTGACAGAGGTGTGGAGCATATTTCGGAAGAAGGATGTGAGTTGGGGAGGTTAGTAAGGAAGCTGCTGAAAAGAAATGATGAGAATGTGAATTAAATCTGAGGGTGGGGAAAGGAGAGACGTTTAGCAATTTAGGAGGTAGAGACAGGTCTTGGTGTCTGAATAGTTGTGGTTTGTGAGATAGAAAAATTTTAAATCATGTTTCATTTTGGACATGAATGACAGGTAGATAGTGAGTTGGGTTGTATTGGGGAGGTGGAGAAGGGGAATGTGTTCTATTGGTATCATTGCCTGCTTTAAAAACAAAAATTAAAATGCCGAGATTTAGATCAGTTTTATTCTCCTATTTCCATTCAAGATCATAATACTTGTGATTAGTTTAGTCAGGAACATTTCTCTTTTTATAATATAATATTATATATGTGTATATAAATCCCTGTGGTTAAACTATGCTATTGCTTGGCTAAAGAGCTAAATTCTCCAAATCTTTTCATTTCATTAAGTTGTATTTTAGTTGTGATTTTTTTCAAGAGTTGTAAACATTTCTGTAAAGTTCTCAAGTATAGTTTTGCAAGTAAAGTCCATTTATTAATGTGTTAACGAGGATTGTGTCTTTTAAAGCATTATCTCTATGCTGGCTCTCTATCATAACACGCAGGATTGACAGCTCTGAAAATCGAAGGGTTTCAAAACAGGCATGATTGGCAGCTCTAAGGTAACTAGCACGTGCACTGAATATTATTTGTAGTTTTGTTTGACACTAAGGTGGAATAAACAAGTTAATTTCCCCATCTTTGTTTCTATTTCAAGTTGAATGATATGTAGGGTCAGATAAAGAGTGGAATGTATATTGGCTGTTTCAAAAACTAAAGTTTTCAAGGTGTATTGGTGGGGAAAACAGAAAAGAATTTGAATTAATTGGGTCTTTTTATTGCACAGGACGTGGAACATATTAAAAAAGCATGCATGCTTTGTATAGGTTGATGATTTAAAATCATTCTAGTTTTTCTTTAACAGATCTCTTAAATCCCCAGCTTTTTAATAGGAAACTTCAATGTTTTAATATGATCAAATTGTAAAATATGATCTTAGAGATGTTCTGAGTTCATGAAACTCATGTAATTCAGACTGAATAGCATTAGAGGGTTTTTTTCTTATTTGGATATATGGCATAGCAAAATTCTTTTGGATTGATTTGTTCTATTGGATTGAATTGTTCAGTTGGATTCTATTTTAATTGATGTACAAAATGGATTTGCTTGTTTAGCATATTCACATATGTATAGCTCTATCAGTCCAGAGATTGTCTACATTTATATGTCGAGAAAGTTTGCCTCATATGCCTTCTCAGAACTATAAAGGTCAAAAGTGAATCTGGAAACTACTTTGGTGGCTTCATGTTAAGGAATGCAAGCAATTAAGTGTTCCCACAAACAGCTTTGAAGGTAATATCTTAATAGGACAGAGAGGAGAAAGAATTAGGGCTGCACTCTTACAATTGGTTCAGGCTGGAGTTCTGTTGACCTACGAGTGGATTTTTTTTTTAAAATTAAAAGCTATTTTAAAAGAAGATCTGAGTTCTCTTTTTGTTTGTAGAATTTTGTCTCAATTTAGATTGCTACTTAATTTAGATGTTATCTCTAGATAACATCTAGAGACTCACAGGGACTCAGAATTTCAGCACCTATTTTGTGATTTGTGATTAATTTTAAGAACAATAATAGCTAACATTTGTTGAATGCTCTATGCTAGGTACTTTGTTAAGAGGTTTGCATGCATTATTTTCTTTAACCTTCTTATTACTCTGAGATGCTGTTAGAATTCTCATTTTAAAACACTGAAGAAACTAAGGATTACAGAGATATTTTAAATAATTTAGGGACAGCAGCTACTAAGTATGCAGATGTGAGGTAAAGTAGCTTCTGTATATTGTTAACCACTACTTTATACTCCTTACTCAAATGACACTTTCAGGGTATGTGTATACATGTGTGTGAGATTTGCTAACTTTATCAGTAAATATTTATTGAGTACCTTAATCATAGTGTGCTTAATGCAGTTTTTAAAAATTATATGACATCTTCATCTTTAGGAGGAATAGCACAGTCCAACACAGAGGAATGTATGAATAAATGACTAAATGAATGATGTGGTCAAGCATCTGGCTTCTTCAAAGAAGAAGCCAGAGAAATGAAAGTTGAGATGCTTTCATAAAGAAATGCCTCCCCAAAGAGATGGAACTTTAGTTAGATTCCGAAGGATAAAGGGGAGGGTTGGGATGGATAATGAAAGGAAACCTCTGGGGAAAATGGCATGAGTGCTGACACAGAATTGAGAATGAGTTTTGTGTGACTGTTATCTATGACTGTGTAACAAATTACTTCATAACATAGTGGCTTAAAACAATAAACATATATTAACTCACGTAATTGCTGTGGGGCAGGAATCCAGGAATGTCTTAGCTAGATGATTCTGACCCAAGGTCTCACATGAAGTTCAGTCAAGATATTAGCCAGGCTGTAATCATCTGAAGGCTTGACTGGGGCTGGAGGATTTGTCTCCAAGGTAGCTCACACATGTGTCTGGCAAAGTAGTGCTGGTTATTGGCAGGAGGCCTGAGTTCCTTGGCACATGAACCTCTTCATTGATGAGCTGCATGAATGTCCTCACAACATGGCAGCTTCCCCCATAGTAAGAGAACAGAGAGACAGCAAGGAGGAAGTGGTGATGCCTTTTATGACCTTGTCACACATCGTCACTTCTGCCATATTCTGTTGGTTAAAAGTGAGTCACAAAGCCCAGCCTATAGTCAAGAGAAAGGGAATTGGGCTTTGCCTTTTAGAAGGAGGTATACAGAATTTTTGTATGTATTTTATGTATATATTTTCTGTGTGTGAACAAAGCTTAACTTTTAATTTAAAAAATGTAACTATAAAAACAAAGTATATGACAGCAAGATTTAAGAAAATGGACCATCTTTCTCTCTCTGCTCTGTTTTCAATGTTAAAAATATTTTCATCACTAATATATTATTAGGCACTACTTACACCTAGATTTTCCTTATACTTCTAAGGTAACCTTTATTTTTTCTTTCCTACTGTGATTATCCATACTTATCCATACATTGAGTCAGCTGCTGGCAGCTTTGAGCTACTTCAGTAAACATTTATCAAGTGGCTACTCTTTGCTAGGCCCCATGCTAGCTTTGGCTTTAGAAGTCCATACTGCTTCTCTTTCTGTCTCTATTAATTCAAATCTGGTGATGACAAAAGCTCTTTTTTAAGTTGCTGACACTCAGTTTTCTTAGTTATTTCCACCTCATGCAAGAGAGCCTTGCTAATATCAGACAGATTTTCAAACTATTTTTTATTTTGGTTAATTGAATTACAGTCTATCCAGCCACCTAGTCCAGAGACCTGAGAGTCAGGATAGACTCATTTCTCTTCCTTATAGCCCTCCTCCTGCACCCTCTCAGTCACCAGCTTTCCTCTTAATTATTGCTGAAATCTGCCCTTTCCTCTGTCTCTACCACTAGGGCTTTTCTCCAGCCATGGATATCTTGAACCTTGTACCTGAATTTGCCACAGTGACTTTCTCCTAATCATTGTGTTTGTTTCCATTCTCTTTCCTCCTCTATTCTATTTTTTTTCTTTTTCTGTATCTGCATCTAAAGTGATCACAGTGGTCCACATCCCATGACATGGCAGTTTTAGGGAGTGGTGAAATACTTGCTTTGCCAAATAAGCTAGGATCCTTACAGATAAGACTGAATTTCATGGTGAAAAGTTATGATAGTAATATTTGGGGATTGGCATTTTGGATGCTGACATTAGTAGTGATGTATCAGATGGAGTGGACCAGTTCTGAGACTGTTGTAATACCGGCAGGAGCTGATTAGAGGCTGGACTAGAGTGGAAAAAGATGGAAACAGAAAACTAGAAGAGCCTGTTCAGGGAAAGATTGCTAGAATCCGGTAACTCATGCTTAAGGTTTCTAGCCCAGGTGACTAGAAAAAGAGAGGTCACAGCAGTAGGGAAGTAGGGTAGAGAACTGTTCAGAGGGCAGGAGTTCTGTTTTAGACATGTCATGGTTATTCTATTTTTATTTATTTATTTTTGAAACAAGGTCTCACTCTGTCACCTAGGCTGGAGTGCAGTGGTGCAGTCAGCTCACTGCAACCCCTGCCTCCTGGGCTCAAGTGATTCTGGTGCCTCAGCTTCCCAAGTAGCTGGGACTGCAGGCGCTTGCCACCTCACCCAGCTAATTTTGCTTTTATGTGTTTCTGGAAGAGATGGAGTTTCACCATGTAGCCAAGGCTAGTCTTGAACTCTTGAGCTCAATGATCCACCTACCTTAGCCTCCCAAAGTGCTGGGATTATAGGCATGAGCCACTGTGCCTGGTCATGTTGTGATTTTTCTGTAGGCATTTGGTGACATGGGATTGGAAATTTGAGAAATTAGGCTGTGGAATAACAGTAGGTTTGTAATTATTAATGGCAACTTCATATTAGGCTCTAAGTGCCTTTACCAGCAAAAACAAAACAAAATATAAAGACAACAGCTTCACTGTGGATTTACGTTTGTACCATATTGAGAGTGCCTGCCTTGAAGAAATGTTGCAGTGTCCGTGTTCAGCAGTCCTACTGCAGAAAAAAAGCTAAATTTCAAAGTGAAATGCAAATGTAAAAACAACAGGATCCTTTTAGAAAAATAGTGTAACCTTGCCAGGTATATTATTCTTATTATTCAACTTCGTAACTCTAAAATTCTTTCATTTATTTCTAGTAGATTTCTTTTATATATATATATATATATATATATATTGCATTTTAGATTTTGGGGTACATGTGAAGGACATGCAAGATTGTTGCATAGGTACATACATGGCAATGTGGTTTGCTGCCTTCCTCCCATCACCTATATCTGGCATTTTTCCCCATGTTATCCCTCCCCAACTCCCCGCCCCCGGCTTTCCCTCCCCTAGTCCCCCCCACCCACAGACTCCAGTGTGTGATGCTCCCCTCCCTGTGTCCATATGTTCTCATCAGTCAACACCCACCTGTGAGTGAGAACATCCAGTGTTTTATTTTCTGTTCTTGTGTCAGTTTGCTGAGAATGATGGTTTTCAGGTTCATCCATGTCCCTACAAAGGACACGAACTCATTGTTTTTTATGGCTGCATATGTATTCCATGGTGTATATGTGCCGCATTTTCCCTGTCCAGTCTATCATCGATGGGCCTTTGGGTTGGTTCCAAGTCTTTGCTATTGTAAACAGTGCTGCAGTGAACATACATGTGCATGTGTAGTCGATTTCTTATTACTTTACCTACTTCACTCTTAGGCACCTGTTCTTTGCTTCTACCTCCTTAGAAGGTAACCTTATCTTCTTCTTTCTTGAAATCCATTGTGTACGTTAGTTTAAACCATATGGAATTGCAGTTTTTAAGGTCAAAATAGTTGAGTATCTGAAATTTCAACTGATTCAAGCTAATACTCTTGGATTTCCTATTTCTTACCTTAAATTTTTTCTGTATCATGTTTTCTAGATAGTTCGATAAGATGGGAAACATTTTAGCTTGTTTCCCCTTAAAGCTATTCTATTTTTCCCATTCTCAAATATTGCCCTTATTTTCTAAATTATCATTCATTTGTCGATTCAGCCCGCCAGCCTCTACCCTCACTATTACACTAGTTGAAAGCACCCTCTTAAATTATTAGGGACTTCTAGTTACCTGCCCAACAGTTTTTGCTTAACTGCTTTGTATTATTCAATAATATTTGCTATTCCCTTCTCTGAAATTGTCACATACCTTTATTTTCTTGATTCTCCTTCGAGTTCTCTGTTCTTTCTCTATATGCTTCTAAGAAGTGCTTTATGAAATTTTAGAGGGTAAAAATGGTAGGAAGAGGATACAGTAGTTTTTGGCATGCAAGGAAGTTGAGCAAGACAAGTAACTGGAAGAACATAGGAATGGAAGGCAAGAGGTCTAGGTTCTAACCATGCATCTGTCAGTGTGTACAGTAGAAATTCATTTACCCAGGAGTCCGATGAACAGAATTGTTCAAAAAGGCTTGTTTTGGAGCTCCCTGTTTTAAAAACCACAGCATTATAATAACTAAAGAATACTTTTATGTGTCTATAAATGACATTTGTAAGCATTTTTATGTTTCTTTTATTTAATAGGAATCATTTAGGTTCAACATTGTCCTATAGTTGAAAACATGATGCCTTGTTCTTTGCTTGTTTTAATTTTTAATAAAATAATTTTTCCATAAATATATTACAGTTAGGTTTCTTTTTTTTTTTTTTTTTGGAGACGGAGTCTCAATCTGTCACCCAGGCTGGAGTGCATTCTGGCACAGTCTTGACTCACTGCAACCTCTGCCTCCCAGGTTCAAGCCATTCTCTTGCCTCAGCCTCCCAAGTAGCTGGGATTACAGGCATCTGCCACCATGTCTGGCTAATTTTTGTGCTTTTAGTTCAGATGGGGTTTCACCATGTTGGTCTGGCTGGTCTTGAATTTCTGACCTCAAGTGATCCACCTGCTTCAGCCTCTCAAAGTGCTGGGATTACAGGCATGAGCCACCGCACTCAGCCCAGAACCTTAATTTTGGACCTAAAATAGAATACTTTGTGTTCCTTTAAAAATGCAAATTAGGTATCAAATAGGTATAATTAAATCTTTAATTAGAACTGATTGAGCATATTATAATGTTCCTGTGGTTTTATGCTATTGCCTGTCATTTTTGAATTATTAAGCAAACTAGTCCTTCCTTGATGTATTTTCCTTGAAAGCATTTCTTTTATATCCACTTATAAAAATGGTAGTATCAACTCTTTTTATGCTATACCTCTTTCAGTGTGGAAGATTTAATTTGAAGTTATTTGGCTTCCAAAATATATTGCTGTAAATGTACATATTTTGAGACTCAGCATTTTTACTAGAGTTAATCTGACCTCAAAAGTTCTATTTTACTCACATTCTGTTTCAGCTTTTATTTTACATTTTTTTGTTTACTAGAATGATAATATGTCACATTAGTTTGAAAGTTAACAGCTAAACACAAACTGTTTCAATCTCAAAATCTATTTGAGAAACTAAATATCTTTCCTAACTGCAATTGTAAATATTTTGGTTTGCCTGTTTCCTGAACATAATATATTTAAAAACTTTAATCCCCAACTTAGCTTGTTTTTCAAATACTATGTCTTCAGCATGTTTTTTATTGTCAATATTGTTGTTTGTTTGTTTTTTAAGACAGGGTCTCACTGCGTCACTCAGGCCAGAGCAGTGGTGTGATCATAGCTCACCACAACCTCCATCTCCTGGGTTCAAGTGATTTGCCCACCTCAGCCCTGAAAGTAGCTGGGGCTACACGTGCATGCCACCATGCCCAGCTAATTTTTGTATTTTTTGTAGAGACAGTGTTTCACCATGTTGCCCAGAATAGTTTTGAACTCCTGAGCTCAAGCAATCTGCCAGCCTTGGCCTTCCAAAATGCTGGGTTTACAGGTGTGAGCCACTGTGCCTTACCCTGCATGAATTTTGAAAGTTCTTTGTTTCATTTATTTGACTGAATAGAATATCTGAGGTTTGAAGCAAAATGTTCCAAAAGTCAAGTTTAGCATCTGTTGACTTGTGATATGAATGCTGTATATATCATTAATAGTAAGGGTAGTGATTATGATCATGGTGTTGATGACTGGAGCAACAGCAGTGTCTTCCTAATCTTTTGAATTGCTATGAAGTTTTCCCTCCAAAGGAATCTTACGTCACTTTAAGAGAATAAGCATGTGCTGCATATTTTGGAGAAAATAATTTTTAAATGTTAGGCATAGTGCCTTGCAGAGTATAAGTTCACAACAAATACTCATTGCTTACTTTTTGCGTGAACGAGAGTCACCAATTCATTTAGCTACCAGTAGAGTATTTCAGTTATTGGTTCAATATACTGTTCTTAGTTCCTTTGGTGTTATAAAGGGACGAAGTTAACCTCCAGTGAAGACGCTGTAGTATTCCTGTTTTAGTGAAGAAATGAGAGCCATTTCAGTTTTAAGAAAAGTAAACTCAATGTTGAATTAAATGAGAATTTACTGTTTTCTAGATTTGAAAACTATAGGGTCTTTTCTACCTGTTCTTGACTTCAGAGTTGGCTATATTATCACAATTATTACAGCCAGCATTTATTAGCTGTTAAAGTCTTACTATATTCAGTTGCTTTTCTAAGCATAATACTAGTTAAGATCATTGGCCTTGGAAAGATTTCTGAATTTGAATTCTGGCTCTACTTCTAACTAATTGTGTGATCTTGAGCAAGTTGCTTGACTTTGGAGTCTCAATTTTCTTGTCTTTAAAGTGGTTGAAGGTAGTACTTATCCCTAAAGTACTATCAAAGTACTGGTTGGTGTGAGAAGGAAAGTTGTCATCATTATCACAACAGCTGGCATTATTGAACCTTTTCTATGTGTCAGACAGATACTGTGCTTTATATACATCTTACTAGCATTACCCTTATTTAATAGATGAGAAAGGTGATTCTCAGAATTTGTGACTCTCCAAATCATTTAGACTGGTGTCAATTGCAAATAGCAGAAAACTTGTCTACTTATGGCTTAAACAGATGGAGAATGTTTTTTTGTTTTTTTTTTTTGTTTTTTTTTGCACGAGAATCCTGAGTGTTAGTGGCTACTGAGGTTGTTTTAGCAGCTTGACAACATCAGTGCTTTATGCTTCGGCATCAACATCAGGCTCGGGGCATCTTGAGTCATGGTGCAGTAAGGCTGCTGATTCTACAGATCAAATGTCTGTGTTTAAGGGAGGAAGAGAATAGGAAGGAAGAGAATGGGAAGGGCAGGTAGTTTTCATAAGGGTCATTAAAAAGCACACCTGGGACAAGTGGTGGCTCACACCTGAAATGCCAGCATTTTGGGAGGCTTAGGCAAGACGTTTGCCCGAGTCCAGAAGGTTGAGGCTGCAATGAGCTGTGTTCGTCTCACAGCACTCCATCCTGGGTGACAGTGAGACCCTGTCCCACTAAAAGAAATAAATAGGTAAAAAAATGTTCTTTTAAAATTTATTTTTTATTTTTTTGTCCCTTTTACCAGGAAAACAAAAGCTGCCAGAGTTCAGTTTTCATTTAATTGGTCAGACTATACAACACATCTAGTTTCTCCCTAACTGCAGGGAAGGCTCTGAGAACCAGCGTTTAACTTTTTCACTGTGGCTGCTTCAGGGGAGGCGGGGACTGGGAGTAACTCTTATGTCACCTTGCCAGTGGGTTCTGCTGCTGTGCTTGAGCTCCAACCTCTATTAGGTGGCAAAGCTGGAATTCTAACTCAGGTGTATCTTCCTCCAAAGGCCTAATTTCCAATTCTGCTTTTCAAAGAATAAAGGCTCCCACATGGTAAAGATTTTGAATGAATGTTACCCAACATCTACAGACAGGTACAGTTTTTTTCTTGGAATATTTTCCTTTTCAAAATAAAAATTATTTACCGTTTTAGGCTGTCTGTATTTTGAAAGTATAGATTATATGTTCCTCCCTATCTTCAACTAAAGGTATAAAATAACACAAAAAATTAGTGACGGAATGTATTTTATATTAGAAATGACTACTAAGATACGTTTGTTTCAGGAAATTTCTGAAAACATTTTTCAACAGTGAAACAAAGCATAATACATAATTAAAGTAAAGGGTTATTGCCTCTTTCCATTCTAATTACTATGTTTTAACTAATGTAAAATGAGTTTGTTTTATGCTTATTTCCTAAGGGGTGGTTATCCACTGATTTCATTTTCTGGAAAATAAAATTATGTCACAGTTCTTGGAAGCTGCATATTTATTTATTTTGTTTTGTTTTTATAGAGATGGGGGTGGGGTGGAGTGGGTAAAATTAAGGTTATAATACAAATTCTCTATTCAGTTGTCAAATCTATAACCATAGCTTACTGTTATATCCTGTTTTTTTTCAAGGATAAATACAGTAATGCTCTAAATTAAGAAATATTATCCACAGTTTTTAGGCAAGGAGACTGAGACCTAGAGAAGTATGAGATATATGCAAAATCAGTGAGCTAGTACACAGTAGAGTTTTGGATTGAAGCCTGAGCCGATCCACAATGCTTGGCGAAGATGAAATCCTGACCAGTCTGTCATTTAGGACAAATTCTTATCTTCCTAATCATTTGAAACTATTTAAATTACATGTTTATCGGGGAAGAAAATACAACTGTCACTTTTTAAAAATTTTGACTCTTTTTGTTGCAATAATCTTTTGTTATAGATTATTATTTTGTTATAGATTAAAGAATTATAGAACAAGTATAAGCCTAGTTTACCTTAGCCCACACTTTGCAATTTCTGTGTCACCCTATGACTTTACCGTTAAGTGTTATCAAGTAATGTTTAGTTGTTTAGTTAAATTCAGCCAAACCATTGTCAACCATAAGCTGTCAGTCACTAATAAATAGATGGACCGTTCTTAAGTTGATTTTCCTAGTCTGAATTCCAAAGCATGTCTTTTTAACTAATTACATTATGATGGGATCTATCTACATTTCTGTTTTTGTTTTTTTTATATTGGATAATTAACCAAATATTTCTAGTTGTATTTTTATAAGAAGGGAAATAGGAAAAAGAGGTATTTATATAGCTATTATAATACCAAATACTGTGTTTTTTTACATTAAAATTCTATTTATGCAAGTGTTTCTTTCTATACATCATTTTTACATATTATTATTATTTGAGACAAGTCTCAGTCTTTCGCCCAGGCTGGAGTGTAGTGCTGCAATCTCGGCTCACCACGACCTCTGCCTCCCAGGTTCAAGCAATCCTCCCATCTCAGCCCTCCAGGTAGCTGGGACTATAGGCATGTACCACCACACCTGACTAATTTTTGTATTTTTTGAAGTGAGGGGATTTCGCCATGTTGGCCAGCCTGATCTCGAACTCCTGGTCTCAAGTGATCTGCCTGCCTCGGCCTCCCAAAGTGCTGGGATTACAGGCGACAGCCACTGCGCCTGGCCAGTATTCTTTTGTTTATTATAAAAATAGTTTATTGACCACACAAAACTCAATTAATTCTGTTGGTCTCTTCATTTTAAAGCTTTAAATCATTTGTTTATTCTATGTGTTGATCACTGAGCTGTCAGAGCTAATATTCTTCAATGATCAAGCCAAATTAGCAAAATTGGATTTATGTCAATATTTCTGTTATTATTAGTTTTTTGTTTCAATTTGTAATGCTAATGCATTTTTATAAAGAAGCTGTGGGAAATTCTTTAAGTATTTAAATTTTAAAATTTAAATACTCATTTAAATGAGTATTTAATAAGCTCTACCACTCATTTTAGTGTATTTCCCTCCAGTCTTTTCAGCTACACACAAATTCCTGTTTTGTTTATACGTAATGTGGTTTTAATCATAGTCTCTGGAATTTTGAATATTGAGCTTCTCACTTAAGTTTATTGTGTAGCATTTTTTCATTATGAAGGATGCAGCATATATCATTGAATATATCACAATTTCTTCATGCATTTCTGTTTATTAGGCAGGTCGTTACTACTTTTTCACTCTGTCATTTACAAATGACAGTCTCAAACATTTCTGTGGATAAGACTTCTAGGATTATTTCCTGAGGAAAGATTAAGTGGAATAAGTAGGCTTAAAGGTTATTAATATTTTTCAGGTTTATGTAAACAGATTGAGCATTTCATGTATTTATTTATTAATAGCATTTCCTTTGTTATAAATTGTCAGTTTCTTTGCTTAGGCTATTTATCTGCTGGGATTATGATGTTTTCCTGATCTACGTTCATGAGCTCTTAACATTATTAAGATTGTTCATCTTTTTATTTGAAAAATATAATTTTATTTTAAAAGTAATTTAAGCTGATTACAAAATGTAGATTTAAATAAAGGAAAAAAACCCCAAATATCACCCAAGTAAAAACCTTTTCTTTTCTTTTTTTTTTTTTTTCTTGAGACAGAGTCTTGCTCTGTTGCCCAAGCTGGAGTGCAATGGTGCAGTCTTTCCTCACTGCAGCCTCTGCCTCCTGGGTTCAAGCAATTCTCTTGCTTCAGCCTCCCAGGTAGCTGGAACTACAGATATGCACTACCACTTCCAGCTAATTTTTGTATTTTTAGTAGAGATGGAATTTCACCATGTTGGCCAAGATGGTCTTGATCTCTTAACCTCATGATCCACCTACCTTGGCCTCGTAAAGTGCTGGGATTATAGGCATGAGCCACTGTGCCAGGCCCCCTTTTTTTTTTTTTTTTTTTTTGACACAGACTCTCACTCTGCTGCCCAGCTGGAGTGCAGTGGGGCGATCTCAGCTCATTGTAACCATCACCTTCCTGGGTGAACCAATCCTCCCACCTCAGCCTCCTGAGTAGCTGGGACTACAGGTACATGCAACCATGCCCAGCTAATTTTTTGTAGTTTTAGTAGAGACAGGGTTTCGCCATATTGCCCAGACTGGTCTTGAACTCTTGAACTCAAGAGATCTGTACCTTGGCCTCCTAATGTGCTGGGATTACAAGCATGAGCCACAGAACTCAGCCAGCATTTTCGTATATGTGTTTACAAAAAGGTTCTTAACAACAACAGCAAATCATATTTTTGCATACTGTCTCATAAGTAGGTCTTCCCTCACTTCTCAAATAAACATATATAAGGGCCAGCTATGTCATAAACAAAATTGTTAAAGACTGCATAGCATTTTATTACTATAATTTCTTTAACTAATTCCCTATTGATAAATATTGATGTTGTTTTCAATTCTTATTATTTTTATCAGTATAAAATTTTGGTGTAACTATCTGATTATTTCCTTATAGTAAATTCTTTAGAGTGAAGGAGCTGGATAGGTTGGACATTCTTTAAAGATTTATACACATTTACAAATTTCCAAAGTAACTGTTTCTCTCCAACACTGGGTATTATTTTACTTTTCATCTTGCCAATCTAATAAGCAAAAGTTATTACATCGATTTAATTTGCATTTTTTATGACAAGCAGTGGTGAACATTTGGCCATTTATTTTTATTTTATTGCACTTTAGGTTCTGGGGTACATGTGCAGAACATGCAGGATTATTGCATAGGTACATACATGGCAATGTGGTTTGCTGCCTCCATCCTCCCGTCACCTATATCTGGCACTTCTCTCCATGTTATTGGCCATTTATTCTTAAATGAATTTGGTATTCCAGATTCATTGGCCTGTTCTGGTTGCTTATTAGTCTTTTGTATTTATCACTTTCTCATTAGTTTATACTTTTTATTGTAACCGTTAAAAACAATTTACTCCAGTTTGTTGTTGATTACTTTTGCCATACAAAATTTTTCTATTATGTAATTGATTTGCCATTTTTTTTCTTTTATAGTTTCTTGTTTGGGTATCATACTTAGACACTTAAAAAGGGTATTGCCTTTGCAAAAATAGTGGTCTGTGTGTCTCTCTAGTACTTTATAGTTCTATATTTCGGTGTTAATTAATTATCTTTTCCAAGGCAGGGTCTTGCTCTGTTGCCCAGGCTAGAGTGCAGTGGCATGATCATGGCTCATGGCAGCCTCAACCTCCCAGGCTCAAGTGATTCTCTGGTCTCAGCCCTCCAAATAGCTGGGACTACAGGTGCATGTCACACACTTGGCTAATTTTTGTACGTTTCTCTGTAGAGATGAGTGGGGAGTCTCACTATGTTGCCCAGGCTGGTGTTGAACTGCTGGGCTCAGGCAATCCTCTTTCCTTGACCTCCCAAAGTTCTGGGACTACCCGTGTGAGCTACCATGTCCAGCCTTATTATTTGAAATTACTTGAAATTTATTTTGGAATTGTCAGTACTCCTACTACCCTCCATAATAATAATAAATGCTAGTATTCAAGAACTAATATTTATTTATTGAGCTTTTATTACCTTATTTTGTTGACCATAAGACAAAGTTTTTTTATATTTTAGCCTCCCTACCTCTTTGAAATTACTATTGGCCAGGTGACATTTACAATGTAGTTTGTCATTGCCTGGCCATATCTGAATTTAGTCGTGGTTGATTATATTATCATCATTTCTTATGACCTTTGTCCTTGAAAAACTGCACATCATAATCTATTGGTTCATTTTCACAAAATGTGAAAATAGAATAGAAAATATTAGACTCTACCAAAATAGCAAGACTAATGCTTTTGGGAAACATTTCATTTGTTTATATGTATATGTATAGAAACATTTCTATGAAGGTGCTGGTTTTGATGTAAACTGTTGTTTCTTTAATGTACTATCAAAAAGTTCATCAGTCATCGTTGTCTGGAGATTGTAACAGTAAAGCTAAAAGCAATTCTGGAAGATTTTTACTACCAAAAAGAAAGGGCAAATTGGCTG